>NC_080836.1:1396250-2792500 GCF_030435755.1 Ochotona princeps
AATTATACTTCAACACAACAAATGGCTAAATACTAAAATGAAATAGACACGAGACAGCTGAATGGTACCTTATGGCCATTTTAAGGTGTATAGCAGTCAGTCCTGTATATAAACTAAAATTGAAATGTCAATGAGCTAATCATAGGTTGTGGTAAGGACTTGCTTTTTTTTTTTTTTCTTTTTTTCTTTTTTAACACACTGGTTACTCAAAACCATGTCAATTCCATAATATTGCAAATTGCTGTTGATGTTGTATCGGGACTCTTAATTGACTGGGATGATATTATACCAGCTCTAACTTTGGACCAGAAATGGTCTCCCCAAGAAACTGTTCAACCCATCTGGACAACAAGTAGCTGGACTCTATGCTTGGTATATGTTTGCAAGGAAAGAATCTTGATTGAATTTGAACTGTAATACTGCATCAAGGTGGAGGAATCCACCAGGGGGCAGGGGGGAGGAGGGATTCCCAGAGCCTATGAACTGTCACATAATGCAAAATAATTAATAAAAAAAGAAATAAAACAAAACAAAACAAAATTTAAAGCTAACAGACATAGGATCATTAAGCACATATGAAGGAATATCCTGAAAACTGAAAAAAATAGATTTAATACATAAATTTGAAAGATGACTTCAAATAAGTCACCAAAATATCCCTAGTAATTTAGTCAACAGAAAACATCAGCACACACCAAAAGTGCTTTCTCTTGCTGGAAACTCACTGCCTGCATGTGACCTAGTCCAGGCTTGCATCCTAGAAAATCAGAGACTAGGACCTAGTATAAGGGTATAACAGGCATTCACGTATTCCAGATGTTTCAGACGTCAACCAAGATCTCCAACATATCAATGTAGCCATTCTAGATCATTCAGATCCACCTGAACCAACTCATGAGCTGTGGAAAATAGTGCTCAGTGTCAGTCATCAACTTGAGGATGTGTTGGAATACAACTATGGAGCTTACCAAGGCCAGCATTGCAGCTACTTGGCCCCTTGTTGGGATCTGGTTCATTCCTGACAGTTGCAGCTATTGGACAGTGAATAGAAGACTTTCTTGCTCTCTTTCTCACTCTCCAGCCTCTCTGGTTCTCAAGTAAATAAAAAGCAAATACGTCTGGCACTACATAGCAGGTAAAGCTGCCACCTCTGACACTGGATCTCTTATGGTTACCAGTTCTAGTCCCAGCTGCTACACTTCCACTTGTACCCCCATCAGAATGCCTAGAAGAATATCAGAGATGATCCCAAGTCCTTGAGATCCTGCAGTCACATGGAAAACTTGGTGGAAGTACTTGATCTTGGCTTCATATTGGTCCATCTGCATGCATTGTAGCCATTTGGGAAGTGAAGCAGTGGGTGGAAGATCTCCCTCTGTCTCTCCCTCTATTTCCATAACTCTGCCTTTCAGGTAAAGAAAGAAGAAGGAGAGAGGAAGGAAGGAAGGAAGGAAGGAAGGAAGGAAGGAAGGAAGGAAGGAAGGAAGGAGAGAGAGAAACAAAAAGATTCTTACAGATGTTTATTTAAATGTTTCACTGATTCCCAGATCTACAACTGCATAAAATAATGGACATATTGACACTTTCAGATTAAATGAATTAGCAAAGAATCTTTTAGAATATCACTTATTTAAAATATTTATTTATTTATTATTGGAAAGACAAAGTTACACAGAGAAAAGAAGACAGAGAGAGGGAGAGTGAGATCTTCTATCCAGTGATTCACCCCCAACAAGCCACAATGGCCAGTGCTGTGCCAATCTGAAGCAAGGATTAAGAGCTTCCTTCTGGTTTTCCACCTTGGTGCAAATCCAAGAACTTAGGCCATCCTTCACTACTTTCTTAGGCATGTTAGCAGGAAACTAGGACAAAAATAAGTAGCTGGGACTTGAACTTGCACCCATAGGGGATGCCAACACTGTAGGTGAAGATTTAGCTTGCTATCCTGCCACGCTGGCCCCTTGACTAGAACTTAGAAGAGCTCATGGTTTTAAGCTCCACGAAGAGAAAGATGGCAGCTTGATGCAGCAACCTTCATCTTCCCACAAAGAAACCAATTTGAATATTTGCACACAAGATCAACCTCCTTAGGGCTATGAATGCTGTCTAGAGACCAAGTACATCGTTTGGATATAATAATGGGAAAAGATGCATTCAGAAAGGCAGGGAAGAAAGAAGCACTACATCACTGCTTCCTAGCTTCTTATAGTACAGGGTAGAGATGGTTCCTCTTTCTCTTGGGAGAAGAGTGAGTTAACTGCAAAATGCATACTTGAAATCAAGTCCCAGACCTCCAAACCAATATGTCGGACAGAACTTTAATCTCTTGCCATATGCTTGTAATTATGGGCTGAATGTTTCATTCCCTATGCCAGGGTACAGCTTCTATGACCCACTCAACCTCCTGCCAACAACAAGGTAACAATCTAGATTCAGGGACCCTGGAAGAGGAAAGGGAGCTTAAGAACTGGACTTGGAGATCAAAGCTGAAAATATCAGTTTGGAGCCTGGGACCAGATAAGGTCCCACTTTCTCTATATCCCAGGCCAGTGCTGAACCATGGGGTACCAACATCAGGCAGAGATGTCCATCCCAGAGGAACACCCTTGTTTTGAGCCGTATTATTCTTGGCTTCACATGAGCTTCATGTGTACCTGCAAGATTTCATAGAACCATGAGACCCTGATGTGATCCAGCTCAGTGCCAGTCAGTGGCCAACAGGTTGTTTTCAACTTCTCTCCTCATTCTTTGGACCAACAGGAAGAAATCATTTCACAAGAAGCTGTCTTAGAATTCAGTGACAAGGTGGTTGAGTTCTAAGAACCAGATCCTTGCATTCCCTGTTCCCAGGCCTCTAAACTTTCCCTGGCAATAGATAGAGATCTGTACCCTGGTTATATGGATGCACTGTGGTGTTTATCACAGCAAGCCTCCAGAGGTCTGTGATGCAGTATGGAGATCACACAGGACACTATGATTGTAAGCTCAGCTGTGATTGACCTCAAGGACAACCTTGTTGGAGCAGGGGTTAGCTCTACTTTCCTTTCTCCATCATTTTAGAAACAGAAATAAGCCATAAGACGGCCTTGGGATCCAGTGATTGGCAAACACAGGATTGGACAGCTACTTTTGTCACTGTTAATGAATCAGCAGCTTCAAATGGAGCCTCTTGATGTAGCTCAGTGCCCAACAGAGTCCTATGTATGTAGCCAATCATATTTACTTCACAGTATCTTCTCTGACTGGTGTCCATGACCTTGGGCGATAAGTCTGTGTCACCCTTAGACACGGGGTGGTATTGACTTTGGTCCTAGCCTTAGGATGCATCAGTTTTGCTGACTTGGAGGCACTGGCTGTGATCTAGCATGGCAGTATTGGTGACCCGAGGTCTGCACATATTGGCTTATGCTAGTATGAGGAAAAGCCTTTCAAAAATAAATTACTCCTTTTGAGATACTTCCCTGGTTCATTCTGAACAACATGTGAGTTAGAGATTTGTGACACATCTGAGCTTTAGGACTCCTCAGGGACTCAAACAGCAGTATTGTCAGCTAAGGAATCTGAGAAAGCAATGGGAAATGGCTTAGTTTATGGGCCCCAAGACACCTGTGGAAAACTTGGATGAAATTTCAAACTCCTGAATTCAGACTGAACAAAAGGCATGGCCAGCTAGGGCTTGAACTAACATATGGAAGATCTCGTATTTTCTCTAATTCTCTCTCCTTTTTTGTGTAACTCTGCCTTTCAAATTCATAAGTGACCCTTTTAAAACTGTGCATTTAAGAAGACTCAGCAAATTTCAAAAACACACAGAAAGATGATTTTATTGTCTAACAGAGACTCACCAGAGAGATGGAAGTAGTTTAAAATATAAAGATCAGGCCTGGCGTGGTGGCTCAATTAGCTAATCCTGCTCTTGCAAGTGCCACAGTCCCATGTGACATCAGTTCATGCCCTGAATTTTCTGCTTCCCATCTGGCTCCTTGGTTATGGCAGGGAAACACAGTGGAAGATGGCCCCAAGTCTTGGAACCCTGTACCCATGTGGGAGACCAGGAAGAAACTCCTCATTTCTGGCTTTAGCTGAGCTCAACTCTGGCCATTGAAGCCATTTGGGAAGTAAACCAGTGGATGGAAGATATGTCTCTCCTTCTCCTTCTCTCTGTAAATCAGCTTTTCCAATAAAAAAGCAAAGCTTAAAAAAATTTAAAAGCCAAACTTTTCAATAGCATCGTATGCTAATTGAAATTTCAAACATGACAGAAAGCATGAACAGCTTTAGGGTTAGTAAGAGGAACAATGTGTGAGCTCAAAGGTTGTTTGAAAATATATAAAAGAAAAAAAAGGGGCAGAAAACAGCTTATGCGAACTTTGAGAGAGCAAAAAAAAAAAAAATCAAGTACCTAGAAACTGAAAATCAAGAGTGTCTTGCATATTCAGAAAGAACATAACCATTATGTAAAATAGCTTTGATTATTGAAGAAAACGGCATGCAGACTTCCTCATAAAGCTAAAAGGACACTTTCTGTATAACCCAGCAACTTGGCTACCTGGTGTATGTCCAAGAGAATAGAAATCAGCCTCACAAAGGGAAATCCCCATTCCCATTTGTATTGCAGCACTACATGCAAAATAGTCAAGAAATGGAAATAAATTAAATGGCCACCAATTGATGAATGGGAACGTATTAACATGTGGAATGCGATTCAGCCATCAGATTAATAAAATCTTGGTATTTGCAACAACATGGACGGAAATGCTGGGCATCACATTAAGTGAAATAATTCATTAGCAACATGACAAGCACCCCATGATGTTACTTATCTATGAAATTAAAAACACATACATATTGCTCACAGAGTATAATGCTTACTAGAGGATAAGGAAATCAGGAAAGGTTAGGTAATGGGCATTAAGCTATAATTTGAGAGTAGTAAGAAGTTCTATCGCTCTATTGCAGCATAGTGTAACTCTAGATAATAATAACATACTGTATATTTCTTGAAAAAGTAGCAGAAAAGATTTTCATATTTTCTGCAAAAAGAAGTGTGGAAAGTTTGAGGTGATCAGTATATTTCACCTGGTTGGATGTGATTTGTTAGGCTGAGCACAGCAGGATGCTGGCCTGACTCGGAGTGACAGTGAGTCCATGATGGAGCATCCTGGCCTCATCTCTTGAGGAATGCCTGGAATGCCTTCTCCTATCCCCTGCTTCAAGGTGTGTAAGGCCCCAGTGCTGTACACACTGGGTGGCCATTTTTCTCACACAGTCACCTGGCCATGTGGAAGTGGTGTCGCACTATTTCCCACCTGGAAGCACTCTGTCACACTCTCTCCCCAGACTAACAAAACTCTTGCCTCTCTTTGTCTCTTTCAAGCTCATCTGTGCACCTCTGAACCTAACATTATATAATGTATACATCTGTACTGCATAAATATGTATACTTTTTAAAAGGTCTTCCACCCACTAGTTCACTCTCCTAATGGCTGCAACGACCAGAGCTGAATCAATCTGAATCCAGGAACCTGTAGCTTTCTCTTGGTCTCCCAAATGGGTATAGGGTCCCAAAGCATTGGATCATTCCCCATTGCTTTTCCAGGCCACAACCATGGAGCTGGATGGGAAGTGGAGCAGCTGGGACATGAACACTCATATGTAATCCTAGCACTTGAAAGGAGGACAAGCCAATTGAGTCACTGTGCGGGGCCCTGTTTCCTCCTCTTATCAGATGACATTCTGATACAGAATGACATTTTTTCTTTTAACCCACATATCATGGTCACAGCGTAGCACAGTAAAAATGTAGTAGTGATGGTGCCAATGCCTTCCTATAGGATGAATAGTCACTAAATGGTGTTTGAGTTAAATAAATACATTATTTTCATTTTTGGGGGCAGAACCTGCAGAATAAATTTTTGAAGAAAATAGTATCAACAAATGAAACTCTCATTTCAGCTAAGCAAGTGGTATTGAACATTCACTGGGCTTTGAATCAACCCTGGGAAAACCAGATCAGATATATTTCTGTAGACCTTTCACAGTGAAACTCCAACAGAGTACACTGTCGCTAGTTCCCCAGCCTGCCAGTAACGTGTGCTCACTAAAGTCCTGCTTAGCCAGGAGCCAGGAACACTTCCAAGTCTCCCACACTGGTACAGGGTCTCCGGACTTTGGGTCGTCCTCTACTGCTTTCCCAGGCCACAAGCAGGGAGCTGGATGGGAAGTGGAGCTGCCGGGATTAGAACCAAGGACCATATGGGATCCTGGCACGTTCAAGGCAAGGACTTTAACCACTAGGCCACCATGCCAGACCCCTCTTGTTTTTTTTTTTCTTATTGTTTACATTAATTATTTTAGGGATATATACTTGCTGTTGCTTATTCCTTGGAACACATTCCATTGATTTTTAAGTGTATTTGTTTTTGTTGTTTTTGCTTTTATATCTACTCTTAAATTTTGATTTTGCTTCTGTCACTGAGCAAGAGATGTTTGTTTTATTGTCAGCTAATTACTTTGTGCTATAGCTGATGTTTTGAAATGTTGAGAAACTTGTGTTATGACCAGAATCTGAAACATATGTGTTTTGGTTTTAGAAACTTAAAAAGTATTATTATTATTATTATTATTATTATTATTATTATTATAGAAATGGACCCATAGTGAAAATGAAAAGAATATGTAGATATTTCATGTAGCTTCCATTCATTTACATTTTTTTACACATTGTAAGTCATTAGCATTTAACATATATTCAGCCCTGTTGGAAATGATGTTTAATTTCCATCTGGCCTGTATCTGATAGTATTATGTTAGATCAAGCATATTACGATCTGAGAATTACTATCTTGACTAACTTAATCCATGATTTTGTGGTATTTAGCAATAGCCATATTCTTCCTAACTTACTATAGAGTGAAAGAAAATGCAAGTCTAAACTAGAAGATACTAGCAATACATCTATGGAAAAGTTATGGATATCCATAACATATAAAGGAATATGAGCAGTATAAACCAGATATCAAAATAGAAGGCAGGTACTGATGACCACATGAATGATAAGGTCAAACACAAATGTTGCCTCCAAAAACACATGAAAATGAAGGCAAATGGACTAGGTGGATGTGAAGCCATGTCTGTCAGAAGATTACAAATTGTATTTACATAGAAAGAAAAAATTAAGTCATCTCTTCAACAACATGTGGACCCTGTTTAATGACACTATGTTCTATTCTGTGTAATTCACTGAGAGATTGATATTAAATATGCATTAGGTAAGACATTTGAAAATTAGCTTGACTGGACTTCTTTAGGTTCTGTATGTATTTTCCAAACACCATATCTAATGAAGACCTATGATCAATTTGCCTAATCTTAAGTATACAAGTATTTTGATTGGTTAAAAAAGTAAATACACTAATAGTAACAGTATTTAAAAAGTCCGGGGGGCTGGCATGATAGCCTAGTTACTAAAATCCTTTGCTTGCATCTACCGAGATGCCATGTTGGCACCAGTTCGTGTCTCGGCTGCTCCTCATCCCATCCAGCTCCCTGCTTTTGGCATGGGAAAGCAGTCAAGAATGGCCCACAACCTTGGGACCCTGCACCAAAGTGGGAGATTAGGGGAAGTTCCCAGCTTCTGGCTTCAGATTGGCTAGCCTCTTCCTGCTGCAGCCACTGAAGGAGGTGAATCATGGGTGGACCATCTTTCTCTACGTATCTCCCACTTTTTTGTACATCGATCTGCCTTTCCAATAAAAACAAATGAATCTTAAAAAACAGCACTAGTGTTCACTACATTTTTACAAAGTTCTGACCTGCTACACACCCACACCCGAGTAATGCCCAGCCCCACGCTCTCACGATCTCCTGGTTTCCATGGAGTCTGAACATCTTCCTTCCTGGGCCTGCTGGGAAAGAAGACCACAGAAAGCAGATCGTGAGCCACACTCATTGCCTTCCTCTACCAGCAGAGCAGACTGTCAGTCACCATGGCTTCTTCTAGAATACTAAGGCTACAGGATTCTGCAGGTATTATGACCATGTAGCTGCTGATTGGACAGTTTGTATGGCCACACGGCCCTATGATACAAAATAGTTACAGCCAATCAGGATCCCGACAGTAATCAAGATGCCCACTTGCGGTTGGAAGAATTTAGCAAGAATGCAGATATAGACAGAAGCTCAGGTTCAGAGAATCTAATACCTCCTACTTGGTCCGCTGTTACCCTCCTGTTGGCCCCATCCATCTTTGCCCCTGCTATCAAACTGATCTGGAGCTTGACATAATCTATTTTGACAATTTTCTCAAAGAACCAGTTCTTTGGTTCCCTGATCTTACATACTGTGCTTTGGTTCCCTATTTGGCGTATTTCCTCATTTTTTTTCCTGCGAACTGAGGGAGCACCTTCTGTTTTTCTAGCTTCTACAAATGGTTAGCACATTTGATTGGTGCTACTCCTTGAAATGAACTTTCCTCTTAGCACTGCCTTGATTGTGTTGCATAAGTTTTGATACAATGAGTTGATGCCTTCTTTTGTTTCAAGCAATTTTTATTTCTCTTTTGATTCTTTGTATAACTATTTTTTTTATTTAGCAGCATATTGTTCAGTCTCCAAATGTTTGCATACCTTCTGGGGTCTTTTGTTAGTATTCAGTTTCACTCCATGATGGTCCGAGAAGATGCATGGTATAACTTTGATTTTTTAAAAAGTGTGTTCAGGCTTATTTTGTGGCTTATAATATATTCAATCCTGGAGAAATTCCCATTTACTGGCAAAAATGTTTGCTCTCTGTAGGATGAAAAGTTCTATAAATATCAATTAGATGCATTCACATTCGTGTCTGAGTGAGGTCTGTTGTTTCCTTGCTGAGCTTCTGACTCAATGATATTTCCATTGAACTTAATGCAGTGTTAAAGTACCTCGCTACCATTGTATTGGAGTCTATTTATCCCTTTAATCCATTAGCATTTGTTTCACATAGCTAGGTGTCCTGACATTTAGTTCATACACATTTATTATGTTGATTTCTTCTTGCTGGATGGATCCTTTGATCATTATATGGAGTCCTTTGCCTCTTTCACATGTATTTTAAATATATCAAAGTCTGTATTATATAATAAAGATAAATGGTTGTATCAGTTCATTTTTTCCCCATTAGCCTGGAATAACATTTTTCATGGTTTCACTTTCAGTTTTCACATTTTTTTTGTGAAATGTATCTTTTGTAGGTAACAGGGTTTTGTGGTTTCTCTTTATTCAGCCAGCTAATCTGCTACGTTTGATTGATGAGTTTACATCATTTACATTTTGGCTATGAATGAGTTATCTGGTACTGCCATTTTAATAATGGATTGTTCATTGTTTAATTTAGACTTCTTTTGTCATTGGGATGCTTTTAATATTTTCCTTTTGTATTGGTACTGCAATTTCTTTTCTCTGCAAATAGGACCTCTTTAAATAATATTTTAGGGCAGTTTGGCCAAGGCAATTTTTTTTTTTAGTTTTTCTTTACTGTGCAAGGATTTTCTTTCATGTTTAAAGACAAGGGGAAGCTTTGCTGGTTGTATTCTGGGCTGATACATACATACATACATACATACATACATACATAAAGCTGCACATGTATATGCAACTTCATACTGAATTCCATACATATATGTGTGTATATATACATATATATACTGTATACGCACACACACATATGTATATGTATATATGTGTGTGTATATATATATATATATATATATATATATATATATATATACTCTGTTAGAATCTGGAATATATCACTCATTTCTCTTTTGGCCTATAGTTTTTCCTCTGAGTGGTCAGATGTGAGTCTGATAGGGTTCCTATATATGCTTTTTTTTACATACATATTTTAATATGCAAAATTGGCAGATGGATTCTTCTGAGATGTAAGAGGAGAAAGTTTATTAAATTTGAAAGAATAGAGAGGATATAAGCATGAGTGAATCTGGTTTTAAATTTTACTTTTTTGAATGGGCCTGGGATTTCTCTATCCCATTTCCAATTCCTTACCTCAACTGATTTCCCACTATTATTACAATAATATTATCCTTTATAAGCAGTCCATTTTTCTGTTATTTAGGTGTGTTCTGAAATTGCTGGTACAAGTAATACAAGACAGCCCTGCATCTGATTGTTAAGATATGTCCAACAGTTTCACTGGGACTATATCTTTTTATTTGGAAATAGAAATGCATAATACATACTGCATTGTAGCTTAACATTTGGATATGATAGTCTCTATTGCACCATTAATATATATTCCCTTAAATAAGGAGCCATGAGACAAAGTCAATAACAGGAATGAGGTTTAAAACAAAAATTTACAGCACCATGGAGCTAAGTAAAATGTTGAATAAGCAATGTGTTAATGAAGAAATAAAAAAGGAAACACAAAAGATTTTTGGGAAAAATTATGCTATTGTGTGATCTATGAGTTTGTGAAGAGTTTGACAAGAGAAAAGAAACTATTTGGAAAAAATGAAAACAATAACAAAAATATCAAAACACTTAGTTGCTGCAAAAACAGTATGGAAATGGTTATTGATTTTATAATTTGCTTGATAGTTGCCTTATATCAAAGCCAACACATGGTATTTATCCTTTTGGGATTGACTTATTTTATTGAGCATAATGGTCTCTAGGTGGAAACATCTAGTCGCAAATGGTAGAACTTAATTCTTTAAATGGTTAAGTAATATTTCATGAAGTAGATATACCACAGTTTCTTCAACCACTCTTCTTTGAATGGGTATCTATGTTGTTTCCATGTTTGTGCTATTGTAGGTTGCACTGTTGTAAACACAGGATTACAGATCCCCTTCTCATATGCAATTTTCATTTCTTCTAAGTATATTCCTAGAAACAGGATAGTTGGGTCATATGGCAGGTTATTTGGAGTTCTCTAAGCACTCTTCATACTGAATTCCATAGGGGCTGTGCTAGCCTACAGTCCCAATGCAAGTGAAGGAGAGTACCTTTCTCCCCACATCCACACAAGCAGGTGTTAATAGAGTTTTGAATGTAGACAACTTCACTGGAGTCAGCTGGAACCTCAGTATGGTTTTCATTTGTATCTCGCTGCTGCCTACAGAGCCTGAGCATCTTTTCATATGGCTGTTAGCCATTTGAATCTATTCCTTTGAAAAACAGCTATTCATTTTCTTCACCATTTTTTTTGTATTTTTATTAATTATTTTGCATTATGTTACAGTTTCATAGGCTCTGGGAATCCCCCCACCCCTCTCCTTCCCCTCCCCCCTGGTGGATTCCTCCACCTTGATTCAGTATTACGGTTCAGATTCAATCAAGATTCTTTCCTTGCAAACATATACCAAGCATGGAGTCCAGCTACTTATTGTCCAGATGGGTTGAACATTCTCTTGGGGAGACCATTTCTGGTCCGAAGTCGGAGCTGGTATAATATCATCACAGTCAATTAAGAGTCTCAATATAACATTAACAGCAGTTTGCAATATTATGGAATTGACATGGTTTTGAGTAACCAGTGTGTTAAAAAAAAAAAAAGCAAGTCCTAACCACAACACAACCTATGATTAGCTCATTGACATCTCAATTTTAGTTTATATACAGGACCGGACCGGCTGCTATATACCTTAAAATGGCTATAGGGTACCATTCAGCTGTCTCGTGTCTATTTCATTTTAGTATTTAGCCATTTGTTGTGTTGAAGTATAATTTTGTTGATCTTGGCAGATTTTAGGATAATCTAGACTGGCTTGTAACTCTAACAAGACATTTGTCGACATTTAAGGTGCAGAACATTTTTTTGGGGGGGGGGGGGATGTGCAGGAAAATCCTCAACACCATGGTGAGGAGTGACTAATCTTTGTGTCCCACCCAGCAAGGCATGAGCCAATCCACGCCAGCTCTTTCCTGTCAGATTCCAAGCTCTACTTTCTGTTGTTTGTCTATTTATTTTAGGTTTTTTTTAGTTTGTATGATTGTTTGTTTGCTGTGAGGGGTTTTCGAAGCGATCCCGATGGCCACTGCTAGGGAGGGCAGGGGTCCAGAGGTGGAGCCAGGCTCGGACCAGAGAAAGCTCTCCTCCCTCCTCCCGAAGGACATTTATTGTTCTGTTTCTGCGGACCGCTTAGGGCTTCTGGTTGTCTTTCCGATGACGTTGGTTTCTGCTCGGTAGTGTTTGGACTTCTTCCATCCCCTGGGGAAGCTCCGGTTGGGGGTGGGTGACCTCAGAGTACTCAGGCTCCGAGGGCATCCAATTCCCTGTGGCCTCCTTGGCAGTTGGGATATAGTCCTTGTTGCTCGTATTAGTAGTTTGTGGTGAAGGTCTGGGAGTCTTCATGGTTGGGATCCAAGCTTCCTCCTTGCCACCTGCTCCACCCTGGAGTGCCCCCCTGCTCCACGCACATGACCTCCTGTTAAGAGGTTGTCAGGATCGCACCCGATTCCCCCTTCATGCATTGGTATAGTAGTTTTATTGTTGTTTAGTGCCGCTTTGAGTCTGTTGTCTATGAATTACCAGATTTGATCTTGATAGGCTATATTGTACTTTTTTCTCACTCTTTTTATGTTCCTGAAAGATTTCCCTGCACTTGTTTTGTTCTTGTTTGTTTGTTTGCTTGTTCTCTCTCTCTCTCTCTCTCTCTCTCTGTCTCTCTCTCTCCCTGGGCTTCTGAAGCTCTTTTTAAATTCTGGATATTAGTCTCCTATCAGTTCTGTAGTGTGCAATGATTCTCTCCCATTGTTTGTTACTTTGTCACTTTGGTAGTTGTTTCCTTTGCTTTATAGAGCTTTTTAGTTTGAGGTCGTCCCATTTGTTTATTCTGGCTTTAATTTTCAGAATTCTTTTCCAAAAAGTCTTCCTTATTCCTATATGTTGGAGAGTAATTCCTATGTTTTCCTCTAATAGAGGGATGGGTTCTGGGTATAGATTTAGGTCCTTGATCCATTTAGAGCTGATTTTTGTATAATGTGACAAGTGTGGGTCTTGTCTCTCTCTTTTTTTTTTAAAGATTTATTCATTTTATTACAGCCAGATATACACAGAGGAGGAGAGACAGAGAGGAAGATCCTCTGTCCGATGATTCACTCCCCAAGTGAGCCGCAACGGGCCGGTGCGCCGATCCGAATCCGGGAACCCGGAACCTCTTCCAGGTCTCCCACGTGGGTGCAGTGTCCCAAATCCTCGGGCCATCCTCGATTGCTTTCCCAGGCCACAAGCAGGGAGCTGGATGGGAAGTGGAGCCGCCGGGACAAGAACTGGCACCCATATGGGATCCCGGGGCCCCCAAGGCGAGGACTTAAGTTGCTAGGCCACTAGGCCGCCAGGCCCTGGGTCTTGTCTCTTAATTCTGCAAGCCGCTATTCAATTGTCCCAACAGCATTTGTTGAAAAGATAAGGCATTTTCCCTGGATTGTTTTCAGTTGTTTTGTCAAAGATTAGTTGGCTTCTGGAGTTTGTATTCTGTTCCATTGATCTTCTTCATGATCTTCTGTTTCTGTACCAGTACCAGATTGTTTTGATGAGCACTGCACTATAGCATATCTTACAGTCTGAAATTGTGATTCACCCAGCTTGATGTTTATTCTTCATGATAGCTACTTGTGGTCACTTGTGTTTAGATGAACTTATGAATCTTCTATTTCTGAGAAGAATGTTGTTATGTTGTTGGGATTTTGATTGGGATTGTGCTGAATCTGCATATTACTTTTCGTAATAGGAACATTTTGATGATTTTGATTTTGCCAATCCTGGAACATGGTAGGTTTCTCCATTTTTCAATGTCTTTTGTTCTTTCTTTCTTCAATGTTTTTTAGTTTTTCATCATAGAGGTCTTCTACACATTTAGTTAAATTAATTCCCAGCTATTTAAAATTCCTCTCTACAAATTTAAAGAGAACTATACGTACAATTTTCTTCTCAGACATGGAATTACTAGTTTATACTAGCACCACCAATTTGTGTCAATTAGTTTTATATCCTGCTTCCCTGCCACAGTCTCTTTTGTGTTCCAATGGTCTCTTGAGTGAGTCTTCTGGCTCTCCTAAGTAGAGAATCATGTCATCTGCAAATATGGATAATTTCAGTACCTTGGTTCCAATTTGAAATTTTTAATTTGCTTTTCTCGCCTAATAGCTCTTGCAAGGACTTTCAATATTATATTGAAGAGCAGTGGTGAGAGTGGATATCCTGTATAGGTCCACATCTTAGTGGAAAAGCTTCCAATTTTTTCCCATTCATTATGATGTTGGCATTGGGTTTTTCACATATCGCTTTGACTGTATTATAGAATATTTCTTCTGTGCCTATCTTGTTTAGAATTTTCAGTAGGAAGTGATGCTCTGTTTTATCAAATGCCTTCTCTGAATCTATTCAGATGATCACTTTTTTGTTGATTTTTTGATGTGGTGTATCACATTTATTAATTTACGAATGTTGAACCATCCCCACATGCCAGCATTGAATGCCACCTGGTTTGGGTGAATGAGCTGTCTATTGTACTGTTGGATGCTGTTGGATAGTATTTTTTTGAGGATCTTTGAGTCTATGTTAATCAAGGATATTGGTCTGTAGTTTTTTTCTTTTTCAGTTGTGTCTCTATTTGGATTTCATATTATATTGGCTTCATACAAAGAGTTTGGGAGTACTATCTCCCTTCCTATTGTTTAAAAAAGTTGTGTAGATTCGGGATAAGTTCTTCTTGAAACATTTGGCAGAACTCAGCAATGAAGCTATTTGGTCCCAAGCTTTCCTTGTTGAGAGGGCTTTAATAACCAATTCCATTTCAGTTCATGTTATATATTTTTTTACATTTGCCTCATCATGCAATTTTGGCAGATTTTATGTGTCCAAAAATCTACCCAATTTTCCTAGGTCTTCTAATTTTTTTGCATATAGTTGTTTTTAATAATAGTTCCTAATAAATGTATGTATATTGGGAGTTGTGTTACTGCTGTTGTGTTTACTTTTTCATCTCCGATGCTATTGATTCATATCTTCTTCCTCATTTTTGATTAGTTAGTTGGGTTAGTGGAGACTCTATTTTGTCGATTTTTCTAAAGAACTTTGATTCACTCATCATATACATTGTTCCTTCATTCTCTATTTGGTTTATTTCCTCTCTTATTTGGGTTATTTCTTTTATCTTGCTAATCTTGGAATTGCTTTGCTGTTATTTTTCTGGCAGGTTCAACTGTCAGGTTAGCTCATTTACTTGGTGCTTTTCTAATTTCTTAGCATAAACATTGACTAAAAGTCATTTTCCTCTTAACACTGCCTTGATTTTGCCTCATAAGTTGTGATATGTTGTGCTGATGCCTTCATTTGTTTCACGAAAATGTTTAATTTCCAATTTGGTTTCCTTTCTAAGCCATTGCTCATTTAGTAACATTATTCAGTCTCCATGTTTTTGCATATTTTCTTAGGTGTGTTGACTTCTTGGTCTCTAGTTTCACTGCTTAACAGTTTGAGAAGATGCATGGTATGATTTCAATTTATTTAAATTTGCTTAGGCTTGTTTTGTGGCCTGTAACATGGCCAATTCTGGTGAAGGTCCACACACTCATGCAAAAACGTGTATTCTCTATAGGATGAAAGGTTCGGTAGAGATCAAGTAAGTTCATTTGTTCTAGTGTATGGGTGAGTTCTGTGGTTTCCTTTTTTAATTTCTGTCTCAATGATCTGTCCATTGATGTTAAAGGGGTATTAAATTCCCCCACTATTATTGTATCGGAGTCTATTTCTCCCTTTAAATCCATTAATATTTGTTTCTCTTGCTAATGTATGTATTTGGTACATATATGTATTTGGTACATATACATTTATTATGGTGATCTCTTCTTGCTGAATGGATCATTATTATGTGGTGTCCTTCTTCATCCCTTTTAATGTTTTTCACAATAAATCTATATCATCAAGGGTGGACACACCCACTCATTTTTCCTTTCCCTTATTTTGGAATATCTTTTTCTATCCTTTCCCTTTCAGGTTCCACTGATCTTTGTTGGTGAGGTGTGTCACCCAAAGGCAACAGATAAACAGGTTTTGTTTTTGGATCCAGTCAATCAATCTATGTTTTTAATTGATGTATTTAAGCCATATACATTTAATATTTTAAGTGTATTATGGATATTATTCATACAGATAGGTGGCAATGTGGTCCTGTCATTTTAGCAATGAATTGCTCTTTGATTTAGTCTACTATTGGTCCTTTACTGGGATCCTCTCTACATTTGCCAATGGTTTTGGTAGTTGTTTTGTCTGTTCCTTCTCAAGAGAACATCTTTATGTATCATTTTACTGCAGGTTTTGAAGAGGCAGATTTTTGGAGTTTTTCTTTGCTATTAAAGAATGTTATTTCAATTTCAAAGAAAAAAAGAGAGATTTGCTGCATAAGTTGTTCTGGACTGAAATATTTTTCCTTTTAAAATCTGGAATACCTCACTTCATTCTTTTCTAGTCTCTGGAGTTCCCACTGAGAGGTCAGGTCTGAGTTTGATTGCCATCCCTCTATAGGTCATTCATCTTTTTTCACATGTACATTTAAGGATTGTTTACCTATGTTGAACTAAAGGGAGTTTCATCATTGTATGTCATGGTGAAGATCACCTTTGTTCAGTTCTGTTGGGAGTCCTTTGACCCTCCTGGGTATTGCTTCCCAATTCTTTCTCTATATTAGGAAAGTTTTTCTTTACTATTTCATTGAATACACCTTTAAATGCTGCTTCTGTTTCTACATGTTCTGGAACTCCCATAATTCTGGTATTTGGTCTTTTGATCATGTCTTTTAATTCTTGAATACTTTTTTTTAGCTTTACCCAACTCTGCTTCCAGCTTTTTGATTGTTTCCCAGGGGTGACAGGAACTGTCTTTAAATTCTGTGATTCTTTCTTCTGCTTCATTCATTCTATTGTTAAGATTTTCCACTGAATTTTTAATTTGCTCTATTGCTAATTTCATTTCTGATGATTGTTCTTGATTTTTCTTCAGTGCTGCTATTTACTGTGTCACGTATTGCTTAAATTCCTTTAACTCTTACATATGTTTCTCATTATCGCTCACAAGCTTTATAACAAGTGTTCTAAATTCAATATTCCCCATTTGTTGATATTTTCCTCAGTTAATCCTGAGGTTGGTAGACTTTTGCTCCTTTGCAGGAGAGACTTCAGTAATACTCATTGTGGTTCTTTTGTTTTACTCTTTGTCTTTGCAATGCTAGTGAGCAGGTTATTCTCCTTAGAGCTGGTTTCTAAGCTGTGTTACTTACAAGTTTACAAGTCAATTTTACCATTGGGTTTGATATCACAGTGTTTGTTTGCAGTCACTTGTGCCCCTCCCTCTAATGGTTTTCAGACCTGAGCTCTTGTGCTAGGCTTCCACCATAGATTTCCTCTGTAGCTCCAGCCACTGGGTCACCATTCTCCTGAGATCCTATGCTGTCGCCACAGTGATGTCTAGGCAGCCTTTCTCTCACCTCCAGCTCAAGTAATGTCGCAGAATAGAAAGACACCAGCTGTGCTAAATAACTGGGTTGTTACCAGTGTTGATCTTGCTAACACATCATTGGGTCTGAGGGCAGCCTGGAGCCATTTTGGGTGAAGCCAGTAGAATGCTATATTGGAACTGTTTTCTCTCATGGACCAGTACAGTGCACTAAGCTTGAAGTGATTTTGCTCCCAGTTTAGTGTTTGTGCAGCTTGTTGTTGTCCCTCCAGTCCCACCATGCCTGTTCCAGTGAAAATGGCACCTGAACACTCCTGCTTTGGTGCATTCATAGCTCACTGTTTCTCCTCCCATCTCCTCATCCCTTGATCCCAAGCACAAAATGGTGCTGATGCAGCACTGATGTAGACTCCAAGCTCTGGCTGAAAGATTAGGGTACCACACAGGTCCACCGTGTGGATGTGAAGGTCCACCATGTGGGATCAGCACAGTGCACTGAGCTAGAAATGAGCCGATTCCTGGCTGTCCCTTCAAATCCACACTTTCTGCTCCACTGCACAGATTGTCACCTGATCTGACACTAGTGAGAGAGTGTACTGTGAGATCTACCTTGTTCCTATACTAGCTCTTGGAGTCTGCCACTCCTTCTTTGCTCATGTTTGGGTCTAATAATTCATCAGGAAGGATAATTTTTTACCTGTCTTCATCTCCCAAATGCCTGGTGATCTCTTTCCCACTTGGTTTTTGTTGGTGTTCTGTCTCCTGCTGGAGTTTGAATCACTAGAGTTAGGATTGCTGTTCCCTGGCTGCTGGTGAGTTAGCTGGTCACTGCAACACTACTTTGTTGTCACTGCTGCTTCCCTGCATTCGTGAGTCCCCAGGTAGCCCCTTGCTGACTACCTGACCTCTATCTTTTCCTGAAATTTGCTCCTTGTGCTTCACCCTAATATTTTTCATCATCCAGAACTTGTCTGCACGCTATTCTACCATGTTGGCTATGTCTTTTTTTTTTTAAAGATTTATTCATTTTTATTGGAAAGCCGGATATACAGAGAGGAGGAGAGACAGAGAGGAAGATCTTCCGTCCAATGTTTCACTCCCCAAGTGAGCCGCAACAGCTGGTGCTGCGCCGATCCGATGCCGGGAACCTGGAACCTCTTCCAGGTCTCCCACGCGGGTTCAGGGTCCCAAAGCTTTGGGCCATCCTCAACTGCTTTCCCAGGACACAAGCAGGGAGCTGGATGGGAAGTGGAGCTGCCGGGACTAGAACCAGCACCCATATGGGATCCTGGGGCGTTCAAGGCGAGGACTTTAGCTGCTAGGCCACGCCACCAGGCCCTGGGCTATGTCTTATGTCATTTATTCAGTTTAAAAAAATTCTTCATGATAGAATTAAAATTAAAAGATTTTCAAAGTACATAATATATAAAATTTGATAGTCATATTATACATGTATAATTAGCTTGTATAAGTTAATTAATACCATGAGTTTTATCATGAAGTAGTGAATACCAACAGCAAGTATACATTCTATAAATGAAAAAAATAAAATGCCTGTTTGTAAGAGACGTATAGTCTCACTTTCAACTTCAAATGTGTTGCCATTTGAAAATTTTTGTTTTCTCTTTTCAAGATTACTCCAACTCCCCTATGATGATATGGTAGTTAGTAGTTTATAATTAATTGGTAAAGGATTAAATAATAAATTCTGGGAGGGGGAGAATATAACATGAGTAATAATTAAATGTCCATTTTATAACTCCTATATGTGCTATTTCAACTTCTAGAATACAAAAAACACAAAAGCCAACATCAGAATGCAGTCTTAGCTAAAGATGTGTTCAGCTGAATAACTAACAAAAATAATGCAATGGAAGCAAGGCAATTCACCTTCTTCACAGGAAACTAAATAAAGGGAACACTGAACATTTGTGGCAAGAGGAACTAAACAATTCATTTATATTTACTCAAGTTTTTTGAGAATCAGAGTTTTATAAAATGTATTTTCCATGTGCTTTAAGAACATTTGAAATTTCCTGCTTTAAACTCTTTTTTAAAACCACTTTTTAAGTCTATCACAATGTTGTGATTCTTGTTCAAATAGCTGTTAGAGCCAGCATCGGGTCTACAATTCCATCATGCAGTATGGCCATCAGCACAAATCCCAGCTGTTTCACTTCTTGACCAGCTCTGTGTTAATGGCCTGGGAGAAATGGGAGGATTTTCAAAGTTCTTGGTCCCCTTCCAACCATATAGTAGAATGTAGTGATCTCTAGTCTCCTGGTTTAGTACTGGGATCTATAGTCATCTTGGGGATGAAACAACAGATATCAGATCCTTGCTATCTATAATTATGACTTCAGTTAAGCAATCAGATCTTTAAAAATAATGCAGAATGACTGTCCACATAATTTTTGCAATGGGTGTTTTATTGTGTATTATGTTTTGACAACATCAGAAAATTACATTTAATTTGCTTATTGAAAATACTGATAAAGGGATTTTATTGGAAAGGGTCCACATTATTAAAATAAATCATATGGAAATCATTAAGAATGTGTATCAATTAAATGAAAATAAACTACATATGTAAAAAAAGAAAGGATTAATAAAGCCAAATTCACAAAACTGTGATATTTATATTTTGTTGCAACATTTCTGGGAATCCATCGCAATACTATCTCCAAATATTATTTATATTTGCAATCGTTTACATGTGATACAAAGACAAGTTCTTAGATGTTTAGGTAGAGTTTTCTATAGATTGAGTCTTTGCCCACATTTGTTGAGTAAAAACTTGGATATATCCAATTTTTCATATTTTCAGACTTGATGTTATTACACACCATGGTTTTATTTCTTTAAGAAAACATCGGATGTCAAGGGGATGACAAGTTGTGAGTCCCATGGGTAATGCCTCCTCTCTCCTTTCCTAAGATGGCCCAACGAAAGTCTCACCAGTTAGCTTCCTACAGTAAACAGGTTTTTCTTCATGTCAATAACAATGACTTTCTCTGTGATTCTGACAGCTCTGAGGATTACACTCCATGTATCCTTCTGGAGTTCATGTTGTTGGGGTTGGAGCCAAATGGCATGGTTTTCCTTCTGTTGCTAATGAGGAACAGCAGGTGAGGCAGACTCTGGCACAACAGCTCTCTCTAAAGTGCTTCCTGCTCCCCTCAGTCTCAAATGTGCTATTTCCTCCTCTGAATTATAAATGAAACTGTTGCAGGTATTACAGACAAAGACAATAATTGTTTCCTTTGGGCAGAAAAGGTCAACCAGATTATCAAACTTCCAAAAGTCTGTGGATATCAGTGTAAGAGCAGTTGTTCAAATAAAAAATTCCAGTTGACTGACCAGAAAAAATGGCATCCGTGAAACCAAGTCATCAGTAAGTAGATGCTCAAAACACTGTTTGGTTGTTTAGATGAATGTCCAACTGAACACTTTCAAAGAGGAGGGTCAAAAACAACTTTAATTTTGGGTTCAGCCTGTGGCCTAGCAGGTAAAACTGATTCCTATGATGGCTGAATCCAATATGGGTGCTGGCTGTGCTGTGGCTGCTGTATTTGCAGGCTGGCTTCCTCTTAATGGCCTGGGAAACGCAGTAGAAGACGATCCAAATGCTTGGGCCCCTGTTACACATGCGGAAGACCTAGAAGAAGGTCCCAGATCCTGGGTTTAGTTTAGCTGAGGCCGTATTCATCTGGAGAGGAAACCAGCAGCTGGAAGATTTATTATCTCTTTCCCTGTTTGTAACCCCTTTCAAAATAAATAAATAAATGAATCTTATTAAAAACCAACATTAATCCAAGACCTGCTCCCTGAGATAGTCACATCCACAAAGACTATAGAATCAGTAGTTGAGATTGATTTAATACAGACAAAACCAAGGACATGCCCAGCACTGGATAAAGTGTGTCTGTGATGTGAATCCCTCCTGCCTCTCTCTCCAAGGTCTGCTCTGTTTCTGACCCAATCAGTTAGCAATTCTGCTCACTGACCAAAATACTTGGCTGCTGGGTCCCATAAGGACCTGAGACAAATTAACAAGAGAAAACCATGCATGTTTATTTAACCTAAGTTTTGTGCAAGCGGGGTCCTTTGGAAGTGAACAAAGCTCTGAAGCGATATGAGACCTGGATGTCACTGCATTAAGTTGAGCAGAGAGGCCACTGCAGAAGAGGGATAAAGCTGTGTGGCAGGCCAATAGAATCTAAGAATTCTTTTAAAAAGGGGGGGTGTTTTTTTAGAAATATTGGTCCTTATATGATTATTAGTTTACTTCACTTCAGATATAGGAAGGGCATATTTTCTATGGAGGGTTGATCATGCTTTTTGGCTGGAGAAAGGTCATATCACTTGTCTTGCTCTTATATTCTGAAATGCTTTTAGTTTAAAATAATCCTTAATCTGGAATGGTCTGGTTTGAGGAAATAGCTATCTCTTCTCTTTCGAATCCATGGCCAAGAAAGCTACTGATGTCAAAATCTCATAAAAGTGATTTTCAGGTGCATTGACCAGGCAAAGCAGTCTGTCCTGCTAATCTGTTCAGCACCAAAGCAGAAGACAGGGTCTATGTGGATTCCTGCATTTCTTTCTCCACATGAAAAAGAATACTGAAACTTCTGGTGATAAATCCTCACTGGTTAATAATTCTCAATTTCTTCATTTTTTAGTAGTGTAGGTATTCTTTCTGTCCAAAAATCTTTTCTACCCTCATAAAAAAATAAAATGTTTCAAACTCCAGCTGCTAAGGGGGTGGATTTAAGTGATTGGATCCTGGGGAAGTAAACATGTTGTAAAGATGGAGACCTTCTGAATGGAGTTGCAACCTTATAAGCAGACCCCGGAGCATTCTCATGTGCCAGTACATAAACCTGGCATGTGCAGGGTGAAAATTCAGCCATTGAGCCGTTGTGCTCAGCTCCAGCCCGATTTAATTCTTAATAAGGTAACTCTTTCAACCACATTTCCATTTCTAATATTGCCTTTTATATTTGCTATAAACTCAGTAATTTGGGTTAGCAAGAGAGAGCACTCCTTGGGAAGGAGGTATCAGAATTCATGCCTCAGACCTTATGATTTAAAAAAGTCTAGAATGTTATGCACTGTGATGCAGGAGGGTTAGGCACCATCGTGCGGTCCTGCTTCCCCTGCTTGTGCTCCAGCTTTCTGCTCACATGCCTGGGAAGTTGGAGGAAGATGGTCCAAGTACTTGTGTTCTACCTGGGAGTTCTGGGGTCCTAAATCAGGTCTGTCTGAGTCCTGGCCAAAGTGACAGTTTTGGGAGTGAACAAATGATGGATAATACCCGTTTTTCTTTCTGTTCCTCTGCCTCTAAAACAATTAAATATATATACTCCTACATAAAGAGACATTGCAGAAAGAGAAAATCTAAAGTTGGGAAGGGACAGAGCCTTGCCCCAGAAATATGGGCTGACAAATTGTCCTTTTGTAAAGTGTATATTTCGTTAGCCTGATCCACTGTGCCAAAAATAACATAGTCTTTTTCTTTCCTTCAAGCACATCATATTTTTAGGGGATTGTTTCATTTGTTGAAATTGCTCTGAGTGCTCCTTAATTTTGGTGTGAGATAAATGTCACATTGGAAGTAAAGCTGACCTAAGTCCACACCACAGTCAGGGCCTTTAAACAGACAGTACTCAGGAATTAATGAGCCTAATGTACAGTCACTGATTGTATAAAAGAAGAGACAGCAGCTCCCTCGCCCTCATGAGTGTGGCTCACAGAATCCCAGCACTTAGGAGTTACAAAATGAGTTAATGTTATTATTTTAAACATTGACCATGTACATCAAAAGCATTTGGGCCATATCTCAAAACAGTTTACTTCCAGTGCATTGGGAGGGTGTGTGTGCACATAGGGAAAGGGATATGGGACTCTCCTTGTTATCTTAATCTCTAAAGTGTACTAGCTCAACAAACATAATTTAAATGCCAAATTTTTCATTAAATTGGTGTTTCCCAGTTGAAAAACATAGATGAATAGATAGGTAAATGAAAATGAATGTACAATTGAAAGTCAAGTCTGCTAGCTTATTGTGTATTGATGCAGTTGATAAATTGTCATTTGATTGTTGCTTTTGGCCCTTAACAGATGGTTCACCATGAACCATCAGCTGATTCCTCATGAATCACACAGCCGAGTCTAACAGTGAGCTCCAGGCATGGTTGCCTATGGACCCAAAGGCTCTGTGATCTAAGGGAAAATGCCATGCCTTTTGGCTTTTGTCTCCAGAGCTCTTTATTTAGTGCAGCAATAATACTTTGAACACATTGAAAATTGAAAGCTGCTATACTAAAAAATTAAAACCAATGAAAACTGAAAACAAAATGGTCAGATTAATAATTCTTGTGAAATGGGACAGTACCTGGCTTAAGCAAAGAGCCCGATGAACTGTAGCTGTTAATGTTAGTGGGGAAAATAAGGGGGGGAGAATCTATTGTCTCAAACCTTCACCTGTCCATCACTCCCAGAAAATAGAACAGGGAACACGTGCTAGCTTCCAGGGTAACATTCCAAGACAATTAGCTTTAAGTTTTTGTGTATTTATTTCAGCTTTCTTGTCCCTTCCTGGTAATAGACTACACATATCTTTAAAACGTGCTTATACCTTACTGTTATGATTTAAAAATGTTGGGAGTGTTGGTCTGCAGTTGGAGTCTAAACCTTTCCTTCTATTCTGGTGGTTTTTCTTAACGAGAGTTACTGTTTCGAGTTCCACTTTAATTAGCCACATAACTTAGCATCATACGCTCTAACCTCAGTTTCCTATTGATTGAACAGCATTCCCTAAATTGAGAGCCTGCACCTTTCACTGTGTTTTCTCCCCTACTCCCTACCTCAATGTTCCTACAGCTGTATGCCAACTGACATATTTACAGGGTCCCTGAAGGAGGTGTGGACAGCCCACAATCTGAGCTGCAATCTTAATTAAGTCACCTGTGGTTTTACACAGTTGGTTCTGAAAGCTGTAATGTAATCAGGAGTGTTTATATCCATGTCATTTTGGCAGTACAGGTGCTGGACACTGCAGAACCAAGAAGTAAACTTTTTCCTCTTTCTAATGATCTGATTATATCATCGTTTCAGGCTGAAGACTCCTTAACATGAGCATTCCTAATTTCTTAAAACTCTGTAATATCTCCCCATGAAACCTGATCTTTGTTAACTTTTACTATTGATGGGAGAAGGGACCAAGTGGGTTTCCCCACCCACCTGCTCAGGCTCTTCACTGCCGGACTGTCCCTTTGAGTCTGGATGATATCTAGCCTTGATTCCCAGGAACTCCTCGTCCAGCTGGGAAGGTCTACATTTCAGCTTCTTGTATTACAATTTGGGGATTTTGCTGTTATTCTATTACTTTTGTCTTGGTTCTTTCTGCTCTTTCCTGTGCTTCATATTTTTCTCCCTGTTGGTACTATCTAGTGATTTTTATTTATGTTTCTCAGAAAGCAATGTTTCTGAGTCTGACTTGTTTCGATTGTTCTCCTTTCCTGCATGATTGAGTTTTCAGCTGGGTGCAGGCATCCTTGGCTCACTGAAGTCTTGTATTTCTCTCTGTTTGCCTCATTTTGGCCCAAGAGAAACCTGAGAGCTTTCTCATTGGAGCTGCTTTGGAGGAAACAGATTGTATTTTCTTTTCTCTAAAAATCCTCAAAATCCTCTTTATTGTGGTGTGCTGAGATTCCACAAACACAACAAGCAAGTACTTGTTAAAATTTGCTACATCACTTCACATTTAAGCTTCATGCCTCACAGTCAATCTGGCCAAAACTTCCCTTATCTCACTGATAAATTCTCTCCCCCCACATATTTGTCCATGTTTTCTTTCTTTGGGGCTCCTGCTGTTCATGGGGCGTTGAGCCTCCCTTCCACTTGCCTCTCAGTCAATGTTTTTCACATGTCCTCACTGGTGTTTATCTATAGGGGAATAATTTCCTTTATCCTTTTGAATTAAAATTAATTTTTTGTTCTCTTTTTTAGATTTTTCAAAAGCATGTTTCTGGCCTCACACAGTATCTGTATTTTACGTGTTATCTATATGATTCTTTTTAAGTATAAAACATCATAATTATGATGCAACCTGTGGCTCACATGTTTTTGTTCTTCCTGGTGCTTTCCTATGATACCACAGACTTTCTACAGATGGGATGTGGTTTTATGGGTTAATTTTTCTGGTGTGTCTATTACTAAGACATGTAAAGTCACTTGTGAGCTCTGTCACCCTGGTCTTACCTGGTCTACTGGCATGTTTCAAGTATGTCACTGGATACCACCATGATTCTGGTCTCTTTATACCAAAATATAGATAAAATCTTTATTTTATTCGTGATGAAACAACTTTTTAGTACATTCATGCAAATAATCAGCAAAATAAAGTCTAAATAAACAAAAATAAATTGATTCAGGCTTGCTAACCAGGAGAGTTTTCTGTTTGTTTCCTGGATAAACCTGTTCATTAATTTCAGCACACAACTTTGTTTTGCTGTGTTCTTGTTGATTCTGCTATATGTTTTCCTTTTTGAACTTAGTGCTTAGTGCCCGATGGAACTCTACACAAGTACAACTGCAAGAGAATGCTACTCTGTACTGGAGATGATGACCCTGCCTACAGAATGCACACAGCTGAGTCTAACAGTGGGCTCCAGGCATGGTTGCCTATGGACATAAATAAAGGCTCTGTGACCTAAGGGAAAAAAAATAAAAGATAAAAATCCTGAAGCCTCTATGTTGTTTAAATGTGGCTTACACGGGATTTGACACTGAAGCCTAATTGTTAACTGCCTTTCTCCTTGCTTGGATTTAATAACCAGATCAAAGGTAACCTGACAAGCAGAGACAGAGAGGATGAATGCTCAGCAATGTGGTCAGGAAAGAACTCTGATCACAAGGAGAGAATAAAACGTTGCTAGTGGCAACCCTCTGCAAAATTCAATGAAACCATGGAGGGAGCGTTATTATGCCTGATATCTGCCCAACTACATGGTTAAAAAGCTGGGTGTCCTTTTCACTAAATATTTACTAATATTTTCTTTCTTTTTTTATTAATTATTTTGCATTATGTGACAGTTTGATAGGCTCTGGTATTCCCCCCCCTCCCCATACCCCTCCCCCACGGTGAGGGGTTTAAAATTTTTGCACCAAAATAAGCCCCATGATTTACTTGCCAATTTGCAATATATTCTTAAAAAGAATCATTATTTCTTAATGGAGAAAAAATCCCCATCCATTGCTTCACTCCCCATACGTGAGAAGAAAGAGATGAAGCCAGAACCATAAAATGAATCCAGGTCGCCCACCCTGGTTGCAGAAATCAGACAGTTGCCACATCAGTGATGCTTTCCAGGGTTTATTTTAGCAGGAAGCCTGAATCCTCAGTGGCGTTGAACATTGAATATGGGATGTAAAATATGAAACATGGATATTTTAGTTAGAATTGAAATCAGGTTTAAAAAATCTGCCCCTGAGGTTCTTTTTTGTAAAATTTACTTATTTTTGTTGCAAAGTCAGACACACAGAGAGGAGGAGAGACTGAAAAGAAGATCTTCTGTCCAATGATTCACTCCCCAAGTGATAGCAATGGCTGGTGCTGCACCAATCCAAAGTCAAGAGCCAGGAACTTCCTCCGGTTCTTCCACACAGGTTCAGGATCCCAAGGCTTTGGGTCGTCCTCGACTACTTTCCCAAGCTACAGGAAGAGAACTGGATGGGAAATGGGGCTGCCAGGATTAGAACCAGTGCCCATATGGGATCCTAGCATGTATATAAAAGAATAAGGAGGAAAGAGCAGTCACACAATTCACAAGTACTGTAAGGTGGATACATTGGTGATCCACTGGATTAGGTGTAAGTTACTCAGAGAAATAAGAGTCATCACCATCGCTGCAAATAGCTCCAGTCAGCACTAGCTGGGGGTAATTAAAGCTGAGTCCATAGCTGAGATCAGCCCTTCTGATCTCTAAATGAGTGCTCCACTTACACGGAGGCTGGGATGCTTTCTTTCTGCAGTCATGCTGAGCTGTTGTGCTGCCGCTGTTATGTCTGTTGCATCTGCTTCTACTGACTCCCTGAGAAATTGTGGCTCAGAAAGAAGCTCCCTGAGATATAATCTAACAAACATGGCCCATGGCACTGAACTACCTATGCCCCTGTGGAACATGCCCCTATTGATAAGCAAATATGCACTCTCTAAGAAGGAATAGTGATAATTCCTGCTTCTTGGACTGAGATTCTATAACCACTATCATCCCTTTACCTTTCCTGAGCTTGAGTCCACTGAGAAGATCCAAAGATCCATCTACATTGCCCAGTCAACAGTGTGGCTGTATTTACACACTATTTGATTACTGCCTAATATGTGTTTAATAAGCAGAGCCAGTGCTAGCGGAAGAAAAAAAAAGGAAAAAGAAGCACATCATCTAGCACCTGCAGAGCAGATCTGGACACCGATGTGCTGATGTTCTTACACTTTTTTTTTTTTTAATATTCATTTATTCATTAATTACATTGCATTACATGACACAATTTCATAGGTACTGGGATTCCCTCCCCCTTCACCCCAAACCCTTCCCCCATCATGAATTCCTTCACCTTGATGCATAACCACAGCTCAAGTTCCGTTTAGATTCCCTAATTAAAAGTTTACACCATACAGAGTCCAGCATCCCACTTGTCCAGTTCAAGTTCAACCGCTTCTTAGGGAGGCCCTCTCAGGTTTGTAGGCAGAGCCAGCAGAGCGTCACCTCGATCAATTAGAAGCTCCAACATATCATCAGCAACAGTCCAGGTATGATGAGGCTGGTGCAGAGTCCACTGATTGACATAGTCCGTCTTAGGGTTTCCCCTTGTCCAGTTTTCCGCTGCAAGCATAAAGCTGAGGTGGTTGATTCATCTACTCCATTTTCCATCTTTTTTTGATTAATGCTTTGATTCCTCCATTTTGTTCAGGGGAATCCCCCTAAAAAAAACTTTGAGGCATTCCCAGTCCAGGCTCCTACATGTACTACTAGTAAGCACAGTGCCCGCCACCGTCCATCACTCCGATCAGCTGATGGTTTTAACCCCTGGGTTGGTTCTCTTCTGAGCCCCGACCTCTATTGGAACCAATGAGTATCGCATCTCTCCCCGGCTCTGCCCATCACACTCTTGTCCCTCACCTAAACCAGTGGGAGGAGTGCTGGTCGGGTGTTGCATTCCCTGCTAGCACAGGCCATTTCACCTTGGCATTTTGTGTTTTGTACTGTTTTTTTGTTTGTTTGTTTGTTTGTTTGTTTTTTAATCGCAACCAAACACGGCCAGGCCCCCACACAGTTTCAGCACTTGGGCTTGCCAGTGGATGACGTGAACCGACTCAGCCTGGTCTGCCCCAACCCGAGCCAAGTGTATTCCAGTGGGTCACATTCCAAAGCCTCTTCTGGGTTATTTACCTCCATGCTTCTTGCGTTTATTTGTAGAGTCAGTGTCCTGTCAGAGGATCTGTTCAGGTTCCTCCCTCCGACTCCTTCATGGTGTCGGGCTTCACGCATTCCAGCAGGTCCTTCGGCCAGCACCGCTCTTCAATCCATTCCTGGGGCAGGAACCAGGGCTCCAAAATGAGGAGTCCCAAGCCTTTCACTGGCTGAAAAAGACCTGGGGTAGAATGGCTGGTGGGAGCAGCAATCAACATGACTGACACAGTTACCAAATCCCCTTTGGCATGACTGCCTCCTGCTGTTTTCCTGAAGGATGTAAGAGTGTGCCCCTATTCTGTCCATCACTCCTCTACCTCAGTCCTGTGGGGACAGACTGGACAATCCAGGCCCTCTGCCTCTAACCCTAACCCTTTGACATCCCCTGTCCTGCCTGCCTAGCCCATGGAGTCCACTTTTTCCCCCTCATTTCTGCCCCTGTGACCCTAGAAGATCAATGAGCACAGGATTACTATTGATAGGAGAATGGTTGTATAATAACAACAGAATGGATACCTTTTGTATAACTGATTCGATATCATTTGTATGAGAACAGCTGAGTGGATGGCATGTGAATGAGAACACTTGGTGGGATATATAAAACAATAGAGTTCCAAACAAGAGTAAGGAAACAATTGATGGGTTATGTTGATCAGCTCAATATCTCCTGCCTTATCCTGGTTTTGACCCTCTGTCTATAAAGTCTGATGCCACTAATAAACTTCAGCTATTGACCATCAGCCAGTGGTCCACATGTGTTATCATAGGCTCCGTGCACCAAGTCCATTGCTGGGAGATTGGCTAACAATCATGTATGGTTATTATGCTGAAATAGTTGAGGACATGGATGGAGTTCCTAGGTCCTAGCTTTGACGTTTAGAGCATGAAATGTCCTAAACTGATAGTTTCAGAGAGAAGAATATTTCTCTTAATTACTCTAAATTAAATTTAAATTTTAGACTTAGAATTGGAGAATAATAAGTGACATAGAGTGATGGTGAGAGTGAGCAACCATAGCAGGGTAATTGTAGAGAACAGTGGTCTTTTGGACAGTATACTCTTCCAGAAACAGTTAGAAATTCAGTGTTCTCAGCTCTACTTCCGAGCCAGTTCCACTCTGAGAGGATCAAAAAAGCAGGGAAAAATTAACCCAGTGTGACAGATTGATGTTTGTTTACATTGGAAGATAGAATTTTATATATATATGTATGTATTTCATATATATATAATTATATATGTATATATGTATATATAATTATATATATAATTCTGTATATATATAATTATACATATGAAATACATGCTAACAAAACCAGCAATCATTCCTGTCAGGAAATAAATTAAATCCATTACCAAATAACTCCTTATATTTCATAGTCCAAATGGTTATTCAAAAATTCCCCAAGCTGGACATCTTGTCATTTAGTCATGAGAAGTCATGGCTGATGAATGTTCTCCAACAAACAGAACTTGCCTTACAGACAAGCTCTAGCACTCACTCCTTTGAAATAAAATCATTGGCTTATTTTAGAAATTTACATAAATCGCTGCCAATCTTGCCACTCCAAGCGCGAGACTAGCAGCGATTCATAACTGGTAAAATATCAAAATCACTTGGGCAAGTATCTCAGAGCATGCCCCACATCCGGGACCTGGGGTGGGTGGGAAACTGGGTGGGGCTTCTCCCTCAATATCCACCTTTACTTCAGATACAAGAAGGAAACAATATGGAAAAAATAGTGTTAACCACTTTCCTATAGCCCTTGAACCTTTTTACCCTAATTAACTATGTAAAGATTGTCAAAAATATAATAAAATTTTTTAAAAAGAAATTTACATAAAATAGACAACTGTTTTTATTCTAGTTGCTTTAGTTTTCATGTTATAAATATTAATTTTGTAAAAGATGATGACATAGCTTCCTGTTAGAATTTTTGACAGAAATAGCTATACTGTGATTCTGTCAGTTGTCTGGCAAGTAGGCTTAGCATATAAATCCTGTGCTGACCAACCATAAGGAATATTAATAACCTTTATCAGAATATGAAGACTAATTCTTGGTGCACATAGAATAGCAGTGGAAATTTGTATTTTGGAATACCTTATTAAGTTGTCCCATTCACTGGTTTGTATCGAATAGAAACAATCACTATAGTCCTAGCTGCTCCATTTTTGATCCAGTAACTTCTAGTGTGCCTTGGAAAGCAGCTGAAGCTAGATCAAGTTTGTGGTTCCACCAGCACTCAAGTGGGAGATCAGCAAGGAGTTTCAGGTTCACAGGTTGCCCATTCCTGTCTACCACCACCATTTTTGCAGTGAGCCAAGGGATGGAAGATCTTTGTCTTTCCACACTCTAGTTTACTCTGCTTTTCAAATAAATAAATCATTTTACTGCTTTTTTTTTTTTTTTTTTTTTTTTTTTTTTACTGCTGTATTAGTTGACATCTACCAATTCACTCAAACCTCATTTCTGGAGAAGAAAACAAACTCTTTAAGTTTCTAAATAAAAAACCTGAATTGTCTTCCCCAAGGCCCATTTTGTTTAAAAACAACCTCATTGCACAAAGCAGCATTAATTAGAGTTAGTTTCAAGTAGGTCAGTCTTCATAGTTTTCCTGACAAACCACTGGCTGCTAATATCTTTTGGTGCTAGCTTTTCTTGTTTCCAAATCAATAACCTACTTACAGTGTTTCATTAATTACGGAATGTTAAGATACTGTCATCCATAATTGCATTGCTGCATCAAAGAAACTCTGTGTCGTAGCAACAGCCCTCTCTTGCATCACAAGCTACTGCTCAGGACCAAAACATTTTCTGATTAGGAAAGGAAATCAGATTCTTTTTTTTTTTTAATTATTTATTATTTAACTTCAGTAATTACATTGTATTATGTGACACAGTTTCATAGATACTTGGATTCTCCCCACCCCTCCCCAAACCCTCCCACCATGGTGGATTCCTCCACCTTGCTGCATAACCACAGCTCAAGTTCAGTTGAGATTTCCCCATAGCAAGCGTATAACAAACATAGAGTCCAGCATCTTATTGTCCAGTCAAGTTCAACGGCTTCTTAGGTATACCCTCTCTGGTCTGAAGACAGAGCCAGCAGAGTATCATCCCAGTCAATTGAAAGCTCCAACATACCATCAGCAAAAATTTACGTCATTATGGAATTAATTGACATAGTAATGAGTAACCAATATGTTAAAAGTAAATGCGGGTTCCCAGCCACCTTCTGTGACCACCTCACCTATACTTCAATTTTAGTTTATACACAACATATAACATTCAAAACATAACATGTTATACATAACATCATATCATCTTAAATTAAGGCAAACATGTGGTATTTAACCTTTTGGGATTGGCTCATTTCCCTTAGCATTATGGTTTCCAGTTTGGCCCATTTGGCCACAAAGAACTGCATTTTGTTTTTTTTAATAGCTGAGTAGTATTCCATGGAGTAGATGAACCATAGCTTTCTTATCCAATCCTCTGTTGATGGGCATTTTGGTTGTTTCCATGTTTTTGCAATTACTGATTGTGCTGCTATGAACATAGGAGTGCATGTTGGTTTCTCATAGAACAAGTGTTCTGGATATATTCCTAGGAGTGCTATTGCTGGATCATATGGTATGTTGAATTTGAGTTGTTTGAATATTCTTAACCAGTTCTCTGGCATTTATTTACAGCATATTTCAGTATCATGTCAATGGAGATCAGTCCCTTTCTTTTTCTTTTTTTAAATTTTATTTATTTATATAATGATTACATGGGCCTGGCAGCGTGGCCTAGCGGCTAAAGTCCTCGCCTTGAACGCACCGGAATCCCATATGGGTGCCGGTTCTAGTCCCAGCAGCTCCACTTCCCATCCAGCTCCCTGCTTGTGGCCTGGGAAAGCAGTTGAGGATGGCCCAATGCATTGGGACACTTCACCCACGTGGGAGACCTGGAAGAGGTTCCTGGTTCCCGGCTTCGGATCTGCGCGCACTGGCCATAGCGGCTCACTTGGGGAGTGAATCACTGGACGGAAGATCTTCCTCTCTGTCTCTCCTCCTCTCTGTATATCTGACTTTGTAATGAAAATAAATAAATCTTTAAAAAAAAAATATATATATATATATATAATGATTACATGGTTAACAGGGTGGGAAGGATCTAGGTTTAGGGAAAATTGGGTGAATGAATTCATCGCTTCTAAATTTGCTATTTATTCTTGTTGTTCCTAGGGGAAGGGGAGAAACAAAAACAGAAACCACTCACGATTTTGCACATGTCCAAGTACCCAGGGATATAAAAAACTGGCAATTTCTCTGTTTAAACTGAGTGCAGTTTTAGGAGAAGGCAACAGATACTCAATTTGATCTCTTGTCATATCTGAGGGGAAAAAATCCCATCTACCTCCCCACTATACCATCATTTGTTTTATGTCACTGATAATGACCCCTACTTCGACACTCCGCAAATCCAGTTTGACCTCTATCTGTGACACAATTCTTACAGAGGAATCTAAGAGTCTTCACTACTCATAATGAAAGAAATCCAAATTAAAATGTAATACATCTGTTTTAGAAAGCTTGCTTAATCTTGAAATTCAGTTTGTTTGCCACAGGGAAGGTTTATTTTTGTGTATATAATTGCACAAATATGGATATCCAAAGGCACCACTATAAAAAAGCAGACTGCCATGACCTCTTTAGAATAAGATTTAACTATTCATATCAAAATTGAAAGTAGAAATAGAAATTCCACTTTAGATTTATTTTTTATAGTTTTATTTATTTAAAAAGAAAAAGTGAAATAGAGAGATAGGAAGGAGAGAGAAGCCAAGAGGAAGAGGGTGTTTCCAACCACTGGTTTACTTTCCAAATGCCCACAACGTCAAGAGCGGGGCGGACTGAAGACAGAAGCAAGCACAACATTCAGAAACTCAAACTTGTGTGTCATAACCCACTGGCTCTCAGATGCTTGAGCTGAAAACTGAAATAGCAGGGACTGTAACCAGGCACTAAGGTAATGGATGTGGACTCCTCCAGTGATAGCCCAGTCAGTTGCACCACACTGCCAACCCCTTTTCTTAGAAGTTATCCTTCAAAAAATAATAATTAGGTATATAGTAATATAATAGCAGTAGATAATTCTATTCTATTCTATTCTATTCTATTCTATTCTATTCTATTCTATTCCATTCCATCCCATTCCACTGCATTCTATTCTATATTTATAATCTGGATCCACATCTCAATCACAAACAGCTATCAAACACTTCTTCAATAACCATCAACTGATGGATGATAAAATTAATTGAGATGCATTATTTAATGAAAGGTTAAATTGCTATAGTCTATCTTTTTATCTCAATTATGATAGTAAATAGAAAATAGTAATGGAAATTTAAATGAACATCTACAGCTAGATCATATATACATCAGTCCTTTAGTGAAATATTACCTAACATTTTTTTAAAATGTGTTAAAATCATGTGGGGTGATTAGGAAATACTTCTATGCTAAAAATTGGCTGAAGAATAGAAGACCCTGTACTCTGTTAGGGAACATTACAGGGATACAAAAATACTGGACTAGGCACATTTAAATTTTTTTTAAATATTCATTTATTTAATTATTGCAAAGTTAGATATATAGAGAGAGTAGGAGAGACTGAGAGGAAGATCTTCCGTCCGATGATTCACTCCCCAAGTGAGCGCAATGGCTGGAGGTGTGCCGATCTGAAGTCAGGAGCCAGGAGCTCTTCCAGGTCTCCCATGTGGGTGCAGCTTCCCAAGGCTTTGGGCATTCCTTGACAGCTTTTCCAGGTCACAAGCAAGGAGCTGCAGGGCTGTGAAGTAGGGCTGCCGGAATTAGAACTGGCGCCCATATAGGATTCTGGTTCTTTAAAGGTGAGGACTTTAGACGCTAGGCCTCTGTGCTAGGCCCCATTTAAATGTTTCTAATGCATTGCAAGCTTAAACTCTATGAGTGTAGGATCTGCCTTTTGAAAGGAAACGGGGAGAGGATATGGTTGCAGAACAGGATGAAGGTTGTTCTTGTCCGTCCTTTGTGCACTTTTGCTCCATGAAAATATTACTTTAATCTCATGATGATACACTGCTCTTTAAGAGAAATAGCAAAATTAAAATATTGGCAGGTTTGGGGCCCTTCGCTTACTAGGTTATGTATTTTTTTATTGATTTTTTTTTAAAGATTTTATTATTATTGGAAAGCCGGATATACAGAGAGGAGGAGAGACAGAGAGGAAGATCTTCCATCCGATGTTTCACTCCCCAAGTGAGCCGCAACGGGCTGGTGCGCGCCAATCCGATGCCGGGAACCTGGAACCTCTTCCAGGTCTCCCATGCGGGTGCAGTGTCCCAGTGCATTGGGTCGTCCTCGACTGCTTTCCCAGGCCACAAGCATGGAGCTGGATGGGAAGTGGAGCTGCCGGGATTAGAACCGGCACCCATATGGGATCCCGGGGCTTTCAAGGCGAGGACTTTAGCCGCTAGGCCACGCTGCCGGGCCCTATTGATTTTTTTTATTATTATTATTTTTAATTCATTAATTACATTGTATTATGTGACACAGTTTCATAGGTACTTGGCTTCTCCCACTCCTCCCCAAACCCTCCCACCATGGTGGATTCCTCCACCTTGTTGCATAACCACAGCCCAAGTTCAGTTGAGATTCCCCCATTGCAAGCGTATACCAAACATAGAGTCCAGCATCTTATTGTCCAGTCAAGTTCAACGGCTTCTTAGGTATACCCTTTAAGGTCTGAAGACAGAGCCAGCAGAGTATCATCCCAGTCAACTGAAAGCTCCAACATACCATCAGCAAAAATTTACTTCATTATGGAATTAATTGACATAGTAAAGAGTAACCAATATGGTAAAAGTAGATGCAAGTTCCTAGCCACCTTCTGTGACCACCTCACTCACATTTCAATTTTAGTTTATACACAACATATAACATTCATAACATAACAACTGTGAATGCCACCATTCTGCAGAAATCGCAAGATCCTTTGTCAGGAACATGTTCCCTTTGTTGTCCTCCCGATGATAGGGTTAGGGTTAGGTTAGGGTTAGGGTTAAGTTAGGGTTAGTATGATTCAAAAACAAAAACCTTGGGTGGTTCCATTCTCACTTCCTCTGACGTGCAGTGGGCACAGTTTGTTCAGCTTCCTCTGAATCAAGTAAATCCATTGAAGTCTACAGTAACAAGTACTTCTTGGAGTACAAAGATATACCTTCAGTGGGAACAACATTCTACTTAAAACTATACACTCGGTAAATGTCTTTTTACAGTCTATTTCTCTTGACTCTGTTGTAAACTGAACTGAATTTGCCAAGAGGAAATTCAGAAGTCCTAATCTCTAGGACTAGTGAAGTTCACCTTCATTTGGAATAGGGTCTTTGTTGAGATAATGAAGCGATTTGTAATCATACTGATTCAGGATGGGTTTAAATGTAGTAACCGATGCTCTTATGAGAAGGGAGATCAGGAAACTTACACAAGATGAAAACTATGCATGAGAGATAGAAACAAGACTGATCCATCTACATGTCAAGGAATGCTGAAACAGATCACGGCCACCAGAAGTGAGGGAGAAACAAGGACGGAAGCTTCTCTGGAGACTGGAGCACTCATGCCTTTCAGAATAGGAAAAGATCCATTTTTGCTCTAGATTCGTCTCTGACCCATTTGCTGCTATAAAGCAGGAAGGAGAAATGAAACTCTTTCTCTTTGGAAAATTAAAGTCTCTCTCTGTGTTAAATAACTGGAGTGAGTTCTGTTTTCTTCATTGAGTCCCAGTGAAGAAAGATCATCTCTTGTGAGGAGGAACATCCTCCACATACCCTCTCACCCAGCACAAGGCAGAACTTGTACAGCTCACTAGTCTGTTTCTTTCTCCACGTGATCAAGCCAAGTGGAAAACAGGGTGAAATGACATCACTAGGTGTTACTCCTAAATATGTCCATTGTTTCTAAGGGCCTCGTAGCATGTTGGTTACATACTACCGTTGCCCCCCTTTTGTTTTATATGTGCATAAACTGAGATTTAGAAAACCAAGTTTTCAAGCTTTCTCAGCTAATAACTCACAAGACCCTTATTGCAAAATCTATCTAAATTCATGAATGTATCTCCTTAGCCTCTCTGAAACGTGGTTTTACTGATGAGTGAAATGCCTTCCCTTTTGATTAGCACACTTACAGCATTGATATTATAGAGGATCTTTGCTGTGTTAACGTTTAAGTTTTCCATGTTGTTATCTGTATTGTCCTGGTTTCCACTGCATCTGTCTTCTTGTCTTAGCGCACATCTCTCTTGATTCATGCATAGTGTTTTTCTATGCATGTTTTATTTTTTAGAAGCGCTTCCTCCGGGTATTGTAGTCTACAACTGTGGTTTACAACAGTCGACTTCTATGAGCATTTGCTGCTGAAACATGCCACTGTGGAAATGTTACTACTATTCAGATATGTTTACCTTCTGCTCTTTAACTGTTTTGTTTATTGAATGATGCCATGATTACTTCTTCTTATGATCAATTCTGATTTCTGAACTCTAGATAAAAAAAAAAATAGTCTGTGGCTATCTCTGAATTTGTCCTCTTTCCATGCTCTGTGTTCATTTCAGATGCTCTAAGAGTTTATATTTTGCCACATCCCCTCTCATCTTTTTTGAAAAAAAAATTTTCAGCTAATATTTCAGAGCGAGTATCATTGCAACAAGTTATGCAGATTTCAATTCTACTAAGGATTTTTCAATTGCTTTTTCTTTGGTAATAGTATTTTCTAGTGATAAAACTTCAATATTAAAAACATGCTGTGCTAATCACCTTTGTCCTGCTTGGTTTAAGTTGAGAAATCTGCTGTCATTTGAATGAGTGTTTAAACTGTGTGTGTTGTTTCTCTCTGCTGATCTCAGAATGCTTGTGAAAAATTGCAACTTCTACTTCCTCTCACTGTCATTAACACCTGATCGTTCTATTTTATTCACATAACTATTTTGTTTCTTAGTGCATTGTTTTTGCTTTTCTTTACTTTTGTTTTCTTTAAGCTATTATATCCCAGATATTTGCTTATACTATTAGGTATCCTGGGTGTTATTTAGTTAATTTTAATTTATTGAGCTAAAGCTGATGAAGGAAGATTGTTTATCCTTTGGTATATAATTGGGTGTATTGACTTGTGTATATTATCAAACTTCAGCTGATAGCACACCTATCATCTAGGGTTGATTGGAATATTTTATAACACTGTTCTGGTGACTGTGAATCTTTTTTTTTTTTTATTTTATTGTATTTTTGTTGACAATCTTTACATAGTTAATTACGGGAAAAAAAAGGTTCAGGGGGTATAGGGAAGTGGGTAATAGTATTATGTCCATATTGTTTCCATCATATATCTGAGGTAAAGGGGGATATTGATGGAGAAGCCCCACCCAGTTTCCCACCCACCCCAAGTCCCGGATGTGGGGCATGCTCTGAGATCCTGGCTCAATTGGTTTTAATAGTTCTCCAGTTATGAATCGCTGCCAGTTTCACTCGATGAGGTCGTCCACTGATTGACACAGTCCATCAGAGTCTTCATTTGCCCAGTATTTAGTTCCATCTAGCCAACTCAACTCTCCAGCCCTCACGGATGTTGTTGAGTGCCTCTCTGTCTAGCCACCCCAGCCCCCGTCTACGTTTTCATGCCCTCCTGTGGGAGTAGTGACCCAAGAGGGGGGAACCCACTATTTCCCTCCCAGGTCTCTCTCAGTCCCGCTTTATGCACTCTTCGGGTGGTTCTGTGATTTGACTTGACAGAGTTAGTCCCCAGTGCCAGCTTCTGCCAGTTGATGCTGCGGTTAAGCCCAAACATCCCTCACCCACTCTAATTTATGCTTGCACCAGCAGGAATCATCTGCCTAGCCTGGATTTTCCCTGATCTAGTCCACGTGCAGCGCACAGGTGTTGCAGCCTTGCTTAGTCTGGTCTGTCCCCATCCCAGCCCACGCTCTCCAGTGGGAGTAGCTGTCTGGCGAGGGGACCAGCCCCTTAATCCCCCCGCCAGCTCTGCCCCTCCCTTCCTGGATCTCGCGTGTGCTGGTTGGGTGCTGCAGTCAAATCCAGTACAGGCAACCTCACCCTAGCGTTCCATAGTGTGCACTGGTTTTGTCGCGACCAGTACCGGCTCAACCCACACTCAGTTCTGGTGTTCGGATTTACCAGTGTATGACATGAACTGATTCAGCCTGGTCTGCCCCTGACCCATGCCAAATGTATGCCAGTGGGAAACTTTCCATGGCCTATTCTGGGCTATTTGCTATCATACTTCTTGCGCTTACCTGCAGGGACTGTGTCCTGCCAGAGGAGTTGCCCAGGCTCCTCCATCAGAACCTCTACCAATGCCAGATTTTGCGCATACCAGGGGGTCCTTGAGCCAGCCCTATTCAGTTCACCTCCTGTCCTAGCAGGAACAGTGGCTTTTCCTGGCTTGCTTTCACCCCGTTCTGGTTCTTGTTGTTGGATGTTTCAGCCCAGCCATGGCTCGTCCATACCCACGTACAGCTCACACATGGCTCAGTATGGGGTTGAGATCCAGCCTAGTCAGTCCCACATCCACCCTGGTTCTCTAGGACACCAGATGATGTTGGGGTCTGGCCTGGCCTGGTGCATCCAATCCCAACCCACACTAGTGCCTCGGGAGATTGCAACTGTTTCCTAGATAGAATTCAGTCCCCATTCCAGCACATGCGCCCCTTGGTGGGAACCTCAATCCAGTTAAGGTATCCCTTTACCTCCCCAATTGGGCCTGTTCCTAGCCGTAGATCATGCGCCTGCCAGTGGTTGCTTTGACTCAGCTTGTCTCAGTCCCTCACTTGTCCTGGCCTCTGCCTTAGACAGTGTGACTTAGTGTCCTTGACTCGAGTAGCTACCTAAGCAGCGATTCAGACAGCCAATACCCCAGAGCTCCCTGGCTGGGCGGCCAGCAGGCAGAGCCTGGCACCACATGGTGCCTTGGCCGCCCTGCGGGAGTCCAAGGACTCGTTCACTGCCTTGTGGCAGTGTCTTTGGCGTGAGCCCCCAGCATTGGGTCCGACCTGGCAGGGGCACCCCCCACAGCCGCCACACTGTGAGGAGCGGCACTTGCCTCCAAACCCAAGGCCCGAAACTGGTGACTGTGAATCTTAATCTGCTTAGATGGACTATTGTTTCAATGGCAGATTCATTTCGGATCCTTTGATGTCCTTGTATTTTACAATCCCTCTAGTTTTCTCTCCCACACAAGCTTTGTGGGGAAATAGAAAGAATTTCCCCAGGTCTAGAAGCTCATATTCATCCCAGAGGAAAGGACGGTATAGCATGGTAATATCTGTCTAAAAGACATCCCCATCCCAGTCTGTTACTCTCATGATTCTGCTGTCTCTAGAACAGGAGAACTGCACACTCCTGGAGTAAATAGACTTCTCCAACTGTGGTGCTTCCTGCAGCATGAGTTCTGCTCTCACTTCCACCTGCTCACCTCATCTATCATCAGGACAGGAAAGTTCAGGCTTGATGATTTCTTATTTTTGGTTAAGCTTCTAAATCAATTTCCCCTTCCCAATGGCATTTTGGCTCAACTGTTGTGGTTCTAGAAACTGTTGGGGAGGGCAGCTTCTTACATGAAAACAGCCTGTCAATGGTGAAAGAACCCATAACTGAAGGGAAATAATGGGCAAAGCCTAGATTAACTGGAATGGAGAGAAGCACAGCTTTGTACACCACAGATTTGAGTATCTATGCTAACATGCAAGGGAAGAAAAGCTGACTGTGGATAACTTGAATATGCCTACAGGTTTCAGAGATATTAATATTTCAGGCAACAGATAAGAGATATTACAGGTGTCATTGCCTGTAGAAAAAATCTCAGTAGATATTCTACTGATGTGCTATTTCTCCTAAAGCTTGAGATAACTATTAGAAACGCCTGAAGGGCAAAATGGAAAAAACAACCAAGAAGACTACAGTTGTTTCCCCCTGGAATCACACACAGACCTTTGTTGGACTAGATCATGTGGGGGTGGGAGGTGATGAGGCCTGAGAATGTGGATATGCCTGCTCAGATGATCACCAGCCACTAATTCAGGACACACAGAATGCCATGCGTAAGGTAAGTATGCTTATTACATTGTTGATATTTTATTATGAATTCCCTAGAACCCCTAACTATAACACTTTGTCTTGCCATTTCCTGGAACTTTTGACTGGTTGATCCTTGCATTAAGTCGTTTCTATGCATCATCATCGGAATATCAGACATAAGGGACAATGCTAGCTTGTTTGAGCAACACCTCATTGTGAGATCACATTTCATTGCCTTCAGTACAATATACCAAATGTTGATTGATTATTTATAAAAAATATTTTAAAGAGCTATTTACTTGAAAAATAGAATTCAAACCATTTAAACTATTAGAGAATTTTGCATAGTTGACAAAGGACTAGGCAAAAGAATTGTAAGTAGATTAGTCCAATTTTCCTTACATTAAAGAATTGTTAATGCTAATGTGTCTGGGAGCAGCATAACATGACTCTAGTATTTAGGACCCTGCTACCCATGTTGGTAATCCAGATGGAATTCTATGTTCCTGGCTTCAGGCTGGCTCAGCCCTAGAAATTAGGGACATTTTGGAGAATGGACTTTGTTTCTCCCTTTCAGACAAAAAGACTACATAACTAAACGATATTTAAATGGCCTGGCGTAATAGCTTACTGACTAAAGTCCTCACTTCCCATATGCTGGGAGTCCATATGGGTACCGGTTTATATCCCAGCTGCTCCACTTCCCATCCAGCTCCCTTCTTGTGGCCTGGGAAAGCAGTAGAGGTTGGCTCAAATTCTTGTGACTCTGTACCCATGTGGGAAACCCAGAGGAATCTCCTGGCTCCTGGCTTTGGATCAGCTCAGCTCTAGCAGTAGCAGCCACTTGGGAAGTGGAAGATGTTTCTGTATCTCCTTCTCTCTCAGTGAATCTGATTTCCCGTTTAAAATAAATAAACCTTTCAAAAAACTATTACCGTGATTACTGATGGGCCCAGCATGAGAGCTTAATGGCTAAAGCTTCACCTTGCATGCAAGCACCGGTGTCCTGTCTGGGCACTGATTCCTATCCCAGCAGCCCCACTTCCCATCTAGCTCCCTGCTTGTGACCTGAGAAAGCAGTAGAGGATGACCCAAAGCCTTGGGACCCTGTACCTCTATTGGAGACCTGGAGGTTACTGGTTTCTTTTTATTATTATTATTATTATTATTATTATTATTATTATTATTATTATTAATTTTGCATTATGTGACAGTTTCATCGGCTCTGGGAATCCCCCCCCACTACCCTCCCCCCTGGTGGATTCCTCCACCTTGATGCAGTATTACAGTTCAAATTCAATCAAGATTCTTTCCTTGCAAACGTATACCAAGCATAGAGTCCAGCTACCTGTTGTCCAGATGGGCTGAACAGTTTCTTGAGGAGACCACCTCTGGTCCGAAGTCAGAGCTGGCAGAACACCATCCCAGCCAATTAAGAGTCCCAATATAACATCAACAGCAATTTGCAACATTATGGGATTGACATGGTTGTGAGTAACCAGTATGTTAAAAAAAAAAAGCAAGTTCTTAACCACAACCTATGATTAGCTCATTGACATTTCAATTTTAGTTTATATACAGAATCGACTGCTATATACCTTAAAATGGCTATAAGGTACCATTCAGCTGTCTCGTGTCTATTTCATTTTAGTATGAAAACCCACACAGATACAGTCAATTAATCTTTGACAAAAAGACAGACAACAATCCAAGCAAATGGGAAGGTCTATTCAATAAATGCTGTTGGGACAACTGGTTGATAGCCTGCAGAAACAAAAAGATAGACCCACATCTCTCACCAAGATCAAATCTAAATGGATAAAAGACCTAAACCTACATCCAGAAACCTTCAAACTTTTGGAAGAAAATTTTGGAAACACACTGCAAGACTTTGGAGTAGGTCCTGCCTTCCTAAAAAAGACTCCAAAGCAGTAGAAATCGAGACCAAAATAAACAAATGGGACCTCATCAAACTAAGAAGCTTCTGTACAGCAAGGGAAACAATCAACAAAGTAAAAAAACAACCTACAGAATGGGAGAAGATCTTTGCACGCTACATAGGAGATAGAGGGCTGATCTCCAGAATATACAGAGATCTCCAGAGAAACCAAAACACCAGAACAAACAAACTGCTCAAGAAATGGGCACAGGAAATGGGCAGACATTTCACAAAAGAACAAACCCAAATGGCAAACAAGCATATGAAAAACTGCTCAAGTTCCCTGGCAATAAGGGAAATCCAAATGAAGACAACAATGAGGTACCACTTAACTCCAGTTAGGGTTATTGGTTTCTGAATGACTCAAATCTGGTTGTTGCAGCCACTTGGGCACTGAACCAGCAGTCAGAAGATCTTTCTGTCTGTCTCCTTCTCTCTATATCTGCTTTTTCAGTAAAAACAAATAAAAACTTGTTAAAGAATTACTGTTGAAATCTGTTCAGCAATAAACTAGATTAGTGGCTTTTAGATGGTAGAGCTATGATAGGACAATGGGAAGTCACCACTAATAAGTAAGGGGTTGATAACAATATGAAAATATTCTAAAATCAGCACAACCACAGTCCTAAATTTTTGCCAATACACAAAATGTATTAGCAAATATACAAAATCATTTGAATTACACGATTTTAAAGGATCCATTGTGTGGCATGCAACAGTTCCAAGAAACTATTTTAAAAAGGGAAAACTGAAATTCTGCTGCAGCATACCTTTGGTGGGTCACCTCTGTGCATGCGCAAGCCTTGTGCAACATCTCACTTTACTAACTTAATGCAGGAGTGCCTCAGAGGCTCACATTAATACCAATGCCCCAGCTCTCCCTGCATTCAGTCCTGTTTTGTTCAAACTGAGTCATGCTCTCTGCTTTCTGATTTTCTCCCTAATGACTACCAGTGGGTTTGTTGTTACTGCAGACTTGCTGCTGTGTCATATGCTTTGTATTTTCCTATCACCACCTTGTCTCTGTATTGGCCCTGTAGTCTTCCTCCTCTTCCTCACTGCTGAGTGAGAATCATGACCAAGGATCAAAGCCTACAAAACTCCATTCTGTCTTTCAAATTAATTTCGATGTGGGTAATGTCCAGTGTTAGATACCAGAGATTCCTACTGTCATGCTGAAATTCCTTCAGTCTGTCTAGCCATTTGTCTTTCTGTCTGCCTTTGCAGAGAGCTTGGCAGAGTAAGGAGCCATCACTGGACAAAAATAGACATTGATCTGCTCAAAACCATGTATGTGCATGATTTCTCAGACCAAGGCATTGTTCTCCATCCATCTTTTCATGCTGGACCTCCTCTTGTTAACAAAAACCTTCTTGTTATGGTTAGCATATTGATTACTGCTGTTGCTGCTGTTGTTGCAATGCTACTCATAAGATACACATTGATTAATTGAAATAGAAAATGAGATATCCGCTTTACAAGAGGAAATTCGGTCCTCCTGCAGGTAGATACTCTCCGCTCCTGAATTTCTTATGCACTCCTACTTTAGGAAGCACTATAGCGCACTGTGATCATTAATTTATTTCCATGGATTGATCTTCTTCTGCACCTCTCTATAGATCCTTAACTCTGTTCTGAACTCTAACACCTATGCTAGTGCTAGTTACTGAGCAAGCACTGAGTAAATGTGTCTAGAATAAATGAATCAGGGATTTACCCAATTTGTGTATTTCCCTGTCAATCTTACCTATGAAGCTATTTGAACAAAAAGCATATATTCATCACATAGCTCCAACAAGCTGTTAGAATTGGATTCATTTTAGGTAGTGAATTTAATTGAATGTTCAGTAATCTAGAAATATGTGTGAATTATTCACTCATTAATGAAAAGAATCACAAACGTATTGCTGTTGGATTATAATTTGAGCCTTCTACCCTGTTGTTATGCACCCTAGCTTATTTTAGGCAACCTTGTAGATTGAGAGTCCTTATGCTGGACTCTCTGCCATTGTCCATGCCCGCAATGATGGACATATGACTGTGTATGAAGAGCTATACTTTAGTAATGATATAGAGGAACTAGGTGGGGAGGATTGGGGATGGAATAAGGGAAATCCAAGGAGCCTACGGCACTGTATCATAAAATGATAATAATAATAATAATAATAAAAAGAAAGTAAATACTAAAGAAAGCATCTTAATTTTGTATTTACACAAGTAGACTTCCCACCACAAGCCTTTTGTCTCAACTAGAGTGAAGTAGACATATGCATTTCACGTGGAGTATAAGATAAAACTGCTGTTTGATATTCAGTTCCCTGTGTGTGGGAAGTCTCTTTGGCATCTGAATTCTCTGAATTTGGCTTCTCTGAACTGTCTAGTCTGCAGTCTCCTGCTGTAGACCTTGCTTCTGCCAATTGCTTGCCAGATGTGGTTCAGTGGAAGGAGGGAGAGGCTGCCAGAGAATCCAGAGAATGCAGTCTCCCACATGCATGCAGGAGCGCAAGGACTCGGGCAATGATCCATTGCTCTTCTAAGCTATAAGCAAGATGGATGGATCAGAAGTGGAGCAGCCAGGACAAAAACTGGCACACGTGGGGGATGCTGGTACTTGCAGTTGTTGGGTTTGACTGTTAGGCTACTGTGAGAGCTCTGATGTTGGCATCATTTCCTCATGCTTTGTAGTATAGCCTGCGCTATATTTTTCTGTCTCTTAATCAGTGCATCAATGATTCTGACACACTGTGTATTTTTATTTAATAAACAAATTGATCAATGTATACACGCATAAGATGATCCAGTTGAGACAAAGAAGTAATTAAGCTTTTATCTTTCTAACTGATTAAATGACTAATGAAAATAATGAAATTTATCTAAATTATTACTGTTATCATCACCATTATTATAAGGGTAACATTTACCTTAATATTCTCTTTGTCCTCCTTCCACTTATCACAAATCAAATGTGAAATCTCCAATATATTTTCTTCTTCCAGAGTAACTTGGAGCTCTCCCAGGTTGCTGACTCAAGATTATTTAGTAGTGAAATGTTTATACTATGGAGAATGAAGACAAGGAGTCTTTTCAATAAAGGAACAATCTGCTATGAAAGAAAAATTGGAGGCAACAAAGCTTCTGACTTGACAAATTAGAAAATTTTATTACTAATTTTCATCTAATGTACTTAATAATTGCAGACTACCGGCGCTAATGTCCATTATAGTCTGTTAAATCATCCCTGTGCCACCGTTGATAATACCCCAGTTATTGTATGTATGACGAAGAACGTAACTGTTGCACTTATTTATACATTTTTGCTATCGTTAACTGGGATTTTTTGAGTCATCAGAAAATACTGAATATCTGTACACCAAGATGCATAACACATAATCACTGCCCAATAAAATCTTATAGAGTATATCAATTCAGTGCTGTTTTGTAATGTTAGACTCTACTTCATGTCAGCACAACTCACACTTCTCAAACACTGTCTTTTTCTTTAAAAAAAAAAAGGTTTATTTCTTTTTATTGCAAAGTCAGATATACAGAGATGCACAGAGAGAGGAAGATCTTCCAACTGATGTTTCACTCCTCAAGTGACCTCAACGGTCGGTACTGCACCGATCCAAAGCCAGGAGGCAGGAACTTCCCTCCAAGTCTCCCACATGGGTGCAGGGTCCCAAGGGTTTGGGCTGTCCTGGACTGCTTTCCCAGGCCACAAACAGGGAACTGGATGGGAAATAGAGCTGCTGGGATTAGAACCAGTGCCCATATGGGATCCCAATGCACGTAAGGCAAGGACTTTAGCCGCTAGGCCATTGCGCCGGACCCAACATTGTCTTTTTCTTCTTAAAAATTTTCTCAGGGTGAATAAATAAGAAAATAGATGCATGAGGGAAGTCACTGTGAAAGAAATACAGTGAAGATTGTGTTATGTTTTTCCACAGCATTAAATGCAGCAGTGGGTTTATAAACATATGCTGTCAGTGCTTCTGGTCTACCTGCATGACTACACTATGATCCTCCATTCAAACCTTCCTCCAGAGAATTCTCCAGGTGAGTAAATAGATGTGTTATTAATGACTTCCTTTCCCAATGGTCAAACTTCTCCAGTGATTGTCACAGTCCTACTTGTAAAGAAGGACTCTGTCAGGTCTACCTATATCCTTCTAATACAGTTGCATCTATCCATAGGGGCTGATTGAGTTCATCATTTCCTCCTTGGTACTCAACATACATAAAGAGAGAGTTGTAAGGGAGTTCTCAGCTGTGATGAGAAACCTGCCGTCTCCACCACAATGAAGCTCTTGGGAGTAGATGGCAGAGGTTCCTATCAGCAGTATAATTCCTCATTTGAGCAGAGCCAGGCATGAGGCAAAGGTGATTTGAACTCAGGACAGTAGGAGTGTGGAATAGCCGGTGTCCAGTAGTGATAGCATCCCGCACAAATTGCAGAAATAAGCTGGAAGTTACCTCTTCTATCTTTTTCTCTTACATGGCAATTACCCAATAAGCTTTTTCAACTATCATCAACAGGGTAAACTGTCACATTCTCTTAATAGATACATCGGTTTGCTTAGCAGCTTCAATGTTGGTGTCTCTTGCCTAGAGCCCCAAATCTAAACATTTTCTTTTCCAGGAACTGTTAAGCTCAGTAAAAATCAACAGAGGCAAATGAATACTACAGATAAATACCTTTTTAACTCCTGTCTACTGAATGAGTGAGTCCTATTGTTTTCTTAAAAAAATTACAGGTATCAAGCTGACTGTTTCCTGTATGGTTCTAAGTTTTCCTTATTGGTCTCTATCTGATCTAATTTATTTTGGGGGAACGACCATAATGGTCATTGCAAGAGAGGGTGGGGATCCAAAGTTGGAACTAAGTAAGGCCCAGAGAAAGCTCCCCTCTGTGTCCAGGAGGATGTTACTGTTCTTCTGTTTCTGAGGACTGCTCCGGGCTCCTGGCTGTTGTTTGAATGACATTAGATCCTGCGAGGAAGGATTTGGGCTTCCAGCCCATGTGGGAAATCCAAAAGGAGGTGGATGACCTCAGAGTTCTTGGCCAACCGTGGTCTCCTTGGCAGTTGGGATATAGCCCTTGATGCCCGTACTGACAGTCCTTGGTGATGATCTGGGAGTCTCCAGGGTTGGGATACAAGCCTCCTCCTGTCCCCCTGCTCCACTCTGGGGAACCCCCCCTCCGCTCTGTGCATAGGACCTCCTTTTAAGAAGGTATCAGAGGGCCCGGCGGCGTGGCCTAGCGGCTAAAGTCCTCGCCTTGAAAGCACCAAGATCCCATATGGGCGCTGGTTCTAATCCCGGCAGCTCCACTTCCCATCCAGCTTCCTGCTTGTGGCCTGGGAAAGCAGTCGAGGACAACCCAAAGCCTTGGGACCCTGCACCCATGTGGGAGACCCGGAAGAGGTTCCTGGTTCCTGGCATCGGATCGGCGCAGCATGAGCCGTTGTGGCTCACTTGGGGAGTGAATCATCAGATGGAAGATCTTCCTCTCTGTCTCTCCTCTCTGTATATCTGACTTTGTAATAAATAAATAAATCTTTAAAAAAAAAATAAAGAAGGTATCAGAATCACTCTTGATTCCCCCTGTTTGTATTTTTAGTTTTGCCAATGTCTAATGCTGATTTGAGCCTGTTGTCTGTAAGTTACCTGTTACATTCTTGATAGGTTATACTTAATGTCTTCCTCACACATTCTAAGGCGGTGGAAGATTTCTCTGCTCTCCTGACCTATTACGGAAAAACATAGGGCATTAAAAGTGTATTAGGTTTTACAGCTCTTTGATGTAGATTATGAGCAGTCTGACTCACATGGATTGTTCATTCATTGGTTACATCACAACATCTTATCGCACGTGATACAGGCTATTTGAGGTTGAAATAGTATTACCTTACTAGGTAGGACACAAAGATTAGTTACTCCTCACTAAGGTATTGAAGACTTATCTATACACTCCTTCTATAACTGTTCTGCACCTGAATTGTTAACACATGCCTTGTGAGAGTTATAAGCCGGTTTGGTGTATCCTAAAATTTGCCAAGTTCAGTAAAACTATGCTTTAATACTATAAAACTGCTAAATGTAAAAATAAAAATAGACACGAGACAGCTGAATAGTACCCTATAACCATTCTAAGGTGTATAGCAGCTGGTTGTGTAGAAACTGAAATTGAAATGTCAATGAAGTAGTCACAGGATGTGATTAAAAACTTGCATTTTCTAACACATTGGTCACTCGATACCATGTCAATTAACTCCATAATGTTGTAAATTATTGTTGTTGATGTCATGTTGTGGCTTTCATTGGATTTCCATGTGGAGGAATATAACATGGGGAGAGAGCATGGGGAGAGGTTTGGGGAATCCCAGAGCCTATGAAACTGTGTCATAAAATAAAATTAAATAGGGCCTGGCGGCGTGGCCTAGAGGCTAAAGTCCTCGCCTTGAACGCGCCGGGATCCCATATGGGTGCTGGTTCTGGTCCTTTGCAGCTCCACTTCCCATCCAGCTCCCTGTTTGTGGCCTGGGAAAGCAGTCCAGGATGGCCCAACGCATTGGGACCCTGTACCAGTGTGGGAGACCCGGAGGTTCCTGGTTCCTGGCTTCGGATCGGCATAGCACCGGTCGTTGCAGCTCACTTGGGGAGTGAATCATCGGACGGAAGCTCTTCCTCTCTGTCTCTCCTCCTCTCTATATATCTGACTTTGTAATAAAATAAATAAATCTTTAAAAATGAAATCAAATAAATTTTAAAAAGAATTTATAGTTATTAGGGCAATACTATGGACGGAATTTTTTTAGACTGTTGATTACTTATAGGGATTAAATATAAGTCTATTTTATCCACAGTTATCTATGAACAACATTTTTATTTTATTTAACAGGGGACAGACACATGCATAAAGAGACTGAGAAAAAAAGAAAAAGAATGTTGTATCAACTAGATCATTTCTCAAATTTCCACAGAGTTAAGGCTAGGCCAAACGGAAGCCAGGAGGCAACAGTCAACTTGAGTCTTCTTTGAAGGTGACAGGGAACTATTTCTTTGGAATATATATTACAGGAAATAGGATTAGAAGTAGAGGTGGTTATAGGGTACTATTCAGCTGTCTCATGTCATTTTTTTTATTGTATTTTTGTTGACAATCTTTACACAGTTAATTATGGTAAAAGAAAAAAAGGTTCAGGGGGTATAGGGAAGTGGGTAATAGTATTATGTCCATATTGTTTCCATCATGTATCTGAGGTTAAGGGGGATATTGACGGAGAAGCCCCACCCAGTTTCCCACCCACCCCAAGTCCCGGATGTGGGGCATGCTCTGAGATCCTTGCTCAAATGGTTTTAATAGTCCTCCAGTTATGAATCGCTGCCAGTTTCACTCGATGAGGTCGTCCACTGATTGACACAGTCCATCAGAGTCTTCATTTGCCCAGTATTTTGCTGTCAACATTGTGTCTCATGTCATTTTAAGGTTTATCGCAGCCGGTTGTGTATAAACTACAATTGAGATATCAATGAAGTAGCTACAGGATGTGATTAGAAGTTGCATTTTCTAACATACTGGTCAATCAATACCATGTCTATTAACTTCATGATGTTGTAAATTGTTGTTGAAGTTGTGTTATGGCTTTTCATTAGAGGGGATGATATTCTGCCAGCTCTACTTTCAGACTAAGGATGGTCTCCCAATGAAACTGTTGAATTAACTGTACAATAAATGCTGGACTCTGCATGGTCCATGCCCACAATGAAGGAAGTATGACTGATTATGAACTGCACTACTGTAACAATATGGAGGAATTCAATATGGGGGGAGGACTTGGGGAATCCCAGAGCCTATGAAACTGTGTCATAAAATGAACCACTAAAAAAACTAAACAAATTTTTAAAAAAGAAGTAAAAGAAAAAAAATACAGACATCATACCTTAAAAAGTTTTGGAGTAGATAAGAATCTAAAAATTATGTTCATAAAACAATAGTTCAAAGAGAATTTAGTGAGTTCTCTACAAAAGAATATTCCTAGTTAGTTTGCCAAATATAAAGATAAATAGCAAACAAGAACTATGAGACTAAGCATGGATTGCATATTAAATGTGTAAGTGTGTGTGTCCAGGTTTATTAGTATTTTATATAAACACTGTAACATTAAAATATGATTAAAAGACTAGAAAAATGAATCAATTATACTTATAAATGCAGACAGCTCAAAGTTACCATTTAAGTTAATTTGCTTAAAAATGAAAACAAACAGTATTGTGATTAATTAAAAACCAAAGGTACTAGGCAAACAAAAGAAAACAGTTTTTCAATACAAAGACGATTCAGACCACAAGCATGATCACTCTAAATTGTTAGAATATCACAATGAAGACATCAAATGTTTATTTGATTTAACATGCAGGAACAAGCTCCTTAGTACAAAAATGCTGCATATGCCAAAATGTACTTCTAGGAGCATTTTGAGAATATATTGTGGTAAAATTCCTTGAACCTATCAGAGCTACTCCACTCAATCAAAATTATCTGGAAACAGATCTACAAAAAGAAAAGGTTAGCTATATGCAAAAATAAATCTTGACTAATACAAATATACCTACTATTAACCATACAAAAAATATTTAGGAAAATATATATCAGAGAATAAAGAAAATGCATATGAATTCCAAGGAATATAAACAACAAAGAATTATCGGACTCATAGAATGCACTACCCCTGAACATCAGTGATACTGACTTCAAGACAATAGAGTAGACTTTAATAGTATTTTAATTGGTCATATAACCTCAAATATTACAGTATACTCTTTTCATTATTTCCAAAACAATTGAGTACAGACAAAAGTGTATAATTTCAATTATTATTAAAATGAAAACAAAAGAGTAGTGAAAATATTTTAATGTTATAGAGCCACATCAATGAGCCAAAACAAAAGTATCAGTTGTTAAAAAGTTAGCAAATATTGAAATAATAGAGCACATGGAATTGGGGAAAGGGTTATTAAAAATATAGAAGCGAGTATTAGTGAAGGATACAAATTCCCCCGATCTTAGAAGCTAATCTAAACATAGACCACTAGGATAATTTTATAGAACAAATAAAATTAGTACACAAATACAGAAAATGTGGAAAAAATAACACACAGTGCACAAGACAGAAATTAATAAAATAGAAGAAGCATAAATATCAAAGAAAGTGTAGAGCAACTCATTGAAACTAAGTTTTAAAAACTCAACTGAAATGAAAATATTTGCCTCCAAAAATCTAACTAAATTAACCTGGTGTGGAGAAAGTATTACAACACAGCACATTAAGCCATCACTTGAGAGGCCAGGATCCCGTGTGCCAGTTTAAGTCTTGCCTGCTCAGCTTCCAATGCCAATTCCTGTTAGTGCAACTAGGATGGCAGCAGGAAAAGATCCAATCATTAAGTGCATTTTCATGTGTCTCTTAGCTCTGACCCCTTTCTAGTTTTAGGCATTTAGGAGTAAGTTACTGGTTGGAAGAATCTCTCTCTTTCTCTCTCCCGCTACCTTGTACATAAATAAACTTTAGAGAAGTTATCTAACAAATAAATGAAATATATTTAGTAGTTAAGATTTTAAAGACATTTATTAAAGAATTTTTGAGTCTATTTTATTTTTAGAATTTTTCTTTATTTGTTGTTTAATTATATATTAACAGATTCAATGAAAATTAATGGATTCAATAAGTATAATTATATATATGCATATCTATGTATATATGATACAGCACACATTTTCCTATGCACATATATGAACATCGTATCATTATATAATATATATTATACATGCATATATTTGTACATGTATATACAATTTGTGACATAAAAATATAATTTATGGCAATGCAATTACATATAATATATTTATTGTATGTATTTATATTATTTCTATAATATATAATATATCACTTTATATATCCATACATTTATACACATATATAGTATATAATTTATGGTAATGCAATTACATGGAATTATAGTTATGTATACATTATTCATGTTGAATATATAGATTTATTATAAATATAAATTATATATGTAATTGTATTATCATATATTATATGTTACATGTTGCACATTATATATATACATGTACAAATATATATAATTAGTTTCAAATAGTTTTGCTTAGTCCTCTGACCAAATTATAACCCTCTTAAAAATAAACATAGCCATTAATTAGTATTATCTCTTAGAGTGCTGATAATTGACGGGGCTCATGTCAGTGATTCTTGTTCAGTGGTTCTCATACGGTTATTTTTATAAAATGACTGGATTTTGAACCAACTCCAAAGCTTTCTTTATTTCTTTCTGATGCCTGTGCTTAGATGATTCAAGGACTTTCTCTACTCAATGTTCTGTCTGCATGATGTCTCCAGTATATGAATTTCAGGGTAGCAAATATGAAATCCCAGAGCCTGTGGAACTGTATCATAAAATAGTAACCTTAAAAAAATAAAAACGTAATATACCCGTGTCTATTTTCAACAATGTTCTCTAAAGCTCCAGGACTAGGGTTGTAAGTTGATTGCTGCCTCTATCCCGATCACTGGAACATTTCCTTGCAGCATCTGAACTTCTGGGCATGAATCTTGATCATCAGGAGACCGTGGTGGGTTCAGGAAATCCACCACCCAGATGCCAGGCTTGAGAATTACTCATCATCCTGATGAGTCCAGACCAAAGCTACAGAAATTACTCTGTTTCTGAATCATTCCAAAGAAAGCTCCTGAGACCATCACACAAAGAGCAGAGCCCCATATGTGAAACCCAAATTCATGCAGCTTCAGTCATACACACTTTAACATGGTGTCTCTGGCTGCCAGGTCGTAGGGAGTGCTACTATGCAACCAGAGATTATAATTTCAACTTCTGCATGTCAGCATTTGAGTTATGTTTGAGAACATACCCAGAATCACCCCCAGAAAAACCCAAGGTATCACCAACAAAACTCGGTGAATCTCAGCAGTGTGATCAGAAAGGACAGTCTCCCAAAACTCAAGAAGCTTTACAGAGCTGCATTAGACAGACAGGAAGCTGCCTCGTGCAGCACTAGGCCTGGCAGGCAGGGAACAAGGTGGCCGCTGGAGCTGATTTGGGGTGTGTTAGGGCAAGAGGCAGACTTCCAGCAAAGAGAGGATTCTGTACAATGGGATTCCCACACAGTGAACGGTATGAAGCCAGTTTGGCCTCATCAGACTGGCCATCAAAGCAAAGCTGCTGGGAGAGCTGTTGCTGAACTGCCATGCTGCTGAACTGCTATGTTGCTGAGATGGGAACCCCTGCTTTGTGGAGGTTTACAGAGATTAGCAGCCCTGTTGGAGTCACAAACAAAGAGGACAGAAGGATATTAGAAAAGCAGTCATCCGTTAGGGAGTATCTGACTAGAGACCAACATGAGGACAAACAGATACACAATGGTGCCTACTAGACCAGTGTAGCACTGAGAAGGGCATCAGAAAGTGTCAGATGTGGGAAGCATGCCCAGTGTTCCTGTGAGCTGTTTAAAGCTGCAAGACAAAGTGAATGAGCCATTGAGAGACGTGTGCCCAGCAGGAAGAGTGGGTGTGCAAGCCTGGGGAAGGAGCTCAGGACGCAGGAAGATGCCTTAAGTAATCATTCCCTGAGTTGCACTGCCACAAACATTGGGGTGCTCCTTTCAGTCATGGTGGCATAGTTGAATGGTACATCAACCCCTATGTCTTCTCATCCTTTGTTTATGATTTTACCACATAAACAGGCAGGTTAGAAGAAGGATCTCTCTGAAAAAATGCCTATAATGATTCTGTAATTGTATCTTGAATCATCACCCTTCCTGTTTTTAATAAGGCCATTGACTCAAAAAAGAGAATGCAATAGTGCTGAACCCAGTGGGCTGTTTTCAACTGAAACTTTGCATTTTTAAGCTTAATTGTGATCTTCAGATGTGCCCAAGTAAAGATTTAGAGAAATAATTAATCTCTGAGTTGTCTGTCTGCCCAGGTGTCTGAGCAAATGAGGAAAAGGATTTTCAAGCATGAGAAATAACTTGAAAGCTGACTCTGCTTTTATTGCTGGCTCTCTACATCGCCAGCTGTGCTCTTTCCCTCCCCCATCATTCCCTGGCCTTTGGCCTCCAGCTCTGAACCCTGTTGAGACCGGCGCCTGACCTCTGCCTCACTTTTCTTTTATTCTCTAAAAGATCCTGACCTTTTCACTATGAGAGTAAGGGAACACCAGCTCCTGCACTGCCTGGGTGCCCCTAGACTGTGGGAGCAAATGAGCATCAGCTCCTTTATTCAACAGCTGCTCCAAGCACTCAGTGCATGTGGCGGCACTGAGCAGACAGGTGAACTGGCAAGAAAGAGGTAGAAGCCTTCAGGCTCTTCGGGTTATTTCATCCCTTATGTCATCTTATCAATGCTCAATTTTAGTCCCAAGGAATTAAAATTTAATTAGAGGACTAACCTTCCAAACAGCCCTTCTCTCCATGCAGGTGGTGGGGGTTATTCCCTGTGCCTACTGCAGTAGGCTTCCCTCTTATCCCTACAGGCTGTGTTGTGTTGAGCTCAGGTTCTAGTATCAGCAAAGTGATCAATAACAAACTCTACTTTCTACTTTCACATACCAAGACCCTTGAAATCAAGGTTGGATTACATGTTTGCTTTCATTTGCTCATTCAACAAACATTGACTCATTTCTTCTTGTGCTTGGTCCCCTCTCAGATGTTAGAACATTGTTAGTAGGACCCATAAAGTCTTGGTCAACATGGAGGAATGCAGACTTTCAGAAAAATTGACATTGATCAAATAATCACATGACCAAATAGCTATAATCTCCAAGTATACACTGATGTGAGTGTAGAACTTGGAGTTCTCAGAGCCTCAGTTTGAAATTATAAAAAATATATGCAATTATGTCTACCCTCAGTGCTGATTGAAATTACAGGTCTGGCATGCTTATCAATATACCTGATAGAACGCTAACATGTGTTAAATTTAACGTTGTACGCAAATTGACCAGAAGAAGGAAGGAAATCAAAATGAATCTAGTTCTTCCTAGGGCATGCTATGGATTGGATCTTGAGAGATTATTTTAGGTGAACTTCGGTGCAGGAGTGCTGCAGTGTGAGAGCAAACAGACCAAGCAGAGAGCAGGGTGAGGCCAGGATCGCAGAACAGAGCCACCTGGATGCTGGCACTCACTGTTACTCATGTCTGAGTTGGTAGTGTTCTGGTTTGCATGTTTGTGTCTCTTCCAAATTCCTGTATTGAGACTGAACCCTCAAGGTGATTGTGTTAAGAGAAGGGCTTCAGAGCCATGGTTAGGTCATGGCCACTCTGGCCTCATGGATGAAATCGGGTTAGAGAAGAGGTTTGAAGGAGTTTATTCCCCATAGCCAAGAGTACACCAGCATCATTTCTGTAGCAGAGTGAGTCCTCAGCGGCCTCAGCATTTCTAACTGAGATAAACAGATGTCTCTCTCTCTTTTTTTTACAGGTTACCCAGTCAAAGATGGTTTTAATGGAGCCCAGGCAGTCTCTTTTAAATCAGATCAAAACTAGACAAAGTCCAAAATCAGATATTTATTAATTTATCCTTATGATTTGCTCTTGTTAATCAGTCATTCCAAGGCTAGGATCATGGATTTAACATATGCAATTTTTAAAGAGAGAAGTGAAAACAAGCAAATTGCACATACAGGTGTACAAAGATAGGGAGATGGTGTATAAATATACACATTGCATATGCATATACATGCAAGCACACACATGGACATACATGCACAAATGCATAATATAAATGTATGAGCACACACATACACACACATAAATGCCTACCTTGAGAGAATACTCTGAACATGTTGGAAAAATAAGCCTTTACACATGAGGCTATAAGATGCAAAGGCTGTACACTGTACCCAGTATAGCTGGGTGAATTAGGTAACTGTAAGTCTTCCAAATCCTGTGGCCTTTTCCATGCCTTGCCGGTCCTGGTTCCCACCTTTACAGAGGATGACTGATGTCCTGATTGCAACAATAATAGTGATAACAAATCAGAAAAGAGAGAAAACGGTAGAATTTTGAATCTCAAAATCCTAACTTTATTACAAGAAAACAGAGTACTTGAATCTGGCTCCAAGGGAGAGACAGTGTGAAATTGCTGTGGTGAATGAAGTGCAGGAGCTAATTCCAGTCAGCTTTCTAGGGGTAATTCATTTATGTTCTTAAGTCCTTGTTGAAATCACCACACACAGGTGGATGAATATTGACCCAAAATGAAAGTGATTAAACCAGGGAAATCAGGAAATTGCTCTCTGTGAATGTGTCCATTTGGTGATGTTTTCAGAGTTGGTTGTTAAGCCTATGCCAGGATGCACTGTTAGAGATGAAGACTGAGTCCATCTTCTGTGTTCCACCAGCACCTTTCCTGGGGACTATCATCTTCTGATTTTTCTAGACCTGAAATCCTTGACACGGCATAAACAAATCTTCATTCTCTCTCATACAATGCTAAGTTGCCTACTGTGTTCCAACATCTGTGCTTGGATTAAGTACTTCTACAGTGTCTTTTACACGTCTATTCCTCAGCTGAGATCAATGTGGAATCCATTACACGCAAGGCCTTCAGCACAGCCCTTGTTTGGCCACACAATTCAGCTGACTCAGGACCTGGGTTGTGCACGTGAATAAAAACTCATGAGAATTACCATTGGAGCAAAAGCATGTGGCAAGAGAGTTTAAACAAACCTCTTAGAAAAAATGGATCAGAATATTCACAACAGACATTTATTGAATACTTGTCTTATGACAGGCAGGTTTCCAAGAAACCTACACAAGTTGGCAGAGTGAATTCTCACAATTGCTCCACGAGAGAAATATCATACCTCTGTTACACAAATCCTGGTTTTGAAACCTAATAATAAACATACTTGGCAATGAGCAGACCTGTAATTTGTGTTTTTAGCCTCAAGCAGACTTCCCAGGACACTGATGACTGTCATTAGTATTAATTAGTATTAATTGGTTAGACGTGCAGCACAGGTTCCTTTTGTTTGTATTTGTTTTGCTTTGTATTTGTTTTACTCTGTGGCAACCTGGGGAGCATATTTTACAAAGCATAGTGTTAATAAATCAATTCTAAAACGCTATTCATCACTCTAATATGATCTTTGTTAAGATTGGATCTAAGAGATTCAGAATGAAAAAAATTGGGATAAAATTTGTAGTGCTTGAAATAAAAGAGTGAATAAAAGTTTAAGCACAATAGGCAGATAAAGAGTTGTTCCTGGAATGCTTATTCATTTTTGTTCTCTCTTGCATATTGGCATCACTTTCCAAAATGGGCCTCTGAAAAGGTCACAGTGAAGTGGGGTGAGCTTACAAAACTATTCATGCAAAGGCAAAATTCTGGGAAGGTGTCGTAATGCTATGGGTTAAGCAGCCAACTGTGACACCTTCATCCCTTATTGGAGTGCTGATTATTGCCCAAGCTCCTTTCCTCCTGAGCCATATTCCTGCTAATGAACTGGAGGCAGTAGACAATGGCCCAGGTACCCGGCTTCCTGTCACTAACAAGGCTGGTCTGGATACAACCTCTGACTCCTGGCTTTGGCCCAGTCCAACCTCACTTATTGCAGTGATGGGGCAAGTGAACCAGCAGAAAGAAATGTTTTCCCTACCTCTCTTTTTAATTTCTCTGTGTCGCTGTACCTTTCAGCTCAATGCATAAATAAACTTTTATAAAATAAACCAGAAGGTCAGGCAACAATGGCAGGGATGCCAATGGCAACAGATGGAGGATTAGCATACACACCATCACACTAACTTCTATATTTCGACCCTGTCCTCTTTAATTGTTTTTAATCTTTTCAAAGTGAACATGTGACTAGCAACTTGGTGACTGTTGTAACAGCATCCCCACTAGATGCCAGGACAGTTAGCTAAGCTATAGGAATGAATAAGTTGTGATTTCTGACTAATCAATTGAACATCTGTTTGGATAAACTCAGGGACTAGCTCATGTAGGGGGTGGGGGAGAGCCTCTCTAAGAACTGGGTTAACACGTGTGAAGCTCATGTGTTTTCCACAGGGAAAAAGTAATTACCCAAAGCAAAAGACAGAAATACATTCAGGGAAGCTGAAACCACTGTGAGAAATGCAGAAAGACAACAATATACAACAGGGGTTGGTTGTGAATAAAAGAGTTTGTGACAGATATCAAATGTTCTTCTTAAGAAACTCAATTTCAGTCCCTTCTATATAAAGTTCTCAGAAACCATTGTTTTTTTTTTTCTTGTCTTCTTCTTTTTTTTAAAGATTTATTTATTTATATTACAAAGTCAGATATACAGAGAGGAGGAGAGACAGAGAGGAAGGTCTTCTGTCCAATGATTCACTCTCCAAGTGAGCGCAATAGCCAGTACTGTGATGATCCGGACCCAGGATCCAGGAACTTCCTCCAGGTCTCCCACACTCTGGTGCAGGGTCCCAAAGCATTGGGTCGTCCTCAACTGCTTTCCAGGCCACAAGCAGGAAGCTGGATGGGAAGTGGAGCTAGTGGGATTAGAACCAGCGCCCATATGGGATCCCGGATCATTCAAGGTGAGGACTTTAACCGCTAGGCCACGCCGCCAGGCCCAGAAAGCATTGTTTCTTACCAGTGAGGAAGACAGAAGTTAGATACTGGATTCTTGAATATATATATGTGGGGAATACAAGGGGATGGCAAAGAATTCATGGAAAATGGATTAGATGATGTGTATTTTGATTCAAAAATTTGTGGAGAAACATGTAGCTGTTTCATAATATGTATTTATGAGGCTTTTTTTTCAGGATCTCTTATGTATGGCTTTCAAAAAATTTTGTGCCGAAATACATTTATTGCCTGATTCCATTTTCTTTCCTTTTTTAACATTTAAAAGTATTGTATTTTGTTTTATGGTATAGCTCCATAGGCTCTGGGGTTCCCATGCCCTTCCCCAAGGTCTCCCCACTTTCCCAATAAATTCCCCTGTAGTTCTGCAGTGGATGTCCTTCATGAACAGTCACAAGCCCATGATGCTGTTATTGAAGTGTTGCCAGCAAGGTAGACATGGATATCGTCAGAGAGTCCATCATCTTACTGTTAGGATGTATTCAGTTCTTCACTGGGAGTCCATCTTTGGTCTCTATGCATAGAGACACACAGCACCATCAAAGAAATATAAGCCATCAGAGGTAGAAGGCACGCACTTTGACAGCCATAAGAAAGGCCACAGATCTGACCAAGCATGGGGGAAAGTTGATTTCATTTTCTGTGATTCTTTGTGAGATAAACCTCTTCTGTAGTTTGACTTTCAGGAGAAATTTTCTAGATGTAAAAATAGTAAGGATTTGTGGACATCTGTGGGCAACTGTCAATTGCTACCCTTTGTAGCAAGGATGGAAATAGGAAGATTTTATATATATATATATATATATATATATATATATATATATATATATATATATATATATATATATTGCTTTGCTTTGCTTGTCTCCACCCAAAACCCTTCATCATTCCAGGAATTTAAAAGTCAAGTATTACATTGTCTGTACCAACAATGTTGGGGCACACTTAAATAAGAGACTGATAGAATTATGATTCCTTATGAAGGACTACACTATTGTAACAAAATGGGAGTAAACTGATGGGGGTGGGAGTTTGGGGGGGAAATCCCATCCTATACAAAATTGTACCACATAACTCAAAATTCAAAATAAAAATATATTTTAAAAATGTCATCTAGGAATTAAGTTAACTAAAGATGTGAAAGACCTCTATGATGAAAACCATAAATCATTTAAAAAAGAAATAGAAGAAGACCTTGAAAAATGGAGAACCTTACCATGTTCTTGGATTGGCAGGACCAACATTATCAAAATGGCCATATTACCGAAAGCAATATATAGATTCAACGCAGTCCCAATCAAAATCCCAGCAACATTCTTCTCAGAAATAGAAAAGATGATACAGAAGTTCATCTGGAACCACAAAAGACCATGAATAGCTAAAGCTGTCTTGAAAAATAGAAATCAAACTGGAGGAATCACAATTCCAGACCTCAAGACATACTATAGAGCAGTGGTTATCAAAACAGTCTGGTACTGGTACAGAAAAGAGAAGAAGATCAGTGGAACAGAATAGGAATACCAGAAGGGAATTCACACATGTATAGTCAATTAATCTTTGACAAGAAAACAGAAAACAATCCAGGTAAAGAACCTGGGCTATTCAACAAATGCTGTTGGGACAACTGGATAGCAGCTTGCAGAATAAAGAAGCAGGACCCACACCTGTCGCACTATACAAAAATCAGCTCTAACTGGCTCAAGGACCTAAACCTACACCCAGAAACCATTAAACTACTAAAGGAAAACATAGGAAGCACACTCCAAGATATAGGAACAGGGAAAGACTTTTTAGAAAAGACACCTAAAGCAACGGCGATCAAATCCAAAATGAACAAATGGGACTATATCAAATTAAAAAGTTTCTGTACAGCAAAGGAAACAATTAACAAAGTGAAGAAGCAACCAACAGAATGAGAGAAAATTTTTGCATTCTACACAAGTGACAGGGGACTAATATCTAGGATCTACAAAGAGCTTCAGAAACCCAGGGATAGTGAAAAAAACAAACCCTGTAGCAAAATGGGCAAAGGAAATGAACAGACATTTCTCAAAAGAACAGATTCAAATGGCTAACAAACATATGAAAAGATGCTCAGGCTCTCTAGCCATCAGAGAGATACAAATGAAAACCACCTTGAGGTACCACCTAACTCCTGTGAGACTGGCCTACATTCAGAATTCGAAAAACAACACATGCTGGCATGGATGTGGGGAGAAAGGTACCCTCCCTCCTTCACTGCTGGTGGGAGTGTAGGCTAGTACAATCATTGTGGAAATCCATATGGAGAGTGCTTGGAAAATTGCAAATAAATCTGCCATATGACCCAGCAATCCCACTCTTAGGAATATACCCAACAGAAGTAAAATCTGCATATGAGAAGGCCATCTGTAATCCTATATTTACAGCAGCACAATTTACAATAGCAATGACATGGAAACAAACCAGATGTGCGTCTAAGGAAGAATGGTTAAAAAAAACTGTGGTACATCTACTCAATGGAATATTATTCAGCTGTCAAGAAGAACGATATTATTCTATTTAAAACCAGGTGGTCCCAACTAGAAATCATTATGCTTAGCGAAATAAGTCAATCACAAAAGAATATATAAGGAAGCCAACATGGAAAGGGTAACTCCAATAGTTCAATCTATACTGTTTTTTTTTTTTTTTTTAACGTCTGTTGGCTGTTTTGGCTGTGTCTCAGATGTTTTGATGTTTTTATGTCAGTTTGTTTGCTTTTCTCTAGTGGAGTTCATCAAGTGCCCATGCAGTATGCGATGGAAACATAGTTCCTAAGAGATTTCTGTGTTTCCTTTTAGTTAAGCATGTGCTGCCTACTCAGTGGCACATTACTTAATCAAGGTGTTACAATTTGTTGTTGACGTTGTTGCTGTTGTTATTCATGCTGTGATTGATGTGGCTGTTATGAAATGATGTCAAACCGAAAAATAGTTAAAAAAATGTTCTAGATATGAAAAAAATGTCTTTGGTATTTAGAGATTGTAATAAGCTTGTAAATTACTTTAAGTACAATGGGTATTTTGATGATATTAATACTTTCAATATATAGGAATTTGATTTTAACAGATAATTTTGTACTATGAATGTTTACTGTTAGTACCAGGTGTGAAATATGGCTTTTTTTGTTATACTTTTGTTTTCAAAAGATTAATTTTTCTGGCCGAAAGTCTTAACTATTTTAGAGGTAATCTGTGACTACTTTGCCATGTGTGTTTTTCCTTTTTTCCTGCGTGTTCCATGAGGAAGATATTCTGACTTTGTAGATGAAACATGCTTATGCTTTATTGTATAAGAAGTTTTATGTTTTTAAAGCAAATAAAGGTTTTTTTTGTTTTGTTTTGTTTTTACCTTTATTTTTTTTAATTTTATTATTTTTCCCCATTAATTACAATGTATTACGTGACACAATTGCATAGGTACTGGGATTCTCCCCCCTTCACCCCAAACCTCCCCCCTCCCCCGGTGGATTCCTCCATCCTGTTGCATAGCTACAGCTCAAGCTGTTCTGGGATTCCCTCATTGCAAGCATACACCATACATAGAGTCCAACGTTCCATTGACCAAATTCAACAACCTCTTAGGGAGGCCCTCTCAGGTCTGAAGGCAGAGCCAGCAGAGTGTCATCCTGATCAACTAGAAGCTCCAACATATCATCAGCAACAATCCAGGTATGATGAGGCTGGTGTAGAGTCCACTGACTGATATAGACCATCATAGCGTCTCCCCTTGTCCAGTATTTCGTTGCCAACATATAGCTGAGGTGGTTGATTGATCTATTCCATCTTCCGTCTTTTCTTGGTTAATGTTCTGTTTCCTCCATTATGATTAAGGGAGTTCCCAAAGAGACTTTGAGGTGTTCCCAGACCAGGTTCCTACATGTACCAGTAAGCACAGTGTCCGCCACAATCCATCACCCCGATTGGCTGGTGGTTGCAACTGCTGGGTTGGTTCTATTCTCAGCCCCGACCTCCACTGGAACCAATGAGTACTGCAGCCCATCCTGGTTCTGGCCATCACACACTCATGCTTCACTTAAACCAATGGGAGGTGTGCTGGTTGGGTGCTGCATTCCTGACCGGCACAGGCAGCCTTGCCTTGGCATTTAAAAAAAAAAAAAGATAAAAATGTCAGATGTTATACCCATTGTCCTCACAAATTCATTCTTTCCTGGAAATCCCACTAACAACCAGAACACTCAATTTTTTTTTTTTCTCCTCAATGAGGACATTCCTGTCATGTGGAATATTTTTTATTATTTATTTGTTTATTTTTTATTGGAAAGGCAGATATACAGAGAGGAGGAGAGACAAAGAGAAAGATCTTCCGTCTGATGATTCACTCCCCAAGTGGCCACAAAAGCCAGTGCTGCGCCGATCCGAAGCCAGGAGCCAGGACCTTCTTTCCGGGTCTCCCACGCAGGTGCAGGGTCCCAAGGCTTTGAGCTGTCCTCGACTGCTTTCCCAGGTCACAAGCAGGGAGCTGGGTGGGAAGTGGAGCTGCTGGGATTAGAACTGGCGCACGTATGGGATCCTGGCGCATTCAAGGCAAGGACCTTAACCATTAAACTATCGTGCCAGGCCCAGGAATATTTTCTCAATGAATTCATCCATTGACTCATTGGAGACAAATGCACACTTCTAGTCTGTGGGTCCTAATTAATGTTTACAAATGCTACATGGAGCAAGAGAGCTGCAAACGTGGGCCCTAGAGCCTGCCATGGGGAGCAGATAGCTCTGCAGACAAAAGTCACAAAAAGCAGGTTTTCCTGTATGGCGAAGCTAAGGAGGAGGTCAGGGAAGCAGGAATGTTGCCAAGGGTTTATTTGCTGAGTCCAATCTCAGAAGAGGCAGAGTGTGCACTTGGCAGAAAAGCGTGGCCCCCAGAACACACTTCCACCAGAACCTTGTTTGCTTGTTTGGGAAACCTGTTGACTGGAAAAGGTTGAGCTCCTGCTGCGTCAGCTCTCTCTGCAGCTCCCGCCGTGCACCCATCCTTCTCTGGGACCAGCCTCGTCCATGCCTTTCTCATCTCCCATGGGAGGGGTCAAGAAAGTGCTTGTGCTGAGATGATAATGTCCCCTTGCTTATTTCTACATCATTGTCTTCCCTGGGCAACTGCGCCTAATCTCCCTGACCTACGATGTGACAGGAACATACTTGTACATAGTTTTTATTTGATTTTATTTCCGTAGCACATGGTGATAGAGGCAGATGACCCAAGTCTCTACTCTGGTTTCTGCAGCCACTATAGGTATAATGAGGACATTATAAGAAGAGCTCATAAATCCTATGATGAGCTCTTAAAGTATTTGTTCTTTATGGGTATTAAACATGCTGACAAGAACAACAGCTTTGGGAAACAAAGATTATAAGCATTGTGCTTTTGAAAACAGCTAGGTTTCAGCAGGAGTTACATATCAAGCTATTTAAAACATCGGTTTTATGCCCTGGCTTTTTTTTTTAATTAAACTACATTTACTTCACTTTATGAAACAGTTTCATAGGTTATGGGATTCCCCCAACCCCTCCCCATGAACTCCCCCCATATTGAATTCCTCCATATTGTTACAGTAGTACAAATCCTAATCAGTTATGATTGTTTCTTTGCGAGCATGGATCATGTAGAGAGTCCAGCATCTTATTGTCCAGATAATTCAACAGTTTCATTGGGAAACCATCCTTGGTCTGAAAGTAGAGCTCCTGGCTGTTGTTCTAATGACATTAGATCCTATGAGGAAGGACCTGGTCTTCTTCCGTCCCTTGTGGGAGATCAGATAGGGAATGGATGACCTCAGAAATCACAGCCTGCAAGGGAAATCCAATTTCCTGTCGTCTCCTTGGCACCCGTACTGATAGTCCTAGGTGAGGATCCGGGAGTCTCCAGGGTTGGGATCCAAGCCTCTTCCTGTCCTCTGACCCACTCTGGGGTCCTCCCCTGCTCTGTGCATATGACTTCCTGTTAAGGGGCTGTCAGTAAATCACATGTTTGCTTTAATTTAAGATGAGATTATGTCAATCTGGATAATAGTACCTGTAAATTGCAACATTATTACAAACTCAAACAGCCTGTATCACATGCAATATGATATTGTGATGCAACCAATGAACCAACAATCAATGAGAGACAGACTGCCTATGATCCATATCCAAGAACTGAAAAGCCTGATATGCTTTTAAGACCATATGTTATTCTGTAATGGGTTGGGAGAGCAGAGAAATCTTCCACCTTCTTAGAGTGTGAGAGGAAGATGTTAAGAATAACCTATCAAGATTGTAACAGGCAACTTACAGACAGCAGACCTGAATCTGCATTACGCATTAGCAAAAACTATGAAGGCATACAGTGTGGTCCAAGAGCGATCCTGTTTTTATTTTTTTTTTTTCTTCTTTTAACATCACCCTGAGTTATGTTCAAAATATGACAGAATGGGTCATCAGGCTCTCACAAGCATCCTTAGGTAAAATGTGGAAGACAGTTTATCAGATTTAGCACAAAGCAATACATGCTGATATAAATGTGCATTTATATCAGATTATAATTCTTTGTTGTATGATGGGCACTGTAAACCTCTGCATGTATCATTTATTTACCTTATGTCATCAATAGGATTATGGTCTCACATACTTTCCCCTAATCCTCAACCCTTCCCACCCTAATCAACTATATAAACATCATCAAAAACAAAATTTTTAAAAATTATTTTTGTATTTATTTATTTATCTATTTATTTATTTATATTGGAAAGACAGATCTGATTTACAGAGTTGAGGAGAGGCAGAGACAGAGAGAGACAGAAAGAGAGAGAAAGAGACATTTTCCACTTCTGGTTCACTACCAAATGACTACAACAACCAGAACTGAGCCAAACTGAAGCCAAGAGCCAGGAGCTCCTTCCAAGCTCCCATGCAGATACAAGTTCCCAAGACTTTGGACCATGTTCTACTGCTTTCCCAGGCCTCAAGCAGGGAGCTGGATGGGAAACAGAGCGACCCAGATGTGAACTGGTATCCATCTAGGATGCTGGCACTTGCAAGGTGAGGACTTAGCCATTGATCCATCATGCCATGCCCCAGGTTTTGCTCTTAATTCCAGCTTCTAGTTTATAAACCTTCGAGGATGGTAGATGAGGACTCAGGTGGTTGGCCTCTGTCACCTAGGTAACAGACAGATGGAACTCCAGCTCCTATTTAGTCTGGTGCAGCCCTGGTTATTGTAGGATGCTAAAAAAGTGAAGCCACAGATGGGAAATCTCTGGAGCATGCAGAAAATATAACTCATCTTCTTTTTTTCTTTTCTTTTAAGTGAAGCAAAATAAACAGAACTCTAATATTTTAAAGTGTGGCATGAGCTGTCAAACTCTCTACTCCAAGGAGAGCTAGTCCTTCAGGTGTTTTTGTTTGTTTGTTTGTTTGTTTGTTTGTTTGCAGAAAATGCTGAATAACCTAAAGTGCCAGGACTACTGTAAGCTAAGTAAGAAGGAAGTGAGGGAGCAAAGAGTAACTGCTTAGCTGGTATGTAGAATTCAAAGCAAAATGGAGTAAGCATGGCTTGTTGCTATTAAAGTGTGGCGAGCTGGCAGACCAAATGGCCTACGTTAACTTAAGCATCGATGGGCCCCAATTATCATGAAGTCTGGCTATCTCTCAGGAGGCTCTAAGTAATTAAGTGGGTGGTTACCTTAATTACTGGAACAGAGAAGAGCCATACATGGGCTGTCTAGCCAAGATAGGCAGGAAATATGTGGTATTTCCCCTCACCTTGCAGGCAATTGTGGACTGCCCCTTTTCAAGCAATTATGAACTGCCCCTACAAAATCCTTGTGAATGTGCTATTCAGGGCCACACTCTGGTAAAGCGTGTTGGTCCCAGCTGACAGTTTGGCTGGTCAGTTGGACAGTGCGTTGCTTTGCCTCTTATTATAGTAAAACTTTGTTGTGACTGTCACCGCTTTAGTGGTAAACATTTTTTTGGAGGGTGACGGAAATGTCCTAACACCACACTGCGGTGACATTAGCAAAATTATATCAGCATACTCATAAAATAACTGTTGCATTTGGTGCCTTAACCCAGTGAATCCTGTGGTATATGAATTACGTATAAATTCAACAGCAATTATTTGAGAGGGAGCAGGGAGACAGAGAACAAGAGAGCAGTCCCATCAGCCAGTTTACTCCCAGATGCAAAAGTTGCAGCTGAGTGGGGTCATGCCTGGGGCAGGGACTGAACTGGGGCTCCCTCTGTTGACCTGACTCCTGAGCCATGGATGCTGCTTCTCAGGATCTGCACAAGCAGGGAGCTCAGATGGCCACCCGAGCAATGAATCAAACCCTGAGTCACACCCCAATGTGGAGACACAGGCATCTTACCACCAGGCGGCTTCCTGAAAAGAGGACCTTTTTGAAGTCAACACATACAAGGGACCAAAGGCTCCACCACTTTTGTGTTTCGGATAAGCTGCTGCAATGTTTGTGAACACAGTGATTCTCAATAACTATTAATTACTATTCATCATATTTCATCTGGATGCTGTCTGCAATTTGCAGTTGACTTTATTTAGTAGTGTTGCTTCTTTGCTATGAAAAGTTACGACATAAATTACAAATTTCCCTCAACTCTAAGGTCTCGAGGTTTGAAACCAATGCAAAAATAATAATAATAATAATAATAATAATTGCTTTTAACAAAAGTGGCTGTTTATGCATTTAATGATCATTTATTCATTTTTAAAAGATTAAATGAAGGTGCTGAATGTAAATGAAAATTCTCAATACTGCACTGTAAGTGACTCGTGTCATTTTGTATGAATAGTGAATGTAGCAAAATGAAATTCGTTACTGCCCCTTTTAAACATAATATGAAAACATACTCAGAATGAGGCCTAGGGATTCTGCAACTGTGTGGGGGCCCAAAGGAGACTCCTGGCTCCTGGTTTCGAATGTGGTTGGCTCCGGTCATTGCAGCTACTTGGTGTTGAATTAGTGAACAGAAGCTCTTTCTCTCTGTCTCTCCTTCTCTCTGTAAACCTGCCTTTCCAACAAAACATTTTTAAAAATCTAGTTTTAATTTATTTGATTTTTGTTGGAAAATCAGATATATAGAGAGGAAGAGACAGAGAGGAAGATCGTTCATCACATGGCTCACTCTCAAAGCAGCCATAGCAGCTGGAGCTGAGCTGATCTGAAGCCAGGAGCCCGAAGACTCTTCTGAGTCTCCCATGTGGGTATGGGGTCCCATGGCTTTGGGCCATTCTCCATTGCTTTCCCAGGCTGCAAGTAGGGAACTTGATGGAAAGCAGGACCACCAGAATTAAAACCAGCACCCATGCTGCATGCAAGACGAGGACTTTAGCCACTAGGCTATTGCACTATGCCCAGAAATAATTTTTTTAATAAAATAAATGAATTCAAATATTTTGACCATGTTTACTTCCATAGTAAGATGTAACATAATCATTTAGGCATAAATGCATCAGCCACAGCATCCAGGTCCCCGCTTGTGGTGAGGGAAGGCAGCAGATGGCTCAAGCCCTGGGACCCATGTATCCAAGGGGGGGACCTGGGGGAAGATCCTGGCTCCTGGCTTCAGTTTGGCTCACTTCCAGTCATTGCAGTCATTTGAGGAGTGAATCAGCAAACAGACAAGAAGATCTTTCTCTGTCTCCCCTTCTTTCTCTATGTAAGTCTGACTTTAAGTAAAAATTTTAAAACATGTTCAATTAATTTAATAACATCAATATACTATGACTTTTTTGGTTACTAAACAGTAAGGAGATATCTCAGAAACTTGGACGTATACCTGCCATATGAACCAATGACGCTGTTTCTGGAAGTTTCTTCAACCAAAGTGAAATCTGCACATAAGTGAATTACCTGTAACCCCAAGATTATAGCAACACTATGAACAAGAGAAATTATAGAAAACTCTGGATCTCATCAACTGATGACAACTGAAGAAAATGCGGTATATACACACTATGGAATTCTACACAGCCATAGAAAGAATGAAATCTTATCTTTATCACCAAATGGGTCAAGCTGCAAAGCATAAGCTTAGTGAAAACATGTCAGTTCCAAAAAAACAAATATCAAATATCAAATGTTTTCTTTGATCTGTGACAGAAATACAGAGTATACACACAAAAAATCTAATTTCTGTACCTAAGATGAGCATGCTGAGAGTTAACTGCCGTATGCAGCAGTTGCCTAAGCTCCTGACTCAGTTTCCACTTTTGCTTTAACATAGATTTATTTTATGTTGCTTTTTGATTTCTTTTCCCTCTACTTGATACATCAAGGTACTTTGAAATATTGATAAGTGAACTTTCTTACTTTGAAGCAAATGAATACACTATTCTCATCCTTTGGGAAAAATAACGGGAAGTTAGGAAGGAAGGTAGAGAGGAAAAATGAATTACGCTTTTAAAGCTGGATCACGGCATGTTTAAATCCACTCATTTTATATAAATTGAAAAAAAAAACACTTAAAGCCTAATTTATACATTATTAACTTCCACTTTTCCCACTATATGGCAGCAAAGGAATTTCATATGATGCAAGAAATAGAAACATCGAGTCTAGAAAGCATTTCATTCTTCAGAGAACAAACTCAAATCAGTGATACTATGATAAAAGGACTTAAACTCACTGTGTTCATCTTGGCAGATGGCGACAGAAAGGCAATAAACAACATCCCTGAGGTCCTGTAATTCCTCTTGGTTCTTTTGTAGTTGGGCCTGTAGTGCCTGCTGGATATCAACCATGCTCATTTCATTGGTTGGGCCATACAAAGGACTCAGCGGTTCTGCCATCGACGTTTCTGGCAGGAAAGGTAGATACTGAGGCTAGGGAGAAGAAACCCAAGCACAGAATAAGTTCAAACTGATAACACTCAGCAGCTTTCATTAGGACAGGGGAATGACAAGAACTCAATGTCTAAGCTTACTGTTAGGAAAGTCTTCAATCACAACCCTATCAATGTTAGGTACACAGAACTCAGCTCTGAAGCAACTGCTTCTAGCTCGGACACGGACACAGGTGAGAGCACAAAGCCCTCCTGGCCAAGTAACTGCTGGACTACCAATAACACAGTTAGAAGGAGGGGGTGGGAATCTCGGGAGTCCTACCTTCTGGTTACCTAGGCTACTGGCCAATACACAAGGCCTCCTGCCTGCTCTTAAAGGCACCACAGCAGGAGACCAGCCACTCATCCTTCAGGGCAGGAGCAGGTACTGACAGCAAAGACCCGCCTTTGCCCCTAAAACAAGCAAGGAATTCAACAGCTAAGCTACTGTGCTGGTCCCGAAAATAATTTCTTAAACATTGAAATATTAGCAAAACAACTTCGTCAGTAAATTACTCTGGTGCTTCCATACGCTCATGAAAAAACATGGCAAATTTATTTTAGTACTAAAATCCTCCCCTTGAGTGCTGCACAAATAGATTTTATACATTGTCTCATTTTTTTAACAAGTTAGACAATGTTGTGGTGTTCGGAAATGTATATGGCATCAAGTAATACAGAATCCAATTATGGCATCTTAAAAACAGACAGATTTTTCTTTCTAACTTCATAAGTTGGTCAGAGGTGGGTGACTTCTGGCTTTGGTTCAGTCTCAGCAGTATTACAGAGCAAACTTTCCTGTGATTATGTTACTTGTTTTGAACACAATTGCCATGCGAATGTGATAATAGTACAAACATGAGAACAGACTCCATGCAGCTTGTGAAAGACCCTCACCAAAAAGCATGAGCTTTAGCAGCAGCAACGCCATTTTGCAAGGCTTAGAACTAAGAATAACAGGATCTCTGGGAAGGAAGCGGACAAGGACAGGGCAAGCTTGCCTCATATCCGTGGTCAAACATCTGGCCCCCAAATAAGGCAGAAATATTAGGAAAGAGAGCTAACTCAGCGCCAACTCAGCTGTTATCAAAGATAGGGAACCAACTCAAGGCTAAATCAGTCATTATTAAAAATCCCCGGTACTAAAATAAAGTTGCCGTCACCATGACCCTGGCCTTATAAGAATCCACCAATCAGAGTCCTGTAACTATGCTTCTTGCTTCTGTAACTGCGCTTCTGCTCCTGAACCCTATAAAAACCCCCAGACCCCAACCTGAGGCGCGCAAGTCTTCCAAGAGACTTTGTTGCCCCAGGTACCTGTGTATCTGAATAAACCTCTTGCTGTTTGCATCCGCACAAGTGGTCTCGTTGTTCCTTGGGAGGGGCCTCTCCAAAGGAGGGACACCCATTTCGGGGGTCTTTCATTTGGGGGCTCGTCCGGGATCAGAGACCCCTGCCCAAGGACCACCGACCCACCTCCGGGAGGTAAGCTGGCCAGCGCTTGAAATTTGTTTATGTTCTTGTCTCTGTGTTTGTGTTGAAATATTGCGCTTGCGTTTGTACGACCCGGCCGTGTCGCTTTGTACTTGGCGGACCCGTGGAGGAGCCGACGGGCTCGGACTCCCGACCGCAACCCTGGAAGACGTTCCGGGGACATTTGGAGTCAGGTTTCTGGCTCATTTGAATTTTGTGAACCTGACCCGAATAGGACTCTTTGGGGCTCCCCCACTGTCTGAAGGGTACACGGTTCGTTTGGGAGACGAGAGATCCGGACTCTCATCACGATCTCCATTTGAGTTTTTGCTTTCGGTTTGGCACCGAAGCCGCGCTGCGAAGTTGGTTTGTTTCAGTGCCGGCCTATTGTTTGTGGTCTTTGTGTTCAGTGTTTTGTCTGTCGAGATAATGGGACAATCCATTACCACCCCACTTAGCCTTACTTTACAGCATTGGCGAGATGTCCAGGACATAGCTAACAATCAGTCAGTGGATGTCCGCAAGAAAAAATGGATTACTCTCTGCTCCTCAGAGTGGCCAACCTTCAACGTTGGCTGGCCACGAGATGGAACCTTTAATCCTAATATTGTTTCACAGGTCAAACACAAAGTGATGGATCCTGGTCCTCATGGTCATCCAGACCAGGTGGCCTATATAATTACCTGGGAGGCCCTCATTCATGCTCCACCTCTGTGGGTCAGGCCTTTTATTACTCTTAAACCACCCTCTACCCCTATCCCCTCTGCTCCTCCTCCCCTTCCAACCCCTGGGCGCCCCTCTCAGTCTTCACTCTACCCAACCCTTGTCAAACCCACACAGATCCAAAATGCAAAGAAGAAATCACCCAAAGTTAAGGTCTTACCCCCAGGAGAAGATCTTGTAATGGACCTGCTGGCTGAGGAACCTCCACCATATCGAGATCAACAAGCGGCAGAAGCTGAACCGGAAGAGACCCCAGCCGCCGATCCTGCACCTTCCCCGATGGCAGGGCGGCTACGAGGGCGTCGGGAACAACCTCCTGACTCCACTTCCCGTGCCCTCCCCCTGCGGGCCGGTCCCAATGATCGGCTCCAGTACTGGCCGTTTTCTGCCTCTGATTTATACAATTGGAAACATAACAATCCCCCCTTTAGCAAGGACCCCTCTATGCTAACCTCTTTGATTGAGTCTATTTTAGTGACACACCAGCCCACTTGGGATGATTGTCAACAGTTACTACAGACATTACTGATGACCGAGGAAAAACAACGGGTTTTCCTGGAGGCCAGGAAAAATGTTCTAGGAGACAATGGCCGCCCCACCCAACTACCCAATGAGATTGATGCAGCCTTTCCCCTGGAGCGGCCCAATTGGGATTTCACTACGGATGAAGGTAGGAACCACCTGCGTCTCTATCGCCAGTTGCTCATAGCGGGTCTCCATGGGGCGGCACGGCGCCCCACCAATTTGGCTCAGATCAAGCAGGTAGTACAGGGGTCCGAGGAAACTCCCTCGGCATTTCTTGAGCGGCTAAAAGAGGCCTACCGTATATACACCCCATATAACCCAGAAGATCCAGGGCAAGCCACCAATGTGGCCATGTCCTTCATCTGGCAATCAGCTCCAGATATTAGAAAGAAACTTGAGAGACTTGATAATCTCAGAGAAAGCTCTATTCAGGATTTACTTAAAGAGGCAGAACGTATTTTTAATAAGCGTGAAACTCAGGAAGAAAGAGATGAGAGACTTAAAAAGGAAGCAGAAGAACGTGATGAAAGGTTGAGACGTGAAGCCGAAGAGAGAGAGAATGTCAGAGATCGCAAAAGAAATAAAGAAATAAGTAGGCTATTAGCCACCATAGTGTCAGGACAAACTCAGGAGAGACGAGGAGGGGATCGGAGGAGCCCCCAGGTAGATAAAGATCAATGTGCCTATTGCAAGGAAAGAGGACATTGGGCCAGAGATTGCCCTAAGAACCCAAAGAGACTTAAAAGACCAGGGCACCAGACTCCCATATTGACTCTAGAAGATTAGAGAGGTCAGGGCCAGGAGCCCCCCCCTGAGCCCAGGATAACTCTTAATATTGGGGGGCAACCTGTCACCTTCCTGGTGGATACCGGGGCACAGCACTCGGTGTTAACCCATGCCCCGGGACCTTTGAGCGACAGATCGGCTTGGGTCCAAGGAGCGACCGGAGGAAAAAGATACCATTGGACGACTGACCGAAGAGTGCAGCTGGCAACTGGTAAAGTGACTCATTCTTTTCTACATGTTCCTGATTGCCCCTATCCATTATTGGGACGGGATTTGCTTACCAAACTAAGGGCGCATATACATTTCGAGAGTAATAGGATTCGAATAACTGATCCAAAGGGAGCGCCTCTCCAGGTCCTCACCCTCCAATTAGAAGACGAATACAGGTTATATGAGATTCTGGAGCCAAATAATACAGAGATAAAAAATTTAAACTTAGATTCTTGGATAAAGAGATTTCCTATGGTTTGGGCGGAAACCGGAGGGATGGGCCTTGCACTCCGGCAGCCGCCTCTGGTCATTGAACTGAAAGCCACTGTGACTCCGGTCTCTATAAAGCAGTACCCAATGTCCCAAGAAGCTTATCAGGGCATCAGACCACATATCAAGAGACTTCTGGATCAAGGCATTTTAGTTCCTTGCCGATCACCTTGGAATACCCCGCTTCTTCCAGTAAAGAAGCCGGGAACAGAGGATTATAGACCTGTACAAGATTTAAGGGAAGTTAATAAAAGAGTGGAAGATATTCATCCCACTGTGCCTAACCCCTATAACTTACTTAGCACACTTCCACCTACACATATTTGGTATACAGTTTTAGATTTGAAGGATGCCTTCTTTTGTCTCAGGCTTAGTCCCCAAAGCCAATCTTTGTTTGCTTTTGAATGGAAGGACCCGGACTTGGGACTCTCAGGTCAACTGACCTGGACCAGGTTACCTCAAGGCTTCAAAAATAGTCCCACATTATTTGATGAGGCTCTCCATCGGGACCTCGCAGATTTCAGAGTCCAGAATCCGACTCTAATACTTTTACAGTATGTGGATGACCTCCTATTGGCAGCAACCACCGAAACAGATTGTCGACAGGGCACTGAGTCCCTGTTACAAACTTTGGGACAATTAGGCTACAGAGCCTCCGCAAAGAAAGCACAGCTCTGCCAAACCCAGGTCACATATCTAGGATATCAGTTAAAAGATGGACAGAGGTGGCTGACTACCGCCCGCAAGCAGGCGGTGACCAACATTCCCGCCCCAAGGAATTCTCGTCAACTACGAGAATTCCTGGGGACCGCGGGTTTCTGCCGCCTATGGATTCCTGGGTTTGCTGAAATGGCAGCCCCTCTTTACCCCCTTACAAAGCAAGGAGCAACGTTTAACTGGGGGTCTGAGCAGCAACAGGCCTTTGATGATATCAAGCAGGCTCTTCTGACTTCTCCCGCTTTGGGCCTTCCCGATGTCACGAAGCCCTTTGAATTGTTTGTGGATGAAAAGCAGGGCTACGCAAAGGGAGTCCTGACCCAAAGATTGGGGCCCTGGAGGCGACCTATAGCCTACCTCTCTAAGAAACTGGATACTGTTGCCTCTGGCTGGCCACCTTGTTTGCGGATGGTGGCAGCTATAGCCGTTTTAACTAAGGATGCTGGCAAATTAACTTTGGGACAATCATTGACTATCTTGGCGCCTCATGCAGTTGAGGCCCTAATCAAACAACCGCCAGACCGCTGGCTCTCCAATGCCCGTATGACCCATTATCAAGCTATGCTCCTAGACACGGACCGGATACACTTTGGACCGGTTGTCGCCTTAAATCCAGCAACTCTGCTTCCCCAACCAGAGGATATAGAGCAGCATGACTGCCTACAGATCCTCGCAGAAGTACACGGGACACGACCAGACCTAACGGATCAGCCCCTCCAGGACGCGGACTTCACCTGGTATACGGACGGGAGCAGCTTCATAGATAATGGAGAACGGAAAGCCGGAGCAGCAGTAACCACAGAGACCGAGGTAGTCTGGGCTAAGGCCCTTCCATCCGGGACTTCAGCCCAGAAGGCTGAACTCATCGCCTTGACCCAGGCGCTCCAAATGGCAAAAGGTAAGAGGCTTAACGTTTATACTGATAGCCGTTATGCTTTCGCCACGGCACATATTCATGGAGAAATATACCGAAGGCGAGGGTTACTGACTTCAGAGGGCAAAGACATTAAAAATAAGTCTGAAATCTTGGCTTTACTTAAGGCCCTGTTTTTGCCTCGAAAATTGAGTATCATCCATTGCTTAGGACACCAAAGAGGACAGAGCCCAGAAGCTCGGGGCAATCGACTGGCAGACACTGCTGCCCGGGAAGTGGCTCTGGAGAACAAAGCTCCGCCCCGAGCTCTTTCTCTAACTACCCAGGAAATGCGATCCAACCTGGATACCTCTTTTGAGTATGGCCTTGGAGATATAAGAATTTTACAAGAATTAGGGGCACAACATGATGCTGAACAAGGATATTGGATATTTCATGGTAAACCTGTAATGCCCCAAAAGCAAACTCGTGAATTAATTACCTGCTTACATAAATTAACCCATCTCAGCAGCAGAAAAATGAAAATCCTTCTGGATAAAGAAGAGAGTCCTTATTTCCTACTAGGGAAAAATAAAATCTTACAAACTGTAGTGGATGAATGTACGACGTGTGCGCAAGTTAATGTGGGAAAAACCAAAGTAGGACAAGGAACTCGAGTGCGAGGACACCGCCCTGGGACTCACTGGGAAATTGATTTCACCGAGGTAAAGCCTGGACAATATGGTTATAAATATCTTCTAGTATTTGTGGATAACTTCTCAGGATGGGTAGAGGCTTTCCCCACTAAGCACGAGACTGCAAACGTTGTGACCAAGAAACTGTTAGAAGAAATCTTTCCAAGGTATGGTATGCCTCAGGTATTAGGAACAGATAATGGGCCTGCTTTTGTTTCTCAGATAAGTCAATCAGTGTCTAAGTTACTGGGGATCGATTGGAAATTACATTGTGCTTACCGACCCCAGAGTTCAGGACAGGTAGAACGAATGAATAGAACCATTAAGGAGACTTTAACCAAATTTACGCTTGCAACTGGCTCTAGAGACTGGGTGCTCCTCCTTCCAGTAACCCTTTACCGAATTAGAAATACTCCAGGACCACATGGTCTCACTCCTTTTGAAATCTTGTACGGTGCACCTCCGTCCCCCGTTAGTCTTTCTAGCTCAAATTTAATTCCTTATTTTGCCAATAATCCTTCTTTAAAAGCTCATTTGCAGGCCTTACAACTTGTACAGCGAGAAATCTGGAAACCACTTGCAGCTGCCTACAAGGACCAGACGGATCAACCAGTGGTACCCCACCCTTTCCAGATAGGAGACTCTGTGTGGGTCCGCAGACACCAGACTAAGAACCTGGAACCTCGGTGGAAGGGTCCTTACACCGTCCTTTTGACCACACCAACAGCACTCAAAGTAGACGGCATCTCATCTTGGATCCACGCCTCCCACGTCAAGGCTGCCCACTCTTCAGAGGAAGAAAGCAACGCCACGACAACATGGAAAGTCCAACGTACTCAAAATCCTCTAAAGATAAGACTTACCCGTGGGGCTCCCTGATTATTATAGGAGTCATGTTAAATTCTAGCTTAGTTCACAGCAGTCCTCATATTTCCCGGTCAATGGCTTGGGAAGTTCTCTCACAAACTGGGGATGTTGTGTGGTCAACCTCTCAAATCGCCCCCCCTGGGACCTGGTGGCCTGATTTAACCCCTGATGTGTGTGATTTAGTTGCCGGTCTTAATAATTGGGACATCCCCTCAATAGATCCTGCAAAAGAAAGACCTAAATGTGTCCCTAAGTCCAAATATGGCTTATGTCCGTGCCATCGGGCACCTTATAAGATACCAGGATGCTCCCATCCCCGCTTTCAGGTAGAGCTGCAAAAACTTCCATTTTATGTTTGTCCAGGAACTGGAAGAGATAAAACGCAGATACACACTTGTGGGGGAATAGATGCTTATTTTTGTGCTGCTTGGGGTTGTGAGACATCTGGGACAGTCTATTGGAAACCCAACAAAAAGGATTGGATACAGGTCAGCCGGAGTAAGCATACTCCGACCAGCTCAGGACCCGGTACTTGTTTCTTTAACCCTGGGAAAAAATGGTGGAAAGGTGGAGATTGTGAAGATTTCTCTTGTAATCCACTTAACATTTCCTTTACCCCTGAAGGAAGAAAAATAAGTGATCTGTCAGAGTGGATTAAAGGAAGGACATGGGGTCTGAGATTTTATATGTCAGGAACAGATCAAGGATTCATTTTTACTCTCAGATTACGTCTGGACCAGGGCCCCTCAAAACCTATTGGTCCCAACCCTGTCCTTCCTAGACAGAGAAAACCCTCTTTATTGGCACCCCAAGTCCCACAGGTTCGTAATATGTTCCAAAATGTTACCACCTTATCTCCGCAGATTAGTAACCGCGTTGCGACAACCACAACAAGGGACAGATTATTCGATTTATTACAAGGAGCCTATTCAACCCTTAATCTCACGGATCCAGATCGGACTCAAGACTGTTGGCTATGTTTGATCTCTAGACCTCCCTATTATGAAGGGACCGCCATTATAGGAAATTATACTAATCACACCTCTACACCCATTTCGGGGGTCTTTCACTTGTATATAGAATTCAGCAATATAATACTCTATTTCTTTGTGTTTTCTTCTTCCATGTGAACTATTGTTCATCTAGAAAGGCTGAATTTTAGAAGAGCATCAAGGACAACATCATTTAATTAACACAAAAAATGTACCAACCTGCAATATGTGTGCTAACTACAATCTATTTCATGCCCACAGCAACCTGATCACAAAACTTCTTTGCTGAGGAATTCACTAAGTACCATGAAGATGAAATACAAGAATGAAACCCACACACCTAATAAATGGTGAGCTACATCTCGCAATGTTGGCCTCCCGAGTGTATGTTACTCGCCCTGCCATATTAATGCTGTCTCTCATTAACAGGACCTCCGTTTTGCTTTTAATTTTCATCAGAGGCTGATCCATGAAAGCCAACATTTGCTCAGTATGAAACTTTCCTAGAACTAGCACTAGGACCAAGAAGAGGCTCATTTCAGGATGACCCATTCTATCATCTGTCTTCAAGCAGCACTGACAAGGTTTGAAAATCAAAACCAGAGCCCTTCAGCAAAGCCGGACTGCACCAGGAACCTCTCTCAGCTTCTTTACCAATTCAAACGGAAATGTTTGTTAAGGAGATTTTACAATGTACAGCTGGATGCCACATATTTGGTATTTTACAAATTTCTCCAAAACCGCTAGTGATTTAGAAGGCTTTCCTGGGGTTGTGGCCCTGTGTGTTTGCCCAGTTTCTGTCACACTCTTTAATAAAGGTGAATTCTAGATCCTATCTAAACACAATAAAGCACTGACCATCATTCGGGCAAATATTATATTTCTCTGTCAATGAATGAATTTAGAATCGATTTGGAACATCCAAAACTAAGGTATTTCTCCTGTTTGTTTATGATTGTGAGAGCTTCCATGAGTGTCTATTAAAGCTACACATGGGTCCAGCAGCACAGCACAGGTTAAACTGCTGCTTGAGATTCTGGCATCCTGCGTTGTTGCACTACCTTACCAGCCTTTCTGCTTCTCATCTGGTGCCCCACCAATGTGCCTGGACAATCAGAACAAGCTGGTTGAGTACCTTGGCCTCTGCTATCCAGAAAGGATAACAGGTTAAAGTTCCTGGATCCTGGCTTTGGTCTGACCCAGCCCCAGATTATCATGGCCATGTCTACAGTGAATCAGATAACAGAAAATTCTGTGTGTGTCTCTCTTTCTCTCCATATTTATTGAGAGGCAAAAGGCAGGATGACAAACAAAACAAAAACCTTATCAATCCAACTTATTTTTCCTGGATTTGTTTCTAACCTTTGTCTCCCATACTCCTCAAGCTACAATAAGAACGCACCCTGGAAGCTTCTCTCACATGGAGCTGCCAAACACGTTATGAAAAAACATATCAGGACATTGTGCATGAACGATCAGAAATGTCTTATACCAGAACAGATGTACAATTTCTACTGTTACCTTAAAATCTGGCCATTAAGATAAGTTGAGATAATTATTCCAAAGCAAGGAAATAATTCTTTTAACAAGCAATAACATTCTGCCCTAATTCAGTCTTCTACAAGGTGACCACAAGCCAGAAAGTATTTCATTTTTAACCTAAGTCAAATTCTCCATTTTCTCAACAGGCTTTTCAACTCCATTTTATGTCAGATGAGCCTTCTGTTTCTCAAGGCTCTCTAACCCTGTACTCAGTCCCCAAAATCATGTTTCTCCACTTTTCCATAAGTTTTCCCAGGCCCTGTCCCACGTCCAACACTGCTGATCCCTGACCAGTACCACTCACATATCCCATGTATTCTTCTTACAGCTCTCACGGGAGTCATCTGCCTCCCTCCATAACACTCTTCCTTTTCCTCTCTCTGTATTCAGACTGAGACAGAAACCAATTACCCATTCTCAGTTCTGAGTTCTCAATTCTTGTCCAGAGTTCTTAATCCTCCCCCAGGGTTTCCCTTCAATCCTGTCAACTTTAGCCCCCAACTCCTAATCTTTTCCCAGATAGTGCTCAATTTTAGACCTCCTGGGTTTCTTACTCTTAACCTACAGCACCTGCTTTCCCTCCAAGGTCTACTTCCCAAGCCTTGGTGCAGAGCTCATCCATCCTCCCAATGTTGTCTCTATGCTCCCAACTTTCCCCCAAGCACCCTCAGTCCCCAGGCCTCTCCCCATTCCGGTAGGGCTTCCTCATTGGCCACATTCTGCTGCAGGAGGGAGCCATACCCCTGTCCACCTGGCTCAAATGTGCCTTCCACTACCTGTGGGCACCCAGGCTGCTGTCAGGGCTAGCCATAGCTACTCTGGCTCACCTGTTGTTGTGTCCAAGAGGATGCTACGGGCAGCTTGAATAAACTTAAAGTGCAACAGCAGCTGACAATGGAAAAGCAGTGCATTCTTGCCGATGGTTTCAAGGATGTTGAACTTCTGTGTCTGCTCCCAGCCCAGGTCCAGATCCATGATGCCCTCAACAGTACTGTCTGAAACCAGCTTCTAGTTGCCATTCAGTAAGCCACCACTAGGACCTAAAGAATGGGTCTGGTCCTGGAAGGGACCAACCACTTACAGGCGCTGTACCATGCTCAACTTAGCTAGGGTCAAACATGACAGTCTCATAGTTATAAACCCAGGAACTCTAGAGCCCCATGCCAACCTGCAACTGCCATCCTAATTCCAGTCTCATTTTTCCCTTCATCTTTCCCAACCTTACCCAACACCCAGCCACACCCCATGTTTAGCAAACACAGTCCCAGCTTTTGCCAACTGCGTAGGACCATGATTTGAGTCTTGCATCATGGCAACTCATCATTGCCAGGGCCAAATACATCCTCGCTACCAACAGGGCAGCCCTAGGATGCATTACTACCATAGCTGCTCCCACAGCTGCCACCGTACACTGGAGGCAGCCCACACTGCCAACACAGCATCCACACAATTCTCCATGGCCACTCCCGCTTAAGGCTTTGCTGCTGACACCACTGCACAAGCACCACACATTGGGGCACTGACTCTTCCTTAGGTGTGCCTTCTTTCTTCCATCTTCATTTATGAGAATATGTGGGGTATGAAGGTGCACCTCCCAGATTGCAGCTTGCTTGTGTAGTATTGCTGCTTCCTTCCACTGAGCCTGATGCTTGTATCCTTCTGCTAGTCTCTGTAAGAAACCTCTGTAAGTTCTCCCTGTGATGAACTGCTATTACCCACTCATCTGAAATCAACTTCACTGCAGATCAGAGCTCTGAGACAGCAGCTACCTAGACAGAATAAAATAGAAAGAAATCAGACAATGACCTGATTTCTAATTCTGTGACAATTAACATGTATCCTGTAAAAGGAAAACCTGTAGGTTTGGCATGTCCTCTCTTAGATCCTCCACACCCTGCAGTTGACTCAAGAGCAGGAACCCAGAAACACTCACCCTGCCTCAGGCAGCTTTCCCATCTTGTCCATAGACAAACAAGACAACAGAAAGAGGAAAAAAGTCCTGGGCACTCATGGCATCAGTGCACGTGCATACAGGACAGATCCATCTTCCATCCACTGCTTCACTCACCAGAAGGTATCAACAGCTAGGGCTGGGCCAGGTCTTGACAACACTTCTGGCTCTTCTGAGGGGCCCAACCACTTGCACCTCATGCACTGTTTTTCCCAAGCTATTAACGGGAGCTGGATTAGTAAAGGAGCAGGGATACAAACGTGCCCACTTGGGATGCTGCCTCAAGGCAACAGTTTAACTTGTAACATGAGTGATCCCCCTGCCCTGCCTCCCAGCTACTCCATGTCTAATCCAGCTTTCGGCTAACATATCCAGGAAACAGACGATGATGACTCAACTGCTTGAGTTCTGACCACTTGTGCCAGAAAGTGTTGGAGTCCCCAGCTTCAGCCTGGCCTAGCACAGTTTTTGCAACCATTTGAGGATTGAATTGGAAGATAAAATGTTAATCTTTCCTTCTTTGTCACTCTCCTTTTCAAATGAATAACTTAAAAATTGCAATGGTACAAATGGGTACCATCATTCTTTTAACGGCATTCCTTATACAAAGTAACATACCAAATAAAACTTATAAATATGATACATGAATGGTTCCAGTGATGCTTCTGTAATGCCCCAATGCTTGTATGAATTCAACAGATATATTTGAGAACTTAGCTTTTACAAAACTGCAGAATATCCAAGGCTCAAAACTCGATCAAATCAATACCACAGCTCACGGCAGCTCACAGCAAAATGGCAATCAAAGGACTCCAAAGGCCATTCCAAGAAGCCAAGCACAGTGGAAACAGCACTGAGCTCTTCTAAAAACAGACCAATTCAACAAGAAATTCCTGCTTTATCAAAAAGAATAATGTTTTAAGTCTACAGTTACTTTTAACACTAATCCTCAAGTTTTGGAAAAATATAAAATTCTTTTCTAATTTTAGCCACCTGGTAAGAAAATTCTTTTTACAAACTTTCCACAACCTTGTGTCTCCTTTCAACTGCTTCTCCTATTCTCATGTTTTCTGTTGCCTCACTCTGGATTCATTATTCTGTAGGCCAGAAACAATTACCTTTTCCCTAAAAACAAACAAACAAAACAAAACAAATAAAACAAACAAAAAATGGTGTATACCTTAGCAACATCCAACTAAAAATGTGTCTACTTTCTTGAGTAAGGAGTTATTTCTAGTACACTTTGCCTGCTATATGTCCTTGACTCAAGCAGAATGTGTTACACAAGGGGCACAAATGCCTGTATTAACCACATGTATCAGTGTTTTCCAAAACATGCTTCATATTTTCTCAATGAAGGCAGTCAATCTGTGTTTTCTTAAAGCAGTTTCTAGCAGCGACTCAATAAGGCGACTCTGAGAGTCTAGGAAAACCATATTACACTTTTTCTGTCTTCTTGCTTTCCATCAACACACAAGGTCAGAATGGCTAAGGAACAAACTGGTCTTTTAACTTACTTGAGAACTAAATGGCAGTTCATCAGTATTTACCCACGAATTTCCAAAACACGTGGCCACAACTTCATGCTCGATTTCTGGAGCAGCAAGCAGTAGTGTTGGATAGTGAACGGGTGGTGAGCAGGCGGTAGGGCCAGGTGAGAGCTTGGCCAACCCTACAACATTGCACCACCACCCCCGGGGGTGCCTCTTCCGTGCCTGGGCCACGTGCAGCCGATCAGCACATGGCCCACAGGTGGTGGCCAGAAGATCATGGCGCTGGACTGTGGCCAGCTGCACAGCAAGGCTCATAGGGAGGCGGCGGCAAACTTCAGGAGCTCAATGGCTTCCCTAGGTGGTTTTGCTGCATCCGGCAAGTGCGGCTCCCACAACGTTTGCCTTAATTCGTTAATCCCGCGTGCACAGCGCACTCAGGGAGGCCCAGAGAGGTGGTGTGCACACAGCATCAGCGGGAGTCCAGTGGGGATGCCCTGTCGCCGTCCTGCCCCAGGAGGACCAGACCCCCACTGATGGAAGATGTGAGAGAAAAGTGACCGGTGGGTCCTGCTTGCCTGCTGGCGCAGCACACAGGTCTTCTTTGAAGGCGGAAAGAAGACTTTCTATTAACAGTTAAGTGAGTTTTTCTGAGGATTCCCCCCTGCGCAGGCTTATGAGGATGGCAGCGCCTCTGCAGGCCTTCCCTTCCTCTGCCTCAGATGCACCTGCTTCTCTTCCTTGGGGCAAGCTTCTCACCAACCTGCACCTCCCTGCCCTGCTGGGCTTGTCTTTGCCAACTCCCAAACCCTGTGAGACCCAGGACACTGCAGGTGCATCCCCCAGGCAGTACAGTGTTGTCCCTGCAAAGGACTATTCACTGTGATGATCACATGTCTCCTGCACTTAAAATACGAAATAAGCCAGGAAGAGAGAAATGGATTATAACAGTAAAGAGTGGGATGGTTTCACAACTTAAAATAACTAAGATGGTTCATTATTTCATAACAGTCTTACTTTAAAAGTCACAATTTATACAACTATATTTTCAGTTTAAAAATCTGTCAGTGCTTTTTTTTAATTTATTTTTTAATTGTTAAAGATAGAAAGGTAGATATATGTAGAGAGGATGAAGACAGAGAGGAAGATCTGTCTGATGGTTCACTCCCCATGCAGCCGCAACGGTTGGAGCTGACCCAATCTGAAATCAGGAGCCAAGAGCTTCTTCCGGGTCTCCTATGCGAATGCAGGGTCCCAAACCTCTGGCCCGTCCTCGACTGCTTTCCCAGGCTACAAGCAGGGAGCTGGATGGGAAGCAGGGCTTCTGGGATTAAAGCCAGCACCCATATGGGATCCCTGCTCATTCACATGAGGACTTTAACCACTATGCTATCACATCAGGTTCCAGTGCTTTTACTTTTAAAATTCCAGATGATCTTGAATGCGTTTCCCACTTGGTTTTAATTCATTTCAATTTAATTGTATCAAACATGAGTCTTGGAGTCAAAAGTGCTATATTGTAAATAAAAAATGTAAATTCTTACTCTGTAAAATGCTTTTCAATAATTTTTATTTACTTCAGATGTCCCTCCTGCCCCCACATGGCTAAAAGCCTCGAGGGAAGTCTGGTGAGCTTGGATTTTCAGCAGCACTGGCGATAATCTGGGCAGTCTGCTACCCATGCCATCCAAAAGCAGCGTGCTCCTGCCCCTTGTGTCCCCACTGCCCTGGGCTGCATTGTCTTCCCAGGGGTCACGATGGACAGCACAGCGTTTGTACCACTGCTGCTTCCACCCTGTGCAAAATGTATCCCGAAGGCTCTTGCTGTGCAGGTGTGTGAGGGTAGGAGTGCTAAATGCGGGGGGAGGGGGCACATCTGACGTGCACGTGGTCATCTGCCAGGACAGGCAAGATAGCAATGTTCAGCCATTGGCAGAGAGGGACGCCTTAGCTGGCTGGAGCAAGTATGGGCCTTGCTGTCTCAGAGCTGTTACACACAGAGAGCAAAGAGCCAGAGCTGTACCGGTGGAGGTAACAGCTTTCATTTCTTGTGATTTGGAGGGAGAGAGGTGGTTCAGATCTCCAGGCTGATGGACCACCCTTTGAAGAGGCATCAATGGTGGGGTGTCTGAGCCCCAAATCCTGACTCCCATGAGCAAGGATGTTCCTGTGGCAGCAGAAGGTAAGTGGTTTCCTGCCATTTTATCTTGCATGTTTCATTTTCAAATTGATGTTGTTTAGGAAAGGAGAGCTTCCCAGATGCTGCGCAGTTGAGAGGGACACCTGAGAGAGCAGATTTCGGTTTTGTGTTTTGTGTTTGCTTGCTTGTTTATATTAAAAATGAGTAGAAGACTTCCTTAGCAGAGAGTACACCATGGAAAGGAGTCGTGTGTACATGTTGATTTCCTGGATGCCATTTATGGGAAGTGAGGGAAGCATTTTTTGAGAGATGTTGCTAAAATGGATCCTTGAGTGTGGATGTGCCAATCTGGAGGAAACACCTTGTAAATATAGGCCCAGATTACCTAATTTACATTTGCATGGAGTGCCACTTCCTGATAAAAACCCCGATGAATTATAAAGAGCTTGGTCACAGGAATGTTTAGGTTGGTGATATCAAACATCTGGTCCAGGGCCACAGTTTCCAGGTGAAAAGTATTATAAACATCCTTCTGCAGCCCATTTGCCCAGTAAGTTGAGATGCAGGTAACCAGGGTGATTCTAGCCAAGGCTGGGCTCCAGGCGTAGGATCTGGATTAAGTTCTGTCTCTCCCTCTGCGGACTCCTTTTCTCTGTGCTTTCTTTTACATAATTATTTTATGCTAGAATAATTTGAAATTTAGCGTAGAGTGGGAGCAAAGGAGGTAGGGAGAGAGAAAGAGAAAGAAAGAGAAGGGTGGAAGAAAGGAAAGAAGGAAGAGAGGTAGGAAAGAAGGAAGGAAGGACATAAGACCTTCCATCCATTGATTTCACTCCTGAAATGGCTACAATGAAGAGGTGGACCACACTGAAGTCAGCGGCTTCTTGGTCTCCCAGGTGTTTTGTACGGGCCCAAGCACTCAGGCTATATTTTCTATCTTCAAACCACAAGCTGGAAGCTGCAGAAGACACAGGACAAACAGGACTGAAACCATGGCCCACGAAGGATGCTGGCATCTCAGTGACTGCAGTCCCCCTTTTCTTTTGAGAACTTAGTCCCAGGGCAAGAACAGTGTGGGAGATGTTTCTGAAATCAGCCCGAGACCCTTCATCAACCTCACCTTTCTGTGGCTCCCCCTAAGCTGCCAGGGCAGATGTTTTGGTATCTCAAGGTTTTCACCAGGAAAGCTCTGTCCCCAGAGAAATATTTAATTTCCAATATCAACTTACCATATCTGGCAGGCTGTTTGGCTATTCTGATGCCTGGGGCCAGTTGCCTGAGAGTTAGGAGTCCTTTAAAAAATATTTATTTAATTTTTATTAAAAGCAAGATATACACAGAGGAGGAGAGACAGAAAGGAAGGTCTTTCATCTGTTGATCACTCCCTAAACGGCCACAATGGCAGGAGCTGCACTGATCCAAAAGCAGGAGCCAGTAGCATCCTCCAGGTCTCCCACGAGAGTGCAGGCTCCCAAGGCTTCGGGCCATCCTTGACTGCTTTCCAGGTCACAGGCAGGGAGTCGGATGGGAAGAGGGGTTGCCTGGATCAGAATCCGCGCCCATATGGGATTCTGGTGTGAAAGGCAAGGATGTTAGCCACTAGGCCACTGTGCCAGGTCCTAGGAGTCCTTTTTAAATTCAGATTTGGTCTGTATTATCTCCTTTCTCATGACTGGTGGACACAGATCTCAAATCTTTTGAAACGTCCCTAAATGGTATGCTATTTTAATCCACATCATTTGAAAATGTGACATTTTTTTTTGACAGGGCACACAAACTCTTCACCCAGTAATGTGTTGGTCTGTCCTTAACCCTGATGTACAATATTTCATGTACAATATGACCTTTAGTTTTTCAAGTAATCTCCAATAAAGTTACTTCGTTATCTTTCTTTAAAATTAGGAAAGTGAGTTTGGCAGCTGAACTATAGGCTTTGTATAGCTGCGGAACAAGTCTGAAAGCCACCCTCTGACTTTAGACCCAGCAGCTTTCTGTTCTGAAGGGCAACTTGGGGTTGGAATTGGTGTGTCTGTGATACTAATAAATAACATTTTTTTTTACTTTTTTTATTAATTATTACGCATTATGTGACAGTTTCATAGGCTCTGGGAATCCCCCCACTTCTCCTCACGCCCCTCCCCCCTGGTGGATTCCTCCACCTTGGTGCAGTATTACAGTTCAAATTCAATCAAGATTCTTTCCTTGCAAACATATACCAAGCATAGAGTCCAGCTACTTATTGTCCAGATGGGTTGAACAGTTTCTTGGGGAGACCATTTCTGGTCCAAAGTTAGAGCTGGTAGAATATCATCCCAGTCAATTAAGAGTCCCAATATAACATCAACAGCAATTTGTAACATTATGGAATTGACATGGTTTTGAGTAACCAGTATGTTAAAAAAAAAAAAACAAAAAACAAGTTCTTAACCACAACCTATTATTTGCTCATTGACATTTCAATTTTAGTTTGTATACAGGACCGGCTGCTATATACCTTAAAATGGCTATAAGGTACCATTCAGCTGTCTCGTGTCTATTTCATTTTAGTATTTAGCCATTTGTTGTGCTGAAGTATAAATTTACTGATCTTGGCAGATTTTAGGATAATCTAGACTGGCTTGTAACTCTAACAAGACATTTGTCAATAATTAAGGTGCAGAATATTTTTTTTTTGGGGGGTGTGCAGGAAAGTCCCCAACACCATGGTGAAGAGTGACTAATCTTCGTGTCCCACCCAGCGAGGCATGAGCAAATCCATGCCAGCTCTTTCCTGTCAGACTTCAAGCTCTACTTTTTGTTGTTTGTCTATTTATTTTAGGTTTTTTTTAGTTTGTATGATTGTTTGCTATGAGGGGTGTTCGGAGCGATCCTGATGGTCATTGCAAGGAAGGGTGGGGGTCCAGAGGTGGAGCCAGGCTCTCGGACCAGAGAAAGCTCTCCTCCCTGGTGCCGAAGGACGTTTATTGTTCTTCTGTTTCTGCGGACCGCTCAGGGCTTCTGGTTGTCTTTCCGATGACGTTGGTTTCTGTACGGTAGTGTTTGGACTTCTTCCATCCCCTGTGGAAGCTCCAGTTAGGGGTGGGTGACCTCAGAGTTCTCGGCCTCTGAGGGCATCCAATTCCCTGTGGTCTCCTAGGCAGTTGGGATGTAGTCCTTGTTGCTCGTATTAATAGTTTGTGGTGAAGGTCTGGGAGTCTTCATGGTTGGGATCCAAGCTTTCTCCTTGCCACCTGCTCCACTCTGGAGTGCCCCCCTGCTCCACGCATATGACCTCCTGTTAAGAGGTTGTCAGGATCGCACCCGATTCCCCATTCATGCGTTGGTATAGTAGTTTTACTATTGTTTAGTGCTGCTTTGAATCTGTTGTCTATGAATTACCAGATTTGATCTTAATAGGCTATATTGTACTTTTTCCTCACTCTTTTTATGGTCCTGAAAGGCTTCCCTGCACCCCCCCCCCCACATTACGGATTAACATAGCGTATTGAGGGTATAGTAGGTTTTACAGTTTTTCGATGTAGATCTTAAGTATTCTGACATTAATTGTTGGTTTATAGATTATATCACATTATCTTATTGTATTGGATACAGGTTGTTAGAGATTGCAATAATATTACAATATACAGGTACTATCTTTCAGGTTGTTATCTTTTCATCTCAAATTAAGGCAAACATGTGGTATTTAACCTTTTGGGATTGGTTCATTTCTCTTAGCATGATGGATTCCAGTCGGGCCCATTTGTCCACAAAGAACTGCAGTTCATTTTTTTTAATAGCTGAGTAGTATTCCATAGAGTAGATGAACCATAGCTTTCTTATCCAGTCTTCTATTGATGGGCATTTTGGTTGCTTCCAGGTTTTTGTGATTGTAGATTGTGCTGCTATGAACATAGGCGTGCATGTTGGTTTCTTGTGTAGGAGATGTTTTGGATATATCCCTAGGAGTGCTATTTCTGGATCATATGGCATGTTGATTTTCAGTTGTTTGAGTATTCGCCAAACTGATTCCCATAGAGGCTGTACCAGTCTGCAGTCCCACCAGCAGTGGAGTAGGGTTCCCTTTTCCCCACATCCTCGCCAACAAGTGTTGGTGGTATTATGTATGTGTGCCATCTTTACTGGAGTTAGGTGGTACCTCAAGGTTGTCTTCATTTGGATTTCCCTTATTGCAAGGGAACTTGAGCATTTTTTCATATGCTTGTTTGCCATTTGGGTTTGTTCCTTTGTGAAATGTCTGCCCATTTCCCATGCCCATTTCTTGAGTGGCTTGTTTATTTTGACATTTTGGTTGTTTGTAGTTCTTTGTATATTCTGGAAATTAGCCCTCTGTCACCTATGTCGTGCGCAAAGATCTTCTCCCATTCTGTGGGTTGCTTTTTTACTTTGCTGATTGTTTCTCTAGCTGTACAGAAGCTTCTTAGTTTGATGAGGTCCCAATTGTTTATTTTGGTCTCGATTTCTACTGCTTTTGGAGTCTTTTTTAGGAAGTGAGGGCCTACTCCTAAGTGTTGCAGTGTGTTTCCAACATTTTATTCCAAAAGTTTGAAGGTTTCTGGATGTAGGTTTAGGTCTTTTATCCATTTAGATTTGATCTTGGTGTATGGTGAGAGATGTGGGTCTATCTTTTTGTTTCTGCAGGCTATCAACCAGTTGTCCCAACAGCATTTATTGAACAGACCTTCCCATTTGCTTGGATTATTGTCTGTCTTTTTGTCAAAGATTAATTGACTGTATCTATGTGGTTTCCTGTCTGGTGTTTCTATTCTGCTCCATTGATCTTCCTCTCTATCTTTGTGCCAGTACCAGGCTGTTTTGATAACCATTGCGCTATAGTATGTCCAGAGGTCTGGAACTGTGATTCCCCCTGCTAACTTCCTGTTCTACAGGATGGTTCTGGCTATTCGTGGTATTTTGTGTTTCCAGATGAACCTTTGGATCATTGTTTCCAGTTCCATGAAGAATGTTTTGGGCAATTTTATTGGAATTGCGTTGAATGTATATATCGCCTTTGGCAGTATAGACATTTTAATGATATTGATTTTACCTATCCAGGAGCATGGGATGTTACCCCTCTTTTGAGGTCTTGTTCAATTACTTTTTTAAGTGGTTTGTAGTTTGCCTCAAATAGGTCTCCTACATTTTTGGTTAGGTTAATTCCCAGATACCTCATACTTTTCTCTGTTATTTTGAATGGTATTTTGCTGGTTAAATCTTTTTCCATCTTGGGGCTGTTTGCATACACTATGGCTGTTGATTTTTGTTCATTAATTTTGTACCCTGCCACTCTACCAAACTCTCATATAAGTCTAGGAGTCTCTGTGTTGAGCCTCTTGGCTCTTCTATATAAAGAATCATGTCATCTGCGTATAGTGAAAGTTTGACTTCTTCATTTCCCATTTGGATTCCTCTGATTTCTTTTTCTTGTCTTATGGCCTCAGCAAGTACCTCTAGGACTGTGTTGAATAGCAGTGGAGAAAGTGGACATCCCTGTCTTGTTCCAGATCTTAGTGGCAAGGGTTTCAGTTTTTCTCCATTCAGTATGATGCTGGCGTTGGGTTTTTCATATATTGCTTTGATTATGTTGTGGATTTTTCCATCTATGCCTACCTTGGTTAGGGTTTTTAGCAGGAAGTGGTGTTGGATTTTGTCAAAAGCTTTTCTGCGTCTATTGATACTATCATGTGATTCTTGTTTTTCAGTTTTTAGATGTGGTATATCACATTTATGGATTTCCGAATGTTGAACCACCCCTGCATTCCAGGGATGAATCCTACTTGATCCGGATGAATGATCTGTCAGATGATTTTTTGAATTCTATTGGCTAGGATTTTGTTGAGTATCTTAGCATCAATGTTCATCAGAGAGATAGGTCTGTAGTTTTCTTTCTCTGTAGGATCTCTGTTTAGTTTTGGGATTAAGGTAATGTTGGCTTCATAGAATGAGTTTGGAAGGGTCGCTTCCTTTTCTATTGTATTGAAGAGTTTGTAGAGGATTGGGGTTAGTTCTGTTCGGAATGTTTTGTAGAATTCTGTAGTGAAGCTGTCTGGACTTGGGCTTTTCTTTGTTGGGAGGTCTTTAATCACTGATTCAATCTCTGCTTCAGTTATGGGCTTGTTCAAGTCGTTTGTTGCCTCTGGGCTAAGTTTTGGCAAGTTGTATAAGTCTAAGAACTTTTCCATTTCTTGGTGGTCTTCTGATTTGTTGGAGTATAGTGCTTTGTAGTAATTTCTGATTATGTTCTTAATGGTTGCAGTGTCTGTTGTTATGTTGCCTTTTTCATCTTTGATGCTGTTACTTTCTCTTGTTTTTTCTTTGTCAGTCGGGCCAACGGGGTGTCTATTTTGTTTATCTTTTCAGAAAACCAACTTTTTGATTCATTGATTTTGTGTATAGTTTTTTTTTTGTTTCTATCTGATTAATTTCCTCCCTTGTTTTGATGATTCCTTGCTTCCTGTTGTATGTGGGGCTCATCTGCTGCTGTTGTTTTTCCAATTCCTGAAGGTGTGTGCTTAGTTCCTGTATTTGACGCCTCTCTTGGGCCTTGACATGGGCTCCAATTGCGATGAATTTACCCCGCAGCACTGCTTTGGCCGTGTCCCATAAGATTTGGAATGTTGTGTCAGAGTTTTCATTGGTTTCCAAAAATTTTTTGATCTCATCTTTAATTTCTTCTCTGATCCATTGTTCGTTTAATAGCATATTGTTTAGCCTCCAAGAGTTTCTGTATTTCCTGGGGCATTTTGAATTGCTGATTTCCAATTTCATTCCATGGTGGTCTGAGAGGGTACATGGTATGAATCCTATCTTTTTGAAGTTATTTAGGTTTGCTTTGTGTCCTATCATGTGGTCAATCCTGGAGAAGGTGCCATGTACTGCTGAAAAAAATGTATAATCTGTGGCCTTGGGGTAAAAAGTTCTATAAATGTCTACCAAGTCCAGTTGTTCTAATGTTTGTACGAGCTCTGTTGTTTCTTTGTTGAGTTTTTGTTTTGTTGATCTGTCTGTTGTTGTTAGCGGGGTGTTAAGGTCTCCCACTATTATTGTGTGCATATCAATGTCTCCTCTTAAGTCTGTAAGTAATTGCTTCACGTAGCTAGGCGCGTTGGAATTTGGTGCATATATATTCACAATGGTGATTACTTCCTGATGTATCAGTCCCCTCACCAATAAATAGCGACCTTCCCTGTCTTTTTTGATGTCTGTCAGCTTGAAGTCTATATCATCTGAAATTAAAATAGCTACCCCAGCCTTTTTTTGTCGTCCATTGTCATGAAATATCTTTTTCCATCCCTTTACTTTCAGTTTCTCAGAGGCTTTTCTGGTTAGATGTGTCTCTTGTAGGCAACAGATTGATGGGTTCTGTTTCAGGATCCAGTCTGTTAATCTGTGTCTTTTGATTGGTGAGTTTAGGCCATTTGTGTTTAGAGATAATATTGAGAGAAATTGATTTTGAGCTGCCATGAGTGTGTGTAAGTGTGCAAGTGTGTATTTGCGACTATTAGAGTCTCTGCCTGGTTGACTGTCCTCTTATGGATATTAGTGGGGAGGTCTTCCCATCTGCCATCTTTGATTTTGGTTTTCATTTTTTTCTCTCTGGGTTTAGCACCTTCCTGAGGATGTTGTCTAGGGCCGGTTTCATGCTGGTGTATTCTTCTAGTTTCTCTTTGCTGTTGAAATATTTAATTTCATTCTCAAATATAAATGAGAGTTTTGCCGGGCACATTATTCTCGGTTGGCAGTTGTTTTGTTTCAGGATTTGAAAGGTTTTACCCCACTCTCTTCTTGCCTGGAGTGTTTCTTCTGAGAGATCTGCTGTGATTCTGATTTGCCTTCCTCTTAAAGTAATCTTGTCCTTTTTTCTTACTTGTCTTAGAATTGTTTCTTTGTATTCGCTTGAAGGTAGTTTGAGGACCACATGTCTGGGTGAGGATCACTTTGGGTCGACTCTATTGGGGGTTCTCTGACCTTCCTGGATTTGTGCTGGATTTATATTTCCGGTATTCTGGAAGTTCTCCTGTATTATTTCATTGAAGACCTGTTGCAAGCCTATCTCCTTTTCCACTCCCTCTGGAAGGCCTATTATTCTAATGTTTGATTTTTTGAGGTTGTCTTTCATTTCCTGTATGGACCTATTGGCTTTCTCCAGATTTGTCTCCAACTGTTTGATGAACTGCTGCCTTTCATTCTGAATGTCTTCCAATTCTGATATTCTGTCCTCTGTTGTGTTCATTCTGTTGGTTAGGCTTTCAATTTTGTGTTCTATATCGAGGATTCCCTTTTTGACTTGATTTATTTCTGCAATGATATGGTTTTCGAATGCCTTGGACTCTTCCCAGCGCTTCTCGCTGTCTCTGATGAATCTCATCACTAGTTTCTTAAATTCCTTCTCTGGTAATTCCTCTATGTCATCATTTTGCATCTCAGGTATTGAGATTAGTTTTTGGTTGTTTTGGGGGGAAATGCTTGATCTTTCTTCTGGGTCATTACCTTTTCTGATATTTCTCCTCATTGTGCTGTTGTTTCTTGCCATTTTGGGATTTTAGCCTCTGACTTGCTTGTCCGGAGCCGTTGCCCCGGTGCTGTAGCTTATAGAAAGTGTGACCCGGCAACTGCTGTATGGAGTGTTGGCCTAAGTATAGCTAAGCACAGCAGGGGGTTCCACCTGCTTGTTGTTTGGAGTTTGCGAACCACAGCCCCGAGCTGGGTCAGGAGACTCTATGTCCCAGCCCTAGTGCCAGGCCTTCCCCCTGCAGCTCCCACTCAAAGTCGTTGCCTCACTGGAAGCCACACTGCTCCACGCCTCCGTTTGAGTTCGTTGACTCTGCTGAGCTGTGTTTTGCCTCTTGGGCTCAGAGCCTCTGGGCCACCTCAGGACACAGGTCTACAGAGTTGGTCCCGCCTCTTGGGCTTGGGGCGAGAGCCGCTTGTAGCTGGGGCCTCTGTGCCACCTCAGGCCACAGGTCCACAGAGTCTCTTCTTGCCTCTTGGGCTCGAGGCGGGGGCTAGGGCAGTGGCCGCATGTAGTAGGGGCCTCTGCGCCACCTCAGGCCACAGGTCTAGAGAGCCAGTCCCGACTCTTGGGTTGGGGGTGGGAGCCGCGTGTAGCTGGGGCCTCTTCGCCACCTGAGGCCACAGTTCTGCTGGGAGAACTTGCCCAGTGGTCCTGCAGAACTGGCTTTGCTTCCGGGTCTCCTGCTGAGCTGAGCACAGCAGGGGATCTATTCAAGTTACAGTCCTGCCCTGCCCCCTTTACAAGGCTGCTCTTTCTCTCTCTTTTTTTTTTTTTTTTTTTTTGCACTTTCTCAAAGGTGTTCTGCCATTGGGAGCAGAGCCGTGGGAGTCATGCAGCTGTGCTCCCACCAGCCTGCAACTCTGTCCAGGGAGGCTATGCCGAGTGTTGCCCCACTCCTAATGCTCAGGCTGAGCTCAGCAGCAGTTTCCACTGGAGACTTTTGCAGTTAGTCAACCTTTCGGAGCCAAGTTGGGGATTAACCCGGACCCAGAGCGCAGCTCCAGTCTCCTCTGCACTCTCTCAAAGTTGCTGACCTGCTGGGAGGCAAGTTTCTGGGAAACCCCCCCTGCTTATCTAAGTGGGATGATGCCCCCTTTGTTCAATCCAGTAGCCTCCTTTAGGGTCTCCTGCACTCCAGTGGTCTGTGCCCCTGTTGGTGTGGATGCCTGTCCTTCCAACCGCCTTTGTCCTCCCAGGAACGGCTGAGATTCCGCCGCCTTCCCCCTGGCTGGGATCGCGACTCACCAAAATTCTCACGGCATGCTGTCCCCTCTTTTTTCCTTTTTATTGTTGTCTCTCCACGCTGTGTAGATCTTCTTACTTCAGCGAACTCCAGTGACCTTCCTATACCTATCCCCTCATTTCTGTGTCTCCTGGTTTGTTTCTCTGCTGGATCAGTTCCCCTCTGTCCCCACACTGCCCTACACCAGCTCTCTATGGTCGGCCATCCATATTGAGCATTTTTAAGGTATGTGTTTTTCCTTTGAAAGACAAAGTAACAGACACAGAGAGATTGACAGCAAAAAGTCTTGGAGATTTTCACCCACTGGTTTGGTCTCCAAAAGATCTTCATGGCCAGGGTTAGATCAGGCCAAAACCATGAGTCAGGAGCTTCATCTGAGTCCCCCCCCCCCCCCAGATTGAAGGCAAGGGTTCAAATACCTGGGACATCACTGGGTTCTTTCCCAAATGCATTAGCAGGGAGCCGGAAGAGAATCTGGGTAGCTGGGACTGCAACAGGATTCCAGCATTGCAAGTAGTAGCACAGCAATGAGCCATAATGCCAGCCACTGGAGGTTGAGATTTTTAAAGTACATGTGACATTTAGCTTGTTAATGTAGTAAAGTGATATAAAAGAACAAAATACTGTATCAACATTGTTTAAGAAACGTGAAGGTATATACTTAGCAATTACATCCATACAGTGCACTAAAGTTTTCAAAGACCCTTAGACAGGTAGTTAAAATCTGCCTGACTTATACATGTGTTAATAGTTGTATAAACCTACTTTCTAAAGAAGAAGGAAAGAAAACTAGAGAACCAGGCCCTCTGCGATGGCTCAGTGGCTAAATCTTCACCTCGCATGAGCGGGATCCCATATGGGCACCCATTCATATCACAACTGCTCTATGTCCAATCCAGCTCCCTGCTGTGGCCTAGGAAAGCAGTAGAGCCTGGCCCATCATGTTCTGAGACAAGGATGGACACATAGAGGAAAGAAAGAACAGACACAAAGAACTGCCATGCAGGGGCTGAAGTAATGACTCAACTGGCTGATTTTACACCTCCAAGCATAACATCACATATGGGGACAAGTTCATGTCCTGGCTGCTCCAGTTCTGTTCGGCTCCTTGCTTGTGGCCTGGAAAGACCTAAAGCCTTGGGACCCTGCATCTGCATTGCAGAAGAAGCTTCTGGCTCTTGAACTTGGATCCGTTGCTCCGGCCATTGTGGCCACTTGGGGAGTAAACCAGTGGATGGAAGATCATTTGCTCTGTATCACCTTATCTCTAATCTGCCTCTCCAATAAAAATAAAGAAATCTTAAATGTCAAAAAAATAGAAACTAGAGAACCAGATGATCACATGTATAAAGAACCAAGACATCAAATGTATAGTCATAAGAAATTCAAAGTTACTGTTTAAAGCCAAAAGTAAAACTTGCCAAACATAGGAGGGAGGCACCCTCTGTGGGCACAGAACATCTGCCCCAGTGGCTGATGGGCTCCTTCTGCAGACCGGAAATCCTGACTTCGAATCAGCTCCAGGATGAGACTAGCTGGACAAGAGTAAAGGCTTAAGTCATGAGGCCAGGCCCATGTGCATCCAGTGGTGATAGAGAACATGCTTGCTGGCCTTGCAAGGTGCCAGTCCTCTCTGGGTGACAGTGCATAGCATGGTGTGACCTCCAAGGAGTGCAGTAACCCTATAACTACAGAAACGCATAAAGCTCCTGATGCTGAGTGGACTCCTGGATCACCAGCCAGAGCAGCATGGGCAGTCAGATTGTCCAGCATCTTTTTTTTTTAAAGATTTATTCATTTTATTACAGCTAGATATACAGAGAGGAGGAGAGACAGAGAGGAAGATCTTCCTTCCGATGATTCACTCCCCAAGTGAGCCGCAACGGGCCGGTGCGCACCGATCCAAAGCCGGGAACCTGGAACCTCTTCCGGGTCTCCCACGTGGGTGCAGGGGCCCAATGCATTGGGCCATCCTCGACTGCTTTCCCAGGCCACAAGCAGGGAGCTGGATGGGAAGTGGAGCTGCCGGGATTAGAACCGGCACCCATATGGGATCCCGGGGCTTTCAAGGCTTTTCAAGGCCCCCAGCATCTTCATTATACCCAGCAAGTACAATTGAGTGGGCCAACCCTTTGCCTCTTTGGAATAAAGTCCATCAGATAATACACTCCTGACAACTACTGTCCATTATAGCCATCTAGCCCCTCTATGTCTTGTAATAGTTGCAAAATTTTAAACAAAATGTTCTCTGTCTAAACAAGTTAGTACTGTGTGTGTCATAAGCCCATGGTCTGCAGTCTTTAGGTAAATGACCTTTATTCATATTTATTATATAAATATGATCTTTAAGAATTCAGTTGTCAGTTGTTAAATAGATCAGCACCACAAAATACCCTACGTACATAAATAAAAAGTATTAACAGACCAACAAGTTAAGCCCCACCTGACAACACTAATATGCCATATTGCAGCAAAAGTTTGAGTCCTAGCTGCTCATCTACCTATCCAGCTCCTTGTTAATAAACCTAAGAAAGCAGTGACAAACGGTTCAAGTGACCTTATAGGAGACTGGGATGAAAATCAAGGTTCCTGACTTTGGCTGGTGGAGCCCAGGCCACTGTAGACATTTGAAAAATGAATCAGCGAACATAAGCATGTGGTCTCTCTTCTCTCTCAAATTCCCTCCCCTCTTTATGTGAGTCTCTTCTACATACACATTTTTTAAGTATTGGTACATTTTTTTCCTGGCAGTTAAACTGAGGATTTAAATGAATGAGACACCTGCTATAAATGGTGCTCCCCGTAGGATTAATAGTTCCATAACTTGTTGATACTCCTCATTCCCCTCTCCCCCTTTTTGTGCACATTTGAAGGTCAATTTCAATTATTATTTTCCTTCGGCAGGAGAGGAAAAAAAACATTTCAATACTCCTCAAAATGCTAAGTGTTATAAGCTGATTAATGAAGCTAATATATTAAAAATAATCTAAACTGTGTTGCTTTGTCTGTTTACTTTAATTAGCAGCCAACTGCATTGATCTTGTTTTGGTCAAATAGCTTTTCTGAAAGCTTTTTAAACCTATTTATATGCCTCTCCTTTCTGACAATTATCATAATTCTATTTTACGCATTATTTATAATGGATCTTCATTATAAATTAAATATGTTGCAATTACAGCAGATGCAGTTGTTTAGGGATACAGTGAATGAAAAGTGCCAGAAGTCAGCTCCTTAAATCTACCCATGGTCTAGTTCACAGCAAGAAGTCAAATGTGGATCCTTGCTGAGGATTTCCCCAGCTAATGGACCAGCAAGATGGACGAATGAGTTTGTAGGGCATCTCACAGCAGGGGTCCTGGAGCTCATCTCTCTCTCTCTCTCTCTCTCTCTCTCTCTCCCTCTCTCTCTCTCTCTCTCTCCCTCTCTCTCCCTCTCTCTCTCTCTCTCTCTCTCTCCCTCTCTCTCCCTCTCTCTCTCCCTCTCTCTCTCCCTCTCTCTCTCTCTCCATGTAGCGTTGATGCAATTGAAGGGAACAAAAGGACATCCATTTTCCACTACACTGCAAACCCAAAGCCTATGATATCAAACCCCTATCATGTTCAAGTGGAAACCAGCTTCTTCCCCAGCCCAAGGATCTGTCTGGTTCTGTACTTAATCAAAAGTAACTCATCAAACTAAAGGGATGGCACTCTTGGTGCTACAAGGCTCTAGACCCAAGACTCACAGGCATTTGCTTCTCCAGTGGATCAAGCCTTATTAGCCAGTATTGTCTAAGGAGTTAAACTAGAGGAATTCCAGGACCAGGCAAGGAAATTCTAGGTCCAAAGCAGTGAATTCCCAAGACCAGTTGTCATAAAAATTGTCTAATTGTCATAAAAATTGTCATAAAAATTCCCTGAAGAACATGTCATCACCATCATGACCAGTGAAAAGATGGTCATGAACCTTACAGATTAACCATGAACCATGGACACAGGCCCAATTGAATCTGTAGGAACATTTACCCCCAACTACTTGGATATATATGCCATGTAATTTACAACAAATATTCCTTCTTTTCCCCACTCTGATATCACAAATGTTAATATCTGTGTGTTAGGCAAATTTTGCAAGTTTGGAGTTGTGTAGTTACACCTCAAATGAAGTAACGTGGTTGTTCTGCAACACTGGGGGCCCAGTGGTGTTGGGCACTTTTCAAAGCCCAATTTCTTAAGGCATGGGAAATTAAGAATCACGAGAGGGCCCGGTGCCATGGCCAAGCAGCTAAAGTCTTCACCTTGAATGCACCGGGATCCCATATGGGCGTTGGTTCTAAACCTGGCAGCCCTGCTTCCCATCCAGCTCCCTGCCTGTGGCCTGGGAAAGCAGTGAAGGACAGCCCAAAACCCGTGGGATGCTGCACCTGCGTGGGAGACCCGGAAGAGCTCCTGGCTCTGAATCGGCACAGCACCAGCCGTTGTGGTCACTTGGGGAGTGAATCATCGGAAGAAAGATATTTCTCTCTGTCTCTCTTCCTCTCTATATATATCAGACTTTGTAATAAAAATGAATAAGTTTTTTTATTAATTATTACGCATTATGTGACAGTTTCATAGGCTCTGGGAACCCCCCACCCCTCCCCACGCCCCTCCCCCCTGGTGGATTCCTCCACCTTGATGCAGTATTACAGTTCAAATTCAATCAAGATTCTTTCCTTGCAGACATATACCAAGCATAGAGTCCAGCTACTTATTGTCCAGATGGGTTGAACAGTTTCTTGGGGAGACCATTTCTGGTCCGAAGTCAGAGCTGGTAGAATATCATCCCAGTCAATTAAGAGTCCCAATATAACATCAACAGCAATTTGTAACATTTTGGAATTGACATGGTTTTGCGTAACCAGTATGTTAAAAAAAAATGAATAAATTTTAAAAAAAGAATCAAGAGGAATAATCAGCTTGGCCTAGCAAAACATTTTTAATAGAAGTGATTGGAGTGAAGTAAAGTAACTGCTGATAGCAGTTACATTCCCTGAGGAATAAAGAACCAAAAAAGACCACAAAGGACGAGACTCCCTCTTAGCTGGATTGCAGGTCATTTTGACAAAGAGCTCATACTGAGTGCAGGTCTCCAGCTGTGTAGCTCAGTGTGCTGTTTGAACTCTGACAGAATGGGAATATATCTCAGAGTTTACAGATGGGTTCTGGGTTTCCGGGGAGACCAAACGGGTGCGACTTTCTCGCTCACAGTGAGATAAAAGGATTTTTGTTGTCTGTATGATTGTGTTTAATGGCACGGAGATCTCTCAACTGAAAGGCATACCAGAGCGAAATTTCAGGACACTGCTCCTACCCCATTGTGGATGGGAACCATTCTCAGACTTTGATGATAAAGAAGGTGCTGATGTTGTAGGTCTGAGTAAATAATGTTCTGCATTTATTATAAGCCCTCAGGTGGCAGAGCTACCCAGTGCCAGACTGCATGCAAAGAAAAATCCTGCCTCCAGGCCAGAGCCGCTGTGTTGGGACGGAGCTGTGGCAACTGCAGGGGTTTATTTGTTTTCTTGGTTGTGATCTATTTTTATAAACATTTTTAATTTTTTGTAGTTATTAAAGTCAAATAATACCATTTTCAAGAGTGTTATACATCAGATTCTAGCACATTTCACCAGACATCTGCTAGCTTTGCACTGCAGGTTCACTGTGAAGATCTTGATGTCAATTTTGTCCTGCCTTCCCTGTGTATCCGTGGGAACTCCTGGTGATATTTGCTTCAACAGGAAAAACATACAGGGTACCAGGAACTCCTCATCTGGTCTATACGATTCACATAAGTGTGGTTAATAAGGTGAGGGCACCAGGGTCCCACAGCCTCATCCACTTATGGGCAGCAAAGTTACAACGCACTCTTCTGAGATACAATAAAACCGGAAATGGGTGGCAGTGACACCAGTACATAACCTAGCACAAGCAGCAACATAGTGACTGCACAAACTTATGGATTTTCTAAGGAATGCACACAATTCAAATTTGAACATTTGAACAATAACCATTGTGCCTTGCGTTGAATGTTTCTAGTCATGCTAACCAAAATATCTGCCATTGCAAGACAAGGGTGTTCTCAGCCTTCACTGGAGAAAAGCTACGCATTTGTGTGAGTCAAGATTGTCTGAATATTCAGCAACCGAAAGGAAATAGCCAAATAAAATAGATCCTGAGACTAACTCAGGAGTCCTCTGTGACTTCCTCCACCCCTCTAAGTCAAAGCTGTTCATTGTTTTCATGGACCATGTTTAGAGAAAAACTGATCTCCAAATACTGCCCTTATCGGTTATGGAGAGATCTCAAATTGTATTTTGCAAAACAAAATAGTTTGATACGTTGAAAACATTGGAAATAGCTCATATGACACAAACAAGGAAGGGCACAGGTCACGAGTGGGTTCATTAATGTCCCCCTGCTCCCCCCCCCCCCCCGGTTTTCTGTCCAGGGTTAATTCCACTTGTAGGAACTTAGGATGACCCTTGATTGGTGGCCACTCACTGCCTGGCCTGGAACCCAGAGATGGTGTGAAGAGGCACCAGATGGGCCTGGATTACTCTAAGTGCTGATGAGTTTGGGTTTGTTGCAAGGTTCTTTAACTCACATCCTGGAACATGATTACAATTGACTTGGTTTTGAGTGCTGGATAATTAGAGACTAGACACACAGCCAAGTATCTAAGGATGGAGACTATTCTGTGATAGAACAGTAATGCGAAACAATGGCCCCTGTTAGCCCAGGTGATGTGTCTTAAGGGTGCCTTCATAGTGCTGACAGAGCATGCACTCAGGTAGCCCAGGCTTCAGAGGAGAGTGCCAAGTTCAAGTCCAGCTTTGCCTCTTTCTAGCTACATGACCAATGAAATTGTGTATGCCTTTCCAAGCTTGTGTTTCCTCATTCATAAAAACTATTTTGGGTCCTCGTGGGACTTCAGAAACTTTCTAAATTATACGAAGCAGTGTGAACTCTTATTACTGTTGTCCTCTATATTCACACATAATCTGCAATAGACATTGACTGTCTCCTTGCTCTCACTTCTCTGCTTTTCTCAATTTTTTTACATACTGACCAGGAGACTGTTAGACCTTGCAGCAGTCACCAAAGACACTTTATTTCTCAAGCTCAGCCTTTGTGTTTGACTTGCCTTTCGTTGTGCGAAATTATCTCATTTCCTCCTTAATTGCAGGATTATCATAAAGTGTTCGCTACACTTCTTCCCACTCATTATTTATATACTACATTGTTACATACATCGCTGCAGTCTGCCTGATTCACTAGTGCTTACAGAAACATCTAAATCCATGCCTAACATGGCAGCTGACAGCAGCCTGGTTTATATCAGGCACTCTTTGCTAATCAAATAAAGTGTGATTTGGGGTGAGCTGCACTGGGAATTTTTCAAAATGAGAAACAGGTGAAGAGCTTTCATTTTAAATCTTGGACAGCAGCCTCCAGGATTTTGAGTGGGCAAAGTTGTTCAAGATCATTCAGTGTCTCTCTTACCTCAAGGTTACTTCAAGAGGCTTGTTGAGTTTACCAAGTTTCACGTGCAGCTGCTTCCCAGTCATGGAGAGCAGACACTGCTTCACCTCCACAGACTTAAAGGCTCCAGCAAGCCATTGTAAGGCATATGTTGTCAACATACAGTCTTTGACACAGAAGATGGCCAGTAAATGCATGTGAGTAGATTAACAATTCAATATTCAATAAAGATAGGTAGTAAGAGAAGCCCATGGGAAGCCACAAAAGACAATTGGAAATACTGAGAGTCTTGTGTGTGAAGCCTCAAGGACCTCCATGTGCTAGACATCGTATGATACGTGGGCAAATTCTGAAGTTCACAAGGGCTGGAGTTATAATAATGCATATATGCTGTAATAAAAATAGTGGGTCTAAGTATTTAAAGATAGCTCTCTCTCCTCTTTGCTTCTCCTCTCTCCTCTCTCCCTCCCACCTTCCCTACCTGCTTCTCTCCTTTCCTCTGTGTATGTGTGTATGTGCCTGCATGTATCTCTCCACCCCAAAAAACTTTTACTTTCAAATAAAAGAATAATTATTTTCTTTAAAGATGTATTTGTTTTTATTGCAAAGTCAGACAGAGAGGAGGATAGACAGAGAGGAAGACCTTCTGTCCAAGTGGCCACCATGGTCGGGGTTGAGCCAAGATACAAAGCCAGGAGCCAGGGGTTTCCTCTGCTTCTCCCACATTGGTACAGGATCCCAAGACTTTAGGTCATCCTGCACTGTTTTCCAGGCCACAAGCAGTGAGCTGGATGGGAAGAACTGATTCTCTTTCGGATCCAGGCACATGCAAGGTGAGGACTTTAGCCATTAGGCTACTGTGCCAGGCTCAGGAGAATTCTTTTAAATTAAGTGTATCATTGACTCCTAGGTAATTGTTGCACTCCTTTCTCCTACTTGGCTTTCCTCTGCTTCTCAGATGCTTCAGGCGTTGGTGAGATCTTGACCAGCACCAAAGAACACAGAGATTTGTCTGCTTCACATTATTGGTTCACATTTCTTCTGGCCACATATCTTCACAACCTCTCCTCCTCCCCGCACCCCCCCCATTAGCTCCAGAGTTACAGCTTAACATGAGTACCCTTGGCAATTGTAGGGCATTTAAAATGTATGCTCTTCTTGTCATTCCCAGATCCTTGAAATTTTCCAGATTGCCAGCTGTCATATCATCCCATTTTTATGCCAGTGTTTATCATGAGTAGGCCAGCTTTTACTTTTTGTGTAGTGTATCTCATTTTGAGTAGCTATAGCTTAAATCTTATTGTACTAAATGGCAGCTCATTAGTAGTGATGCTGGCAATGTTAGAACAGTGAACAGTTATAATTGTTCTCTTTTTCTGTTAATAATCTTTTGCTGTGCCTAATTTATAAATGTAAACTTTACTATAGGTATGTATATATAAGGAGGTTTTAGTAATATCCATATTTTCCTACATTGACCAGGGTGGAAGAGTGGTGTGTGTGTGTGTGTGTGTGTGTGTGTGAGAGAGAGAGAGAGAGAGAGAGAGAGAGAGAGAGAGAGAGAGAGAGAGAGAAACACAACACTCCCTGGATGAGCATAGAAATTTGTGCACATGTGTGCATTCAGTCAAAATTTTAAATCCACTTGCTTAAAACTACCAATTATTTTAACATCTAAAGCTGAGATAGCCTTTTACCTCATTATGACAATTTTATGATTTCCCAAAATTACACTTTCTGGACAGGAAAGACCAGGTGGCGAGCAATGTGATTCTAACATTCTCTGCTAATAAGGTAAAGGTGCCCAGGACGCCCAGGAGTCCCCTAAGTGTGGAAAAGGTGGAGCTTGGAAATGTGTGAAATTCTACTTCATCTGCATCCTCTCAATACACTCGCTGTGTATTGCAGTTGTGCTCCTCGTATTTGCTACATGCTGTTATCTCTACTTCTGACTTGTTCTGCAGCACATCCGGAAGCTGTGCCCTTTCAGTGGCCCCTTAACTCAAGTCAATGATGAAGATGAAGCTGGAGAAAAGAGTTCAGGTTGATAGATCAAGTGGAAACTTCAATCATAAGCCCCAAACATAAGATAGATTATGTATGTAGCTTAAGAAGTGTCATCCTTTCATGCCTGTATATAGATTTTCTAAAAGTTAGCTGCTGATCTGCAAAGAACCGCATTCATTTCTGTCTCTCTTACTTTTACATCTAAGAACTTTCATCTTTCTGCTCATAATTTTTGCCAAAACATCAAGAAGGAGAACGAATAGTATTATCTTGATGATGCTGAGCACGTTAAATTACATAATGCACTTGATAACCAAAGGAGCTGATACAGGAAAGGGTTAAATGATAACTGTGACCCCAGTTGGGCTAAAATGCAAAAATGAGATTCACCACCAGACAATCTGGTTTATTCCCACTTGGAGGCAAATTAGTAACTTTATGTCAGTTTTTTAAGAATGTAAATTCAATGGAACCCATGAACACTGATAAGTTAAAATGCATAGTCACACACACACACACACACACACACACACACACACACACACACACAGATCACCATGCATGGAATACCAGAGAATATAGGAACAGACGGATCCAATCCTACATTCAATAGTGCAATACACACTACTACCACAAGGACTGATTTGAGTTCTATCAACTTCTTCAGAGATTTTCATTCAGACTATAAATGGCATAAATTTAAATTTAACTTTAAATCTCATTGCAAAAATAGGTGATCTTCTGTTGTGGGTGAGATCTACATTTTCCCCACCTCCAAATATTTTCAATTCCATTATCTTCTTTTTCCTTCTCCTCCTCCTCCTCCTCCTTCCTCCTCTTCTTCTTCATCTACTTTTCTATTCCTACTGTATCTATAAATAGTGCTTGTAAGAGACAAACAATGAATTCCTTTTGGCCCCAAAACAAAGCAGTTTTGAAAGACTCTAGTCTTTTCTCCTTTTTAAAAATGGTTTTGTGATACAGTTTCACATACTTTGGGATTTCACAGGCTTTGGAATTTTCCTTTCCCTCTCCCCAAACCTCCACACACTCCCACTGCTTTCCCCATATTATCCCAGTAGTAGAGTCATTCACACACAGTCATAAGCCATCATTCTTCTCTTTATGTGTATCCTGACACCGTAGGAATGGACAATGGCAAACACTCCAGCATCCTATTGTGAGGAGGTATTTAACAGTTGCATTGGAAGTCTATCTTTGATATAGAAGGAGAGATGCGTAGTGCATTGTATCTTCACATATGAATATGATAGTCTCTATTATACAGTTATCATACATCCCCCTAAATGAAAAGCCATAAAGCAAAATCAACAACAGGAAGAAAAATAGGAAATTTACAACGTTAAGTTAAATAGCATGCTACTGAATGACCAATGGGTCACTGAAGAAATGAAAAACAAACAAAAAACTTCTTGGGGAAAACAATGCTTCTTGAAGAAGAAAACAGTAACTTATGAGTCAATGAAGAAATTAGTAATTAAAATCCATGAGATGTAGCAAAAACAGTATTGAAAGGGCCATGGATTTCACATGAAGGTTGCCTTATAACAGTGAGAATATAAGATATTTGTCTTTTTGGGATTGACATATTTTATTCAGTATCATGTACTCTAGTTGGGGCTATTTGGTTGCAAATGGTAAAATTTAATTCTTTTTTTTAGATGTATTTATTTTCATTGTAAATTCAGGTATACAGGGAGGAAGAGAGACAGAGAGGAAGCTCTTGCATCTGATGGTTTACTCCCTAAGCGATCATAATGGCCAAAATTGACTCAATCTGAAGCCAGGAGCCAGGAGCCAGGAGATTCTTCTAGGTCTCCCATGCCAGTGGAGTGTCCCAAAAAGCTTTACGCCATCCTCAACTGCTTTTCCAGGTCACAAGCTGGGAGATGGATGGGAAGCGGGACCACTGGGGTTAGAACTGGCCCCAATATAGGTTCCTGGCACATTCAAGGCCAGGACTTTGGCTACTAGGCTATCGCACCAGGCCCTAGAATTTCATTCTTTTGAGTTAGGATGAGTCATCCCTCATCTTTTGAGTCAAGTTGAGGAAAAAAATGAAGGTGGCATTGGATTGCAGAAAGCAGCACTCCAGAGAATTTGAAAACTGGGTGATGGAAAATCCCCAGCTGAGTGTTGAAGGAGAGCTCATGGAGATGCGCTTCGCATGAAGGAACCAGGGCCATCTCTTTCTTTGAATAATTAATTTCACATGTTTTCCATCTCTCACATCTGACCTGAAAATCTTAAAATCAACAAGTTCTTGGGCCCAGCGCAGTGGCCTAGAGGCTAAAGTCCTCACCTTGAATGCCCCGGGAACCCATAGGGGCGCCGGTTCTAATCCCGGCAGCTCCACTTCCCATCCAGCTCCCTGCTTGTGGCCTGGGAAAGCAGTCCAGGACGGCCCAAAGCTTTGGGACCCTGCACCCGCATGGGAGACCTGGAAGAGGTACCAGGTTCCCGGCATCGGATCGGCGCTCACCGGCTGTTGCGGCTCACTTGGGGAGTGAATCATTGGATGGAAGATCTTCCTCTCTGTCTCTCTTCTCTGTATATCTGCCTTTCCAATAAAATAAATAAATCTTACAAAAAAAATCAACATGTTGTTGTGCTTCCAACATAAGCACAGGATTTCTTGTGTTCTGTGTTTTCTAAAACAGCTGAAGTTCTTAGTCCCAACATCTCTCAGGGGAGATGATCTAGTTGTGTGGGGATTTTGATGACCGTTTCTGAGTACTCCCTGGATGTGCGCACGACACCCCACTCTTACAACCATTGCTCTTGGCATGAGTCCATGTTCCTTGGAAATGCTGTGACAGCTCACCTGGCTCATGGAAGTGGCTGTGTTATCAGAATCAATATTATAGATTACCACTAGTGTTTGACAGTGACGCTGGGAGGGGGCAGTGACGCTGGGATTCAGAGCATTGGGACAGAGTTGAATGTGGTGCCAGCGTGGGCTTGGCCAGCTCTCTGTTTCTCATGACTCAAGGTGCCTCGACGCCCTTTCTCACACACAGGTGGAGCAGTACCATTTCATCAAGTTAATGACCCACTTTTCTTGTGAAAACAGTGTGAGGAATGGATAAAGTTTATTTATTTCTATCAGCTTTAAGTTTTGTGTTCTTCCCAAGCTCTGCTTTCTTAATGAGACACAAACAGTCTGAGACAGAGGGTGGGAAAAGTGTTGTCTATGTGACTTTGAGAAAGGTGTATGATGCCCCTAGGTCTCAACTTCATTCTTTGTACAATGGAGTCAATATTTCCTGTTCTAGGGGCTGGTATCATGAGATAGTTGGTAAAGCCATCACCTGCAATACCAGTTTTGCAGATGATGGCTGGCTCCTGTCCTGGCTGCTTTATTTCCAATCCAGCTCCCTACTAATGGCATAGCAAAGTAACAGCATATAGGCTAAGTGTATGGGCCATATGTAGGAGACCCGAATGAAGTTCATGGCTCCTGGCATTAGCCGGGTCCAGCTTGGGGCATTGCAGCCATTTGAGGAATAAAGCAAAAGATGAAAGGTTACTCTTTCTAATATTAACTTTCAAATAAATGAATATATGTTTTTAGAAAGTTACGTGCTTCATTGTCTCATTGTATCAAAAATCAAACACATATACACATACACACACACACACATGCAAAATGGCTTAGCCACTTCATTAACATTACGTAAAGATTGGCTATCATTAAGGTTGTTACACAAATTTTAAACTGCTTTCTGTTCCCTCTGACATTATCTTAAATTTGCTTTTAGTGATGATGCCTCAGTATAGTCCTTCTTATCCAGCCAAACCTATGCCCAGTACCTCATCCGCAATTTGTCCCAGTCTAACATCTGTTACCAGAGTCCCTGAAGGGGCCTGGCCTGACCTCCATCAGCCCAGTTCACCCTTGAAGTTCCTGCTCAAATACCGCAAAATGTACGCATCCAGAACCACTGCTGTGTTGGCACAGGTTCAGACATTGCTTGTAATACCCGCATTGCATTTAAGAGTGCTGGATCAAGTCCCATCTGCCTCACTGCTCTCCAAATTCTTGCTAACTGATATAACTGGGAAGGAAACAAGAGATGTCTTTTGCAACACAAATGAAATTCTTGGATGTAGTTCATTGTTCCTGCTGGAGCCCAGCCCTGGCTGTTGCAGCTGTTTGGGGAGTGAATCAAACAACAGAACTCTCTCTCTCTCTCTTTCTCTCTCTCTCTCTCTGTTGGACACATCCTGGCCACTTGAACACCTTTCTCACATCTATGATTCTTTAGCAAAATTTGCATAGATTGTGGAATCCCAGAAACCTGTGATTAAATCATGGCTCCTGGAAACAGGAAATCCACAGCCTCAGGCACTCACTGAATTTCCCCCAAGCAACAATGTTGCTACATGGAAAAGCCAGAAATGAGGCAACAAAGTGGTTCTCAAATCTAAAGGTTCCTCAAAATCACAAGTGAGACCACCTGCCATTTATGGTCCAGTGGAAAGGGCGTTGGGACTGAGTATATGTATTGATAACAGGTTGGTGTTACTGGGCTAGGGGGGATATTTGGGGACTCACATTGTGGCATCCGCAGGACAGTTGTTGCTCATTGTTTTATATATAATATAAATATAACTGTTCCTTTTTCTCGTTAAAAGAATAAACATGATAAAGAAGTAGAAATGATTTTGTTTTGATTTTAGCTCCCTCCCATTATGAATTGTGGAAGAGTACCATATGGTACCAGTTCTCACAGTGGTGTTAGAAGCTCTGATTGTGTGGGCATTGCCCTTTCCATGGCTTTCCTGGCATCCAACATAAAAGCTTTCAGATTTACAGAAGAATCAAAACATATATATTACCCCCTCCAGTGCAGCATTTTTTATATTACCCTCTGTTTTTAACAAACTCCTCCCCACAGGGTAGGTTTTTAGTACGAATGTGTTTATGGAGGATGATCCAACATCAAGTGTCCTCAATATGAGTGCTCACAACTCACAAAGCCCAAGATGGGAAATGTGGAAAAGACTTGACCCAAGAGGCTTTTCTTCAAAGATACATATGGTGGGGGAAGAAGGGCTCACAAGGGCAGAAATCCCACTCCATAACTCATACCCTGACCTGTCTATGACCACGCTTCGGAAAAAAATCAGTTGTTTGATTTTAGAAAGAATTGGAGCCAAGTTTCTGCCTTGTGGCACATATTAGCAATAAGGGCACAGCCCCCACTTCTACCCTTGCGTTTGTTGCTCTCTGAACTACTTCCATGTCTGCCAGTGCAAAGCTAGAGCTGCATGCGGTCCACGAACCCTCCCTAATGACATAACTGTCTAAGGAAAACATGGAGGGCATGGGATCTGAGGCCCCCAGGACACGTTGTTGAACCATGAAACTTGCACATAGTAATGTTGATATAAATGTGCAGACAGTGGTTTTTAATAGAGGGCAAAGTCTACTTACCATGCTGATAAAATCTCAAGCCAGGAAAAGAAAACTAAGACTTTCTGTAGGGATTAGCCAGAAAGTATTTTCATAATAAAAGGGTGTGCTATGTTTGCTGAGAGTTGCAACTATCCTCAAGTCATCTGCCCACCAAAAAAAAAGAGTACTATAATCCTCCCCACCCTGATCCAAGCATTCTGCAGCTGGGACACAAGCAAGAGCTGAGTGACAGTGGTCAAGAACATCCATAGGCAGAAGGAACAAGGAACTCAGTAGTCTCCTACAAGGTTCCTTGGATTGATTTTGACTTTCATTTGGAGAAAGTGACTGTTAAAGCTCTGATGTGTGAGTCTCTGGCTACAGGACTACCAAGAGTTTGGCTCTAGGTCTGATGAGAATCATTCCCGTTGCCTGCCCATTACCACCTTTGCAGGCTTCAGCCAATTCTGAACTTTCTAGGAGATGCTTTAAGACAGTCCGACCATAGAGGTAGGACCCAGCAAATTGCTAGAAATGCATCCCTCAGCAATGTGGTGATTCTGGGAAAAGTGTTCACTTTTGCATGCAAGCCTCAAGGAAACCTCACCTACAGGTTCCTCAAAATGTAGGGTCAGCAGCTGCATGAGTCTGGAGGAAGGGCCTTCTTCAATTCTGCTGGTTTGGAGGTTGATCTTTTAGGAAAATACAAAGACCACAACTTTGGCACCTAAATGTTTGCTTTCCCCCACCCTAATGAGTGGTGACTGGATACCTGGAGGAGCAGGGCCTCCAAGCACGTGAGAACCTAAACTCAAAAAAAATCACAGGGTTGAATGATTTGGGGACACATGGGAGATACATCATGCATATCACCCCCACCATTTACAGTGAGTAATCAGCCATGGTGGGATTTGGGATGACATCAGAGAAACACCTATCCTCTCCTCTCCCCATGGAAGTTAGAGAGTTGAAAACTTGGGGAATTTGTCTAAACAATATCAACTGCCAGACATGCAGCTGAGTAACTGTCTGTCACATCTTTAACTTAACCTTCAACTATTGCTTCTATCATCCTGGCTTGGTAAAAGAGGGAATATGAACAGAGTTTGGAATAACATGTGGCCTACTCAGGTATTTGCCTTTCCAAGTCATTGCCCCCTGCACTCCTGCACTGGGATTCAGGAATTCCTACAGGAATGACCTCCACTTGCTACACTTGTCTGATTCTCTGTGGCCCCTCTTGCTTTGAATTTGTATCTCAGAGATCATTATCTGTTCACTTTGGTTGACATTCATGTGTAATTTTTTTTTTTCTGTTGCTGTGGACCTGGAGCAGCTTAGGGCTTTGACTTTGCACCTGACTTATGCCCCACTCTGATTCTGCCTGACATGGCCCAGAACTTTAAATGTGTCTCTTTTAAACAGAAACACATTAAGTATGATAAATTTACACAGCTTTGCATGGATTGCCTAATCCTAAAAAATCTACCTGGTTGAGCAGAAGGTGGGGTTACATACTTAAAGAGTCATAGAAACACAGTAGCTACTGCTTCCTGGGGAGTGTGTTGGATAGTATATGGGGAAGATACAGTGGCAATATGTATCTCTTAGCTGCAATTTTAGCCCTGTGTGTCCTTATAAAACCTGATATACCACTCTGAGTCTTAGTGCTTCTGAATTCTTAGGCACTTAACAGCCCCGCTGGTACCCTGCAATACTCAGGGACATACAAGCACCCCTTGCCTGCCTATGTGCCTAAACCATGGAGGGTGATCCACATCTCTTCACTGAAAACAATAACTATTGAAGATGACTTTTCTCTGTACTATCTAAAGCAATTCTGTCTTTCCTCCTATCAATTTTAGGAAAGAGTCAGGTTGGGTTCATAAAAAAGAGGAAAGAGAATATGAGGATAGTGATCAGGATGATTAGAACAGGGATAGTGGTGGCTCACTGTATTCCTATTTTTTAGAAAGGCATGTGAAAAAGTGTGGGTCTTCTTCCATCCTGTGGATCAGGCTCTGGGTTCACCTGAAGACCACACTTTCTGTAAAAAGCATCTGCTGAAATGTGCCAGCTCCTTTCTTCCTAGACGTCCTAAGATGGTGTCCTTCCCTTACCAATGAGACCTAAAATTTCATAATGATTGAGAAATGACACTACAAGTTTTTACTCAGGAAGACCTTTCAGAGGTGATTTGCAAAATGCACAAACGGGACAGTAGCTATTCCAGACCACATGTCAAAAGGAGAAATTAAAGGATCCTTGGAAAGGGGGATCTCTTTTAATCTGGGGATATTCATAACCATTATGTGAATACAGTCTTAGATTTCACTATCCCATGTCTTCACAGTGGCCAACAATATCTGACACATAGATGGGGCTAGAAGAAAGGGAAGCTGAGAGAGCTTTTGTGGAAGAAGCAGGGGTAGTGATAGCAAGCAAGGGGACCTGCATCTCTGTGTCCCCTGAGGAACAGGCCTGGGAAGGAAGTGGGGCAAGATACTCAGTTAGAAGCCCAAAAAAGCAGAGTCCACACACTCTTCCATGCCCACACTAAAGAAAAATCACAGCAGAAGTGATCACATTTGTCCTGAAATGAGGTTTGCATTGGTTTACACAGTCAAAACAAACACCCAACTCAGAAACCATTTGCCTTTCTAGCCTCTGATCCTCTTTAACCAATGTTAAAAAAATTCATTTGAGGTACCACCTGACGCCAGTAAGACTGGCCCACATGAATAAAAGCACCAACAACACTTGTTGGCGAGGTTGCAGGGAAAAGGGAACCCTACTCCACTGCTGGTGGGGCTGCAGGCTGGTACAGCTTCTATGGAAAGCAGTATGGAGAATATTCAAACAACTCAAATTCAACATACCGTATGATCCGGCAATAGCACTCCTAGGAATATATCCAGAACACTTGTTTTATGAGAAACCAACATGCACTCCTATGTTCATAGCAGCACAATCAGTAATTGCAAAAACATGGAAGCAGCCAAAATGCCCATCAACAGAGGACTGGATAAGAAAGCTATGGTTCATCTACTCCATGGAATACTACTCAGCTATTAAAAAAAACAAAATGCAGTTCTTTGTGGCCAAATGGGCCAAACTGGAAACCATAATGCTAAGAAAAATGAGCCAATTCCAAAAGGTTAAATACCACATGTTTGCCTTAATTTAAGATGACACGATGTTATGTATAACAAGTTATGTTATGAATGTTATATGTTGTGTATAAACTAAAATTGAAATGTCAATGAGGTGGTCACAGAAGGTGGTTAAGAACTCGCATTTACTTTTACCATATTGGTTACTCATTACTATGTCAATTAATTCCATAATGATGTAAATTTTTGCTGATGATATGTTGGAGCTTTTAATTGATCGGGATGATACTCTGCTGGCTCTGTCTTCAGACCAGAGAGGGTATACCTAAGAAGCCGTTGAACTTGACTAGACAATAAAATGCTGGACTCTATGTTTAGTATATGCTTGCAATGGGGTAATCTCAACTGAATTTGAACTGTGGTTATGCAGCAAGGTGGAGGAATCCACCATGGTGGGAGGGTTTGGGGAGGGGTGGGGAGAATCCAAGTATCTATGAAACTGTGTCACATAATGCAATGTAATTAATGAATTTAAAATAAAATTTAAAAAAAAAATGAAAAAAAAATCATTTGAAAACTAATGAGGCAAGCAAAGCCTTTTGCCACATGTTCCCCTTCTGCTAGAGGAACGTCTGGTTTTACTCTTTAAACTAAACACAGGGCCCAGCACAGTGGCCTAGCGGCGAATGTCCTTGCCTTGAATGCGCTGGAAACCCATATGGACACTGGTTCTAATCCTGGCAGCTCCACTTCCCATCCAGCTTCCAGTTTGGAGCCTAGGAAGGCAGTTGAGGACGGCCCAAAGCCTTGGGACACTGCACCCGTATGGGAGACCTGGAGGAGGTTCCTGGCTCCTGGCTTTGGATCAGCGCAGCACTGGCCATTGTGGTCACTTGGGGAGTGAATCATCGGATGGAAGATCTTCCTCTCTGCCTCTTCTCTCTTTAAAATATATAAATAAATAAACTTGAACATAATCCTTTCTGACACAAGTAATCAAAACTGTAATTGTAGGTAACACAATTATACAGACTACAATCACACAAAAGTAATGATGCAGTGCAGATGTCAATGATATCCACAAAATGGAAAGTAATGAGAGTGTCTTTGATTAGAAAGTAAAGTACCATAGAAACCCCCATTGATAAATGTTCTTTGCACTAACGCATGTTTTATACAAGGCTATGCCAGCTGATGGAGGAGCATCAACCATGGCTAGAGACTATAGGGCTGCAACCACTCACTGTGAGACTTCCAATTCTGATGACTCCAAGCATGCACGTTAATGAAGCACCTAATTTATTACCCACTTCTCCAGCTAGCTCAATAGAAAGCACAAAGCAGAAAAGCCAGCAAGCCTATTTGATTCGTGGATGGCCCCATGTGTAGTAGTATTCACAGAAAAACATGTGTGCAAAGCTCCAGCTAATTATATGGGTCATTCTTGGCAATAACTGTCATTACGCTCCACAGAGCTGACCTGTGTGCTGCTTAGCAGAGGCACCTGCTCCTACCCTGGGCTGGGGCAATCACCATCCTCTCTGCATTTCTTCTCTTCCAGTGCTTTTCTCTCTCCTGCTTTGCAGTACCCCATCTACCAGGCAGATCTCATCACCCCCTCCATTACTCTTGCCTGAAGTCCTTCCACTCACATTCTCATAGAGACATTGTTGTTATTCTTTAGGCACAATGAGTTATAAAATAATTACCTCATCCATTCACTGGAACAATAAACATCATCAATTACACTATGATATAGTATCAAGTATAACCTGTATTCAGGTATTAGAGACCTTGCATGTTAAAATGAACTATTATGAATGTAGTACTATTTTTGGTACATAGGAGTGATGCTTCAATGTGATTTATCTTACTCTATTGTAATTACTCATTTGTCCCTGGATAAAACATTCAGCAAAAATACCCTATCACCAACACACAGATAGGCACTACGTATATTTAACTGTGAAAAGATGTGCTGTGTTTAGTTAGCAGAATTGTGGTAATGAAGGAAGCAGTTGCCCAAGTAGGAGGGTTGACCCCATAAGAGACACTCAGAATCCACCATTTCGGATTTTCTGTATCATGTCTTTTTAAATCTAGGAACCCTGGTTATGAGAGGAGCTAAGAGGAGAGACTGAGCTTTCACTTCCTGTGGCCTGCAAAATAAAAGTTCTGAGTCTCACTAGCCAAGCCCTGTGTCTCTCAAGCTGAAGTAGTAAGTGGGAGTTGGCACCGACAATGATCAGCCTCCCCAAAGGCTGCTGCATGCCCCTGGGCACTGCCCGGAGCTGCGTGGGGAGGCTCCCAGAGGCCTGCTGCTCACCAGCCTGGGTAAGCTAAAGGCACCTGATACAACAAAGTACGCACCACTTGGGAAAGGAAGTGATACCTCCCTCCTGTTTGCTACACTCCTGACTTCAAAGGAATCAAATGCCGTTCATGCACAAAATTTTAATCCTTTCACAAACTTGTATTTCGATTTGATTTGCATCTCTTAATACTGCTAGTCAACATGAGGAAAGACTGAACTAATTGTAACCATTTTTCTCTGGGTCCACAATCATTTCAAAAATATTTTCTGTTAGATGACTCAGTTATATCCAATGTGGCTAATGTTGGTGGATTAGACCTTTTCTTAGAGAAACTCAAATGTAGAGAAGAGAGAATGGAAAGGGGTGGAGGAACAGAGAAGAGACACTCGTTACCTGTCTTCGATGCTACACAGATCAATGTGTAAACCACTCAAATTCCCCAGGGCACCTTGCTGAACTGAAATGAGGTCCTTGGGCTGGTTGCCAATGAAGATGAGCCTCATGCAGCCTTGGAAAGCCTTAACGGGACTGAGACATTGGGGCTCGGTGAGACGGTCAGGGCATCCTGTGGGACAGAGAGAAAACATGAAGAGAAATGCTGAGATGATCCGTCATGGCTTTGGAGACTTATCGAGGGAAGATCTCTTTATTTTGATTTTTCATTCACTGTAGCGTAAGCATGTCCTGCAATACATGGGAGTTGATGGGATTGGTACAAAATAGGTCATACTCTGTCTTTGTATAGAAAATGGATGTATGTTGTAGGGATTACTGATACTACAGAATTATATTTCTGATTATTTATCCCTGTTAGTAAACTCCTTGCCACTCTCTTCCATGACATCCTTCTTCAATTCACAGGAAGCCACATGCTGGGACCACTTGGAAATTATGATTTGTCTAAAAGCTTAAGTTGAAGTGAACCATCCAGTGTTGAATTACCCTTTCACAGGAAAACATGCTTTGGGTAAGTAATATGACAAAGCAATTGTTTAATTGTCAGCATTAACAGGCTTGGTTCCCGAGAAAGGTACATGGAAGGATGTTACTGGAATTTTGAATTGATTAGCAAAGGAAATAGATGCTTTAAGGGAATTAAGGACTTAAATGCATACAGTTTGAGCACATAATAACACAGATAAAAGGTTAATATCTGAATTTTTAAAAAGCATTTTTTAAATGGATTGAACTGATTTAGCATAACTGGCGAGCAGCACATATCCACTTCTCATTCAGGCAGGTAGAGGGCAGGGAAGATTTAGGAGCACTTACCCACTTTGCAGACTTCTCCAGTAATTGTAATTTGTTCACAGCATATGGGAACGCAAGCTTGAAAACATGGCAATAACTCCTAACTAATCAGGAATAACCGCAGCCATTGTTAATAGACACTCACTATTGGGCAAGCACCTGGCAGCTGGTTAACAGCTCACAGACACTCTGTAATATGAAGAGAAATATGATTGGTCATTGAAGAAGTCAAGAGAATTTACGCAAGTGGGCTGTTCTTACTGAAACTGATTTTTTACCTTCCTTAAATTTGCAGCCTACATACGAGGCATGTGGCTAAACGCCATGAAAAGCATAAATGAATCTTCACCAACTGAGCCCAGTGTCCCTGAAATGTACTTTTAAGAACATGCGTTTACCTGCAGAAGGGCAATCATCTCTGCCTTTAGAGATGTCAAATGCATATTGCTCCATAATTATTTAAAATAATCTTCTTTAGTTATCCCTTTCTCTCTCCCTGATGTATGACCTAACATGCAAATTAACACAACCTGTGAGGTGTGGCCTCAGGGGTCACAGGATCCAACATTTTTGCTACACCTGCTCTCCTTTCTGTCTTCACTAGTGGGCCATGGATGGCACATAGATCTGGTTGTGAATTGTTGTTCACCTGTTCATCACTCACTTCGTGAACTTGTGTCATGTCTTCATTACAGCAGAAAACACCCTTGCTATCTATGAAGTGGGAAGAGTATCTGCTATGCAAGCGCGTCCCATGAATGAACTTAAAACACACATCATATTCGCGGAGGGTGGAGCTGCAGCTCTGAAAGGATGTGTGGCCTTTGCACAGGTGGAGAAGACTTTAGGTGAAGGACTGAGGCCTTTCCTCCCCCTAAAATCAGGCCAGCAAGGCATTGCTACACATGATTCCCTACCAGAAATTCCCTCTATGGACTGGACTTGCAACTCATACTTACATAAAATCTCTTACAGATTTCAAAACTTCTCATCCCACATTTCACTGCGTATGAAAGAAGAAACTTGGGTAATCTATTTGAGGTACTGCAGTCCATACTTCTCCATAATACTGCTTTTCTCTTCAGGAATGGGGAGAATGGGGAGTTGCAGCACAGGGCTCAGCGCAAGCCCACACCTCTAAAGGCCAGCGGGATCAATCCCTGCCTGTGGCCAACACTGGCATTGCTGTCTTAACCTTGACTCCCCTCTCCCAGCAATCCTGAGGATGAGTCTACCCCACCCCAGCCCAGACAGTCGTTTAAGTGTTTTTTGCTTAAGGTCAGATATTTAATGTCCCTCTTCAGGGACATTAAACAACTATTACAAACTATTACAAACTATTACAAACTATTGACTAATATATCAGATACTCACTTAAATAAAATCTTTTAAGATACACACACATCTACAGATATATGCATATCTATAGACATAAAGTAATAACTGAATAGACCTGCAAGTACTTCAAAAGGTGTGTGAAAGGGTGGGCATTTGCACCAATGTCCAGGACTTCACTTGGGATGCCCACACGCTACATCAGAGTGCCTGGGCTTGATCCCTGGATGATTCGTGACCCCAGGTTCCTGCTACTGTGCACTCTAGGAGATGACAGGTAATGGCTCAAGTAGCTTGGTCCCTGAGGCAGATGCAAGAGACCTGGGATGAGCACCGGGCTCTTGACTCTGGCATGGCCCAGCCCTGAGTTCCTCAGGCATTTTGGGGATTGAACCAGCAGGTGGGAGATCACAGCTTGTCTCTCTCTAGCTCAGTCTCACTGTTTTTCAAGTCAATAAAATGAATAAATAATATGGAAAATGTCATTAAATCATTAAACTTCTTTTAACTGTAGAAAATGTCTATCATGATCAAGCCATGTATGGACTTCAATTTTATTTTTGTGCTCAAACCTATAACTCCACTTTCCATAAATTTTTGGAAGTATACATCATATTTGTCATCCTAATTATCTCCAAGATATTGTCCTTGGAAAGATTAACAGGATTCATGTAACGTAGGAGATGGTGGAATCTGAGCTGGCTACTCTCTGTGTAACTACAAGACCCTGCGCCTCTTTTTACCCCTTCATTGTAGGTGCTTCAAGCCATGGGCACAGCCTCCGGGCATGTGAGGAGGGAGGAGAGGGGCTGAGAAAGCAATAGGTAGAGAAATGATTGGGGTTGCAAAGCTGGATGCTTCTACCTGGGTTTCCGCCTTGCAAATACTGCTGACTTTTGGTGAATTTTCTCCAAGTTTTCAGCTGAGTTTGTCTTTCCAACATATCAGACCCAGGTGTAGCTGCAGAAACGTTCTTTGGCTAGTTATGTAATTCCAGTCCTCGTAGATACAATACTTTCTTTTCTCAGCTCTGTCCTAGGGAATTTCTATGTGTATGGCTGTGAGATATTTTGCTTCTCACCATTTTCAGTGTGTGTGTATGTATAGTGCGTGTGTGTCGCAGTGAGGTAACTGTCCCCAGCATTTCTCCCGCTCCACCTCTGTTTTCAAGTTCATATTCTGGAGAACTTACCTCCGAAGTAGTAGCTGCTTCCTGAATAAATCTGCACCGGAGTAGTGTCTTGAGCTGTGGATTCTGCGTCATTATCAACAGTGAGAGTGACGCGGTTCCTTCTGGCGCCGAGGCTGACCACATGCCACAGGCCATCATGCAGATTGCTGCCTGGAACAGAAACAGGAAGGACAGGTGTCGGGATGACTGATTTTCCGAGATCAGGAGACAGTCAGTGTCCTTGCTCCCCCACCTGCTGTGGTCACATGCATCCTGAGCTAAACCCTCCTGCCTGGGCTCCCAGTGCTTACCAAGGATCATCTCCCTTCATCTCACAATTCCATTTGTGTTTGTCTCTCTCACTCTACCTTCCAGCCTGCCTGCTTGCGTTTCTTCTTCCTTCCTTCCTCTTTTTGCTTCTGAAAATGAATAATCCACCTTTAGTAAGTTTTTCTAAAGATCAAGAGGGAAAAACACAAAGTTATGTGCATATATATTATATATACATACAGATTTATTTGACAACCAGTGGCATGTTATGTAATAATACTTACCAAAAAAAAGAAGACAAAAACATTTGACATGCTAAATGATCAACTAATGTGTATATGCAGAAGACAATGCCAAAAACAAAAACAAAATCAAAGTGCTACTAATGGCTTCATGAAGTTCTGGCTGGAGCAGTCATGTGTGTGCAGGGGAGTTAACTCCATATGAAAAGTCCAAGAACAGTTTGTATTAGGAATGTTTTGAAAATGATCAGGAATTTGCAACAAGTTGGATAAGAAACGCAGAAGACAGGAAGTCAAAAGTCATGAAGCTAAACAGGACAGAAAGATGGAAGGTGGCAGGTAGGTCCCATCACCTAGAGGCTGCCCCACTGCAGAAGTATATCTCTGGCTCTCTCTCATCTTGTTAGGTTTATTTAGGGGAAGCTCAGACACACTTGAGAGAGGCTGTTATTTTAGGCAAAGTTTAATAAAGGGTCTGACGGACCACTTCCACCTGGCGTGATAGCTGCCAGAGGAAAACCGAAGCCAGGGAGCATGGCTTTGAGTTTTAAACACCGCGCCTGAGTGGCAGAGAAGGGAGGGACAACAGAGGCTTCCTGCCTGGCTCATGCTCGGGGTGTTTGGCGCGTGCTCAACGGTTGTGCGCTCACCCGTCTATGACGTGTAGTTGCGGGGGCGGGGCTCAGGGGTCCAGGTGGTAGCCGTTAGGTACTGTAGACATTGCTCCTGGGATGAGCCAGGGGTGATCCATTCCTGGGCTCATTCCCACTCTACCTCGGACCATCATTCTGCCCTGTACAGCCTCACATCTTCCTGCTTCCTGGCCGCCTTTCTACTCTGAGTCACAGAAGCCAGCAGCGTCCCCAGTTAGAACTGCGTTCCTGGGAACCCTTCCACAGAGCTTACAGGTATCACTTCCTCTCATTACCCTTCTGTCTTAAGTTCCAGAGGGACTAGGACACTCGAGCGGGAGCACAGAGCACTATACAGAGACCAAGAAGAATCCACTATACCCACAGATTCCCCTCTCAGTGTAGCAATATTAGAAGGCAACGTTTGTCCCATGATGTGTATGTGGATGACCACTCTACACACAGCATACAGCAAGATTCTGCCCAGCCAGGACACAGTTTTAGAGATTCTTTCTCCAACCCCGGAAAAAACTTTTCACATGGTTCTGCGATGTGTTATTTACACAGTACTGCCTTGCTCAGGACCCTGCCACTTACAATTTAATAGAAATTTAGACAAGCTCCTTCATCTTGCTAAACCTGCTTACTCATCTTGCAACAGAAGCAGAACTGATTGGCTTGAGAGCCTCTGAGTTTTACTTTCTGATGAAAACCAGAATCAGGTGGTTTTCCATGCAGTGTCATAGTTGACCTTTATGATTCAAAGCAGCATAGTTCAGGGAATAGCAAAGGTGCTGAATAATTGAATGAATTAACAAGGGGATGAATTGATAAATCAGAAAATAAATGAAACAAAATTTTCTGAACTATAATAGAACCTGGCATTTCCTGTGTCTAAATTCTAACAAACTCTGCCTGATCTATTCCCTTGGGTCATATCATTTACTGCCTGGCAGTCTTAAGCAACAATGTATCAATGTGTTTCCTCTCTCCAGTGGGGTTACAGGTTGCTGGGGGTGGAGTCTGAGTCAAGCTGAAGTGTCCTCATTGGTTTCAACAGGGCAACGTGCCCTCTCCGTATGTTCACTAATTGACTGAACATCAGAGCAGCTGAATCTGAACTGCCAAGGGTCACCACAGGGTTCTCTCATTTGCATTGTTTAAATCACAGGTTAAACCTCTCCTACTTGCTAAGGCACAACTTGAAATTCATGTTAACCTGGATCCTGAAAACCCTTGGTCAGCGTATGAACAGAACAATATCTGTGATTGCCATCCATGAGAATCTAACAGGTGCAGGTTTTGTTGGGGGTGGAGGGGTGAAGGATTTTTTTTCCTGGTACAGGTCTCAAAGTTGGCTCAATTATTCACATGTTAATCACTGAAGTCAGAGCATCCGAGAGCTATTCTGTCACTCCATTCAAGGTGCAAATCTGCCTCTAGGGTCTATAGTGAAAACACTGCCTCTCTTCCCCTCCTGCTTGGCTTCTGTGTCCCAGGTCGCTGGAGCTCCCAAGGAGTTTTTCACCCCTGAGCTTTGTCCTCCCTTGGAGTATCCCCTTGCTCTGTTTAGTCATCATAGTCATGATGTACAGTTTGCACCTCTAGGACATCTCCCTTTTCTAGTCCAGTTTGTTGCCTCTGTGGCAAGATTTTCCTACTCAAAGCACTTGTCCTCCTGCCTTACAATCTCTCTATTGTCCCTCCCAGCGGGGCCTCTGCAATCCTGGGGGCAGTACACAGCTGCAGGTTGGAACACACAACATTGTCACAGAACATGGTTCGAAAGCTTCCTGAACTAAACAGAAGAGTGAGTTACATGGCGGAACTGTCACAGTGGAACATGAAAGAGCAAAGGGAGCAATAGCATGTCTGATGGTAGGGTATTCTATAATCATCATCACCATCATTTAGCTCCCTCAGTTCCCTTTTTGAATAAAACGCGGGGGAAGGAAGGGTAGGTTCAGAAATAAGGTGTCTCAGTTATCATCATTCAGATGCCCACGACATCATTTTGGTAAACATCCAATCTTTCTTGGCAACGTAAAGCTTGGGTAATTTCATTTCTCCATTGCTTATACAGAAGCATAAGGCCTCTTCATGTTATGGTATTCTTTTTTTTTTCTTTTTTTTATTTATTATTTTGTTTCATTAATTACATTGTAATATGTGACACAGTTACATAGGTACTTGGGTTCTCCCCACCCCTCCCCAAACCCTCCCACCATGGTGGATTCCTCCACCTTGTTGCATAACCACAGTTCAAGTTCAGTTGAGATTCCCCCATTGCAAGCGTATACCAAACATGGAGTCCAGCATCTTATTGTCCAGTCAAGTTCAACGGCTTCTTAGGTATACCCTCTCTGATCTGAAGACAGAGCCAGCAGAGTATCATCCCAGTCAATTGAAAGCTCCAACATACCATCAGCAAAAATTTACATTATTATGGAATTAATTGACATAGAAATGAGTAACCAATATGTTAAAAGTAAATGCGAGTTCCTAGCCACCTTCTGTGACCACCTCACCTACACTTCAATTTTAGTTTATACACAACATATAACATTCATAACATAACTTGTTATACATAACATCGTATCATCTTAAATTAAGGCAAACATGTGGTATTTAACCTTTTGGGATTGGCTCATTTCCCTTAGCATTATGCCACCAGTTAAAATTCACATACCTAATGTGAATTTCACTTGAGAAAAAGTTTTTCTTAACAAGAACAAAAGTGCTGCCTCTATGGACTGGAGCAGCTGTGCAAACAGTGGGCCATCCCATGAACCTTAGAGCCAGCCTCTGTGTGTATCAGTGAGAGCCTTCTTTCTTAATGTGGTCGAACAAGAAGACCTCTTGGCCGGCATCAGCACACATACCTGTGAGGATTTCTGTGACATGCTGGCTGGTTTTCTGGATGAGGAGCCTCAGGATGCCGCCCTCCAGGCTCAGCAGCAGGGTCCCCGAACCCTCAGACAGCTCTGTGGACAGAAGCACCCCGTCCTCCTTCCATGTTCGAGACTGGAAACTCACTGAGAGCCCATCGATTTGTGGGGAGCCGGGCAGGAGCAAGTAACTGCTACTGGAGTTGACAAATGTGATGGGAATGATGGGTGGTTCAGAGCAGGAAAACGTGATATTGCCCTGGAAACAAACATATAAAAAAAATCAAACAGAAAAGCTAGGACTTATTATTATCACTGTTATTATTATCACTATTATTATTATCACTATTATTATTATTCTGCATTCTGATAGCTGATATAAACAGCCACCTGGGGCTGAGCTAAAATTCATGAGCATTTCACATCCAGCTACAAGATCTTAAAGGAACAAAGCATAAGCTTTGCTTAGAGACACTTCTGAGACCATTTTGTCCTGGGTGAAGGGTTCAGTGCTGTGTGCAAAGAGGATATCTGGTATGGCAGCAAGGGAGGAGGAGGGAATTGGAGCATTTTCAAGGGGACCTCAGATGGAAAAATAGTTGCACTCACTCATTGCACAAATCCACATGGCCTGCCAGCCACATGGCACATGTTTGTGGTGGTTTTTACAAAGATGCTTGTGGAACAACTTTGTTACACACTGAGATGTGCTACAAACAAACGAACAAAAACTAGAGTCCAGCTCCCATGGAAACCTGGCGTAAGTAAGAACTAAACAAGGAAAGGTTTAACAAGCACGTGGTCGGAATGACAGCAGGTGAGGGATGGGAGTGAGCTGTCGGGGGCATTTTTACAAGGGGCAGGATGTGAGCAACAGCCTGCAGAAACTAACACAGCGGCATCCCTGCAGTCCTGGAGGCACGTTTTTTCTTGCAAGCAGTAAGTGGGTCACGAAGGGCCAGAGAAAGAGGAGAGGCTGGAAAGGTGAATTGGTAACTGGGAGTCAGAACACTCTGATGCCACCTATGCAGTTTTCCTTCTAGGTTAGGGCACTTTGAAGGTATTAGTAGTGACAAGGGGTGGAGTGGACAAAAAGCCTGAACTTGGGCATGTGAAATATGTACGCGGCACAAACAAGAAGAAGACCGTTATCTGCAACATAAGCAAATTTCTCCAAGTTGATTGGAGAAAAACTGCAGTAGATATCTGCATTTGGAGGTTACAGGAAATTAATATTCACAGAGCCATGTGTTTGGTTCCCTTCCCACACATGAGTTAGGAGAAAGCCTGAAACGCATGCAGCATTGTGAATACGTCCTATCACAAAAGTCATTTAGAATTCCAATTGAAAACTCTGTATTTCCCATTCCTCCCATTTGTCACCTTCAGGTTCCAAGCATTCATGCTCACAGCCACGTAGTGAGTTGGTTCAGGTGAGCACATCCAAGTCGCTGTGACTGTCTCCTGTCAAAGCTACTGAACGCAGCCTTACACAGCACCCTGGCTCTGCCCTTTTCAGCTGCCACAGCAGCCAGCATCATGTATGTGAACATGTCAGGGATTCTACCCTAGGCACCTCATCTGGCTGCCTGAGGGATGGAAGTTTGTCCTGATGGTCCAGATGTCTGTTCCCCCATCAGAGTATCTGGATGCAAAAACCAGCTCCATGTCCCCAGTGCAGCTTCCTGCCATTGCAGACCCTAAGGGACCCTAGGGATGATTTAACAGATGGGTTTCATGACAGGAAATGCCCATGCTGAAGTCCTGGCTCCTGCATCCTGGTTTTGGCCCTGACCCAGCTCCATCTGTTGAAAGCACTTGGAGAGTGACCAGCACATAAGAGTCTATCTCTCTTCATCACTGTATCTCTTTTTCCCTCTTGAGTAATGTTGAAAAGAATAAAGAGGAGGAAGAGAACAGGAAGTAGCAATCAATTAGGATGCCCACATTCCTGTATCCTACATGCCTGGATCCATGTTCCATCTCTGCTCATAATTCCAATAGCTGCAAATGTGGATCCTCAAAGACAGCGATGATGGCTCAAGTCACTGAGTTCTTGTCACTCATGAGAGAACAAGCTGAAGTCTGCGACTCCTGGCATTTTGGTCTTCTCTGATTCCTAGATGTTGCAAGCATGTGGGAGAAGAATGAGCTTTCTTTCAGCCTTTGACAAAAAAAGAAAAAAAAAACATTTTTAAATGGTTATCAAAGAAATGGCTACCTGGATTCAGCTTTTCCTTGCAGTGGTCAGATATAGAGTAAAAATGTCCAATAAGGCTTTAATCCTAGATGTGATTATAGAAACCTCTCTCACAGGAAAGCATCCCTTATGCCTCTTTCCTAAGAGTCCTGTATTACCAAAAAACAACTTCTACCAACAGTTAATCATCGGTCAGGCTTCCAAGAGCATATTCTTTCATAAATTTTTTGTTGTGGTGATTCAAACTTTTTTTTTTCATTAGGGCAGAGCTCCAGAAGTCACTGAATGTGTTAAAGGGTGGAGCCCTGCACATCCATCAAGAAATTGCTTTCAGTTTACATTGCCTACCGTGTCAGGCAGTAGGCTCAGCCTTTATAAGCACATGCCATGAACTCTGTACGGCAATGCCTCAGGCTTATTCTCTTCACTTCAAGGGGGTACCTATTGGGTTTAGAAAAAGTGGTCTTCCTCATAGTGATAACGGAAGACAGTCTCACACCTGTCTGGTGCAGAGCCTTTAGGGTTGGCCACCACTCCTGATATCTCCTTCCTCTGCCCTGGGTGTTGCCATGCTTAAACCTCAATCAACTGCATTTGTAGCCAACTCTATCTTGTGCTGAAATGATCATAGTATGAACTTGTGGTGTGTCACACAATATTTATTTGCCCAAAATGGCCTCCCTCGCACTAGAATATGTGTTCCCTGACTTGCAATTCTAAGAGCCAGTAAGAGCCTGCATGCTTAGCAGATGATATAACTATAATTAGATCATTAGATTGTATTAGATTATATAACTATAATTAGATTATATCCCTCCCCCCCCACACACACACATTGATAGTTTATCAATTGTGGCATAACTGCCATTTGGAAGAAGCAAAATTACAAAATCCCTATGGAAAGGTTAATATATAGTTGTAAACTATTATTTTTTACTTTTGGGGATCACTCTAAACTGTTTCGATGGCAAAAGTTCAGCTGTACCAAAATTTGAAGGGGAATAGTTGGGAAGCAGTGAGAAAAGCTGATAGATTTTAAAAGCATATATAATCAGGCCTGGAGTGGTAGCCTAGTCTTTAAAGTCCTTGTTTTTCATGCACCAGGATCCCACATGGGTGCAGGTTCTAATCCTGGCAGCCCTACTTCCCATCCAGTTCCCTGCTTGTGGCCTGGGAAATTAATTGAGGATGGTCCAAGTGCTATGGGATCCTACAACCATGTGGGAGACCCAGAGGAAACTCCTGGCTATGTATCTACTCAGCTATGGCCATTTCAGCTACCTGGGAAATGAATCAGTGTACAGAAGATCATCTCTGTCTCTCCTTCTCTTCGTACATCTGACTTTCCAATAAAAATAAATAAATCTTTTTAAAAAAGCATATATGATCATAACCCTCCCCCATTTATTTCCTAATTCAATACTCAGGGTTCAGCCCTCTGAGCACTCTTTTGTGTGCTGCTGGGAAACAGTGATGGAAAGTGGGCTCAGGTCAGCTCTAGGCACTGATGTTCTTCGCTATTTAGTTCATTCATGCCATTTCTCAGTCTTCCTGCTTTGCCTTATTTATGGAGGTTAACTTTACAGGAGGCTCAGAAGCTAAGACACCCTTGGATTGCACCCCTAGAGCAGGAATTTCTAGCACATGCCTTTGGAAATTCTCGGTGTTTAAGAAAAGGCTGGGAGTGGTAACCAACATCTTAATTAACAGGGAGCAGGGGTGCCTCAAATTACACTGGGTAGATTCTGTGCCCTTTCCTGTTCCTTAGATACCCTGCAGTGTCCTGGGTCACTGAGAGTCATGCTCTCCTCTCCTGTGCCCTAATTCCTTTCTCTCTTTTCCAGGTCATCTTTGCCCTTGCATCTCTGAAGCGGTCCAAATCTGATTTCAGTACAGGTCTTTGTCTTCTCATGGTAAATTTAAAAATGAATAGCAAGAGAGTAACTGAGGAGTCCCTTCCAAATCAAGTCTGACCCAACTTTCCAGAAGAATGTAGTTCAGAGATCAGCTCCCACACCATGCCTGGGTTGTGCGATTGCTACTTCTGCTTCCCAACTCAGCTGTGCTCCTTGCCAGCAGAAGGGCTGTACAGTGCTGAAGACCGTCAATGCCAGCCCCATCTACCAAGGTGGGGTGGAAAAAGGTCAACACTATCTGGGTGTAAAGGTGATATATTTTTTTAAATCATCAAGGCTTAGGTGATCATTTACAATCATGCCATTTTTGACTTTTGGGTTCTTCTTTGAAGTCTTAATGAAATGGCCACCCTTCATTGAGAAAAGGAACCCCAGGAGACAATCTGCTTCAGCATTTTGTCGAAACAGACTTGGCCAAGGTCCACAGATCTCTGCCTTATGTAACTCTTCCCTCGGTTTCTTCAGGGTCCATTCCTCATTGATACGGGAGAAAGAGCCCCGTTCCTCAGAGCATCTCCGTTCCTCTCAATATTTGGTTCATTCAAGGTTTCCAAACTCCTGCTAGTTTTTCTCAAACACTCTACAACAGTGTCCTAGGCACAGGCTGTAAGTCCATTGCACAAATGTGGCTTCATTGCACATATGTCACGTTCATAATTAGTATACAACTTCCCACTCCATGAGGGTATATGTTGTGACTAAGTCAGGAAAGTAGAGTCAGTGCTGCTTCAGAGATTAAAAAATGAATGGAAAGGAAAGAAAGTCATCCTACCTTGGAGGAGAATCATGTTAAAGTAGTGTAGCAACTCTGTTAATTTTTTTATCCCTTGTTTCCATTACTTCCAGATCCAAGCACTTCCTGCTCAGTCTTCAACGTGGATGTGGTAGTCATGAGCAGAATTCCATCTGTTGTGGAGCTTTCTGAAAGCAAACCCTCCCCAGAGCCCTTCTCTTAGCAGGTAAGGGGCGGGCACAGAGATGGATTCTTTTATTATGGATTTCTGGAAACAGCTTGAATAGATTCAATCTACAGTGTCAGCAGGCAGGGACACACCTGCTGGGTCCCTTGCTGGTACCCAGGTCACTGCTATGATGAATCACCTCTTAACCTTGTTCTCCTCTCAGATCTTGTAACTTGCATTTAAAAGCAGCTAAAAGGCGTGAACAAGATGGTTTATTGAGCACACATGTTCAACCGTGAAACAAGTCCGATTCGTTAAAGAAATGTCCAACCTTAGTGGCCAGGTAGAAGGCAGGGAAGAAAGGCCAGAGACAGTGTTTGAAGTGGATATTTTTTAAGCACAATCTGGGTATGTATCTGGAGATCAACAAGAGGTCATGGACAAAACTATTAAGAAGACCAGAACCGTAACACTGTCTAACTTTTGCTAACATAATAAGACACTGACATTGTGTGATTAGAAAACCTCTTCCCTGTTTCTAATAATAAACTAGAAACACAGAAGGGTGGGGTACATCTGACTGACAACACCTTTTGGGGAGGAGCAAGCATCTTGCACACATTTAAAGGCTTGTGTTCCTTCTTTGCTCATTCCAGTGGGGACATGACCCTGAGTGCCTGTTATCCTATCTATCATTGGCACCCTCTTCCAAGTAGAAGGGGCCCTAACTGCTGGTAGGAATACAGAGTGATGACCACGCTGGCTGCTCTGTGCTCTAAAAGAGAATCAGAAGGACATTCTTCCAAGGGTTGACCTAAGTGTCCCAAGAGGAATGTGGATTTCCTCAGGGGGGTGTTGTCTGAAATACCACCTGGAACTTGAAGACTTTTAGATATTTAGCCCTGTATAATACAGAGAACAGACAGATCCTATTTCCCCTAATTAAGTAGTTCAGGGGTCTAGCTGGAGGACTCAAGGTCCCGGACTCAATTTTCAAGCTTACAATATAATAGAGTTGTCAGAGGTTTAAACCCCTATGAAAGTAAAAGACTTAAGCAATTTCTCCAAAGCTTTAGATTATATCTCCTTTAAGACTGAAGTTGTTGGGCTTGGCGGCATGGCCTAGTGGCTAAGGTCCTCACCTTGATCCCATGTGGCTGCTGGTTCTAATCCCGGCAGCTCCACTTCCTCTCTGTCTCTCCTCCTCTCAGTGTATCTGACTTTGTAATAAAAATAAAGTAAATCTTTAAAAAAAAAAAAGACTGAAGTCATTAAAGTAATTCAATGAAATAAAGGTAACAGGAAATACAGCAACCATCCCTGAGATGCATTATGTTTTGTTATTTAGGTCAGTTAGGAAACAGAAAATTTTTAATTGAACAAATTACCACATGGTATACAACAATATACAGAATATTAACACATAGTTATTTAAAAACAAAAAAACCCTTAATTTAAAAATAAAGCAATTTTTAATCCAGGTGGGAAATAGGTTAATTTTTTTTTTTGCACGATTATACTTTGTCAAAGTGCTGCAAATCCTAGGAATTGTCATGTATTCTTCAGCTTAGACTCTGCTGTGTTTTTTCCTGGTTACTCGATATTGAATTGGGTCTTCTTGTCACAATTCAGAAAAAAAAATACATTTACTAGGGGGTCACAGAAATGAGAGGAGAGACATTAAAAAAAGTTTTACTTTGAACTCACTTCACAGCTTCCTGATTGAACATGATGCACTTGACATCACTGATGCACAAAGGCACATTTCAGACCTGGCAGCTAAAGGCAGCCATACCTGAACTGCCCCTTTGCATGCTTCCTTTGCCTTGTGTGTCTGAAAATAATCCACACTCTGACTAACTAACCTGGTGTTGGTTGCGGCGATTGTAGGTTTGGCTACAGCAAGCATTCTTCGATGAACTACAGGTAGGTAGTCTTCAGTTGCTGGCATTTTCTTTCTCGTAAACGTGGACTAGTGGTGTTGCATTTGCAAGGTAATGTGCACTTATTACAACCCAAGGACACCTACTATTTCATTTTATTGCTGATGTAAGCCATTTAGCTAATTTGTGGAACACTCCTAGAAAGTTATCATCTGCTCTAAAAATGGCCATCTGAAAATCAAGAATCTACAAATCCAAGTGAGCAGTGTCCAAGATCGGTAGTCTCTGGGCTGTGGCTCATTCTCCTCCAGCTGTTTGCCACTGCTCTCTGACTCTCTTCTAGAATTTCTTTCCATATTTATTCACAGCTCAACAGCTTGGCAATGACCCAGATTTAGGCTCGTGTCACTGTGGATGAGTAAAACAGGTATAGTGAAACATTCAGTCTGTTGAATAAACAGCTAGAAGTTACATACCAAGATGTGCTGTGGCTAGATTTGATCCAAATAAGATGGATCTGGTGACCAAGGCTGGGTTAGAGGAAGGATGGCATTGGTCATCAAGGAAAAGGTGCTGAATATTCTCTTATCAGAGCACCTTAAATTCAGTCACATTGAAATTCTGGTAAACCTTTTCTTAAGTATTGAGAGTCACAGTGGCTGTCTTACTGTACCAAAAATCCAATTTCCAAACTGCCTTGGGAATATGGCAAAATCAACTTGAAGTTCTGCTCACACTGAGTGCTTTGGGAGTTTTTCAAATGTGCCACTTCCAAGGGTTATACTATTTATGGAGTTATTGTTTATAAACAATTTCCATTGGGGGTATTTATTTTGTGTTTAATCATCGTCCGGACATCACAACACCCTTGTGAGTACAAGACAAGACAGGAGTACAAAGCTGAGCTTCAATCATAAGGCATCAACCGAAGCCAAACAAGCATTGGCCAGCCAGGAAAATATCTCAAATTCATCTAATCTCTAGGGAAAACTTCAAATTGAGTTCATGATTTTTCAAATGTGTATAATGATTTCTAACATGATTTGTCTGAAAACTCCCAGTACCTATCAGTTATAGTATCAGTCATGCTATATCATGTCATATCAGTCATATCAGACATACTTCCCTGCATGTCTGGAAACTTCTTGGTTCACAAACTCAGGGCCAGTGAGAGGCCAAGCAAAGGTTGTGTGTGTGTGTGTGTGTGTGTGTGTGTGTGTGTGTTAGGGGACAAAGGCTATTTCCTTTTTAAAGGCATTTCTTCCACATCAATTCATGTAAGCCAGAATTGGTCCTATAGCAAAGGAGTCGGCTCAAAAGAGGGCAGGCACATAGCTGGGAGAGCCGTGAGATGGGCGTCACAGGACAGAGTATAGTGCTGGGAAACTAAAATGAAGCTTTGCATCAGGGCTGCATACAGGAGCTTTTGAATTGACCTTCCAGGTTAAGTAGGATGGGATACAGTTGAAGGCAGGATTTGGGAGGAGAGGAAAGAAGCATTGGGAAGAAGGCCAGGGTGTAATTGGAGAAGTTAAGAAAACAAAACACCTGACATCAATACTCCAGGAGGAAGCATGCTGTTTCTGCCAAAGGAAGCCTTCAAGTAGAGCATGGGTGCTCCCCGGGCTTTCATCTGAGAGGCATTCAAGAGAGAGGCTTTGTTAGAAGTCAGGTTTTGGCAACCAAAAAGTAAGTGGGCAGTTCAAAAGATAGTCTCCCACCAGGCCCTTTCCTCTGGCCTCCCAGCAGCTATCCACAGAGCTTCCACAGGACAAGCACTCTTTGGGACTTAGCGGTAGACTTCACCCTGACAGATTCTATTTAGATTTTGTCAGCATTTTGCTCTCTCAAAGCAGCTCCAAATTTCAGCTTCAAGCTTTGGATTCTGCTCTTGTCTCATGGTTTGGGTTTACTCCCCATTCAATGAGGCAGCACACCCCATCCAGGTTTCTAGGTTTTGAAACTGGTAGTTCTTTACACTTAAAGGAAAAACTCAGAGGGAAATCTTGGGAATTGGTGAGTGGGAGGAAATGAAAATCAGATCTATGATTCAATTGAAAAGCTTTTTAATTTATACTAGAAAACATTGCACCTCTATCCTGGGCACTGTTCAATTTCTTTTTTTTTTTTCTTAAGACATATTGATTTTTATTGGGAAGGCAGATATACAGAGAAGAGAGACAGAGAAGATCTTTGGTCCGATTGTTCAATCCCCAGGCAGCCGCAATTGCTGCCGCTGAGCCAATCCGAAGCCAGGAGCTGGGAGCTTCCTCTGAGTCTCCCACGTCGGTACAGGATTCCATGGCCTTAGACCATCCTCAACTGCTTTCCCAGGCCACAAGCAGGGAGCTGGATGGGCTCCTGGGTTTAGAACCAGTGCCCATGTGGGATCCTGGCATGCTCAAGGCTAGAACTTTAGCCACTATGCTATTGTGCCGGGTCCTTTTCAGTTTCTGTATATTGTGCAAAGCCATTTGAAAAATGAACAAGAAGCTAAAAATAACAATCATTAAAGAATGTTATTAAAATACTGATAGTATTTTTGATGTTTATAAAATTGAAATATCAGGAATTAATTCAATATTAGGCAAAGGTTCATATCCCAATGATCTTTATTTATAATTGAAAATTGGGTCCCTGCACCCACATGAGATGCAGAGGATGTTCCTGGCTTCTGATTGACTCAGCGCTGGCCATCATGGCTACTCGGGGAGCGAACCAGTGGCCAGAGGTCTTGTTCTCTATCTCCCTTTCTCTCCATAAATCTGGGTTTCCAATAAAATATAAATAAGTGTTTTCAAAGATACAAATTTGTGCATATGAAGAAGGCAAGTGAATCTATGTAAATACGCTAGTATGAAGCAGTTGACTAATTTGTTCAGGAGTAGCATTCTCTGAGTGAGAAGCACAATTAAAACTTTGCCCACTCATGTTTTAAAAAACTAAAGCTTTAGTTACATAATTTTCCAGATATGATTTCTTTTTTTTTTTATATAATCTATTTTATTGTGTTGTTGTTGACAATCTTTTCATAGTTAATTACAGTTAAAGAAAGAAAAAGAAAAAAAAAAGGTTCAGGGGGATAGGGAAGTGGGCAATACTATTATGTCCATATTGTTTCCATCTTGTATCTGAGGAAAAGGAGGATATTGAGGGAGAAGCCCCACCCGGTTTCCCGCCCACCCCGAGTCCCGGATGTGGGGCATGCTCTGAGATATGTGCTCGAGTGGTGTTAATAGTTCTCCGGTTATGAATCGCTGCCAGTTTCGCTCGATGAGGTCGTCCACTGATTGATATGGTCCATTATAAAGTCTCCATTTGCCCCATTTTTCGCTGCTAACATGTAGCTGAAATGAATGATTGATCTGCTCTGTCTTCTGTCTTTTCTTGATTAGAGTTCTGAGTCCAGCAGTTCGATTGGGGAGATCTCCAAAGAAACTTTGAGGTATTCCCAGTCTAGTACAGGGCCCGGCACAGTCCATCACCCCGATCAGCTGGTGGTTGCAATTGCTGGGTTGGTTCTGTTTTCAGTCCCGAGTTGCACTGGAACCAATGGGTGTTGCACGAACCAGATATGATTTCATTTTGCAACTTTCAGGACAACAGCAAATCTTAGTAACTTGTTTACAGAGCATCTGTGTAGAGCAGTAACTAGGTGGGAAGAGAAGTCATTTTGTTTGAAGGCAATTGACTACTTTTTTTTTTTACTGGTTTTATTTCCTGCATAGTTTCAGAAATGCTTTTCTTCTTTTTTTCTACGTTCTTCAGTTTTTTTTAAAAAGATTTATTCATTTTTTTTTATTACAGCCAGATATACAGAGAGGAGGAGAGACAGAGAGGAAGATCTTCCATTCGATGTTTCACTCCCCAAGTGAGCCGCAACGGCCGGTGTGCGCCGATCCGAAGCCGGGAACCAGGAACTTCTTCTGGGTCTCCCACACGGGTGCAGGGTCCCAAAGCTTTGGGCCGTCCTCTCCTGCTTTCCCAGGCCACAAGCAGGGAGCTGGATGGGAAGTGGAGCTGCCGGGATTAGAACCGGTGCCCATATGGGATCCCGGGGCTTTCAAGGCGAGGACTTTAGCCTCTAGGCCACGCCGCCGGGCCCTCTACGTTCTTCAGTTAATCTCAGGTTGCTAAAACAGACACTTTAGCACCTGAATAATTCTTCAGGAACATAGATCTGGAAGCGTTGTGGTCGGAGTGCATGTGCATATGTGTGTGTGTGCTGTTCCTGTGTGTGTCCTTCTACTTAAAACTTCATTTTTTGAACCACAAGCAAAAATATCTTTCTACTCTGCTCACAGATGTATGGGACTCTGGGAGATCAAATTCTCTTTAAGAAGTAATCCATGTTGGTAGTTTTGAAAATAGAATATAGGATTCTAGGTTTTTAGCAGACTGAAGGAGTAGCGAATGTGTGAGAATGGCAAGTGCTGCCAGCTGACCTGGACATAAAGTTAATTTCCAGCTCCAGAATCACCATAAAGGTCAACTTTCCTATTGCATCAATAGTATCTAAGGAAAATGCAGAGAAACACCCAATCCTCTCTCTAACTATATCATGAAAAATTTCCCAGTTTTTAATAGTAAAAAAAAAAAAAAAAAGATGTGAAGCTGGTATGCTTGAAGAATGTGTGTGTGTGTGTGTGTGTGTGTGTGTGTGTGTGAACAGAAAAAAAAGTTGTCTCAACATTCAATATCCTTTTGTGGTAAAACAAGAGAACACACAAAACTTCAATGGATTATGCATAGAAAACTCAGCATTGCAAAGCTTACATATGACAAGCCCATAGATAATTTATACACAATCAGGAAAAGTGATTGCTTTAATCTAGGGTCAGGCACAGGTCAAGGGGCTTCCTCTCACTCTTTCTGCTTAATTTAGTAGCGTATGTCCAAGCACAGTGAGTTAATCAAAACAAAGAAATGAAAGACACACACGATCAAAAAGGAAAATGTAAAAATGTTTCTATTTCCAGATGACTTCATCTTATATATAGAAACTTCTAAGACTATACATACATACACACACACACACAATATTAGAGATATGAATGTACTCGCTAAATTTCATAATAGAAAAGTAGCATGCAGAAGTCTTTTGGATTCTATGCTCTGATAAAAGAAATAATCAACTCCATCTAAAATGTCATCAAAAGGGATAAAATATTTAGAAATAAACTTATCCAAGACACTGAAAGATTTTTTTAAAAAGATTTATTTATTTTTATTGGAAAGGCAGATATACAGAGAGGAGAGACAGAGAGGAAGATCTTCTGTTCGATGGTTCACTCCCCAACTGACCACAACAGCTGGAGCTGAGCCAATCTAAAGCTGAGAGCCAGGAGCTCTTCTGGGTCTCCTACACGGGTGCAGAGTTGCAAGGCTTTGGGTCATTCCCAGGCCACAAGCAGGGAGCTGGATGGGAAGCAGGGCCTCTGGGATTAGAACCAATGCCTATATGGGATCCCGGGACGTGCAAGGCGAGGACTTTAACCACTATGCTATTGCACCGGCCCTGAAAAATTCTTAATTGGAAAACTAGAAGATGAAATGAATGGGAAACACATATACAAGTGGACATATACAATGTGTCCCTAGATCAGAAAAATTAATGCTGTTAGACATGTTAATGCTACACAAAGTGAGCTAGCTTATAAATCTCCAAGAAGAAAGAGACAAAAGCCCTAATAAGTGCTATCAAACCACAAAGCCTGTAAATACCAAAGCACTTCTGAGAAATAACAAACCTGGAAGCTTCACACTTCCACTTTGGAAGTATGTGATAAACGCAGCAACCAAAACTACGACACTCGTATACAGATGACCGATACAAACAGAAAACACAGCCCCCTAAACGGGCCTAACAACCTATCGTAAACAAATATTTGAGACAGGGGATAAGAATCAAAATGGTGAGAGGAGAATCTCTTCAATAATGTCAGAGGGAGAAAAGGAGACCACGTGCAACAGGATGCATCTGGAGCCTCACTTTATACGCTGCAAAAAGATACTCATGATGAATCAAGAAATTTTAAATATAGACTTGAAAATGTAAACCTCTTAGAAGAAAACACAGATAAAATGATCCTTAACATTGATCCTTTGAGTGACTCTTTCCCATATGACTTCAAACACAAACAGTAAAAGCAAAACTGATTCAGTGGAATGATGCCAAAATGAAACATTTCTCTAGAGCAAAAGAAACCCCCAAATGAGAAAAAGCAACTAGATTGAACTGCATATCTTACAAGAGGCTAGTAGCCAAACTATACAAGAACTAATGTAGTTCAATAACAAAAAACAATCTGTAAACAATCTTACTAAAAACTAGCATAGGATTAAGACATCTTGGTAAAGAAACCATTCAAATAAGCAGAAGAAAGGGGAAAAAAGTTTAATGTTTTTCCCCCATTTTTCCTGAACTATTTATTTTTTTTACTTATTATTTATTTATTTTATTAGGTTCTGATATAGCTTTGTAGGTTCTGGAAATTCCCTTGTCCCTTCCCTAAATCTTTTCCACCCCCCTGATTTGCCCTCTGCTATGACAATAGCACAGTTCCTCATAAGCAGTCATAAGTCCATCATTCTGCTCTTGAAGTGTATTCTGCCATTCTGGGCATGGACAGGAAACAATGACTTATGAGTTAGTGAATAAATTAATAAGAAACTCTTTTGAAGAAATGAAAATAAAAACATCAAATCCATGCGATAGTTTCCACTGATCTTTGTTGGTGAGTTGCAGGCAATAGATCGGTGATTTTTTTTTTTTCGATCCAGTCCTCTAATCTGTGCCATTTGATTAAGGAATTTAAGCCAGCTATATTCAGGGTTAATATGGATAGGAGGTAATTTGATCCTGTCATTTTAGCAATGGGTCATTCCTTGATGTGGTCTTCTATTGTTATGTTGCTGGATGTTCTTCACATTTGCCTTTGATTTTGCTGGGTACTACTTTTTTCTCTGTTGAGAGAACATTTGGAATATCATATTTAGGCCAGGTCTGAAAGAGGCATATATTCTGAGCTTTACTGTGGAAGCATTATACTTCATTTTCAAGGACAAAGCAAAGTTTTGCTGTGTACATTATTTTTGGTCAACATTTTTCCCCCTTTTAGAATCTGAAATATGTCACTATATTCTCTTCTGGCCTGCGGAGTTTCCTGGGAGAGGTCACCGGCGAATCTGATTGGGGTTATTTTATGTGTCAATTGATTTTTTTTCACATGTGAATTTAGGGATATTTTCCTTATTCTTAAATGAAGAGACTTTAATAAGCTTTATAACAAGGTTTTAAAATTATGTTTCCCCTATTTTCTCAATGTCTTCCTCAGTTAACTCTGAGGTGGCAAAAGCTTTTTCTCCTTTGCAGGGAGTCTCCAGTCATATCCACTGTGGCTTCTTTAGCTCTTGGTCATTGCACATCTGGTTAGCACACTCTTCTCCTTAGGTCAGGTTGCTAAGCTATGTCAGCCACAGGTCTACAGGTCATTTTAACTTATTGCCTTTGGTATCCAGTTATTTGGATGTAGTCACTTCTACCAATTCCTCTAGTGAGCTTCAGTACCAGGCTGTTGTGCTAAGCTTCAACCAATGCCCTCCTCTATAACCCCAGTTGTTGGTGCACCACTCACCACTCTCTGTGATCCTATGCTGTGGCCGAACCATTACATATACAGCCTTGGTTTGCATGGTTGAAATTCAGGCTGTACTTCTGTCAACCAAGCAGCTTGTATCCTGGAGGCATCACGTTATGGCTCAAGTATCGGGAACCTGGATTCCTGATATTCATAGAGACCACCAAGAAAAAGATCGAGTTCTGCGCTTTTGGCTTTAACCTGGCTCAACCATAGTTCTTTTGGGCATCTGGGGAATGATTGAGCAGATGGCCAAGTAAATGAGTGTGGTTCATGATGTACATCATGTCAGAAAACACTGGATGGCACATCCTAGAAAATCCTGTTTTGGGCCAACAGAACTAAGGGAAAGCCACTTTTAGCTCCATCTTCTCCTTCCTTCTGCAGCCTGGCATACAATTATACCATTGTCCACTTCTGAGAAAATAAATGAATGTGGATGATCCTTAACAAATTGTCTGATGTTTTACAAAATCATCTGATGTTCATGATTTAATATGGCTGCCTGTGAGGTTTCAGAGACTACTGAACATGTTTCTTAATCACAGCCAGACCAGAAAGAATAAATTGATTCAAATTCGGCAGAGTTTACTTCTCTAGATCCCCGGTGACCCACTTGAACGGAGAAAAAACCTCTCCTGACACTTTTCTAACATGGCCTCAATGACTCAGCGGAAAGAGGCAGTAGCTAATGGATGGAAGCATCCAAGATCATCTTCTAGAAATTTGCTGGCTTTCATTTGCAGCCAGTCTCACTGGTGAGTGGACTCAAACCCCTGTGCCTCTCTGAGCAGGTGAGCCCTCATAATGTCAGGAAACACAGTCATGTTTTCTTCCTTACAGGCAATAGGTCCACAGGGACAGCTGAGTTACGAACCAAAAATTGCATCCAAGTGCCACTGATTGCCAAATCCTGGAATGGATATTTGATTCTTGGCATGGAATGATTGCAAACAGATGCCCAGAATGCTTGAGCACTTTTTTGTTTTGTTTTGTTTTGTTTTGCCAGCTATCAAGCAGAGTTAAAGCCTGATGTATTTGTAGTTTACTGAAAGGCTTTGGAAAATATGTTCGATGGCCATAAAGTGCTTCGTAAAGGTTGTGGAAAAAAAAAAAAAAAACAAAGCTATATATTTTGCTATAATGCATTGAAATTCATATGTATTTTTCCTAATATGCATTTTACATGAACTATTTGAACAATTTTATATGCATATACTTATTTTTTTTTGCAGCAAAATAAACTTTTTGTGTGCAAGAGGCAAACCAGACAGGGAAACACAGAGAAAGAGACTTGAGATCTCCTCACACGTTAACTCACTCCTCAAATGTCTACACTAGGCTGTGGCTGGGCAGGTCTTCCACATGGTGGCAGGGACCCAAATATTGAGCCTGATGCTTTCCAGGAGTTATGCAACACGAGTAAGCTGAAAGTCCATTACAGCAGATACCTAAAACCAGGCACTTGTGTATGGGGTGCAGATGCTCCAGGTGCCATTCTAATCACTACCTCAAACATCTGCCTCGACACTTATATATTAGGCTTTCCACATAAATTGTTTTAAATATTTATTTATTTTTATTACAAAGTCAGATATATAGAAGGAGGAGAGACAGAGAGGAAGATCTTCCATCTGATGATTCACTCCCCAAGTGAGCCCAATGGCTGATGCTGTGCTGATCCAGAGCCAGGAGCCAGGAACTTCCTCCAGGTCTCCCACACAGGTGCAGGGTCCCAAGGCTTTGGGCCGTCCTCGACTGCTTTCCCAGGCCACAAGCAGGGAGCTGGATAGGAAGTGGAGCTTCCAGGATTAGAACCAGCGCCCATTTGGGATCCCGGTGCGTTCAAGGCAAGGACTTTAGCCTCTAGGCCATGCCACTGGGCCCTTCCACATAATTTTAAAGTGCCCTTGTTTGTGCCACACCCATGGAATGAAGCCCACTCCTCATCACTTGCCTGAAAGCATCTTCTAGGGATGCTCAACTACCACTCACCGTGGGAAGGTGACACTGAGTGTTCCAGCATAAGGGGCTAGGAGGATATTCCTGTACATGAGCTGTGATCACACATATCCATCATAATGGCACATACAACTGCATTAAATAGTGGGGTTAGCATGACCTCCACCCAATATGTGCCGATTAATGATTTTGTCAGACTTGCCTGGGCTTTTTGGAAATGAAATATATCCTTTCATCCTATTCACAACCTCAGGTATACAATCTAGAGGCCAATCCTTATTTTTCATTTTCAAGATTTATTTTATTTCTATTGGAAAGTCAGATATATGAGAGAGACAGAGAAGATTTTCTCTCTGTTGAATCACTCCCCAAATGGTCACAATGGCCAGAGCTGCGCCGAGGTGAAGCCAGGAGCCAAGAGGTTCTTCTGGGTCTCTCATATGGGTGCAAGGTCCCAGGGGTTTGGGCCATCCTTGACTGCCTTTCCCGACCACAAGCAGGGAGCTAGATGGACAGTGGTACAGCCGGGATTAGAACCGTCGCCCATGTGGGTTCCTGGCGTGTGCAAGCTGAGGACTCTAGCTGCTAGGCTGCCATGCTGGGACCAATAGTTCATTTTCAATGATCATCTTCATTATTACTGTTATTATCGAAGAGATGATGCTTTTCCAGCTATGGGCTATCACTGAGGCAAATGAAACAAAATGAGCATTCCTCAGCATATTTGCTTTCTTGGTAGAGTCAAGGCAAATTGTTGATCTTATTATAGCAACAGAAATAAAATGATCAAGTGATCCTGGGTCGACCTGAGGGAGCCTGGATCACCTCAGTGACTGAATTGTCAGGGAAGTGATGGGATGAAGCAAGGTGTCAGAAAAGTGTAGAAGGAATGGACAATGGAGTGGAATAATTTCAGAGCATGAGCTGGGTGAAAAAAAAAATCTTTAGGTGAAATATGAGAAACTTGTTGCAGAAGCTAAACTTTCAGGAATCATTACATGGACGGGATTAATCGGGCCACTCAATCACAAGTTCACCCCAAAAGATATTTTCAGAGGCAAAGCAGTTCTTAATAAAACACATTACATAAGTCAATGCACTTCAGTCTTTGTTTTATCGGGAGGCTGTACAAGAATACAGTTAAAAAAATAACATTTTACTAACTACAGTTGTGTACACCAATAATTGAGATTCTGCACATCACAATTTTGAGTGACAGTCTGGCTTTATCCCAGCGAGCTCCCGAGATAAATACAAAGTCATAAATGAATGAATACCTCCCTTTGCCTTTAAAAATCTGTCTTCAGAATGTCCTGCACCTGTGGTTTTTAATATCCATTTAATGGGAGAAAACGTTAGTAGTTTTGCTTCTTCCTGTGTCTGAGTGTTAATTCTAAAAGCACCTGTGCTGCCCTTTTTCATGAAGAAGCTGCATCTTGTATTTCTCCTTTCAGCTCTGGGATTGCCAGGCTGTGTCAGTAGGGAGCACTGGATGACCACCACAGAGTTGAAGGCTAGGGTTGAGGGTGTGGGGTGTTGTCAGGCTCTGGTGCCCTTCACTGATTAAGAAAAGCTCAGGGCTGTGTATGTTTGTGCTCCACCTTCAGTCGCCACACCCCGCAACAAAAGGTGGGACTCAGTCCCAATCACTATGCTCTGGAATTTGGGCATCCCAAATGACATCTTAAGTGCTTAACCCGACACTCTCTCCAGTTAAAATTTCTCAAGAATCAGCCCTAAGTGATCCACATGCACTAGCAGGTCCTGCTTATTCAACAGAGAACTTACAGCAGACTGTTAACATTTTATAGAGGTGGAGAAAAAGGCTAATTATGTTGAAGTAATGATTTAATCATGTGTGAAATGTAACCTGGACTTCTTGACATGTTGTCCACAAACTTGGGGCATAAGTTAACCCTTAATAATGTTATATGAAACAAAATATAACCATCATTTGCATTATATTCTTAAAAGGGTGTGTGTCCCATAGAATATAAATGATCACTATCTATTGCGTTTAATGTTGGGCTTGTTAAAAATCTTTATAGAACAGGATTGTGATTGCTCAAATGACTACGGTCTTTAGTTGACACGCAGTGAGAGGTGCTGAGCTAAATGGAGCAATAAAACTAACTGTAATAATATTCTTAGCTATTTGTGATTCCATGAAAATAAGATCCTGCAAAGAGTGTAGGCAATATTGCCACTGCTATATGGAGGAAGAACCTAGAACAAGGAGAGGTAATGCTGGGATTTAATCTCATTCTCTTCAAGGGTCATGCTCTGCATCAATGTTTGTCAATGTGTCTTCATACAAAAATATGCTTTTCTAATATTGGCATATTTATTTAAAAGTCAGAGTGACAGAGAAAGGAAAACAGATGTCAAGAGAAAGAGATTGTTCATATATTGATTCACTCCTTAAATGGCCACAATAGCCAGAGCTAGGACAAAGCCAAGAGCCTGAAATTGAATCCTGGTCTCCCATGAGAGTGCAGGGAATCAGATGCTCTGGACACCTTGCACTGCTGTCCCAGAAACATTAGCATGGAGTTGGGTTAGAAGCAGAACAGCCAGGACTTCAACCAACACTTGGGCTAGGATGATAATATTATTTTAAGTGATTGCTACAATACCACTTCCATGTACGTTTTCTGACTGTCACATGTTTAATATCAGGAGTGACACAGATTATTTCCTTTGTGAAAGGTATAAAATACCTGAAATAGGGCTCGGCAGCATGGCCTAGTGGCTATAAATACCACATGTTTGCCTTAATTTAAGATGATATGATCTTATGTATAACATGTTATGGTTTGAATGTTATATGTTGTGTATAAACTAAAATTGAAGTATAGGTGAGGTGGTCACAGAAGGTGGCTGGGAACTCGCATTTATCTTTAACATATTGGTTACTCATTACTATGTCAATTAATTCCATAATGATGTAAATTTTTGCTGATGGTATGTTGGAGCTTTCAATTGACTGGGATGATACTCTGCTGGCTCTGTCTTCAGACCAGAGAGGGTATACCTAAGAAGCCGTTGAACTTGACTGGACAATAAGATGCTGGACTCTATGTTTGGTATACGCTTGCAATGGGGGAATCTCAACTGAACTTGAGCTGTGGTTATGCAACAAGGTGGAGGAATCCACCATGGTGGGAGGGTTTGGGGAGGGGTGGGGAGAACCCAAGTATCTATGTAATTGTGTCACATAATACAATGTAATTAATGAAGTTAAATAATAAATAATTAAAAAAATATAAAAAAATAAAATACCTGAAATAATAGCAGTAGTTCTTGTAAAGACAGAGTGGAGCCTGTTGTTTTTTCTCACATTCAGCTTTTGCCTATAAAATGTCCCATTTTGGACTGGGTTTCAGTCACCTTGGGATTGTGTAAGAAAAGCCCTTTCTTGGAAGACAAGGTTAGTTCTTGTGCTTTATGGATATTTTTCCTGAACTTACCAACCCTGAGGTTTCTCAGCTTCTCGAAAAGAGGATATGGTAACATGGGGAGTGGTTGGCAGGTGTAATGAAAACAAGGGAGTGAGACATTCAAAAAACAGCAAACAAGGAGAAACCTCAAAGAGGTGAAGCAAACAGAACAAATGTCTATGGAATCATAAAGGAAAACGAGATGAGAAAAGAGAATTGTATATCAAAACATTGACCAACACAGCACGAAAGTGGCTGTACTGTGACAACCTAGGCAAATGCATCAGTTTTGAATTCTGAATTCTGAAATCATGACATAATGCCAGTGTGTGGTGGCTGAGAGCAGGCGACAGTTGAGGTTTTCCACCTCTGGAGGTAACAGCCATTTGCTGTGAGTACAGAAGATACTCAACTCTGTTCAGCCAGTAACTCAAGTGCTAAGTTGTGCCATTTGTGTGTGTGTAAGAATCATGGCAAGGAAAGCATCATGGATCTGGGAGTTTGAAGGAGATTCTTAGAAGGTGGAGTGCAGGATGTATTGGATGTGATCAGTAAACTCAGCATAATCAACATGGGTTCCTGTGCTCAGTCCTGCTCAATTGTGATTATAAATCACATCACTGTCTCCTACTAAGTTCAGATATGGCTTGACAACTCTCAGCATTGGGCTCTGGGATGCCACTGAGCACCCACAGGTATTAACAAAGTAAAATAGGACTGCAGCAGTCACACAGTAGTACAGCCAAATATTGGTTCAGGCTAAGATTTTAAACTTTAGTGTGATTTGCTATAAAGTTGGTGGTCCAAACTTCAAGTGGCACTCTGCCTGTATTCCACTCTCATTGGGCTTCTCCCCTGTGTAGAAACATATTGTCTTACAGTTGGCACAGCCTGGAGATTTTGGGATTTTGCTTTACTTCTGAGAACCAGTTAGGGGTTTGGGTCACCATGATGTGTCAGAAGGTGAAAATTACTTGAAATTTTGGAGTGTGTTGGCTAAGTGTATCTGGATTACAGAAGACAGGAAGGAGAAGGACAGCTCAGCTGGCCCGTTTGACACAATAGTAGGATGGAAGGAGAAAACACACAGGGTGAATTCCAGAAAGAGTAGTCAAACATCACATACTGAGGGTCACACAGGAAACAGTGTGAGCTCCCTGTGTAGTGCTATCAGAAACCTCCTTGAACCCAAGAGGATGCTCACTGTAAGCAGGTTGGAACCGAAAACAGAGGCCTAGGATGAGTGGATATTGCTCTTCATTGAGATTTTCTTTCTCTTGCCAAGGAGTTGGGTTTTTCCAAGTAGTCTTACATTGCAAGAGACACCCAAGAGAGATGCCCACCCTGGGTCATCTCTAAAACATCTCTCCAATCTTATGACTCAGCAAAGCAGCCCTACACAAGGATGTGTTCAACCTTGTGTTTTCTTCATTCTGATGTGAACATGAGTCAGCATCCCAGGAATGAATAGATGAGTGCTAAAACTGAGAAAAGGCAAGGATGTAGCATTTTCCAGCAGAGGAGGAAGAAGATGACTGTGAGTGACACAGACACTGAGCGTGAATCACTGGCGTGTTCCAGTGCTTCTGATGTAAAACAGGGATAGTGATGTCTAATCCCATCTCCTGCCTCCGAAGAAGTGGAGTAATAGGCCACAGTTCCACTGGGCATGCCTTCAGGTTATGCTCATGATCTTCGTGGAGGTGACTCACTAAATGCAGAGATTCTGAAATTGAAGAATTATCAGTGGTAGGAGGAAAAAGTATAAGAAAAATCGCCCTCCACTCATTAATTAGAAGGTTTGTGTAGAAGAAAAACACTTGAGTTGATTTCATTTAGCTTCTGTCTCCTAGAAGACAGTTAAGCATTGAAATGACCAGAAAGCAACAGGTAAAATGGGCGAGATAGACAAGCCCCTTTGTGACACTGTTAGGGTCATGAATGATGATATATAGAGACCTGGGGCCACAAGCTAGGCTTAGGGTTAGGGTTTAGGGTTAGTGTTACAGTTTGGATTAAGTACAGCCTCAAAAATATGGGCTTATTTAAAAATGTGTTATCTTTGAGACTGAATAGTTGAATTTCAAGTCAGCTACCTTATATTTTGAAACTTACCTTTTTGCATCATAGTACAATGTTAATGCATTTTGGGTGATGAAAATTCAAATTTTAATACACTGCACTTTTAAATGGGCAGTGGTGAATTGATTTGATACTTAGATAATATTTGTAAATAAAGAGGCAAAAACTTTTAATAAAGATTCAAAGACATTGAATAAATCCTTTGAAAAACATTGGCCATGTAATTCAAGTTATAAAAGTATCAATAGCATATTGCTTTTTAAAACACATGTTTAATGTGAAAATGAAACATGTAGAGATGAAATATGTAGAACTAACTTGAGTGCTTTATTGTACAAATTGTTATTGTTCATTATGAAATACAGCAATATTTTCAAACATTCTAAACAATTTTTAAAATGAGATGCTTATTTTATCAAGTCAGTGAATGAAATTGTTCCCACAGGAAAGTGTGTTGAAACAATTTTCAGAGAGGGTAAATGTTAGTCTGTTGATGTATATCTTCCCAAATTCCTGTTGAAACCCAATCGCTAATGTGGTGGTGAGACAAGGTGTGCTCCCTCAGAGCGGGAGTGGGTCCTGAGGTCAGGGAAGTAGTGTTCCTAGAAAAATAGGTTCGAGGGAGTTTATGTGTCCCTCCTTATGTGAAGACACAGTGAACACTCTTCCATCCTCAGCCTGGAATGGCATTCCTATGAGACCCAACAGTGTTGGCACTTTGCCCCCCTTACTTCCCAGGCCCTAATACTGTGTGGGCAAAAATACCATCTCTTGGTTAGAAGCTACTGATACTTGTTGTAGGAGCCCTGATGGATGAAGTTAACAGTCATCCAAGAGCTACATATTATTATTATTATTGTTATTATTATTATTATTAATTTATTTTACTTTAAGACACTATTCTTCATATGATCTTGCAACTAACTAGATTCATGTTTCTTAGAGGAAGAAGGTAATGGTTCTAGAAGCTAATAATTGGGAAATCATCCTTTTCCCCTAAGTGGGAAGAACCAATGGAGATGATTTGAAAATCAGATTGATCAGAGGGTAGTGATAAAGACAGCAGTGATGTGCCGAGAGATGGAATGATAAGGTAGCTGCTTTTCAAATGTTTCCTTCCATCATGTCAAAGTGTTTTGTCATGCAACATACCCAGCGAGATGAAACGTGATCCCAAGGTGCAGCTGAAAGGATTATAGGCTTCGCTAGATGTTTGTGAGTTCCGATCTGAGCATTTTTCAGGAGCTGGGTTAGAGGAAGGTAAGCCACAGTTTGGGGTGTGTGTGTGCGTGTGCGCGTTCTACCTGCACATTCGCTGACCTCTGAATCGGAATGTTCCTTGCTTTCTGAGTTGCAAGAAGTAAGTAAACCTGCACTCATGGCTTCCAGTGTGTGAGGAGTCAGATGGCACAGTAGGCAGTTAAGGTTTCTTGTCTCTGGTGAAGTTACTTTTTAAAAATCGTGTTTCTTGCAAGAGCATGTGCTTCCCTTGAGAGAGCACAAGGGGTAGAGTTAACATATCCATTCCTTATTTTAGAGTTATTGTCATACCAAAAGCAAGGAGACATGGTTAACCTAATCTCATCTCTGGGCCATTGTCAAAGAGATTGTGCCTGAATACTCACTTTACCATCAGAAGGAGAGGGAAAGCTGCCATCCTCACTCTGATTCTGGACCAGATGCTTGATAGCTGCTCATTGTGAATGAGGGTTTTTTTTTTTTTTTTCTTGACATTTGAGTGACTCCCCTGAGATAGTGCATTTACCATTACCTCAGGTTTTTTCCCTTGGGACTTTTCCTTCCTTGGGAACCCCTCTGTCCACAATGGCAGGAGCCCCATTTTCTGCCTTTTCCTAGATAAACCCTGCTTCGCAAGCTAGAGTTGCCCACATTAACATTCTTCTTCATGTGAGACAAGAAACAAGCTTGTTGCCATGTTTCACGTTGAATTCCCTGCACAACCAGGGCAGCATAGATGGAAATAATGCTGTCAACCATCCTCAGAAAACAGTACTGTTACTTATTTTCATGGGTGTCTTATTCAAATACTCTAGGAGGGAAACAAAAGATTGCTTTAAAATACAAACAATTTGTCATTTGATTAAATATGGACTAGAGCTTGCCATTAAATTCTTCACATGAATAAAAACAGTTGAGTATATAATATACTTATTGTAAGTCTACTTAACTACTGACAGTGAATAAGTTAAAATTCAGATTCATACACACAAAAATATAGCTACCATTCAATCTGCTTGCTTTGATTATTTAGAAATTATCTACATAAAATGGCATGTCTTATTGGTTCACTGGCCAGCTTTAGCTGGGTGGGTACAGATGTTTCCTTTAGTCATAGTGCCAATGTGTTAGGTGCCTCTATAGACCACACACTGTGATAAATCCATGACAGCTGGATTTGTGCTTCATAATTCTTTGAAGAAAGTGAGACCATCCAGGCATGCTGAGGTCTTGGCCCTACCTTCAGGAGGGTGGCACAAGCATTGCTCTTCAATTTCCTAACTGGTTAGGAGAGCACCAATGGAGAGCATCTTACCTGTAGGTTTTTCATCCAACAAGGAGGGTTCACGGAAGGCTTAAAATCCCAAGACACTCCTAGGGACCCCTTGGTTTTGCTCCCTCCTTTTGAGAGGCACCTCAGCTCCCAGCTTTCTCTTGGGTGGTGCTTTCCCCATCCCTCTTCTTTCCCTGCCCATCTGGTCCCTTTGCAAATGAACTTTTCTGTCTCAAACTGGTTCTCAGGTTTTTATTTCTATATTGAGCTGAGGAAAGAACCTACCAGGATGTTCTGGTAACAGAAAGCACTAGAGTAGTCCACATGCTAAGTTTGAGAATGTTGATGGTTTGCATCTTGTTCAAGGCCCTGTAGCAGAATGACTTGGGGTGGGGTTGTGAACTCAGGCATGCACCTATGCAGCCTATGTTACCAGGAAGAGAGGACTTGGTCCACCTGGCTTCCTCCCTAGTGAGTGGAAAGAATTTTCTGATTGTAACTTCAGCCACAATGTCGCGATGAACATTACTTGAGCCTCACACAGGCCATCGTCTATCCAATCCCTTGGTTCCAATTATTGAGTCAGAAAGATACCAATGTCAATTGACAAGCTCAATGAGCACTAATATTGTTTCTGTAACCTTGGTCTGTTCTAGTATTTTTTATTATTATTATTCTGCCGTTCTCTGGAAGAAAAAGTAGCATGACCATTTCTATTATGTTATCACTTCAATTGAAAAAAAAGTTTAAAGACCTACAGGTATGTCCCAATCAAGTTATTCTTTTTTTAAAGATATATTTTTATTGTAAAGTCCGATATACAGAGAGGAGGAGAGAGAGAGAAGAAGTTCTTCCATCTGCTGATTCACTTCCAAAGAGTCCGTAATAGAGCTGCACCAATCCCAAGCCAGGAGCCCAGAGCCTTCCTTGGGGGTCTCCCACACAGGTGCAGGATCCCAATATTCTGGGCTGTCCTCGAATGCTCTCCACAGCCAGAAGCAGGGAGCTGGATGGGAAACAAGGCCTCCGGGACACAAACTAGCACCCATATGGGATCCCAGCATGCACAAGGCAAGGGCTTTAGCTGTTAGGTTACCAAGCAGCACCCCCAGTCAAGTTATTGTTGTTGCCTCTGTGAAAGAAGATGTAACACTCAACTTAGACAACTCAAAAAATTGATCATTTCTTGTGAATAACGATTGAAATGAATCACATTTGCAAAACTGTCAGGGCAATATATTTCTTATTTGTGTGTGTAAAAATCCACATTATAGTTACTCTACAGACACATCAATGGGCTATTTACTTCCTGATTGTTACATGTTGCTCTATTAGTACAGCATAGAGAATTTGAGTGAAAATAGTGAAGTATTTTTATGTCTCCTTTAAGCTGTTACTTTTACTGCATTTTGACATATAGAGGACCATCTTTTATTCAGATCAAGCTATAAAGACTGAATTGAATTATCCACAGGAATAGCTGCTAAATCTCCAGGGAATGGGATTAGGCAGGCAAGTCCCATGGGAAAGGATGCCAGATTGCAATGGGGATGCTGCCTGAGGCTGTCTGCTGGTGACTGTGGTGCTGCGCAGACTGTGGGCTGGTGCTCCTTGAGCCTTCAGTCATGCTATGCATTTCACAGGTATTATCGTGTTCTTGTTGCTGTGACTCTTTTAAACTCTGAGCTGCATAACACACAATAATCTAAAGAGTCTATGAATAGAGGAAGGACCAGAAATCATTCTTTCCCAAAGCAATAATTAGTACCATTCTAGGTTAGTGAAGTGGAGCTAAACTGATTGTGCAACTGATTGCTGTCTCTGGGAGAACCTTTAAGCTACAGCACAATACTAAGGATTTTATACTTCACTATTTAACAGTGTAAACCATTCCTTCCCACATGGAATTTCTAGGAAATAGGCCAGACCTATAAATGTGTGTGTGTGTGTGAGTAAATGTTGTATTAATACATATTCTCACATTAGCAAGTTTGATGGAAACAATTTAGGAGGAAAAATCACATATTACTTCCTTTAACTTGTGAAGGTTAAAACCAGGGTTATCTACTTGTCCATTTGAAAGAGTTTTTTGAGGGATATTTTCCAGGTTAATCTTTGCTAATTGTGTTCTCTGTGCAACACTGATAAACACTGATAAATAAAGGACAGCTGTGATATCTTAAGCAACTAGACAAGTGTTGCCCAAGTCTCAAAACTGCAGAGATTTGTACAAGTCCAGGTTGGCAGTTCTCTCAGAAAAAAATGGTTAAAACTGCCCACAGTGAGAACCTCGCACTTCTCCTTCTCTGCTGGAGCCACGAGTGTGATGAATATGTGTCAGCAGTGGAGATAGTAGCTGAAACATTGCATGTCTGGGGAGTTCCTTTATGAATGACACTGAATGAATATTTGCTATTCATCCTGAGGTGCAGTATCTCAGATTTTCAAGTCTCAGTTTCTGAGCAATAAATGTGAGCGACATTTCTTCTATTCCTTGTGTTTCCATTTGCTCTGCCCAGTCTGAGCACAATGGCAAGTCATTCATGGGACGTGTGTATAAGTATTACATCAATCTCAAGGCTGTATCCATAGACGGAACTCAAGGTGGCAGATATCTTATAAAATTTTCTGAAAAAGCAACACTGACATAGTAAAGAAAAAGAATGTGCTCTTCATCTGCCATGTGTTCTGACATATATGCTCAATAATGGCCATTAGCAAGCAGATGCTTAAGTAGATGGACAACAGATGCTCACATGGGAAAGGGAGACACTTCTCAGGTGACCTGGGTACCAGCAAGGAATCAACAAGACATGGCCTCAGATATCCTAGAGCCAGCCAATGGATTCAGTTCTTCCTTGAGCCATCCTCACACTTCTAAAGTACTTAGAAATGTTGCACATATTCCAGAACCCTGACAATCTTTAACACAAGTTAAAGAAATTCAACAGAAATTTTGGAAAAAAATAATGGAATAACTCCAGAAAATTATAAATGTTCTTATCAAGAAGAAAATACAAAATAATTCAAATATTATACTGTGTCCACATTGCACAGATAATTGGAGTTTGCAGCAAATCACTCCCAGCAGTATCAGTATAGATTAGATGTGGAGCTAAAGCCCTAACCACAAACAGTAATAATGAGGACACCTCAAACCTTGCGGAAATAGTATCAGAGAAGGCTTAGTGCAACTCCTTCTACACTAGAGTCACACACATGCAAGAAACAAACACACACTATAATCTCATTGGAGGTCACCTGGGGAACTCTTGTGTGTTCTTATGGACCAACACAGCTGAAGAAATATCAGGGAAAACCTATCTATCACATGTCTGTTCGAATTGTATGACCCTTCCACTCAGAGATATGCCACAGAAGCCGAAAGGGGAATCTAAATGTGGTATAGCAAGGTTGCATCTCTTGATCGGACAGCTAGACATTCCAAGTAACATTCATTATAGCATGTGGAATTTTTAGGTTTCCCTCAAACACATCTTGTGATACCAAGAAATATATCCCAGATTACATTTAGAATGATAATCAATAGATGTCAGTATTAAGATGATGGGGAGCCTGGCTCAATAGAATAGCTGTTACCTTGAACTCATTGGAATCCCATATGGGTGCCGGTTGTAATCCTGGCAGCCCACCTTCCCATCCAAATCCCTGCCTCTGGCCTGGGAAACAGTTGATGACAGCTTGATGTCTCCCACCCTGCACCCCTGTGGGAAACCAGGAAGAAGCTCCTGGCTCATGGCTGCGGATTGGCTCAGTTCCAGCCATTGTGGCTGCTTGGGGAGTGATCCATTGCACAGAAGATCTTCCTCTGTGTCTCTCCTCCTCTCTGTGTATCTGCGTTTCCAATCAAAATAAATAAATCTTAAAAAAAGTGAAAAAGAAAATGATAGGGATGTTAAAACTACTTGACTAGCAAGTTAAAATAGCAATTTAAGGTTCAATTACATATTAAAAGTGAATAAAAAATAAGAGTCTCATTAAAATATGAAATCTTGGAGCCGGAGCACACTAAGCCTCTGTCTGCAGTGACAACATCACATTTAAATAGCTTTTTGAGTCCCGGATGCTCCACTTCTGATACGGCTCCCTGCTGGTGACCTGGGAAAGCAGCAGAGGATGTCCAAACACCATGTACCCCTTATGCTTGGAAAACCTGGGTGAAATGCCTGGTTTTTGCCTTGGGATCAGCCAAATTCTGGCCGTTGCAGCTATTTGGGGATGAAATACTTCTGTCTGTCTATCTCCCTCTTTTTCTCCTCACTTTCTTTACATGTAATTCTGTTCTTAACATTAAAAATGAACAAAACTTTTACAAATAAGTACTAGCAAAGATTTAGAAAATTAAGACCTAAGTGAAAATACTAAAATACCAAATTATCAAATAGATGATAGACGAACACGAAAATCAGGACGATAGAAGCAGAAAACGAATGTGCAGATAAACGTAGCAAGAATAGCATATCTGGAACAGGGTGTGGGGAGAGGGAAAGGTGTTGCAACAATAAAACATGAGATTCTAATGAAAGCTACCCTGTTCAAGTGGATGCATGTCATAAGTCCATGAGGAATAGTCATGCCTGAAAAACCACTTGTCCAGCTTTACAAATAATGCTTGTGGGCGTGCTACCTGTAGAATCAAAGATCTATCACTATAGAATGTGAAGATGAAAATCCTCAAAAGAAAAACCCAAAGGAATTTAACTGGACACTAGGAATACTTACGAAAGTCACTACTAATCAATAATATCCTTTTATGTTGCTTTCCTTTGCTAGTCTGGGTAAATCATCGTTTTGCTCATCCTGTTGCTAAAATGGCTCCTTCTTGTTGCAGTTTGTAGGTTTCTGGATTCAATTTCATTTACTTTTGTTGTGATTTTATCATTTCTTGTTTCCTGTTCATTTCTTAAGAATAAGTCGTTGCTATGCATTATTAGTTCATTTATGTGACACATTTTGAATTTTGAACGCAACTAAAATTGTAAATGTCATAAATGTCCCTTTCAATACTGTTTTTTGCTATATTTTATAGGTTTTGATATTTTTGCTTTTATTTTTGTTTCTTGATTTTTTCTAATTAATTTATTAGAGACACATAGGAAATACAGTGGCAGCATTTTCTTCAAGAAGGTTTTTTATTTATTATTTTTTTAAAATTTTTTTAGCAACACAGTAGTCATTCATTAGCACGTTATTTAGCTGCATGGTATTGTAACTTTTCTACTTTTCTTCATGTTATTGAGTTTGTTATGGTTTTTTATTTAAGGGGATGCATGGTAATAGAGACAATCATATCGATATGTGAAAATACAACAGAGTATGCATCTCTACTTCCTAATTAAAAATAGACTCTGAATGAAACTGTTAAATATATCTTGAAAAAGATGCTGACCTCTCTACCATTTACAATGTCTAAAATGTCAGGATACAATAGCAGAATGAAGGACGTATGAATGTTTATGTAATGCTATGCTGTTAGGAAAGAAGGAAGGAAGATAGAAACAAAAAAGGGAGGAAGGAAGGAAGGAAGATATAGACTAGCCTAATGGATTATAATAAAAACCATTTATTTATTTGCTATATACAAGAAGCATGTTCCATCAAAAATTATGTAAAAAGACTAAAAGTGAAAGCATGTAAGAAGATAATCCATGATAATGGAAAGCAAAATCAAGTAGAAGTAATTATCCTAATACCATTATATATATTCATGATATATAAGTATATTATATATGCATATAAAATATATTTTTGTATATACACATATACATATACATGTTTTATATATACATATAGTGATATTTGTATAATTCTGCTTGATTTTTATATATATTTCAGACATTGTCATGAATGTATTATATATATATTTCATATAAGAAGAAACTATACAAAGAAATACAACTATATAAATAAACAAGGAAGGGAATTATGTAGTGATTAAGAGACCAATTCACACGAAGATAAGACTATTCTAAATGTTAACTGCTGAATTTATCTGGACAATAAGATGCTGGAATCTATGCTTGGTACATGCTTGCAATGAAGGAATCATGGCTGGTTTTCAACTGTAATACTGCAACAAGGTGGAGGAATCCACCATGGAGGAAAGGCTTGGGGAGGTTTGGGGGAATCCCAGAGCCTATGAAACTGTGTCATAAAATGAAATGCAATTAAAAAAATAAACTAATAAAGGGAAAGCATTAAGTATTCAAAAAAGACTATTCTAAAAATTTATGAACTCAATGTTGGGCACTTGGTTATTTAAAATAAACATTAATGGATAAAATGGGAGACATAAGCTCCAAGAAAAGAAAAAGAGATTATCAACATTTCACTTTTATCAGTATTTGCATCACCCATACAAAACTCAAGAACAGCAGAGTTAATCTACACTATGTGCCACGTGAACTTACTTGATATCTATGGAAGGTTTCGTCACACAGCTGCGGAATACACCTGCTCTTCATGAATGCATAGAACTTTGTTTAGAACATACCATATACTAAACCACAAAATGACCCTCAACAAATAAGGGAACAAATGAACTGTGTATCTTTTCTAACAGCAAATGAGTTGCAAATCGACAACTCACACACTCTAGAAAGTATCCAAATACATAGTCTAAATAGTATGCTTCTGATTGAACACCTGGTCATAGAATAACCCAAGTGGAAATAGAAAATTACAGAAAAGAATGAAGATGACAAAAGAATATATAAAAAACTAATGGGTACAGCATTATGAGGTACAGTATTAGGATGCATAAAAGACATGAAATAAACAATTTAACAAGGCATATTGATGATCTAGAAAAACAAACAAAGCTTAAACTTAGTAGAAAGAAATATTAAAAAATAGAGGCAAAATGTACAAAAAGTAAAATACAAAACAAAAATGAAATATAGACCCAAATTCTTATTTTTAAGATTTATTTTACTTTTATTGTAAAACCAGATATACAGAGAGGAGGAGAGACAGAGAGGAAGATCTTCCCTCTGCTGATTCACTCCCCAAGCAGCCACAATTGCTGGAGTTGTGCTGATCAGAAGCCAAGAGCCAGGAGCTTCTTTCAACCCTGCGGTTGCAGGTTCCCTAAGGCTTTGGGCCGTCCTCGACTGCTTTCCCAGGCCACAAGCAGGGAGCTGGATGGAAAGTGTGGCTGCTGGAATTAGAACTATCACCCATATGGGATGCTGGCACATGGAAAGTACTTTGGCCACTAGGTTACTGTGCTGGACCCTAGACCTAAATTCTTAAAAACATAAGCAAAATGACATATCAATGGTTTAAAGAATGAAAAAATGGGAGAAGATTCAAATTAATGCAATCAGATATGAAAAAAGGAAGTATAACAACAAATATTACAGCAACAGTAAAATCTAAAAGGTCAGATCTCTTTAACCAAGCAATTTACCAAAACTGAGTCTTGAAGTCATAGGAAACACAAATAGACCAATAACTAGGACAGAGAATGATTCTCTAAACAAATAAAAGTCTAATGCTGGATACTCTGCCACTTAATACTACAACACTTTTTTAAGAGTTATTATTTTTTATTGCCTATTAGATATACAGAAAGGAGGAGAGACAGAGAGGAAGATCTTCCATCCGATGATTCACTCCCCAAGCAGGGGACAACGAACTTCCTCCATCTCTCCCACACGGGTGCAGGGTCCCAAGGCTTTGGGCCATCTTCGACTGCTTTCCCAGGCCTCAAGCAGGGAGCTGGATGGGAAGTGGAGCTTCCAGGGTTAGAACCGGCACCCATATGGGATCCCAGTGTGTTCAAGGCAAGGACTTTAGCTGCTAGGCCACCGTGCCGGGCCCAATATTACTACGCTTTTAAAGAACTAATCATAATTATTTTTAAACTATTTTAATAAAGTGAAAGTGAGAGAATCATTCCACTTTCTCTGAGGCATCATCACCTTATATTCGAAACCAGATAAAGACACAGAAAAATAGAAATGTTGGCAGCGAAATACTGGACAAGGGAAGACTTTATGATGGACTATGTCAATCAGTGGACTCTGAACCAGCCTCCTTGTACCTGGATTGTTGCTGATGGTATGTTGGAGCTTTTAATTGATCGGGATGATACTCTGCTGGCTCTGCCTTCAGACCAGAGAGGGCCTCCCTAACAAGCCGTTGAACTTGACTGGACAATAGGATGCTGGACTCTATGTATGGTATATGCTTGCAATGAGGGAATCCCAACTGAACTTGAGCTGTGGTTATGCAGCAAGGTGGAGGAATCCACCATGGGGGGAGGGTTTGGGGAGGGGTGGGGAGAATCCCAGTACCTATGAAACTGTGTCACGTAAGACAATGTAATTAATGAATAAATTTAAAAAAAACAAAAAAATAGAAGCATATAATCCAATATCTCTGATGGACACAGCTGCCAATGTCCTCACCAAATACCAGCAAATCAAACTCAATCCTCAAACCCAAGAGGATTATTCACCTGGATTAAATGGGAAATAACTCTGTTATGTAGGCATGATTCAACATAGGCAATATAGTAAATATGAAACATATCTGTCATAATTCAAAAACTGAGGTGCCTCAGCTCAGTGGGTAGCATATCAGTAATTCAAAAATGAAACAAAGATGATTATCCTTTAGAAGCAGAGGAAGTGTTTGACAAAACAGAACATCCTATCATAATAAACGATAGAAAAAAATCTTAAATCTATTTTGCGTAGTAGGAACATAGTTCAGGACAAGCCAGGCAATATATGACTAACCCATAGTAGGCATCCTGCTAAATGGTGACCGAGTTGGAAGCATTTCCACTAAAATCTGAAATCAGACACACAGAAACACTCAGCATACTGCTAACTGCAGTGCTGTAATTTTTAGCCGGAGTTTCAGACAACGAAGAGAAATCAAAGGGAGATGAATTGGGACATAGCATAGCAAAATCCAAGGTCTCCAAGAAGAGACTATTTGAATTCATAAGAAAGGTAAAGTCTCAGGATAGAAAACCAACAACACTCAACAATCACTAGCCTTTCTATACACATTAAACACCATGGCTGATAATGAAATATTTAGGAGCAGTTCCATTCACAATAGCTACAAATCATTTCAATACCATGGGGTAAATTTAACAAGGCTGTAAATGTTGTCCACAATGCTAGTTACAAATCATTAAGGAAAGAAATAGAAAAAAAATAAACAAATGGTTTAATATTTAATGTTCACATATGGGAAGAATTAACACCATCAACTTGTTTATACTATCTGAAGTGATTTACAGATTAAATAAGATCACATTCAATCAAAATACCAAACATTCTTTACAGACAAAAACAAAACAAAAAATGAATACCTAAACAAAAATTCTTAGTAAATCACAATAAACTCCAAAGAATTATAAAGAATCCTAAATAATAAAAATAAGCTGATAATGTCATAACACAGATTTAAGACACAGTACATGGAAGATACAGTCAAAACACCTGTACTCACAGACACGCACACACACACAAAGATATGTGGATCCATTTTTAATGTAGCTTAATCCATTTTTACTGTAGCTTAATTATTAGCTAAGATATAAAGTCAACACAAGTGTACACCAACTGATGACTAGGTGATAAAAGTGTGGCATAAATCCAAAAGGAAATACTTGGTAATTCTCTAGTAAAAGGAATGAAATCATCAAAATGATAATGTTGCTCACATAGGTTACAGTTCTGGTACTCTGTATTAGTTACCACAAGATTTTGAAATTTGATTCTTTTTTACAGCCCTTGTGTATACTCTTGAGGAATAGCTATAAAAATAGATATAAAATTTCAATTTTACTGTTGCTATAATATTTGTTGTTACACTTCCTTTTTTCATATCTGATTGTACTAATTTGAATCTTCTCCCATTTGTTTTCATTCTTTAAAGCAATGATATGTCATTTTGCTTATGTTTTTAAGAATTTAGGTCTAGGGCCCAGCGCAGTAGCCTAGTGGCTAAAGTATTTACCTTGCATATATGTGTATATATATATGTATATGTACATATATGTGTGTATAGATATTTCTACATGTATATATACACCTAATATAATATTATATATATGTAGTTATATGTCATACTCTGTGCTGAAATATTTGACTAATGCAGTGTTAGGCCTGTAATTGTGAAGAGAGATGAAAATACACTATTGTGTAATTTTCTCTTGTTTTAAAGATAGAATTGGAGCAGGAGGAGGGTGGGCGGGAAGTGTAGGTAGGAGGAAAAATAGGGTGTAGAGTATCTAGATGCAACTGATTTGTGAAATATGTGAAACTGTTTATACACATAAAATATATTTAAATCATAAGAAATCAAAACCTGATTTTTCAAACAAAAGGTGCTGCACTCGGAGACGATTATGATAGTGCAGAGAGTCAACTCCCAAAGGAAAGCACGTTTCAGCCTGTGTGCGTAACATGCAGAGCAAGCATGTAAGCGCACGAGTAAAATCTCCATTGTGAGGTTTGATTCTGAAGCTCTTGAAGAATAATGAATTTTCCTCTTACTAATCCTTTTTCCAGGTGAGAATTAAGTTTTGATTGTAAGGTAAATTGAAAGTAGCTTATTTTAATGATAAAAACAAAGATATAAAAAGTAGTAGAGAGCACTGGAGAGGGGAGTGTTACATAGTAAACTCTTCAAGCTGCACGTAAAGTACAGGGAATTCATTTCCATTTGGTAAATGAAGATATTTTTAAAATCAAGAATAAACATGATCAGGTATAACTAGCGAGTATGATATCCTCTGTTCCCGAAGAACTTGCTATTTCCTAGAGGAAAAGAAATCGATGTTGACCCAGTGTGGACAGCAAGCCCTAGCTACAGCTGGATTTTAACCTCAGCCAAAAAAGCTGCATTCTCCATTTGCTCCCAAAATGCGTGCGTCTCCCAGTAGTGAAATTCACCCTGATTTAGCCCATGCTGTCCAGTTTCAACTGGGATACTACCCGGATACTCAGAGTGAGGTGACAGGAGCAAATCTTACCTTTAGGTGATACAGATCATCAAGATAAAGGAAAAAGGTGGGGCGGGATTTCCTTACCACAGTGTGGATTTGATGCTTCTGTCTCTTAGCCAGGTCAATTATATTTACTCCATTGTAGTAGAGATTTTCAATACATTCATGAAAATTCTTCTTTAAAAAGGTCCCAGGTTTGCCCGGTACTGATATTCCTCCAAAACTGAGCTGTATGGAGAGGGATAAAAAATAAGCTCTTGCTAATAAGTGCTAAAGAAATAGACAATAAAAGTAAACAAGTAAGCAGATTACATCATGTGCATGAGCCAAGTGGCTCGCGTAATAAGAGATGACACTTGACTATCCATTTAAAAGGATACTAATTAGGGCATGTAAAAAAATCTGTAATTGCTTGAGGACTTATTTTACTAAACTGTTTTCATTCACTTTTTGAATCTTTCGGTACTAAATAAAAAAGAATTTTGAAATGGAGAGAAAAAAAGAGAATCAATGCCATTGTATGTATCACTTTGATAAGCATCTTAGAAAATAGGGCCATACTAACGAGACAAATAAAAATAGCTCTCTTTCACTATACAGAGATCTAGACAAAGCCTACATTCTATGCAAAAGAATTACTGAAAATGATTACTCACAAGGTATTATCTATATGAATGGAAAACAGAAAAAATAGCAACATTTCTTATATACTTTTGTAAGGCAAATAAAAATCAATATCATGGGATCTTGTGGCAGTATCAGTTATGCTGCTTATTCGACATTTGTGGTAAAAGGGGAATAGATAAAATGTAGATGAGTTGCTTATGAATTATCACGTGTTGCAGACTGCTGTGTTGACAATCAACAATGCTGTTTGAAATACAAGCAGATAGCAAACAAAATCTACTTCTAATGGTAGAGGAGATGTGGGATAATACTGTATTACCACTTGTATTTCCAGCAAATACAGCAAATACAGATTATAATTTTTAATAGATACATTATTTTAAAACAAACCTGGGCTATTGGGAATGCTGCCCCTGCCATCTAGAGAAGCAGAATTATCTGTGTAGTTGTAATCGTGGTAACCATTTCATGAGAAACCTCACTTCCCCATTGATTTGAAATGTCACCTTCAGCTTGGACGTAAACTATATTCCAATTGAAAGATTGCTTGCTATGTCTTTCACCCTGTCTTTCATACACACACACACATGTGTGCACAAATACACACTGTAAATGGTGTGTGCTCTCATTCAGAATGTCTTCTCTGAGAGGCAAACGAACATCAAGGGTTACTTTTTTTTTTTTTTTTTTTTTTTTTTTTTAAGATTTTATTATTATTGGAAAGCCGGATATACAGAGAGGAGGAGAGACAGAGAGGAAGATCTTCCATCCGATGTTTCACTCCCCAAGTGAGCCTCAACGGGCCGGTGCGCGCCAATCCGATGCCGGGAACCAGGAACCTCTTCCAGGTCTCCCACGCGGGTGCAGGGTCCCAAAGCTTTGGGCCGTCCTCAACCTCTTTCCCAGGCCACAAGCAGGGAGCTGGATGGGAAGTGGAGCTGCCGGGATTAGAACTGGCGCCCATATGGGATCCCGGGGCTTTCAAGGCGAGGACTTTAGCCGCTAGGCCACGCCGCCGGGCCCAAGGGGTTGCTTTTAAATGCTGATGTTTCTCTGAAGTCTTACACTACCTCTCTGCTCCTCCCAGTGTAGTAGATGATAGTGATTGCTAATTCTTCTGGATTTTTTTTTAAATGAACCTGCATTTATTCCTATTTGGAAGGCAGACTTTACAGAGAAAAGACAGATGAAGAGAAGGTGTGGTATCTGCTGGTTCACTCCTCAGCTGGTTCCAACAAGCCAGAAGTTGAGCTGATCCAAAGCTGGGAGCCAGGAGCTTCTCCCAGGTCTCCAACGTGGGCTCAAGAGCCCAAGAACATGTGCCATGCTATGCTATTTTCCTAGACTAGATGGCTAGATTTGAAGTGTAGCAGCTGGAAAACAAAGCTGTGTTCCTGTGATGTGTTGGCACTTTGGTAGAAGGATTAGCCTGCAGTGCCACTGTGCTCCCCTATGTCCACCGCTTATCCTCTCATATACATGCATATTCATACATATATACATACATACTGATGTATACATATATGTTGATAAATCCAAACGTGCATGCATACATATTATCTTCCACATATGAAATAAAACATAGCATTTGTGAATTTTATCTTTTACACATACTTTTAATTTTTATTTTTGAGGATGCTTACCTAGTTGTTCTGGGGAGGAAGGATCTGGGCTTAGGGAAAAGTGGTGCTTTCATTCTTTTGCAATTTTCTATCTCTTCCTGCTTCTGAGGGAAGGGCAGAGACAAAGGGAGAAGCCATACCCAGCCTCCTATCTACCCCAGTACTCATCGATTGGCCATCTGATATCAAACCCAGGGTCCCCAGTGTGGTGCATGCTCTGAGGGTTCTGCCCAAGTGGGTTTCAATAATTCCCAAATGCTGTTGATCTTTCCAATCCAAGGATGAGGGAACCCTTCCAATGTCCATAGGCTGACAAGCTTGAACTTAGAGTTTCCTTTCACCCATATATTTGAAGTCATCATTTGGCTGCAGTAGTTGTCCAATTTGTTCTGTCTTCGTTTCTCTGCTATGGTATCAGATGCCCTCTGCAGGCTCAAACCGGTTGCCATATTCTCCATGTGCATTTGGGCCTGCCATCCACTGCAGAGGCCCAGTTCTGACACATGCAGTCTCTGGTCAGACCACCAATCTTGGATGTGAGACCCCAGGGGCCTGCACACCCCCAGCTGTGCCATTCCCTGAACAACTATAAACCCACACACCAAGTCCCCACAAGCATCCCATGGGACAGCCAGTAGGCTTTCCCCAGTGCTATTGGTGACCCAAGCTACCCAACCAGCACACAAAGAGCCAGCATCCACTGTGCAGGCAAGCCCAAAGACCTGGGCAAGTTGACTTGGGCACTGCCAGATCCACCACCCTGGGGCTCATGGGCCTGGCACTCACAGCAAAGGTGGGCACAAGGACTACAATACAGCCCATCAAAGAGGAGTTGCCCGGTTTCCCTACTGGGCTCACTCCCAGTCCTAGATCTTGGACTCTTCAGATGGTTCTGCAGTCTAGTTTCATAAGATTTGCCCCTAGTCCCAGCACTTAATAGTCAGCATTGTGGTTAAGCCCAAGAAGCCTGCACTTACTCTGGCTCATTTACATGGGAGTGGATGCAATTAGTTATCCCATCCTGGCTGTCCTCCTAACTCAGTTCACATGCAGGCCAACAGGGGTTGTAGGCCCTGCATGACCTGGTCTGTCCCTAGTCCCAGTTCCATTGCTCTCTAATGAGGATAATGGAACAGCAGCGGAGATGATGATGCCCACCGCCCCCCCCCCCACCCCAGCCTGCTTCTGTTCTCCGACCTAAGCCTCATGTAATGTATGCCAGTGAGTACTTTAACCTGGCCTGGTCTGGGTTGTTCCTTTCCTTGGTTATTATGCTCAACTGCAGGGATTGCATCCTGACAGAGGAGTTTCTCAAACTCCTCTATCAGGTCTCCTCCCAGTGGCAGATCATATTTACACTAGTGGGTCCTTGGCCCAGGTTGCCTTATCCACCTGTTGCTCTGAGGACACAGTGTGCTAGCCCAACCAGCCCACACTCATTCTGGTTCTTAATATTGGATGACAGACCAGCCACACCTGGTCCACACCGAGCTAGAGCTCTCACGTGGTTCTCTGAGATCTGAGACCTAACCCAGCCCATCCTATACCCACACTGACTCCCATGAATACCTTTGGCTGCTGGTCTGTCCCAGCCTGGTGCTCTCCAGACCCAGTCCACACCCATGCTCAGGGAGACTGCAGGCATGTACAGTCATGTCCAGTCAGGTCCAGTCCAGACTGCTGCCCCCATTTAACCCTCACACTCACCAATGGGAGCCCAAAATGAGCTGAGGAATCTCCTTAGCTCCTCAATCAGACCTGTTCCCAACCCAAAAATCTTGTTTATGTCAGCAGATTGCAATCTTACCAGGGTGAGCTCATGAATGCTTCCAGAAATTCTGCCCCCACATTTGATTCTCTCACATGTTGGTTAGTATCATGGTCCAACCTAAAATTACCCACCCCCAGTTCTTTCAGTGTTTTGCTTATCTTACTTAATACAAAGACACTCAATTCTGCTCACTTTGCTGTGTCAGAATTTCATTCTTCTTATGGCTGATATCTATCTATCTATCTATCCTTTACTAGTCATCCATTAATACATATCTAGGTTAATTTCAAACCATTGCTATTGTGAAGAGCACTGCAATAAACACAGAAATGCATTTATTTATTATTTATCTGAAAACAGAGAGAGGAAAATGTAACAAAGAGACTTTACATCCACTGATTTACTCCAAAGGGATTGCAACACTTGGATTTGAATCAGGCCTAATGGAGAAGATTGAAACTTTCTCTTATGGGTACTAGGGCCCAGATATTTGGTTCATCTTTAGCTGTTTCCCCCATGCACATTATCAGGGAACTTGATGAATTGCCTAGACTGGAGCCAGTTCTCATATGAGCTATCAAGCATGATGACGGCTGACTCATTGTGCTGCATTGCTGGCTCAAGTATCTTTCCACAGGCTGACATCATTCTTTTTGCGGATAACTCAATCATGTGATGGATGCATTTGTAAATTCTGTATTCTCTTACTGGATTCCTTAGTATTGACAAACTATTGCCTTTTCTTTACCATTTTTCTTCTTAACGATTAAGGATCATCCATATTTCCATATGAACTTAAGATTTCCCATAATTCTGAGGATAATGTCATTGATGCTTTGATAGAGATTGCATTGAATCTTGAAATTGTTTTGAACCATATAGAAACATTAGCAAAAGTAATTTTTCTTTAGTCCTAAACACAGGACATCTTTTCAAACTTTTCTTCTTCAACATCTTATTAAACATTTCATCATTTAGATTGTACAGGTGTTTATGATCTCTAGCTACACTTATACCAAAGTATTACCTTTTTAAAACATTTTGAAAATTTTTATTGGAAAGTCAGATATACAGAAAGGAGGAGCGACAAAGAGGAAGATCATCCTTCCAGTGATTCGGTCTCAGAGTGGCCGCAATGGCCAGAGCTGAGCAGATCTAAAGCCAGAGGCCAGGAGCTTCTTCTGGGTCTCCCAAATGGGTGCAGGGTCCCAAGGCTTTGAGCTGTCCTCTATCGCTTTCTCAAGCCACAAGCAGGGAGACAGTTGGGAAGTGGGGACATGAACCAGTGGCCATACAGTATCCTAGTGCATGTAAGGCGAGGACTTTAGCCACTAGGCTGCTGCACTGGGCCCAAAACAGTTCATTTTTTTTTTTTTCAGCTACTGAGAATAAAACAGCTCTAATAAGTTCTTTATCAACAAGTTTATGGTGTGTGAAAATGTAACTGATCTTTGTGTTGTTTTTCTATGCTGCAATTTTGCCAAATATGTTGGCTTACTTATACCCTATTTGCACTCATTAGATAGTTTGCCATACAAATTATCTGCCTATCCTGTTGTTACTGATGATTTTTTTCTATTTAGTTACTTGTGTAGATTTTAGACTAAAATTGTGTAGTTGCAAGCTAATCTCAAACTATTTTGAAAAGTATAACTCTGAGGCAAATACTTCAAAAATTTTGTGACAACAAAATTTAAATGTAAGTTGATTTGAGTGCAAAAACTTGAAGTGTGCAGTCTTTATGTGTTATGATATTTCTCATGAATTTTTTGATGTCCCCATTTTGTGTAAAGCACTATTCTTTTGCTGATTAACTTTCATATATTTTTCCTTATTTTATTATCTTGGTCAACACTTATTCAGCTCTACCCGTAACTTTAAGCAACAATAATTCCATAGATCGTTCAAAACATCAGCATGTTGCATGCCACCACAGAGTGTGAAGGCTGCACATTGCGCCTACAGATTGTCCCTGCAGGGAAGGTGATCTGGGGACATGCTGGAGTGACAGAAGACATGTTTGACAGGATAGCAGTGACTATTGTGGGCTTCCACAGATGGGGCCACTGCACTTGCAGATAGATAAATAGCTAAGTTAGGGTGGTTTATAAGGAGGCAACTGGAGTTGACATCTGCTTCAAGCCAAAGCACACACCTTTGTGGCAGACCTGCGTTTGGATAATCTGGGGCTGGGGGGGAATGTTTGGGTGGCTAGGGTATGGTGCCTGCCCTTCAAATGTTGGGTCAGCGAGGACAGCAGCACTGGTCAGAAGGTGAGAGAACTGTTATCTGGGCACCTGCTTGGCTGGGGTGGGTAGCTGCATCTATTGGTTCAGTAAAGAGCCAGATTTGATATGGACCAGAGGGCACAACACCCACTGGCAAGTGGCAGGATTAGGTTCTAGTTATGTCAGTTTGGAGTGCAGTACTCCCTGGTAAGCTCAGGGTTTATGGCTGGGAGTGCTCCTGTCAGGGGGATTATAGGCATTCCCCCTGGTAAGTTATACCTCCTGTTGGTGAGCACGAGTCAGAGCTGGGAGCGGCCAGGATGGATAAGGTGGCAACTCCTATTGACATACATGTGGTCCAGGTTCAGTGGCAGAGCTGAGCACAAAAGAGTCCGATAGGATGCAGACAAGGCTGCTATGCTGCAGCACATGCCAGCACATGCAAAATGTGAGGCTGTGGAAGGTCTGGTGGGAGTTGTCAGGGGTCACCCCAACAAACTTTAGCACCTGCTGGTATGTGTCAGGAGAGGTCCTGTATTTCGGTGCGCTAGGTTAGATTATTTTACCTATAGGTTCCTGTGAGAGATGAGGCTATGACTATAGACAAATTGACCTGACAGCTGCATTAACCAATATGTGCATTGGCTGGGTAGGTGACAAACTGGACTCTGCACTGGCTGATGCACACAACAGTTAACTCTGAGGCCACCCCAGGTGAGGTTTCTAGGGGCACTATCAAATAGATAGTTGAACTGAACCCCAGGCACAGGGAAAACCACAATATATGTTATCCTTCCTTGGAGTGCTTATATTGGTTATAATCTTTGTTTTGTTTTGTCTTAAAGATGTATTTTTATCATAAGGTCAGATATACAGAGAGGAGAAAAGTCACAGAGGAAAATCTTTCCTCTGTTGATTCACTCCCCAAGTGGTGACAACAGCTGGAGCTGCACCGAGCCAAAGCCAAGAGCCTGGATCCTCTTCCAGGTCTCCTACAAGGGTGCATGGTTCCAAGGCTATTGGCCATCCTTGACTGCTTTCCCAAGCCAAAAGCAGGGAGCTGGATAGGAAGTAGGGCCTCTGGGATTAGAACCTGTGCCCATGTGAGATCCCAGGACATGCAAGGCAAGGATTTTTGCCTGTAGGCTACTGCGCCAGGCTCAGAGTGTTTGTATTGGGACTAGACCATCTCCATTACTGAATCCTATGCAGTGGGAAGCATGGCAGACTCTCACAGTGGACATGCTAGCCAGCTCATCTCCAGCAGAGGACACTGAGTGCTTCTTCAGAAAGTGGAAAGCACAGGTGTTCGGACAACTCTTAGACCAAGTTTGCAGCAAGTGCCTGGGTCTGTGGACACACTGAGGTGGAACTTGTACAACCTTTCTCAACCCTGGTGCAATGAAACCAACAATATCTCAGAACTATCAAAACCCTTCAAGGGACACCTTTAGGACATTCTTCTATATTTTCATTCTTCTGTATTTTGAGGTCACTACGGCACTATCAAAAGACTATCCTCCATCCCCAGGTGCTGATGTGGTTTGATAGCAAGGAGCAGTCCTCTTTCCTTTCCCTGCTGTAGATACAGGAGGGAAAAAAATTAAAGCAAAATATATATCCGGAACATTTGTGCCACCCATCTTCTTCCTGGACCCTTCTCCACCTAGCCAGAGGCATACATAAATATGTATCGCTCTCAGCTGTTAACAATATTTAAAATAGGCTGGTCTAAGTACAGTGGTGGTTACAACTGTAGCAACGTAAAATAAATTCAAATGAGAAACTGAATTCCTTCACAGAGCAGTTAGGAGATGTGATCAAATGACAATTAAGTCAGGGAGTTCCACCCATGAAAGGACAGAAGCTCATCACACAGGTTTAATTATGAAGAACAGCAATGGTTGCTGAAGCAGTGGGTTGCTACCAAGACTGATGTCTTCCCCTTACCCTGTCTTGCTGCATTTTTTCACTATGTTACCATTCTTGCACTTTCTCTCTCCTTCTGTATAAATCATAAATCCTATGTGGTGTGTCAGCCTGCCTACCATATGATTCTCCTTTCATGAGATGTGCTCATCAGAAAATGACACAAGCCCATGTTCCTCATCTTCCCAAATCTCTAGTCAAATTTATTTTCCTTATAATAGCACCCAACCTCAAGTATGTGTAGATAAAGGGTTTTTAGGGTACACTGCCGAGCTGCTCCCATGTGGGTCCCTCCAAACCTTTTAAAATTGTTACCATAAAGAAGGAACTTTTTGGTAATTTTTCATCATCATTTATTATCCGTAGCATCTATCCTACAACATATATTGGCTAATTAGAGAATAAACTGCTTGAAACAGTGGTTTCCAATTTTGAATGAAAGTACATCATCTGTAATATTGTGAAGTAGTTTCACTATCATTGGGAGAAAGTGTTGTTTTCTTCAGAATTTTCTTCCTAGTTTAAAATATGTCAGAAAGTGTCAGTGTGTGCAGTCTGAGGTAAAAAAAAAATATTGTAGCAGAAGTTAATTTTTTGTTTATGAATAAGATTGAGAATCTTCATCCTCACATTAAAAACAGTGGTTTTTAGTCTTTCTAAGCATTGTTTTATTTTAAAGTCAGAGGAAAACAGAGAGACAGAGAATCTGTCACCCACTGAATCACTTTCCAATGCTCTTGAGCCCGAGTCTGGGCCAGGATGAAATGAGCAACCAGCAGCATCATTCAGAACTTGTATATGACTACAGGGCCCCAGACACTTGGGCCATGTTTTGCTGCTTTTCCCAGGCGCATTAGCAGGGATTTGGAGCAGAAGTAGAGTATCTGACTCTCCAGCAATTGCTCATATCGGCCGCTGGAATTGCAAACAATGGCTTAACCCAGTATGCCACAATGCTCGGTCCTAAAAAGAAATTTTAAATGCTGATTTTTCTTGACCTATTTTTCTACTGGATTGCCTGTATTTTAATTACAAAATATTATGTTTGTCGGGAAATTGCTTTTCGAATTTGTAGAATGTGACATCATATGTATATATTTTACCTGAGTGATCAAGTTGGTTTTGAGAATGTTTTGGCAGACAGAAATTCTTATATATTTTATTTCATGATTTTTGAATTTTTCCAAAATTAATGAGAACTGTTAAAAAAAACTTCTATAAAACTTAATTTGGATATGTATAGACACATATGAATCTTTCATTTCTCAAAACATTGGTTTTAAATTATGCTTAATTCATTTTTCTTTAAATATACTTCATATTTTGAAAACCATGCTCTTTCAGCATATGTGGAATAATAAAGGTAAACCATTTATTTTTAAAAACACCATTTGAACGTTTAGGAATCTTATAAGTGGACACTGTAAAACAAAGGCACTGAATGTTGGTGATAGGGAAAGACTGATGGGATTACAACGATGCTCGGGAAGGGCCAGGATGCTTAAATGACCTGCTGCCCAGAGCTCTTCTCTGTGGGTTGAAACAGAGTGACACACTCAGCCTTCCTCACTGCCTCTCCAGCTAAGATGTACGATGAGATGCCTTGGGAAGACAGTTCAACAAGAAATATAGGATCTACATTTCTGCTGCCTATGGTTTTGATGGAAAATTCTCTGTTTTTTTTTTTTTTTTTAATGATTGATTTTTACTAGAAAGGCAGCTTTACAGAGAATGAAAGCTGAGATAATCTGAAGCCAGGAGCCAGGAACTTCTGTGTCTTCCACAAGGGTGCAGCGTTCCAAGGCTTTGGGCCATCCTCGGCTGCTTTCTCAGGCCACAAGCAGGGAGCTGGATGGGAAATGGAATATATGGAACATGAACTGCAGCCATATGGGATCCTGGCATGTGTAAAGTGAGGATTTAGCCACTGAGACAGTCCACCAGGGCCTCTATGGAAAATCCTAGGAACCCTGCACTGTATTTACCTTCTGGGTGGCTGGAGGAAAAGCTGACAACTACATCTGCCATAGTGTACCAAATCTCCCCTTAGTGCCTCATAGAAGTCATCCCGCCACGTAATCCATGTCCTTGAGATGAAGAAAGGGAGGGCACATGAGTGACACCGACACCCTGAAACTTGGTAACAGTACATATCCTTCCATGTACACATGATCCTATGTACTACTTGTGGAAGGTTAAGATCACAATTGTAAAGTAAATTCGAAGTATGTTGTCACAAACATTTTTCAAACAAAGAAAAAAAGGAGGATAGAGGGCCCAGCATGGTAGTCCAGCAGTTAAAATCCTAGCCATTAATGTGCCGGGATCCCATATTGGTGCTAGTTCATGTCTCGGTGGCCCCACTTCCCATACAGTTCTCTGCTTGTAGCCTGGGAAAGCAATTGAGGACAGCCCAAAGCCTTGGGACCCTGTACCTGTGTAGGAGACCCAGAAGAGGTTCCAGGCTCCTGGCTTGGGATCAGTACAGCTTCGGCTATTGCGGCCACTTGGAGAGTGAATCAGCAGATAGAAGATCTTTTCTGTCTCTGGTCCTCTTTGCATATCTGAATTTCCAATAAAAATAAATATATCTTTAAAAAAAGGATGGTACAAGTGAGGCAAGAAGCAAGAAAGGGATGGTGAAAATTATCAGTATGTCCTTAATATGTTATGTATGAAATACATATTTCATATACATATATATATGTATATATACATATATATGTATATGTATATATATATACATATATATGTATATGTATATATATATATATTTTTTTTTCAGCAGCCTTGCCCAAGTAGCCCACACTTATTCTGGAATTTATCATTGGGTGCTGCAGCCTAGCCCTGTCTGTCCTACACTCAGACCCAGCTCTCATATGATTCAGAAGGTGCTGAGACCTAGCCCAGCCTGTCCTACCCCCATTCTGGCTGTTGTGAGCACCAGTAGGTACTGAAGTATATCCCATTCTGGCATATACCAGAACTAGTTTGCACCCATGCCTAGGGATACTGTACCCATGTCCAGCACATTTTCCCACACCCTTTCCTGCTCTTGTCCTCACCAGTGGGAACCTCAGCCGAGCCAGTGTGTACGTTTAGCTCTGCGACAAGGTCTACTCTTAGTCACAGACCTTGCACATGGCAGTGGCTTCTCTGATCCAGCTTGGCATAACTCATCACCCATCTTGGACTTTACCAACAAATAATGCGTTGGCCCAGAATGGGAGCCCCTGCAGCCTCCTATTGGGTTTGCCCCCATCCAGTTCTTACATGTGCTTGTAGATACTGCAGCACAGTCAGGCATGGCTAGTCTCACTTCATGGATTATTGGGGTTTGGAACAGTCCAGGCTGATCCATGCTGATCCAGGCTGTAGTACCCACAAGTACACCCAAGAATTGACTGTGGGATGTGCCTGATAACAACATCCACCAGCACAGACAAAAGCTAAGACAGAGGGGGCAGATTGTATTGGGTGAGGGCCTAGCACCTGTTGGCATGTGCAATATCTGGGTCTGGGAGTGGATCTGGTAAGGGAACTTAGGGAACTTCCCTGGTGGACTATCATTCTCACTGGTGAGCATGTGAGTAAGACCTGGGTGTTGGTAAGGCCAAGCAGGCTGCTTTACTTGTTGTGATGTGTGTGGATTTGCTCTAGAGGGGCAAAACAGGCAGGGCTGGGCCAAACCATAATACACTGACAGGCACGGGAACCAGTATGGGGTGTGGACCATGCCAGTAGGTTAGATTATCACATACACTGGTTTTCATGAAAGCCAGAGAAGTGGACATGCTGGGCAAGGCGAGGCTGCAGCACCCACCAGTGAGAGTTGGGATTGGAGACTGGCCAGTTCAAGCCTGATTTGGTACATTGATACTCACAGCCCTTGAGTAAACCAGCTGGTTTTGCAATCCCTTGGGGATAAATCCATGATCCCTTATAGAATCTGCTTCCAGACTCAGTTCTCTCATGACCTATTTAGTGTCATGGCCAAGCCCAACATGGCTCACATTCTGTGCCTATACTCACTTGCAGGTACTATGGTCAAGCCCTGCTAGGCATATTCTCCACACATGGCTTCCATGTACAGTAGCAGGCAATGGTTGATAACAATATGTCCACCTCAGTTGTCTGATGTGGGTGGATATACTGGTTTGTTCCTGGAAAGACCTCCAGTTTCTCTCCTTTAAAACACTTGGTTTTAGCCTTCTCATTTACTTTCAAGTGCAGTGGCCTGATTAATGGAAGTCACTGAGAAGTAACTCCTCAACTGTCACATTGTTCCCTAGCAGGCCTTGCTCCCACCCATCCGCAGACCTGCTTGCCTTTGCAATAGACAGCTCTTTATGCCTGCAAGCATGCAGAAATCTAAGCAAGGTCCGAAATCTAAGCAAGGCAGTGTGCCATGCCAAACTTGGGCCCTGCCTGCCTACATACCCAGGGCCCACACACATTTGTGCATGTGTCTGCAAACCCTCTCTGCTGGTGCACCAGTGTCTGCCCTCAACAATCTTGAAGAAAATGTAAAAAAAACAGAATAGGCAACTATGCTGAGACACTGGTAGATTCAACATAAATTTGGCATTAACCAGACCAATGATGCCTGCCAGCTATTTTCTCCCAGTAGTTGCCTAGGACAAAAGCAACCTAAGCAGTTGCCTACAGATGGAGCTTTCTCAACATCTACTAACATGGATGGAGAAGAGATTCCAACAATATTTACCGATGATACTACATAATATTGTTAATCCCTGCCCATTTCAGCCTAATCTGGACAATCTTTTCTCCAGAATTCTTCATGGACTGGCTGGGAGCCAGTGAACTTTGTGGTGGGTGCCAGCCAGTCAAGGACAGAAGTGGAGGGCAGGGTGTACCTCCTTAAACCTGGGAGAGGATCTATCTGTTAGACCTGGGGCAGTGTATATCACCTTAAACCCAGGACAGGGTGTTTCTGTTAGACCTGGGATAGGGTGTATCTCTTTAATCCTGGGACAGGGTGTATCTCATAGACCTAATATGAAGTTGGTGATATTCTGGTTCTCTGAGGAAGGTCTGCTCTATAAAGTCTGCTCCATGAAGCTTGGTTCTGCCTACTTGTTTTCTTGAGCTCTTAGGATGACCATACCAGAAGAGATTGTCATACTCAGGGATACTTTGGGCACAGAGCCTTCCTCCTTGCCTCAGAAAGGCGTAAGAATGACTTGTCACCTTCCAATAGTTTACTTCTGATAGACAAGAGAAAAAACATAGTTGTCCAACACTCACGTAATGCCCCAGATCCGACAATCCTTACAGCATGGCACAAATTCTAAAGGTACAAAATGAGGAGGAAGCAAAGAAAAAATGGTCCATTAATGGCCGTTTTTGGCTAGATGGAGGAAGCCTGATTTGTGCTACTAGACATGTGGCTTCTCTTGATGTGGAAGAGTAAGGGGAGTCAGAATTATCAAAATGACCATTAGGAGTATTTTAAAGTATTAGAAGAGTGCTTGGAACATCCTATGTGTCCTTCACATGTCTGTCAAACAAAATAATTACAGAAAATGACAGACAACTCTCAAGTGTGTGATTAAAATACCAGAAGGACCATGTAGAAATACAAAAAAAAAAAAAAGTTTACACTTTAAACATGCAGTGTGCCTGCTGCACCAGAAAACCAAATTAGTAATATGGATGATCAGTTGGAAGAAATATCTTTCAACAGAAGACAACAATTTTTAAGAAGAATTCACAATATTCAAGTGATCTGAAAAAGGAATTCAGAAGATATGAAAAAGGACAAAGTTAATCTAATAAAGGGAAAAAGATGGAAATAACATAAAGAATCTTCCCTGAGTTGAAAGAAGGTTAGAGTTTGCATGTTCAAAGTGCTCATGGAGGAGCAGGCCTTGGGTGATTGGTTAAGATATTTCTGTTGCCTCCATATCCCATTTCAAGTACCTATGTTCAAATCCCAACTCTGCTTCCACTTCCAGCTAGACCTGCACTGAATTCGGATGTCCAAACCTCAGCCTTGCCCAGCCCGACCTGATGTGGATTTTTGAGGTGTGAAACAAAAGCTGCCTTCATATATGTCTTAGTGTCTTCCTATTCTTCCTTAATGATGCCTGTCAAATATGTGCATATATGCATTCATATATATGTATACATTATTGCAAACTCTATCCTGGTGAAATCCTGTTGCTTCTAGCCTATAAATGTCTGAACTGCTAAAACCACATGTGGCTTTCAGCTGGCTTTGCACAAGGAGAGGCACTGGTGGCAAGCTGGAGGGGGAGGCAGAGGACAAGAGATAACAGGACATGTCTCCACCTTCCTCCCTGCCCTCAGGTCACATCTTTGGTAACAGGCACAGCTCCCCTATAACCATAAATCCTACCAGACACACTTCTGCCAGATGACCCTGACACCTGGGTGCCCGTGAGCATCACTTTTTTTCTTCTGACATTTGAACTTATGTGTAGTAGGAATTACCTGCTATTGCTAGTCTCCAGATTTCCCTCACTATCTACTGTTTGGTGTCAATTCTTCCATTATTTGCACAAATCATTTCCTGCAGTATCATACTTTTTCAATTGTATTTGTTCCCATTTTGGGAGCTCTTTAGACACTGTATTCTATATAAAGCTCCCCTAAGATAAACTTTATATTATCTCAGAGATGGGTACTTGGTGCTATGTTGAAGACTCTGAATGGCCCAGGTCTCCTGTTGGAATGTCTGGTTAGTCTCAGCTCTGCTTTAAAGTTCAGGTTCTTGCTAATGCATACCTTGGACACAGCAGGTGAAGTCTCAAGGGGATGGGTGCATGCTTCCCAGGTGGGAGATCTTTACTACATTGTGGTTTCTGGGACTAGTCAAACTACAGGTATTGCAGGCATTAGGGAAGTGAACCAGCAAATAGGAAATAACTCTCTCCCTCTCTCTCACTGTCTTCCTTTCAAATACAGTAAATAAACCTGAGAGAGAGAGAGAGAGAGAGAGAGAGAGAGAGAGAGAGAGAGAGAGAGAGAAGGAGACTGAGCAACTGGCTCATTGCCCAAATCCACATCAGCCGAGGAAGAGACAAAGCTGAAGCTGGGAGGCGGGAACTCAATGCAGGTCTCTCACAATGGGTGTCGGAGAGCCAATCGCTTGAGCCATCACTGCTGCCTTCCAGAATGTTCAACGACAGGCAACTGTATCAGAAGCAGAGTACCTGGAACTCAAAACGAGTACTTCATATGAAATGCAAGAATCCAAACACGGTTCTTAATCACTGTGCCAAATTCCAAGTACATGCATTCTATTTTAAGTATGCAGTTCACTTCCTAATTTCTAGTTAGAATCTAACTAATAATCTTACAAAAAGAAATAAACCTAGATTAGATTTTTCATCTACAGCACAGAAAGCTACAGACATGTAAAATGTCATTTTTGGAAAATTAGAGAAAAAGTGCTGTTACGTGAATATCCTAAACCAAGAAGGCTGCTTCTGAAATGGCTTCCAGGGATCTCTTGTTCCTGGAATTCACTCTCCTGTGTAAATTCTTCTGGTGTGTTTTTATTGCATTTAGTGATTATGGGAAAAATGATGAATGACATTTTACGATTATACTGTTTCTCACATTGTCATTCTGTCTGGTGCTTCTGATTGCTGTAAAAATAGCCTTAGCCCCTGCCCGTTTCAGCCTAATCTGGGCAATCTTTTCTCTAGAGTTCCTTGTGAATTGGCTGAAACACTGTGGCCTTCTTTGTGGATGCGTACCAGTCAAATGACAGGAGTGGAGGACTGGGTGTATTTAGATCTGGGACAGGGTGTATTTCCTTCTACCCTGGACAGGGTATAAGAAGCTTCGATCTGCCAACTTGCTTTCCTGAGGTCTTACATAACCATACTGGCCCTCAGGTGAAGACCTTGATGGAAGATGATGTCCAGGTGGACACTTTTAGCACAATATTAGGAGAAATCCTGAAGCCAATGTCTTAAGGCCATGCCGGGATTAGTATGACATCATAAATATGGGCTGCTGAAGTCATTGTCTCAGAAAAAAATGATATTCAAAATCAAAAGATTAAGAAAAAAAATGATATTCAAAATCAAAATTGCAAAATGATGTATGAATGGTTCAATCTATTTTAAGTATGCAGATGAATCATCAACCATTATAAATTATTACTGCAGCTTAATATTTGAAACAAAATCTCTTTGAAACTCATGGCATGTAAAAAAATAATATACCAACATTGCCACCGTTTTAGAAGATAAAATGCAAATCTCGACAAAAATTAAGCTAAAACTGCTTCCCCGACCTTTGGTAAGATCAAGTGTAAAAATCAAGCCACAGAGCAGTTGTTTGTGCCTACTAAGGAGCAGGACGCTTAATGCGTTAGTAAAACTTTTTTGTTTTCTTCAAATGAGTGACGGGACAATGGAGATTCAAGTCTCACTTATTTTATCTAAACTTGAGCTGAATTTCTCAATGGTGAAGAGCTAAACCACAACCAGGATCAGAATTCCCGTTAAAGAAATTGAAGGGAAATTGAAGGGAACAGCCACCACAACAGAAGGAGAAGGCAATTCTGCCCTGCACCAAAGTTCTTCTGTAAGTACACAGTTTCTGTCACTGGAAACTATCTAAGCTCCTCAGCCCCCACCAACATTTGATGCACAATACCTGCTCCCTACTCTTGCCCCAGGCACAGTCAATTCCATATAGAGTCTGAGATCTAAGAACATGTTGGGAAAACTGCAGATGCTTTTGGTCATGTTCTTAAAGAACCCAGGGCCCAGCGACATATCCTCTGTGTGATCCACATACCTTCCACTGCTCTGCAGGCCCCACCTCTGAAGCCATTAGCTGGAGCAGCACGCTAGCAGCATCCTGCAGCGGGCCTCGGTTTCCCCATCTGTAAAACGCAGACGTGACAGCAGGAAGGACCTTGGGTTTCTAGATGAAACTTATGTGCTCCTCATTGTACTGGATCACTCGCTGCTTGAACAGGGACTCGGAGACCCAGGTGACAAAGTCCTTCAAGTTGCATATCGCAAGGAAAGGGCAGGCTCAGTGACCACCACCTGGGGTCCCTGGCACAAGTTCCCCTCCTCGTTGAAGGCCAACGGGAGCCTGAAGTGCTGTGCCATGGTGCAGCTTGAGAAGCACGGTCAGGCAGGCCATGGCAGCAGCCCAATGTCGAGACGAAGGCACAGAGCTCACGTGGGGCGCGTGTAGGTACCAGGCGCATGGGCCGCAGGCGCAAACGCCTCCTGCTGTCCCGCGGTGGGCATGTGGCAGAGTCGCGTGCGCGACCGTTAGCACAGGGTGGTCTTCTTACCGCCGCAGCCGTTAACACCTCTTGACCGCTAAAGCTTGTCTTCCAGCACAACCAGCATGTCTCGCTGCCTTTACAGTTAACTTGTCTTCTTTTCTGATCATCAGCGACAGCTGGGCACACCATATGGCAAAGTTTTGGCATCTTTAAAACAGAGTTGCTCAGAGGCAAGTGCCAAGCTCATTTGTTAAAGGCAACAAAACATACGGGTATGCCTTCAAGACAGCATCTTCAACTTCATCAATTGAAACATTATTGGATTGTATTTCCCTCAATGCTGACATTACATTTTATATCACTAACTGTGATATCTAATACAGTATATTCATATGAAACCATAGATAGGCAACTTACAAGTTGGCCAGAACCTTAGAGAAACAACATGTAGGGGAGATGGAGAAACTTAAAGATGATTTTATGATTCTTCACGTTCATGAAAGAAATCTGTTTCCTTTGAAATAACCTGAATACATTAGGTGGTCTTTTAAAATCAAATAGGCATTTAATAAAGTAGATGATATTCCTAGGCTTCTAGTTTTCAGAAGCTAAAAAAAAAATCTACCTATTCTCTTAGGTTCTGCATCAAAGTAACAATCCCTTCCTAGAAGTTAATAAATGGTGTATGTTATCCAGAGTATCCTATGCTAATGTTTGGATTCAAAGAATAGATCCTTTTCACAGCTCATAACATATTAAAACCTCTTGGGTACCAGTTTTTTCACTGCTCCTATACCCATCACCATCGTTCTGTTATGTAATCAACAATTGATTGCAGTTTCTGTTTGGCAGGGTTTCTTCTTTCAACAGCTCCTTCTTTCCTTCTCTGCAAGCAACAGAATCCAGGTTGCCAAGACCCTACCATGTCTCTGCTGGACAGCCTGGTTCTCAGCCATTGGAAAGCAAATGGTCAGCCAGGGTCTTCTAGTAGAGAGAATGCTGAGCCCTATCCCCAAGTGTCTGACTCACATGTCTGAGTGGGTCGGAAAACTTTCATTTTGTTCAACTTTCCAAAGACTAAGCCTTGGACTGGTCCTGAAAAGACCTAAAAAAGTGCTAGTCCAAAGCATGAAACTAACCATGTCACCATCCTGCAAAACAGCTCCTGAGTGGTGCCTTGTCCATCACAATTCAAGTTCTTTAACCTGGCTCACATGGCTATCACCTCACTCTCACTTTTTTTTTTTTTAAGATTCATTTATTTTGATTGCAATGTCAGATTAACAGAGAGGAGGAGAGAGAAAGATCTTCCATCTGATGATTCACTCCCCAAGTGACCACAATGGCCAGTGCTGCGTCAATCTGAAGCCGGGAGCCTGGAGCTTCTCTGGGTCTCCCATGCAAGTGCAGGGAACCAAGGCTTTGGGCCATCCTCAACTGTTTTCCCAGGCCACAAGCAGGGAGCTGGATGGGAAGCAGGATTAGAATTGGCACCCATATGGAATCCTGTCGCATTCAATGTGAGGGCTTTTTTTTTTTTTTAAAGATTTATTCATTTTATTACAGCCAGATATACACAGAAGAGGAGAGACAGAGAGGAAGATCTTCCATCTGATGATTCACTCCCCAAGTGATCCACAACGGGCCGATGCGCGCCAATCCGAAGCTGGGAACCTGGAACCTCTTCCGGGTCTCCCACGTGGGTGCAGTGTCCCAATGCATTGGGCCATCCTCGACTGCATTCCCAGGCCACAAGCAGGGAGCTGGATGGGAAGTGGAGCTGCCGGGACTAGAACCAGCGCCCATAAGGGATCCCGGGGCTTTCAAGGCGAGGACATTTAGCCGCTAGGCCATGCCGCCGGGCCCCAATGTGAGGGCTTTTAACTGCTAGGCCACAGTACCAGCCCTATCACCTCACTCTTATTTAGTGTTATTGATCAGTACATCACACAATATGCTGTAATTATGTAAAAACAGGCTGTTCAGGGTCTCTCCCTCCCTCCCTCCCTCTCTCTCTCTCTCTCTCTCTCTCACACACACACACACACACTGCTTTCTGATCTAAGCTATGCATCTTGTATAGTTTGCAAATAGTAATAACATATAGAATCACTGTTTTTTTCTGAATTATCTATGTCCCATTTTTTAATTATTAGAAAATTTCTTTAAGAAACCATTACAAAAATACAGATTAGTTCTAACCACACAGTGTAGATAAACAAGCTGTAAGTCAGGCTTTTAGCGTGTTGACATCTGTTGAATTACTAAGCAAACTCTCAGATTTTGAGGTTTATCAATATTAGTTTGTAAAGACTTTTACTGTGGTGGATTTCAAAGTATCAAAGGGACACCCTGAGCCTTTTAACTGGGAAGAGATAATCTGTAGCCACACAGTTGAGCGTATTCCGACCACCAGATAGAATATTTAAAGCCTCAAAAAAATAGTTATGGATGTAGATAGAAATAAATCAATTAGATATAATATTATAAAATAACCACGAAGCAGGGGATTTATATTACATTTTCAATTGTTCACAAATCTGTATGGCCTAGAGGTTTTTTGAAATCATGGTTTTCTTAACTGTCTAGCATGAAATTTCTGCAAATTCACTCTTTGTTCCTCAGGAAGAGGACAAGCTGGCTGCAGCACACCATGGAGCTGACTGTTTTGAACACTCTAAACTCCAGAATGCAAGGCATCAAAATCCCCGTGTTCTGGCATGTCTTCATCATGTTCCACTCCAGGACCTCCTGAGAGTAGCAGAACCTTCTGTAAGGCATCTTTCCGGGCTGAGATCCCATCCTCTGCATCCCGCCAGTGCCCAGGGCTTCACTGCCTGTAGTCTGCCCTCAGCTATTGAGCTGTTACCACCGTCCCCCAAGTCTGGCATAGGGCCTCGGTGAGCTGTGTTGAGTGTTCCTCAGCCCAACGCTCAGTGCAGACTATATACTTCTGTATATCCATAGTAATTACTCTTAGCTGTCAGTTTCTAGAGCTGGGCTTTTTTGTTAAAGCCACGTCTGCAACAGAGCAGGAAACCAAACCAAATCAAACCAAACCAAACCAAACCAAACCAAACCAAACCAAAACCAAACCAAAACAAACAAACAAACAAAAAAAAACAGCTCTGTCTCTACAAATCAAACATCTGAATGGGGGGGTGAGAGTTAAGGATAAGAACTTATTCTGCAAATTCCAGATTGCTGGAGATTGCCCCAGCTAACTGAAGTTGTTGTTCTAGGAGGGAATAACCGGGCATGGACATAGACAGGACAGAGCAAAGGCCAAAGCAGTGAAAAGGAGACCTGCTCCTTTAACCTACTGAGAGTTTGGCTGTATCTCCTGTGTATGTCCCCACCTCACTGCCAGGGTTCTGAAGGGACCCTATCCCTATTTGACCATGAAGCACTTAGGATGGGGAGATGAGACCCAGAGGCAGTCACATTGGTACCCCACCCCTTCCTTTACCTGTTCTGTTTACAATTTATTTTTCATCTTTTGAGATCTTTTTGTTTGTTCATTTCCTGCTCTCCCTCAAGCAGCCTGGGGATGTATGTGCAGGGAGCGTCAACTCAACTCATAGTCAATGTCCAAGGAGTCTGCTGCACCCTTGGACCTGAAGTGCTGCGTGTGCCTGTCCACGGTGAAGTTCACCTGCTTTCCCACCCACTCAATCAGGACTGAGTGCCAGTGATGGTCATCGAGGAGGCTGCCCAGGGTGGCTGAAGGTGGGCTGGTGCGGATCCTGGCCGTACTATTCATCTATGATAGGGCAAAGAGGCAGAAGGCAGTTTTAAATGTGGCAGGATGAGCATCCCTAATTGGAAGTATTACAAGCAAAATGATTCAAAAATTCAAGGTTTTCAATAGAAAATGTAACATTGCAGGAGGAGAATTTCACATGAGCTGACCTCATGGCAAAGAGTTGCTTTCAAAATGCAGGCCCACCAGAAATACAATAGCAAATTATCCTTGGGGTATCGGCATAAGCTTTCTATCACAGAGGAGTGGAACTTGTTTTTGAGTTGGCTTGCACCCTTATGATGTGCATGTGGGTTTAAATAAGTCAGAAGTCTGAAATAGTCATGGCTGCATAGAGTTCGTACAGCTGGGACTCAGCCTGGAGAACATGTGTCTCTATGCCGTAGCTCTCTATCTCAAAGTTGGAGAAGGCTCACCTCTGTGGGTCCCCAATGTGGTAGAGTTGTGAGGGACTAATGCTTAGCACACAGACGGGACCACATTGAATAGCTGAACTGATGCTTTCACTCCCTTCCTAAGATGAAATGGTGAGCTTTCAGGACTTCAACAATTTAATTAAAAATGCATCATTTATTTGAGATACAGAAAGAAATCAGGAGGTAGGAGTGTGTGTGTGTGTGTGTGTGTGTGTGTGTGAGAGAGAGAGAGAGAGAGAGAGAGAGAGAGAGAGAGACGCCCCCTCAGTTAGTTCGCTACAATAGTCATATTGAGGCATACAGCTCAGTGTAGGGCTTCTACATGAACTGCAGAGACACAGAGAGCTCACTGTCTTCCTTCTCTCATCCCCTCCCTTATCCAGGAATGACCAGAGTTCAGGACAGGGGTCCTTGTCAAGTCCCTTGAGCTTAAATAAAAACAGAGAGAAGAGACACTTGTCTCCCTGCATCTATGTGCCATACAATGTGTCTGGATCTATCTAGATTATATACCTGAGACTACAGAGATTTTATTCCTGGAAATACCTGTTTTTCATTCCAGGACCTATCTGGATTTTATTCCTGGATTTACCTGGATTTATTCTGGAATCTTTCTGCAAGTCATACGTGAATAAACCTGCATATTTTTCCAAAAACTTTGCATATTTCATTTCTGAATGTACAGGGTTTTATTCCTGTGTATACCTGGATTCCATTCCTGAATCTACCTTTATTTTATCCATGGATCTACCAGGAATTGTTTCCATGATCCACATACAATCCATAACCTGGGTTTTATCGCTGAATCTACTTAGATTATATACCTAGGTCAATCAAGATTCCATTCTTACAACTGCATGGATTGTAACCTGGATATGTTTTTTTTTTTTAACTCAAACTCTACCTGCATAACATTTCTGGATATTTCTACTTACATAACAAGGAATACATGGATTGGATTTCTGGATCACCCTGGATTTTAGTATGGGATATACCTGCATTGCACACTGGATCATCCAGGATTTTTTCCTGGAATTTAAATTTCATTCATGGATGTACTCTATCTTTATTTCTGGATATACCTCTAAGTATTTCCAGTAAATATCTGCATTCCATAGCTGAATTTATCTCGGTATTATATCTGAATCTACTTGTACTTGATACATAAATCTATCAAGATTCATTTCTTGGATTTGCAAGAATTTAACTTGAGGATCTACATGGAGTTTATTCCAGAATTTACATAGCATTCATTAAAGGATTAAAATACAATTTAATACTGTCACTGCGTGGTTTTCATTTTGGGATCTACTGCATTCCAACCTGGATTATTCTGCATTATTTCCCTGGAGGTCTAGGTATTATACTCCAAGATGATTAAAATATATTCCTGGATTTAATGCATTAATTTTTGTGGATCTATATTGATACAATTAATGGATCTACCTAGATTTTTTTTCCTGAAGCATCCTGAGTCCACCTGCATTTCATTTCTGAAATTATCTGAAAAAGATGTCTATATACATGGGGATAATATAGCCGAAATTACAAGGATTTTAATCATGGACTAACTGGCTGATATTTGTAGAACTATTTGAACTATTCGGAAAACTATCTGGAGTTTATACTTGCATCTACTTGGGATTTCTTCCTGGATCTACATGGAAATTATTCCTGCCTATGCCTGGTTTTGATTCCGGGATATACCTGAACTCCATACCTGGATTATCCTGCATAATTTTCCTGCAGCTATGTTTCTTGTTTCCTGGATGCCTGCAATTTATGTCTGGACCTACCTGCATTCCGTTTCTGAATCTATACTGATTCGATTCGTGAATATAATATTTTTTTCCTGGGTCGTCTTTGGTTTTCTTCCTGGATCTACCTGCCTACCTTCTCTGGATGTATCTGCATGATACAGCTGAGATTACAAGGATTTTATTCGTGGATCTACTTGGCGGTGTGTTTTGTGGATGTATTTGGAGTTTCTTGCTGGATCTACATGGAATTTATTCCTGCCTCTGCCTGGTGGTGTATGTAGCTGTATTCTATACTTGGAGTAACCTGCATAAATTTCCTGGAGCTCCGTATGTTGTTTCCTGGATGACTGAAATTTATGCCTGGATCTACCTGCATTCCGTTTGTGGATCTATCCTGATTCGATTCGTGGATATAATTTATTTTCCCTTGGTCTTCTTTGGTTTTCTTCCTGGATCTACCTGCCTACACTGTCTGGATGTATCTGCATGATACAGCCGAAATTACAAGGATTTTATTCGCGGATCTACCTGGTGGTGTTTTTTGTGGATGTATTTGGAGTTTCTTCCTGGATCTACATGGAATTTATTCCTACCTCTGCCTGGTTTTGTTTCTGGGATTTATCTGTATTCCATACCTGGATTATCCTGTGTAATTTTGCTGGAGCTCTGTTTCTTGTTTCCTGGATGCCTGCAATATATGCCTGGTTATATCTGCATTCCGTTTGTGGATCTACCCTTATTCTATTCGTGGATATAATTTATTTTATCTGGGTTTTTTTGGTTTTCCTCCTGGATCTACCTGCCTACAGTGCCTGGATGTATCTGGATGATACAGCCGAGATTACAAGGATTTTATTCACAGATCAACCTGGTGGTGTTTTTGTGGATGTATTTGTAGTTTCCTCCTGGATCTACATGGAATTTATTCCTGCCTCTGCCTGGTATTGGATCTATCTGTGTTCGATACCTGGATCATCCTGTGTAATTTTGCTGGAGCTCTGTTTCTTGTTTCCTGGATGTCTGCAATTTATGCCTGGATCTACCTGCATTCCATTTGTGGATCTATCCTGATTCGATTCGTGGATATAATTTTTTTTTCCTTTGGTCTTCTTTGGTTTTCTTCCTGGATCTACCTGCCTACAGTGTCTGGATCTATCTGGATGATACAGCCGAGATTACAAGGGTTTTATTCGCGGATCTACCTGGAAGTGTTTTTTGTGGATGTATTTGGAATTTCTTCCTGGATCTATATGGAATTTATGCCTGCTCTGCTTGGTTTTGGATCTATCTGTATTCGATACCTGGATTATCCTGTGTAATTTTCCTAGAGCTCTGTTTCTTGTTTCCTGGATTCCTGCAATTTATGCCTGGATCTACCTGCCATCCGTTTGTGGATCTGTCTTTATTCGAATCGTGGATATAATTTTTCCCTTTTATTTCCTTGGTGTTCTTCCTGGATCTACCTGCCTACAGTGTCTGCATGTGTCTGGACGATACAGCCGAGATTACAAGGATTTTATTCGTGGATCTACCTGGCAGTGTTTTTCGTGGATGTATTTGGAGTTTCTTCCAGGATCTACATGGAATTTGTTCTTGCCTCTGCCTGGTGGTGTATGTAGCTATATTCTGTACCTGGATTATCCTGCATAATTTTCCTGGAGCTCCGTTTGTTATTTTCTTGATGCCTGCAATTTACTCCTGGATCTAGCTGCATCCGTTTCTGGATCTATCTTTATTCGAATCGTGGGTATAATTTTTTCCTTTTATTTCCTTGTTGTTTTTTCTGGATCTACCTGCCTAGATTGTCTGGATGTATCTGGATGATACAGCTGAGATTACAAGGATTTTATTCGTGGATCTACCTGGCGGTGCTTTTTGTGGATGTACTTGGAATTTCTTCCTGGATCTACATGGAATTTATTTCTACCTCTGCTTGGTTTTGGATCTATCTGTATTCGATACCTGGATTATCCTGTGTAATTTTCCTGGAGCTCTGTTTCTTGTTTCCTGGATGCTTGCAATTTATGCCTGGATCTACCTGCCATCCGTTTGTGGATCTATCCTGATTCGATTCTTGGATATAATATTTCCCTTTTATTTCCTTGGTTTTCTTCCTGGATCTACCTGCCTACAGTGCCTGGATGTATCTGGATGATACAGCCGAGATTACAAGGATTTTATTCGTGGATCTACCTGGCGGTGCTTTTTGTGGATGTATTTGGAGTTTCTTCCTGGATCTACATGGAAGTTATTCCTGCTTCTGCCTGGTTTTGGATCTATCTGTTTTCGATACCTGGATTATCCTGTGTAATTTTCCTGGAGCTCCGTTGGTTGTTTCCTGGATGCCTGCAATTTATGCCTGGATCTACCTGCATTCCATTTGTGGATCTATCCTGATTCGATTCTTGGATATAATTTTTCCCTGTTATTTCCTTGGTGTTCTTTCTGGATCTAAATGCCTACAGTGCCTGGATGTATCTGGATGATATAGCCGAGTTTACAAGGATTTTATTCGTGGATCTACCTGGCGGTGCTTTTTGTGGATGTATTTGGAGTTTCTTCCTGGATCTACATGGAATTTATGCCTTCCTCTGCCTGGTTTTGGATCTAGCTGTATTCAATACCTGGATTATCCTGTGTAATTTTCCTGGATCTCCGTTTGTTGTTTCCTGGATGCCTGCAATTTTTGTCTGGATCTACCTGCATTCCATTTGTGGAACTATCTTTATTCGATTCGTGGATATAATAATTTTTCCTGGGTCTTCTTTGGTTTTCTTCCTGGATCTACCTGCCTACAGTGTCTGCATGTTTCTGGACGATACAGCCGAGATTACAAGGATTTTATTCGTGGATCTACCTGGGGGTGTTTTTCGTGGATGTTTTTGGAGTTTCTTCCTGGATCTACATGGAATTTCTGCCTGCCTCTGCCTGGTGGTGTATGTAGCTGTGTTCGATACCTGATCATCCTGCATAATTTTCCTGGATCTCCGTTTGCTGTTTCCTGGATGCTTGCAATTTATGCCTGGATCTACCTGCATTCCGTTTGTGGATCTATCCTGATTCGATTCTTGGATATAATTTTTCCCTTTTATTTCCTTGGTGTTCTTTCTGGATCTACCTGCCTACAGTGTCTGGATGTATCTGAATGATACAGCCGACATTATAAGGATTTTATTCGTGGAAATACGTGGTGGTGCTTATTGTGGATGTATTTGGAGTTTCTTCCTGGATCTACATGGAATTTATTGCTGCCTCTGCCTGGTTTTGTTTCTGCGATATCTGTGTTTTATACCTGGATTATGCTGCATAATTTTCCTGCAGCTCTGTTTCTTGTTTCCTGGATGCTTGCAATTTATGTCTGGATCTACCTGCATTCCGTTTGTGGATCTATCCTGTCGATTCATGGATATAATATTTTTTTCCTGGGTCGTCTTTGGTTTTCTTCCTGGATCTACCTGCCTACAGTGCCTAGATCTATCTGGATGATACAGCCGAGATTACAAGTATTTTATTCGTGGATCTACCTGGCGGTGCTTTTTGTGGATGTATTTGGAGTTTCTTCCTGGATCTACATGGAATTTATTCCTGCCTCTGCCTGGTTTTGTTTCTGGGATTTATCTGTATTCCATACCTGGATTATCCTGGATAGTTTTCCTGGAGTTCTGTTTCTTGTTTCCTGGATGCCTGCAATTTATGCCTGGATCTACCTGCATTCAGTTTGTGGATCTATCCTGATTCGATTTGTGGATATAATTTTTCCCTTTTATTTCCTTGGTGTTCTTTCTTGATTTACCTGCCTAGATTGTCTGGATGTATCTGGATGATACAGCCGAAATTACAAGGATTTTATTCGTGGATCTACCTGGCGGTGTTTTTCGTGGATGTATTTGGAGTTTCTTCCTGGATCTACATGGAATTTATTCCTGCCTCTGCCTGGTTTTGTTTCTGTGATTTATCTGTATTCGATACCCTGATGATCCTGCATAATTTTCCTGGAGCTCTGTTTCTTCTTTCCTGGATGCCTGCAATTTATTCCTGGTTCTATCTGCGGTCAGTTTGTGGATTTACCCTAAGTGGATTCGTGGAAATAATTTATTTTTCCTGGGTCTTCTTTTGTTTTCTTCCTGGATCTACCTGCCTACAGTGCCTGGATGTATCTGGATGATAGTGCTGAGATTACAGCGATTTCTTCATGGATCGACTTAGCAGTGTTTTTTGTGGATGTATTTAGAGTTTCTTCCTGGATCTATATGGAATTTATGCCTGCCTCTGCCTGGTTTTGTTTCTGGGATTTATCTGTATTTGATATCTGGATTATCCTGTGTAATTTTCCTGGGGCTCTGTTTCCTGTTTCCTCGATGCCTGCAATTTATGCCTGGATCTATCTGCATTCCATTTGTGGATCGATCCTGATTGGATTCGTGGATATAATTCTTTTTTTCTTGGTCTTCTTTGGTTTTCTTCCTGGATCTACCTGCCTACAGTGTCTGGATCTATCTGGATGATACAGCCGAGATTACAAGGATTTTATTCGTGGAAATACGTGGTGGTGCTTATTGTGGATGTATTTGGAGTTTCTTCCTGGATCTACATAGAATTTATTCCTGCCTCTTCCTGGTTTTGGATCTATCTGTATTCAACACATGGATTATCCTGTGTAATTTTCCTGGAGCTCCGTTTGTTGTTTCCTTGTTGCCTCCAATTTATGAATGGATCTACCTGCATTCCGTTTGTGGATCTATCCTGATTCGATTCGTGGATATAATTTTTTCCTGGTTCTTCTTTGTTTTATTCCTGGATCTACCGGCCTGCAGCTTCTGTATGTATCTGGATGATACAGCCGAAATTACAAGGATTTTATTCGTGGATCTACCTGGCGGTGTTTTTTGTGGATGTATTTGGAGTTTCTTCCTGGATCTACATGGAATTTGTTTTGCCTCTGCCTGGTGGTGTATGTTGCTGTATTCGATACCTGGATCATCCTGCGTAATTTTCCTGGAGCTCCATCTGTTGTTTCCTGGATGCCTGCAATTTATGCCTGGGTCTACCTGCATTCCATTTGTGGATCTATCCTGATTCGATTCGTGGATATAATTTTTTTTTTCCCTTGGTCTTCTTTGGTTTTCTTCCTGGATCTACCTGCCTACAGTGCCTGGATCTATCTGGATGATACTGCCAAGACTACAAGTATTTTATTCGTGGATCTACCTGGCGGTGTTTTTGGGGATTATTTGGAGATTCCTCCTGCATGGATCTACACGGAATTTTTTTGCCTCTGCCTGGTGCTGTATATACCTCTATTCTATACTTGGATTATCCTGCATAATTTTGCTGTAGCTCTGTTTGTTGTTTCCTGGATGCCTGCATTTATGCCTGGATCTACCTGCATTCCGTTTGTGGATCGATCCGGATTCGATTCGTGGATATAATTTTTTCCTGGTTCTTCTTTGTTTTATTCCTGGATCTACCGGCCTGCAGCGTCTGTATGTATCTGGATGATACAGCCGAAATTACAAGGATTTTATTCGTGGATCTACCTGGCGGTGTTTTTTGTGGATGTATTTCGAGTTTCTTCCTGGATCTACATGGAATTTGTTTTGCCTCTGCCTGGTGGTGTATGTTGCTGTATTCGATACCTGGATCATCCTGCGTAATTTTCCTGGAGCTCCATCTGTTGTTTCCTGGATGCCTGCAATTTATGCCTGGATCTACCTGCATTCCATTTGTGGATCTATCCTGATTCGATTCGTGGATATAATTTTTTTTTTCCCTTGGTCTTCTTTGGTTTTCTTCCTGGATCTACCTGCCTACAGTGCCTGGATCTATCTGGATGATACTGCCAAGACTACAAGTATTTTATTCGTGGATCTACCTGGCGGTGTTTTTGGGGATTATTTGGAGATTCCTCCTGCATCGATCTACACGGAATTTTTTTGCCTCTGCCTGGTGCTGTATATACCTCTATTCTATACTTGGATTATCCTGCATAATTTTGCTGTAGCTCTGTTTGTTGTTTCCTGGATGCCTGCATTTATGCCTGGATCTACCTGCATTCCGTTTGTGGATCTATCCGGATTCGATTCGTGGATATATTTTTTTTTCCTGGGTCTTCTTTGATTTTCTTCCGGGATCTACCTGCCTAGATTGTCTGGATGTATCTGGATGATACAGCCGAAATTACAAGGATTTTATTCACGGATCTACCTGGCGGTGCTTTTTGTGGATGTATTTGGAGTTTCTTCCTGGATCTATATGGAATTTATGCCTGCTCTGCTTGGTTTTGGATCTATCTGTATTGGATACCTGGATTATCCTGTGTAATTTTCCTGGAGCTCCATTTATTGTTTCCTGGATGCCTGTAATTTATGCCTGGATCTACCTGCATTCGGTTTGTGGATCTATCCGTATTAGATTCGTGGATATAATTTTTCCCTTTTATTTCCTTGCTGTTCTTTCTGGATCTACCTGCATACAGTGCCGGGATCAATCTGAATGATACAGCCGGGATTACAAGGATTTTATTTGTGGAAATACCTGGCGGTGCTTTTTGTGGATGTATTTGGTGTTTCTTCCAGGATCTACATGGAATTTATTCCTTCCTCTGCCTGGTTTTGTTTCTGGGATTTATCTGTATTCGATACCTGGATTATCCTGCATAATTTTCTGGAGCTCCGTTTGTTGTTTCCTGGATGCCTGCAATTTATGCCTGGATCTAACTGCATTCCGTCTGTGGATCTATCGTGATTGGATTCGTGGATATAATTTATTTTTCCTGGGTTTTCTTTGGTATTCTTCCTGGTTCTACCTGCCTACAGTGTCTGGATCTACCTGCATGATACAGCCGAGATTACAAGGATTTATTCGTGGATCTACTTGGCGGTGTGTTTTGTGGATGTATTTGGAGTTTCTTCCTGGATCTACATAGAATTTATTCCTGCCTCTCTCTGGATTTGGATCTATCTGTATTCGATACCTGGATTATCCTGTATAATTTTGCTGGAGCTCCGTTTCTTATTTCCTTGTTGCCTGCAATTCATTGCTGGATCTTCCTGCATTCCGTTTGTGGATCTATCCGGATTCGATTCGTGGATATAATTTTTTTTTCCCTTGGTCTTCTTTGATTTTCTTCCTGGATGAACCTGCCTACAGTGTCTGGATGTATCTGGATGATACAGCCGAGATTACAAGGATTTTATTCGTGGATCTACCTGGCGGTGCTTTTTGTGGATGTATTTGGAGTTTCTTCCTGGATCTACATGGAATTTGTTTTGCCTCTGCCTGGTTTTGTTTCTGGGATTTATCTGTGTTTTATACCTGGATTATCCTGTGTAATTTTCCTGGAGCTCTGTTTTTTTTTCCTGGATGCCTGCAATTTATGCCTGGATCTACCTGCATTCCATTTGTGGATCTATCCTGATTCGATTCGTGGATATAATTTTTTTTTCCCTTGGTCTTCTTTGGTTTTCTTCCTGGATCTACCTGCCTACAGTGCCTGGATCTATCTGGATGATACTGCCAAGACTACAAGTATTTTATTCGTGGATCTACCTGGCGGTGTTTGGGGGGATTATTTGGAGATTCCTCCTGCATGGATCTACACGGAATTTTTTTGCCTCTGCCTGGTGCTGTATGTACCTCTATTCTACACTTGGATTATCCTGCATAATTTTGCTGTAGCTCTGTTTGTTGTTTCCTGGATGCCTGCATTTATGCCTGGATCTACCTGCATTCCGTTTGTGGATCTATCCGGATTCTATTCGTGGATATAATTTTTCCCTTTTATTTCCTTGGTGTTCTTTCTTGATTTACCTGCCTAGATTGTCTGGATGTATCTGGATGATACAGCCGAAATTACAAGGATTTTATTCGTGGATCTACCTGGCGGTGTTTTTTGTGGATGTATTTGGAGTTTCTTCCTGGATCTACATGGAATTTATTCCTGCCTCTGCCTGGTTTTGTTTCTGGGATTTATCTGTATTCCATACCTGGATTATCCTGGGTAGTTTTCCTGGAGTTCTGTTTCTTGTTTCCTGGATGCCTGCAATTTATGCCTGGATCTACCTGCATTCAGTTTGTGGATCTACCTTGATTTGATTCGTGGATATAATTTTTCCCTTTTATTTCCTTGGTGTTCTTTCTCGATTTACCTGCCTAAAATGCCTAGATGTATCTGGATGATACAGCCGAAATTACAAGGATTTTATTCGTGGATCTACCTGGCGGTGTTTTTTGTGGATGTATTTGGAGTTTCTTCCTGGATCTACATGGAATTTATTCCTGCCTCTGCCTGGTTTTGTTCCTGGGATTTATCTGTATTCGATACCCTGATGATCCTGCATAATTTTCCTGGAGCTCTGTTTCTTCTTTCCTGGATGCCTGCAATTTATTCCTGGTTCTATCTGCGGTCCGTTTGTGGATTTACCCTAAGTGGATTCGTGAAAATAATTTATTTTTCCTGGGTCTTCTTTTGTTTTCTTCCTGGATCTACCTGCCTACAGTGCCTGGATGTATCTGGATGATAGTGCTGAGATTACAACGATTTCTTCATGGATCGACTTAGCGGTGTTTTTTGTGGATGTATTTAGAGTTTCTTCCTGGATCTATATGGAATTTATGCCTGCCTCTGCCTGGTTTTGTTTCTGGGATTTATCTGTATTTGATATCTGGATTATCCTGTGTAATTTTCCTGGAGCACTGTTTCCTGTTTCCTCGATGCCTGCAATTTATGCCTGGATCTATCTGCATTCCATTTGTGGATCGATCCTGATTGGATTCGTGGATATAATTCTTTTTTTCTTGGTCTTCTTTGGTTTTCTTCCTGGATCTACCTGCCTACAGTGTGTGGATCTATCTGGATGATACAGCCGAGATTACAAGGATTTTATTCGTAGAAATACGTGGTGGTGCTTATTGTGGATGTATTTGGAGTTTCTTCCTGGATCTACATAGAATTTATTCCTGCCTCTTCCTGGTTTTGGATCTATCTGTATTCAACACATGGATTATCCTGTGTAATTTTCCTGGAGCTCTGTTTTTTTTTCCTGGATGCCTGCAATTTATGCCTGGATCTACCTGCATTCCATTTGTGGATCTATCCTGATTCGATTCGTGGATATAATTTTTTTTTTTCCCTTGGTCTTCTTTGGTTTTCTTCCTGGATCTACCTGCCTACAGTGCCTGGATCTATCTGGATGATACTGCCAAGACTACAAGTATTTTATTCGTGGATCTACCTGGCGGTGTTTTGGGGGATTATTTGGAGATTCCTCCTGCATGGATCTACACGGAATTTTTTTGCCTCTGCCTGGTGCTGTATGTACCTCTATTCTATACTTGGATTATCCTGCATAATTTTGCTGTAGCTCTGTTTGTTGTTTCCTGGATGCCTGCATTTATGCCTGGATCTACCTGCATTCCGTTTGTGGATCTATCAGGATTCGATTCGTGGATATAATTTTTTTTTCCTGGGTTTTGTTTGGTATTCTTCCTGGTTCTACCTGCCTACAGTGTCTGGATCTACCTGGATGATACAGCCGAGATTACAAGGATTTATTCGTGGATCTACTTGGCGGTGTGTTTTGTGGATGTATTTGGAGTTTCTTCCTGGATCTACATAGAATTTATTCCTGCCTCTCTCTGGTTTTGGATCTATCTGTATTCGATACCTGGATTATCCTGTATAATTTTGCTGGAGCTCCGTTTCTTATTTCCTTGTTGCCTGCAATTCATTGCTGGATCTTCCTGCATTCCATTTGTGGATCTATCCTGATTCGATTCTTGGATATAATTTTTTTTTCCCTTGGTCTTCTTTGGTTTTCTTCCTGGATGAACCTGCCTACAGTGTCTGGATGTATCTGGATGATACAGCCGAGATTACAAGGATTTTATTCGTGGATCTACCTGGCGGTGCTTTTTGTGGATGTATTTGGAGTTTCTTCCTGGATCTATATGGAATTTACTGCTGCCTCTGCCTGGTTTTGTTTCTGGGATTTATCTGTGTTTTATACCTGGATTATCCTGTGTAATTTTCCTGGAGCTCTGTTTTTTTTTCCTGGATGCCTGCAATTTATGCCTGGATCTACCTGCATTCCATTTGTGGATCTATCCTGATTCGATTCGTGGATATAATATTTTTTTCCCTTGGTCTTCTTTGGTTTTCTTCCTGGATCTACCTGCCTACAGTGCCTAGATCTATCTGGATGATACTGCCAAGACTACAAGTATTTTATTCGTGGATCTACCTGGCGGTGTTTTGGGGGATTATTTGGAGATTCCTCCTGCATGGATCTACACGGAATTTTTTTGCCTCTGCCTGGTGCTGTATGTACCTCTATTCTATACTTGGATTATGCTGCATAATTTTACTGTAGCTCTGTTTGTTGTTTCCTGGATGCCTGCATTTATGCCTGGATCTACCTGCATTCCGTTTGTGGATCTATCCGGATTCAATTCGTGGATATAATTTTTCCCTTTTATTTCGTTGTTGTTCTTTCTGGATCTACCTGCCTACAGTTCCTGGATGTATCTGGATGATACAGCCAAAATTACAATGATTTTATTCATGGATCTACCTGGCGGTGCTTTTTGTGGATGTATTTGGAGTTTCTTCCTGGATCTACATGGAATTTATTCCTGCCTCTGCCTGGTTTTGTTTCTGGGATTTATCTGTATTCCATACCTGGATTATCCTGGGTAGTTTTCCTGGAGTTCTGTTTCTTGTTTCCTGGATGCCTGCAATTTATGCCTGGATCTACCTGCATTCAGTTTGTGGATCTACCTTGATTTGATTCGTGGATATAATTTTTCCCTTTTATTTCCTTGGTGTTCTTTCTCGATTTACCTGCCTAAAATGCCTAGATGTATCTGGATGATACAGCCGAAATTACAAGGATTTTATTCGTGGATCTACCTGGCGGTGTTTTTTGTGGATGTATTTGGAGTTTCTTCCTGGATCTACATGGAATTTATTCCTGCCTCTGCCTGGTTTTGTTCCTGGGATTTATCTGTATTCGATACCCTGATGATCCTGCATAATTTTCCTGGAGCTCTGTTTCTTCTTTCCTGGATGCCTGCAATTTATTCCTGGTTCTATCTGCGGTCCGTTTGTGGATTTACCCTAAGTGGATTCGTGAAAATAATTTATTTTTCCTGGGTCTTCTTTTGTTTTCTTCCTGGATCTACCTGCCTACAGTGCCTGGATGTATCTGGATGATAGTGCTGAGATTACAACGATTTCTTCATGGATCGACTTAGCGGTGTTTTTTGTGGATGTATTTAGAGTTTCTTCCTGGATCTATATGGAATTTATGCCTGCCTCTGCCTGGTTTTGTTTCTGGGATTTATCTTTATTTGATATCTGGATTATCCTGTGTAATTTTCCTGGAGCACTGTTTCCTGTTTCCTCGATGCCTGCAATTTATGCCTGGATCTATCTGCATTCCATTTGTGGATCGATCCTGATTGGATTCGTGGATATAATTCTTTTTTTCTTGGTCTTCTTTGGTTTTCTTCCTGGATCTACCTGCCTACAGTGTGTGGATCTATCTGGATGATACAGCCGAGATTACAAGGATTTTATTCGTAGAAATACGTGGTGGTGCTTATTGTGGATGTATTTGGAGTTTCTTCCTGGATCTACATAGAATTTATTCCTGCCTCTTCCTGGTTTTGGATCTATCTGTATTCAACACATGGATTATCCTGTGTAATTTTCCTGGAGCTCTGTTTTTTTTTCCTGGATGCCTGCAATTTATGCCTGGATCTACCTGCATTCCATTTGTGGATCTATCCTGATTCGATTCGTGGATATAATTTTTTTTTTTCCCTTGGTCTTCTTTGGTTTTCTTCCTGGATCTACCTGCCTACAGTGCCTGGATCTATCTGGATGATACTGCCAAGACTACAAGTATTTTATTCGTGGATCTACCTGGCGGTGTTTTGGGGGATTATTTGGAGATTCCTCCTGCATGGATCTACACGGAATTTTTTTGCCTCTGCCTGGTGCTGTATGTACCTCTATTCTATACTTGGATTATCCTGCATAATTTTGCTGTAGCTCTGTTTGTTGTTTCCTGGATGCCTGCATTTATGCCTGGATCTACCTGCATTCCGTTTGTGGATCTATCCGGATTCGATTCGTGGATATAATTTTTCCCTTTTATTTCGTTGTTGTTCTTTCTGGATCTACCTGCCTACAGTTCCTGGATGTATCTGGATGATACAGCCAAAATTACAATGATTTTATTCATGGATCTACCTGGCGGTGCTTTTTGTGGATGTATTTGGAGTTTCTTCCTGGATCTACATGGAATTTATTCCTGCCTCTGCCTGGTTTTGTTTCTGGGATTTATCTGTATTCCATACCTGGATTATCCTGTTTAATTTTCCTGGAGCTCCGTTTCTTGTTTCCTGGATGCCTGCAATTTATGCCTGGATCTACCTGCATTCCATTTGTGGATCTATCCTGACTGGATTCGTCGATATAATTTATTTTTTCCTTGGTCTTCTTTGGTTTTCTTCCTGGTTCTACCTGCCTACAGTGTCTGGATCTATCTGCATGATACAGCCGAAATTACAAGGATTTTATTCATGGATCTACCTGGTGGTCTTTTTTTTTTTTTTTTTTGATGTATCTGGAGTTTCTTCCTGGATCTACATGGAATTAGTTCCTGCCTCTCCTTGATTTTGGATCTATCTGTATTTGATACCTGGATTATCCTGTGTCATTTTCCTGGAGCTCTGTTTCTTGTTTCCTGGATGCCTGCAGTTTATGCCTGGATCTACCTGCATTCCGTTTGTGGATCTATCCGGATTGGATTCGTGGATATAATTTTTCCCTTTTATTTCCTTAGTGTTCTTTCTGGATCTACCTGCCTACAGTGCCTGGATTTATCTGGATGATACAGTTGAGATTATAAGGATTTTATTCGTGGATCTACCTGTCAGTGCTTTTTGTGGATGTATTTGGAGTTTCTTGCTGGATCTACATGGAATTTATTCCTGCCTATGCCTGGTTTTGATTCCGGGATATACCTGAACTCCATACCTGGATTATCCTGCGTAATTTTCATGGAGCTCCGTTGGTTGTTTCCTGGATGCCTGCAATTTATGCCTGGATCTACCTGCATTCCCTTTGTGGATCTATCCTGATTGGAATCATGGATATAATTTATTTTTCTTCGGTCTTTTTTGGTTTTCTTTCTGGATCTACCTGCCTACAGTGCCGGGATCTATCTGGATGATACAGCCGAGATTACAAGAGTTTTATTCGCTGATCTACCTGTTGGTGTGCTTGCTTTGTGGATGTATTTGGAGTTTCTTGCTGGATCTACATGGAATTTTTTCCTGCCTCTGCCTGGTTTTGTTTCTGGGATTTATCTGTATTCCATACCTGGATTATCCTGTGTAATTTTCCTGGAGCTCTGTTTCTTCTTTCCTGGATGCCTGCAATTTTTGCCTGGATCTACTTGCATTCCGTTTGTGGATCTATCTTGAATGGATTCATGGATATAATTTATTTTTCCTGGGTCTTCTTTGGTATTCTTCCTGAATCTACCTGCCTACACTGTCTGGATATATCTGGATGATACAGCCGAGATTACAAGGATTTTATTCATGGATCTACCTGGCGTTGTTTTTTGTGGATGTATTTGGAGTTTCTTGCTGGATCTACATGGGATTTGTTCCTGCGTCTGCCTGGTTTTGTTTCTGAGATTTATCTGTATTCAATGACTGGATTATCCTGCATAATTTTCCTGGAGCTGCGTTGGTTGTTTCCTGGATGCCTGCAATTTAAGCCTGGATCTACCTGCATTCCGTTTGTGGATCTATGCGGATTGGATTCATGGATATAATTTTTCTCATTTATTTCCTTGGTGTTCTTTCTGGATCTACCTGCCTATAGTGTCTGGATCTACCTGGATGATACAGCCGAGATTACATGGATTTTATTCATGGATATACCTGGTGGTGCTTTTTGTTGATGTGTTTGGAGTTTCTTCCTGTATCTACATGGGATTTATTCCTGCTTCTGCCTGGTTTTGGATCTGGGATTTATCTGTGTTTTATACCTGGATTATCCTGCATAATTTTCCTGGAGCTCGGTTGGTTGTTTCTTGGACGCCTGCAGTTTATGCCTGGATCTAAATGCATTCCGTTTGTGGATCTATCCTGATTCGATTCGTGGATATAATATTTTTTTCCTGTGTCTTCTTTGGTTTTCTTCTTGGATCTACCTGCCTACAGTGTCTGGATGTATCTGGATGATACAGTTGAGATTACAAGGATTTTATTCGTGGATCTACCTGGCGGTGTTTTTTGTGGATGTATTTGGAGTTTCTTGCTGGATCTACATGGAATTTATTCCTGCCTCTACCTGGTTTTTATCTTGATATCCTTGCTCTGTTCTTACCTCTAAATTTTTGCTGAAACTTTCTTTTGTTTTCTTACTGGATCTACCTGCCCACAGCGTCTGAATCTATCTGGATGATTCCCCTCAGAATATAAGCCTTTTATTCATGTATCTTTCTGTTTGTTATCTGGATCTATTTGAAATTTATTCATAAATCTGCGTGAATATTATTCCTTCACCTGCACGAATTTATGTTTTTTCTAGCTGTGTTTGATTCTGATATCTGCTTATATTCCATAACTCAATTATCCAGTTTAATTTTCCCACAGCCCTGAGTATTGCATTCTCGGATGCCTGAAATTTATTCTTGGAGTCACCTGCATTCTGTTTGTTTATCTATCCTTATTTCATGTGTGGATCTAATTTTTTTACCTGGAGATCTGACTTTTATTCCTAGTTCTACCTACATACATTGTCTTTATATATTTGGTAGATACACATGATACTACGTGGAATTTATACATGGAGCTACATGGTTGTTCTTCCTGGATCTATTTGGATTCTATTCCTGGGTCTTCCTGGGCTTTAATCCTGGAATTTCAAGCATTGCTGCCTCAGATTGGCTTTTCTTCTGAACCCCCATCTATCTATTCCACATTTGAATCTGCCTGGATTCCATAACTCTATCTACCTGGATTCTACATCTGGATCTACTGGATTACTCACCTAAATCTACCTGGATTCCACAACTAATCTCTTTGCAGTCTACACCTGGATCTACCTGCACACCATGTATAAATCTACCTGGATTTCACTCCTGAATCTATATTGATTCCAGACTCTGCCACGCATTATAAGCTTACTTTCAATTAGCCTGAAAGGTGTATTCATGAACTCATACATTTCCTGTCATTAGTTATTATATTTTGTAACATATCTTCTGTTAAAACAAATGGTGTTACTGGAGCAAGAGAATCTGTGCTTTTTGTTAGGAAGCGCGGTTCTGATCCTACCAAGGAAAACTGAAAATGGCGCCTTGCAGAGCATCCCCCTGGAAATCCTCACCATTAGAAGTTACAGTGAGGAATTATCAAAGTCTTCATCTCAGAATATCTGGTTTAAGGTTTATCATGTGGCTGGCAATATTTAATCACCAGGTATAACCAGTTTCCAATTTATCTTTTTTATTTTTTTAAAATATTTATTCATTTTTATTACATAGTCAGATACACAGAGAGGCTAAGAGACAGAGAGGAAGATAGTTAATCCGTGGATTCACTCCCAAGCAGCTGCAGCAGCCAGAGCTGAGCAGATCTGAAGCCAAGAACCAGGAGCCTCTTCTGGGTCTCCCACATAGGTGCAGGGTCCTGAGGCTCTGGACTGTCCTCTACTGTTTTGTCAGGCCACAGGCACAGAGCTGGATGGGATGCAGGATGACAGGATTAGAATTGGCACCTATATTGGATCCAGGCATGGTCAAGGTGTGGACTTTAACTGCTGGGCTAGTGCATCAGGCCCCAGTTTCTGATTTATTAAGGCAAGATAAAAACTCTCATGGGCAATTATGAAGCACAGAAAACAAAAAGCTGTGCAGAAGCTAACTTGTGGGAAAGAAGCATAGCAGGAAAAACTTATTTCTAATTAAATGAAAACTTGTCTCATGCAATTGGTAATCCATGCAGATTTGTATATTGCTTATTTCCTGGAACCTTTTAAGTTTTTTCTTGATACGTTGCCAATTTTATTGTTCTGTATTGGGAAAAGTGTATATTTTTGACACCAGTTTGTGAGTACCTTAAAATATATATATATTTTTTATTTTTACTTGAGAATCAAAGAGACAGAGGTATAAACAGATCTCTCATCCACAGGCTTATGACCTAAATACCCTAAACAGCTACTGCTAGGCCAGGCCCAAGAAAGCAGCCCAGGACACAATCCAAGTGCAACTTTGGGTGTGAGAGCTACAGCTGCTCGAGCCAGGCCTTGCAGCTTCTCAGGGTGCGCACTGCAGGAAGCTGGGATAGGAAGCAGAGCTGGGATATGCACATAGGTATTCCACTCAGGGACTTTGGTTTTCCAAGCAACCGTTTAAACTCTATAAAAGTATTCTTTCCTATGAACCTTTAGAATGCATGAATATTTAATTAAGACTTTATAACTATCACACCAAGTCCTAAGTACATAATTGTTTTTTTTTCAGATAAAACCGCCAAACCTTCTCCAAGTTGCTGTATATAAACATCCATTTGTTTCTTTCTGATTTGAAACTCATATTTCCCGGACAGTTGCATATATATAAATTTCACAGTACTTTCATCTGTATGCCTTCTCTAATTTAATTTTCTTGCTAAGTCTAACATTAACAAACAGTTCAAGCACAGATGCCGTTTTCACTCCCACTATTCGTGAATTTCAGATAATGGGGCAAAAGGGAGATGGGAGGACCATGGCTCCGCAGAGGAAGGCATTCTTGGGAAGAACTGCAAATTGCCAAGTGTCGTTTGCCTGAAGTTTCTGATCCCTGCCTTCATCTGGTGTTCTGAACTTCCCATCCTTATTCTGTCACATTACCAAGGTGGGATTCACTCACTCATTAAGCCTCTCAGACACCAATAATATTTTGCCTGTGCAGTTTCCAGTGCTTTTTAATTTATGATTATAAGGTCATCTCCAGAAACCCAAGTGGTTATCCAAGGGTATGATGTGTTAATATTCAGACACCAAAGCAAATATTCACCCCCACGACCCTTACTCCAAGAAGCAAGCCTGCCCTAAACGTCAGCGCTTTCAGACATCTGCTGGCTTCAGTCGAGGTATGCAGGGCTGATGTACTGATATGTGGCAGTGCTTTCCAAAGGAACAAAGAATTATGTGACACTTAACAGATACCCCTGGTGACTGCCTACAGCATGCATGAGTAGGAAACACTTGATTGAGGCACACAGGGGGACAAGATGGTACTCCCTAGACAGATGAAAAGCAATCTCTGAATGGTGGAAAATACAGAAAATTAAGTTCTTTGTGCTTACTCCATCATTATGTGAAGTTTCACAGCATCACCAACATGATTAACTATGTGGGTCCAATGGAAAGACTCACTCAGCCATCTTATCTACCCCTGCAAAGAGTAAGTCCTTTTTCCCTGAATGAACCCACTTATTTTCAAAAACAGATTGCAATCCATGATGGGACTCTCCGAAATCACTACAGAATAAGTGAATGACTCTGAGAGTCCATTTTTTGGTATTTGACCATGTTTACTTATCGACACAATTTTTTTATATCCACTCTGTATAAGATATTTACTAAATCCAAAATTAAGAATGATGACAAGGATCAGAGGTTATATAATTTTTATGATAAAGAAATCTGGCAGTGGCATTGTGGTTAGGTCAGGCAGTCATGACAACTCTGACATCTGGTACTAGCATGCCAGTTTGAGTCTGTTGCTCTGCTTCCAGTGCAGTTCCCTATTATTGCAACCGGCAAAGTTGTGGAATTTAACCCCCAAATTGGACTACTACCATCCTAGATGGAGGCCCAGGTAGAGATCCTGGCTCCTGACTTGGCCCAATCATGGCAGAGTTCTGGGAAGTGACCAGTGGATGGGATATCTGCTGCTGTTTTTCTTTATCCTTTCCTCTGAGTTCATCTTCTTTTCAAACAAATAAAAACAAAGCCTTTCAAAAGAAATAGGAAACAAAATGTGATTGTACTTGTCTGAAATCCAATCAGGATCTGTGGCATGGGATCTCTGTTCTGTGCACGTCATAACGTACCCATGAATACATCTGCTTTACAAGGCTGGACTCCACATACTGGAACACAGTTTGGGGTCAGAAATTGCAAAACAATTTGACCAACCTAAAAGAGAGTGACATAAAGATTTGAATGTGTAGCCAGTGAAAGGCACCTGCACCACCGTGGACAGGTTGCGGCATTGCACAGGCCCTTATCACTCATGATCTCCACCCCACATATCCTTTCTCCTAAAAGCTGCAGGTCAGTAAACGGATGCTTGTAAGAGTAGTGCTTGAGCATTCCGCCTTCTGACAGCTCACACTGCAGCAAGCTTTCAGGTGACAATCAGCCCATTACTGTGGCAGCTAATTGGCTTGCCCAACTCTTTCAGGTGAGGTTCTACTGCATGAGAGAGCTCTCTGGAATACATTCAATCTAATGCATCAGTTAAGAGGCCTTGACATTTGGAAATTCTTTAGTTTTTTCCTACAGGTATTCAACATGGCTGCCAACCAGGTCCTTGAGAATGTTTGAAATAAAGAGCAGTGCTGTCTGATTTCAGGTGTGAGTCAGTTTTCATCTTCCTCCTCATGGATCTATTGATAATTTTTTTTAAAAATAATCTTATTGTTAAGACAGATTTATAGAGAGAAGGAGAGATGGAGAGAAAGATCTTCTCTCCCCTTGCTCATTCCCAAAGTGCTGCAACGACTGGAGCTGGCAAATCCAGAGCCAGGGGTGCCTTCCAGGTCTTCAACGCAGCAGCAGGTTACCAAGGATTCTATCCATCCACTACTGTTTTCCCATGGGCCAAGCAGGGAACTACAATGGAAGTGGGACACCCAGGACATGAACTGGCATTCTTATCTGATCCCAGCTCTTTCAAAGTAAGAATTTAGCCACTGAGCAATTGCACCAGGCCCTCTACTAATAATAGTTGAGATATTTGTGCTTTGGGTCCAAACTCCACGCAATCAAATCTTGCAAAACATGTTCTGTTAGGACTTTCATTTTTTCTTGAAAAATAAATAGCAGTGTATTTTTTAAGTTCGTGTAAAATTAAACCCAACATTATTGCTTTTGGTGTTTGCAATTTTTTGTAACTGTATATATTTTAACTTTTTTATTTTTTATTATATTTTTGACAATCTTCACATTGTTAATTAGGGGAAGAAAGGTTCAATGGCTATAGGGAAGGGGTAAGACTATTATTTCCATATTGATTTCTTCATGTATCTGAGGTAAAGGGGGATATTGAGGGAGAAGCCCCACCCAGTTTCCCACCTACCCCAAGTCCCGGATGTGGGGCATGCTCTGAGATATTTGCTAAAGTGGTTTTGATAGTTCACCAGTTATGAATCGCTGCCAATCTCGCCACTCCAAGCATGATGAGGTCTTTGAAGAATCCACTGATTGACATAGTCCATCATAGAGTCTCCATTTGCCCAGTATTTCACTGCCAACATATAGCTGAGATGGTTGATTGACTTGTTCTGTCTTCTGTCGTTTCTTGGTTAGGGTTCTGAGTCCAGCATTTCAGTTGGGGAGATCCCTGGACTCTCTCCATGTACAGAATCTGACATTGCCAACTTTGACGGCCGGAGCTCGCTGCTGTACAGGTTCAGTCAGAAGCTGATGAGCACTCTCAAAGACGTCATCTCCCTCAAGTTCAAGAGGCTGCATGGAGATGGGGTCCTGTTCCATGGAGAGGGTCAGTGCGGAGACCACATCAACCTGGAGCTCCAGAAAGGAAGGCTCGCCCTGCATCTAAACTTGGGTAGGACAGGCATGGTTTCTTTCCTGCTTTGTGCCCGTTAGTGCCTTGCCAGTTTTGACTTCAGGGCAAAGGCTGAGCATGCTCCAAAACCAGCTTATGCTTCATTGTGTAGTGGCCACTCACCACTTAGCTTTCCTATTCATTCCCATCTGAGAGTTGGGGCCTGCTCAATTTACTGTCTTATGCTCACTATTGGAAAATGTAAGTGCACTTTTATGGTAAGTCTGGTTAAATAACACCATCTGCCTAGGACTCTAAGCCCAGGTGGAGTCCTTTAGCAAAATGGTATTTGAACACACAGGGGAAACAAAAAAACTTCATCATCTTCATGGAAGATGTATACTGTGAAAACACAGCACAGTTTTCAAAAATTCTTGTACTTGTATCAACTTAATTTTAAATTCCATTTTTCCATGGACTCTTCAATATTTACTCTCATCCTTTTGATTTCTGTCTTGCCCTGTGTTGGTGAAATACATCACTTTAGTGTTTATGGACAACAGTGTCCATTCATTGTTGTTAAACCAGAAAGGAGAAGGCCAGGTTAGTCATGATTTTAATGGGTACAAACATATCTGACAGCCTATAGAACTGTGTCAATAATAATAATAATAATCTTAAAAGAAAAAATATCTCACAAATTTGTACCAAAAAAGTCCAAAGGAATTTAATGTGAGACGGCTATTGCACATTACTTCCATACTATTATCCTATTTTTCAAATTCTAAATATATTTCTGAGGGATCTTATGCATTTTAAATAACAGGTATAAGCCTATTTAATCCTAACTTAAAGCATAATTGGCATTCCCTGTCTTATGTGTCATAGTGGCAATCGGGAGTGTGGGGTGTTTGGAATTATTCTTATTTCAAATTCAGCAACTAGGAAAAACCATTTTTATTGTTGATAATGCTGTTAAAATACTTCAACTTTAGAACACAAATAATTAAGTGCTTTGCAAACCAAAGATCTGTAAACCTCCTTTGTAAATTTCAGTTTCTAAAACCAAAAAGTATAATTAAAGCATGCTTTCTTGCAATTAAATTAATTTCATGATTAATTGCTATGGAAAAAAATAGTTCCAAACAATGAAAGGGGCTGAGGGCTTCTTGGGTGTTAGAAGAAACTAGATACAGAAAGATTTTCACCAAGATTTTCACCCTTTTTAGGAACTCCCCAGCTGACATGCACTTAATTTGTTGTGTGACAGACATTTTCCCCAGACACAAGGCTGCTACATCCAGCCAGCAACCATTCGTCATGCAGTAATGAGGGCCATTGTGTGGATAAGAGCATGGATGTTCAACTAGCCTTCCTTGATCACCCCGGGCAACCTCACCACATTAAGGATGTCTTGCTTGTCTGCAAAATGAGAATCATTATGTGCATTAGGGAAGACTGCTGTGAGACGCAAAAGTACTAATAAAGTAATAGAACATACAAAATGAGGTTGTTCTGCTTGGCATGTTATGCTAATTAATTCAGCAGTGGGTAGCAGGAGTTGTAGCAATGATTATTATGCAAAGCAGAGTCTCTTATGCCCAAATATCCACCTGTGGTGGTTGTCACTCAGTTGCCACCCTAAAGGAACATTTTCACTTATTGAGTCAGCAGCTTCCTGAATAAGGAACTCTAAGTTACCCCCAAATATCCTGCCCTGCTACATTCTGTCTTAGATAGTCCAGATTAAATTGTCCAGATGTGCAGGGTAGACATATTTGTTTCTGTTTTTGTTTTGCTTTTTTGCCAGTTTTCCACTGTGACTCACTGTTGAGACAATAATTGTGTCATTAGGAAATTCTCTGACCAGCAAGGAGTAGCAAGTTCACACTGTGTCCCTCAAAGACTGGAATGAAGAGGGCAGAAAGTTGTGCATGTAGAGGAAGTGAGCGGGTAAATTGGCCTTAAATGCTCCTCGTGGGAAGAAAAGAGCCTCGAGGGTTAGAGAAGGGTTGGTGTAAAGCAAGGTACAGGAAGCCTGCAGGTTAGTGAGGGATGGACAGGAAGATGTCTGCTTCCCAGTGCTATTACCTCCTTCAGGCTGAGTCACAGCACAAGGGCTGTCATGTACACAGCCATGTAAATATCACATATAGCCCTTGATGCATTCCCCCCATTGCCATAGGCCTGCAATGTTAAAATTTGGGCCTTTGTAACACAGAGAACACTTCTGCATGTCCACTCATTCCGTGCCCTATTGGAATCACTGTTCATAATTTCATCATTCTACATTGCTCATTCTAAATGTGTGGTAGAACATACATGATGGTGGGTTACCATCCTGACACAGTGAGCTCGCTGAGAACCACCAGCCTCAGCGTGAATGAGAGACAGAGTAAACAGAGCCCTCTGATGGGAGAGAAGATGGATGAATGTGGTTGCTAGCTTCCTGGAGCATCAGGGTGAGGGTGAGACAGGATGGGGGTGCCATCTGATGGGAGAGAACACAGATCAGAATGGCTGTTACTTCTCTGGGAGCAACACAGAGCAAAGGGAGCAGCCAGCCCGGGGAATTGCTCCCCCATTGGTCCTTTGGTCAACTGGTGCTAGTCTGTGGGACATGACTATTGGTACATGATATTGTCCGTACTGATACTCCTGATTGTAAGGCTGCAATAAAAAAGTTCATGTTAAAAACTGCATAAGTAAACACATACGAATAAAATGTATTATTTTGCTATTGTTTTCTCTGATACTTTTCATTCATTTAATTTTCTCATCTTTTGATGGTTTTCTGCCACAAGGACACCTCACAAAGGAAATGAGGAAATGAATTACTTTTTGGTCAAGTTCTGGTGGTCACACATTCTTTTTCTCCAACTGGACTGCATGTCCTCCTTCTTCGTCTATCACAGCAATTATGATCTCAGCTCCATCTGTTACTGCCACTTGGTGGAGTGAATCAGTGGATGGAAGACCTATTTTCTCTGTAAATCAGTCTTTCCAATTAAAAAAAAATCTTTAGAAAAAAAAAAAAAGATTGGAACCACAGTCAGGTCTCTGAGGATGGAAGTTCAAGAAACAGTAAAATAATGAGAGTTTAGATTAAGGCAGAAATCATTCCATCATTCTTAAATCATTTTCTGTAAAGAAAAATGAATGATGGATATATGTTGTTAGTAAGAACTCTGACTTTTTTATTTGCTTATTTTTGTTTTTGTTTTCTGCAAAATTATCTGATCACCTGCTGTCTTTGTTTCTATTGCTATCACAGAATATCTCAGGCTGGGGGTATATAAGGAAATAGACTAATGTCCACGTGGTTGTGAAGCTGGCATGGCAAAACGTGCACATCCCTTGCTGTTTCAGTTACTGAAAGAAAGTGAAAGGTTGTGTGTGGATAGGAAAAGTCATGAGATCTCTCTTTGATTTATGATAACAACTCATGGTCATAGCAACTCAGCCAGTCTTGCAGGAGTGAGCAGTTGTTCTTTCTTTTAGAATTCATCCAGTCCTACAAGAAACAAAATTATCCCACAGAGGTTTCACCTCCCAAGAATATCACAACAGCAATTACTGGGTGATAGGCGTGTGACACAGGGTTTAAAGTGCCACCTGCATCAGCTGCATCCCAGGTGGGAGCGCCCGGCTTCAGGCCCAGCTCTGCTCCTGATTCCAGTTTCCTCCCAAAGCCCAACCACATCACTGGGCCATCCAGAACCTGCTGCTTCACAGGATGCGTATTAACAAGAAACTAGTGCAGAATTAGAGCCAGGACTCAGTGCCAGGCACTCCCACCTGGATGTGTGTGAGTCCAGGGTGTCCACAGTGACATCCTAACTGCTACATCCAATAACCACCCCACCCAATCGTTGTTGGGTACAGTTGTCAGAAGTTTACTTCCTGGAGCAGAAACTTTTTCCTCTTTTTCTACAAATTGATTTTTATAATCTCATTATTGAAAACTCAATTTAATTTGTAGTTTGTTGAAATGATGATGCAGTGAAGAACTCCATAGAATAGGAAAACCCAGCCAATAGATGCAGAAATCCTCAGGATAAATGCCAAGTCTTGCCACAGTCTTTGCAAAGGCTGATGGAGATGAGGACTACCTTCAGGTAGCAAATACTCCAAATGCATCAGTACAGTTGCTCCAGGTGTGACCTCCCTGACTATTGCTCTGATACCCATGTGCTTCAAAACACAGAGAAGGCCTGTTTGACTCAAACAGGTCGGGTGGAGGTGTGGGGAGGAGCTTAAAACAAAAAACCACTGCCCAACATGGAGTTTTATTTTCCTAATGAATCACAAATTTCCATTAGGTAAAGCAATCAAAGAGATGCTTACTTCCCTTTTTAAAGATTCATGTATTTGTTTGAAACAGAGTCACAGAGTTACAGAGGGTGTAAGGAGATAGCTTCTATCCATTAGTTCATTTCTTAAACAGCCACTCAAAACCAGAAGCTTCATCTGGAGCTTCAAAGCAGGCTAAAAGAGCTCAGACACATGGGCCATGTGCTCCTGCCATTCCCAGGTAATTAGCATGGATTTGGATAAGAAATGGAGCAGGTGGAACACCATCTAATGTTCAGATGTGATGCCAGCATTGTAGGCAACATGTTGACCTGCTATGCCACAATGCTGGCTTTGAGATTTCACACACACCATGATGCGTATGAAAAATGGGGTTGGGGAGATTGTTCTAAGGAAACGGGAGATTACTGAAGCACAGGACATCAGGTGAATGTAGACAGAAGTGTGTATTTTCAAAGGTGCAAGTGCATGGATTTAGACTGTATTCAGGAGGAATGAATCACAGAGCTACTATGGGTTGTAGGTAAGTTGCACAAAACTCAAGTCAGTGGCAAAGAAGAAGTAAGCTAATGAAGGTATGAGTAAACTAGACTTAAATATGTGCTATATGAAGTTTGGGATATGTGTTTTACTTTCAATTACAGATTTCCAATTGGCAATGGCAAAGATCATTCCAGAGGACAGGCCAAGAGAAACAGTTTTGGGGAAAACATACAGGTGGTGATGTTCTCACGAACTCTGCTAATTCAGGTGGGTATAGAGTAACAACAGAATAGGTAGAATCTTAACACTGGGACCTGGAAAATACCAAGCAAACCAAGAGGATAAGCGACTTTTTTGGGGGGATGGGGGGGCAAAAAGAAACAGTATCTGAATCGAATCCCACTGTGAGGCCAAGTGAGATGAGAAAAATGCAGTGAACACAGGCATAGGTCTCTAATGACCCTGACTGAAGTCCCTTCTTTGAGGCACTCTGTAAATCAGGGTTCTTTCACAGAAACAGACCCAGTGGGAATTCTGCCCACACTGAATTCATTGTACATATTTTAACCCCTGCTGCTCCTAGTCTTTCTGTACAAGTTAACAATGCAGATGAACACGAAAGACATTTCAATAGAGTAGGAAGAAACAAGAATGAGGGCATTTTAAGGAGCAATACAATTGTTATAGACCAAAATAGATGGCTGGCAAAACAACAAAAACAAGCAATTTGTCAGCATGAAACCTCCGTATTTCACTTAAAACAAATATTATTGAACTGGCTTGGCCACATATTGTCAAAGAAGGGTTTAGAGGAGATTCTAGATTCTAGGAAGAGGGAATCTATGCCCATTAGATGTCCTGTGCCTCCTAATGCAGGGGAACAAGCAGCAAGCAGTCCTTCTTTGGTCCATTTCATTGCTGATGCCTATGTTCTACACAGCACTCTTTCAGAAAGTGCTTCTGCAAATAAACGCAGGCATTTGAGCGGCAAATTACCATCCAGAACTTTACTCTTATCAACTACTCTATGATCGTATTGTACTTGGGGAACTTCTTAACATTTTTTAGCTGGGAATGTAGGGGATCTCTGTTCCCACAAATCATCTTCTATGGGATGGAGCTAGAAGATTGTGACATGTACAGGGAGTTCCACATTCTACTGTCTGTGTGCAATTGATGTCTCTGAGGAAAGGGATGTATCAGCCATTCTGCAATTCTGCAACCATACCCAGGAACCTGAAGAATTGATTTAGATCACAATGGCAGAGATCAAGTGTTATCTACTAGTATCCCTTGTTTTTTGGCACAGGAATAGCACAGATTTAGTACTGAAGGTAAAAGTTTTATTATGATAAAACTTTTGACCTCAGTGAAAAAGAATGAATTTTAGGGATGAAAGACTCCTGGCCTACTTTTGGTCAGGTTCTACTGTAATGCCAATGCTGCCCATGTTTTTAGTCATCCCGTGTACACATTAGCGTTCTACTCTTACATTCAGTAGAAATAAGCTACAGATGAATCAGTGGAAGGCATCACTCCAAGACAGAGATACTTTGTGAGTTATAATTTTAAATATGCCTTCTTCTATGACAGAACTATTGTCTGTTCTCTCAGGAAGGGAAATGTCATACTAACTCATCCCACATCTGAGAAAGAACTAAGCTTAAAGTTCTCTTTTATTCCAAAGGAAACAATGTTGTTCCAATAGCAAAAGCTCTTGACTTAGATTTTTACTGAGTCTCTATGATATTATCACATTTCAAATCTTCAGCACTAAATAGAAGATTTTTTCCCTGCTTCTGCATTGATTAGTATGTCTTAGAGTACACACACACTATATATATATATATATATATATATATATATATATATATATATATACACACACAGCCTGTATTTATTTATATACATAATACATTTAATATATACTTTCAAATATTTTATATTTATTTTATACTTTATTATATATAAATATATTTAACATCTAGAAAAGGTTTCAAAATTGTTGTCACTTATAATGGGGATTAACCAACATTCTGTGTTTAGTGCACTGAAATACACAGGACAGGTATAAATGTCATGTGGGGCATTTACTAAATGAGCAGCCATAGACCTCGACCCTCATGCCAATCTTCCCACTTGGGTTCCACCGCAAGGGCACAAAGCGAATGAAGCGGGCTCTCACAGAGTGTGGGAGCTTGTGGTGCACCACGCTGTCAGCATTCACATTCCCTGAGAAGGTCTACAGAGAGAAAGAGGGCACTGAGCTCCGTGACACCATGCACAGTGGTGGGAATCCTAAGTCAATCACAGCAAGTCTTGGAGAGAACTCTTCAGTTCTCCAACCGATTCCAAATAAAAACGTGTCTTGGGTGAAATTTAGTTATTTTTTCAGAAGCGCTATACAATATGCTTAAGATATTCCTCATCTCAGTCCCAAATTTTATGTATAAGGCAATCCGAAAATGTCAAAAGACAAGTCACTTTAAAGTTCATGAAATCTTTTTTTTTTATTAATTATTTTGCATTATGTGACAGTTTCATAGGCTCTGGGAATCCCCCCACCCCTCCCCACGCCCTTCCCCCCTGGTGAATTCCTCCACCTTGTTGCAGTATTACAGTTCAAATTCAATCAAGATTTTTTCTTTGCAAATATATACCAAGCATAGGGTCCAGCTACTTATTGTCAAGATGGGTTGAACAGTTTCTTGGGGAGACCATTTCTGGTCTGAAGTTAGAGCTGGTAGAATATCATCCTAGTCAATTAAGAGTCCCAGTATAACATCAACCGCAATTTACAACATTATGGAATTGACATGGTTTTGAATAACCAGTATGTTAAAAAAATGCAAGTTCTTAACCACATCCTATGATTAGCTCATTGACATTTAAATTTTAGTTTATATACAGGACCGGCTGCTATATACCTTAAAATGGCTATAGGGTACCATTCAGCTGTCTCGTGTCTATTTCATTTTAGTATTTAGCCATTTGTTGTGTTGAAGTATAATTTTGCTGATCTTGGCAGATTTTAGGATAATCTAGATTGGCTTGTAACTCTAACAAGACATTTATAAAATCTTACAGCACAACAAAGATATTCAAACTTGGTGTGGAATTGGAGAAAACTGACATCTCCTCTTACAAAGAAATGTTTTAATTGGAGCAATAATTATCATTAATTGAGGGCAGTTATTCTGCTAAATCGTTTTATCATTACCAGCTTTCACAGATGAAAAGAAAAAATAAAAACAAACAAAACCATTGAATCGTAGATTGAGAAACAAAGGAGCGGAAAGTCTCTGAACCACTCCATTGGTTAGTAACTGGTCTGAAGTTCAATTCCAAGGTTGACCTGTTTCAAATCCTGTGGTCTTTCCACAGCCTTGCACTGTTCTACTGTCCCATGGTAATTATTACAAGAGGCAGACAACACAACTCAGGCAATAACATGTTTACACATTCCCTTGCAAGGTTTAATCAAAGGAATCCGAGCATTGGACAATCTGCCCCGAAGACAATTTATCTAACAGCTTTCATTTTGATGAATGACTGTTGGAGAATATTTTTCTAGCTGATAAAATCTTAAAGTTTACTCCTCCTCTTCCATGTTGATCAGACTAGAGTAACATACTTACAGCTTAAGATTTACCGTTAAGATTAGAATACATCCCAGCAACAAGAAGGAATATAGCAGTGATATCTACAACAACAGATCTTGCTGAGCAAAGATGCTGTATTTAAAAATTAAACGTTGTTTTATTTCACAACTAGAAGGTTCCAAGAGTTATAAAATTCTGATGACCAAAGTCAGTTCACTATCAGTTTTGAAAGTTTGAGGAAATCCATGTTGCTTTCATTTTCAGATGAGAAGACTTGGGTTTGGAGATGTTAAGTGAGGTGCCCAAATGGAAATCAGGTCACACATCAAGAAAATCTATCAGAAACTGGGACTAGCCATCAGAGGTTATGATTAAAATGCATTGATCCTTTAGCTTTATTCTTGTTCTCACCTCCGTATGTAACTGATGGACAGTTTCACTTCCTTTGTCTTCACAAAGATGCGTGCATACATGTGTACACACACTTAACCTCATTGAACTTACAATCCATCTGGCAATCATGTGGTCAGTTAATTTGGTGTCATCATGTCATAGGGGATGACCCAAGGCTCACATAACTAATGACATGAACACACACATAATCAGATCCTTGCTGATGTTCAATCTGAGTCATATTACATCTACCACTTCTCAGGAGTCTATGCGCTGTCTGTCTACCCCAAGTCAAAGCAGCAAGACACAGAAGTTGGAACAGGGTCACACAATATTTATAAAATAAAAGCTACCAGGACTATGACTATTAAATACTGTGTGTCTAGGCCTGACACAGTATCCTAGAGGCTAAAATCTGTACCTTGCACACACTGGGATCCCACATGGGTACTGGTTCTAATCCCTGCAGCCCCATTTCCCATTCAGCTCCCTGCTTGTGACAAGGATGGCCAAAAGCCTAGAGATCCTGAATCCATGTGTGGGAGACCCAGAAGAGGCTCAGTGTTCCTGGCTTCAGACTGGCTCAGCTCTAGCCGTTGCGGGCCCTTGGGGAGTGAATCAGCAGACAGAACTTCTTCTTCTCTGTCTCTTCTCTTCTTTGTATATCTGACTTTCCAATAGAATAATAAATAATTTTTTTAAATCCTGTGTGCTGATCCTTAACAGTGCAGCTCAGGGCAAGAGTTGGCCTTTCCCTAAAGAACATGAAACTCAGAGAAGTGCAAGTATTGTCAGGTTGTCAGAGCTCGTGACTTTTCACCATGTTCTTTAAAAAACACCACTAACTCCCCTACTCCTCTTTTGAAAATCATTCACCGCATGTGCCCCAAAAGTGCTAACAGACAATGGCTCCTTGGGCAAGGAATCATAAGAAGAGTGTGTACAAGATTGAGAGTGTGCAAGGATAGGCGTGAGCTCCTGCTTCCCTTTCAAACCATACTTCTTGACAGTCAGCACAATTTGTTTCATTGATGCATTCATCTGCAAATGTGATGACTGTATTTGTGGTTTTTCCCCAATCTCTGTGGCTGAAATTCAGTGGATGTGAACTGTGAAGCTATGATAAACATATGCAGTGTGCTTAGCTACACACCGTGAGTAGGTCTGGGTTAACCTTCCTGAAATGACTCACTGGAATTCAGTGATGATGCCATGTTCATGCTAAATACAAGAGGGAATCAAACAAAGGCAAAATAACATGCTCAGGGAAGCTTTGAACCTTGAATCTGATACACTTGAAAGTAACATTGCACTCAATTCGATGTTACTAATATAAGTCACATATTTGCTGAGAGAGTAGTTGGGAAGGCAAGTTCCAACTGAACAATCCTTAGGCAAATATCTTTGTATTACAGTGTACTCTCAAGTAAGAGCCTTACTGCTCTCAGGCCCCAAGCAATTTAAGCCAATCATGCTTAAGTTTTCTGAATGGAGTTCAAAATGTTCCACTCTCTACCTCCCCTACCCCGCACAAAAAAAGACTGAAAACTAAAGCTATCAAGCTTCTAACAGCCCAGGGCTAATTAGGAATGCATTTTTTAAAAAAACTTGATAAGACACTTAATGAATAGCAATTAACACAAAAGCCATAAAGTTACAACTGATATTGATAAACCCATTTAGTCTTCAGTTTTCTAAACAGATGTTTTGGGGCGAAAGACAAAAATGATTTCTGGGACCAGCGCGGTGGCCTAGCAGCTAAAGTCCTCGCCTTGAACGTGCCGGGATCCCATATGGGCACCAGTTCTGGTCCCAGCTGCTCCAGTTCCCATTCAGCTCCCTGCTTGTGGCCTGGGAAAGCAATCGGGGACGGCCCAAAGCTTTGGGACCCTGCACCCTCATGGGAGACCTGGAGGAGGTTCCTGTCTCCTGGCTTCAGATCGGCGCATCACCAGCCATTGCGGTCACTTGAGAAGTGAATCATCAGATGGAGGATATTCCTCTCTGTCTCTCCTCCTCTCTGTATATCTGCCTTTCCAACAAAAAAATAAATAGCTTAAAAAATAGTTTCCATTCATGTACTTACAAAACAAAACCAGAGAGGCAGGGGTTAGATACTGGCCACTCAGGGGAATAAATGGGTGTTCTGAAAAGAAGGGTTTTAAAAGGCAAAATCAGCATGAACCACCTGAGCTCTTTTTAGGACTCTTCCTCTTGTGGTACAGTGTCCAATATTTCCTTCTTACTGAACATAGGCCACACATGCTTGTCAATGCATGGGAACAGCTGTCCAATTAGACTAAGAGACCACTAAGAAAATATATGGCACATACAGATCTACTCATAGCCCAATATTTGGCAAAATAGGATTCTGGAACCATGTCACTCTCCATCCAACCTCCGTTACCTAGAGAGCAAACCGTGTATGGATTTTAGTCACTATAGGGAGGGCATAACTTACAATGGTTTCAGGGATGGTTTTTAGCCTGTGTGATGCCATGCATGAGGAGCTTCACTGGAATTCAGCATTTGCAGCCGTTTCCAGGCTAGAGATCTGTGGTCCCATCCTTTGTGGTGATGCTAGGCAGTGGCATAGTTCCATCAGCCCCGTGGTCGTGAGGTGGAAATGCTCCTAGCGCATGTTGTCTTGCTGGCCTCTGATGTGTAGCGGGCTCAATGAACACAATGCATTGATTAGTTATGGAACTTCCAGATTCTGAAAAGCTTATCACAATGGAAATACCGTCTCCATGGAACATCCATAGAGAAAACATTTCCTCCTTCTCTGATGACCAGGAAGGGGACAAAAACTCATGCGGCTCACTAAGGATGAGCTGTGCTCATGAGAATCAGTCACTCAAGCTGTGTCTGTCATGAGGCATAACTACCCTCACTGGGCTCATCCCCCATTTGGCCTCTGTAGCTGTATCATAAAAGATACATTTCCTTTTAGCTCTGTTTCTGGAAGCAGAGATACCTTCCTTGGTTATTTAGTGTCGCTTCAATCCTGTCCCAGCGCTGGCCCCACTTGTACCCTTGTGCAGTCAATGGCCCAGGAATCTTTCTGCTCCAAATCTCCTTGTTCTGAATGTAGGTATCAAGAGTTGTCTTGAAAGGTGGTGTGACCATTTTAGAAAATGAACTTTTAAAGAATATCCTAATGTTGCAAATGTTGTTCCTGATTCACCTATATTGAAATTCTTTCTTGGGAAAAATTTTATCTGGTTTGAATTCACCAAACACACAACTGGAACTCCACTGACCCCATTATATTCCTTTTGTACATTTTTAATAATCATTTATCTTATTGGAAAGTCAGAATTACGGAGAGAGAGGGGAGACAAAGAGAAGGATCTTCTGTGTGCTTGTACTCTCTCTAAGTGGTTAAACAGCTGGAGCTGAGCTGATCCAAAGCCAGTAGTCAGGAACTTCTGGGCCTCCCATGTGTACAGGGTCCCAAGGCTTTGTGCCATCCTAGACTGCTTTCCCAGGCCACAAGCAGGGAGGTGGATGGGAAGCGGACACACCTAGAGTGTGTCCCACACTTGGCAATTATAAGGTGAGGACTTTAGCCACTAGGCTGCTGTGCAGGGCTTTGCTTTTGTACTTTTTAAGGTGGGATGCAATAGACCCTGAAGACATTTGTGTGACGGCATCAATTAAATGCCTCCCACACTTGGAGTTATCAGTGTGGACTGAGTGGCCATGCAGAAAAACCGGGCTCCTCAAAGATGTTGTACCCCAAGGCCAAAGAGTGAGTAATCACTCTATTCCATCATTACCCTTCAGCTTTGATGAATCAGGGCCTCCAAGTAAATGATTTGCTTTCAGACTCTTCTACCGGGGCTGGTGCTATGGTGCAGTGTGTGAAGCTGCTCCCTACAGCAGCAGGCTCTCTCCCTTTCAGTCAAGTCCCTGTTAATGCAGCTGGCTAATCAGCAGAGAAAGACACGGCCACCCATGCAGGGGAACACGCAGGAGGTGTATTTTTTCTTGAGCGGTACCAGGTGTGACCATTTGGCTTCTGAATCAGTACAAAAAGGCTTTGTTTCTCCCTCTGCCTTTAAACTAACTAAAATAAATCTTTAAAAAAATTACAGAAAAAAAAAAAACTTTTCCAACAATAAATGCAGCATAAACAGATTTTTTTTCAAATTTTGATGTAAGAACATCAGTGTATATGCAGTCTATTGGCTTCTCTAAGAAAATTGTTACTAATGAGTCACTTATTGATTTTAAAAAATATTGCCAACCGATACAGGAGTCCAATATATCAACTCAGAATGAAACAGAAATAGGCTTTTAAGCTCACCTCCTAGGATGCAAATCTAGACCACTGATCACCCTTGAGGGCCTTATCAATGTCACGATGAATATCTGCCAGAGAAATAGGTACAGAGATGAGAGCAAGCTCCTAGGCTGCTGTTGCTGACCTCTGCTGAAGTCCCGGACAGTGTGTCCTTTCTGCTGTGAGGTCTCCTGCACCTTGCGGAAGGGACCTGGATGAAGCTCTTGGCTTTGGCCTGGCCCAGCCCTGACTGTTGTTGGCATTTGAGCAGAAAACACATGGGTCACACACTTCTCTTGTCTTTACTTCTCTTTCTGTAACTCCTGATTAAATATTTATATATTCAGCTGAATGAATGGCAGCATTGCCATAGGGTGCAAACCAGGAAAAACCAGAAGCCTGACACTATTAGCAAATCAGATTTTTCACACAGCACTACAAGAAAAGAAAAAAATGGTCTTGTTCCTTGCCATTCTGAAAATTAAAAAGAAAGCTTTTCCAACTCCCTCTCCCAGGAAATAGGAACTGGCAGCAAGAGAGTTGATAACAACCTTGGGCTTCTGTTGCAGGACCTGGAGATGAAGGGAGAAATTGTAACAAGGCGCAGAACCAAAAAGATGCAATGAAGCCAAGTCACTGGGAAGAAGGAAAATGGAAAACCAAGATACAAAGGCTGATGCATTTGTCAGCCCATGACCTCTCATTGTGTGTCTGGTCATTTGCAATCCAGCACTCTGATGATTTTTCCTGTCCTACTTCATGTCCCTTCCTAGATGTTACCAACCGACAATTTACACACATAAGTTTAAGATTTCTATTTACCTATAAATTTGCATTTTAAGTAAGTATGTAATATATTCAGGGTAAGGAAATCTCTTATTTTCCACCAAGAATATTTATAATAGAATTATAATCCTTGTTTGCACTCCTAGAGAACAATGGTCTTCCTTCTTTTTGTGATCAATGGCATGGCTAGTGGTGAGCTAAATCAGTGTATATTGCATGGACAGAAATTATGTCCTTATGAAAATGAAAAAAAACAAAGGAATGAAGGAGGAAGGACTGGGGGTGTGGAGGAGGGGGACAGGAAATTATAACTGTTCCCTTAGAAATGTACTTATGTACTTACCAAACACAGAAAATCTGTTTAATTACATTAATATATTTTAAATCACTCTTTAAAAATATTTTATTTTTATTGGAAAGTCAGATATACAGAGAGAAGGAGAGAAAGAAAGGAAGATCTTCCATCCGATGGTTCACTCCCCAAGTGGCTATAATGTCCACAACTGAGCGCAGCCGAAGCCAGGAGCCAGGAGCTACTTCTGGGTCTCCCACAGGGGGTGCAGGGTTCCAAGGCTTTGGGCCATCCTCTAGTGTTTTCCAATACCACAAGCAGGGAGCTGGATGGGAAGCACGACTGCGAGGATTAGAAACGGCACTCATATGGGACCCCGGCACATTCAAGGTGAGTCCTTGTTGCTAGGCTATTGCACTGGACTCAATATGTCTGTTTAAAAGCTGTAACCTTAAATTTAACTCGACCATAGATATACTGAATTTGTAATCCACCTGTAGTTGTCTTGGCATGGCCAGTTAAAATTATTTCTAAGGATTTAGAACTGGCTGGAAGGTATTCCAAACATTCATAAAAAATATGTATTTGCAAGTTCATTTTCTTGCAAAATAATCTGTAGAGCCATGCAGAGCCTTTTCATGACATACATTTTGGAGAGCATCCCTATATGACATATAGATTTGTTCATCCCCGTGTCCTCATCACTACAGTCCAGGTGTTGTGAGGGCACAGTCTTCTGAAACCACAGGCAGCAGGACACAGGTAACCCATAACATGTCTGCGTTAATTCGGAAAGGATACATGGCCTTTGTGCCCCTACAACTCATGGTAAAATCCTGTATATTGATGTGTGTATCTGAAGTAGCTTGAGAGAGAAATTCCTGTTCATAGAATCTGATGAGGTTGAGAATAAAATTGAGAATTTTTTCCTCAATGAACAATGCTTCAAATGCAAAAAAAAAAAAATCATGACACCAGAGTTTAGAGTTGCTTCTCCCATACAGTTCCTACTGTAGGGCTCTTCCTTCCCAGGCTATGGTGCATCAAAAATGCAAATGCATTACCATTATTCAGGAATTAAAAAACAAAACAAAATCACTTACTTATTTCCTACAGTACACACATCAGCACATCAGCAGAAACTATATTTCATGGATTTTTAAAAATATTTATTTATTTTCATTGCAAACTCAGATATACAGAGAGGAGGAGAGACAGAGAAGAAGTTCTTCTGTCCAATGATTCACTCTGAGTAACCTCAACAGCTGGTGCTGCGCCGATCCAAAGCCAGGAGTTTCCTCCAGGTCTCCCACGCAGGTGTGGGGTCCAAAAACTTTGGGCCGTCCTTGACTACTTTCCCAGGCCACAGGCAGGGAGCTGGATGGAATGTCGGGCCAGTGGGATTAGAACTGCAGTCTTTATGGGATCCCAGCATGTTTAAGGTGAGGACTTTATACACTAGGCCACTGCTTTGGGCCCTCTCATGGATGTTAAACTTTTTTTGTTTTTATTTTCATTTCTTAAAATCATTTTGTACTCATTAAATTCTTCACTGACTCACAGATCATACAGTAGTATAGTTTTCGTCAAGAATGCTCTTGATTTTGTTTTTCATTCCATCAGGGACACATTAGTCATTCAGTAGCATGTATTTAAATTCATGGTGTTGTAAATTTCTATTTTTCTTCCTGTTATTGATTTTTCTTGTGGCTTTTCATTTACAGGGATGTATAACTACTGTAGAATGAAAAGTATCATATCCACCTGTGAGGATTCATTGCAACATACATCTGTACTGCAGATCAAAGATGGGCTCCCAATGAAAGTGTTAAGTTTGTCTTGACAATAGGCTACTAAACTGTCTGGCATGGTCCATGCCCGTAATGATGGACTTATGACTGTTTATGAAAAACTATATGATTGTTAATAACAGAGTGGAAAATAATGTGTTGGGGGGGAGTTTTTGCGAGAGATCAGGGAAATCACAGAGCCTTTGAAACTGTATCATAAAATAATAATTTTCAAGAGTGGGAAAAAGATAACAAGATCCAGTGTTGGCACTGGCTCTGTGACCCAAGCAGATTTACACTGGAGTTGAGGACTCCCTCTTCCTTGGCAGATGGACAGAGCTCAAGGTAAAGTCACCAGGTACAGAATCCTGGGGTTAGGGATCTAACCTGGAGATGCTTTGTGCACCTGTTACTGTTAATATCAACGGGAGATTAACACAGATATCGAATCTTTATGTTCAAAGATCTGTCAACAGCCCAGTTTGCATTCCTAGTGAATTGACTCAGCATAGAAATGTGTGGATTTTCTTTATTTTCTTTATTTTCTTGACTTTCATGATAGTTAAAGTAGTAAGCCAGGAGGGACTCTGAAGAATGTGGAAGTATTCTTCAGGGGCTCCAGGTTGATGCATAAAGATCAGAGAAGTCATAGAGAAAAACAAACAAACAAACAAAAACAGATGAGACTTGACTAAAGGCCTTTGGGAACAATGAAAATTGTGACATTTGGAAACCCCACACATCTCAATACACAGAGAAGAGCTATAGGATGCAGACAACGAAAAGTTGTGTTTGATGAAGTTCTTCCATTCTTAGTTGCACAGGAAATTAACAAAAATGGTTCTGGATGATAAAGGAAAATTAATGGTATTTGGACAATATTCACTAAAAGGACTAAACACTCAGAAACTTGTCGGAGTTTCCTGGTGTCAGTTAGTGACTATCAGAATACAACTGGGTGCATAGCATCAAAATGAAGGCAAGTGAACAGGTTTGTAGAAAAGCAGAATTAAAATACAAGCTTAGCTGCAGGAGCCTGGCACTGCGGTCCACATGTTGCTTGAGGCAGCTGAATTCCATGCTGTGCTAACAACTCTGGACGCCAGCTTCCTGCTTGTGGACACCCCGAGGATGCTCCCTGCCACCCACATGGAGCCCTGCGTTGAGATCCCTGCTCTTGTAAATATTTGCAGATTGAACCAACTGCTAGATCTCTATCTGTATCTCTATATTTCTCTGCTTTTTAGTAAATAAAATAAAAATAAGTAATTTGTTTTTAAAAGTCAAATTTGTTTGAGAAACATATTTGAAACCATTCATGTGTTCCCATAACATGTATTGGCCATGGACTTTTTCAAAAGCCCATGTGTAAATTAATTTCAATATTTTTTAAATTATTGTTTAACTACTGTTAATTATTTGAGAGAAAAAAAACCATCCAACTACTGGCTCGCTCTTCAAACGGGCACGGTGACCAGAGCAGGGCTAAACCAGGAATCCAACCCAAGAGTCCCACATGAGTTGGAAAAGATCCAACTGCCTAAACCATCAGTACATCCTCCCAAGGTGTGTGAGCTTGATGCTGGGATTGGGTGTGCAGCCAGGACTTCAACCAGAGTTACAGACCTTCACTGTCAAAGAAAAAATGTTAAATGCTTCTTGTCTTTGTCGTATCTTCCCACCCTTCTTTATCTTATTTCATTTTTTTTTTTGTCTTTTGACGAAGGACAACAAAATGCAAATAACAAGTCATATTTATAAAATATTATATTTAGGAATCAAATCTGCACAAATTATTTTGAGCAAGAGCTAGAGATTCTGAGTAAGATGACAGGGTTTTATGAATCAATTTCAATATGACTTTATGTCATTATGGTGTAATCTCTATCTTAAATTTCACTGAATCTGTAAAAATTCATGAGATATGGCCCAGCACAGTCCCCTAGTTGCTAAAGTCCTCACCTTGCAATCACCAGAATCCCATATGGACTGCAGTGCTAATCCTGACAGCCCCACTTCCCATTCAGCTCCCTACTTGTGGTCTGGAAAAGCAGTTCACGATGGCCCAAAGCTTTGGGAGCCAGAACTGACATGTGGGAGACCCAGAAGAAGCTGCGGGCTCCTGCCTTCAGCTCAGCTCAGCTACCGCTGTTGTGGCCACTTATGGAGTAGATCAGCAGAGGGAACATCTTCCTCTCTGTCTCTCCTCCTCTCTGTATATCTGACCTTGCAATAAAAAAAATATATAAAAAAATGCATTAGATCTCTGTCTTTGTTAAAACAGGTTTTGCCTCAGGCCCGGCACGATAACTTAGTGGCTAAAGTCCTCTCCTTGAACCCACCAGGATCCCATATGGGTGCCGGTTCTAATCCACGCAGCCCCACTTCCCATCAAGCTTCCTTCCTGTGGCCTGGGAAAGCAGTCAAGACTGTCCAAAGCCTTGGGACCTGCACCCTCATGGGAGACCTGGAAGAAGCTTCTGGCTCCTGGTTTCAGATTGGCTCAGTTTCAGCTCTTGTGGCCACTTGGGGAGTGAACCATCGGACAGAAGATCTTCCTTTCTGTCTCTCCTCCTCTCTATATATCTGCCATTCCAATAAAATATATAAATCTTAAAAACAAAGCAAAGCAAAACAAAAAATACTAAGAAGTTTTGACTCTAGGAATTTAGGTATCCTTACTAAGAGAATTGATTTAACTAGCCTGCTTCTAGAGATTTCTAAAGACTACTGGTTTAAAGGATTAGCAATCTTTTAACTGTTTTGCTTTTCACAGAAACTACATGGTTTCTTTCCATTACATGGGTTGATTGCTGAGTATATACCATTTTCATCTTGTTTAGATGGTTTCACCTTTTCTTGTCAATTTTTATAGTTCTTCATTCCCGTTAACATTTCTCCACAGTAAGCAATCTTGATGCCTAGTAAATGCTAATTGGTCTTTTAAAAGGTTCCCCATGGAATACTACTCAGCTATTAAGAAAAACGAAATGCAATTCTTTGTGGACAAATGGGCCCGACTGGAATCCATCATGCTAAGAGAAATGAACCAATCCCAAAAGGTTAAATACCACATGTTTGCCTTAATCTGAGATGAAAAGATGACAACTTGGAAAATAGTACCTGTATATTGTAATATTAGTGCAATCTCTTATAACCTGTATCCAATGCAATAAGATAAGGCGATATAATCTATAAACCAACAATTAATGTCAGAATACTTAAGATCTACATCGAAAATCTGTAAAACCTACTATACCCTCAATACGCTATGTTAACCTGTAATGGGGGGGAGTGCAGGGAAATCTTTCAGGACCATAAAAAGAGAGAGAAAAAAGTACAATATAGCCTATCAAGATCAAATCTGGTAATTCATAGATAACAGACTCAAAGTGGCACTAAACAACAATAAAACTACTATACCAATGCATGAGGGGGGAATCGGGTGCGATCCTGACAACCTCTTAACAGGAGGTCATGTGCGTGGAGCAGGGGAGCACTCCAGGGTGGAGCAGGTGGTAAGGAGAAAGCCTGGATCCCAACCATGAAGACTCCCAGACCTTCACCACAAACTATTAATACGAGCAACAAGGACTATATCCCAACTGCCAAGGAGGCCACAGGGAATTGGATGCCCTCGGAGGCCGAGTACTCTGAGGTCACCCACCCCCAACCGGAGCTTCCACAGGGGATGGAAGAAGTCCAAACACTACAGTGCAGAAACCAACGTCATCGGAAAGACAACCAGAAGCCCTGAGTGGTCTGCAGAAACAGAAGAACAATAAACGTCCTTCCGGACCAGGGAGGAGAGCTTTCTCTGGTCCGAGACTGGCTCCACCTCTGGACCCCCCCTCCCTCGCAATGACCATCGGGATCGCTTCGAAAACCCCTCACAGCAAACAAACAATCATACAAACTAAAAAAAAAAAAAAAAACCTAAAATAAATAAACAACAGAAAGTAGAACTTGAAATCTGACAGGAAAGAGCTGGCATGGATTGGCTCATGCCTCGCTGGGTGGGTCACAAAGATTAGTTTTACTCCTCACCATGGTGCTGAGGATTTTCCTGCACACTCCCCCCCCAAAAAAAAAAAAAAAATGTTCTGCACCTAAAATGTTGACATATATCTTGTTAGAGTTACAAGCCAGTCTGGATTATCCTAAAATCTGCCAAGATCAGCAAAATTTTACTTCAACACAACAACTGGCTAAATACTAAGATGAAATGGACACGAAACAGCTGAATGGTGCCTTATGGCCATTTTAAGGTATAGAGCAGCCGGTCCTGTATATGAACTAAATTGAAATGTCAATGAGCTAATCATAGGTTGTGGCTAGGACTTGTTTTCCTTATTTTTTTTTTTTTCTTTTTAATACACTGGTTACTCAAAACCATGTCAATTCCATAACATTGCAAATTGCTGTTGATGTTATATTGGGACTCTTAATTGACTGTGATGATATTCTGCCAGCTCAAACTTCAGACCAGAAAAGGTCTCCCCAAGAAACTGTTCAACCAATCTGGACAATAAGTAGCTGGACTCTATGCTTGGTATATGTTTGCAATGAAAGAATCTTGATTGAATTTGAACTGTAATACTGCATCAAGGTGGAGGAATCCACCGGGGGGAGGGGAGGGGGAGGGAGGGGGGGATTCCCAGAGCCTATGAAACTGTCACATAATGCAAAATAATTAACAATATAAAAAAAAAAAATAAAAAATAAAAAAATAAAAGGTTCCCATGATGAATATCTTTATGCCTCAATTGAAGTGTTCTGGGCAGAGAGCAGAGATGAGAGAAGTCGCTTGGCACTGTCCTCCATCCTCCTTCATGCTTGTCCCCTTACCTTTTCTCAGCAATGCGTGATCCTTGTTCCCTGTCGTGTGCGCGCCATTCTTGTGCCTTTACGTGCTTTTCCCTTTTCTCTTTCTTCTTTCTCTTCTTTCTCTTTTTTTTTTCTTTTCTTTCTTCTTTTCCTTCTTTCTCTTTCTGTCTTCTTTCTTCCCTTTCTTTCTTTTCTCTCTTTCTTTTGCCTTTTCTTCTTCTCTTCTCTTCTCTTTTCTTTTCTTTCCTCTTTATTCCATAGTGAGTACTCAAATTCCAGAACTAGTATTTATCCAAGCTACATCTTTTCCACAGGAGTTGGAACAAGTAACTCTATACAGTGACAAATAAAAGTGTTGAAGTGTAATGCCAGCTAAGTACCTGCTCAGGGCAAGTGCAGTGTCCCAGGGACAGGAATATAAACTGACTTATCAGTTCCATTCATGGTCAAATCCTGTCTGCTTTCCATTTACGTTTTTCTTCTATTTTCTTTCCTAACATTATCTTTCAGGACGAGGTTTCAATCAGCAAGGCAGTAACACAAAGAGTTCCCATATATGCATCTCCCCATTTCTCCTCTTGCCGTAACAATTGTATATTTGTCACAGGTAATAAACCCTACCCAATTTCCCCTATTTTTTAATCCAAACATCTCTACTACTGCAGTTAGCATATGGAAACATATTTTAGACATATCTTACAGTATCAAATATCTCTGTTAGCCTGAAACTGAGTGGTGGTGTTGCTCCTTTGCTCCCCTAGTGTCCTCTCCCGTGTGCGCTGCCTGCTCCATGGAAGTCTTTGGGGTGTTGAGGTGATAAGGAAGAGGAGGTACAGGGGTAGCAAGTCTCCTCTTGGAGAAGGGAGGCTGCTGCTTCCTCTCGTTTGCTTTCTTTGTATGTAACATTTGCATTTAATCCATTTTGTTATGTAACAGATTTTTAAAAAATACATAGTAAAACGATTGACATAGATTCTCTAGCCATGCTCTTTGAAGCAGATATTATTACACTTGTCTAAAAAGTCAAGACATAGACTCATGTGAAGTAGTTAGCACAACCAATACCATATCTCTTAATTTCCAGAGCTCGGATCTGAAACCTGAGGAACTTGATTCTGTCCCTACTCCTAGACCATGAGTAAAACAATGAGAACCCATGATTCTCTAAAGTGATGCTCCACATAGATACATAATATCTCTCCTGCAGAAATGCCTCTATAGAATGGCCTCAGCCCAAGCTTTCTGAATGGAGAGTATTGGTCTTGCTGAATCGTGCGAAATAATATTGTCGAACTTCATTTTTTTGTTTTTGAACCATTTCATTCATACACTCTATGAAAATACTGCTTAAAACATCTATCATGGGACCCCGCGGCGTGGCCTAGCAGCTAAAGTCCTAGCCTTGAATGCCCCGGGATCCCAGATGGGCACCAGTTCTAATCCTGGCAGCTCCACTTCCCATCCAGCTCCCTGCTTGTGGCCTGGGAAAGCAGACGAGGACGGCCCAGAGCACTGGGACTCTGTACCCGCTTGGGAGACCCAGAAGAGGTTCCAGGTTCCCGGCTTCAGACTGGCGCAGCACCGCCCATTGCTCTCACTTGGGGAGTGAAACATCGGGCAGAAGATCTTCCTCTCTGTCTCTCCTCCTCTCTGTATATCTGACTTTGTAATAAAATAAATAAATCTTAAAAAAAAAAAAGAAAATGTCTATCATGGGCCCAGCACAGTTGCTTATCAGCTACAGTCCTCGCCTTGCATGTGCCAGGATTCCATATGTGCACTGCTTCTAACTCTGGCTGCCCTATTTCTCTTTCAGCTCCCTGCTTGTGGCCTGGGAAAGCAATTGAGGATGGTCCAAAGCCTTGGGATCCTGCACCTGTGTGAGAAACTTGGAAGAAACTCCTGGTTCCTGGCTTCAGATCAGCTCAGTGTCAGCCATTGTGGTCACTTGGGGAGTGAATCATTGGACTGAAGATCTTTCTATCTCTCCTTTCTGTATATCTGACTTTCCAATGAAAGTAAAATAAATCTTTAAAAAATCTATCATAATATTCATTGTTTTTCTATAGAGGTTAACTCAAATAGTTCCTTCTTGAATGCAACCTATAAAAAGTAGCTGGTTTCTATCTTAAATGGCTACACCTTCTCTGTTGTAACATACTCGGTTTCTACTTTCACCCCAGTTGCAAGAAAACTAAGCATTTTCCAAGTGTCCAGATTGCTCAGACAGGTGCCTGCCACTGTGTGAAATTCTTATTCAGCAACCACCAGTTTGTCCCTGTTTACCTTTCTGTTTTGTGAATATTTCTCACAAGCTGAATGGGGTGACAGATGGTGGCCAATGAAATGGAGCAAAACTGGCTGGGCCATGAGCTCCATGAGTAGATGATTCCGTGCTGAAAGGCAAGCCATTCTGGCACAGCAGGAGTAGGCGTAAACAAATTCAGAGAGAGAGAAGTCACTCATCAAGGCTGGGTTCCAAGCCCTTTGGAAGACATTGAACCGTCCGTCTGAGGACAAGCTGTGAAGCCAAATCCCAAAGGAATAGGAAGAACAAAGCTGAGAAGGATGCAGGAGATGCCCCTGGCAGCCACTGGATTATCTGCAGTCAGGAGAGAGGAGAGCATATGCACTCTAACCTCCCTTTGTTTTACGGAGTCATGGTATATGAAAACTTTAACCTCTGGTTTCTGAGCTGGATGAGACTGAGCTGACAGTCACAACTGTGATAAATCACAGTATTTTTTTACGTTGCAGTTGCTGCTGCTTATTTTGCCAACCAAGACCTACAGTGTCTTCTCTATTTTCATGTTTACTTTTAAGAGTCAAGATACTTTTTACTATCAAAGAAACTGACCTAAAAGTCCAATTTGCAAATAATTATCATTGCATCTATATGTCTTTTTGTTTCCCACAAACAGCGATTATTGACATATAAAGAAGCTAAAATGTATTTTTTTAAAAAAGTTACTCATTTTTATGAAAATCAGATATACCTAGAAGAGAAGAGCCATAAAGGAAGATCTTCTGTCCAATGATTCACTCCACAAGTGGCCGCAACAGCCAGAACTGAACAAATTCAAAGCCAGAAACCTAAAGCCTCTTCCGGGTCTTCCTTGGGCCATCCTCGACTGCTTTCCCAGGCCACAAGCAGGAAGCTGGATGGGAAGTGGGGTCACCGGGACTAAAATCAGTGCCGATATGGGATCCTGGGGTGTGCAAGTTGAGGGCTCTAGCCGCTGGGCTACCATGCCAGACCCAAATAAATCTGTTTTAAAAAGCTATATACCATCTGCTTTGATTTCAGCAGGGAATCAGTAAATGAGATAAAGCAAATGAACTGTATTCAGAATGACAGAAAGTCATTATTAAGGAAAACACTGACAGAAGATAAATGTGAACCATCAATTTAATTTTAAGGGAGTGAGTATAAATGTATATAAATTATAGTTCCCTTAAACATTTTCTGCTCCTGTAAAGTGTCCCATAAGGTACATTTCCGTTCAACCTAAAAATCACCTCTACTTAGAAAGTTGCAGTTACCAGGTGAGGAAAACAATCCTGGGGCTATGGCCAGGAACAAATCTGAGCCCAGACCTTGCCCAACCTCACAGAAAAGGGCACACCTACATCAGTACAAACTGGCATCAAACCAAACAAGCTGAAACCTTGCACCCAGTACTGGGGAAACTGCTTCCTGCAAGGCCTAGGTCCCAGATAACATCACAATTCATGATGTGGCTGCTCTGCCTCCAAACTTTCTCCTAATGTGCCCGAGAAAGTGGTAGAAGACGGCTGGAATGTTTGGGTCCCTTCCATGCTTATGGGAGACCCAGACAGAGTTCCTGGCTCCTGGCTTCAGGCTTGCTGAACTTTAACCGCTATTGCCATTTAAGGAATGAAACGACAGATCAAAGATTGGGGAAGAAACCAGAGGATGAAAGATTTGGTAATGAACCCAAAGAGGGAAAACTTCTCCTCTTTCTTTTTTTCTATCTCCCTCTCTTTCCTCTGTCCATTTCACACAGAAAATATATATCATCCTTATTCATCATTGAAAAGACTTGTAAACAACCAAAATGTCTCAATCAGTGGTGACCAAACAAGCCATGGCTTGTTGACAGTGGAAGGTCATTCTGCACAAATGGTTCATGAAAACACATACAGATGCATACTGAAAAGTAAAAGATCTGTTTGGAAAAAAACAACACAGTGTAAGACCCAAAATATCTGATTTGGACAAGGAAAAAGTATGGAGCTCAGCAGAGGGCAGATGGTAGTGAATGGATAGATAAATAGATGAATCATAGGGCATCATTAGGTCAGTGACCCCACTCCGTTTAACTCTGGAGAAGTAAGGACATGTCCATATTCAACAAGACTTTCATAGTTCATGGAACATCAAAGAGACAACACTGAATCCATTGATTTTTGCAGCCCAAGTCCCCATGTGAATGAGGCTTCAAAGTAAAAAACATCAAAAATGACCTGTAAAGAAACTATAGGCTCTGGGTGATGACAGTGTGTCAATGTAATCCGTTGTAAAAATGTGCCATCTTGGTGGTTGGTGATGGGAACAGGCTGCTATGGATGGGCAATCATCTTTAACTTCTGTTTAATGTTTTTATGGTATTTAAATATCCCTAAAATATATGTTAAAATTATCTTTGCTCATTTCTCATAGGATAGTAGGGAAGGCTAATCTTCTATGCAAAACAATTTGTATTGCAAAATAAGCTGGCTTCATGCCGTTCTGTAATTGAGAATTAATTTTCTTATTCAAGAAGTAAGCAGAGGCAACAAAATTCTACAAATGAGAATGAAAGTTGAAGCCAAGACAGAACACATTCCATCCATTTCCCATCCAACTAACTGCTGATGGCCTGGGAAAGCAGTAGAGATTTGCCCAAAGCTTTGGGAAGCTGTACTCACATGGGAAACCTGGGAAAAGCTTCTGGCTCCTGGCTTCAGATCAGCACAGTTCCAGCCATGGCAGCAACTTGATAAGTGAAACAGCAGACAGAAGAACTTTGTTTCTCCTTCTGTCTGTAGATCTACTTTTTCCAGCAAAAATACGTCTTGGAAAAATGCTTAATATGTAGATTCTGTACTAGCTGGAAATCACAAAATTCACTTAAGTCAGCTTCCTATTTTCTATTTTTTTTACAGTGACTATTTTGTTTGCTGGTTGCAAATTGTTACCTACTAACATAGCTGCTAGTCCCTCTACCTTCTCCACCCGTCACTCTTTCTCAAGAGTGACTCACAGGTCCACTCTCACATCCACAGGAAGCTATCATGAAATTGAGCTTTGCCTTCTGCTTTACCATCGCAAACCTTGCAGTCGCTGCCTCTGAGTCAGAGTTCAGGCTAACAGGAAAGAGTTTTCCAACCTGTTTTTCCTCAAGAGCTTTTATTATAATCCTTCACACTTCTTACTTTAACACTGTAAAATCTAAACATTATGTTGATTCAAACATGAGACACAACCTCATATACTCCCAAACCTTGAGAGAAACCTGCTTTCAGGTATTAATAATTTTATTTAAATGCAGGGAATGGGTTGAAAGAAAAAAGTCAATAACACCTTCCCAGTCACTTCTCTGGAGGCTGAGACCTGACTCTGCAAAGACCTCTAACGTATGCCATATTACTTTGTTAAGCGAAAGAGAAAGTAGTTGGGCCACCATAACCCTTTCTGGGTGCGAACACTAGATTAAACTTCTTGCTGAAAATAAGAGAAAACTGTAGTATCATAGGATGCCATGCTCACAAAAGATGCAGTTTATTGCTTAAACTTTCACCTTTCTTTTTTTTATAATTTATTCATTAATTACATTGTATTATGTGACACAGTTTCATAGGTACTGGGATTCTCCCACCCCCAAACCCTCCCCCCATGGCTGGACTCTATGTTTGGTATATGCTTGCAATGAGGGAATCTCAACTGAACTTTCAACTTTCTATACATACACCGCAAACAGTAAGGTGATACTCTTCAGACACACTATCCTGTGTTTCAGTTAAGATAAACCGATAGGAGCCATGAAAAACGCATCCTAATCCAATAGGTCTTTTCTTTTTAAGATTTATCTATCTTTATTGGAAAGGCAGATATACAGAGAGAAGGAAAGACAGAGAGAAAGGTTTTCCGTCCGATGGTTTACTCCCCAAATGGCTGCAACGGCCGGAGCTGCACCGATCCGAAGCCGGGAGCCTCTTTCGGCTCTCCCACACAGGTGCAGGATCCCAAAGCTTTGGCCCATCCTTGACTGCTTTCCCAAGCCACAAGCAGGGAGCTGGATGAGAAGCAGGGCAGCCAGGATTGGAACTGATGCCCATATGGGATCCTGGGCATACTAGGCGAGGACTTTAACCACTAGGCTATCGTGCCGAGCCCTATCCAATAGTTCAGTGCTTCTCAGTAATGTCTCCCCTCTCTGAGCACCTCCACGTACATATGGAATGGTGCTTCCTATAAGGATTTTCCTTACTCTTAACCTCTATTCTCTTAAAAGTGGCTTCTGTTTCAGCCTTTGGGAATAATACACAAAGTTCAATTTTCCTGTATAGATTTGCAATAAAGAGAGCTTAATAATGTTAAATACATGACAGCTGTCACTCACATTTCATTTTCCCTGAATTCTGGATAAGCAACATCTCTGTTTTCATTCTGGTGTGGATTGTGGTTTTGAAGTTCGAGGCGAACACCGCTGCTTTTGTTTCCTAATGGGATATTTTGAACCTAATGTCTCCAGTTACCTTGGGCACGTAGGTTCTTCCTTCCCAATTTTTTGACCGTTGATTCTTCCTACTTCACCTCATTTCTCATGAATGCTGTACAAGTTAGACGCCTGTCGTGACGTAGAAGGAGAATGTCTGCACATGACCTAGCTGTTCCTTCCCAAGGACACTGACAGTGTGACACATCCAGCAAAGCCCTGGATGATCTGCGGCCAGCAGGTTCCAGTTTACTAGTGTTGCTGTTGTTACATTTACTCATCTTTCCTGTCTGGATTTCCAATAACATGTCAATTTGCTCTGATCTATTGTGCTTTTTTTGACACAATTTTAGATTTATTAAACTGACTGCAAAACAGTGGAGATATAATTTTGTAATAGTCAATCCACTTCAGACAATGGCAAATCTTTATAACAATCATGCAAACACTAAAGCAAGAAAATTAGACAGATATAAATACCATTAATTCTGCTACAACCTTTATTTGGGTTTTAAAAACCAAAATCTCTATGAAAGCCGCGTTTCTATTTCGGTTCCGTGGTAGGAAACCACATTGCAATTATTCTCACGAACCCTTCCGTCTGTGACAGACTTTTCATTCTTCCCGTCTACCAGATGTCAAAAGCATTTATTGGTCAGTGTCTGTGGGTGTATGTTTTTAATACTTTGATTCACTTGGAGCAAGAGTGCCAGGGAGTTACCTACGTTGGGAGAGTGTAATGTTGCCAGATTTCATAAAGGTTGAAGTTCATGTCCATCACTTGGTTAAGACAGGGTCCACTGGTTTCCTTAATTGTGAACTTAATACTTTCCAGTTTCCAATTAATAAATGTATTCATGGGCTATGAAGCTGTTTTATTCCTCCTCAAATGTCTATCTACTACTTTTCCATCCATGGGGAATGCTTGTCTGCAGCAGTTACTAGAGCCTCGGGGTTGCTATCTATTACCATGCAGCTCTCTTGTTGGTGTTCTATTTTGTTCATTCTACTTTTGTTAAATACAGTTCTTATATGCTGAAACGCTATTCCCTCTGCCTTTTAAAATGTATTTATGTAACTGACTATTTACTTCCATTGTGTGAAACCATGGGGATTACTACATTCTATAGATTGTAGTATAAAATGATCCCCAAATGGTTCTAGTTTTTAGCACTCCTTTACATTAACACCTGTGTCCTCACGATGTACTTCCTATAGCTCTCTTATTGTTTGGTATCAAGGATGCACGAAGTCCATCTTTATATTTCCAGTCCAGCTCTTGTGTCAATCATTTCTGCAATGCATCCTATTTCTGGTCCTTGAAGAATGGTGTTTATAAAGCACAATTGTGCCACAAGGTGTGCTCATGTCCCATGGCATAGATACAGTTTGTTCTACATGTCCTCTTACTAGTTCGTAGTCACTGCTATGACAAAAGCTAGGTGCATGTACACTACCTTATTCTATAATGTTGTCTGGTATTGATTGCATAACATACACTTGATTGTATAACATACACTCATGGATTCCATCATCTTTATATTCTTGAGAATAAAGACTCTTGTGGACCATTTACAGAGTTTGTTTCTGTGTGTCTGTTTTCATTTCCTAACCAAAATAGTCTGGATTTTTTTTCTACTAATGTGTTTAAGGTAAAGAGAAATTTCTTGTCTGAAGAATAAAACTACGAAAAAGGAACTTGTTTAGATAGCATAGAATCTATTTTATGAACTTCATAATATTCATTTTCATATTAATAATATTCATAATTTTAATTTTAGCATTTCTCAGAACATACTTTTACTTCATAAATAAGCTTCACATACAATAAATTAATTCTTACTAAATAATTATTTTATTTATTTCTGATATAAAATCAATTTCTGATTCATCAATTCTTAATAAATGTAGCTTTATTATATATTTATAATTTAAGGTCTCTTTTTAAATTAAAAAGAAAGGTTCGTTATTACAAAGTAATGTGAGAAGCACTATAGAATAAGAAATCTCATAATGTCATCACCAGAGATCAACACCACATCTTAATGTTTACACAGACAGGCATGTCTCTATACACACAAAATGAGATTGCACTGCATGTTTGTCAATGTGTCCTGTATCATGAAATACTGAATATGCTGTTATAAGAAATGCAAGAATAGCTAAGGTCCTGGTTCCTGGTGAAATTTTCCTTAGATAATACGCAGTCTTGGTTCTCCTTAATTATTCCTTGAAAAGACAATTTTCTCCCAGCTTTCAGATTCACATTGGATTAAAACCAGCTAGGCAGCCAAATGTAGCCTCTATTAAAATGTCAATCCCTGTTCTCTGAGCTTCAAGGTTTTTGTGTGTCTGTGTGTGTGTTTTGTTTTGTTTTACTTGTTTGTTTTTTACACAACAAACAAATTCAGGAAAACTTTTTTGAGAGAATGTAAAGGGCCTGTCTCCCGAAAACTATCTTTGAACCAGTGAAAGTGTCAGCCAACCTTCATCTCTGAATTTTTATCATGAGACAGCAAGGAGATGGTACTTGGATTTTAGCTTATCCAGAGAATGGAAGAGAAATTTGCAATCACATCTTTCTGCTGGTCCTTTTGTTCTGAGCCAGCTAGAAGGATTAGAATTCTATTCTGTGACTGCCAGTTGTTATTCTCACCAGTGCCTCAGTAAACTTTTTTTCATGTGTATGGGTCTGTGTGAGATCGCCCCTGGATCTCTGCCTGCTGACCCCATGTGGGTGGCCATAGACACATGGCACGCCGTGTCCCCAGGGGAAATCCTGATGGGTATCTTTGCTAACCAAGATCCCTACATGGCCTGTTCACTGGGCATGCATCAACAGTGATGGGCTGCACATCAGTCTTCTTTCTTCTCTGCCTCTTTAATAAACTGTGCTAGGACTTCCTTGGTAAACAACTCCAGGAAGTCAAATGTTACATTCATCCTGCTTTTCAGCAAGTGTTGCCCTGAGAGGTAGCTTCCTGGGCTTCTGGTGCTTCATGACCTCTAACTTCATTGGAGGGTTCAAAGTGATAAACATACCTATTAGCCATTCAGAATGTTGGTGCTGGGTGGAAGTAATGTAGGCATCGCCTTTCTTTCTGACCCATTTGCCTACTCTATATAAGTCTGTCATTTTTTTCAAAGAAACAGACATCCTTTACCACCAGTTTGTCTCTGCTGCAGAAAAATATTGACATTCATTCACCCCTTGATGGACTCAGGACCTGCTGGATAGAAGACCCTCAAGATCAATCAATGGTGCCAATCACTGCTTAGAAGGATGCCAGTCCTATTGGGTTACAACCTCACTGTATGATTTAATTTATCCTTCATTATGTCCTTAAGCATCCAAACACAATCATACTTGGCATTGTATCTTCATTCTGTGAAATTTTGGAGGTCAGACTACAGCCAGTCATTGTCTACTTCAGTGAAATTTCTCCTTTAATGGTCACAAGTGTTGGGCACCTTCCTGCAGGAGTGCCCAACTTCTTCCTCCATATAGACCTAATAATTACAAGACCAAAAATAGAATCCAAGGGAAGGTGGTTAGGAGTTTTTCATCTTACTCTTTATTAAATTCATTAAGCCTATAAATACGTTAAATCCAAAATTGTATCTGAAAAATATAAGTAAATACTTATTTTAAGCTAAAGAGCAAAAGATAGTACTTTAAATTTCCTGGGAAGCAGCATGAATAATCACAAAACACTACGTCCTTCCTTCCTTTGTTCCTATCTGTCAGGTCCAAAGGACAGAGAACTTCAACCAGGGCATGTAGTGAGTCCCCAGCCCACACAGGAAAGGGCAGGCTGGTCCCCTTTGCAGTGTATGTCCTGAGTGCTGTGACAATCTCAGCTGCATCTGGAGATGACCATGAGCTGTCTCCCCACACCTGTTTACCCTGCCCTGCTGGCCAGCCTCTCCCTGAAGAGTCAGCTCAGGGAGTGGACCTCAGGAACTGTAAGAGCAAGCACAGGGTGCATTGTGCTTTTCCTCCTGCCCCTAGGTTTTCTAGTTTTTCTTCTTTTTTTTTTTTTTAAAGATTTATTTACTTTATTACAAAGCCAGATATACAGAGAGGAGGAGAGACAGAGAGGAAGATCCAATGTTTCACTCCCCAAGTGAGCCGCAACGGGCCGGTGCGCGCCAATCCGAAGCCGGGAACCAGGAACCTCTTCCAGGTCTCCCACGCGGGTGCAGGGTCCCAAAGCTTTGGGCTGTCCTTGACTGCTTTCCCAGGCCACAAGCAGGGAGCTGGATGGGAAGTGGAGCTGCCGGGATTAGAACCGGCACCCATATGGGATCCCCGAGCGTTCAAGGCGAGGACTTTAGTCGCTAAGCCACGCCGCCGGGCCCCTAGTTTTTCTTCTTAAAAACAACTTGGGGAGGGGTGGGAGAACCCAAGTATCTATGTAACTGTGTCACATAATACAATGTAATTAATGAAGTTAAATAATAAAAAAAAAAATAAATAAATAAATAAATAAATAAAAAACAAACAAACAAACAAACAAACAAACAAAAAAAAACAACTTGGGGGCCCGGTGTGATTGTGTAGTGGGTAAGGTCCTCACCTTGCATACCCATGATCCCATATGGGTGCCTGTTCTAATCCCGGCAGCCCCTCTTCCCGTCCAGCTCCCTACCTGCAACCTGGGAAAGCAGCAGAGACAGCCCAAAGCCTTGGGACCCTGCACCCATGTGGGAGACCCAGAAAAAGCTCCAGGTTCCTGGCTTCAAACTGGCTCAGCTCCAGCTGTTGTGGCTGCTTGGGGAGTGAACCATCGGATGGAAGATTTTCCTCTCTGTCTCTCCTCTTCTTTTTATAATTGACTTTCCAATAAAAATAAATAAATCTTTAAAATGAAAAAAAAAAAAAAAAAAAAAACGATTTGCTTGCCAGGAGCATTGGTCCCAAATTCTCCTAAGCTCTGAATGTAATCTTGTATTCAGAATATTTTAATTTTATCCAACACTGTATATTATAAAAATATATTTCTCCCTAGATATTGTGCTGCATAAACAATGCCAGTACATTCCTGCAGAAAGGTACATAAATTTTACATATTTTCATATGAACTTGCTCTTCCCTCATTCAATCAAATTTGACAAATGAGTACAAAGGCAAGAGCTGAAGCCCTAAATATTAATGTTTTGTCTTCCTGATGTATCATGTGCATATTTGCTATTCATAATTAAATGGCATGTCGGGAGAAGTACAATATCCCAAAGAAATCCTGACAGTTTTATGAATTCTACTAATGGCTCATGTGGTTATTGGTCACACAGGGCAATTAATTAATTTCTTATTACAAATGTCACACAGTGGGATTGGAGATTAAACACCATGACCCTAAATGTGGAGATTTGAATTTTGACCCTTAAGTTTTCACACTATACAGATTCAGCAGCTGTTCCCTTCCAACTAAGCTTTTGAGAATTATCCACTTTGTTCAAAATTAGATCACGTCGGGTTAGGAAAAAATCACCCAGTTTCCCAAACGTGCTTTGGAGATGGTGATCACACATAACTCAAGCCATCTTTCCCCATGCGGCATCACACCCCAAACACGAGCAGATGATGGTTAAAGCTTACACACCCTAAAGTATATTTCACTATAAACACCCAGAGGGATAGATCAGATAATGCCCGTTTTCTAATGATAGTGAGAACAGTAAATAACTTCCAAGCCTTTGCAACATGGTCACTTATCTTCCTGATATAATAAATCATACTATGTTTTACCTAGCAAAAATGTATGCAGTTTCTCTTCTATGGGAATGTATTTTGGAAGAGGCAAATGAGATGCTGTCCTTTCATCATTCCTGGGTAAGCACACAGAAGGCAAAGTATTGCCTATCAGTTGAATCCCCAATGACTGACAAAGGAGTTTTATTGTGTAACCCATCTGCACTTGCAGGCTCAAGCATTAATAAGTAAAGATGCAAAGCATGCCATAAAGTTCTTACTGAAGGAGTTAAAGGAAGGACATCATTCCATTAGTCACATTTGCTAGACCTGTACAGAGAAAGTGGCAGTGAAATATTTATTGTGCACAGGAGATGAAGGGTTATGATGACCAAATTCTACACAAGATGCAGGAAATCTTTTGACAAATGCACCAAGGAAAATGAGGTGTTATACTTCAGAGAACTTTATATAAATCATGCTAAGGGTTACCCAGCCTTTTTTAATTGGAGGAAAAATTTAACACACAGTGCCAGAAACTAGAAAAAAAAACATTTTCTAAAGTCTGCAGAGTAACTGGTAATGCACCTGTGAGTGCCAAGTGATTGATTTCATCCACTCAGTCCTTCCAGTTTCAAGTAACGTCCATTTCTAGTGATGTAGACTAGAACACTAACAGATTAGCATTTGTGCTGTTTTTGGCTATCTCAGTACAAGACATCCCATGCATCTTTTCAATTACAGATAAAAGTAGCATCAGTGGCAACTGGTTGGTTGAAATCTTACGACCTAAGAGGCTTAGTGAATAAAGCTAAATACAACTGTATTTATGGTGTAATATGTTAGCTTGAGAGAACAAGGTTTGTACAAGATTAAGCACTGTGGTTAATATTATAAACCTAATGAAGCCTGACTTTGGAGCCCCAGGGGCTAAACTCATAGGCATAGCCTTTGGCAGGGACAGAAAGAAGGCTGGCACTACTAGTTGTGGAGGGACCTTGTATTTGCCAGCTTATGGCTACTGGACCATTTGCGTTGGCATTTGATTTTGTGCTGACCCAAAACTCACTACCTCCATTCTTTTCACCATTTCTGTGCTGCAAGTGCAAACTTAAAGGCCCATTAATTTTGTGTACCCTGGTAAGGGCTACTGGTGCCTAAAACAGCTCTCCACTTTCTAGATCAGTCTTCTCTCACCTACAGAAGCCATATTGTACACACACAGTACCAGCTCCAAGCATTTGTCAGGATCATTTATTCACAAAGTAGCTTCATTCCTTCATCGTTAAACCTTGCCAAAGGCGGCCTGGCATGGTAGCCTAGTGGCTGCAGTCCTCACCTTTCATGCACTGGGATCCTCTATGGGCACCGACTCAAATCCCAGTGGCCCCACATCCCATCCAGTTCCCTATGTATGGCCTGGGAAAGAAGTTGAGGACAGCCCAAAGCCATGGGACCCTACACACACATGGACAGCCTGGAAGAGGCTCTGGGCTCCTGGCTTCAGATTGGCGCAGCTCCAGCTATTGTGGCCACTTTCACAGTGAATCACCAGATGGAACATCTTCCTCCCTGTCTATCCTCCTCTCTGTATAACTGACTTTCCAATAAAAATAAATCTTAAAAAAAAATTGCCAAAGGCTCTCTATTTCCCCACACTTGATTCAGTCTTTCTTAGGCATTTCCTTCTTCGTGTTCTCTTTCCTTCCTGTTTGAATACTAGAAATCACTGGAACAGTCACCATTTTCAATGTAACTCCTTAAACTCCAAGTAATGTTGGGATGAAAAATGGCAATGAGTTAGGACAGAAGTTATGTCATTGACTTCTATGGTGATTGACACTCCATGACCAGGAGTGTGGTCAGGTGAAACATTGCTGGCATACTTGTGCCATGCATAGATTCCTGCAACCTATTGGTCTCCTAGTGGAGGCAGTAGATGAAACTTTCATTAAGGAATGGAGCGAAGAAGTGCTGGGAAGCTGTGTCAGCTGAGTTGGAAAGACCAGTATCGCTTAGGAGAAAAGCGTCATTCTTCACCGTTCATGTGTCTAGGTGGAGAGGAGATGGCCATTCTGTTCCAAAACCACACACACAAAAGAAGCCTATTACCTTTTATCAAATAACTTAAATCCCCAATGAGTTTGCTTGCTAGTAATCCCTTGGTGGAGAAGGACCCCTGGGTCCTTTGTTAATATCATTTATGGCTGAGAGCAATGACAGAGCATCTCCCATGAGGTATGTGTTAGTGACGTCTAGCCATATTGAAAGTAGTACTTAGAAGTAATGGGGATTGGCAGATTAATAGCTGCTATGTCTGTTATGTGAGTTTGCACTCAGACATGTGGTTATTTTACCAATACCCCCAACTTTAGCAGATGAAACTTGTCCTAGGAAAACCTGCTATGCTTTCTGTGCATTCTGTGTGTTAGCAATGCATGAAATTCATTATATTTGTGGAAGCTGCTTCTATTAGTTTACTAGTTACTCACTGATCTGCTTTATAATTTCGTATTACACTGCTTCGACAAGGTGTCCCGTTTCAGTTTAGAGTGAGTTGGATTTTGAATAGCTCCCAGCAGTCTTAATGAGCACAGTGAAGCTGAGAGTTGTACATGTGTAATCTGTCACTGCTTCCTGGAATCTATCAGTTGGAAAACCCCTCTTAGATGAAATACACATCTCTGCAGCTACATGCACAGCAATTTTCCTCTTATGTGAGAGCAAGCCTCAATAGTTGCTGTTTGTGACAGCCAAGAAGGAAGGAAATGTCACTGTAGAAATATCATCTTGCCTGGTACCCCCCTACATAAAAACACCATTATGAGGCACACGAAGTGGCACATAGCAGTCAGTCATGTGACCACCACCTGGGGGTGAGGACTCCTGCACCCTCCCACATGGACGTTGTGAGGTCAGATGCACTGAGTGTATGGTCAAGGGTGTGGGCATGTGGAAATGCCATTGCTGCTGCTGCCACCATCTTTTCATTAGCAAAACCACTCTTGATATTTTTACATGAGCTGTAGTCTGTGCCTCATGTCAAAGTTCACTCTCTTTTGGAGAGACAAATAAAAAGCAATCCCGACAAAATATATCATATCTGCTTCCAAATCGGGAAAGGATGAGATGATTAGTTAAACTAGGAATAAACAGTACTGTGAGATTGGCTAAGGACACCTTTGCTGCAGAAGGAGTTGGCATAGGGAACTGTATCTGTATTTTAGAGTCTGCTGCCATTGAATGAGCCTTAACGGGGAACTCACTGCCTCTCATTACCAACTCACCAGATGGAGGTTAGTACTGATTCACATTCCTTCTTAGAGTGAATATTCCATTTTCTGAACTTCCAGAGTACGTTTGGATTATTTACTGTAAAACTGAAATGTAATCCTTCAGAAAATGGACAAATAAAAACTTGTAATGGCTTCTTAGGGTAGCTCTAAAATCATCCATTGAGTTTTGTTAAATGTGGCTACATGCATTCACAATGCATTCACATGCATTTAAGCTTATTGAAGCACATTTAATGTCAAGTCATCCCATTGGTGATAGGAAGGAATGCGGGTCTTAAAAAGTGATGCATGCGAAGGCTTCTCTGCTGAAATGTTGTTTTTTGTCTGTTGGATGTCTTTGAAGTAGGGGTGGATGACATCACAGGCTTACATGTTCTTGGAGTATTACAAATCAACAAGAAAGCCAATTTCTTCATAATACACAGTATAAAAGTGGCCCTGATTTTGATTTGTAACTTTAAATACACATTACTGTTGCATAGTCTATAAATAACAAAGAGTTTTAAAAAAAGGATACTTAATGTCCAAAACAATCAAAGGAGTCTAAAATATTATTTTGCCATTGTCCTGCCTTTTGCCCCAAAGCAGCCTTGTAACCTACCTAAGTACTGTGTTCACAATCTTCCAAATGAACTGTAACAAGCTCCTTTCCCCAGCACTGCTACCAGTCCAATAATTACGGCTTTGAAATGCTTAAAGGATCATCTCTGGTCATTTACCGAGTGCATATTCTAGGGGCATGATCTTGTGGCTAATCTTTGCAGAGAATCAATTCATGGGGGAGGGCATCATTTCCCTTCTGACAGCTCTGGAATGTGTTCTCTGAGTCAGCTCACTTTTCACTGTAAAGTGATGTGCAGCCACCCATTCATACTCCCTGTTCTGTTGTGGGTGTTTCCTTTATGCCAGGCCACGTGCATGGGTCCCATTCTCACCTGAATTCTGCCGTTAGCTGCCCCTAGGAATATTGACACTCTGAGAAGGCAGCACTAATGAGCTACGGGCAAAAGGCAATCCCAGAAAATGCATAGATTGCATGGCTTTCAAGTCAAGTTTATCATTATGCAATAGTAATTGTAGAAAATATTTCAGTTTTATCACTGTGTAATAAGAGTTACAGGCCAGGTAACAAATTACTGTGGAACAAAAGGAGAGAGAAGCAAAAATCAGATTGGACGTAATTTCCTAGAACTCTCGTTCATTTTACAGACAAGACCCTGCAAATAATATCTGTCAGAAAGGATTATGAGTATGAAAAATTTCAGAAAAGAAGTGGTCTATGTTCTGAGACATGACTCTACATTTTGGAAAAGCGCCCAGATGAGCAAGAAGTCACGTGTTCCTGGATTAATTGAATCAAGAGAATTGTGACTAGGGCCTGGGGTTAGATTCAGACCGGGCTGTAAAAGGCAAGAAAAACACTCCAGAGTTGAGAGTGGGAGAACTGGGGAACATGGAATGATTTTGGGAAAATTTAAGATGAAGGTGTTACAGCAAGCAAAGCGTTTGTGATAAAGAAGCATGAAAATGCTCAAATAGCAGTGACTTTGTGCTGGGTGTACTGTCTGTGCAGCCAAGAGGTTCAGACTCCAATAAAGCAGTTCAGCTTTGTATGGAGACCTAGGGGATGTCAGGAACTTGTGTATGTGTTTTCAAGAGCTTCCACAAAAAATCATCATCATACTAAAGGCTTAAAACACACAAATGTGCCCTCTCACGGTTCTAGAGTGCAGAAGTTCAGCATGGAGGTTCAAGCAGGATCTGGGACGTTAGAAAGCTCTAGTGATGAACCCTACCATGTTTCTCCTGAGCTTTTCTTGCCTCCTGGTCATGGGTAGTCCTCCTTTGTAGATACATTGCCACTCCAGTCTCTGCATCCTTCTTTATTCTAGTTTGCCCGCATGTCTCTGTCTTCCCTCCTCTTCAGATAAAGGCATCGAGTGTTGGGCTTAGTTTCCGCCTAGATTCCATGATCGGGGTCAGTTTGAGATCTTCACTCAGCAAAGATCACTGTCTAAATAAAGTCACAATCTGAGATTCTGGTTCATATGAATGCAGCGCGGACGTTCTCCAATGCACTTCAAATCTATCTATGCACAACTTAAAAATGTAGTTTTGGATATATCTACTGTATCTTTTCCTAACACCTGCAGCAGTCTAAGCTTTTGCTTGCATGGGAAGCTTTGCTAGATAGGTTTTTACTTAGTGGAGTGAGGTTGAGGATTCCATGTCAGTAGTGCAACAAATAGAGAAAACTGCTTAAACCTTTGGCAATCAAGCCCACCATTTGCTGAACTGACTTGGAATAGCTCACTTTGAGCTCACTCTGAAATGACTGCCTAATGGTTCTGCCACAAAATCATTCCAAATATGTATATAAATAGTCACTGTGAGTCTGGACCTATAACAATATCCAGCACAACATCCATCTTCAAGCAAGTCCCAAGATTCTATTTGAAAGTTATGCTCAAAAGAGTCACCTGGGAATAGATTTCAACGAAGTATGAATTTTAAAACAGATTTGTTGCGAACTTTCAACTCTGTAGGTGATTGCCTTGTGGCCAGACCCATATATGTTCTCCATTAAGCCTCTCATTCACCATGAACACTGACATAAAAACAGATGTTTCTTCCATGCTTGGAGTTAAGAGATAAGCATCACGTGGTATGGGAAATGTTGACTTCATGTGGAATCCCAGAGATCCCATCTCTCTCTCTCTTTTACACAAGAACCTGAATTCTTTCACCTGGGAACCTGCAATGGTCCATTGTCAAGGAAAATATAACTGGGTGTGTGAGCATGGTTACTTGAAGGTACTTGGGATTGTATACTCCATGACAGAATGGTGCCTTTGGGGATAATTACGGTCTTCCCAGGAGCTTAACTTTGTCTAAATAATCATACAGATATTGTAAATTTTGGTATTTCTCATACATTAGCTCAGTAAGTTCTTGCCTCACTATAATAAAGGCTTAATAAATATGTTTTTAAAGATTTATTTTTTTATTGGAAACTCAGATATACAGAGAGGAGGAAAGACAGTGAGTAAGTTCTTCTGTCTGTAGATTCACTCCCAAAGTGACCCCAATGGCAGGAGCTGTGCCAATCCGAAGCCAGGAGCCAGGAACTTCTTCTGGATCTCCCACAGGGGTGCAGAGTCCCAGGCTTTTGGCCGTCCTCAACTGCTTTCCCAGGTCACAAGCAGGGAGCTGGATGGGAAGTGGGGCTGCTGGAATTAGAACCAGCACCTATATGGGATCATGGTGCATGCAAGGCAAGTACTTTTGCTGCTAGGCCACCTCACTGGGCCCAGCTTAATAAATATTTAATCTATGTGAGCTATGGGTCTCAGGGATGGAAAATGCTGCTCACAGTGACATGATTCAAAAGTAGCAGAGTCCAAGATTGGATTTGAGAAAAATCCAAAGTTCATTTTCCGAATCCCTCTAGAAAGGAGAGTTTATTTAAGTACTTTTGAATTACAGCGATTTCAAATGAAAGAAGGTAATGCTGATATAGTTTAAATTAAAATTCCTTCCTCCCATATCATCTTCTCATCTACCCACAGAGTAAAGTTACAGGTTCATGGCAGAATAGCATCTGTTGTTGAATAAACAAAAGTCATTCTAAATGAAACACAATTAATTCAAAATCCTTTTTACTCCATCCACCCGATACTCTAACAAGTCATGTCTAACTATAAAATACATACTTTCCTTTTCTTTCTGTTTTTTAGTTTTTATTATTTTTAATATTTTTACATCTTCAGTTTTTTTTAATATATGTGATTTTTAAATTTATTCATTAATTACATTGTATTATGTGACACAGTTTCATAGGTACTGGGATTCTCCCCATTCCTCCCCAAACCCTCCCCCCATAGTGGATTATTCCACCTTGCTGCATAACCACAGTTCAAGTTCAGTTGAGATTCCCTCATTGCAAGCATATATCAAACATAGAGTCCAGCATCTTATTGTCCAGTCAAGTTCAACGGCTTCTTAGGTATACCCTCTCTGGTCTGAAGGCAGAGCCAGCAAAGTATCATCCCGATCAATTAAAAGCTCCAACATACCATCAGCAAAAATTTACATCATTATGGAATTAATTGACATAGTATTGAGTAACCAATATGTTAAAAATAAATGCGAGTTCCCAGCCACCTTCTGTGACCACCTCATTGACATTTTTATTTTAGTTTATACACAAGATATAACATAGCATACATAACATAACGTGTTTTATATAACATCATATCATCTTAAATTAAGGCAGACATGTGGTATCTAACCTTTTGATATTGGCTCATTTCCTCTAGCATTATGGTTTCCAGTTTGGCCCATTTGGCCACAAAGAACTGCATTTTGTTTTTTTTAATAGCTGAATAGTATTCCATGGAGTAGATGAACCATAGCTTTTTTATCCAGTCCTCCGCTGATGGGCATTTTGGTTGCTTCCATGTTTTTGCAATTACTGATTGTGCTGCTATGAACATAGGAGTGCATGTTGGTTTCTCATAAAACAGGTGTTTTGGATATATTCCCAGGGGTGCTATTGCTGGATCATACGGTATGTTGATTTTGAGTTGTTTGAATGTTCTCCATACTGATTTCCATAGAGGCTGTACCAGCCTCCAGCCCCACCAGCAGTGGAGTAGGATTCCCTTTGTTTTCTTTCCTTGTTCTTATTTGAATAAGGAGATCAAAAAAAGGAACTGGACAACGGAGCAAGACACTCCACAAATTTTCAGTGTGACCCTTCGTTATGGGTCATGTAGCTTACAAAAAGAAGAATTACAGTCGTCTCAAAGAAGTGTGATTGCTCCATTTTAAACTAAAGCAGCTGGCCTCTCTATGGTTAAATAGTCAGGCTTTTGTTTATTGTGACTGTGCCTCTAGTGGTGAGGAGGAGAAAGGTTTGCAGTCTGGATGCCTCTCTTCTAAATCCCAGCCCAGTTCTCGTGGTAGAGCAGGCTGGGCTCATGATTAATTCCAGTGGTTCTTATTGTTTCATTGTTCAGTAAATATTATCTCTTTTTTGCAAGAATGAGTTCATAAATTGGGACAAAAATATTACTTAAGGTAGACATTCAAAATAAGTTGCCGGTATTATCGTTTTTAGAGTGAGAAAAGTAGATGCGGCAAAAACAAAACACAAGCAAATGAAGCAAGTCATTGCACAAAACTTCAATTGCAACATCACCAATTAGTGCCAGTGTTTCATAGGTGGATCAAACCTTGCATTGTCGTACAAACATGACTATCAGGGGGAAAAGGATTATCTCATTAATTTTTTGGCCTTTACTGACAAGACTGATGTCACCTCATGGACAAATGTTCTCAGTTTGATTGCTGTATTTATGCTGTGACCTGCATTTACTGGCCCTCAAAGGCAGCCAGTGTCCATGAGGACAGATGGAAAGCATGCTATTTTCTCTGTGTACTTTCTGTGCTACGTTAGGGTTTTGGAAACTAGTGACACAAGCTCAAAGTGACTTTGAATAATTTATATGTTATTGTAATTTAGTGTCTGGTTGTATTAGCAAGGCTTTACTACAGAATCAACAAAACAAAATTATATGTCCTTTAGTTACTATGAGTAAGGCTACAAAATAAAATATTATAATTTATATTTAGTAAGACAATAGTGTATAATATGCTGAAATTTAAATGTATACCCTCATGTGCATATATGTAGAACACATATTATTTAAATCTATATACTAGCATGTTTAAGTCTACATACAATTTCGACATATGGGGACAGGTGTTGTGCACAGGGGGCTAAAATACCACTTAACACTCCTATGTTTCACATCTAAGTGATAGGATTTATATCCCAGGTCCACTTGTGATTCCAGCTTCTGTTAATATTGATCCTGGTAGGCAACAGTAAGAACTCAAATAGTTGAGGCAGGGCATCCACATTTGAGGGAGCTCTGTGATGAGTTTCACACCGCTGACTTGGGTCTGGCCTAATCATGGCTGTTGGAGATACTGCAGGAGTCATGTAGTACTTGGAAGAGCTCTCTTTTTTTTTTCTTTCTTTCTCTTTCCTTTTCTCTTTCACAGTATCCCCCTTCCCTCGTTCCAGCCCTCCCTTCAAATAAAATTGAATAATATTTTAAATGCATATGTGAACTCCAAGATAATGTACATAGTCTATCTTAAAAACTGGAAGCTCATTTTTAAAGTTTCCCTTAAACTTTTATCCTTAAATAAAACCATTTGTAAAGTTTCACATTTTCAAGGGGCAAAAAAAAGATTTACAAGATATTCTCTTGTTTTTGCAAGTGTAAAAACCAGAATTTTTAATCCGTACAGTTTTTTTAAAAAAAAAAAACTTCTTTAAATGGTGCAAGTCTGAAAACACAGCCTTTTATAGGATGCACTGGCATTCCATTAGGTGAAAATTGACTAAGCCATTTGTTAAGATGTCATTTAATTGTCTCACTAATTATTAAGAAGTGAAAAATCTATCTCAGAAAGAGAACTCAACAAATCATGTGGAAAAAAGGAAAGGTATATAAAGATACATAAAGTGAGGTCGAGGGAGCTGGTTGCAACACACAGACCATGAAGCAACTTCATTATTTTTTAATATAAGCTGTACAGGCAGGGCCTATTGAATGCAAGGAGGCCAAATATCAGATCTACAAGCAGATTTTGGCTGGCAAACACATCATCCTACCTTAAGTAACAAGGAGGTTTAGGGTATCCCTCCCAACCCTCTTTTATACATCTATACTGTAATCTTGATCTTGTCTGAAAGCACCGTAGCTTCTAGAAAGATCACCAGGGTGCAGAAGACTGGAGAAGAGGACTAGGTAATGGAAACATTAGGGAGGAGAGGGCCTGCCTCAGAGTGACCTGGATGTGGGACACAGTGGTCTGCACCCATTCAGCATTTTCCTGTCCCTTGCATTCAGATTCCTCTGCACGCACACAAATGAGCTGAGCTGTCTGGAGAAGCATGGTGTTAACTCATCCATGCTTGCAAGCTTGATCCTTAGTTTGTCCATTCTTTCTATTATGCAATCCCTGCTCTCAGTTATGTTAAGGTGCCATTGAAGGACATGGAGAAGGCAAAGATGGAACTGAATCAAAATAGCTTATGGGAATGAAGTTCCTGTCACTCACTCTGCTGACAGCTCAGGCACTTTGTGCTCTCCTCCTGCCCATCTGTGCATCTTTCTGGCAGTGTGCCCCTTCCCATGCGTTCATCTTCCCTCTGACGCAGGGAGGCCTCCTAGGTCACTTCATGGGGAATTGGCTCACAGAGGCTGGATGCCCAAAATCACATTCAAATAGGATGGGATGTCAGGGGTGCGCAATTCACTGTGACAGGTTTTGGGGAGTTTAACAAAAATAAATAAATAAATAAAACACACCTAGGATGCACAGAGAAAATAAAACCAGCCTGGAAGTGGGCATTTATTCTACGATTGGGAAAACTGCACAATGTGTCTGAGTCTCTTATGTGATGCCTGCCTCCAGCTCCCAACTCTAGGTTCTTGTTAACGTGGGTACAGGAAAACAGCAGCAATGGATCAAGCAGTTGGATGCCTGTCACGGGTGGCAGGGGTCCAGGTATTTGGAACCAGAGCATCCAGTGCTCAAATTGGTGAACCCTTATGGCATGCTGGCATCACAGGTCCTAGCCAATTCTGTTAGTTCTTCAAGTCAGTAAGATTATGGGTTGCTATTACAATTGTATTTGAGGCTACAAATTAGGACTGTGGACTAAACACTATCAGAAGAGGAAACTTACACAATAATGCTATTATCTTTTTCCCTACATTTATGCATCTTTTTGATTATTCTATATTGCCTTTCCATATTTGATTTTATATTTTCAGGTAATGGATGCTTGGATGTTTTTAAACATTTGTAGATATGAAGAAATACAGAATCTTATATTAGGGCTAGACAAGAATCATACAGAAGCAACACAAAATCTAGGACAACAAAAGATTAAATGTGTACAGTAGCAGTAGAATAAAACTTCATTTATTCAGATATTCCCACAAATCAAAATGTATTTTCAAACACTATTGCAGCACACAAGACGAGAAGATCTACTGAAGAGTGGCAGAAGCCCACCACTGATGTGCTGTGTCGTACTGCTTATTATCTGTCGTGATCCTTCAGAAGTGAATTAAACGAAGACTGTGTCTTTGAGCTATGCTTTCATTATTTTAATACTTGGACATCTCTTTGCCTTACTGCCAAATCCGAAGCCTTTCAGCCAGACTGGTGTCAACTGAACATCTCAAGTGCAGACCAACACTCTACACCCAGAATCTTCCTCTAGCTCTGACACTTGCTCACAGGACAATAAGATGACTGTAATTACTGAGACCACCAGAGTAGCTGTCTTTAATTAGTAACACTAGGAGCCCTCATTTTTCCACTTAGCATGCAGTTTAATAATACTAATACTACTACTACTAATAATAATAATAACCTTGTTCATCTTTTATGTTTACCTCACAGGAAGCATAAAATAAGACTTTCAAGAGCTGTGAGAGTCAGTGTCCTCCCGGTATCTCAGCAGGGCATCACTTGCCTCGCAACTTGGGGTGATCTCAGTTATGTGCAGCATACACAGAGTCCAACCCAAGTTGACACATACTTCTCAAAGTGAATCTCCAGCAGTACTTGAATTTTGTTTTGTTTTGTTTTGTTTTGTTTTGTTTTGTCTTTTAGAAATGAATGAAATTACTTAGCCTACCTAGGCTAGGTGTTTCAGAAATCATACAGAAGGTAGCAAGCTAAGTACACCAAGAAATGGTAAACTGGCATGTTCTTGTTTTTGAGAATGTCTCCCTTATGGATCATATAAGGTTGGACCCCCACTGTGGCTAATAAACAGCAGGAATCTGAGTCTCCATCAGTTTTTGAAAATTATCCACAGCATCTCTCTGCTTGGTCACAGTGAGAGGCCAACATGTTTAACTATGTTGATGACAAAAGGGGCTTCGATGTTGTGTCTATGGGACAGACTGTGGTTTTGTTTTTGATCATGTTTGAGTTCCTGAAAGGCACTTTAGAGCCCCATCCTAGGATGCTAGAGTTAGGGATAATGAATGAATTCCAAGGCCTGCATCTAGCTATGCATTTGTCCCCTAGGTTAGCCAGTTGATACTTAACAACAGAGTTGATAGTAAAAATAAATAAATAAATAAATAAATAAATAAATAAATAAATAAATAAATATAAGCACAGGGATTGCAAGCTTAAGAAGACAGGATTTTACATTAAAGTTACTAAGGATGGGGCTAGGTTATGTGTTGGCAGAGATAAGTCACAGTTAGAGATGCATCACCCTATCCATACTAGTGCTTTTTTTTTTCCTTGTCAGTAGAAGTTTATTGAACAATATCAATCTTTCGCATTTTCCAACCTATACACACAGCAGCTCTAGCCAGCACCACCTGTTTGCCCTTGTTCCCCTAGCCAGCTAGTTACCGGCTTCTGTCAGCCCTTCACCCTCCCTCCATTCACCTTGCTTCTCCATTAGTTCTCCCACAAGACACCGCTGTCTCTCTACCTGTTTGAGAAGAACCTAGCCACCTCCAGTGAGCCAATGCCATTCCTGCTGGGCTCAAGAACACATAGGAGGCTGGTTGGAATCCGGGGGTTATCTCGGGTGATAGGGAAGAAACGGCCTGGCCCCATCTTGGGGATGTGCTGCTCCACACTGGCAGGGTCTGCGAGCTTTGCCAAGGCATGGACAGCTCAGTCTGTTGGAGGCTGTCTTTGGAAGACAGCAGCAGAGCCAGCATCTGACTTGCCCCTGTCTTCTCATGGAGGCTCAGAGTTGTAGGCTTAGGAGCTTTCCTCTGCCATATCAGGACATTTTAAAATGATTCTTGTTTTTCCCGCTTGGTTCAGGGGGTGGCAGGTGTCTTCCTCCCATTCCCTGCTGCTTTGGTAAAACTGTTTCACAAAAGAGATGCTAACACTAGAGAATAGCCCTGTCTTCCTAGAAACCAGGGACAGCATTAACCAGAAACAACAGAGGGCTTTGGTGGGTCTTCCTACCAGATGGGCAGAGGACAAGTGACCAGAGGAAAGCAAGCTGGCATCATCACCTTTTCATTTTATCGATCCAGAGAGGCACAGGAGTGCTTAGACTATCCCATCAAAGCTGCTGGCTGCCTGCTTTGCCTTGCATCCTGCCGTCTGCTAACACAGTGAGAAGTAGTGATCCAGGTTTTGCCTGTCACTTAAAAGAAGGACAAGCATTGCTTTCTGGTGTGGCCTTGTTCTGCCTATGGAGGGGAAACTTGTGGAGTAAACAAGAGGCTGGATCTCTCTCCTCCTCTCCTTCACTCACTTCCACTCTCAATCGTTAACCTTGCTTTCTCATTTGCTGCTGTGCCTTTCAGGTGAACAAACTCCAAATACATCCACAAAAAAGCACCGCCAGTAGATCCACGAGATTACAAGGATTTTATTCGTGGATCTACCTGGCAGTGTTTTTTTGTGGATGTAAGTGGCAAGACTGAAGCCTATCTGAAGCCAGGAGCTTCCTCTGGGTCTTTCATGTGGGTGCAGGGTCCCAAGGCTTTGGGTCACCCTCGACTGCTTTCCCAGGCCACAAGCAGGATGGGAAGTGGAGAAACTGGGCCATGAACCAGCACCCACATGGAATCTCGGCAGATGCAAGATGAGGATTTAACCACTAGATTATCAAGCCAGGCCCAACAACCTGAGGTTTGACCTGTACTCCGATATTTACAGCAGCACAATCTATAATAAGAAAGACATGGAAACAACCCTGATGCTCATCAGAAGAGGAGTGAATGAAGAAATGCTGGTACATCTACTCCATGGAACACTACTCAGCCACTTAAAAAATAAATTTTACTATTTGTAACCAAATGGTCCAATTAAGAGACCCTTATTCTCACTGAATAAATCAACCCCAAAAGGACAAATATTATATATTCTCTCTAAATTAAGGTGAAAACACAAGATCAATAAATATAAAATAGATAAACATGCATGTACATATAGCCATCTAGAGGAACAGCATAACAGAGCCTGATATATTGAGACGGGAGAGGCACTGCAGCATGCATCTCTATTTCCAAATCAAAGATGGACTCCCAATAAAGCGTTTCAACATATCTTGACAATAGGATGATAGATTGTGTCATTGTCCACATCTGCAAAGTCAGGAAACATTTAAATAGCAAACTGATGGAATTGTGACTGTTTTTGTAGGGCTGTGCTATTGTAATGATATGGAGAAAATTAGTAGGGGGTAGGTTCAGAGAGGGGGAATGCCAGCGACTGTGGAACTATATCACAAAATGAATTTCTTCCTCTCTTTCTTTCCTTTTCTTTCTTTCTTTCCTTTTCTTTCTTTCTTTCTTTCTTTCTTTCTTTTCTTCTTCTGTTCTTTCTTTCTTTCTTTTCTTCCTTTCTTTCTTCCTTTCTTCCTTTCTTCTTTCTTTCTCTTAAGAAAAAAAATAATAGTTGATCTAAACTATTTTTCCCCAAAGAAGCCAGGTGAATTTTCTGTCTTGTTCCCTTTTCCCATTAGATAATACAAAGGAAGCCTTGGGAGCTTGGTATGGGGGCAGGGGAGGAATGAGAGAAGGAAAGATTTGTTCACAACTTGGAAAAATCTTCACTCCAAAACAGAAGATTTTCTAAATTGATAATGTAATTCAACATTTTAAACAATCACTTTCACCATTCTTATTAAATGTAGTTCTGAAAGCTTTAGCCAGAGACATTAGGCATGAAAAAGCAATCAGAGTTAGAAAGAACATGTAAGATCAGTCTCATTCACAATCACTATAAATAAATAAAAATATTGAGATAAATTTAGCCAAGTATTTGAGGGAGCTCCAGAATGAAAATTATGAAACACTAAAGAAAGGAATGGAAGAAGACACAAAAAATAGGGGAAAAAAAAACCTTCCAAATGTATGTATGGGAAATATTAATATCAGATTCTGTATTTTAACAAAAGTAATTTATAGAATCAATGTGACACCAATCAAAATACAGTGATCAAAAAAAAAATACAGTGATCAACATCCAAATCAATATCACAATATCCTTTTTAGAAGTAGAAAATAAAATGTTAAAATTCATAATGAAACGCAAATGACTAAATAATAAAGCAATCTTAAACAACAACAATAGCAGTAGCAAAACAAAAAATGACTAGGCAATCAAGCAACAATCTTCAAGACTCACCACAGAGAGTTATAATATTTTAACCCTTCCAGTTGTTTTCTTTCCCATGCCAGGATTCACAAGTTAGGAAACTCTGGTCAACTGACATAATTGAAGTGGTTGGGCTATGGCAATGTATTTAAACTGTTTGATATTTAATTAAACAAGCAACTAAATTAATAAATAAATACATACAATCTTTTTAACAGACTTAGTGGTGTACAATAATCCTTAAAAGAGCTGGTAGATCATGAACTTGAAACCTAGTGCTCACTTGTCAATGAACATGGTAAGAACTTCTTGAATTTTTTCAGATTGTGTGGATGAGAGAACTGAGACTCATTCCACAAATTACCCCAGTTTTCAGGGAAGAAAACACATATTTTTCAGGAGACATCCTAGCTTCCTGGTGAATGAACAGGGATGGAGACAGTACTTACAAGTGTCTAATTATTTCTGGAGATGCCTATCAGAGTTGCTGAGTTAATGATAATGTGTGCATCATCAGATGACATAAACATTCACTGCTTACCATCAACACTTCCAGTTTGTGCATTGAGAGAGAGAAGACGTCTTACCCAGATGCTGTCTTCTTGCCTGTACTGCTTCTGGTTGTGCCCTGTGTCGCTGAACATCAGGCTGTAGTTCGTCACCCAGTCAGAGATCCATATCTTCCCTGTGTGACCACTGCTGTAATCTCCACTCTGTTTCCCAGGTCTAACTGGAGCCACTGATGGGCATTGGAGTCAGCTGGGGACCAACCACCAATTCCTGAGTGAAAGCAGAGACACATAGAAAGAGTGGTAGTAATCCCTATTTGTTACAAGGTTCAAGTGTCAACAAAGAAACACCAGCCCCCACCTTTCAATGTCTTTGTCCTTAATCCCTTGGTATATCCCTGCATTTTTTTCTTCCTCTGTCTTCATGGCAATTCCTGCCATGGCATAAAACACATTACTAAGATCATACCCCCTATAGCTTGCCACTTCTCCCTTAGCCATTGCAGTTTCTATGCCTAGCGGGGGTATTTTTTTTCCCTCCTTCCTTATTTCCTTCCTTCTTTGCATCCTCTCTCTTTCTTTATTCTTTACAACTTCAGCCTAGATTATAGATACACAAAGCAAGTCTTGCTTTTCTCTCAGTTATCTCCTTCCTTTCTTCCTTTTGGTCTCTCTTTTTTTTTTTTCTTTTTCCCCCGTTCCTCTTTTCTCTGCTCTCCTTGTCTTCCGAGCATGCGCTGTGATGTCAGGCATTTTATCATGCACACAAAGGTGGAAGAATACTGACTTCAATGCTAAGGGACATTATTGGTTTATACATTACTCAGTCAACAGATGCCCATTGAACACCAGAACAAACTGCATACTTCAGAAGGAGATACAGCCCCAAATGCATTTTGGGATATTTAAGGGACACTTACAAGAGGAAACAGCCAATGAAGGTGGAATCACAGTGTGTATGGTGCTGTAGAAGGTGTTTGAGAAGCCTGCCAAATACAGGGATAGCAGAGTGGCCACATGAGCAATTGCAGCTCTGTGCAGAGGGATAGTCATAGAGACCAAGTAGGGAAGAAGGGAAACAAATTTTGGAAGTCTCAGCAAGTCAGAAGAGTATGAAGTGTTAGATCGCATGTGGCTCAACATACTTTACACACAGTGGCCTTCTGCAATTTAAACAGGCCGCTGACCCTGGACCTCGTTGCTGTCAGACTTGAACTTTGTAGAAGGTTAATACCATCCTTGCTTAGCTGGAAGACTACTGGCTCAATTGTTCCTTCTACATTTCACTGAATAATGAGGAAATCATTGTTTTCTTCTGAATACAGTGTTGACTGAATTTCTGAAACCTTAATGGAGTTATAGTAGACTGCCCTACACCATGGAGGGACAGCTGGAAACCAAATGCTTTACTAATTAGCTGTTTGGGACTTCAGTTTGGGAGTGAATTGGATTTTTCATTTAGAGAAGTAAATCAATAAATTCCATTTCATTCAAACTCTGCCACTGCAGGTCATGTTAGCGGCATTCCCATCTAATTTTCTGGAAACTGAGTCCATTTTTAGGTTATGTCCCCCACTATAGTCTCCCTTGAACAAATCATGACAGGCAGACACAGGAGGAGGAGGAGGACATAGGGCACACCCCGCAATGTGTGGTTTATGGATGCCCAGTACACAGCTCCTCCTTGGGAGCTTCTGTTTGATAAAAATTTTGCTCCTCCTCTGAAATGATTGAAATGATTTAATGGCTGGAACAGCAAAGTATCTATTGGATGGATAGTGGACTTTATCAAGTGGTGTGTGCGTGTGTGTGTGTGTGTGTGTGTGTGAGAGAGAGAGAGAGAGAGAGAGAGAGAGAGAGAGAGGAATGCAGTGACAGATACTGCTGTAATTGACTAAGAACCTTCTCTCTGCCTTCTGTGGAGATTGTAGAGCAGCAGGTGTGTGGTGTAAAGGCAATTCCCAGCTTTCCACAGAAGCATTTGTGTGGCTATGTGGCCAAACTTTGCACCAAAACAGAGAGTGAATAAATGTGGAATGTTGAGGCCAGTGGTCTCTTTCCTAGTTGTTTCCCTTGCCAAGAGTGAGGTATATGGATGATGGAAAATCCCGGGAGAATGACAGGGTCTCAGCATGGAATTACCCTGGATCCCTTCAGTGTCTTTGTGGAGAAGGAATTAAAAATCACATACATATCTTATTTAAATCATTGAAAATAAGAATCTACTTGTTACTGATGCTTAGCCTATTTTCACATATACACAGTATCTTAAAAAGTAAACACTATACCCACTATTTCCTTGAAGGAATTAAGAATCAGCGCATCTTCTAGACACTTGGTCCCTAGAATAGTAAGGGCAATTCGGTTCTTTTTAATACAGTTTTGCATTAAGCTTCTAAAATGCTAGTCATTAGTGAGATAATTCATAAAGAGGAAACACTGGGAGAGCAATCCTGAGGTATCAGGAATAAGATTTCATTTTTATGCAACAACATTGTTTTTGTCAACAAGTTCACTGTTTTGCATCCTTCTTTCACCCATCTAGCTTCTCAATGATACCAAGAAGAGTTTGCATTCTGGGAAACCCAAAGCTATTCTCAGCTTGCTCATTGTTTTTCCACTCAATTTCTCCTGTTCTCCATTGCACAAAGCTTCTTTGTTCTATTTTATATTCATTCCTTTTTTAAATTTGCATGACAAGAAATAGGAAGAGAATGGCAAATATCTCCCTTCTGCTGTCCACTCCCAAAGTTTCCACATCAGTCAGGAACCCAACATGGTGTTCCACATGGATGGCGAGAATCAGACATAAGTCCTCATCTGCAGATTCACAGATGCACATTAGCAAGGCAACAGGGCAGGGACTCAAACCCAGATCCTTCAAGAATTGGATATGGTTATCCCAAGTACTCTCTGAACCCTGAACCAAACACCCATCAAACTTCTTCGTTGAAAAATACACAGAATTGTGAAGCTGGATTTGTGCTGAAGTGAGTTAATTCATTGTCTGTTAGGTTAGCATGTGCTGTTCCATTTTCCATCCTCCTCCTGCAAAGGACCCTGGAAAAGCAATGGAAGATGGCCCAACTATTTTGGCCACTTCACCCACACTGGAGATCCAAGTTGAGTCTCTGCCTCTGTTTAATGAAATTATATTTTTATCCTTCTGTAATTTTATCTTCTGTAATGAGCATACCATTTTAGCATAAACTAAGTTTTATGATTCTGTTGCAATTCATTAATTAACTAATCAACACATACAGAAACATGAGACCTGGTAGTATGATAGGTTAGACCGCTGCCCCGTACTGGCATCCCAAATGGATGTCAATTGATGTTCCCCAGCTCCACTTCCAGCTTCACAATCCAACTCCCTGCTAATATGCCTTGGAAGGCAGCAGAAAACGGCCCAACTGCTTAGACACCTGCCACCCAGGTGGGAGACTCAGATGAAGCTGCTGGCTGCTGGCTCCTGGTTTTGGCCTGGCCAGGGCCCACCATTGTGACTACTTTGCCATTGAATCTGCAGACAAAAAAAGTTCTACCTCCACACTTTCTGTGACCATTTCTTCTCTCTCTCTCACACACACATGAAAGATTATGTATTTAGAATATATATGAAAGATTATCTTTTAGAATAAAACTAATTAAAGGTAAAATAGATGGCATTTAATGCCATGAATATAATAAAAATACATTTATAATAGTAATGTAATCATTACTTATATAATATATAATTATATAATAAAATATTAATAATATAGTGATAAGACAAAGTAATAAGACTTATTAGAGGTAAAATAAGTGAAATATTATCCATGTAGAACCTATATATGAAAGATTATCCATTTAGAATAAGACTTCTTAGAGATAAAATAGATGGCATTTCATACCACGGCATTTTCATACCTAGTCTGTTTTTGGAGCACAGCCTGGCCAGGAAAACAACTAAAAACAAAAGAGTTAGTGTGTTAGTCTCATAAATTCATTCATCTTAGGTAAGAATTTATCTTATATAAGGACTTGTAATGCTGGACGCATATTCTAGAAAATGACCGGGAAAGTACCTGGAATGACTCACACTATCTTATGTTATCAATTTTATTCGAAGGTCAGATATACAGAGATGAGGAAAGACAGAGAGGAAGATCTTTCCTAATTGGTCACAACAGACAGATCTGAGTCAATCCAAAGACAAGAGCCAGAAGCCTCTTCTGGGTCTCCCACACAGGTGCAGGGTCACAAGGCTTTGGGTCGTCCTTGACTGTCTTTCCAGGCCACAAACAGGAAGCTGAATGGGAAGCAGGGCTGCCAGGACATGAACTGATCCCCTTATGGTACCCAGCATATGCATGGCGAGGACCTTAGCCACTAGGCCACCTCACCAGCCCCTCACTGTATCTTTAATCATTAACCAGGTTGATTTCTCTTCAAGCTAAAGTTTGAGATTTTTCTTGGACAAAGTCATCTGATAACTATAATGAGTGAAGCAGGAGAGGAAATGATATATATATTTAACATGACACAGTGCACAGATGGGTAGCAATGACATCTACAACATGCTTGGAACACTGTGGGGTCTCTACTTCTGCCTCTCCACTTATTTCCCCCACGTTCGTGTGTAACAGGATCTGCGTCTGAGCATTGACCTCTGGAGCGGAGAAGTCACAGAACTGGGCACCTTCATTTTGCTCCTGAGCAGATATTGGAGAGCCAGACGCTTCGTCCTGGCACTGTCCAGAGCTCCTCCACAGGTTCCAGGTAAGGAAGGGGAGAGTTTACATCACAGGGAGATCCAGTAATTGGAGCAGAGTGTGCTGTGTCTGACTTAGTTTGAGTTCTATGAAACTAAAATTTGAGTGCAATGGCTTGTTGACAAAGTGACCCAATAGTCCAGGTGAGTTGTGGGAGGTGGAGAGGAAGGGCAGGACCTACTGTAGTAGCCTAGTAGCTAAAGTCCTCAGCTTGCATGGGCCAGGATCCCATATGGGCGTTGATTCATGTCCCAGTTCCTCCAAGTCCCATCTAGCTCCTGGCCTGTGGCCTACAAGAACAGAAGAGGATGGCCCCAGTCCTTAGGACCCATCACCAATGAGGGAGACGGACAAGGGGCTCCTGGTTTCCGATTTTGAACAGGCTCAGCTCCAGCCATTGTGATCACTTGGGGAGTGAATCAGTGGACTGAAGATCCTTATGTCTGCATCTATTTCTATCTGTATATGTGACTTTCCTGTTAAGATAGATAGATAGATAGATAGATAGATAGATAGATAGATAGATAGATAGATGATAGATAGATAGATAGATAGATAGATAGATAGATAGATAGATAATGCCAATCTGTGATGCATCACCCAGCCCTAACTTCTGTGACTGAGCTCATCTCTAGCAGTGTAGGATGAATTTAAGAGGAATCTCACTAGGGGAGGGTTTTGTATATCACAATAACTTTTTGAGAGTGGAATAACCTGCCACTGGTTTGAGTCTGCTGGGGATGGTCTCAGGACTCCCCTGCAGCAACTGCATGAACACCCCATATGCTAGTGACTCACACCAACTAGAGCTCCCCCCTTGTCCAGAGAAACATCTGACCAAGAAGAAACTGCCTTCTCTGGGAAGCTATTCCCACTCCCTCACCGACTCCCTGTATTGCCCAAGGCTTGCCTGAATCAAATTGCAACAGATTGCACTGTTTCTTGGCAGGGGTGACCTCACAGTGTTTTCTACAACTTGGGACCTTCTCTTGAGTCTGAAGGATCCAAATTCTGGTTCTTTCCCTGCATCTCACCTTGTTTCCTCCATTCCTGACTCCAGAGAGCACAGCCCAAGGGTCACTTCAACCAGAAGACTTAGTTGATTCTATATCAGCTCAGGTACAAAAGAGCCCTCAACTCAGCTCCTCAAATGCCAGTCTTAAACTGAAGGCCTGGAATTGGAGGGCATGGGCATCCTCTTCCTCAATCCTGTGTGCCTGTGATAATTGCTGGTTCTTTTCAACTACCGTACGACTTTCATGTCTCTCGTAAGTGATGGGTAAGGTATATTTCTGTGGGATTCATATTGGAAATGATCTCACTCTTTGTCAAAAGGAGCTATGCACTTGTAAACTGCTGGAGTCTTTGGAACATTGTGTACATGGATATTGTGAAGCTCTAATGAATTCATCATTCTTCTACTCTAGTTTTGTCATAAATATGATGTTTTTACTAACAAACTTTGGTAGAATTCATGTTGCTTTAGCAATTCTTTGCAATCCCATGCCTTCTCTTTCATAAAAATTAAAATCACTGTTCAAACATTCCAGAGTCCATTATCATGAATTTATTTTGATGCATCAAGAAGAAATACTTGCAGACTTTATCATCAAGTGCATTTTTCAAGGATGACTTCAAGACTCTCTTACATGTCTTATGGCAAAATGATCATAAATGAAATTTCTTATTATCGCAAAGGCTTCATTTTAGATATTTTCTTATCCAGAGATACTGTGGCAATAGAAAGTTACTCTTTTGACAGGAAGATGATGAGTGTACCCCAAAACATTTGGGAGAGGGCAGGTTTCGCAGCTCAGGAAAAACTGGAACATAGATCACATACCGTTTCACTACCATGATAATGACAGGAAATATTTCGGTTAATCACAGGCCACATATAGGTCAGCAGTCCCATCATGTTACAGTAGAATTGAAGAATTCACATTTCCTAACACTAATGAGATGGTAAAGCAACACATTCATATTTATGTGGGCATGCTGGTTTAAACAAAACTACTGCACTGTCAAAGGTTTATAGCTATCACCTGTAAATGTATACACAGTGTATAATACTTAATAATGATAACAGATGGATATTTCTGATTATAGCAAACAGCATCTTCTCTGCTTCAAATAACGACTAGGGCAAGAGTCGGAGTGCCAGAGCAACGGAAGCAAACTACCAAGAGTACAAGCTCCTCCCTGTCATGGACCTTGAAGCCTGTGAGGGGAATCATAATGCAACAATACAATACCACCCCCTCTCAGCTTGCAGATAATGATAGGTGGATAGAAGGAACCACATAGGTGGTGGGGGGAGTGGCTTCCAAGCTAATGACCCTGATCTAGCTGCCTACCCCACAGAAGTTTGGCACTTAGCTTAGGCGAAGGAAGAACTGACATATTTGGCTTTGCCTCCATGTGAAAGAAGGAACAAAGCTCCTATGAAATTGCAGGATGTTTCTGTGCTGTCACTCTCATTGTGATACATAACTGCCCCAGGAAGAGAAGGGACTCAGAGCATTCCAATAACTAGATGAAGAGTCTTCCCCACGAGCATATTAGGCTACACTATAATTTGGGAAATATTGAGATCACCAAATCACTCTCTCACAAGCTGTGAAAATCTGGTCTTTGTGCTTAGAATACAGGCAACTTCATTTGAAATGCCAAAATTATCTGGGGGAATTTAACTATTACACCAAATACATCTTTATTCATAATAAGAGCACACATAAGCATGAATAATGCTATTAACTAACCTGGGGTAGAACTGGATTCAAACCCAACCCTACCACAGATTAGCTCTGTGTCCTTGAGTCAGTGACGTCCCTCTTCTCAGCCTGGTTCCTCCTTATTGAAAGTAAAAATACCAAGTATGTTAGAGTACTGGTATGCGCAAAAAACATGAGACTGATGCTTCCAGCATGATTTCCTATGTGTAATGTTTCTGTCTGCTTTAATATCCCCCATGAGATCATGAGGTTGCTGAGGTCCTGGCCACACCTTCAGGTGGATGGCACAGCATTGCCCACCCATTTCCTAACCGATTAAGAGACCACCAATAGGGAACATCATACCTGTCAATATCTACCCAACAGGGAGGGGACAGGGAACTCTTAAAATCCCAAGACCCTCTCAAACCTTTGGTTGTCTCTCCCTCCCTCTTTTGAGAGGCACCCCACCTCCTGACTTTCTTTTGGGAGGCGCTTTCCCCTTCCCTCCCCCTTCGACATTCACCTGCTCCCTTCACAAATAAACTTTTCTGTCTCCAACAGTTTCCAGGCTTTTTATTTCTATGATATGCTTGGGTTGGTAACATTCCACATATACCCTAACCTTGAGATGCTGAATGAAACAGGCACACTGCTAAGAACAAAAGAAGCAGAGAGACACCAGGCTCTAAGATGACGCATCTCAACTTAAATGTGTAAATGCTGTTTAGTTGTTAAAACACTGGTTCTGAAGCAATGACTCTGCATAGCAACCAAGAACCTAGGTGATACCAAGTGCTCCCTTGTGTTTATGCCTGAAGCCTTGGGAAACAAGTGTGTAGCAACAAGATAAGCACAACCTGCTGCCAGCCATGCCTGAGAAAGTGAGGTCATGACAAAGGACGGAAGGAAGGAAGAGGACATTCTGCAGGGAGTTTCTGCATATCTCCCTGTTAATGCAAATTACATTATTCCCATGCCTGTCTTCATCACCTCTGGTTTGAGAGATTGAACCATCCTTAGCGAGGGATATTGTAGCATTGGTAGTGCAATTGGATCCTCAGAGTGCTCAACTGCTGCCTGGAACAAATCCGTAGACAGCTGATGCCATGCTCCTTGAATAAGTCCTGACTCCTGCGCTGTTTCCAATTTCCATCTGCTCAAGGATATCCTGATAGCACAAAACCACAAGACACTTTCCCAAGCCTTATGGCTCGACAGTGTTTGGCCTTCAGTGCATCCAGAGAATATGGGGATGTGGCCAGTGTGCACAGATTCTGTGCAGTGGGAAGGCTGGAGCATCAAACCTCTGCACCCACAGAGAAGCTATAAATGCCTTGATTGAAGACGCCAAACACTCCAGGGCAACACCACTGTCATTCTAGAAACACACTCTCTCAACACACTCTCTCAACTTCCACAGTCAAGCATTAAATGAAATACTAATGAAGTAAAAATAAAAATAAAATAAGCATGAAGTGAGGGAGAGTGATTAAAATTGAAGGAGTAAATGGCAATCTATCCGTCTGCAGATATGGAATAAAAAAGATGAAAACAAACCCTACAAACCACTCCTCTCGTGGAGTCCACAGGCTCTTCCTATTTCCCTTTTAACCATATTAAGCAAGTTAAATCCTTCTTTTCATCTTCCAGAAGAACTAACCCACAGTTTGATGGCCTCACTCTGTGCCACCAGCTCCTATATTTCCTGCTAACAATAAATGTTTCTCTCAACCCCAGAGAAGTTAATGCTCAGATCAAAAGATTTCTTTACACACACACACACATCACAGTTGATAAAGTTAGATCCTTCTTAAGCCAAAATTATAGAGATTGATTTAGTGACCTAATTAAATGGTGAGCTGACAGGCAACTTAATGCATCTTCTTATATTTTTCTCAAAAGAATTTGTTTTTTCATGGGAGGGGATGGAGACTTAAGGGTACGTGGAAGTGAGACAACACCAATTTCATTTGCCAGATCCCTCCCATCGAGGAGATAGATGAGTGTGTGTTTATTCAGGTGAGCAGAGCCATAATCACAGATTGGGCCAGAGACACTGCGCTATGCACACACAGTCAGGAGTTACCCTGAGGTCAGGCCCAGGGTCTCCCCAGAAACGGTTCATGAGTGACAGGGCTTTCATGGCTTTTTGTAGCCACAGTTTGGTGAGACACGACAAACGGCATCCAAGAAGCACCGTTGAACGCAGCATTAAAATTTGCCAACCTGCATTTCTCCCGGAACTACAAAGGGAACCTGCCAGTTACAGGTCAGTTCCTTAGCCTGCAATGAAAATGAGCTCTCAGATATGCAGGTTTCGTCTCAGACTCCTGAGGGCTTCAGCAAGGCCGGTGTTACTGGCTACTTACTCAGGAAAAATTAAGGCTGAGACTAGGTAAGCATCTAATACATTATCAAAATCTCTAAATACTAGAGATAGCATTTGAATTCCAGCTGATTAATTCAAAGTTGTGTTTCTTTTTCCTCTACCCCTCTACAGCCTGTAAAACAACTCAAATTCAACATACCGTATGATCCAGCAATAGCACTCCTAGGAATATATCCAGAACACTTGTTTTATGAGAAACCAACATGCACTCCTATGTTCATAGCAGCACAATCAGTAATTGCAAAAACATGGAAGCAACCAAAATGCCCATCAACAGAGGATTGGATAAGAAAGCTATGGTTCGGGCCCGGCGGCGTGGCCTAGCGGCTAAAGTCCTCGCCTTGAACGCCCCGGGATCCAATATGGGCGCCGGTTCTAATCCCGGCAGCTCCACTTCCCATCCAGCTCCCTGCTTGTGGCCTGGGAAAGCAGTTGAGGACGGCCCAATGCATTGAGACACTGCACCCACGTGGGAGACCCGGAAGAGGTTCCAGGTTCCCAGTTTCGGATCGGCGCGGATCGTTGCGCATGGGCCCGTTGCGGCTCACTTGGGGAGTGAATCATCGGATGGAAGATCTTCCTCTCTGTCTCTCCTCCTCTGTGTATATCTGGCTGTAATAAAATGAATAAATCTTTAAAAAAAAAAAAGAAAGCTATGGTTCATCTACTCCATGGAATACTACTCAACTATTAAAAAAACAAAATGCAATTCTTTGTGGCCAAATGGGCCAAACTGGAAACCATAATGCTAAGGGAAATGAGCCAATCCCAAAAGGTTAAATACCACATGTTTGCCTTAATTTAAGATGATATGATGTTATGTATAACATGTTATGTTATGAATGTTATATGTTGTGTATAAACTGAAATTGAAGTGTAGGTGAGGTGGTCACAGAAGGTGGCTGGGAACTCGCATTTACTTTTAACAGATTGATTACTCATTACTATGTCAATTAATTCCATAATGATGTAAATTTTTACTGATGGTATGTTGTAGCTTTGCATTGACTGGGATGATACTCCGCTGGCTCTGTCTTCAGACCAGAGAGTGTATACCTAAGAAGCCGTTGAACTTGACTGGACAATAAGATGCTGGACTCTATGTTTGGTATACGCTTGCAATGGGGGAATCTCAGCTGAACTTGAGCTGTGGTTATGCAACAAGGTGGAGGAATCCACCATGGTGTGAGGGTTTGGGGAGGGGTGGGAGAACCCAAGTACCTATGTAACTGTGTCACATAATACAATGTAATTAATGAAGTAAAAATAATAAATAATTTTTAAAAAGTGAGTCAATTTTTTTATATTTATCTAATACAGTTATAAGCATGGCATCTAGAGTCAGCTGACTTAATTTTGAATGCAAGCATTTTCCTTTTTGAGTTATTTGGCAAATTTTGTAACTTTACTGAGTCTCAGGAATCCTACTGAAGGTGAACGGTGATAATGGGCATGTAAGTACAGTTCTGTGAGGTCTAAACACTGCACTATAGGTGACAGGCAATGGGAATACAGGTGCTGTGGCTCTGTAGGTTAAGCTGCTACTTGGGACACACTCGTGTCAGATCCGAGTTCCAGAACTGAGCCGAGACACTGCTTCTGATCAGTTTCATGCTAAGGTGCTCTATAGGAAGTAGAGGATAATGGCTTATGTACTTCAGTTGCCCCCATATGTGAGAATTGCTGGAGTTCCTAGATCCCAGATTCCCTGTAGCTTATCCTTGCCTGTTGTTGTTGTTCTGAAAGTGGTTGAACACATGAAAGAACTCTCTCTTTGCAAATCAATGCCTATTTTTTTTTCTTTAAAAAGCAATTTAGCAAAGGGTGGGAGAAATACAAAATTGTTATCAATTGCCCTCTGGGTCTTTGATTGCCTGTAATATCATTCTCAAGCAAGGTATGCAATAAAACCTTGACACTGGTGAACTTTTAAATTACTGATTCCTTTAAAATGAAAAACATGTGATACACAGGATAAATCAAAAAGCCAATGTGCAACGAAGAATCACAAATCAATCTTGCTATTAAGGGAGATTCAAAATTCTGAATTAAAGTGTTAACAACTTAAATTGTCAATACCATAATGAGAAATTAGAACTTTTGAGTGATCTATTAGTGTGTCTGGCTTAGTATACCAATGGGAGATAGAGTTAAGTAGTAGAAATCATAATTAGTGAGTAGATTGTCTGAAATAATATGCCATTTTTCCTTAACCTGGGAAGTGTTTATAATATTAATCGATATTCAAAGACACAAATAAGGGGAAATGTTTTAATAATGGAAGTAACCCCAACTTCTTTGTATCTGTCTATTCTTTATCAAATAAACATCTGGATTTGATTAAATGAGAACTGCGTGCACATCCAACATCATAATGGTCAAGGCAGTTGACACCAGGGAGTAGTAATGACTCAATCCAATGTGCTCCTCTCGCCCAAGGGTAAGCCTTGACCCAGCTCAGTCCTGCGTATTACAGGCATTTGAGGAGTAAACATTAATTTTCATTCCCTGCACATGTGTTTGTATTTCTTTCTACCATTCATATAAATAAAATAAATAAGCAGATACATGATTTTAAATTGGGAGTCTATGTGTTTAGTGGGGAAAAGTGAATATTTTCTTCCTTCCTTATGCAAATATGTGCTTCTCAGCCTTTGGGCTTTGGATTTGAGTGTCGCTACTTACCAACTCTCCTGTTGAGCTGTGCTGCGCTGGGAGTACCGGTGAGATAGGAGGAGCTGGTAAAAGTCATTGGAGAGAGCACAGATGCTAAAGGCTCAACACAGTTGTCTAAAATGATAGGAGAGAGACACCCAATTCTGTTAGTGGGACCTATTCTGTGAAGAGAGAAGGCATGACACACACTACCCTCATTCAATCACCAAGTGCTAGGAACACAGAGATACAAGTATCATTGCATCTTCTCCCCCATGGGACACTGAAGGACAGGCCAAGCCTCCTCTCACAGAGAAGACAAACCTAAAAAGGTCATAGAAGTCACCCATGGACATAGCACACAAAAACAAAAACAAAAACAAAAAAGAAAAACAGCACATAGTCAGCTCTTACATCAACCAGTGAGAGCTGCAGCCTAGTTGGGGCGACCACCAATAACCCCCTCCAGCCCCCCTCGACCCTGGTTTGCCAGTATATATAGAAGACTAGTCCAGTCTGTCCCACATCCTATTTGGCTTTTGTACTTGTCAGTGGGTATTAAAGCTTAGTTCCATCTAACCAACTCAACTATCCAACCCTCACAGATGTTGTTGAGTGCCTCTCTGTCTAGCCACCCCAGCCCCTGTCCTGGTTTTCATGCCCTCCCACGGGAGTAGTGACCCAAGAGGGGGGAACCAACTATTTCCCTCCCAGGTCTCTCTCAGTCCCGGTTTATGCACTTTTCGGGTGGTTCTGTAACTGCAACACCCATTGGTTCCAGTGCAAGTCAGGACTGAAAACAGAACCAACCCAGCAATTGAAACCACCAGCTGATCGTGGTGATGGACTGTGCCGGGCCCTGTGCTTGCTAGAACATACAAGAATATGGTCTGGGAATGCCTCAAAGTTTCTTTGGAGATCTCCCCAATTGAACTGCTGGACTCAGAACCCTAGCCAAGAAAAGACAGAGGACAGAGCAAGTCAATCAACCACCTCAGCTATATGTTGACAGCGAAATACTGGGCAAATGAAGACTCTATGATGGACTGTGTCAATCAGTGGACAACCTCATCGAGCGAAACTGGCAGCGATTCATAACTGGAGAACTATTAAAAACATTTGAGCAAGAATCTCAGCGCATGCCCCACATCCGGGACTTGGTGTGGGTGGGAAACTGGGTGGGGCTTCTCCCTCAATATCCCCCTTTACCTCAGATACTTGATGGAAACAATATGGACATAAAACTATTACCCACTTCCCTATATCCCCTGAACCTTTTTTTTTTTTTTACCGTAATTAACTATGTAAAGATTGTCAACAAAAATACAATGAAAAAAGAAAAAAAAACCCAAAAACCTAGCATATCAAGAATTCTTGCTAGGTTTGCTAATTTTTTTGAAAAAAAGCTAGCTTTATTTTTTCATTCATTCTTTCAGCATTGCAAGTCTGCAAGAGAAGCTTGTAAATGCTGTCACTGAATTTATTCCATGGGAAGACAGACTACTCATGACGGAGGCGCACTGTTTAAATACTCTCACATCTTCAGTCCCCACGGACCCTACAGTAATTGCATCTAGAAAAATAATACAGTTTACAATGGTGTACTCTTACTTGTGTGAATACATTCGAAAATGATACCATTCTAATAGCTAATGTCTGCTCTACAGAATAATAGAGAATAGTCCTAGAGTTTGTGTAGTCTTGAATCTAGAATTTCTATGAGAAAACACTCTGTTTAAACATCCATAAATGTGACACAGCCCGTTCTGCAAGACTTCTGTGATGAGATCTAAATTTGGCAAGTTTGAGGGCAAGGCCAGAAATACCAGCCTCAACACAGAACCCAGGATGATCCACTTCCACATGCTTAAAAGCAAATACACATTCATGCTGGGAATGAAATTTTTCCTTCCTCTCAAAATGCATATTGAAATTTGATGTATTTGGTGATGGTGTTAGAGACAGGATCACATAGAGTGAGTAGGGCATGACAGGTCAGTCTTTTTGGTGGTTTTTACACTCTGATGAAAGAATTTTAGTTAGTGAGCTTCCTCTCTTTCTTCATCTCTTCACATTTACACAAATGATAAACTAACGAAAAGACCTTCAGCAGCGGTGTACAACTTATATTGGATTTTGCAGACTCTAGAACTGTCAGTCAATAAGTTCTATTCACCGGAAATATCCTGCATTCAGAGTGTCATTTTTTTCTCACATATTTACTTGAAAAAAAAAAACAATAACATAACGGAAAATATAACAAAATGTTGTAATTTCAATTTAATTTAATTTGAAAAATGAGAAGTGAAGAGAGGGAGGGAGGAAGAGGGAGATAGATACTATCCATGCACTCAATCCCTGTTCAAATAACTCCAACAGATGGCGCTGACTCAGGTCAAAGCCAGAGCCTAGGTATCTTACGAGGTTGTCAGGGGCTCAAGAACTTGGACATCGTCCACTGCCTTCCTTGGCACATTAGCCAAGGACCACAACTGTACTGGCCCTCCAATATGGGATGCCAGCATTTTTACTCGTATTTAGCTCAATGTGCCACAATGCCAGACTCCAAGAAGTCTGTCAGAGCCACACAAAACATCCAAGACAATTGGTTACCTAACAGTTGTATAACAACTCACTTCTTTGTATCTTCCGCTAGGTGGTGGCCCATTTGTGGGACTATAGGAAAAGCTTGGGCTTACTACAGGCCTTCCATAAAGAACAGTTGAGGGCCTGGCGGCGTGGCCTAGTGGCTGAAGTCCTCACCTTGAACGCCCCGGGATCCCATACGGGCACCTGTTCTAAACCTGTTCTAAACCTGCTCCACTTCCCATCCAGCTCCCTGCTTGTGGCCTGGGAAAGCCGTCGAGGATGGCCCAGTGCTTTGGGACCCTGCATCCGTGTGGGAGACCTGGAGGAGGTTCCTGGCTCCCGGCTTTGGATCAGCACAGCACCGGCCGTTGGGGTCACTTGGGGAGTGAAACATCGGACGGAAGATCTTTCTCTCTGTCTCTCCTCCTCTCTATATATCTGACTTTGTAATAAAATAAATAAATCTTAAAAAAGAACAGTTGAAAGGAGGGAGTGTTGAGTAAATGAATGAAAGCACAAAAAAAAAAAAAACGGGAGATGGTTTGATCAGTCAATGTAAAAGTAATGATGCTTTTTCCCCAGTTTCCAGTTTGTACCCAACTGATCTGCTGGACAACGTCAAATGATTTCCTTCATTTATATAGACATATTTCATTCAAAATAAACTTGAAATGTGCCACTCATTTTAACATAAGTATTAAATTTTCATTCATTAGATTTAGTGTATTTTAAAAATAAATTGGAAAAGTAGAGCTTGCATTTTGCCCAAAGACAAATATTTTTAAAAAAAGCATTTTAAGGGGCTGCTGCATTGGTCCAACTGATTAATCCTCTAATTTTAACTGTCAGCATCCCATATAGCCACTGGTTTGTGTCCCAGTTGTTCCACTTTCCCTCAAGCACTCTGCTTGTGTCTTGGGCAAGTTAGGGTGACCTAAAGACTTGGGGTCACACACCTGCCTGGAAGACTCAGAAGAAGCTCCTGGTGCTGGTTTTGAATTGGCTCCACCAAGAACACTGTGGCCATTTGAGGAGTGAACGTATCTCTATGCCTTTCCAAAAAAAAAAAATAGTAACAACTATCTTTTTAAAAAGAGGAATGGCACAGCAATCACAGCAGTGATTGGTACACTTGGAAAAGCATAACTTAGGTGCTTCGGCTCTGGTGTCAGGAATACATCAGAGGGAAGACAACATTGCATCATTCTTGTGTGAAGGCACGCGTTTGCCTCTCTGCTGCTGTGTGAAGATATAAATTAGACTAAACGCATCCCTGGCACTTGGCTGTTTCTTCACATCATCAAGGGGTGTCTGATGAATCCAGTAGGATGAATGCCTCAGGAACACACAAGCCTCCCCCCCACACATACACACATAAATGCACATCCTGTCAACAGTCACTACAAGGTGTCCAAGTCCAAATCAACGATCAGAGGTAGTTACAGCATCCCCCAGCCTAGAATCGTTTTACACCATCTTACAGCAAAAATCCTTCCACAACTACCTGCTGGTGTGTCCAAGGTGCTTGTGTATTTCTTAAAAGTTTAATATATGGGGCCCGGCGGCGTGGCCTAGAGGCTAAAGTCCTCGCCTTGAACGCGCCGGGATCCCATATGGGCGCCGGTTCTAATCCTGGCAGCTCCACTTCCCATCCAGCTCCCTGCTTGTGGCCTGGGAAAGCAGTCGAGGACAGCCCAATGCATTGGGATACTGCACCTGTGTAGGAGACCTGGAAGAGGTTCCTGGTTCCCAGCATTGGATCGGCGTGCACCGGCCCGTTGCGGCTCACTTGGGGAGTGAAACATCGGACGGAAGATCTTCCTCTCTGTCTCTCCTCCTCTCTCTCTGTATATCTGACTTTGTAATAAAAAATAAAAAATAAATCTTTAAAAAAAGTTTAATATATGTATATGGTTACCATTATGTGTGTGTGTGTGTGTGTGTGTCACTGATGACATTTTTTGAGTGTCGGGTCTTGTTTTTTTCCCTTAGTTTTTTCTCTGTAGAATATCTGTTGTGCAACTACTGATTGTTTTAAGCATGTTGTATTGTTCCCCTCTAAATATTTTATGTCAACTCATTTAAGTATGGGAATTTATCTTTTTGCTTTTACTGTAACAGTCATGGATTAAAGTATCAATCATTACAATGACCATAAAGAAGCCAAAATAGAAGGGATTTCATCACTTCAATTCTATTCATGAGAACAAATTTTTAAAAAACACATTTTATTTATTGACAACTAGATTTGCAGATAGAGAGATTTTCCATCCACTGGTTTACTCCCCAGACGGCCATAAGCCATAGTACTAAGCTTGGGAACAAATATTTGCCCTTGAAAATAATCTGCGGAAATATTTGAGTTTAATAAGGACTAGAACTCCAGACTAAGAAGAAAATGCAATCAGGTAAACAGATCAACTGGTAGGAAGTATGCATGGGTTATTATTTTTATTATTATTTTTTTTAACCCAAGATCAACACTCAGCCAGTAATGTTGGTTCCTTGCACTCCAGGCTTCCAGCAAACCAACTTTTGTTTCCCACCAGCTTCAGCCACTACTCTCCTCCACAAAGTCCTGGTCTTAGTGAGAAGTAAATTTGTGGAGCAAATGGCCTTGGCCTTGAGGCAAGCCTGCTGTGCGTACCCCCACCTCTGGAAGGTGCCTGCCTTGCATGTCAGTCTGTGTGGTTCAACATTGGAATTTGGAAAATGCACTGAGGACAGTCTATGCAAATGGAAATGTTGGACAAGATGTGCAGGCTTTGGGGGTGTTTACGGTTCAGGACTTCTCTTCCACACACCCTAGGCATCTAACAGTGTCTTTGCAGGATATGTCTGACTTTTTTTCTTCTTCCTAATACTTATAAGAATGGCAAGATTTCAAATCAGAGAGGAGAAATAATGCCCAGTCTCAAAGCAGATAGTCTCTCTCTCTCTCTCTCTCTGTCTCTCTCTCTCACTCACACACACACACACACACACACACACACACATTGCTACATGAAATGAGTAATCAACCTAAACTGAGAGTAAGTCTGACAACTTATCACAGTGTCCTAGGCATTGGAAATTAGTGTTCTGTCCCATTGGCCAGTCTAAATGCAAAGCTGCATCATGTTTTGGACATGTTCCTGTAAGTTAAAGAACGGGAGAAATGAACGAGCCTTCTTTCCTTTTGTCTGATGACTTGTGGCAGCCTGGGAAAGTGGATTTTTTAATTCATTTATTTTTATTGGAAGATCAGATTTACAGAAAGGAGGAAAGACAGAGAAAAAGATCTTCCATATGCTAATTCACTCCCCCGGTGACCACATGGCCATAATCTGAAGGGGGAAGCCAGGAGGCTCTTTCTTCTAGATCTCCCATGCAAGTGAAGGGTCCCAAGGCTTCAGGACATTTTCCACTGCCTTCCCAGGCCACAAGCAGGGAGCTGGATGGGAAGTGGAGCTGGTAGGACACGAACCAGTGCCCATTTTGGATGCTGGGGAATGCAAGGCAAGGAATTAGCCACTAGGCTACAGCACCAGGCCTGAGTCTGGATATTATCCAGAGGATTAGAGCTAGGAGATCCCTGTCTTAGATCCATTTCTTCTTTTCACTCAGTGACTCCAAGTGATTCATTCAAGTGCATTAAGCTCTATTGCTACTGTCTGCAATACAAAAAGCATCTCTGCTGTGTTTAGTCATAGAATTCTCTAAAAGATGGAATGAGAAGAGACCTTAAAGGCCCCTTTTAAAACATAAAGTCCATAAAGAGAACATGAAGCTGTATGTGAACTGCTGCTTGAAATTGCTACCACTGCAAGCCATTACACTTAAGAACTTTACTTTTGGAAATCTTGATCTCAGCCACAAAACCTGCCCAAGAACTGGTGTCACAGGGAAAGCTTTGTCATGGAAGGTTGACACCCGTCCACCTGAACAGTGGGATGTGCCATAAAGGTGAGTAAAGTGGGAAAGAAGATGTTGGGGATGAGGACAAGGGCTCAAGGAAGTCCTCCCTCTGTGGTGGGCAGCCTCCAAGAGACTGATTTTTGTCTCCTGAAACACATGGCTGTAGATGGAAACATCCGCTCCAGCTGCACACACAGGCCTTCAAGGAGCTTCCATGTCTCTCTGGGTCCGGCAGAGTCTCTGCCTTCTGACTGGGTGTGCATGTGCCCTGGGTTAATCACTCAGCCCCTGCAATGGGTGTGCAGAGGTTCACCTGTGTCTCATGAAGAAGGAGGAGCTTTGAAGGTACCAGGGCTCAGCCAAAGGCATGTGAAAACCAGATACAAACAACCAGGGCTGCTTCAGTCACTTCCAAATGTCACAGATCACATCCATGTTTCTAAGAGCAATCTTCCAAGAACGATGGATTGGGATGGTAGAATATATTCAACAAATCTTAAGAAGTCCTATTGAATGTCTTCTAAGATTGTTGTAAAACAGGACGGGCGTCAAATGCAAATCCTCATGCATACGTCATTTATGATCCTCCACGTCATCAATACTTTGCTTCACGGCCATTTTTACCATTGTCTGTTACAACATAAAGGCCACTGCCTACAGCATCGCATCCCCATAAAAGTAAAAACCCATCCTAGGCGACAGAAACCATCATAATTCTTACACACAACTAGCTGTTCATAGAAGCCTAATGCTGTTTGCCAATGACTTAGCCATACACCAAGGTCTACCAAGGCTTTTGAACCAGAGGACATCTCTGAAATTATGTAGGTTTAGCTTTGTAAAGCCTTTGTAAAGACAAAGGAGGGCATTGAAGAGCAACAAAATCCTCGGAATGACTCCATCAATTAGTGGATTAGCTTGGACCAACCTCAGGTTTTCTTCTCTGTCTACTGTTGATCCCCGCTAGCCTAGAGGGCCCAGGGACAGGCAGAAAGCTCTTAGGTGATGCCAAAAGTTGCCCCCACCCCCCAACCTCTCCCTCTTGCCCACAGATCCTTGACTCCTATCTCTTACCTAGGGTAGGCTTGCTGGACTGCCTCTACAGTCACCTGACTTCACTCTCTTTGAGGGGATTCTGTACCACCAAAGGAACTCCCATCACCAATGCCTCACTCAGCAACAAACTCCTGGTGCCCAATCTGTTCCACTGTTTTTCGTCAAAGAGCCCTTAAGCCTAAATTGCCTACTCACCAGCTGCAGGGACATCAACCGGATGAAAACCAGTCCATAAAAACTTCTGCAAGAACACGTGTCTTTCACTGTCTTCCAGACCTGGCTGCTACCACACCATCAGTTCCAACATCTCTCCTCTCTAGCCTGGTGACTCAGCCCTTCTCAAGGCCCTTCACTCACTCTCCCTCCAACCTTGGTGGACTAGACCTCACTTGGTGATCCTGACCATACCTTCAGCTGTCAAACACCTTGGTCACACTTTCTGGTATCATGTTACTTGCCTCGGATGTTTTACTCATACCAAGCGTGAGTGGTTTGTCACTTCCTTGTGACCAACCACACTCAAACTCTCCTGACTACCTCACCCCTCTCTTGATCCTCTTCCTGACAACAGATAATCTTTTCCTCTTCATTGCAGCTGGGTTCTCCCCATTAGGACATGGGAACCCATGGAATACTGAGGGCATGTGTCGAACTCCCTCTCGACAAACATTATTCCAAACAGCTGTGTGGCACTGCAGAAACTCAGTATCAAGCCGTGATCCTCATACAGGATTATCTTCCAGGGTGTGTGGGATCTCCAGGGCCAATTCTCTGCTGGCCAACCCCTGCCCCATCTCTCAGCATGGCTCAATTTAATTGCCCTACCTCCAGCACCAATTCCTCTTTTGTGTCGTTTTCCTCAGTTTCAGTCAACTGTTATGAATTTCTAGCAGGTGCTCAAATAGGGAAATCAATTACTGGACAGAAAGATCCAGGTGGGGTTTAACGCACACATGCCCAGGGTCTACCTTCTGCTGGAACTTGCTCCCATCTTCTGACCATAGCGACAGTGGTGCAGTCCAGGATATGGTCAATGAAATCACATCCCATGGATAATGCAGCAAAGAGAACGGGAGATTTGGGAGGCATCCTGAGTCACAATAAATTAGATGCTCCTTCATTGGGAAATTTTCCATGTCCTCACTGCTGTGCCTGAGCAGACCCCCCCATATTTTTTTAATTCAATCAGGTCCTTTGTAACCCTACCTCCCCTGAGTTGTCGCCCCTATTCAACAGGAAGCAGCCGGGTAAGACCAGCAGCCATGTATTTTCAATGAAGTGTTGGGAATGATAGCCTAGAGGGCCCAGGGGTAGGCAGAAAGCCCCTAGGTGGCGCCCAAAGTTCCTGCTGAGAATAGCAGCACCAGAGTGGTTTAAATGGAGCTGACCAATCAGAAGAAAACACACCTTTACCTCAAGCCCCTCCATCATCACCACTTAAGGAATGCATGGCTCAGTCCGGGTGTGATTTGGATTTTTTTCCCAATTGCTTTATTTTTATTGGAAAGTCAGATATACAGAAAAGATTTCCCATCCCTTGATTCACTCCCCAAGAGACCACAATGGCTGGAGCTAAACTGATCTGAAGCCAGGACCCAGGAACTTAATCCAAGTCTCCTAAGTGGATGCAGGGTCCCAAGGCCGTGGGCTGCCCTTGACTGCCTTCCCAGGCCACAGCAGGGAGCTGGATGGGAAGCAGGGCTGCCGGAATTAAAGTTCGCATCCACAGGGGATCAAGAGGATGACTCTAGCCACCAGGCTACCACGCTCAGGCCGGCTACCTTGTAGACCAGTGAACCTCACCTAGGAGCAGACCTCAATAAAAGTTTGGTTTTACCGTCATTCTGGTCTCAGCAGACTCGCTGTTTCTGTGTGTTTTCTATCTGACAGTCCCTACGCCAGTACTTTCTGCTTCTGCATCAAACCTGCAGCTGCCATTTTGTGTATTTTTTCATGGCAAAACCTTTTATTAGATCCTTTTTTGTTGTTGTTGTTGAAAAGAAAAGACAGTTTTATTTGCTTATCAACAGCAAAACATTAATGGAGAAAAGTATATAACTTTCAAAATAATTTGTATTCCCCTCATTCTTTTTGCCTTCCTTTTTTCTTCTTCTAACATTTTTTTTTAAATCAATCTCCTCCCTTCAGAAAAAAAAAATAAACAATCAGCATGAAAAACAAGGGAAAAACAGATAAGACAGGGTCTGGAGCTCAGGCAGGGCAGGATGCCCCTGTGGCACGCTGCCATCCCAGCTCAGAGGGGTGGAGCTCAGGTAGGGCATGATGCCCCTGTGGCACACTGCCATCCCTGCTCAGAGGGCTGGAGCTCAGGCAGGGTAGGGAGCCTGTCAGAGCAGTTGCTGAGTATCTCAATTCTTGCACTTCACATTCTGCTTTGTGTTAGAGTGTCTGAGAAGACAGCAGCTGAAAGCCCAGGTAACTGGATGCTGCCACCCAAGAGAGGGGCCTGGATGTCAAATGGTGCCCCTTGCTGGCTGGCTTGGTTTAGCTCTTGCCTCTAATCAGAGGAATGAATAAGCTGATGGAAGATCGCTCTCTCTCTCTCTCGCACACATACTCTGATGTTACAGTAACTTACTGAGTAAATTTTCAAAGGGTCAAAGAAGATAAATAAAAGTAATACATACACTCCTTTATCAATATTTGCATGGATATTTGTGCATTTTACCTGATATTTTCCATCTGAAGAAATGGAGATGATTTTTCCTTCCAAGTATGTGTATAATCAGATAGCAAAGATGTGCTTTGCATTAATAAAAAGGTAAAAAACACAAAAGAGGGTTCTGAATAAATAGGATATTTACACTGCTGCTTTCAAATTATCATTGATTCCTTATATGATCCTACTTTAAATAACATTTTTGGCTGGCACATTACATATTTTATTCACTACTATTAAAATACCAGTAGTTACAGATGGTACTGAAGTTAAATTGTGCATATTGCCTAGATTACCATTGCAAATTTGTTTTGCATATAGGATTTGGAACTTAAAGGAGTCACTTGTACTTACAGGTGAGATAAAATTCCTTTAAGCATTGCACACTTAATGGCATTGCATAAAGACATAATGCATGCATTTAGTCAAGCTCTTAAAATGTTAGGTAGAAGTGACGATTCATGTTTTAGCTTCATTCATTTTTCTATTGTTGCCTTTAATTTAACATTGCAAACAGCAAAATCAAAACCATTGTAACTATTGAATTTGACCCTGTCTTCATTCTCCATTTGGAAACTCTATAAAATTAACTCATAAGGAGCCGACTCCATAATAATTGCTCTCTGAAGTAAGAGGATGAAGAGGTCAAACCTCTAAACTCAGGTCCCTCTCCAAACTGATTTAGCACTTGCTCTTTTTAAAAAGATGTGTTTATTTCTTTGAAAGTCAGAGAAGTACACAGAGGCAGGTGGAGCTCTAGAGAGAAGTCTTCCATCTGCTGGTTTGTTCTCCAGATGGTGTCAACAGTTGGGGCTGGGTCAGAATAAAGCTAAGTTCCGTGAACTTTATCTCAGTCCTCCAATGTGTGTGACAGGGCATCAAGCGTTTGGATCATTGCCCTCCATTCCTCGATTCAATAACAAGGGAGTGTGTCAGAACCAGAGTAGCCAGGGCTTGAATTGGCACGCAGAGAGCGTGCCAGCATTGCGAGAGGTAACTAACCTACTGGAGTGCTTGGCTTTGGAGCACACACTTGGACACTTATGATGTACTGGTTGCTGCGGTAAAACACAATAAATTCACAGAAAGGGCCTCTGAGCTCAAAAGACAAGCCTCTACTTTATTTATATAATATATATGTATAAATATATTATATATAAACATATACGCTATATATAAAGTTTACATGCATTATCATTAATTTATTTATATATACTATACATAAAGTATAAAAAGTATATACACATTATTTTCTTATATACTTTATATATACTATAAAGTATAAGCATGCAGATATCATAAAGTACATGCATACATACATAGTACATGCATGTAAATATATATGCTATTTTATATATACTCTAAATTCCCTAACTTTTCTATACCAGGACATACAGCAATCCATTGATCTTGTCTCTGTGCCTGTGCTAAAACTGAACTGTCATTGAGTATTTCAACTCTCAAACACAGCGTTCCTCTTCATTATTTTCCTCAACACACTTTAATTGAGCACATACTGAGTGTAAATATTTCTGGTAAGACTTGGGAGTTTAAGTGATGACAGAAGTTGTCCAGAGGTGGTGCAGATGACTACCCAAGGCTCTGTGAAAATGTGTGTCAGGCTGTAGAATCCCGAAGCAGGGGTTAGTCCAGCCTAGGTATTATTTCAGAGTTTAAATTGTTTAATTGCTTTTTTTAAATTTGGAAAAGCTGATTTATAGCAAGAAGGAAAGACAGAGATATCCTACTTCCATTGGTTCAGTCCCCAAATGGCGCCAACAGCTGGAGCTGAGCTGATCTGAAGCTACAAGCCAGCGGACTCAGCCTTGTCTCCCGTATGGGTACAGGGTCTGAAGACTTTGGACTATTCTTCACTACTTTCTCAGTCTGCAAACCAGGAGCTGCATGGGAAGTGGAGGAACTTGGAACACGAACCTGTGCCTATATGGGATACTGGCACTTGCAGGTAGAGGATTAATCTGGTGAGCCATTGCATTGTCCCCTTTTTTTCAGGATTTTCAAAGTGTTCTGTTTAAAATTCTCTTTGAACTTTCTAGTTACTAATCTTTGCATGTTGTTTACTGGGAGTATGTCATAATCAAGTCAATAAGCACAATAACAAAGCGGCAGCTGATACAGGATTCTTTGGGCAACTCCTGATATGTCTCAGTTGTCAGCAGAGACTGTGCCCTGGTAAGGTGGTGCTGAGCAGAGGGCTGCGTCCTCCTTATTACAGAGATGACGACTCAACACGTTCACGCTGCGTTGAATGGCTAAACTGACCTTTGGATTAAGGCCATTGTGTCTTTCTGCACTGCAAACAGTAGAACAAACGGAGGCTTGGAACACTGGTGGCTAAGGTGACCCACACTGACCTGACTTCCTTGCATGACCACAGCTCTCTCCCTCTTGAGTTTTCAGAGCACCTCAAGACATGGCCCATTACTTGATCCACATCCATGGTTCTGAAACACTCTTCCATAAAATGCTTTCCTCTCAGATTGACACCTTCCCACCTGCTTTTGTCTCTATAATCCTGCTAATATTCGATGGAGTGATGACAAAAACCAGAAACCTGTCAACTTGTTTACTTTCCTCAAGGTCTGTCACAATCGGTTAGGCTAATGTCTTCCGCACAGGTGGTAGGGACCCAATATTTTGGGCTGTCATGGCTGTGTCCTAGCATCTTCAATAGCAAGAAGCTGGAGCCAGACCTGGAATCAGGCATCTAACTCAGATGTCCCTCTATGGGATACAGGTGTCTCATTAGCAGGCATCTTAACAAGTAGGTTATATATCTGCTCTTCTCTATTGTTTCAGTTCTTGCTTGGAGAGATTTTCATTGGGGGCTGGCATTGATGTGTATCAGATAAATTCATTGCCTGCAATATCCACATCCCATATTGGTGCCGGTCCATATCCTGACTGGCAGGGAAAAGCTGCAGAGGTGGGACCACATGGTTGGGACCCTGTCACTCACATGAGAGACCAGATGAAGCTTCTGGGTTCAGTCTGACCCATTTCTCACTGCTACAGCCATTGAGACAGCGAACCATTGTCTCTCTCTCCCTCCCTCTCCACCCTCCTTCTTTATAACTGTGACTTCCAGATAAATAAATAAATCTTTAAAAATAATTTAAAAGCATTCCATTATTCCATGCTTTACTTCATCTGTAATCTGAATTAGCAATGCCTTGATCTAACTCCACCTGCATGACTCACTGTAATCTGCTAACCATGTACAGAAAACAAAGAGCAGTGCTAAAGAGGGATTTCCTACTGTGGTTTTAACCCTAGCACTCTGTGTCTGTAATAGAAACTTGGTAAATCTTGTGGAGCAGAAAGGTGAAAGACATAGAGTTATTACATTCACTTATTTTTTAATTTTATTTTACTTTCAAATCAGGCCCCAACTAAGCCTGGGTCAGGGTGTCAATGAAGGTGCTCAGGATTCTCAGGGTGAAAAAAAAATGTGACCTCAAAAATCTTAGATCCGGAGCCTGGAAGTTGCTTTGGGGATGAGTCTTGGTCAGGATGCTGAGAGAACAATGTGCTCAAATGCATCGCTCCAGGAGGACCTCCACCCAAACATGGTAAAACCATCTACCATTTAGGAAGAAAAATCCTGCTACAACACTTAGATTAGCTAGAGAACATACAAGCTTTTGTTACAGGGGACAAAGAAGATAAGAATCCTGAATGAAGAATATCAGAAATTTTTGAAATAGAAGAATTTGAGAGCAATGGCTATGTTACTTAAGAGAGTTTTAGAAAAATTGAAACACAGGACTGCTGTGGTGTTGTGGGTTAAGCTGCATGCTGAAATACCATCACCCAAATCAAACTACACGCCCAGTCCCCAGAGGCTCCATTCCCAATCCACCTCCTTGCTAACGTGCCAGGGATGGTAAGAGAGATGTCACTTCTACAGGGGATCTAAATAGAGTACAAGACCCTTGGCTTCGATCTGTGGCAATCCTGACTCTCACAATCACTTAGGGACTAGTTGACCAAAGAACTCTCTCTCACTCACTCTTACTCTCTGTTAATCTGCACTTAAAATATATCACAGTGGGCCAGTATGATAGATCAGTGGCTAAATGCTCACTGTGCTAGTGGTGGATCGCATATCAGTGCCGGTTTGTGTGGCAGCTGATGCACTTCCCATCCAGCTCCCTGTTTGTGACCCAGGAAAGCAGTAGAGGATGGCCTGAAGCCTTGGGACCATGAAACTGTGTGTGAGACCCAGAAGATGCTCCTGGCTCCTGATTCTGGATCAGCTCAGCTCGGGCTATGGCAGCCACTTGGGGAGTAAACCAGTGAAGAAAATTCTGTCTCTCCTGCTTAATCTGTCTTTGCAATAAAAATAAATAAATCTTAAAAAGAATACATATTGACTTCCAAATAAATATACCTTGAAAACAAGACAGACTAAAAAGAAAATGCCAGATCTTTGGAAAAACATAAAATTTTGACTAATTTAAAATTTTCCATACAATTACTTCAACCTCTTTATAATCCTGTGCCTCTCAAGTCTGGATTCCTCCATTCCATACAATAATCACTTGTGTAGACTCACACTGCAATATACAGTATGACCCAGGATCAGACTATTAGAATTCCCAGCAGAGATAAACGAGTGAAAGGGTGAGATCATATAGAATTATATTGGTAGAAATTAAAAATTGAAGATGAGAAAAGTTTTTTTTTTTAAATGACATCCTTTCACTTCAAAATTCCTTTCCAAATGAAAATGCGTCAAGTGTTAAAGTTAGGGAAAAGTGATATCTATGTACTGTGAAGAATACTTTTCCCATGATTTCAGCCCTCATCAGAGATTACAATTTCACTTGTAGACATTTGTCTCTCTCAGGAGAATTCTATTATTTTTTTTTTAAATAATGGAGCTAAACCTCCAATAGCTAATCGCATTCCTGCACCGAGTCTTTTTAAATCATCTTGAAAATTCTGATTACTCAGGAAGCCATGATCTCTAAATGCAGTTCAATCAGTCCTTACCTGTTGACAAAACCTCTTTGTCTTGCCTAAGTGTAGACATAGGGCTCCTCAATGACACACTAACGTCTCTGCTTCATCAGGCTGATCACTGGAATTTGGGTTTAAAACAATGCCTGATTAAAACAACAAGGATCTGCCTGAGTTGTTATGACTCTGCCAGCTGAGATAAAAAGCAGAGTGATGCATGCTAACCAACCTGGCAGTAGATGGATCAAACATGTGCTCATCACTTGAGCAAAGATTAACCTCCACTGGGTTCTGAAGATAGGAAAACAATGAGTTTCCAGCAACTGAATCATGAATCCTTCAACCTCATAACCCCGCTTTGTGTGTGTGCATGTATGTATGTGTAGAATTCAAATTGTACATATTTGGAAAGCGGTTGGACATTGTAAATCAGCCTAATCTGACCTCAGTTCCCAACTCTGCAACTCAGTAATTACATGTCCCTTGGGAAATTGCTTAATCTAAAACTAAAAACACAGTACACTCCCTATGTACTATCATATTTCTTTCTTATGTTAAACAATGAATTCTTCACCATGGTGTTCCGGGCATCATGATATCTAGTATATAGTGTGGTGAATCTTATGAGGAACTGACAGGGTGGATCTAATGTAAAATCAAGGGAGATGAGGCAGAGTGGGGCAGTGGGCTCTAGAAATGTTAGGATAGCTGTTATTGCACAATCTGTCCTAAAAATGTAGACAATAAATCAGAGCATAGCTCTGGAAGCTTTAGATCACAAGTTTAAATTTGAAGGAAACACCCCTGTGGCCAGGGCCATCATGTGAATTTGCGTTTTGGAAAGTTTGCTCTTATTTCGCAAAGGAGAACAGATTGCATGGGGGAGTTGCAAAAACTGAGAAATGAATATAATGCAGAAAGCTGTTGATGGATTTCAAAAATCATCTTCAATAGAATAGATGTACTTTTCATTTCCATTTCCCATGAACATTGAAAGTGTGTGTGTGTGTGTGTGTGACAGAGATGGAGAGGGAGAAAGACTGACAGACAATGGGGTGAGCACAAGGAAATGTAGAGTAGTGAGTGTTAAAAACTGGTCACAGGAAGATTCACTTGGTCATACACAGATAGCTGAGGGCTGGGAAGTGATGATTAGAATGTAGAAAAAATAAGGACACTTCTTAAATGAAGTACCCGAAGTATCGAACATGGTAACATGAAAGGCAGATTGGAGTATAGGATTGCTTTAAGATCTTTAGTTTCATCAACTATTTATCTATAATTTTTAATTCTAGAAATTCAGGAAGCTCAAAATCTGGCTGCTAAAATTTACAGATTTCACAGTGAAAACAAGGTGACAAATGACCATACATTTGAATGATTTTCAAGTCACAATTACATCTTCTTGTTTTGAGAATTATAGCATGTGATGTCATAGGGCTGAATTTAATGCTACATATAAACTGATGACTCTTTTCTTCTTTTTTTAAGATTTATTTATCTTTATTGGGAAGTTAGATTTATAGAGAGGAGAGACAGAGAGAAAGGTCTTCTATCTGTTGGTTCATTCCCCACTGGCACAATGACCAGAGCTGAGCCAATCCAAAGTTAGGAGGGGGATGGTCCCAAGGCTTTGGGCCAACCTCTGTTGCTTTCCCAGGCAACAAGCACAGATCTAGATGGGAAGTGCAGCAGTTGTAATGTAAACTGGTGTTCATATGGAATCCCAGAGAATGCAAGATGTGAATTTAGCCACTAGAATATAGCACCAGATCCAAATGATGAATATTTTTGCCCATACATAAGAATGAATTTCATATAAAAATGACTCCCCCCAGGTTTGCAGTTGTCCATGCCTTTAGAATGAAGTGCTGACTCCATGTTCATATATCTCCTTCTTACACACACTTGGATATAATTATTTCTCCTATCATCATTGTCTTTCATAGTGATGAGCACAAGTACTTTCCAGTGATTATCTGTCAAGTAAAACTTTAGAGAAGTGGAAGAGAGCATGAAATAGGAACTAAAAACCTAGGAGGAAACTAGCCGTATTTCAAAAATGGGAAATAGCTGGGAAATGACAGAGAGACTGATGAAAACCAACGCTGTGAGCTCTGGAAGCAAATACTGACAAGACCATCATTGCCATTCTCTAAATATGTGTGATTTCTGATGCCATCTTTGTATTCTTTTTGCTAAAATCAACTCAGAGAGGTAGAAGAGCCATGATGACAACTGTGTGACAGATGCAGGGCATGGGTATCAACGTCACATAGTTTTATCTAGGAAGACAAAGACATCATATCCCTATAGGACTTGTGCCAACCATCTATGTTCTCATTTATTTCTTGAAGAAATCAAAGCCCTCGACCCAGAGCAGTAGCCTAGAGGCTAAAGTCTTCACCTTGCATGTGCCAGGATCCCAAATGGGTATTTGTGTCCCAGCTGGTCTACCTGGTCTACTTTGCTTCCAGCTCCCTGCATGTGGCATGGGATGGCATCATGGACAGCCCAAAGCCTTGGGACCCTGCTCCCAGATTGGAAACCCAGAGAACACTCCTGGTTCCTAGATTCAGATTGGCTCATCTCCGGTCATTGCAGCCACTTTGAAAGCGAACCAACAGATGGAGCATCTTTCTGTCTCTCCTCTCTGAAGATCTGACTTTCCACAAAGAATAAAAACATCTTAAAAGCAAAGAAAGAAATCAAAGCCAGGAGAGACCCAAGAATCCCCCTGGAAATAGGAAGGGAGGGGGTGCTGATGTGTAGGACCTTGAAGTTCTATGAGCATGCCAACCATGGCGGGTGTGGGCCTGTGAAGTGGAATAGAAACTTCATAGCAATGTGTAGCACACCCTGCTTACTCCATTGATGCACATAGTGGACCTAAATTTCTCTGTGGCCAATTCTGAGAAATGAAAATAGTAGTGTCAATGTGATACAGGGTGGACATCACAACAAGTAAGGAGCATCAAACACAATCAACAGAGAACACAATTTGACACAGAGAAATGGCAGAATTATTGGCAAGTATAATAATATATTAGTCTGTTGTCATCACTGCTGACTTTTACAGATTGCCTATTTAGATCCTAAAATTGTGAAGTGAAAATGGTCAATAACTAGGCACATATGACCCTGTCAATGATTTTCAACTCTTCATTATATTTCTCTAGATACAAATTTCTGCATTTAAGAAACAGAAATCTAGGCTCGCCAGAACTGTCTACACCTACAATGTGCAGATACACTTGAATAGCAGAATGGTGGAATTAATAGCTGTTTATGAAGGATTATACTATTATGATATAGGTACAACCAGTGAGGCAGAAGGGATTTAGGGAGAGCAGGAGGGGAAATCCAAGTTCTTATGGAACTGTGTCATTAGATAGATAGATAGAAGATAGATAGATAGATAAAAAGAACAGGAGTTCTTCATTGATCATGGTGGCAAATAAATGCTCGTGTATATTTTATATTCACCATCTGGCTTCTTTCATTCCATAGTGGTGATTCTTATGAATTTATTCTCTCTCCCTGTCCCTCTCTCTTTCTCTCTCAAATCAGATATACAGAGAGGAGGAGAGATAGAAAGGAAGATCTTCCGGCCAATGATTAATGCCCCAAGAGGCAACAAGGGCTGGGACTGAGCCAATCTGAAGCAGGGGCTGGTAGCTTCTTCTGGATCTCCCATGCAGGTACAGGATCCCAAGGCTTTGGGCCATCCTTGACTGCTTTCCCAGGCCACAAGCAGGGAGCTGGATGGGAAGCAGGGTTGGAGGGAATAGAACCAGTGCACACATGGGATCCAGGAATGTTCAAGGCAAGAACTTTAGCTGCTAAGCTACTGCACTGGGCCCCATGCATTTATTCTTTTATCACAAAATAAACAAACAACAAAAAAATTAGAATAGACAGAGAACAACAAGGAAAGCTTAGAACTAGACAGGAAACGATCAGTGGAGACTCACACATACCTTACTAGCTAGCACACAAAAATAAATTACTCCTAAGGTATGGAGGATTTCTCTGCACACCCCGCCCAACAGTGTTCTGTACTTCAACTGGTGACATATGCCTTGTTAAAGCTATAAGCCAGTTTAGACTATCCTAAAATCTGCCAAGTTCAGTAAAAATTGTGCTTCTACACAATAAACTGCTAAATAATAAAATGAAAACAGACACGAGACAGCCGAATAGTATCTTATAGCCATTTTAAGCCAGATAGAAGCCAGTTGTATACAAACTAAAACTGCAATGTTAATGAAGTACTCACAGGATGTGGATAAGGACCTGCATTTTCTAACATATCAGTCACTCAATACAATGTCAATTAATCCATAATGTTGGAAACTGTTGTTGATGTTATGGCTTTTAATCAATCAGAACAATATTCTGCCAGCTATCTCTTCAGACCAGAGTTGGTCTACCCAAGAAACCATTGAATTGAGCTGGACAATAAGATGCTGGACTCTATGCATGGCACATGCTTGCAATGAAAGAATCAAGATTGGATTTGAACTGTAATACTGCAATAAGGTGGAGTAATCCACCATGGGGGGAGGGCACGGGGAGGGGATAGGGGAACATCAGAGCCTACGAAAAAATATTATAAAATGAAATGCAATTAAAAAAGGCTTTTTGTTATCAAAAGAGAAAGGTCTGAAGAAAACTCAAGGTTAAAATCTATGGGCCCGAGAGCCCGGGAGAGCTGCAATACTCATTGGTTCCAATGGAGGGCGGGGCTCAGAATAGAACCAACCCAGGGGTTACAACCACCAGTGATCGGAGTGATGGACTGTGGCGGGCACTGTGCTTACTAGTAGTGCATGTAGGAGCCTGGACTGGGAACACCTCAAAGTTTCTTTGGGGATTCCCCTGAACAAAATGGAGGAATCAAAACATTAACCAAGAAAAGATAGAAGATGGAGTCGATCAATCAACCACCTCAGCTATTTGTTTGCAGCGAAAAACTGGACAAGGGGAAACTCTAAGATGGACTATGTCAATCAGAGGACTCTGCACCAGCCTCATCATACCTGGATTGTTGCTGATGATATGTTGGAGCTTCTAATTGATCGAGGTGACGCTCTGCTGGCTCTGCCTTCAAACCTGAGAGGGCCTCCCTAAGAGGCCGTTGAACTTGACTGGACAGTGGGATGCTGGACTCTGTATGGTGTGGGCCTGTGATTAGGGAATCTCAATGGAACTTGAGCTGTGGTTATGCATCAAGGTGAAGGAACTCACCATGGGGGGAGGGTTTGGGGTGAAGGGGGGAGAATCCCAGTACCTATGAAATTGTGTCATGTAATAATGAATAAATGAATAGAAAAAAAAATCTATGGGCCCGGCGGCGTGGCCTATCGGCTAAAGTCCTCGCCCTGAATGCGCCCCGGGATCCCATATGGGCGCTGGTTCTAATCCCGACAGCTCCACTTCCCATCCAGCTCCATGCTTGTGGCCTGGGAAAGCAGCCGAGGACGGCCCAAAGCTTTGGGACCCTGCACCCGCGTGGGAGACCTGGAAGAGGTTCCTGGTTCCCAGCTTCAGATCGGTGCGCACCGACCATTGCTGCTCACTTGGGGAGTGAATCATTGGATGGAAGATCTTCCTCTCTGTCTCTCCTCCTCTCTGTATATCCAGCTTTCTAATAAAAAATAAATAAAATCTTAAAATGTATGGCAAGTAGTTTCTTTTGTTTGGCATTCTTTTCTATTCTTTCATTCCTTCCTTATAATATATATTCAAACTAAGCACTAAGAGTGAATACTACATGTTTTCTGGAGGTAAAATTGAGCTACTGATTGATACTCATGATTACATTTCAGTTTTGGAAACTACTTTGTATAAAAACACCATAAAATGTTGGGTGTGATTTACTGTACTAAAAGGGTAGCATGTCATTTGTTGAAATTCCATACGGTCGAGAAAGCTTTCCCTTTGGGTGACTAAGAGGGAGAAGCGAGTTTCCAACAGACAATCCACCCTACCAACTGCTCTGTGGTCCAGAGAACACACCCGTTGGAAATCAAACCGTGTCCTGTAGGACTCAGTGAAATAACCCTCCCTGCAAGCAAAAGTGAAAATGTTTGATATATTTCAGATCTTTAGGTAAAAATTGGGAGGGACGGGGAAGGCCAACAATAGAAGCTTGTTCCAGGGAAAATGCTTCAGCATATTCTACTTTTAGTCGTGGAATGTTCTTCTCGCTCAGTCTATATTCAATTATAATTTAATTAAACAAGTATCGGCAGTAGATATGAAGACACAAAGTGACACGTTGTATAGATGCGTCTAGGTATTTGGTGCTGTAATTTCACAAATTCAATGAAGTGTATGCTGTATTTAGAGTCTGGGAATCTGTCACAGTCAAATGATTCCAATTTCCAGTTTTCTTTTCTCAGTACTTCAATTTATTCATGAACAAATGTTTTATTTTATTTTTTTAAAGATTTATTTATTTTATTACAAAGTTAGATATTCAGAGGAGGAGAGACAGAGAGAAAGATCTTCTGTCTGATGATTCACTCCCCAAGTGAGCCGCAACGGCCTGTGCTGCACCGATTCGGAGCCGGGAACCTGGAACCTCTTCCGGGTCTCCCACACGTGTGCAGGGTCCCAAAGCCTTAGGCCGTCCTTGACTGCTTTCCCAGGCCACAAGCAGGGAGCTGATTGGGAAGTGGAGCTGCAATGGGATTAGAACCAGCGCCCATATGGGATCCCAGGGCTTTCAAGGAGAGGACTTTAGCCAATAGGCCATGCCGCTGGGCCCATGAACAAATATTTTAAAAAGCAAGAAAATGCACTGCATGGTATGTACTAAACATACGCACTTTTGTAGTAGATCAAATAACATAAGAAAAGGCATCCTGTGAAGCAATTATAACCCCAGGAAAGTTGCATTTCACTGCTGAAGAAAGTAGTATATTTCAAAACTGTGCATGAAAATCTATGGAGATAAGTGAGTGGCATGTGATTGTGGACCAAGACCCCTAACCTTAATGTCATCGCAACACAATAGAAGTGACCTTTAATCTCAAAATGAAGGATTTTCTGCAGTTTTTCTTCCTTTTTTCTTCACCTCCACTGCATTCTGTATTGCAAATTGACTGGTCCTGACAAGGAGCTGGTCTGTACATTCAGGCCTTCCCCTTTTCTTCCTCAAACAAGGTTAAATGTAGCTTTGATGACAACATCACTTGGAAATCTCCTGCCGAATATTTCCTCCAGGCAAGAAGACAAAGCATGTTCACTTTCTATGTCAGCTTCGGCTCCATCTCCAGTGATTAGGAGTCAGGCTTTGGAGGAGAAAAGAATTTAAAATACTTGTTCATGATGCAGAATGGATCCAGGAAACTTGCCTGATCCATTCTTTTCAACTAGTCTCAACTATGAGGGTAATTTTGCAATGCTAAGAAGAAATACAAGATTTTGGTCACAACTCTGCCAGGCATTATTACAGGGCCTATGAAAGTATGTCATAATCAATTTTTAGAGAATCTTCTACAGTTGCAAGGGGAGACAGAGATTCCTTCTTATTTATTTCTTGAGTTCTTTGATGGTAAATTTTGAACACTATGAGCATATGCGTGAACACAAAAACACATAGTCCGCTGGGACCAGCAAGACAGAGGACAAATGAAACAGAGTGACCTTCAAATTAGTAACCTTCCATTTTAGCACTCTTTGCTTCCAGTACAATCAGACCTGCAAGAGCTGCTAATTGCTGTTCAACTTCACGTGTTTCTGAAGCTGGTCAGCCTGACCAAAAGAGCTGTATTTAGACCTCCAAGCCTTAGCAGAATTCTGACATTAATGGGAGATTATTCTTCAAAAATTATCCCAGAAAAACTGGCTGTAAAACCTCAGAATCTATCTTCTGGCCTTGCTGGAATATTGACATGCAGAACATTCTGAAAGCTGACATACATAATACACAGTCCACTCCTCCCGATGATCAGTTGCAAATACGTAGAAAACTCGTGGTGGCTTTTGATTTTCAGCATAGTATTACTGAATACATAGCAATATGAATTTGACATTTACCAAATTAAGGTTCTTATTTGGCAGCTCTCAGACTTGCCACTGAATCACACTGAAATAATTATAAAGAGAAAGTTATAAAAAAAACAGTTATAATGAGAAAGGAGGAGACACAGAGAGTTAGTCCATCCACTGTTTCAATACTTAAGTGGCCAAAAAGGCCAGAGTCGGACTGGTATGGAACTGGAAGCCTGGAGATTCTTCAACGTTTTCCACATGGGTTCAAAGGCCCAACGTGTTGGGTCATTTCTACTGTTTTCCTAGGCATATCAGAATGCAGCTGGATTGAAAGTGAAGTGGTTATAATTTGAACTGGAGGCAACATTACATGCCAGTATTACTGCAAGTTTTTTTTAACATAAATAATATTCAATTTTTATTTCCGAATATCTGTCCTCGATTTCTTGACTGCACCAATGGGCTCCTTGATTTTTCTGTAATACTTTTACAAACACACAAATGTCAAATGTTTGTCTAGAAAAGGAAGAAATATATAAATCAACATGCTCGTTTTATGAAATTCAAAATGCAATTGTTTTTCTATTCTCATAGCAATGTGAATATGAAGATTTGGGGATTTTGAAGAGAAGAGAAAGAATAAAATGGATCACTCAGAGGCAGACCTTTAAGCTATCAGTTAATCCACTGATAGAAAGTACAGTGTCCTATGTCCAAGTGCCTGAACTTGGATCTCAGCTCTGGTTTCTGATTCAAGTTGCTTTTTAATACAGAACCTAGGAGGAAAAGGTGATGAATCAAGAAAGTGTGCTGCTGTCACATATATGTGAAATCTCTCATGTATGTGAGTTCCTCTCTCCAAATTCCTAGTACACAGGGAGGCAGCAAACAGGAGCTTACTTTCATTAGCTGCATCTCTTTGTGTCTTTCTGTCTCTTAAATTGAAAAACAATTTTAAAATGAGGTCTTTCAAATATAACAAAATATTTATAACAGCGTCTAAAAAACAGCCGTTTTGTAATTTCACACTAATTTGATTATTAATCAATGGATGTGATTTCAAGTACAACAACACATGCACACACAGAATTTTATTAGTTGAGACTTGTGAAGCACTTTAGTAATGCCCACATTATCTAAATAAAAACTAATGTGTAGTAGCTTACGCTAGCTACTTTGCTCAAATTAATTCTAAAGACTATTTCTATCACTTACTCATAAATAGAAAAACTGATTTTTATTAGAAAATAAACATTGAATAAGTAAAAATAAATGTCTGAATTAATTTTAATATTTTGTTTTAAAATTTAATATTTTCTTAAGGCAAACATGTGGTATTTAACCTTTTGGGATTGGCTCATTTCCCTTAGCATTATGGTTTCCAGTTTGGCCCATTTGGCCACAAAGAACTGCATTTTGTTTTTTTTAATAGCTGAGCACTATTCCATGGAGTAGATGAACCATAGCTTTCTTATCCAATCCTCTGCTGATGGGCATTTTGGCTGCTTCCATGTTTCTGCAATTACTGATGAACATAGGAGTGCATGTTGGTTTCTCATAAAACAAGTGTTCTGGATATATTCCTAGGAGTGCTATTGCTGGATCATACGGTATGTTGATGTTATATATAACATGTTATGTTATGTATGTTATACGTTGTGTATAAACTAAAATTGAAATGTAAGTGAGGTCGTCACAGAAGGTGGTCAAGAACTAGCATTTATTTTTAACATATTGGTTACTCATTACTATGTCAATTAATTCCACAATGATGTAAATTTTTACTGATGGTATGTTGGAGCCCCTAACTGATCGGGATGATACTCCGCCAGCCCCGTCCTCAAACCAGAGAGGGTATACCCAAGAAGCCATTGAACTTGACTGGACAATAAGATGCTGGACTCTATACCTGGTACACGCCCGCAATGAGGGAATCTCAACTGAACCCGAACTGTGGTTATGCAACAAGGTGGAGGAATCCACCATGGTGGGAGGACCCGGGGAGGGGTGGGGAGAATCCCAGTACCCACGAAACTGTGTCACACAATACAATGTAATTAATGAATAAAAAAAAGAGAAAAAAATTTAATTTTTTCTCACTAACCTTGGACATAAACATTAGGCAATGTGCACATATATTATTTTTTCTTGAAAGAGTTGATAACATAAGAAAGTGCACAACTCATAACAAGTGGAGAAGAGGTCTATTATTTGCCAGTTATTATTTTTTTTATTTCTTTTTTTATTAATTATTTTGCATCATGTGACAGTTTCATAGGCTCTGGGAACCCCCTCCACGCCCCCTCCCCTGGTGGATTCCTCCACCTTGATATAGTATTACAGTTCAAATTCAATCAAGACTCCCCCCCTGCAAACATATACCAAGCATAGAGTCCAGCTACTTGTTGTCCAGATGGGTTGAACAGTTTCCCGGGGAGACCATCTCTGGTCTGAAGCCAGAGCCGGCAGAATATCATCCCACTCAACCAAGAGTCCTAACATAACATCAATAGCAGTCTGCAACACTATGGAATTGACATGGTTGTGAGCAACCAGCATGTTACAAAAAAAAAAAAAAAGCAAGTTCCTAACCACAACCTATGACCAGCTCATCGACATTTCAACCCTAGTTCACACACAGGACCGACTGCTATATACCTTAAAATGGCTATAAGGTACCATTCAGCTGTCTCGTGTCTATTTCATTTTAGTATTCAGCCATTTGTTGTGCTGAAGTATAATTTTGTTGATCTTGGCAGATTTTAGGGTAATCTAGACTGGCTTGTAACTCTAACAAGACATTTGTCGACAATTAAGGTGCAGAACATTTTTTTGGGGGGGGTGTGTAGGAAAATCCCGAACACCATGGTGAGGAGTGACTAATCTTTGTGTTCCACCCAGCGAGGCATGAGCCAATCCACGCCAGCTCTTTCCTGTCAGATTCCAAGCTCTACTTTTTGTTGTTTGTCTATTTATTTTAGGTTTTTTTAGTTTGTATGGTTGTTTGTTTGCTATGAAGGGTTTTCGGAGATTACTGCAAGTTTTAACATGATGAACAACCCCACCCCCACTGAATCATTATGTGGGCTGCTTTGATATTCTGACAACTCGTGCTCACTATCATTCTAGTGGCAGTGGTGAATATTTGCTGAAACAACTGATTTTCAAAAGGATATTGGGGCTTAGTGCAATAGCCTAACAGCTAAAATCCTCACCTTGGCTACACCAGGATGCCATATTGCCGCCGGTTCTAATCATGGCAGCCCTGCTTCCCACCCAGCCCCTGCCTGTGGCCTGGGAAAGCAGTAGAGAATGGATCAAAGCCTTGAGACCCTGTACCTACATGGGAGATCTGGAAGAAGCTCCAGACTCTTGCCTTCCGATCAGCTCAGCTCTGGCCACTGTAGCTACCTGGGGAGTAAATCATCAGAAGATCTTCCTGTCTGTCTCTGTCTCTGTCTCTCCTGATCTCCATATATCTGAATTTCCAATAAAAATAAATAACATCTTAAAAAGCTACACACATATACACTCACACCATGATTCATAAGTGGCTCAAATTTCAAGCATGCAGGCACTGTTTCTGGGGGCAAAGGAAAAAGCTAAATCTGAACAGCATTTACAATGAGGCCAAGAAGCAGTGCTGTGATATGTGTGACTTTTTGTCAATTTGGGTGATTAAACTGGGCCAAAACGGGAATGTGTCTAAAAATGTTTTTGCATACTGATTTAATAAACATTTGAGACTAAGTGTAAATATACAGCATCCTACTCCTCGGGGTGAGTTTCACACACTGCTTCCATGGTCACATTCCTTTGTCCCACTTCAGATCCAGACTGTAGCTCCTGGTTTTTTGTTGTTGTTGTTGTTGTTGTTTGTTTGGTTTTTTTTTTTTTTTTTTTTTTTTTTTTGCCTCCCAGGATCTGGACTATCTCTCCCCAGGTGGTACACAGGTCTCCAGGGGAAGCTTTTATAGTTCTTTCTCTATAAAAGGCTGGGGCCCAGCATGATAGCGTAGTGGTTAAAGTCCTCGCCTTGCATGTGCCAGGATCCCATATGAGCACCAGTTCTAATCCCAATGGCCCTGCTTCCCATCCAGCTCCTTGCATGTGACCTGAGAAATCAGTCAAAGACAGCCCAAAGCTTTGGGACCATGCCCTCTTGTGGGAGACATGGAAGAGCTCCTGGTTCCTGGCTTCAGACTGGCCCAGCTCCAGCCATTGCGGTCACTTGGGGCATGAATCATCAGACGCAAGATCTTCCTCTCTGTCTCTCCTCCTCTCTGTATATCTGTCTTTCCAATAAAAATAAATAAATCTTAAAATATAGAGAAGGCTGAGATCCTCTCTCAACTGTTTGCTTTGATATGAAATTAGATAATTACCCCTTCCAAGTATGATTGCTTTACTGTCAGCTATGATAATGCATCAAGGATTTCACTTACTGTAAGTATTCTGCCAACTATGTCTTTTATTCTTTCTCTTTGCCAAATATGTCACAGCCAACTGAATCTCCTAATTAGCTGATTGGTATAACTTTCATAATCATTGGAAATTGTTGAACCTGAGCATTGCGATTTTCCTTTCTGAGCTAGGTTTACTTGTGCAGGCATAAATAAGAGTGGCAGAGGGAACAGGGGAAAGGGTCGCTTGCCTGCGGTACAGTGCTACAAGCATGTGGCTTTTTGCCTTTACTAGGCAGCTGAGCAAAAAACAAGATCAACTGGCAGTTACTTCTGAGTCGTGAATGTCAACTCTGAACAAGACAGCTGAGGGAAGAGGGAAAAGAAAATGTGATCAGACACTGATGAGATAAATTCTTCAAATGAAACAGAGTCCAAGAGAATGACCGACAATCCCTGGGCTGACTCTAGGGAACTCAAGGATGTCAGAGGGGATCTGATGGTCAGCATTAGTCAACATTACTCAGCCTGATAGGGATGTCTTCATATTCAAAGAATTCTTCATATGATCTATTGAATTAAAAGAAGATACAAAATAAATATGATTCATTTTAGATAAAATTAAAATGTTAATTGATAATATTTGGTCAATTTAGAAACCCCAAGCAGGCTGGAGGCATTTGGAAGGTGGAGGCAATGTGGCATCTTATCAGATTGTATAGGCACATAGTGCAGAGGACGGACAGGGAAGCTATCTAGGGCTCTAAGATTGACAACGAGCACAATGGCACTGCTGCCACAGAAAGATGCAGAAGCTGAAGAGTATAGTGCAGTCGAGTTCAGTTCTGACATGTTGATCAAATACCTACTGGACATCAACACCCCTAGGTGCCTGCAGGAAGATATCCAGAGAAGGATGAAGAATCCTTTTCAAAGGTGGTGGGCAGGGTGGGGGGAACTTCAAGCTGAACCAGATGTCATTGGCGATTGTGTGCTTGGTTTTCTCCTTAACATCGATCTAAGACTGCTGAGGGTACCTGGAGTGACAGATAGGAGAGGCAGTGTTCTCTATGGACAAACAGCCAACTGCAGGAGCAGAGGCAAGAATGGGATATGCAGCAAACATTCTGTCCTCATACTCCCCCGTCCTTGTACTTCTTCCCTGTGCCTTGCATGGTGAGAAGCCAGAGAGAAAGATAGCCAGCTGCTGAAATTTAGCTTCAAGGTCCTGAGCAGGGGAGGAAAACAGAATGGATTTGCAAGGTCAACCGAAAGCACCTGCTCAACCCTGCACCATTCGGGGGTTTTTATGCTAGATAGAGTTCTGCAGGACTGACATCACCAGGACGTCCACCAGAGCCTAGAAATGCTAGAAACTGAAGAGAAACAGACGGGACCTCTTACAGCATGCCAAGTGTGTGTATATGTGTCAAATTACATGAACAAAATTATATGACGAAATAAAAAAATAATCTTAATATCATAGCAGTTATAGCCCTGCACACTCCATGGACCAGCTCTGGTCAGGTGTCTCACTTCCTCCCCTTTAGAGGAACAATTGCATCAGATAACTCAGCTTTCTAATGGTGCTGGTGTTCTCTCAAACTTCTCTTATCTGGAATTTTACTATATTCCGTCTATAAAGCACCTGTAAAGCTTGCTACCCATCTCCTCAATATCCCCTGGAAGAACTGATCTCTTAGTCTTTTTGAGAACCAGCGCCCCCAAGGGGGAAGTCAGTAGAAGGGCAGAGTTAATGTGCAAGTGACTGGACAGCAACCTGTTAAGAATGGGTGACCATGACCTCAGCCTGAATTTGCTAAAGGGGTCTTGCATCCACCCCCCCTCGCCCAAAGGATTCAGACACATTGAGGAAGGTGAGTGTGCTTTATGTTTCCTTTCTCTGGGGCCCCGAGTATCCCATACTTCCCCCTGTCTTCTAACCTAACTACGTGGCCATACTAGGAGACTTGGTCTTTCTCCTCATCTTGACTGTAATTCAGGATTATACAATGTACTTTTAAAAATTCATGGAAAAATTGAGTCAAGAAGTATTTATTTTCTTGTGAGAAATGTTCTTATTATACAAATTATTGGACTTTTTGAAAACATCCCTCTTTCAAACACATTTTCTGCCAAAATATACTAAACTATTTTAACTATTCTATTTTCTATGACCTTTAAAGAGGTATAGAGAAATGCAGGGATTATGCTCCCATTCACCAACTCACTCCTCAAATGCCCACAATACCAAGATCTGTGCCAGAAATGCAATCTATGCCTCCTGTCTGGATGGCAGATATCCAGTTACTGAAGCAAACACCACTGACATTGGCAGGCAAGTGCATTTCAGGGTTGAGCAGGGCTCAAACCCAGGTACTCTGGTATAAGACATATTTGACCCAAGCAGAATCTTAACTGCTAAGACAAATGTCTACACATCCATGAACTTTTTTGGAATGCCTCTGTGTCTTGTGACTTTGATTATAGATTTTTAAAAATGCATTCATTTATTTGAAAAAGCAGAGTTACAGAGAGAAAAGGTGAGATAAGGAGCGGAGGAGACTTCCGTGTGCTCATGCACTTACCAATGGCTGGGGCTAGACAACATCCAGGTTGGGATCCTGAAACTTCATCTTGGTCTCCCACGTAGATGAGAGGTACCCAGTACTTGCATCAACTTCTGATGCATTCCCATTTTCATTAACAGGGCGCTGAATCGAGTGGAGCAGCCAGGACTGGGACCTGTATCTGTATGGCATGCTGACATTGCAGGCAGCTTAGCCTACTGCGCGCTAGAGAGAGCCCTTCCATTATATATTCTTTTGATCATGCAGTTCTCCTTCGTTGAATGGATGAAAGATGCAGAACTTGCGTACTGTGACGCTGTGTCTAGCTCACTGCTGAGTTGGCTTCAAGATCACTGCTGAGTTGGCTTCAAGGAACACAACCCTGTCCTCTTGTGTATTCTGTCCTGTAATGTGCGCAACAGTAAGTTCAAGTTTCTCCCTTCTTGATAGCATCATCTGAGGGGCCTTCAACATCTTTTTTTCATATGTCATATCACCACAGGAAACTATATGAAGCTGGCGAAGGTCCTTTTCCCCTTTTCTAGTTCATCCCCGTCTGTGCACTTTACACACATATTAGAATTTGACTAGAGTTGGGAGAGTGAACATGAATAGTTTTCCTTTGCCTGTATCAAAGTACAGTCATGCCCTGTACAAGGATGTCTTCTGTCATAATGTTTTCAGGAGTGTGATCATTAGAGATTACTACCAGCTCTCCTTATGCACAGCTCTCCTAACACCAAGACATAGTGCAGAACTCCCATGGCTGTGACAGTGCTACTGTAACCAGGCACTGCGCTGCCATCAGAGCTCATCGCTTACACGGCTGAGACAATGCTAGCATAATTAGAGCCTGCACTGCCACTGGGTGAAAAGCATCACCCAGAAAGTGCTGTCGAGGATAACAACAATGAAAAACAACCAGGATCTGTTGTTTTTTTATTTGATACACTAGATGTTTCTACTGTTATTTAGAGTATACATTTCTAATATTTCATAGTTTGTAGAATACAAGAACAACAGATAATTAAAATTACTAATGCATACTCTTCTATTATGTTTTTTTTTACTTTGAAATAAAATAAAAAAGCAAAAGCAATGGCGCTGTGGCATAGCGAGTATAGCTGCCACCTGTGAAATTGGCATCCCACAAAGCCCTTGGTTCGAGTTCTGACTACTCCGCTCTGATCCACTCTCTGCTAATGTACCTTGCATCTGGAAAAGTAGCAGAAGTTCATGTTGATGACACACTTTGTAACAACCTATTGCTCCTCTAATGAAGACGATGCTTTAAAGAGATGCATATAGAGTGAGAATGTGCTGTTTTTCAGTTATTGCCTAATGTCATGAGACTTTTAATTCAGCTGCATTTCCCTTGTTGCATGCATTTTGATTTTTTTTGTCAGGCTAGGAAGTAGTTGTGTGCGAAGTTGGGTAATGTCTGGTTTTAAGGGAAGACTCCCAGGATTAATGTCTTTCTGTTACTATAGATCCCCAGGTCACTTGTGGGGAAAGCATTATTGGAAACTTTATTAGTGCTTTCTTCCCAAAGAGACTTTAACATTGGCCATAATGTGTTATTTTATTTACTCATAAAACAACTGCTGCTCGATATTTTCCCTAACTAACCCTGAAGTTTGCTTATAAAGGACATGCCTACCAATTGTTAATATAACAGCCAAAGAAATCATTTTTCAAGTCATATGCACATTATAGCAGAGAAGCAAATAGTTACTTGCCAAAAGTGTTACCAAGCAAAATAAATGGCAGCTGAATTTTTAAATTCAAACATGAGTGTTTCGGATCTTTTGTCTGGAGAGAAGCACCAGAACCTCTGAGGTCTCCACAGGTTATCACACAGGAGGATGCATTTTCAACTTTCCAGAGGCAAAAGCCCTCAGTGGGGTTCGAAGCCTTTTTAAAACCATGATGGAAACAAATGGAAAGGCAGACCTGGAGGCATGGCCTGCTCTAATCTGAAGTTCAGGAGCTAAGTGCAACTCAGACCTTTTCACCTGCATCCCCGTGTTATCGTGTATACCGGTAATAATTCTGACACTTGGCAAGGTGTTTGGACATTTTAGCAATCTAAAGAAAAAGTTCTGTCAATTCTAAAATGAACAAGAGTTGTTTAAGAGTTCTTTCAAAGGCAAGAGCAAAAGATTAGTTTGTTTTGGTGCCAAGAATTTGAAACCCATGCAAAATTTTTACATAACAAACTTTATAATTGTTATTTTATTTGTTGGAAATACAAATACACAGAGAGAAGGAGACACAGAGATTAAGATCTTCCTTTGGCTGTACCACTCCAGTCTGTTCCAGGTTTCCCATGTGGGTGCAGGGCCTAAAGGCCGTGGGCCATCCTCCATTCCCCTCCCAGGACATAAGCAGGGAGCAAGCTGGGAAGTGGAGCAGATGGGATTTGAACTGGTGCCCACATAGAACCCCAGCAGAGGCAAGGTGAGAATCCAGCAACTAGGCCATTGCTCTGGGCCCCATGACGAACCTATCCATCAACTGTTTGAAAATCCATGTGTGTTTGGTCAACATTGTGCCATAGTATTGGTAAAGCTGCTGCCTGCTACTAAAGCATTGCATGTGGGTGCTGGTTTGAATTCAGGCTACGGTGCTTCCCATCCAGCTCCATGCTAATGTGTGTGGGGACTGCAAAGGCACACCTGAAAGCAGCTCCTGGCTCTTGCATTCATATTGGCCCGGTTTCTGCCATCTAGGAGACTAGCGAATAGAAGATTCTCTCTCTCTCCCTCTCTCATCTTTAAATAAATAAATACTTTCTTAAAAAAAGAAAATCGTGTATGCATGATTTTAGTGTTTTTGTGCTGAGAACATTTTCATTTCATTTTCCGTGAATCTTTGAAGTACCTGCTTAGACCTGTGCCCTGTTTATTAAACAAACAAAACACACCTCCCCTAAACAAAAGAGGTTTTGCTCCTCAATCAATTCAAGTTCATTATCATGATGAAAGCCAGCTAAGGAAGGGCACCCGTGGCTCTGCTCCTCAGTGGCTCCATCCTCACCCTCTCACACATGGGATAGCAGGTGTCAATACACGTGATTGATCATCATGCTTTTCTCCTGCAGAAGAACATCGGCTTCACAAGGTCAGGGATTCCTGTTTCATCTACCAGTTATCTCCAAAATCTACGAAACTCTGGCAGTGTCTGATGTATCTTCTTGCCTGAACAATAAGAATTAAATCTAAACCTTGACATCCCTCATTATCTAGAGGATGCACCGTATTGGCATATGCATTTCTTCTAAGTATCGTCATTCGTTTTAGGTTGATATGTTGATGGAGAGAAATATGAAAGAACTCATAAAAAATCCCATTACAATGGTGTTGAATTTACTCATCTATACCCGACTGGAGCCATTTAAATGACAATATATTGAGTCATAGTCAACCTCATTGTTTAGAGATGCAGGGATAACATTCTAATTTTTCATTGTATTGAAATCTCTCCCTCTCTGGCTGCCTCTCCCTTTCCATTTCCCTCTCCCATTCCCTCCTTCTTTCTTTTTCTCCCTCTGTTTTTATTTAACAATTAGATCTTCTGGTCATTTTGTCTAACTTAACACTACCTCAGGTTTCATTAAAGGACTTGATTTTCAAACTTCCTCAAGAATGGTTATAGACAGTCACTTTGGGGAAACAAGAGGTGAGCCAATCCCAAACTTCCTTACCTCTTCTTCCCTTCCTTCAGCTACCCCCTTGCTCTATACTAAGCCGTGAATGCTCTCTACACTAGAAAGAGTTTCCATGGAGACTTCTACGTGCACATGCTTTCCCAGATTTCCATCACTTTGCTGAAGACTGCTCAGATACCCAGGACGCCCGAAGACTAGCACACCTTGTCTCACTCCACCCGATTCTGTCATCCTGGGCCATCCCTCATCCCCGATAAAGCTTCTTCAGTGAAACTTCTCCACCTCTGTAATAAACCATGATCTAAGAAAATGATCTAACATCAATCATTCATGCCTTCAATGTCTGAGTAAATGTGTTATCTCTTTTTCAGAGTTAATTGCATTTAACCTTATCTGAGATTATAAAATAAAAGATTCCTCTTTATTTAGAGAATTTTAGTCATTAAATTAAATTAAGGAATTAATTCAATGATTGTTGGCTGTGAATTTATCAAAGGGCAAACACCCTGACAAAAGCTATGAATATCAAAGTATATGAATCTTAAATCTTACACGTAGAAAGCTCCCAGCTGGACAATACATCACCCCGTGCTTGAGCAATGTGCTGATTAAAGCAGGTTGTGTGTGCCTCTGCTCTGCTCCCTCATCTCATCTGTTTACGTTACTGCTTCCTGTCTCCAGCAAGCACACAGGGGCACTGCATATTCTTCTGTCATCCTCACTGGGACATGTACATTGTGATCAATCACCTAAACTTTGATGTGTTATTGAACACTTTTCAGATTTTTTTTTTAAAAGCACTTACTTTCTGAATGGACAGATCATAGCTCAAGGGGTGATTTTCAAGGTTAGGGCTGTAGATCCTTATGGTGCTATTGTAAGACCCTGGCCTCAAATAAGATAAAGGACAGTATTTACTCTGTCTGTGAAATATTGGGGCTGAAAGTGCAGTCACTTTTCTACTTCCGAGTTACCCCTGTCCCATCCTGTTTGAAGCTCTTGCAAGCAAGAAGGACAGCAGTAGAGGGAAGAGAAGCTGTTATTATACTGCGCATTCCCTAACATGATACCAAGATTTCATCTTTTTTACTTCTCTCTTTCTCTTCCATCTTCTCAGGCCCTTTACTCGTGCTTCATATTATTTCATATACCAGGTCAAAAGCTTTCCTTTGGAGACAAAAACAAACTTTGGGCAACAGGGGATGATATAACCTAGAAGCATGCAGAAAATTAAATTTGTAACTGTGTTTTACTTATTTTGCCAGTGAAGTGCTACAAGAATTGCACACGTTCTTGGAGATGAAGGTTTGAATTGGACTCTAAAGGAGGGTTCTGGTGGTTCTGAAAGCCCGTGAGACCCATTTAACTTGCCACTCATTCTTGAGATGTGTCATGCACATGAGAAACTCTGGGGAAGCGCAACGGGGCCAGGAAGAGGATGCTTTTTCCCTCGGGGGGAAGCAGTTCATCCTTGCTGTGGATGGTATGATTCACATAATCCACAAAATCGGATGCCACATGGGCTTTGGTGTCAAACAGGAAAATGCTGAGCACATATACATATATGTTCATAGAAAAGGTGTCATCAAAAATATCGCTGTGTCTCTAATTACAGCTTCAAAAAATCCATCTCTTTTCTCTTTTGGCATTTGTTTTTCTGTTATGGCCCCAGTTTCAAAAAAAAAAAACCTAGGTCCTGAAATCACCTACTGCAAAATCAGACATTCCACCAAGAGTGCTGTGGCTCTTAGAGCTGTGGGAAAATATCTATATGTAATCTATATCTGTATCTATATCTATATATCTAATCTATATGTCTATGTCTATATGTCTATGTCTATGTCTATGTCTATGTCTATGTCTGTGTCTATGTCTATGTCTATGTCTATGTCTATGTCTATGTCTATGTCTATGTCTATGTCTATATGTCTATGTCTATGTCTATGTCTATGTCTATGTCTATGTCTATGTCTATGTCTACCTTCAGCCCAACCCTGCTGGTGAGTCTAGATGTCCCTATCCTGTCCTCCCAGGCTGATCTCCCTCCCTGTGCCATCCACACTGCCATGAGTTAAACTGGACATATTTGACTCATGAAAATTCAAGATGCGCAATTAAAGTCTAACTTCAAAATGGTAATCAATGCATTTTTTAAAACATACAGATGTCAAATGTGGAATTTATAACACCCTACCATTTTTTCCGTAAGTGCTTATATTCTTTACTTTAAATCTAACTGCATTTCATCAGATAACCCTGAACCCCAGTGCTTAGTCCAGATGCTGATTTGATCACCAGGACATTCCCATTAAATCACCCCCTCCCCAAAGCTGCAGAGGGGTCTGCACGGCCTTTCTCAAGGAGTTATTTTCAGCCTTGCCACCTTCTGCTCTGTCAGGTAGGGGGCAGCCTAACGCTCCATCATCTAGTCGAGGCATTTTCAGTCTCTGGAGCATTGCTCTGCAGGTGATGTGAAAATGCCTGGGCAGGGGAACTCACCCTCAGTTGTTTCCACACAATTCTTCTCAGTGTACAGCTTTTTCACTCTTGCCAACTGTGTAATTTCTTTCAGAATTCTCTAATGTTCTAAATTCGGAGTTACGTTCCCTCCTATTGTTTGTGAGGAAATTGAAGTATGTGTCTGTCTATGTGCCAATAACATATTTTTTTTTTATAATTTTCTACTTTTATGTCCTCCATCTTGGTCAGAAACACCTTGTGGGATGGATGTCATCTCCCATGTGTTTGCCCCTAGCATTGGACATGTTTTTTGCCTACTATACCTAAAAAATTGGTTTTGAGTGAATATTTGAATAGACTGAATGAAGTATACTATAATTTTTCTTAGACGTTAGAAAAAAGATCACATGGCATTTGCAATGAAATACATTAACTGTGCTGTATCTGTGTGCCTGATGAGAAGAAATCAACTATGGTTTGCTGTTTGGCTGGACTGATAGATATCATGGATGATGGATTCTGAATGGAAGCTATTAAATCTAACACAGGCACAACGACACAAACTCAATACCAATTGATTCCACAGATCGCAACATGGCGAAATTACAGAAACCGACAGAAAGGAAAATCAGACAGAGAAAAAACACCAGGGCCCAGCGTGGCAGCTTGGTAGCTAAAGTCCTTGCCTTGCACATGCGACAATATATGAGTGCCGGTTCTGATCCTGGCAGTCCCCCTTCCCAACCTGCTTGTGGCCTGGGAAAGTGGTGGAGGATGGCCAAAAGCCTTGGAACCCAGCATCCTTGTGGGGGACACGAAAAAAGCGCCTGGCTCCTGTCTACGGATAGGCGCAGCTCTGGCTGTTGTGGCCACTTGGGGAGAGAATCATTGGACAGGATATTTTCCTCACTCTCCTCCTCTCTGTATATCTGACTTTGCAAAAAAAAAAAAAAATCTTAAAAAAAAAAGAATGGTTTCCTGACAGTGGCATAAAATTTGGCATACATTTCACCTTCCCAAATTTCAATCGCACTGTGGCAATCATCCCCCACAAAAAAAAAAAAAAAAAAAAGCATTTCCAAAGTTAAATAATGAACACTGTATTATTTTACAGGATGTGACAATAATGTAGGATAATTACCACTCTACCTGTCTTTCGAAAAGAAGTTTAGGGAGAGATTTCCTGATATACATTTCATGCTAAAAGAAAAAGAGAACAAATATCTTCTGCAATCATAATGAAAGAGGTAGAAAAGCATAATGACTAAATGTACATCCCTGAGTCTCATTGGGGGGGTAGGGGTGGGGAAGCATTTGCATTTGAAAAGGCTTAAAAACAGATCTATTTTCGCTCAATTAAAGATAATTAAACCTGCATGGGTCAAGTACACACTGCATTTAGTTGTTTGAATAAATTACTTTCCAGTACTTTTTTTGTGATCGTGACTTGCCCTTCTATCCTATCTCCAGTTTGGAGTCTTAAAACATCGTAGAGCCCAAGAGTAGGTACAGATGAGAACAAGTCTGAAAGCATAAAAGATGCCATTCTTTCAAATATCATCTGGATATATTTCTAATTCTTTGATTATCACTGTATAAATAAAGCAATTTTGTACGTTTATAGCATTTTGTACATCTTAGCATGTCCTGACGATTCTTGCAGACGCTTAACATAGGGCTATGATGATGGAGCGAGCAAGTGGCTTTCCAAAGTCAGACAAGGAAGACAGCTTGGGAAAGGAAGGGTCTGGTCCAAGCGCACGTTTAAAGGCAAGTGAGGTCAGCTCTTCCCACTTGTTTCGGGATGATTGCCTTCGTCACTTGATGAGCTGGCTAGCTTTGAGCAGCTTCACTAAATGAAGAACGTTTTGGGAGACAGGTAGTTGGCAGGTAGCAAGATTTAAAAAAAAAATTAAAGAGGGAAATATGGATACTGGTTTGTTTGCACGTATGTTCAGTTTTATATCTTCACAGCTTGGTTATCTGTAAAGGGAAAGTTCCCTTCACAGTAAAATCATTGCTATTTTGATCTGGGAACATGATAGGTTCACTAATGGAGCCCTGCAATACCTTACACATTACCATATTTCATTCTACAACAATTAAATGATTCCTCCATAAAAGGCATCGTATGTACAATTGCTGCTATTAAAATGAGATGTCAAGGGTTTTACAAATCAAATAATGTGAAATATAAAGCTGAAATAAAATTTAGTATTCAAAATGAAACCCGTGAAAATGAGTAAAAGGAAAATCTTCTCTGCTTTCTGTTTGTCCATCAGTCTACCTGAGCTTGCCAGGCCAGATGAAACATTCCAGCATCTCTCAAACTCCCTTTCACATTCTCTTCTGAAGGATTCTTAATGCCCACGGGTGTCTGATACACAGCTCCTTTCTTGTGGAAGCTCTACAGGAAGCTGCTGACTACAGGAGGGGGAGGCACACATTACAACTGTGGGGTTCAGTGGAAGTGAGCAATCAGAGAAAATGAGACTACGGCATTGGAAGGCATTTTCTTTACCTTGAGGTATCAGAGGGCAGAATTTGAGTGATCATGGGGCAGGCGTCATTTCCTGAACTCCAGACGAAGGAAATGAATTTTCCTACTCTGAGTTTTCATGCATCATTCTACCTCCTTCTGGTTATCATGACCCATAGCAAAACTTCTCTTCCTTTATTTATAACCAAAATATTTCTAGGCTTAATCAACTTCTTTTCACTTTTTTTTCTGACTTTGTTTCCAATCAGCATGCTGAAGGGAAGAATGAGGACTTTTTACGGAAACCTAATTCAGGTTACAAACAAGGAGCAGCCATTTTTTAACATTATTTTGAATGCATTCTTGGGGCAAAAGTTAACCAAAAATCATGCAAAAATTATTAACTTTGATGTTGCTGATGGTGATGGAAATAGATGAATTAAATTATGCAGCAAAAATATCCCTTTCAAATTTTCATCAAATGTTTCCAGAAAAACAGCAGAAAATAGATCCTGGAGAATCGTATCTGATGTTCTATGAGATCATTACCCTCCCTCATTTACAGGAAACTGCTTTTCTCTGATGGAAATCATCTCTGCCTTGAGAGAGCTTGTTGTCCTTGCCAAAGACCATTATGCATTTGCATGCATTGTTTGCAAGCTAGCAGAACACATTAATTATTGGTGACATTAATTATTGGAGAACACAATCCATATTTGCAGTCATCATGTTTCTCAAATCAAGCCTTTTTATCTCTTTCACTCACTGTGGAATCATTCAAATCATGCTAGTAGGGGGGACAAAGCCATGGCTTGGCTTTTTCCAGGGCTTCCTTTCTTGGTGTTGATGAAAATATAAAATGTATATTCTAAAATAACCTTTTCTTTTGGGAGCAGCTGCAGGTAAAGCAGTAGCATCCAGCACAGGCATGGGGCTGAAGAAATCTAAGAGCCCAACTGATCAGGAATACATTGGGACTCTATGAATCCTGCTGAGGTGATGGAGTTGCATTTTAATACATCCAGAGTAAATGCATTTGTCTTTGAGTGATTAGGAATAACACCCTCTGCTTTTCATGTCACTTGTAAAATGGCATTTCATATAATTAAAGAAAACCTCTTTATCTCAAATGCAGATAAATCTTGGTTTTGTGAAATGTACCATCAGAAAACACAATCATTCTAGGAAAGCTATCATTTTCACTCATGATGTTAAAAAAGGAGGAAAAGGAGAGCAAAAAGCACATACTCCTTAAGGTGAAATCGATCTTGCATAAACACTACTAAAATCTGTTTAGAGATGGAGTGAGTAGGCACATTTCAGGGGTTGAGGAATTTGGGGAAGTGGGGATGAGTGGGAGGTTAATTTCCACATATTTTTCCTTGGGAACGGTGAAACTCAGGGAACTTTTCCACAGGTTTTTTCTTCCTACTTAAACTACTGCTATTGATATTCATTTTTTCAGATTCAATGAATCTTACAATAATAAGAAAACCCCAAGAGTTTGAAAAATAAAATTCAATAGTCTTCAAATGAGGGTCATATTCTCACAGAGATACTTTCTATTCATTGATTCACCTCCTAACTGGCTGCTAAGGCCAGGTTAGGGCTAGGCCAAAGCCAGCAATTCAGAGCCTTTTCAACGAACCTCACCTCTTCATAGGTGCAAAAACACTGGTATCATTTACTACAAGTTTTCCCCTGCACATTAGCTAGGAACTGGGTAAGAAGTTGCAAAGCTTTAACTGGCATGGCTGTGCAGCATGCTAATTCTCATCTCAGTCCAGGCTCTTGTGGTCATTTGGCAAGTGAGCCATTAGATGGAACACCTTCTCTCTTTCTCCCTCTTTATAAAATCTGTCTTTTGAATAAACATAAATTAATCTCTACAAATATAAGAACTTTGGCCAAGCACAATTGCTGAATGGCCAAACCCTCGCCTTTTTTGGTCCTCTGTTGCACCTGAAGATCATCCAGGAGCTGTAATTATAGCCCATTCATTTTCCATTGATCTATAAAGCCACTCCAGTTAGCTGCATTGCTGAGGTTGCTCTTGCAGTTCTTGATCAAGAGCTGCGAAAAGAAATTCCACAGCCAGCCAATGGGTGTGTCATGATTTGTGCATTCAATAACTTGCAGAAATGAAGCTTCAGCTGCTTTAGTTGACCTTGTTCAAGTATACAAGGTAGCCCCAGGCCAGTGGGCAGAGAAGCAGCATGTACAGGGGGCAGAAGATCAACAAATTATTGGATGACAGCCATACTTTATATCCCTGCTCTATCCCGCTTTGAAAAAAGCAATCATCTCTCTGAGTGACCGCCATACAGGGTTGTCATATAGTTCACAATCATTTAGAAATGGAGAAAATCAACTTTCATAGTGGGAAGCAGGAAACACATAAGGAGGCAGAACTTACTCAGACGGCCATAAGACCCTGTTAGGTTTACTATAGGGGAACAGTGAGGTCAGTATTCAGGGGAGACAAGGTAACTTTTACAAAGTCATGGAGCTAAGAGGGAGGTTCCAAGGGGTAATGAGCACTTTGATTGCGTCTGTTTGGTCTTCTGTGCTCTAAGAGGGTGTACCCTGCCCTGTTTCTTATCTCTGCACTTTTTTTTAGCCAATTATCCGTCTAATTTGACCATCAGCTACCCTTCCCTACAGAGGCACGTAATCAGGCATGTGCTGTGGAAAAGGGTGATGTAACCCCTTGGGCTCCAGGACTGGTATTCTGGCTCTTTTGTGCCCAGACCCCATAGCACCTCACTGCTGTGGGAGTTAAGCAGAAGCTTCTTAGGATCAGCTCAGTGGAGGGCATCTTGTAGTTACAGTATCCTCTAGCTGCCTTTCGTAGGATAGCAGAGGACACCACTGTGGATTAATGGCAGCCGCTCTGTTGATGTGTTAAGGAACTGCTCATTTGAGAACTGTCTGCACACTCTGCTGATATTGGCAAGATTTCTAAAAAGCTAATTCATGTGCTAAAGCATGTCAAAAGAACAAACCATGCCAAATGAACAAGATAACTCTCAAAGAGAAAAGTAAAGGTCATGTAGGAGAATGAAACAGAATTCAACTCAACGCTCTTTCAGGGAAAGAAAAATAATGCCATCCCTGACGTGGGGTCTGAAAGTGGATATCTTCATGACATTCTCTGCATATTGTCCATCTGTGGTCCTGCAGTTCCCACCATCTGACACAGGGTGACACTTTAATGTCCTGTCATGATTTGCTACCTGGTTCTCCCATAGAGTCTGGCCTTGGCTGTGGCTGCCTTCTGCACTGACAGAGATACACGGCAGGATTCTGCCCATTATCTCCTCCCAAATGGAGAGAAGAAGACAGATCTATTTGATAAGGTACCTGCTGGTGGGTTTTATCACAAGTCAAGTTATACTGACATCTGTGGCCAGAGCCTATGCCCTTGGCCCAATTCCCATTTTGATGAACTGTGTCATCTAAAGAAAGAACTCCAGAAAATCAATTTGTTCTGCAACATAAACAGTATTTGGACATGATCAAGTGACATGGTAGTTAAGTCATCTAAAATGTCATGGTTGATGCATGGGTTCAAGCACTTGATCCACTTCCCATTCTAGCTTTCTGCTAATATACACTCCAGCAAATAGCAGCCAATGACTAAGTCACCTGTGGTTCCTTCTCCAACACACACACACACACACACACACACACGCACATCCACTGCCCATATTGAGTTCCTTATTACTGCTGTTGGGCAGAGTTATTGCAGGCATTTGGGGAGTGAACCAACAGATGCAAGAGCTCTATCTTTGTTTCTCTGTGCAACTCTCCCCAAGTTGCTATCTGTTTTCAAATAAAATGAAAAAAAAGTAAAACAAAACAGATGGGTTTGATACCCTGGAGCTGAGTGTTAAGTTGTGACCCTACACAAGCATTCCATGTTTGAGTGCTGGTGGCTTTCTGCTACATGCCTGGCAAAGCACTGAGTGATGGCCTGAGTCTATATATCCATCTCATGTTGGAGACTTGATGGGGTTCCTGGACCCTGGCTTCATTCTGGTCCAGCCCTGGCTGATGGACAATCTGGAGAAAAAAGCCAGAAGATGTATCCATGTTCCATGTTTGGCACTCTGCTTCTTAAATAAATAAATCTTTGCATGTGCCATGGTTTAATGATTGAATATTGTCTTTATTTTTTGAGGCATGATAAATTTAATATGGTAGTGTGAGAAATAATGTTTCCCAATAGATTTTTCTAGAAGTGCACCATTGTTACCAGTTCTTATTTGCTGAAGATAAATCACTCTGTTTTGTCCAATATTCCTTGAAAGCTAATAACAAATGTCAAGCCTTTGTGGTGCCTATTCATAACTCAAGGATCTCTACAAAATCCTCATAATATTGAACTTTTCTTTTCTCCCTTTATTGTGTTCTTCCATCATCCACACAGTTCCTTTCCCTGGTGGGTGGATTGGATCCCTCATTGTCAAAGTGTCCATTTCCCCTTTGTGTAAATACCTGGCAATTCAGTGTATCCGCACAGTGCCCACAAACTGGACAGTTTTAACAGTGAGACCACCATAACCCATGGAAAAGAATGAGTAACCCCAAGTACCTCCCCCAAGTCATCTGTCTGCTGTCTTCTCATGAAGCAGGAACTCTGGAGATAAGATTGCCATCCTGTGCTCTCAACGTCTACAATCCTGTGGGATTAGAACATGTGTTTGTAAATCAGAGGTGAGACCCAAGAAGAAACAGGCAGAAAAGGCAGAACTTAATACAGACACCGCATTATGACTCCCCAGTAGCTTTCAGGAGGATGATGGGGCAGACAGATGCATGCTACAGAGAGAATAACAGAGAAACAATGCATATCAAACATTTAATCCTGTAAGTTTACATTAAATTTAGAGTCTGCATTCCGTGTATTAATAGATGCTTAAGGTTTTTTAAATTATGGTAAATGCTTCAATAATCAGCAATGATAAGAACCATTGCTTTGGTGCCCTGTACACTGGCATAGTGGCTAAAGTCTTGCTTTGCATGAGCCGGGCTCCCATATGGGTGCCAGTTCATAACCCAGTGGCCCTGCTTCCAATCTGGCTCTCTCTTTGTGGCCCAGGAAAGCAGTAGAGGACAGCCCAATGCCTTGGGACCCTGCACCCACATGTAGACCCAGAGGATCTTCCTGGGTCCTGGCTTCAGTTTGGGTCAGCTCTGGCTTGTTGTGGCTACTTGGGCAGTAGGCCACCAGATGGAAGATCTTTCTATACATTTCTCCTACTCTCTTTCCAATAAAAATAAATAAACCTTTAAAAACATTGCTTTCCTGCTCTATTTACAACCATTTTTAGATATAGAGATATTTTGAAATATCTGATAATAAACATTAATATTCCTGTACCATCCAACATGGTAAAGAATTTGAATTGTTTTCCCTACTTAAACTGTACTTTACATCCACATGAGAGTATTTTAGATATTTGAAATGGTTGGAAGCAGGATCATGCTTCCTAACTTAATTTTTTATTGCTGAAACCTCTGCTGGGCAAGTTTGTTCTTATTTGTCTTTCGAAACTCATTTGTATACTTAATGTTAGTCTAATAACCGAATCACTGAGTGAGAAGACACAGGTATATTTTCGTGTTGGTTGTATCCAGGGGTGTTAAAACATCCTGAAATTTGGGAAATGTAGGCCTGCATTTGAGAGATTCCCCTTCCATTCTCTAGGAGTACAAAGCCTGTGTAAACTCTTCCCTCTGCTTGCTCACCTGCCTGCCTGTCATAAACTCTTTTGGAGCCATCTGAGTATTGTCTACACTTTGATGGGAGCTCTGCACTCAGGCTTATGATTTATCTATGGGAAAGGTTGTTAAGCAGGAGAGAAAGGCAGTGATTGCGATGAGCTAGTCAGTAATGTAGCAAGAGCACTGCACCGTTTCAGAAGGAAATGCCCATATCCAGTTCACATATTTAAAATAAACAAAAGAGAACAAAGCGAAACAGCAACAAGACAAAACTGAGATGAATTAAATGAACTAGAATGTTAGAATGAAAACCTGATTCCTCCTACCTGGCTGTCTGACTTCTCATCACTTCTGCATTTCATTTCCATTTCTCTGTTCTTCTCTTTCTTTTAGCCATAACTGTGTGTAACGCCCTGATTTGGCTTGTGCCACTGGCCAGCCCCTTGCATTTCTCCAATAAATCCATTTCCAGCAATCATGTAAAAGAAGGGGAAGTGGTTCTGTGTATATGGCATTTCCCGGATTTTTCGTGTCATCCAAGGGTGGACTCACGCATTCTGTAGGACCCTTGGCAACAGAGAGCAGCTGGTGCATCCTCTGCTTGGGCTCTTTGCAGTTTCACACAGGAGAAAGCGAATGTGCTATCAATTACCAGTACTCACATTCGGCATTAGAATTCTCAGAAGGAATAAATGCTGAAAATTAGCACTTCCATTTCAAATCTGGTAACTTGTATTTACATTTTCTTAAAAAAAAGTGAGGATAAATATTTTCTCGGGAACACTATAATATTGTTTCTAGAAAGGTGAGAATTTCAAACAAATATGAATTCTTCCTTTTTTACTTAATTTTTCTGGTGATAAACGGATTTAAAATTTTATCAATGTGACGTAAAATAAATTGTTTGGATCTTTATGTTTAAAACCACAAATACTACAGCCACATATGAAATCAGATTTTGTTTTGATTTGTGTGTTTCTTCCATATCTCTCTGTCTGTCTACCTACCTGTCTACCTACCTATTTATTGAGATAGACAGGCAGAGAGAGGCAGAAGAAAGTTAGAGAAGGAGTCCAATAAACTGACTTAGCTCCCATCAGTTGATTCATGCTCAGCTACCTAAAGTGGCCCAAGTGGGATAAGGATGAGATCAGTAACCCAGAACTCAACCCAGGTCTTTCAGGTGGCTGGCAAAAACTCAATCACTTGAAATCATCACTGTTGCTTCCCAATGTGTGCATAAGTAGAAAGCTGGACTCAGGAGCTGGAGCCAGAAAGAGAGTCTAGATATATTAATGTGAGATACAAGTATGCTAACTGGAGTAATTGCTCTAGGGTAATCACGTGCCTCCAAATTAAATTTAAATTATTTTACGCTTTAAAATGTTATTTTTCAAGAATTTATATGTATTTATTTGAAAGGCAGAGTTGAAAATGAGAAGGAGACTCAGAGAGAGGCATGTTCTATCAGTAGGCTCACTCCCCAAATGAATGCAATGCCCAAACTATCAAACCAAAAGAGCCAGAATCTTTACCTGGGCTCCAGTGTTGTTGCAGGGTTTTCTGGTGCTTCCCCAGGCACATTAACATGGAGTGGGAACAGAAGTGGAACAGTACAGATATAAACTGTTGCCCGTATGGGAAGCTGGCATTGCAGTCAGCACCTGAACCCAAAATTATAGCAGTCCCCAAAGTATCAGGTTTGATACAAAAATTACCTTTCAAAACTGTGATGAGGTGCAGAAACAACATTATGTGTATGATGTTTTAATATGTTAGCAAATCTCTTTTTTCTATTTTATTTTTATTTTTATAGTACAATTTCATAGCGTCTAGGATTACCATACCCGCTCTCCAAGGTCCCTCCCCCCAACTGATTTTTCCCAAATTATTACAACAGTATGGTTCTTCATAAGCAATCACAAGTCCATCATTCTGTTATTTAAGTATGTCCTAACATTGCTGATAAAGAAAATGCAAACAGTCCAGTATCTTATTGTCAAGACATATCCAACAGTTTCATTGGGAGTCCATCCTGGACATGGAAGTAGAGATCCACACTGCACTATAACCTCACATCTGGACATGATAGTCTCTACCACAAAGTCACTATTCATTCCCTTAAATGAGAGGCCATGCAACAAAGTTAACAACAGGAATAAAGTTACAATAAAAAATTTATAGTACCATAGAGTTAAGTAACATGCTACTAAATAAACAGTGTGTCACCAAAGAAATGGGAAAGAAAACAAAAAGGCTTCTTGAGTACACTGATTCTACTGTGTTATTCACGAGTCAGTAAATGACTTAATAAGTGAAAAGAAGCTATTTTGAAGAAATCACAACAAAATTGCTATCAAAACACATGAATTGCAGCAAAAACAGCACTAAAAGGGTTATTAATCTTATACATTCAGGTTGTCTTATATCAGGGAGAACATGATATTTTTCATTTTGGGGTTGACTTATTTCACTGAGTATAATGAGCTCTAATTGGGATCATCCAGTTGCAAATGGTATAATTTCATTCTTTTTGGTGGCTTAGTAATATCCCATGGAGTAGATGTACCGCAGTTTCTTTAAGCACTCCTCTTTGGACGAGCATCTGGGTTGTTTCCATGACTTTGCTATTGTGGATTGTGCTGATGTAAATATGGGAGCACAAGTCACCCTCTCATATACAGTTTTCATTTCCTTTGGATGTATTGCTAGGAGCAGCACAGCTGTGTCGTTTGGAAGGTTTATTCAGAGTTCTCTAAGCACGCTCCGTAGTGATTTCCATAGTGGTTGTACTAGCTTACATTCCCACCAGTAATGAAGGAAGGTACCTTTCTCCCTTTATCCACACCAGCAAGTGTTGTTAGTAGAGATTAGAACATCTCTTCACAGTGAAATCTTTAAAAAGCCTGCTGCTGTTGGATGCAACAACTCCTGGAGCAGCCTAGCAATGCTTTCTGAGGCTGATGTCATATTTCCCACGTGTAAGATAAAATCATATTCAATTTGTAAAATTTTTTAAAATTTTTATTTCTAATTAAAATTTTGAATTTTATGGTACAATTCTGTACAGTTTTGTTAATATAACGAAAGACAGATCATCTTTTTCTTACACCTTCTCATCTCTATATTTTATGATGCTTTTTCATTAGGCCCTAAAAACAGCATTCCTAGTTTTTCACACCATGTCTCCAATGTTTAGAAATACAGCTATATCTGTGTGTTCTTGCAGACTGGTTTGTGCTGTGAAGCAAACATTGTTCTTAGTTGATATTGCTAAACCTTTGACAATTATTGAAATAGGTTAATTGAGAAAGCTATTGTGTACAGGGAGAGTAAAGAAAGAAGAAAATATCTGGATAGAAGAGGGGGAAAGCAAAACATTTATTACTGATCAGAAAGCAATAACTTTAAAGGCAATGCTACACCAAACATAGTCCACAGAATAATATGACTTTGGTTTGAGAATACAGCGACGATAGTAGCATAAAGGCTAATAGTAAAATGGAGCAAGATAAAAGCTTTCCTTTGTCTTTGAAAATGAAATAAAATTCTTCCATAGTAAAGAAAAAGAATATGACTCTTCCAAACCTGCTACACAAGTGACACTTAAATATGTTCTCTTGACATATACAAGAGGAATAGTGCAAATGTGAAGAACGTTCCAGTAAAATAACAACAGAAGACTAAGTCAGCCAACAACCCATTTCTAAAATGACGGGACCACATTGCAACTCATTCATATTAACCCTAAATATAAACGGCTTAAACTCACCAATCGAATGTCATAGATTAGTAGATTGGATTAAAAAAAAACAAAACTCATCTATTTGTTGCCTATAGGGAGACATATCTCACCAACAAAGATCAGTGGAAACTGTACCTCATGGGTTTTGATTTTTCTTTCTTTCTTTCTTTTTTTTTTTTAGTTTCTTCAAAACATGTTCTCATTAAATTCTTCACTGATTCATAGATTATAAACTAGCATCATTTTGTTCAAGAAAGTTCTTTGTTTTCTTTTTCATTTCTTCAGCGATTTATTAGTTATTCAGTACCACGTTATTTGACTTCATGGTGTTTTTAATTTCTTTATTTCTTCCTGTTGTTGATTTTGTTTTGTGGATTTTCATTTAAGGGGATGTACAGTAACTGTATTAGAGACTATCATATTCAAATGTGAGGATACAATGGAGTATGCATCTCTACTTTCAGATTGAGGATGGACTCCCAATGAAACTGTTAACTCTATCTTGATAATACAGTGTTGCGTTCTCTGCCATTGCTCATGCCTGCAATGATGGGCACATGACTGTTTCTGAAGAACTATAGTAATAATATATGGGAACTCAGTGGTTTGGGAGGAGACTTGGGGAGGGGGTTGAGCAAATGCTAGGGCCTACGGAACTATATCATAATTAAAAAGAAGAAAAAAATAAATAATAAACAATTTTTAAAAAGGCCTTTTTGGAGAGTCATTAATATTATTTATAAGAAAGGCAATGTGACAGAAAGAAGAAAAGACAGAGAGAGAAGGAGATCTTCCTTTGTTCTTTCCCTCTCCAGTTGCTGTACTCCTGTTGCCTTTGCCATAGAAACTGCCTCCATGTACTAGTGATATTCTAGTGATTAAAATAGGTTGCGCAGCACATAGACCGACTGAGGCATGCACAGAACTTGGCCTTGTGTATTTATGTTCATGAGATGTGTTGGGTAGAGAATTGACAGAAATTTAAGTAAGGGACAAGAAAAGTGAGATGTCTGACTTCACACTCAAGGGATGTCTCAGATTGTGTTCAGCCCTGACTTGTGCCCAGGACACCATTGCTCTTGTTAATATTAATATTATCATTGCTACTTGCTCCTCATAGTGACCATCATTTCATGAAAGAAAATCCAAGAGCTAAAAATGCTAGAGTTGTTTCATTTCATGACTTTGAGTAATTAACTTGAGTTATTGGCTCAGTAAAGGAGCTTCCATCCCCTTTTAGAGCAAGTAAAAGTGGAATCCAGCATGATAGCAAGGGAGATTGGAAAATCACTGTTAACTGTCTACTTGAGAAAGCTTAAGTATCACCTGATCTGAGCTGAGCCACCTGAAAAAGACACAGTTGAGACTTGTAGGCAGCAACGTCCATTTCCTCACGCTTGGGTTCTCGGGTCTTAAATCCTATTTGAGATGATTAAATGTGATTTAGGCTTTTCCCAGCACTAATGAGCACTGTACATCATTATTATAAAATCTCCCATATGGTGCTCTAATCAGAATTATGTCACATCCCTTGGACAAATCAATAGACTGTGTGATGCAATCCGTGTCTTGTTTACAAGCATACAGGTTCTAAGCTGTAGGAACAACAATGATAATGCAAGTCAGGCAAATAAGTGACAAATCAATTGGGTGTTTTAAATTTTTTTTTTTGTCTGGAACGCTAACATTCACCTTTCACATAAAAAAGGGAGAGCCCTGACGTGTGGAAACTTTGAATCTTTCCATCCTTAATGACTGGACGATAAGATGTTGGACTCTATACTTGGCATGTGCTTGCTAAGAGGGAATCTCAACTGAACTTGAACTATAGTTACGCAACAAGGTGGAGGAACCCACCACGGGGGGAGGGTGTGGGGAATGTGGGGAGAATCCCAGTTCCTATGAAATTACAACACAATGTAATTAATGAATAAATTTAATTAAAAATTTAAAAAGCTATATTTAAAAAAAAATGCATCTAGTTTTATAAAAGGACAGGTTTATGGGCTGAAGAAGAGGAAGAAGAGAGAGAGCCGCCATCCGCCAGTCCACTCCCCAAATAGATGAATGGCCAAAGCTGGGCCAAAATGGAAGGCAGATCCAGGAGCTCTATCTAGACCTGCTACTTAGGCTCAGGACCCCAAGGACCTGGAGCATCTTCTGCTGCTCTCCCTGGTGCACCAACAGGGAGCTGAATCAGTAGTAGAGCAGTGGGACTCAAATCGGTGCCCACATGGGAAACTAGCATTGCAGGCAGCAGCTGTACCCACTGCTCTCTAACACAAGCCAGCAAGTCTTATTCTTTATCATAGAGCTAAAAGGTGTGAATGGGCTGGTATGAAATCAATAGGAAGTGTGTCAGTATATCTAAATGAAGGATACATACCTCACAGAGGCAAATAACTACTACATAAAGTTGCTAAACATTCAGATTTTTACCAGAAAGAATGTCAACACTCTGGAGTTTGTAGGTAGAGCATTCTCGATTTTAATTGTACAAATAGTAAGATATTTTAACTGCTTGTGTACCCATGGTCCCACACATAGGCCATCATTTGGAGAGTTTTGTTTGTATCTGTGTGCATGCCCAGGGTTAAGGTCAGCATCTTCCCTCTCTTAGTGTTATTAATGTATATCTCATGGTCGCATGCACTGGAGCAGAGTGGACCGTTTCACGTGTGTGGAACGGGTTAATGGCAAACACCCCCAGGGGGAATGGTACCAAAAGAAAGAAGACTCCAGCTCAGGCAGTTGGACAGAGAGCATGTGCTGGGGTGGGGGCACATCCCTTCCCATTCGGTCTTGTGTCCTTCATCCTAACACTTTGTGGGTTTCCATGATCTTGCCATGCAACTAGAGAGAATGAGGGCTTCACACATCCATTCCGGTGAACCCCACGAGTCCCCAGACACCAAGCCTTTAAAGTGAAAGCCTGTTCCCCATGCACAGCGTGAGGTAGGCAGGAGAAATTATTCCTCCTTTTGGTTGGATTTCCTTCTGTCTTTTAAAAACACTGTTAAATAGAAGAGGAAACCATGGCCAAGAGTCTAAGGGAAGCAGGTAAAAACCATGCAGGAATTAAATGGCATCCTATCCATCTTAATCTTGCCCACAAGATTCTCATTCTGCAAACAAAAATGTGAGATGGATCTAAGAATATCAATGTTGTGGAGTGAAGGAAAGGACTGCAGGTGCTCTCCAAACATATACAACCATGTTCAAGCAAAGAGAGCAGGTAAGCTGCACTTCTAGTGCTGGTATGATGCAAAGGGGTACCTCTTTGATCCCAAAGACAGTAATTCTTTGTTCTGCTGGAGAGTCTGTTTCTGTGTGTTGACTCATCAGGGCTGATACTATCCCATCAAGGAAGACAACGCTTCCCACACTGTGGCAGCCGAAACCCAGGTCCTCATCCACATGTACACAGACTTTTGGCAGCCCAGGAAAGATTCCTGTCGGAGCATCCAACCCAGGTCTGCCTGGCTCCGTGCGGGTTTTGCCCGCTATGCCTACCAGCGCTACTAGATTTCCTAATGTAAACACAAACTCTGACCATCTAACAGCCTAGGCAGGATAAAACTGAGTTTCCCTTTCTGCCATCTGAAATTTACCCTGCACAGTTTTATGTGAGGAGAAAGACACAAAAATGCTGCTGAAAAGCCTCCAACAGACTCTGATTATGCTTACAAAGACATCCAAAAGCCTTCTTGGGATCTGTGTAGCTCTCTGTCTCACTTCAATCAATATATGTCCTGAAATCAGTTCTGCAAAGACATTGTAACAAAAAAAAGTCATTCTCTCTGAATTTTTACATCCATTCGTCTATCTGTAATCTGTACATATCAACTATCTCTATGCATTATTTCTTTCAGTTTTCTACCACCCATGTTTGCTCCTCTTTATCCATCCGTTCAAATAAGAGTACCTCCAATTGCCTCATTTATTTCACTGTAATCAGCTAAAGCTATTCAAAATTACATCATAGTATCAATTTCATTTTGCTTCTGACTGATTCCATCCTTGGGCTGGAAGTTCCTTGAAGGCAAGAACATGGGAAGGTTTGTAGCCATGCCACTTAAAGTAATGCCTGAGTGAGTCAGCAACTGAGCACCTCTTTGCGTGAGTGAGTGTTGGAGTTACTTCACAAACAGATATGCTTGCTAACACTTGACATGCACTTCAATGTTTGAATAGTCGAGTTTTGAATTCCACTAAAACAAATGATGGATAAGCACAGGTGTAAGGAATGGAGCATTTTGGATGGATTCCAGCTATGCAAGTCAAGTGAAGGACAGAGACATAGACCTCGCAACAAGGGCTGAACATGATTAAGCTGTGAATGCTGTGAAGCAGGGTTTTAATTCTATTTAAAAAAAGATTCACACAAAGATCAAAACTTTAGGTTAAAAGAAAGTGGAGATGTTTTTCATGGGAAAAGAGTAAAGCTTATCCCCTCCTTCCTTCTTTTCCTTAGAGTGGGAGGATGAGATGAAAGGTAGAGAGGAGCCATCGAGGGGAGCGTGGAGGAGGTGTACATGTTCCGGGTCAGCACAAGGCGGGAGCTTTCTGTACAGATGCAAGGGAGGAGCCACACTGCTTTGCACCTGGAGCTTCCGGCAAAGTCAGAGATGCTCTAAGACATGAAGGTAGCAAATATCTGGCCTTTCAATTTGGTATCACATGAGCCCTGAAAGCCAGTGGTCAGTCCTGAAGTCCCTGCATTTAGACAGATTCAGCCTCTTGGCCTCAATCCTTAAAGCAATATGAATCTTATCTTCACATTTGCAGAAATTGGAAACTCTCCCTAAGAGAGGGCATATGCATTTTATTGTTTTTGTTTGTTTGTTTGTTTGTTTTTTATTTTTATTGGAAAGTCAGATATACAGAGAGGAGGAGAGACAGAGAGGAAGATCTTCTGTCTGATGATTTACTCTCCAAGTGAGCGCAATGGCCTGTGCTATGCCAATTCGAAGCCAGGATCCAGGAACTTCTCCCAGGTCGCCTATGCAGGTGCAGGGTCCTAAGGCTTTGGGCTGTCCTTGACTGATTTCCCAGGCCACAAGCAGGGAGCTGGATGGGAAGTGGGGCCACCGGGATTAGAACCGGCACCCATATGGAATCCCATATGAGGACTTTAGTTGCTAGGCTATGCCACCAGGCCCCATTGTTTTATTGTTTTGCTTGTCTGTTTTTCTTTTTCCTAAGGGTCTCCAATGAGCATAACGTGGCAGAAACAATCCCCGTGGCTCTAGCCCTGCTGTGCATGTCACCATCTTCATGGCTACCAAGAGGAATATCATCAAACAGGGTTAGGATAAATGAGTTCTGAGCTGATTCTGCCATTAGCTCCTCATGTTGTTATTGTTAGACTTCCCCACGTATGAAATGAAAGGGTGAAGGAAGATGAATAAGCTATATGATCAGTTCTCAAACTTGAAAGCCTATCACCTTAGGGTGGCATTTTGCACAATCGTGAAAATGCCTTTTCTGATATAAGCACTGTACATTGGGCAGTCTGAGTTCAGTGCCTGGCTATGTTCCTAATTCCAGCTTCCTATTGATGCAGATCCCAGGAGATTATGGCTCCAGTGCTTGGGTTCCTGCCAACCACATGGGAGTCCTGGATTGAATTCTCTGCTCATGAATTTTTTTCTGCTCGAATGTAATCAGTCAAGCAATCACCAATGTCAATTTCATATCCCAAAAGATACACTGTAAAGGCATCTAAAATGTAGCTACTGTGTGGAGTACAAATATGAAGTCAATGACCCTTTCTCCTGGGATTTTTATAACCATGAAAGAGTTCTTAATGAAGGGGTACATGCTGGTAGATGAACTGTAAGATTCTCTAGGTATGGACAGCCACTTAGAATCCCGTTCATCAGTGCACAAGTCTTCTACTCCATTCAAGTGCACTTCTCATCTGTGTCTGCTTGTGTGTGCTTCATCAACGGAAAGATTCACCCAATATGTAGCCTGGTGCTGTTGCTTGGATTCTGGTTGCTCACTCTGCTGGTGCTCACAGAGTCAATGGCAGGCCTATGAATACATTCAGGTATTTTCACTTTTATCCCTTCTGTTTGAAGAAACTGTGTTGACCAAGAAGAAGGAAGTCAGAGAAGTGGTCTATTTGCCCTGATGTCACACCTTAAAGGACATTCTGAACTTGAACAACACACGGGGCAGCAGAGCATCTGAGCCTCCTTCCACTCTCTTCAGGAACAAAGCTGACTTTACCTGGGATGCTTCTTCCCTGTGATAGGCAGGACTTTAGGTCAGGTGTTGATTTTCTCTACCTCCTTCATCTTATTATTTGTAATGGAAGACATCAATATTTACTTTTTAAAAAAAGATTTGTTGGGCCCAGCGGCGTGGCCTAGCGGCTAAAGTCCTTGCCTTGAAAGCCCCGGGATCCCATATGGGCGCCGGTTCTAATCCCGGCAGCTCCACTTCCCATCCAGCTCCGTGCTTGTGGCCTGGGAAAGCAGGAGAGGACGGCCCAAAGCTTTGGGACCCTGCACCCGCGTGGGAGACCCGGAAGAGGTTCCTGGTCCCGGCTTCGGATTGGCGCGTACCGGTCCGTTGCGGCTCACTTGGGGAGTGAATCATCGGACGGAAGATCTTCCTCTCTGTCTCTACTCCTCTCTGTATATCCGGCTTTCCAATAATAATAAAATTAAAAAAAAAAAAAAAGATTTGTTTATTTTTATTGCAAAGCCAGATATACAGAGAGAAGGAGAGACAGAGAGAAAGATCTTCCATCCGATGATTCACTCCTCAAGTGACTGCAATGGCCGGTACCGCACCGATCCGAAGCCAAGAGTTAGGAGCTCTTCCGGTTCTCCCATGTGAGTGCAGGGTCCCAAGGCTTTGCGCCGTCCTCGACTGCTTTCCCAGGACATAAACAGAGAGCTGGATGGGAAGCAGGGTCGCTGGGATTAGAAGTTGCAATCATATGGGATCCCCGGGCGTTCAAGGTGAGGACTTTAGCCGCTAGGCCATGGCGTCGGGCCCAATATTTGCTTTTTAAGTGAACCACATTTTATCATACTTATTCATCTAAGTTAAATTTTAAATATAAGAACCCAAAATAAGATGATGCCATGATTGATGAAACGGAGGGGTGTGAGCAGAATAATTGGCCATGAATGGAATGAGTCAGTTTTCAGCACATAAAAGTTGATTGAAACATGCACAACCTTGAAGACTTCCAAGGATAGTTCCAAGAGTATATATGTGGATAATGATGTGTCCACACAATTAGAAAGACATGTATTTTCCTAGAATTTTACAGGAGTTCTGTACTGTGAAAATAATCATTAACTTCCTACTCCTCACCAACACACACAGTTGTCTTAATCATATATGGGGGATTGCTTGCAGAACATCCCAGGATACCAAAGCTCACAGATGTTCAAGTCACTTTCCTAAAGTTGTATGGTGTTTGCATATGATCTGTGCACTTCATCCTATATTCTTTAGTTAAGCCTTTAATTTCTTTAAAAACCAGATAGAGGGAGACTAACAAACAAAATCTCCCAACTATTGGTTCATGCTTCAACTACTAGGAGACACTGGATGAGCCAGAAGTCCAGGACTGGGAACTCCATTCAGGTCTTTAACTTGAGTGATGGGAACCTAATCGCAAAGGCGTCACTTGCTGTATACAGGATGCATAGCAGCAGGAGGCTGGAACTGGGAGTTAGAGCAGTGACTTAAACCCTGCAATTCCAATATGGGATATGAGCCAGAAGCAGTGTCTCAACTGCCACATCAAATATCCTCATTCCTCCCACGTACTTTCAGTAATCTCTTGGTTGTTATAGTAGAAACATTTAAGTGATATAAATGCAGATTTTATCTTGCAGTGTTTCAGGAATGAAAAATAGGAAAATGAGAGCATGCTAGGGACAGATGCGGCTCAGTTTGGGAGTCTATTGTTGCCCACTGTTCGTTGAATGCTAGGATGTTGAAGGAGAGGCGTGGAAAGACCAACTCTATTTATGACAGTGCTTTTATTTATTTGTTAAAGATTTATTTTATTTTTAGTGGAAAGTCAGATATACAAAGAGAAATAGAGACAGAGAGGAAAATATTCTGTCCATTGATTCACTCCCCAAGCGGCCACGGCGTGCTGATTCAAAGCCAAGAGCCCGGAGCCTCTTCCAGGTCTCTCAGGTGCGTGCAGGGTCCCAAGTCTTTGGGCTGTCCTTGACTGCTTTCCCAGGCCACAGGCAGGGAGCTGGAAGGGGAGCGGGGCTGACGGGGTTAGAACCAGAGCCCATATGGGATCCCGGCACGTGCAAGGAGAACTTTAACCACTAAGCTACCATGCCGGGCCCCTTATGAAGGTAATTGTAAAAAATATGTAAGAGTTGCATATGATCAAAGAAACTGCATAATTCAAAAAAAATTTTGCACCATGATAAAATTATCACTTTTTTCCATTTTGTGTGAATTTTTGAAATAGCTTGCTATCTGTACAGGATAGGTACATGACATGCATTGTGCGTATGCTAATAAATAGATACATAAGTATAAATAGTGTGCCTGGTTTGTCATAAGTACAATTTAGGGACCTGTGAGTGTAACAGGTGTAAAATTCAGCCAACTCTGTTTCTCCACATTCTACACTCTCATCATGAATACCTCTCAAATTCTTTAGACAAATGCATACCAATAAATGGGAATATTTAAAAATCATTTTATGGCTTAGATATTCTGCAAATTATGCTCATTAGAGTAATTTTGCTAAGAAAATCATACAATCAAGCAGCTTATGCTCCTCGTAAAGATGTGACAATTATTCAAGGAGATCTTAGATTGCAGTGTGCCACAGGGGAATCAGTTGTGTGTGTACACAGCAAGGTACCTTTATGCGTTAAATTTTGCCTCCCACAAATACTGACTGGCTCAGCATTGTGATCACACAGTACTTCTCATGTCTGTGCTAGTGCACTTGGAAGATGCAGTCAGACACCAATATACTCTTTGAGAAATTATTGTCATGTATCCAAACATTTATGGGCTTGCCACATGTCAGAGTGCAGGAGCGTTATGCCTCTTCATGATTCAGATCTCCGTGTGATGCGAAGACTGGGCCATGTTCCCCTTGGAAATGGGGAAGTTGACAGAACCAGAGGAGCTCATCCGACCACCAGTATCTGAACTACCACAAGCCTGTTCCCAGAACCTTCAGGGCTGCAGAATCCCGTGTGACAAAAACTGTGCAAGTCCTGAAGGCCAAACGGTGAAGGGTTATTGTCACCTGCACCGCTCATCCCACCACCGTGTGTCTGACAGTTGCACAGTCTGTTTTCATGAGTGCAACCCACAAACATCTGAGCTTGATTGTTTTCCTCATTATTTATTAACTAACATAGCATACACTACGTTCTAGATGGCAAATCCTAACCTGAACTAACACAGGCTTAAATATTCTTTGTTCATTTCACTTTGTGTGAATATTCAGGCTTTGTTAACAAAAATCTTAGTATATTCCATGGAAAGTACCATGTAAGACTCTGGGAGTGTTAACAAACCTACTAGTACTGCACCAAGTTTTGTCTTTAAATTTTGAAAAATTTTGAAATCCAAATTGTCCCCAGAGTTTCCAACGAAGACTGGGTTCCCAGGAGAGATCTCATAAGTTCCTTGAGACTCCATCACCCCATTGATGGCGTATCTCATCCCCTTTAAAATGGCAACTTTCTCTCTTCCCCAGCTCTTCGTGGGAAGGATTCTCTATCCCCTCACAATCCTCCTGGTAACACCTGGCGCTAGAAAGTAGTGTACGCTATGTTAGTTAAAGAACCACATCTGTGGTTGATATGTTTAGTGTTAATTGTCTGGCCTGTATCTTCAGGTCCCCAGACTCTCTAAGCAACGGTCTACTGCAGAAATGTGAGCTCTTCATGGTGGCGGCTGACATATTCCACTCCATGGATAATTTGTAATAGGTTTCATGCAGTCAAACTGCCTTTTATTGAACTCATCATTGTTACAATTAAAGCCCCAAAGAACTTGTTTTCTTATGACTCAGCTAGGTTGGCTTTAAACTTTTAAAACAAAAAAGTAGAAAAATTTATTTAAAAACCGTCCAATAAGATACAAACAGAGATATGTTTTATCTTATGGATATATGAACAGAGAGAAACAGAGAAGGAGGGAGAGAGAGATTGATTCTCCATTCACATTCTCATTTCTCAAGTTCCTACAAAATTAGTGGGCCAGGCAGATGTAATAAAATGAATAAATCTTTAAAAAAAAAAAAAACTGGGTCCAGCAGTTTCCATTTTAGAAGGTTTTCTGTAGATGACATATGAATCGTCTCCCAGGAATTTAATGATAATTTAAAGTATACAGCCGCTTTCCATTTCCTCCCTCTCTTTTCCAAGCTACTATTGTGATTTCACAGCATTAGTTACACAAGCCAGAACTCTGTCTCTGTAGGCTTAGGTTGCTCTGCTTTATTTCTTCTGTGAAAACTGAGCTTTTCTTCTTTTTTTTAAAGATTTATTCATTTTATTACAGCCAGATATACACAGAGGAGGAGAGACAGAGAGGAAGATCTTCCGTCCGATGATTCACTCCCCAAGTGAGCCGCAATGGGCCAGTGCGCGCCGATCCGAACCCAGGAGCCAGGAACTTCTTCCAGGTCTCCCTCACGGGTACAGGGTCTCAATGCATTGGGCAGTCCTCGACTGCTGTCCCAGGCCACAAGCAGGGAGCTGGATGGGAAGTGGAGCTGCCAGGATTAGAACCAGTGCCCATATGGGATCCCGGGGCTTTCAAGGCGAGGACTTTAGCCACTAGGCCATGCCGCCGGGCCCGAAAACTGAGCTTTTCGAAACCAATGTAAAGACAAGGGAAAAATAAAACATGATAAGAGGGACAATATGTAATTTTCTTCTTCAGTTGTGTTATCCTTCGGGATTTTGTTGAATGTGTGAAAACTAATCAGTCCGTATTTAACATTAATTTATTCAAATCACATAGGTAATGGAGAAAAATCTACCGCTTCTCTTGCAGTAGCAGCTAGCATAATAGAGTCTCATGGACAGACTTACCATGGGGTCATGGTCTGGAAACCTACTTGATTTGTGCCTTTAATAAAACAAATTATCTTGTTCCAAAGTAGTTCTTTTACTATCAAAAAAAAAAAAATAGGAATGAAATGAGAGCATGCTGTACTGATAATGGGTATGGCTTTGCAATCACTTCCAATTCCTTTTTTAAATGTTGCTAGTATGTTTTGCTTAATAAGGGATTATTCAGTCAGGAATCGAACTGGTGCCTATATGATAAAAACACTGGCATCTCAGGCAGCAGATTTAGCCACTATACCACAGTGGGGCCTTTCTTAATACTGTTCTCTCTTTTCAGAGCTGTGTTCAAAAACACCTGTGTTCATTTCAATACTAAGTGGAATAATTCATGTCCTTTCTTCATTTGAGGTCAAGTACACAGTGGATCTAGGGGATCTAAATGCACAGAAATGCAGTTCCAGCCTGAACTGTTGTTTGGGGCAGGGGGAGGTGTAAATAATAACTACTTTGGGTTTTTATTCTGGAGCTGTACAATCATTACGTGCTTTCTCCCTCCAACTGTCCAATGTTTTTATAGCACTTCAAAATTATTTCTACTCAACTTTTTTTTTTTTGCAACACTTAAGGTGTAGAGAATATCAAACAGGATGTAGTGCATACTGTAGCAGGTAAGTAAGCCACAGTTGGAGAATAATCAATCAATTTTAGAAAGGCAAATATTATGAATAAACAAGTCAAAAAAGTGAACACCAATAGCCTTTAAACACATGGGGAGTTGAAAACCACACCAAGAGATGAGATCCAAATTTTTATCTATCTATCTATCTATCTATCTATCTATCTATCTATCTATCTATCTAGTGTTTACACAGTTCTCCTATTTGGTGATTTTTTTTAAAAGAATTCAGGATATTTGGGAGTAAGGTTGGTCTTTGTTACATGTGAAAATACTTTTGCTTTGTCGTTTGCTGGTGTTGCATTTTCTCATATTGAATGTGTCAATCTAATTTTGTGGCTTGGAATTTTGAGTTAGAATTTTTTTAAAAAAATTCTTTTTTAACTCAGGGTTTAATGGGATTTAAGCGGGGGGGGCGGGGAGGAGGTCACAGTTGGAGCTGAATTTCAGCTATCTCGCATTTCTGAGTGGCCTAAGGCATGTTTTCTATACTTTGCCAGCCCTCATTGATAATATTCAGAAAAGCTGTAGATGAGGAGTGACAACATGAAATGGAACAGTGTCAGTCAAACGTCTGGTGCTCGGGGCTGCTGCACTCCAAAGCAAACAAAACACAACAAAAGCAACCGCAACAAAACAGTTTTTTCTCACTATGCTTCCAAAAGCACATCGGTCTTCAGTTACAAGAAGATGAGGTCGACACAATCTTTTTAGTTCAAGTAGAGCTTAAAATCCTGGGAGTTATGATGAAAACAAGCTTAAGAGAAGACTGAAAATTGGGAAGAACAAAATATATTTACTGGAAATTATCATTCCAGGAAAGACACACAAGGTTTTTGGTTGACGTTTTCTTTTTTGACTTTTTGTTTTTTCTTTCCATACATATTTTTTTAAGATTTATTATTTATTTTTATTGCTGCAAACTCAGATATACAGAGAGGAGGAGAGACAGAGAGAAAGATCTTCCGTCTGATGATTCACTCCCCATGCGACTGCAGTGGCAATGCTGCACCAATACGAAGCCAGGAGCCAAGAACTTTTTCTTCTTCTTCTTCTTCTTTTTTTTTTTTAAATAGTCTTACTTAGTTGATTAAGGTACAAAGGGTCAAGGGATACAGGAAAGTGGGTAATACCATTGTTTCCATGCTAATATCATTGTTTTTTCCCTGTATCTGGAGTCAGAGGAGAAACAAAAGGAAAAGCCCCACCCAGCCTCCCACCCATCCCAGGACCCCCATGTGAGGCACGCTCTGAGGGTCCTGCTCAAGCAGTTTTGATAGTTCAACAGGTCTGATTTGTTGCCAATCTTGCTGTTCCAATCGTGATGAAACCTATTCAGAATCCACTGGCTGACATAGTCTCTTCATGGCTGGGTTCTGAGATCAGCAGTTCAGTTGGAGGGATCTCCAAAGAAGCTTCATCTGAGATGATCCCAAACCTGATTCTTGTGTGTGTTTGGCAGTACAGGGTCTGGCACAGTCTGTAGCCCCAATCAGCTTATGCACATGCTGGTCGTGGCAATTGCTGGGTCAGTTCTGCCTCCAGCCCTGTCTTCCACTTGAACCAATGGGTGTTGTAGTCCAACTCAGTCCTACCCACTTCATACTCAGTCCTGATGCAAACCAGTGGGAACTGAAGTCTAGTTGGGGCGACTCCTCATAACCCCCACCAGGCCTACTCCCTACCCTGGTTTCCATGCATGCCAGTATATACCGCAGACTTGTTCAGTCTGTCCCACATCCCATTTAGCTCTTGTATTTGTCAATGGGCATTGAAGCCTACTTCAACCCAACCAACCTACTATCCAGTCCACACACATACTGGCAGGTGCCTTTCTGTCTAGCCACCCCTGTCCCTGTCCTGGTTTTTGTGCTCTCCAGTGGGAGTGGTAACCCATGAGGAAGGTGCCAACTATCTACTAGGGCACTTGAACTTCCAGATTTTGCACTCTCCAGGTGGTTCTGCCATTTAACTTGACACAATTATCCCCCAGTACCAGCCTCTACCATCTGATGCTCCAGCAGAGCCCAACCGACCCTCACCCACTCTAATTTGCTTGCACCAGTCGGAACAGTCAGCCCAATCTGGCCCTTCCTTAATCTAGCCCACATGAGGCCCACAGGTGTTATAGCCCTGCCTGGTCTGGTCTGCTCCCATCCCAACTCATGCTTTCCAGTGGGAGTGGTTGTCCAGCAGGGAAGCCCACATTCCCCTGCTGGCTTTGAGGAGGCAGGAACTTCTTCCAGTTCTCCCACGTGAGTGCAGGGTCCCAAGGTTTTGGGCCATCCTTGACTGCTTTCCCAGGCCACAAGCAGGGAGTTGGATGGGAAGTGGGGACACCGGGATTAGAACTGGTGCCCATATGGGATCCTGGCACATTCAAGGCAAGAACTTTGGCCACTAGGTCACCACCCCGACTCTACTTACATGTTTCAAATGCAAAATACATTGGGACTTTGAAACACAATTTAAAATAAGCAAAAAGGAAAATAAACAGTCAAACATAAACACAAAAACTTCAACCAAAATATGTTGTACTGGGTAATGGGAGATGTCAGATACCTTATAATAATCACACATGTCCACACACTAAAGGAAAAACACAGTGGGCTCCATTTCTTCCCAGGCGGCAGCAGAATGGGGAACCTGGATGTCCATACACTTAGGGTTCTGGTGGAGGGCCAAGGGAATTGTCACCGAAGGCCACTCAGGGGGCCAGGATTCCACTTGTTCCTCTTCCCATTTTGTTTCAGTGGAGACCAGGTGAGGCGTACAAATCCTCATCTCTATTCAATAATAACAGGGATGTCACAAATCAGGGGTGAGTTAAGAAGGAAATGTTATTTCCCACGTCTGCATGGAAATTCTGAGGTCACACTCCCTGCTATGACTCCCATAGAAGTGTTGAAAAATCCAACTAATAGAAACATGGATAAGCTCTAACATTTCAAGATATAACAGAAAAAAAATCCATGTTTGACTTTAAATTGTGAATTATATCAAAACCTTAGATGATATCAAGCAGAATGGGAAAGAATATAATGAATATTGTGAAATGATCAGCAGAAGAATTCTCTGACAAACACTTGCAAACAGCCAGGATGATAACTGTAAAATATCTCTCACTTGTAAAATATTTCAAGTAAAAAACTACAGGAAAGGGATACAATAGTTAATATCATTCAAGCAATGAAACTTGAAGCTGATAAATACAAAAATGGAAATCCTAATACATAACATTGACCAATAGAAATAAAAGATAAAGAGGAAAAAGACAGTTGAAACATAGGACAATAGAGTTTAAAACAAAAAAACAAGGAAAAGAAATGGGGAAGAGATTTAAAATCAGGTATAAACAAAAGGGGAAAGAGTTTAAAAAAGACTAAATAAAATGTTAAATTCCTCATTTTTGACAGGAAATATAAACTTAACAATTCAGGAAGCTGAATGAACTCTAGGTGTAATAGACACAAAGAAATCTATACCAAGATCCACAAAATTAAGCTTTTGAAAACTGAAGAAAATGAAGAAGTTTTGAAAACAATCAGAGAAGAATGTTACCTTATCTGTAAGAGAAGAAGACATTTTCAAACATCTTTGCAACGTGCTTAGGAATAGCTTGGTCCATCCCAGTCCTTCAGCCGAAAAAGATAACCTCCCAGAAAAAAGTGTGCACAAATGCCCAGAGGAAGCAAAGCTGAAAAAACTTGCCACCAGTGGGCCTGTGCTAAAGTCATGGTTGTACTGCAACATCTCAGGAGGAAGAAATGATACAAGGAAAAACCTGTTCATATCCAGAAGGGGAGCATAACAAAATGTACACAGATTCCACAGTCAGTGGTTCTTCTCTTGGGTTGTCTAAATTACATTTGACATTTGAGAGAATAACCGTTACACCATCTAATGCAGTTCTAAATGCAAACAGAGGAAATATTTAAATGAATTGTTATTATGAAGGGGGAAATGAAGAACATAAAAGGAAAAAAATGTCCATGTATCGCTGAATTGATAGAATGCCATTTGGTTCAGAGTAAGCTGCAGAAAAAACACTACATATGAAATGCATTAGCTTGCCACCAATAATAGAGCTATATAAATAAAATACTCACAAGAAATATAGATAAAAAATGCACCTCAGTGTGCTTGTTCCAGTAATCCAGAAAAAGGAAGAAAACAAAAACAGAGAAGTAAAATGCATACATGCATGAAATATTAATTTCAAGCCTATCAATATTGCAATGTAATGCAAAGGACCTTTTTAAATCAGATACTACCCAAACAGATTAAAAGTTGTTACCCAAGCAGATGTTGTTTACAAAAGTTTACCACAAGTAAAACCAAATAGTCAGGATTAAATTTTGAGGGGAGAAAAAGACCTATAACATAGCATTAATCAAAGAAAAATAAGACAGACCATAATAATATGAGACACAGTAGACATGAAAGCAGAGACATTTACCAGAACAAGAGAGAAGCATGATAGAATGATTAAAGGGCAAAAATACAAACAAGACATTCAAAATAAAAGCAGCATTTACAACATACAGCAAAGTTATAAAACATATGTAATAAGTATTAATAAAAGTAAAAGGACAAACAGTTCCATAGTTATAGTTAGAAACCTTAACCATGTTCTCTGCACAGCTTCTAGAACAAATGAATGGAGCATCAGTAAGTTATGGAAGAGTTCAACAAATCCCCAACCACAGACAAATACACATGCTTTTCAAGATCTCATTGAATACACAAAGGGACTTTGAAAAGTGTAAAAAGCATTTGCATTGTCTTATTTTCCACATTTCTTTGATAATGGGATGATATCAAATGTTTGGAAACTACTAAATGATCCCTTAGTCAAAGATTCAGTCTCAAAGTAAGAGAAAATGATCCCCGAGTCAAAGATTCCGTCTCAAAGTTGAAAATGTTAATAGAACATAATGAAGTTTGTAGCATGCATCTCAAGTCACAGTAAGAATGAAAGGACAAACTGCACATACTGTGAAAGATGACAAGTGGTCTTAGCTTCAGTCCCACAGACTCAGGGGGAAAAAATGAGAACGAAGGGCAGAAGAAATCAGGGAGCTGGGAGAAAAGCAAGAATCAATGAAGTTGAGAACAAAGAAAAATCGATGGTGCACAGAGCCAACTCTTATGAAAAAAATCAATAAAATTGACAAAACCTTGGTAGACCTGACAAAAGGAAAAAAAAAGGCAAACTCAATATCAGGATGAAGCATAAGATATCACTACAGATATCAGAAGAGTAACAAAGGAGAAGTATAAATGGCTCCATATCATAAATGTGGAAAGCTAAGCTTGTGGAGCAGCATCTAAGCCTGCGACTGTCACAAACAACCCTTCATCCGCACTCTGGGAATGCCAAACACGGTGGCTTTGCAGTAGAAAACCATTAGATATCTTACAGCGCCATCGTTTTGTTTTCTCTTATTTCTTCAGCATGGCATCCAAGGCTTGACTGCCACAACGTGGGAAAACGTAGGCTTTCCAATACTACATGCCCTAAACAGCCAAGGAAACTGTTCCTGAGATGAGATGCTCAGTATGATCTCCAGAATTGGCTTTAAGATGAGTGAAGATGTTTTTGATGGGTCTTTTCCAGCTGCGTTCCCCTCAATGTTATTCCAAGATAAGAGCATCTACACAGCAGAGTATCATTAATCAAACTTTTCAGGAGAATATCAAGAGCTACTTATAATCATATTTGCAACACTTATAGTGGCTGCCACCATTTCAGATGATGTACATCACCTCATTTAATCCTCCAAGCCGACTCACACCATGAGTTACTACCATGTTTTTTTTTTTCTCAGTTGAGGAAATAAGTATTCCAAAAGCACAAAAGTTTGTTAAGTTTATTAAATAATAAAATGAAAAGTGTGGGCCCAGTACGATAGCATAGTATTTTAAGTCCTTGCCTTGCACTCGCCAGGATCCAATATGGGCTCTGGTTCTAATCCCGGCGGCCCCACTTCCCATTCAGCTCCCTGCTTGTGGCCTGGGAAAGCAGTTGAGGACGGCCCAAAGGCTTGGGATCCTGCATCCATGTGGGAGACCTGGAAGAGCTCCTGGCTCCTGGCTTCAGATTGGCTCAGGTCCAGCTGTTGCAGTCACTTGGGGAGTGATCTATCGGACAGAAGATCTTCCTCTGTATCTCTCCTCCTCTCTGTATATCCACCTCTCAAATAAATAAATGAATAAATAAATAAATCTGTAAAAAATAAAAGCAAAATGAAAAGTGCAATGTAAGCCTGGTGTTATACCCATTATTTTAGATATTCACCATTTCCTGGTTTCTCTGCCCATTTCCACTACTGCTAAACCTCACCTCTCCTGGAACACAAATTAGAAATACAAAGCATCTTAACATTGTTATCTTCAATGTCCTGACCAAGCAGTGACAGAGAGTGAAGAAAACAGACACACAAGGCCCATGACCAGGGAACACCTGTCCTCGGAGTCTGTCCGTGGAAAGCCAGAGAACAATCAGGTACGGGGGCCAAGAGTGCTAGAGTGACAGAAGCACAGGACCCAGAGAGTGAGCCCCTCCTTACCATGAACCTTTCCAGTGGCTTGTGAGGGGAGTGGTTACACAACAGTGCGATACCACCCCCTCTGAGACTCCAGGTGATGACAGGTGAGCATCACAGGTGGGCAGGAGGGAACACCTAGAGGGAGCTGGGGCAGTGGCTTCCAAGCCTGTGAGACTAAACTAGCTGCCTGCCTCACCGTACTGTCTTCTGCCTTCCCAGAAACATTGTATGGAGATTTCATGGTATGACCCCTGTCTGAATGTTAATGCCCCTTCCCATGGAAATGCCTATTGAAGTCCCTAGGTGATGGCAATGGGAGGTAGGACACTTGAGAGGTGATTCGATCAAGAAGTAGAGTTTTCATGAATGAAATTAATGACCATTTCAAAGAGACCGTAGAGAGCTCCAATGCCCCTTCTACCCTGTGAGATTACAGTGGGGAAATTTTGAACATGAATCCAAAAATTGGGTCTACACCAGACTGAACCAGCTGATGCTTTGATCTGACTCTCCAGGCTGCACTACTTTGAGAAGCAGATGCCTGATTTTTCTACATAAACCTCTCTGTGGCAACATGATTCAGCAGCCTGATAGGAAAATCAACTCTAACATGAAAGCCAGCTCTTTTAACACACTTAATTAGAACAAATGGCATCATTGCTATCTTTCAAGAAAGTCAACCACAGATGACTGTGAGACCAGTGCAAAATAGAGCCAAGGTTTACACTGTACAGATTCAACTAACTCTCACTGTTTTAACATTTAAAACCCTCAACTTTCAGAAATATAAAACCGTCAGTGTTTTAAAAACCCTTTCAATGCTTGCAATTAGGAAAGTATAAAAGGTCTATTCATCGAAAGTCAGAGATCCCAGCCAAACTGGGCTATTCCGGTTAAAACAGACAACAGAATCTTCAGTTCGGAGATTTTTTAAAAATTATTTTTATTTATTTATTTTTTTTTACTTTTTAAATCATCATCATCATCAATCTATGATACAGTTCCATAGGCCCTGGGATTTCCCATCCCCATTCCCCTCCCCCCACCAAATTCCCCTATATCACTACTACAGCATAATCCTTCAGTCACATGCCCATCATTGCGGGCATAGACAACAGCAGAGAGTCCAGCATCCTATTGTCAGGATACAGCTAATAGTGTAATTAGTAATCTATCTTTGATTTGGAAGCAGAGATGTATATTACACTGCATCCTCACATCTGGACATGCTAGTCTGCATTCCACAGTCACCACACATCCCACTAAATGAAAAGCCATAACATAAAATCAACAATAGGAAAAACAGAAATTTGCAATGCCATGAAGTTCTCAAGATGTTTTGATTGTTCAGCAGTCCTGAATTGCTGGCGATTCCACCACTCCAATCGCGATGAAATCTCTTCCAAATCCACTGGCTGCTATAGTCCACCTTAGTGTCTCCGTCTGACAGATCTTCAATGTCAATGCTTTGCTGGGGTAGTTGATCAATTTGTTCCGTCCTCTATTCTCTGCCATGGTATCAGGTGTTCTCTTAACCTTCCAGGTTCCAACGTACTCCCATATACTCCATGTACATTTGGATATGCTGTCCACGGCTCTGTCTGAGCCACTGATGAGGCCCACCTCTGACATATGCACTCCATGGTGAGACCATGGAATCACCAAACAAACCTCATCTGAGACCATCCCAGACCTGATTCTTGTGTATGTTTGCCAATACCTGGTCTGGCACAGTCTGTCACCCAAATCAGCCTGCGAATACCTTGTTAGTTGCGATTGTTAGGTCAAATCTGTCTCCAGGCCTGTGTTTTATGCAACCCAGTGGGTGTTGGAGCCAAGCCCAATCCTGCCCACCACATAACCGGCCTTCATGAAAACCCAGTGGGTGGTGAGCATAGTCGGAACAATCCACAAATCAGCCCACCAGGCCTGCCCTGCCCTAGTTCCTGTGCTTGCCAGTATGTATAGCAGACTGGTCCCATCTGCCCCACATCCCATTCAGCTCTCATCCATGTTAATGGGCATTGAAGCCCAGTTCATCCCAAGCAGCCCCACTATCCAGTCCACATTGGTGCCAGAGGGTTCCATCACCTGTCTAAGCCATGCCTGTGCCTGTCAGAATTTGGCCCCTACACCAGCATCTAGCCAGCTGATTCTGTGGCCCAACCAACCCACCACCACATTGGCTTATGCATGTACCAGAAGGGACAGTCAGCCTATCCTGGCTTTTCCCTGATCCAGCTCACATGTAGGTCATCAGATGTTGTGGCCCTGCCTGGCCTGGTTTGCTCCCATCCCAGCTCTCAGATTCACCAGTGGGAATAGTGGCCCAGTAAGGGGCTCCCGCAGCCTCTCCATTGGGTCCATACCCACCCCTCTTCACCAGGTTTCATATGTGCTGTTTGGGTGCTGCAGTCCAGTCTGGCACAGTCCACTTCATCTCGGCATTTGCCAGTAGGGGCTAAGGCCTAGCCCAGCCCTGCCAGCCCCAAGTCCTGGCCCTCATGTGGACTGGCTGGTATTGTGCCTTGACCCAGACAGACCCACACTCCTTTCTGGCACTCGGATTCACCAGTGAATGATATGGACCGACCCTGCCTGGCCCGCCCCCAACTCGTGCCAAATGTATGCTGGCGGGTACCATATTTTGGCCTGGTCTGCGCTGCTCCCCATCTTAGTTCTTACACTCATCTGTAGGGACTGTGTCCCAACAGAGGAGTTTACCAAGCTCCTCCATCAGGATCTCTCCCAATGTCAGATCTTGCGCACACTGGTGGGTCCATGTGCCAGCACTACTTACTCCACCTCCTGTCCCACAGGAACAATGGCCTTCCCTGACCAGCCCTCACCCATTCTGGTTCTGGTTGTTGGGCACTACAGCCCAGCCAAGCCTGGTCTGTACCCAGATGCAGCTCACTCATGGCTCAGCAGGGGCAGAGACCTACCCTAGGGCATTCTATACCTACCCTGGTGTTCACAAGCACTAGTGGGTGCTGGAGCCTAACTCAGTCCAGTGCATCTGAGACGCAGCCCACACACATGCTGAGAGATCTTGCAACCATATCCAGACCAGACTACAGCCCCTACCCTGGCCCTCACTTTACCAGTGGGGATCACAACCTGGCCAGGGAGCGCCCTTAGCTCCCCAACCAGGCCTGTTCCCAACCACAGATCTCACGTGTGACAGTGGTTGCTCTGTACTAGCCTGGCATAGCCCCTCATCTGTCTTCGATGACAGAGTGGTTAGTGCATATTCATTACGTGTTCCCCGCTAAACAGAGTGGTACCTATAGAAGTTCTCGCTCTGTGCCAATGACTGGCATTGACCTTTCAGTTGAGTACATTGGGATGTGACTCTGTGGCCCAAGCTGTCATTCTGTTGAACTGACAACTATTTGTTATAAGACACCCTACCGGGACCTTCTGCCTAGGGCAGGGGAGAAGAGTTGCTGTCACTGAGTGGGGCTGGGAGTATCCTTAACCCTGGAAGCGGCCTGCAGGAGCTCACCTGAGGAGTCCTTCCCAGGGAAAACCTTGGCTGACTCCTGGCAGGCAGAGATCTCAGCGGTAGCAGTAGGATTTTCTGCCCCCCCCCCCCCAAACTTTGCCGATTCCGTGGAGGTCAGGGAATCCAGCAGGACTGCTTCTTCCGAGCTCCGCAAACTTTTGGGACGGTTGGAGTGAGGAAAGCATCCCAATCTGCATTTCTCCATCCTGTGTCTATCCAGAGCAGACACCCTCCACTCAGTAACTTCAGACCTGTACCTGATTTTCTCTCCGAATGCGGCAGTTCCCCCGATTCGCCCACCCGCTTCCATCTGCGGGTACTCAGTTTGTTGCTGTAAATCCTAAATGCCAGAAGCTGGAGGAAAGTGAAAACGCTGGTCAGCTGTGGTATAGAACCCATTTCCCGCGAGTGAGCCTTCTCTCTGGATCCAATCCCAAATCCGCAGACGTCAGCAACCACTCTTTTTTCTCTCTCCCTCTTTCTCCTCCGCACCTCCTGGCCTCTCCTGGCCCCCTTGGAGAAGCACTCCGTGTGTTCACCCCATATTGCATGCAGACGCCCCACCAAAGCCGTGGTTGAGGCTCCTCAGAAGCTGCACCTGAGGCTATAGTCCCACTTTTGCCAGGAGCTAAATCTTCGCCTTGCTCTCCCGCCTCTCCCTTCTGCCTCTTTTGCAGGACCAATCCAGACACAATGGCAACACAACCTCAGCCGCCTAGCTCTGTGCGCCGCCCTGTCCGCCTAGGCGGGCGCCAGAGCGAGCATCAGCACCCGGGAGGAGGACAGCTCCTCGAGGCGCGGGAGGCTGTGCAGCTTCGCCCCGGCCAGGCCCGCCCCGCACTTGAGATGAGAGTGGCCTGGGCAGGACTTGTCCCAGTTGGGGTGCGTACTACCTCGTAGGTGAAGTGAGGGGCACTCAGCTACTAGGGAAGATAAACATCTCTTTCTCTTTCTCTCTCTCTTCCTGCTCTCATCCTCCCATTTCGCATACAGTGAGATTGAAACCGTTTTTTTTTTTCTTTCCAAGAACGCTGCGGAAAGAACGTTAAAAGCAGTTGGAAGACATGGCTCTTAATGAAGAGGGCGTTTCCCGTGGAAAGCGCTCTGACGAGGTACGCCCATCCCATTTGGAAAGCAGGGAAGGGTTATTGTGATTTCCCAGTGTGGTGGCAGAAGTCTGGGGCCGCTGCCATGCTGTCCCGGGACTCTGCACGCTCCACCTTGGCCTCCTGCGTCTGCCTCTTTCTGGCTGCTGGTGTCCTGCTTCCCTGGGCAAACATTGCCAGTGGACGGGTGGGCGGCTCCCGGGCATGGGGAGCCCGGTGGGCGTCCAAAGGAACAGAGTCCGGGTGGAAGGACTAAATCCTGAAACCGGAGGGTTCTGCGAGAGCCAATTGGCGTTGAACAGAAGAAATGAATGGCTTTAATTTCTACCCACAGGTTCTGTATTGGGAATCCTGATTCTGACCCCTGGCTTCTGGGAGGTATCTGAGGGACCCTTCTGCTTTACCCCAAATGAACTCACTTTGTTTAAAATGGAAGGTGCCAAATCCGAGCAAAATAATTTCTCTGATGGGGAAGCTTGAGATTCAGTTAGGATCGGTGGACTCAGAACTTGGGGGAAGTTGATAACCCCGACCTGCTCCCACCCAAACCAGCCGTAGCAACTCTACAGCCTGTAGTTCCATGCCAGGTTCCCGCAAGCTCTTGGCATCCAGTGCCAGACCATGCAGACCGTGGACCAGGCTGGGATTCAGGCAGCTTGCGCCTGAGTCCTGAGATTAACCCACTGACTGGTTCTGGGAAGAGCTGGGCTCCCATGCTTGGCTTGCTGACAGATAGTCAAATGGCATTTTTTTTTAGAGAAGTAAGCATTATCAAGGTCTTTATCCTGTGTAACTAAATGACTTTGCTCCTTTTAAATTTCCTGCTGAAATTATCTAAGACACTAACTCTTGGGGCCAGAGGCACCCTCCACTAAAGCTTTAGTTGCAGGGAAAAGAACACACTGAGGAGAGGCACAAACTTAAAACATGAGACCTCAGGTGACTCAAGGAGCTGCACAGCTGGCCGGGGACTAAAACAGAGGGAGGGAATCTCAGGTTCAGATTGCAGTGATGGGTGGGCCTTCAGTGAGGGCCTGGATGGACTGGCTGTGCAGCTCCATTCTGGCCTTTGAGGACCTGAGGTGAGGAGCCCCATCAGGCTAGGTTAAATGTGCTGAAAACCTAAAGCAGCTATAATCAATCATAGGCTACAGTGGAATATCCTGGGTGACTGTAACCCTGGGATGTCTGTAATAGAAGTAAAATATTACAGATATTATAAAAACTCCTTTTTAAACTCTTGTCCCCTTTGTCACCCCTCATATGGACAAGTTGAGAATTCATGCAATTGGTCTAAATCAATCTTATATATAATGAGTTTTCCATATTATTTATAAAACATATTTCTCTAAAGAGAAAAAAAAGTAGTACTGCTTTGAATGTCTTTAACCTATATGTAAATGTTACCATACTACTCCATTCTACACCTGACTTTATATGTATTATATTTTTGAAATTTGCACATTTGAATGTGTACATACCTGATTCTTTCATGTTACTAATGTATTATATTTCTTTTTATAGATATTTCAACATCTGTTGGTAAATCCTTTGGTTGCTAATCTATAATTTTTCAAGGATTTTTTTTCTTTTTCTATGATAAAGTATATTATCTTGTGTCTACCACTTAATTGTCCTCATATATACACTTCGGGTATTTTCTGAGTCACAGAAAATGTTTATCTCCGGCATTACTAGTTAGCGCCAATTACTCTATAACTTGGTAGTGCCAACTTTTTCTCTTTCTTCCCATGGCAGCCAAGCCCATCTTCCATCTTTGCAAAAAATATTTGGATATTTAAAAATTTCCAGATATTATAAACATGTTGATTTCATTTATTGGCAGGAGGAATTACTATGAATTATCTGTGCCAGCAAAATTTCTCAGACTATGTACTAAAACAAAGAGAAATCGATTACCACAAAGTCCCCCAAATGAATTACCTTCAACTTGTTAATAAATACTGGAACTGTGTGTTTAGATATACACATGCATGTTCACTGTGATGGTATATCAATTGAAACTAATTTAAAGTCTTATTTGCAGTTTTAACTCCCCCTCCCCCCCAACACACCTGTTCTCAGAACAAATTTCTGCCTTAAACAGTAGACATTTGCTTGAGATTTGTTACCGGTTCAACAAGAATACTGCAGCTTTGACAGCAATGTAGCAGTAAACGGTAGATGTAAATAATGCCATCTTCTGCAGGCCTTTTGGAAGCAAGTTTCTTTTAGGAGTAGGAGAATTAGTCACTATCAAAACACTTTTTTCAACCAGATTGATATTTATCTATGGAAGTTCTTCTGTAAAGCCTCCCGTCTGTAAATCTACCTTATGCAGAAGCTGACAGAGCTCCCCTTCTCCCGGCACTGGTCCACAGAAAACAAGGCACACTTTGAAAGCTGTTGTTGAAGAACATTTGTCATTCTTCAGCTATAGAACTGGTTGAGCACTAACAAAATCTTATAAAATGTATGTTAGGCTCCGCACAGTGGCCCAGCGGCTGAAGTCCTCGCCTTGAACCAGTATCCCATATGGGCACTGGTTCTAATCCCAGCAGCCCCGCTTCACATCTGGCTCCCTGCATGCGGACTGGGAAGGCAGTCAAGGACAGCCCAAAGCCTTTGCATGCTGCACCTGTGTGGGAGATCTGGTGGACATTCTTGGCTCCTGGCCTAGGATCAGTGCAGCTCCAGCTGTTGTGGTCACTTGGCAGGTGAATCATCGGATAGAAGATCTTCCTCTCTGTCTCTCCTCCTCTATGTCTATCTAACTTTGCAGTAAAAATAAATAAATCTTTGAAAACTCTATGTCTGATCATCTTCTCAAGACGAACATTTTTTCTGAAAACTTAACATGAAAAAATGAGCTATAAGGTAGTGGTACCATGACATAGTACTTTTTAAAAAATTTTTTTGCCTTCTTTTATTAATTACATTGCATTATGTGACACAGTTTCATAGGCTCTGGGATTCCCCCAACCCCTGCCCTTGCTCTCCCTCCATGGTGGATTCCTCCACCTTGTTGCAGTATTACAGTTCAAATTCAGTCAAGATTTCATTGCAAGCATATACCAAGCATAGAGTCCAGCATCTTATTGTCCAGATAAATTCAATGGTTTCCTGGGGAGACCATCTCTGGTCTGAAGGCAGAGTATCATCCCATCCAATGAAAAGTCCCAAAATAACATCAACAACAATTTACAACATTATGGAGTTAAGTGACATGGTATTGAGTAACCAATGTGTTAAAAAAAAATGCAAGTTCTTAACCACATCTTGTGATTACTTCATTGACATTTCAATTTTAATTTATAAACAACCGGCTTCTATCCACCTTAAAATGGCTATAGGGTACTATTCAGCTGTCTCATGTCTATTTTCATTTTAGTATTTAGCAGCTTATAGTGTTGAAGCCTAATTTTGCTGAACTTGGCAGATTTTAGGATAGTCTAAACTGGCTTATAACTAACATGGCATATGTCAACAGTTTAGGTGCAGAACAGTTTTAGGAGGGGTGTGCAGAGAAATCTTCAATACCCTAGTGAGGAGTAACTAATCTTTGTGTCCTACCTGATAAGGTACATGTGAGTCCATACTGACCGTTTCCTGTCTGGTTGTAAGCTTTCCTTGTTCTCTCTCTATTTTAATGTGTGTGTGTGTGTGTGTGTGTGTGTGTGTGTGTGTGTGTGTGTTGGGGTGGGGGGCTCCAGAGTGACCCTGATGGTCATTGCAAGAGAGGGTGGGGCATGACATAGTACTTTAAGCCATCACCTGTGACTCCTGCAACCCATATGAATACAATCTTGTGTCCTGGCAGCTCCGCTTCCCATATGGCTCCCGCTAATGGCCTTGGAAGAGTATTAGAAGATGGCCCAAGTGTTTGAATCTCTTACACATAGATGGGAGATTGACAAGTTGCTGTAGCTCCTGGCCCAGCCTTGTTCTCAGCTGTTACATGGCAAATAGACAAGTAGATGCAAATCTTTATATGATTTTCTCTCTACCTGTGTAACTCTGCATTTCAAATAAATAAATTTAAAAAGGAACTAGGCTGGTTTTGCTTCATTTTTATTTAAATCCATTCTTGATCGCATCCATCTTTTAACCATTCTTGGAACATAAGGAAAATCATCAACATTACCCTTTCCCCACGCTTACCACCAGCACGAATGTTAGCTGGTGGCTCATCTGATCAGTTTTGTAATCTTTCCATTAGGCCGGGAAAGTAGGTCTGGCCTGGCCATCTCCATTTTATTGAGAGGATCTTAAGGAAAGAGATACGGATGTGTTAAATATCCTTCAGAATGAACAGCCCAAGCCCATTGGTCTCTAAACATGAAAGCCCCTTTGTATTTCCCTTGTCTTTAGATCTTTATAAGTAATAGACACTACAACCTACGGATCATTACATATAAAAGAGAAGATCCAAATATTATCACATTAGGCCACTCTGTTCTGAATATCAATATCTTTTGGATTATTTTGACTTCAAACAATGTAAAGTAGTAATGGAGGATAATTTGTATTGAAAACAGGATTTTAAAACTATTGTTGAACAGAAAGTCAAATCAACTAATTTTTCCTTCATTTCTTCTTTTGTTAATGTCCTGCTTTGTTTTTTCTTCACCCATCCCCCTACCTGTTATATAGTATGTGGCCAGTATTATGGCACAAATTATAGCAAATAGAAAAAGTGGTCCTTGCTCTAGAAGAAAAAAATGTAAACATGTTAAAAAGATAAAACAACAGGATCCTGCAGAAGCAGAAGAACAGTAAAGTTCCTTCGGGACTAGGGAGGGGAGCTTTCTCTGGTCCTAGCTTGGTTCCAACTTTGGGTCCCCACCTTCTCTTGCAATGACCATCAGGATCACTTCAGAAACGCCTCAAAATAAACAAACAAATAAGCAAACAAATTAAAAATCTAGAATAGATAGAGAGAGAACAACAAGGAAAGCTTAGAATCAGACAGGAAATGGTCAGCATAGATTCACTTACACATTACTAGGTGGGACACAAAGATTAGTTACTCCTCACTAGGGTATTGAAGATTTCTCTGCACACCCTTCCTTAAAACTGTCCTGCACTGATCCTGACAACCCCTTAACAGGAGGTCATGTGCGTAGAGCAGGAGAGCATTCCAGAGTGGAGCAGGTGGTAAGAAGGAAGCTTGGAGCCCAACCATGAAGACTCCCAGACCTTCACCACAAACTATTAATATGAGCAACAAGGACTACATCTCAACTGCCTAGGAGACCACAGGGAATCGGATGCCCTCAGAGGCCGAGTACTCTGAGGTCACCCACCCCCAACCGGAGCTTCCTCAGGGGATGGAAGAAGTCCAAACACCACCGTGCAGAAACCAACGTCATCGGAAAGACAACCAGAAGCCCTGAGCGGTTTACAGAAACAGAACAACGATAAACGTCCTTCCGGACCAGGGAGGAGAGCTTTCTCTGGTCCGAGCCTGGCTCCACCTCTGGACCCCCGCCCTCCCTTGCAATGACCATCAGGATCGCTCCGAAAACCCCCCATAGCAAACAAACAATCATACAAATTAAAAAACCTAAAATAAATAGACAAACAACAAAAAGTAGAGCTTGGAATCTGACAGGAAAGAGCTGGCGTGGATTGGCTCATGCCTCACTGGGTGGGACACAAAGATTAGTCACTCCTCACCATGGTGTTGGGGATTTCCCTGCACAACACCCCCCCCCCCAAAAAAATGTTCTGCACCTTGATTGTCGACAAATGTCTTGTTAGAGTTACAAGCCAGTCTAGATTACCCTAAAATCTGCCAAGATCAGCAAAATTATACTTCAACACAACAAATGGCTAAATACTAAAATGAAATAGACAAGAGACAGCTAAACGGTACCTTATAGCCAATTTAAGGTATGTAGCAGTAGGTCCTGTGTATAAACTAAAACTGAAATGTCAATGAGCTAATCATAGGTTGCGGTTAGGAGTTGTTTTTTTTTTTTTCTTTGTTTTTTTTTTTTTTTTTTTTTTTTTTTGTAACATACTGGTTACTCACAACCATGTCAACTCCATAATGTTGCAAACTGCTGTTGATGTTATATTGAGACTCTTAATTGAATGGGATGATATTCTACCAGCTCTAACTTCGGACCAGAAATGGTCTCCCCAAGAAACTGTTCAACCCATCTGGACAACAAGTAGCTGGACTCTATACTTGGTATACATTTGCGAGGAAAGAATCTTGATTGAATTTGAACTGTAATACTACATCAAGGTGGAGGAATCCACCAAGGGGAGGGGTCCAGGGATGGGGGGATTCCCAGAGCCTATGAAACTGTCACATAATGCAAAATAATAAAAAAAAGATTACATTTAAAGGAAATAAAAGAATAAAAGAACAACTTGAAAAAAAAACTTACCTCATAACTTTTTGCTATAGAAATTTAACAATTTGCAATTTAGCACAATTCTATTGTGAATATTTGCATCCATAATTGGTTTCCTCCAAGAGTGGGACCCATATGCACACTTTAAATATGAAAGAGGTCTCATAATTCAAGGAATGAAAATAGCTCCAACAGGTAAAATCAATTTAAAGGTGACCTATTCTTAACTCAAACCTGCACCTATTGAAAATAATTTACCCCTACGTCTGCATTTTCCTAATTCTCCAAAATTTCTCTGCCCCCAAAGTTTATACCTACACCTGCATCCTACAACACAGAAATTCCACCAAGTGCAACGAATGTTTTTTTGGACTTGTTCTCTTTTTCTTCTTCTTCTTCTTCTCCTCCTCCTCCTCCTCCTCCTCCTCCTCCTCCTCCTCCTTCTTCTTCTTCTTCTTCTTCTTCTTTTCTTCTTCTTCTTCTTCTTCTTCTTCTTCTTCTTCAGCCCTTCTTTTAGATATGTTTCTAATTCTACATCACAAGCTGTCAAATAAAAGACCGAGTCAGGGGGAAAAAAAGATTGGCCAGTAAATACCAGGGAAAACAAAAATTTTCTTTAGTAATAGTAGAACATAATATGCGGCAGTAAACTTTGTCTAATTACTTATTCAACAAATAGTCAATAATTATGTTCTAGGTACTTCTATACTTTGAAAAATCAGAGTACTTTAGCCGCTATGCCACGCCACTGGACACCCCTCAAAACAAATAACCAAACAAACAAACAAAAAATCTAGAATAGATAGAGAACAACAAGAAAAGCTTAGAATCAGACATGAAATGGTCAGTGTGGATTCACTTATACCTTACTAGGTGGGACACAAAGGTTAGTTACTCCTCACTGGGGTATTGAAGATTTCTCTGCACACCCCTCCTAAAACTGTTCTGCACCTAAACTGTTGACATATGTCTTGTTAAGCCAGTCTAGACTACCTGAAAAAGGCCAGGTTCAGCAAAATTATGTTTCAACTTTATAAAATGCTAAATATTACAATGAAATATACATGAATGAAATAGACACGAGACAGCTGAATAGTAATCTGTAGCTGCTTTAAGATGTATAGAACCCGGTTGTATATAAACTAAAATTGAAATGTCAATGAAGTAGTCACAGGATGTGGTTAAGAACTTGCATTTTTTTTAACACATTGGTTACTCAATACTATATCAATTAATTCCATAACGTTATAAATTGTTGCTGATGTTATGTTGGGGCTTTTAATTGATCGGGATGATATTCTGCCGGCTCTACCTACAGACCAGAGAAGGTCTTCCCAATAAGCTGTTGAAATTATCTGGACAATAAGATGCTGGACTCTTTGCTTGGTATATGCTTGCATTGAAAGAATCTCAACTGAACTTGAACTGTGGTAATGCAACAAGGTGGAGGAATCCACCATGGAGTGTGGGTTTGGGGAGGGGTGGAATCCCAGTACCTATAAAACTGTGTCACACAATGCAATGTAAAACTATGTCACATAATGCAATGTAATTAATAATAATAAAAAAACCAACAGGGTTGTGCATTGTGCTGCATTGGGTAAGGCCATTGACTGAGTACAGCATTGGCATCTCATAGAGGTGCTAGAGTGGGTCCCAAAATCTCCACTTTCCATTCTGCTTACTGATAACAGCCTGTGAAAAACAGCTCGAAGATATCTCAAATGCTATGGTCCCTCTGTTTTCATGTGGTACTGGGACTAAGCTCTTACCTGCTGGCTATGGCCTGGCTCAGCCCTGGGCTTTGTGGCTGTCTGGGAGATTGGTCCCTAATGGAGCACCACTCTATATATCTCCCCAATTATCTGTGCCATTCTCACTTTGAAATAACTAAATAAATCTTTTAAAAATATTTAGACAATAACACCAATTAGCACGTGCTTCTGTGCCAAGTCTTAGATAGAAATGCTATAGGAGTTTTTTCAATTGGCAATCACAATTTCCTGTGGAAGAAAGAATTTGGCAATCTGCAACATCTCTTTTTATTATTAATTGTTTTGCATCCCCTGGTGGATTCCTCCACCTTGATGCAATATTACAGTTCAAATTCAGTCAAGATTCTTTCCTTGCAAACGTATACCAAGTATAGAGTCCAGCTACCCGTTGTCCAGATGGGTTGAACAGTTTCTTGGGGAGACCATTTCTGGTCCAAAGTTAGAGCTGGTAGAATATCATCCCATTCAATTAAGAGTCCCAATATAACATCAATAGCAGTCTGCAACATTATGGAGTTGACATGGTTGTGAGTAACCAGTATGTTACAAAAAAAAAAAAAGAAAGAAAGCAGGTTCTTAACCACAACCAATGATTAGCTCATTGACATTTCAGTTTCAGTTTATATACAGGACCGACTACTATATACCTTAAAATGGCTATAAGGTACCATTTAGGTGTCTCGTGTCTATTTCATTTTAGTATTTAGCCATTTGTTGTGTTGAAGTATAATTTTGCTGATCTTGGCAGATTTTAGGGTAATCTAGACTGGCTTGTAACTCTAACAAGACATTTGTCGACAATTAAGGTGCAGAACATTTTTTTTGGGGGGGGTTGTGCAGGGAAATCCCCAACACCATGGTGAGGAGTAACTAATCTTCGTGTCCCACCCAGTGAGGCATGAGCCAATCCACCCCAGCTCTTTCCTGTCAATCTGCAGCGTCTCTTGCACCTTCATGGGTCTGACAGATTTGGGTCACCCTTAAACAAGGAGTTTGTTAAGACGGCCAGGCCTTGGAATATTCGCCTTCACAATAAACTTGTCTTAGGACACTGAAAGCAAACTGTCTGCCATTGGGTTGTCAGAGTAGGTCCATTCCAGGCATGTGCTGATTAAAACACCATGAGCCTCTCCTATATGAACAGGACTTAACACAATGTCATGTCCAATACACTCACCCTTGACATCAAAACAATCATCTTTTATTATCTACCCACTGTCAAAACAATAATCATCCAAATTTCTTCCCCTTGCAGGCAACCGTAACAGCTGGCTATGTGCCACACTATGGGTATATACTGCTCTTTCTGTGTTCCAGAAAGTAGTCTATTTTTATGTCCAGGTTCAGCATATAGGTCTCTCTCTTTTTTTTTTAAAGATTTATTCATTTTATTACAGCCAGATATACACAGAGGAGGAGAGACAGAGAAGATCTTCCGTTCGATGATTCACTCCCCAAGTGACCACAACGGCCGGTGCGCACCGATCCAAAGCCGGGAACCAGGAACTTCATCCGGGTCTCCCACGCGGGTGCAGGGTCCCAATGCATTGGGCCGTCCTCAACTGCTTTCCCAGGCCACAAGCAGGGAGCTGGATGGGAAGTGGAGCTGCCGGGATTAGAACCAGCGCCCATATGGGATCCTGGGGCTTTCAAGGTGAGGACTTTAGCCGCTATACCACGCTGCCGGGACCTATCAATCTCTCTTAAGGTCTTTAATTGTTGCTGTGCAATGTTTCTTTTCATATAATTGGTATCGCTAGCTTTAGGCAGTGTTGCCGTAAGTATTTAGTTTTGAACCTTCAGAATATATAGTAGGTATTCAATAAATGTTTGATGTCCAATTGGTGTTGCTGTGAAAAAGGCTGTTTCGGATAGCATACCCAATCCTTAATTGATTCCTCGAGCACAATACAAAAGCTCCTAGGACACACTTATCTTTGTTTGCTTTGGAAATCAAGGTGCCAGCTATATGAAAATCAACACAAATGTCATTCGTTATATGTATAGTTTATTCTTCCAGCTATATGTTTCTCTAATATTTGGACTTAATTTTTAGATGAACTTCACGCTTCTGTATCTGATTACATTTATACAATTTCAGCCATGCCATATGCAGAAGCCACACCAAAAGTAATTCATCTTCATTTATTTCTGTCTTTCTCTAAAGGAACCCCTTCCAATTTTAACCAAGGAGTCATTTGTAATATATATTATGTTTCAGAAGAAACCTGTTTAGAATAGTTTAACAAAAGCATTTGGGCTAAAAACAAGGATTCTTGTCAGTTTTGGCTTTGCAACATTCCTGGCATATGGTTTTGAATTTGTGACATGGTCTCGTCAAGGTTCAGTTTGTACACAACTAAAATACGAATTATGCTAAGTCCTGGTTTAACATTTGTGCATACTGACGAGATTCATATGGGTAGCTCTACTTTTGTTAAATAAATACAAGTTATAAGTTTATGCCCTAGTCTAATTAGAAAATTTCTTCAAGAAATAGCCCTGGACTTTCTATTTCATTTGTTCATACATCCTTGTATGAAAAGTAAATACAAACATCAATAGGGACCTTGCACCTTAATAAAAATATGAAAAAATAATTACTCAAACCATCACAATAATTTAATCATCCAGTATTTAGTAAGCCACATTGATGTGCCCTTATTTAACTATTAGTGACCGTTGGTTGATTGAACTGATGTCACACCCGGTGTGGTCCTGTCTTCAGCATTCTTGTGCTGCCCACAATCTAGGTATAAAGACGACACATTCAAACTTAAGAAATGAAAGCTTTTCAGTTGCAAACCTTGCCCTGTATTTCAAATTCATTCAACTGCATGATGCTGAGTTGGTGAACAGCAGTTGATTCTAACTCGTCTTGACTGTGCAGCAGGCTGGGAAGAGAACCCCGACTGCAGTGAGCCAAACTTCATGGGCGACATTCTCCTTCAAGGATGACTACCAAGCCTTTATTGGCCAATAGGACCCAAGAGGAAGTCGAAGAATAAATTTTGTTTCCTGGGAAATGAGTGTGTGAGAGCAAGGTGTATTGTCCTTGTATTTTCAGCACAGCACACAATGGAGACGACTGTCAAAATGAGATAAAATTAAATAAATAAATAAGCCAAACAGAGATATTCCTTAGGTCTTCAGCGCTACACTGCGTTACTTTTACTCTAGAACAGTGAATGTGTATTTTTCAGGTTGTTGTTGCTTCACCCCTCTAGAGGAAGATAGAACGGCGTAAATTAGGCATCAATACACAGCGGCACTTACTTTCCCTGTCGGAATCCATGAAGCAATTTTGAAATCAGTAGTGTAAGCTACCATTGGCACCAGGCTGTAGATACTCTGGAAATTTGAGTAAAATTGCCCCCAAGCGCCACGTTATTAAGTATCTCAAGAATTCAAATGTGGGCTTTCTGACTGCAGCATGTAAGCTTTTCCTGTCATGGCTCAGCTCTACATTACCCTGAATGAAGCAGATCTGCTAATTCTGTGTGTATGTGTGTTAAATAGGCAAATTTGAACTGAAGTGTAACCAGTAATTTAACTTGTATACTTTTTCTTTCTTTAGGTTGACTGAAATCCTCCTTCTGCCCTCAGGGAATAGCTGTTTCCATGGCCACTATGAGATCACTAAGTTCCTTAAATCTTCCAATGAGAAGTAGCAAGTGTCTGTCTCAGTAAGGTAGGCCAACATTTGACAGATCTGTGAAGCAGTCCACTATAGAAGGACTTTCACAAAATCACAGTGTTTTGCAAAGGTGTATTTTTCAGGCAATAAATATTTGGAAGAAAAATGAAGAACGTGGTTTCATTACGTAATTTAATCCCTAGCGTTTATGTCCTTTAATCCACTTTGCATTTAAATCAGCATACAGAACACAGTGAAAGACATCTAGAATTTGCTTAGCATTGGTGTTTTTAATAGGTGGGATGCCTTTGGCCTGGAGCCAGCAGGGGATGTGGTGACCAGCAGGAGGAAAACAGGCAGAGCAGATTTGAATGAAGCAGCAGTGTGGGACACTGTGTACGTTGTGGTTTCTTGTTAATTTGTGGGAAGGTAGAGAGATGACGCAAAAAAATCTATCAAAACAGAAATTTAAATCTGTAGATGATCAATTTCATAATTTGCTGTACTGCTGGGATCATTTGTTTTAAATAATCACGTAAGTTTTAATTTATTAAAATTTGTAACAACATACTAATAAAATCATATTAGTTATTCTTATTTTTCTTTTTTTAAGATTTATCTTTTTTTAATTGCAAACTCAGATACACAGGGAGGAGAGACACAGACGAAGATTCTCAGGCCAATGATTCATTTCCCAAGTGAACACAAAGCCAGTGCTGTGCTGATCCGAAGCCAGGAGCCAGGAACTTCCTCCAGGTCTCCCACTCGAGTGCAGGATCCCAAGGCTTTGGGTGGTCCTTGACTGCTTTCCCAGGCCACAAGCAGGGAGCTGGATGGGATGTGGAGCTGCCGGGATTAGAACCAGTGCCCATATGGGATCAGGCATGACCAAAGGTTATGCACCGGGCCCCAGTTATTCATACTTTTCTCAAAAATAAATCACCAGCCTCCTCCAATAGAAAGTGCAGACTTAGTTTCATCATTCAAAACTAAAATTTAGGGCCCAGCGCGATAGCATAGTGGTTAAAGTCTTTGCCTTGCACAAGCCAGGATCCCATATGGGCCATGGTTCTAATCCCAGGGGCCCCATTTCCAATCCAGCTCCATGCTTGTGGCCCGGGAAAGCAGTCGAGGACAGCCCAAAGCCTTGGGACCCTGCGTGCACTTGGGAGACCTGGAGGAGGTTTCTGGTTCCCGGCTTCAGATTGGCACAGCATTGGCAGTTGCAGTCACTTGGGGAGTGAATCATTGGATGGAAGATCTTCCTCTCTGTCTGTCCTCCTCTTTGTATATCTGCCTTTTCAATAAAAAATAATAAATCTTTTTTAAAAAAAAACTAAAATTCAGCAAAAAAAGTCTCTAGTGTTTCTATAAACATCATGATTCTCTGTCTACTTTTTCTGTATATCCCATTTTAGCTTCCATTTTTCCTTGTCACTTTTATTACCACTCAGTCCCTTCTCTCTGTGCTGGCCCTGTAATAGGTACTGCTATCATGCCTGATCTTTTAATGTTTTTTAGGAGGTCATGATACGGCACTTTTGACTAAATGCCTTCAAGCAGTGGCAAACCAACTTCCTACTGAAACAACAGAGGACAAGCTTTCTACTACAGGCCCGTGGAAAGCAGTGGAGGATAGCCCATCTCCTCGGGTCCCAAGCGATTGGTGGCTATGATTGTCCGAGCTACAGGAGATTCCTAGGTGGTTGGAGATTAGGGAAAGTGACTGTGAGGGATTGGTAGGGTTGTCAAGAATGATGTCATGAGGTAGTAGTGGGTTGGTGGCAGGAGGTTGGATTTGGGAGGTTACAGTGGATTGGTGGCAACTAGACCTCCTGATGTTTGCCAGCCATAGGAAGGGGAGGCAGGAAGAAGGTGGTGTGGGTCCAGAATGGCAGAATCTCATCAAACTCAGGGTGATATTTGAGATACTTCTCACATACGTGGGAGACCTGGGAGAACTCCAGGCTCCTGGGTTTGGATCAGCTCAAGCTGTGGCTGTTGTGGCCATTTGTGGAGTGAACCAGTGGGTGAAAAATCTTTCTGTATTGACATCTCTCTGTAGATTTGCCTTTTCATTAAAAACTGAGTGTTTTAAAATGTATGCTTGAATTTCGTTTTCAGATTTTATGAAAATTATAAATGAATTCACATGTTAATATTTTCCCTTAATTTTTTCCTCTGAGTAACATGATCTTTCAAATGATTTCTCATCTATACACAGAAAAACTTTCAAGCATTTGTTTTTAATATTGCGGAATTGATTTTAAATATCAGATATGCCCATTCATCTTTACAGAAAAGAGTGCACACTATTATTTTCAAATGTAGTCACCAGTGGGTTCAAAATACTCATATTTCTTTACTAAACTTTTCATCTCTCCACATATTTCCTCAGGTTCTAATTAAACCTTAGAGTAGCTGGGCAAAATCAGGCTTCATTGTTCCTAAGAATTAAGATTTGAGGGTGCTACATGCTAAGCTAAAGAACAGGCAGCTACAGAATGACTAAATAGATTTCTGATTAAATTTTTCTAAATTTCTTCTCTTTAGAATAAGAGAGATTTGCAGCTTGGGAGCTAAATTTTACATGTACATCAACATATTTTTTAAAAAGTCTCTATTAGGGCCCGGCGGCGTGGCCTAGCGGCTAAAGTCCTCGCCTTGAAAGCCCCGGGATCCCATATGGGCGCCGGTTCTAATCCCGGCAGCTCCACTTCCCATCCAGCTCCCTGCTTGTGGCCTGGGAAAGCAGTTGAGGACGGCCCAATGCATTGGGACCCTGCACCCGCGTGGGAGACCCGGAAGAGGTTCCAGGTTCCCGGCTTCGGATCGGCACGCATCGGCCCGTTGCGGCTCACTTGGGGAGTGAATCATCGGACGGAAGATCTTCCTCTCTGTCTCTCCTCTGTATATATCTGGCTGTAATAAAATGAATAAATCTTTAAAAAAAAAAAAAAAAAAAAAAGTCTCTATTAGTGTGATTTTTTCCATAAAGATGCACACTGAAGGAACCTCGTATCTTCAGATATTTCTATTTTTAAAAAAGCCTGTGGTGCTTCAAACTCCAACATTTTTTCCCAGCATCATTTTTCAATTCTATCTGATTTTCCTATTAAGAGCCTAACTAAGTAAATTTAAGCCAAGCTTAGTCATTCATAGACTAATGGAATTGGTTCTCAGTATCTCAGAGAACAAATGGAGGTTCATTTTGAAAAGATCAGCAGAGGGAAGAGAGCTGAGCTGCCTGTACTGTGACACCTCCAGCACAGTTTGGCAACTCTAAGCTGCTCCCATCACCAGCCAGGCAGCCTTGATCGCTCCTTAGATAAGAGTCGTCTGTGCACAGGGCTTCAGAACTGGACAAGACCAAGGGCAATTTCTCCAAGCTGTGCTGACATTTATTTTCAGTGTCTGGGTAACATCTGCTGGGGAACTCATTGTGTTCAAGGGTGAAGAACTCAGTAGGTCTGACCCTGGCAGGGCAACTGCAGATGGCATTGCCATTCGATAAATCTGTACCAGGCTAATTTTCACACTGGCCCGTGAATGATGCCATAAGAATCCAAAGGGCCCTTGGGCAGAGAAATGGTTTGGCGCATCAAAGTGGAAATGCACATTTGTGTCATTTGACAAGGGTCCTGGAAATCTATGGTTTTCAGCATTATCTCAGAATTTGCATCATCATTCAAGTTTGGGAAACAGCAGTCACTCCATAGGTGAGAAAATCCAAATCCCATAGAGAAGGAATTTGCCATATATTACAACATGATGAGATTCTTGCTGAATCTAAAACAAGCACATAAATAAGAATCTCCGCTCCAATTGCCTTTTCTATGGAGTGCACTAAGCTGTACCCAGCTGTGTTTTGATTCACCTAGAAGTAAAACTGGCCTGGCACTTCGCGAGAGAGCAGGGCTGGCATGGCGCATGACCTCTTGCAGGAGGAACACAGAAGGTGGTAGAGTGCATGGCAGCTGGGATGCAGAGGACAGAACTCAGCAGGGTCCTGGGCTGGCACAGACCAGACATGAGGGCCATAGCTGTTATCCAGCAGCTCTGCTCTGTCAGAGCAGGCAGTGAAAGTGTCCCTAGAGAGTGCCTGTGATCAGGGTAGAACTGCTCAGGAATGCAGGCTGCCGGATTATTAAAGGATGATCAGCTGTGTACAATGCTGGGACAGCCTCCCTCTACCCAGGCCAAGCTCTCTCCATCTCCTCCCCTCTTAGTGCTGCCTCTCTGAGCTTTGACTTGGGCCACTTGTGCAGTCAGTCTCCCTGGTTTTAGAGAGGGCAGAGAACCAAAAATGCTTTTGTACTGAAGACTATTTGGGGGTGAAGTGAGGTCGTGTGTTTAGCTAGCAGAGCTGGAGCAAGTAATCCATCTGCAGAGCCTGTGTTTAGCCACTCCGGCACCTGTATCAGCCACCCCGAGGACGGGAGCTACTCAGAGTGGTCAATCATTAGATCCCCAATGAATCATACCAGAAAGCAAACCGAAGCTCTCGTAAAAATGGAAAACACCTACTTCTCACAATGGCAGGCTCCCTCCGCCTCCCTAGCACATCCTGTGCGTCACAGGACATTTAGCCCAGAGGGGCATACACAGCCTCTGAAGAGCTGGTCTGGAGTTTGAAGAGCAGAGCTGTCCCGACTCAGATAAACGGTTTGTGATTTAGCCTGCCCGGGCTCCAGTGTTGTGCAACCTGCCAACTGAGGATAACACTTTTTCTCCTGCAGTTTTGTTAAATGTGCATTCATTCAAATTCATCTGTCATTAGCCAGCACAAAAAATGGACAGAATACGAGTTCCTCAAGGACTGGTTCCTGACTCATGAACCTCACTTTTTTTCTGCTCTAATCTCAGAATTCCCTGTCAGAAATGACATTGGAGGAAGCTTTCTGTATACACTTGAGTCAGCAGATGAGTTAATAACTAAGCCTGGCACCGGGCCTATTAACATTCCTCACAATGCGTAACAGTCAACTCATACCCATCTTCCTGGGGAGGAATTTTCATCGCGTCCTGATGAACCTGTCCTTGCATATCTATTGACAGTTCACATCTCTTACACTTTGTCGACTTGGGGTTTGGTTTTTTATATACGTTTTTACCTAACATTTCTTGTACACAACATATATCTGATACTGTGTTTTATTTGCTAAGGGAAACAACAGATGAATAAACATAATTGGTGATCTCAAAACGAAAAGGTCTATACAGATTTCGTTAAAGTACACAGTAACACAAGTACACAAGGATGTCTTCACTGATTTATTTGAAAAGTAAAGTCTCTCTCTCTCTTTCACACACACACACACACACACACACACACACACAGAGTTTTTCCATGCAGTAGTCTATTCTCCCAGTGTTCCAATAACTGGAAGAGTTCTGTGTGGAGAAGAACAATTCGGACAACCAGGAACTCCTTCAATATCTCCCCACATGATGAGCAGTAGAGTGGCACATCGGGTTAAGTCACTGTTTGGGAACCGGTGTCCCCAACAGGAGTGTCATTTCAAGGTGCAGCTGCTCTGTTTCTGATCCAGCTCTTTGCTAACATGCCTGGCAAAGCCATGGATAATGACCCAGGCACTTGTGCCCTTGTGGGAGACATGGATGCCACACCTGGCTCCTCCCATTGGCCTAAGCCAGAGCATCCACTGTTTCTTCATTCTCTCTTTTTTCTCTTTCAAATAAACACATAGTATTTTTTTTAGGTGGAGTAGTAAGACCTGTATGAGTACTCTGATATGGATTGGGATCCTGGCATTGTAAGTGGTGACAGCGTGGTATGACACAATGCCGCCCTGATCATCATATTGATGGAGGAATCAATGTTAGGGAAACATTTTGCTAAAAATAAATAATTGCATGAGGAACCCAGGATGGTTTATACAAGTTGAAGTATTATTTCTACAAATTTCTAATAATAGTCTAACAAAGCAAAAACTCTACAAATTAGAGCAAATATCCACAATATGCCACAAATAGGGTTCATAGATATGTTCGTGGGCGGACGTGAGACAAAAAAGACTCATGGAGTATTAGAAATAAAGCATAAGCTCATCTGGTGCAGAAATTTTTGACACCATGTGTAGTTTTTCATAATACACATTTTAATGAAACTTCTAAAGAGCCTTGTATGAGTTTTATGTAGGAGGACAATTGATTGCACATCATTTGTATGAGAATGATTGATTAGAGACAGTTTGCATGAGAACAACGGATTGAATATCAGTTGAATGAGAGAGAGGTGCTTCCTCTCTAGGCAGGGCAACAGGAACTAACAGGCCAAGGAAAGTAGACTCGCTTTTGCTGTTGAAATGTGATTTTTCACGTGTGTTTGGCATTGACAGATTAGAAATAGATGGCTTTACATTTTCAAAAGAACCTGGTAAATTCAGGGAAAGATATGGAAACTATGTAGGTCCAATGGATGACTTCCTCAGTGAGCATTTGTCTTTGTAAAATATTTTTACACCATCAAAAGAATGATCCAGGCATCGGGCATCATGACACATCAGGATAAGCTGATACTTAGTGTTTTGGTGTTTCATAAGGGCACCCAGGTGATTCTTGTTGTCTCCACTTGCTGTTTTGTTTAGTTCTCTGTCAATGAACCTAGAGAAGCAACAGAAGAACATCCAAATTCTTGAGTCACTGCTACCCAGAAGGAGACCTGGGTGGATTTCCCGGGTCCTATCATCCTATCATTGATCTGGTCCAATCCCAGCCAATGCAGGCATTAGGGAGGTGAGCCAGGGAATGGAAGCTCTCTGCTTTTTCAAAGACTTTTTTTTAAGAAAGCCAGATGTACAGAAAGGAGGAGGACAGAGAGGAAGATTTTGTGTCCTTTGATTCACTCCCCAAGTGGCCACAACACCTGGAGCTGTGTTAATCTGAAGCCAGGAGCCAGGAGTTTCTTCTGGATCTCTCATGTGGGGGCAGGGTCCCAAAGCTTTGGGCCATCCTTGACTGCCTTCCCAGTTCACCAGCAGGCAGCTTCATTGGAAGCGGCACTGCCAGGATTAGAACCGGTGTCCATATGGCATCCTGGCGCGTTCATGGTGACTTTAGCCCCTAGTCTACAGCGCCAGGCTCTGGAAGCTCTCTTTCCTTCTGGTTTCACCTATACTGTCTACAATTCTGCCCTTCAAACAAATAGATAAATCTTATAAGGAATGGATCAGGGGCTCATCATGAGCCTAGCAGAGCTAGCTCTCGCCTTGCACACATTGGAATCCCATATAGGTGCCGGTGCTAATTCTGGAAGTCCCGCTTCCCATCCTGCTCCCTGCTTGTGGCCTGAAAACACAGTTGAGGACGGCCCAAAGCATTGGACGCTGCACCTGGCTCCTGGTTTTGAATTGGCTCATCTCCAGCCATGTGGCCACTTGGGGAGTGAATCAGAAAAGGAAGATCTCCCTTTCTGTCTCTTCACCACTTTGTTTATCTGCTATCCAATTAAAAATAAATAAATAAATCTTAAATGGCTCAAAAAGTAGAAAAATCATTATTCAACCCTGTAGAGAATCTTTTATCCTGTGTCTGCAAGGTCAGTGATGAACAGAATATTGTGAGAGTTTGGAAGTTATTTTTCCTGGGACTAGTGGATTAATTAGCATAATGGACAGCGAGAAGGGAGTACCTGCACTCTAACATGATTCTCATCCTGCATAATGAGTGCCAGACTGTCCTAAGGAGGTAAGCACCTGGAATGGAGCTACACCTGTGTTATGCACAGAGCTGCCCTTTCCAGGTGTGTTGGGTCAATGGACAAAACCTGGAAGACATCTTAGTGCGTTTCATCTAAATACACTCCAACCAAGCCACACTAGCATTTGCACAAAGCACACACTCAAATACTTTTGAATGACCTGATTCAATTTTGAGACGGAAAGTATATTGGGGGTTTGAGAACAAGCTCAAGTCAAAACAAATTCCATTTGCAAATTTCTTAATGACAGAGCAAGGCTCCCTCAGGATATCAAGCTTTTCTTCAGCCTTAAATCCAGCAGGTGTAATTGAACCTCTAAGATATTTTCTTCCTGCCAGTTAGAGCTTCTTGGAAAGCATTCTAGCTCTCCTGAGAAATAGATACATCCATGAATGGTGGCTGGATACACTGAAGTCGCATTTGGGGTTTAAATCAGGACAGATAGAAAGGGATTTTGGAAAAACGTAACGTAATCTTAAGTTTCACTTCCCCTTCCTGTAATGACAGGAAAACAAGACAAAATAAGCTTGATCCTAGGACTCAGTTGACACCAAAAAAAATGTTAGATTACACTTCATGCTTAGGTATCTGATAGATGTTTTAATTGAAAAAATACTGTTCCAAAATACAAAGAATGTGAAAATGCTCCTATTTCTGTCTCTTAAAACACAATGCAAACCACATCATGTGTCTTCTGTAAAGTTCCACTCCAATCTTGTGACACCCAGGAGACCTGGGCAGGATCTGCTGAGGGTGTTTCACATGAAAGCTGCACATGGAAACTTACAGCCATAACATAAGCAATGCACAGACAGGGATCTAGTCTTGGCACCTGTCATTGGCAAAGAGTTGGCCAAGACAAGGGATAACTAGGTGGTCGCCAGCTTGTTGACTGTCTGCAGAATGGAGCAGTGAGGATTCATGGGGTGTCACTTGTTGAAATCCTGTGATGACCCCAGCACATTGGAAAGCCTGTGTTGGGTTTGCATTATATCCTGATGTGTCCCCAAAAGACTCATTGCCTTGTCCTCCTTGTTCCTGCTAGTAAAGATGAAACTCAGTGTATAAGTTGCACCCTCCAAGTCCTCCCTGCCCTTAATAAATGGCAAAACTGGGACTTGCATTCAGATCTAAGTCAATGTCTGTTTTTAACAGAAAGTCTGTTTTACATCCTTGAGCAGCATTTCAATTTTTGCTCCCAAAACCCAGTTATTTAAAATACTTAATTTTCCTTGCTTCCCTTCTTTGGAACATCTTTTGTTATCCCATTGTCTCTGTAGCTTTAGAGTTTGTCCTTTTCAGGCTGCTCTGCTCTCATCGGATCAACATCTGGTTGCCTGTCACTTTTATAAGTGCATCTGACAGTCTAAAATGTCTGAAAGTAAACCTGTCCCAAAGAGGTATTCCTAGTTTTAGTGGAGTTTGAGAAAATTATCTCAAAGATATATAGAGGAAGGTGACCAGTTTTGTGATATGATGGGTAAAGCCATTGCCTCTTTTTTAAAAAAAAAAGATTATTTATTTTATATTAATTTCATTGCATTAGATATGTGACACGGTTTCATAGGTTCTGTGACTCCCCCACCCTTTCCTATGCCCTCCCCCCAAGTGGAGTCCTCCAATGTGGTGCAATATTACAGTTCAAATTCAGTCAAGATTCTTTCATTGCAAGCATATACTAAGCATAGAGTCCAGCATCTTATTGTCCAGATAAATTCAATGGTTTCTTGGGGAGACCATATCTGGTCTGAAGGCAGAGCTGGCAGAGTATCATCCCCATTAATTAAAAGCCACAACATAACATCAACAACAATTTACAACATTATGGAATTATTTGACATGGTATTGAGTAACCAATATGTTAAAAAAAATAGTACATTATACTGTTATTTTCTTTTTTTTTTGAAAGATTTATTATTATTGGAAAGCAGGATATACATACAGAGAGGAGGAGAGACAGAGAGGAAGATCTTCCATCTGATGTTTCACTCCCCAAGTGAGCTGCATTGGGCCGGTGCGTGCCGATCCGAAGCCAGGAACCAGGAACCTCTTCCGGGTCTCCCACACGGGTGCAGGGTTCCAAAGCTTTGGGCCGTCCTCCACTGCTTTCCCAGGCCACAAGCAGGGAGCTGGATGGGAAGTGGAGCTGCCGGGATTAGAACCGGCACCCATATGGGATCCCGGGGCATTCAAGGCAAGGCAAGGACTTTAGCCACTAGTCCACGCCGCAAGGCCCACTGTTACGAAAATTATAAGATTATTTTAAAATGTCTTCTCCTCTGGCTAGGAAATGATAGGAAATATTGCACCTTGCTTTGAGAGGAATGGATTTCAAGCAAATTAACTACAGCAAAGACAACCTAAAATCCCCAAACAATGTTGCATTCAGCCTTCTATGAACATTTAAAAGCTTTGAAAGATCCCTGGCAAAAGGAATTACAAGAGACCATGAAGATGGCCTCAACTATCAAACCATTTTCACAGATATTCAAAGAAGAAGGAGGTGTTGAAAGATTATAAAATATGTCATTAATCAAGCATCGATTTATAAAGCCTTTCCATGCAGCAATATTGTCATTGTTCCCTCCAACTTATTCATTAGCTCAATAAACATCATTTCAAAGGGGTGGCCATGTGGCCTAGTTGTTAAGATGCCTGTGTCCCATATCAGGAAAACTGGATTTGATATCCAGTTGGGTTTCTTGTCTCCCCATTCGTGCTAAGGCTGACTGTGGGAGGCTATGATGTTGGCTCCAATGACTGGATTCCTGCCACCGATGCAAGGGACCTGGATGGAGTTCCCGGCTTTCAGACCCAGTCCTGGCCCAGAAATAGCTATGTGGGTATCTGGGAAAGGAATCAGGTCAATCCCACCCCCTCTCTTTCCCAAATAAACACATCTTTAGAATAACCCTAATAATGGGCCCGGCGGCATGGCCTAGCGGCTAAAGTCCTCGCCTTGAACTCCCCGGGATCCCATATGGGTGCCGGTTCTAATCCCGGCAGCTCCACTTCCCATCCAGCTCCCTGCTTGTGGCTTGGGACAGCAGTCGAGGACGGCCCAATGCTTTGGAACCCTGCACCCGTGTGGGAGACCCGGATGAGGTTCCAGGTTCCCGGCTTTGGATCGACACGCACCGGCCCGTTGCGGCTCACTTGGGGAGTGAATCATTGGACGGAAGATCTTCCTCTCTGTCTCTCCTCCTCTCTCTATATCTGACTTTGTAATAAAATAAATAACTCTTTAGAATAACCCTGATGAAGAAAATCTGTGCAGCATCTTAAAACAGGCATAATATGTTAAAACAAACACAAAAACAAAATAAAACCTTTCAAAACCCTTTAGAAACACCTCTGATGCCCTATTTTGCAAAACAAAGCATTAAATACACAGTTACATAAGAGAAAAGCTATGCTCTGAAATATTCCAATTTTTCTTCTTCATTAGTGCATTATCCATGTCTTCACTATTTCTCTCCAGTACATTTTTTTCAAAGTTTTGTTAATTTTACTGCAAAGCTAGAGTTACAGACCAAGAGAGAAAGGAATATACAAAGAGGAAGATCTTCCATCCACTGATTCACCCTCCAAATGACTACTACGATTCAAGCTGAGTTGACTTGAAACCAGGAGCAAGGAGATTCCTTCCTTTCATGGCAAATATTGGAAGGAGTTTACAGAGAGAAGCACTTAGGTCTCAACATCTTTTTTCTCGTAGCTGAACCCCCGCCCCCCACCCAATTACTCTCATGTTCTGAGATCAAGAGGAATTAGCTCGTAGCTGAGTATTTGAGATTCAAACTAAATGAGGTGTATACAGGGACTAGAAGATAGTGACAGCAGTATAAATATTAGCCAGCTATTAAGAAATGACAGGATTTGGGTCTCATTTATAGAAGAATGTTCAATTTTAAGCTTTATTTTCAGCCAACTGTGAGCAAAGAAAAGCCACATAACTAAAACTTCCCTGTGATGGGCTAAAAATATTCCCCAATAATCAAAAAAATGGCAGAGAATGTTTGAGCTACATTTTCAATACAACAGGATTTTATTGCTCTCTCCAGTTTTGGTGTTTCAAATAAATGTTAAAGTGCACAAATACAACATGTCTCTTTTAAGTCCTGAAAACTCTGCCTCAACACTTTAAGGGGCTCTTGTACCTTTAGGCAAACAGGACGAATACACCCAAATACAGAAGTAAGTGGAGTGTCATTCAGTTTAATTTATTTTTCAGGCAGGATGGATCTGGTGTCCTGGTGCTTTTTGAATCAGCAGGACCAATTTACACAGCTGTAAAGAATTCTATATCCCTCCCTTGATCACCGCCACACACTGAACTCTTTAACCCTAAAATCTGAAATCAGTTCTGAGGAAAAAACAATATTTCCAGCATTGAAATTACATCACAGGTGGGAAGTTCCACATTAGGATCACATTGTCGTAATTTGTTGAGTCTGAACAGCATGATCAGTGAGGGACCCAGTCACGGGGACTCAGAACCAGCTCTGCTGCTTAATAAGCTGCTCCACCTAAAATAAACCACCAAGTCTGTTCTTCTCTTATTTGTGCCTTGGTCTTTGCCTTTTAGTACCAGGGGAGTTTGTTTATTACCACTGGTGTACTGTTTCACAGGTTGATTTGCAACTATTTGTCCAAGGCCCTGTATATTCTGTATTGTGCTATGCCTGGAAGATAGACAGATGTGCTTCTTAAATTACAGGTCATTTAACTCTGGGAGAAAAGCAGATATCACAGCTAGTTGATAATTAATTGCAAGCCCATTATCTGCATTTAGAAAGCAGGGAATAAAAAATGGGACAGTGTCAGCAAACATCGAAAGGACAGGAGAGAAGGGTCCCTCTCCAAAGTGCTGACTGAGTCAGACTTTAAAGATTAGATAGGTGACATGAAGGCAATGTAGGCATAGCCATATATTGAAAGGGAGAAAGACACATGTGCAAAAATCAAGGGGCAGGAAAGAAGTTCATGTTCATCCCTGTAGGAGAGCACAGTGGGAGGACCCGACGCACTAGTCTAGTGGTTAAGTCCTCGTCTTTCACACTCTAAGTTCCCATGTGGACGCCGGTTCTAATCCCAGCTGCTCTGCTTCCCATTCCACTCCCTGGCTGTGGCCTGGGAAAGCGCTGGAGGACAGCCAAAGCCTTGGGGCGCTGCACCCGTGTGGGTCACCTGGAGGAAGCTCCTGGCGCCTAGCTTCGGATCTGCTCATCTCCTGAAGCTGTAGCCACTTGGGGAGTTAATCAACGGACAGAATATCTTACAAAGAGAGAAAGAGAGAGAGAAATAGTAGGAACGTTCTGAGCTGGGGGTAGTGTTGTCAGAAGTGAGTCTGAATTTAGGTCATGGAATGTAAAACCTGAGGCCTCTGGGATTATTTGAGAATGCATAAACTTGATTTTAGCAGCCACAGGGAACTTTTATTTATACATTTTCTTCTGAAGAAGAAGAATGATACAGAGACCTTGAGACCTCCCATACCCTGGATCACTTAGCAAGTGCCAAGAGCAGAAGGGGCTGAGAGCTCCCATAGCCTGGATCACTCAGCAAATGCCAACAGCAAATGGGGCTGGGATCCCAGAACTGAATCTGTGTCTTTGGGTTGGATCACATGGACCTAGTTCTGTGATTCATCCATTACTGCTTCCCAGGGTGCCGACTTCCCGGGATCGGAGTTAGGATTGAACATATGTTCATCAGCACGAGATGTGGGCATCCCAACCAGTGTCTTAACCATCACACTATAGGTTTGCTGTTTTCTTATGTTTTAAAATGAAATATTTTGGAATATCTAAGTTACCCAATATGATATGGAGATGTTGAGTGAATTTAGAATTATGTAAAGTTAGCACATGTAAAAAGAATTGTTTATTTAACTCTAAATAATGTTAGCTGGTGTTTTTAAATTATTTGCAACCCTGCCATGTGTTACTGGAGCTGGAACATTCTCTGAGGTCAATTGGGATTGTCTCTGGACTCCCTTCTCCAGATACATCTCGTTCCTGTACCCATTGTTCTTGCCAAAGAGTTCCCCAGTCTTTGCAGAGAGGATGCGCTCTTTCCTGTCTAGAATCTGTGTGATTTTGGGGAAGACACTGGAGTCTCAGCTGCAGGAGGGCATGCAGAACTGTGATCGTGCACCTGGCCCATTATGAAGTTGTGCTGATTAAGAGAATGGAGCCACTTCCTTAGCAAGAGGTGAGCTGGAGATTCTGAAAATGGAAAACTCTGATCTTTCTATAGGACATTAACAGTTTTCTTTATCTTTTTTAAAATGTAAGTTTACAATTTGTTGCTTCCTCTTTTCCTTGTCTTCCTTCATCTCTCATTTCCTTTCTTTCACTGCATTTTATGCTTCAACACACATCACTGAGAGTGGTTTCTAACTGATGGCAGTTCCAAGAGGGATAAAGTAGGGCCAATGGATAGGCCCTACAGAGAAATGTTAGATAGGAAAGAGAGGGAGAGAGAGACAGAGAGAACCTTAATTTTCTGCTGCACTTCTCACATTTTACTGTATGCCTGTGCCCTTGTCCACATATCAAGTCATGATCCTCTGTGTGCTGACAAGAGCCTATCACATGTGACGATCTCATAGATTCTGCCCATCTTGACAGGACTGGTTCACAGACAGTCTTCACAGAACAGCTCAGCAAGCCCCTAACTCTGAGCTGGATTCAGACCAACTTTCTCCAGCTTTCCAGTTTGCATAATCTCCACTGAAGCCCATGTTGGTAAGTAGGATGAATTTGTGGATTTCATGTGAAAAATTTCACTTGATGTTCAATGGCACTTAAACAGTATCAGACTCTAAAAAAATAACAAGGTTTGGATAAATGATTGACAGTGAATTTTATGAGTTGTTGCACTCAAATTATTTCCTTTTATAACATAGGCTTAATAAAATAGCAAGATTTGCTTCCGTGATTAGGCCCCCAAACAAAATTGAGCTAAAAAGAAAAAAAAAAAACTTCTGTCTCACTGACTGAGAAATCATAGCTTATTGTTGAGAGTAACACATTTTTGTTTCAACTCTTAGGGCTTATATGAATAGAGATACCAAGTGTTTGTACCATTTACTCACTTGAGTGGGTGTGATATACTTTTTGCAGTGCTGAATACATTTTCTACAGACAGAATTTCTTCAGTTGCTAAGAGTCAGAAGTAAAATATGAAGAACATATTGAAAAATTGGAGCCAGGGTCTCCTGCTCTGGTGAAGGGTCCCAAGGCTTTGGGCCATCCTTCACCGTTTTTCCAGACCACAAGCAGGGAGCTGGATGGGAAGTAGAGCAGCTAGAACACAAACTGGTGCCAATAGAGGGTTCTGGTGCATGCAAGGTGAGGATTTAGCTATCGAGCCTTTGTGCCAGATTCCATCTGTTATTTTCTTGTACAATGTCTTTCACAATGTACCACGGTACAGTATTTTCTTCAAAGGCTTATTCAGGCATCCCTATTATGCTTTTGATAATATGCTCTGGATACATTTCTCACTCTAAAAATAAACCTTGTCTTTTCTGATAGTTAAATATCTCAGTCATCTTTTTCCTAGCTAGGAGTAATGATTCATCTGATTTCTGACACTTTAGATCTGCCAATTAGAAAAAAGTCACATAAATGGAATTGTGCAAATGGAGCTTGGCTCTTAGCTTTTGACCTATTTCACTTTGTGTGCAGTTTAAAGATGAGTCTATTGTCTAGTGTGGTGCAGAGATAGGACTTTTTATGACTTCAGGATATTCTTTATTTAAGTCTATTTTTGATGTAATGTTTATATAGTTGAGAAAGATGTATGCCTGTGTTCCACGACTGAGTAGGATGAGAAAGGTTGAAGAACAGATGAAAGTAAATGAGTTCATAGTTTCCAATTTTCTTTTTCTTCTTCTTGTAGCTGAGGTAAGCAGAAAGAGAAGGGGAGAAGCCACTCCCAGCATCCCAACCACATCAGTACCTGGGGATGGAGAATGGCCACCTCATGCCATCCCATGGTCCCCGTTGTGGAACATGCTCACAGAGTTCTGCCCACGTGGTTTTGATAGTCCTGAAATGCTGTTGATTTCCTCGTTCCAAGGATGAGGAAATCCTTCCTAGGTCTACCAACTGACTTAGATTCTCCATTTGTTCAGATTCTTGCTGACAATGTTTGGTTAAGAGAGTTGTATAATTTATTCTGCCCACCATTCTCTGCTATGTTACCAGATGTTCTCTGCAGGCTGCAATGGACTGCCATATTCCCCATGTGCATCTAGGCATGCTGACCACTACACCATTGTCAACAACCAAAGAAGATACATGCATTTAACTATCAGGGCACCATTCCTGCAATTTTCCCTGTGGCTGGAGCTCTGAGTCCAATGATCCAGCTGGGTGGGTTCCCAAAGAAACCTCATTTGAGGTGACACCTATTTGACTCCTGTGTGTGCCAGCCGGTACAAAGTCAAGTTCAGTCTGTCACCCACAACAGCCTACACATACACCAGTGTTTGCAGTTGCTGAGTCATTTCTGTCTCCAGCCCTTGTGTGATTTAATGAGTGCTGAGACATACCCCAACCTGTGCTATACTTACTCTGTCTCTTGTAATCACCAGCATGTTCTGGAACTAGCCTCGTCTGGCACAATGCAGACCCAGTCCACACCCTTGCTAAGGTATACTGAAGTCATGTCCAGCCCAGTTTGATGCCCCAGTTCCAGCTCTCATGCTTACCAGTAGGAATCACAACCCAGCTGGGGCACCCCCTTAGCTTGCCAATCAGGCCTGTTCTTAGGCATAAATTTTGCACATGCCAGTGGTTGGTCTGACCCAGCCAAGTATAGTCCATCCCATCTCTTGCTCTTTCCCTTTGGATTCTGCTTGGCCTGGGTTGTCCCAGCATACTCCCATTCCCAAATCTTGCTGGTAGGTGCTACAGCCTAGAGTTGCCCAGTTTGATCCCATCCCTGGCTTTTATGCAAACCAGTAGGAATAGCCCAGCATGGTCTGTATTCCATTTAGACTCCTGCACATACCAATGTACTATGGCTTGTCCTGGCTCTGCATGACTCCTCCCTCCCAATCCCCAATCCACACACTTGCTGACAAGTTGAGCAGCCTTGCCTGACCTGACCAACAACCAGGCCTCGCTTATATATACTCACCAGTTGAAGCTACAGTGTACGAAGAGAGTTCCCCAAGCTCCCCCTCCAGGCTCACTCTCAGATCCAGATATCACACATGCCAATGAGTACTAGGTACTTAAACAACATATGCTACCCCTCTGCCTGAGTCTCTCTGTATGCTTGTGGATATTGTGGCCCAGACTTCTCCACACCCTTTTCCTGGCTGCACCTACAGTTGCTGCAACCGGGAGCAGCCTGGCCTGTTCTGATCCCCAGTATCCATGATTGTTGGGGGTTTCCATGATCATACCTAGCTCAGCCTGTAACACCCTCAGTTCTTGAGCAAACAAGCTGGTATGGCAGACCAACAAGTGTGATCTCATAAATCCTTCCCGGATATTGCTCTTTCACATGCTGGTTGGTGTCATTCCCCAGTCTAATGTGACCCATCTCCTGTTCCGACACTCACTGGAGGGTACTGTGGTCTAATCCCAACAAGTAGCCCCCACTAGCCCTAATTTTTGTGTGTGCCAATAGGTGGTGGTTAGTATTGTTTGATGCTAGTTAGCTCAACCTAGGTATTCCATGTTGGTTAGTACTTTGGTTCTCTAACTTCCCTCTTCCGAACCAGTTGGAATCAGCCCCCTAGCTTACCTGCATATACAGTAGCCTTGTCAGGAGAAGTCCCCTAAAGTCATTCATAACATGTAACGTACTACCTCAGTGGTCCACCCCCCCTTCCACATATCTTTTACTGCTTCCTTGATCAATCCACAGCTACTGCTCCCACAAGTACCCGGGTTCTACAGCCTGGTCTTCTGGTGGGGTGGGGTGCTGGCCTGAAGTCCTTCCTGCCCACCTGGGATCCCAGATCCAGTGCTTTGGCACATGTGGGACCTGGGGCCGTACCCACCTCCAACTGGGACTCAGGAATGTTAACAAGTCTCCAATCCCAGTTCACTAGCATACCACAACAGCAGGCCAGCCCGGGGCCCTAGCATTGCCCCTCTCCACCTTGGACCGCATGAGAGATTTCCCATGCCCACTCAACTCCTCCAGCCCCAGAAAGGATTCCCAGGCCCTCAAAAGCAACCTAGGTGCCCAACTGACTGGATGATATTGTATGATGTGGCTTTACACATTTTATTTATCTATTTATGCCTCGGTTTACACACAAGTGTGAGTAGTACATATAAAAATGGCTAAATATTTAGCAGCCAAATTAAAGCAAAACAAAACAAAGCAAAACAAAAACCCAGATGTATGGATTTATTTGAAAGGCAAAGTTAGATGCAGAGAGAGAGAGAGAGAGAGAGAGAGAGAGAGGATCTTCCAACTGCTGGTTCATTCCAGCCATAATTGCTACAATTGCTGCTGAATGAAGGAGCCAGAGATTCTTCCAGGTCTCCCGGGTGGCCAGGACACAAGTGCTCGGGCAATCCTCTGGTGCTTTCCCAGGTGCACAAGCCACGAATTGTATTGGAAGAAAGGCAGCCAAAACTTGAATTGTGACCCATACAAGATGCCAGCATCACACCCCGCAGCTTAATCAGCTTTGCTACAGTGTCAGATCCTGGCAATTTCTGAAAGTTTTAATCATGTGCTCATCTACAATTTCAATTTCAAGAAGTTATCAGACTGTTTGTAAAAGTGGTCACATGATTTTATATTCCAGTAAGCGTTTCACAAGGTTATGATTTCTCTATTTGGCAGCACTGTTTTTTTTTTAAATCTATACTATTGACTTTTGATGCAATGTGAAATCTATTATGGTTTTGATTAGTGTTTCATGAATGACCTGTGATGTCACAAAATTGTCCTATCTGTGGTGTTCATTTGGATATCATCTTTTACAAAATATCAGTTTAGACAAGGGAGGGAGAAAGAGAGTAAGGTGGGGAATATCCTTATGCTCTTAAAACTGTATATAAAAAATATATGAGGTGTGCTCTAGTTGCATATATTTTAAAGTTTTTATAATTTATGATACAATTCCACAGGCTCTGGGATTTTCTTTACTCCCTCTGCCTCTTCTGGGTCTCCCACATGTGTATAGTTTCAAGACTTTGGGCCGTACTCGAGTGCTTTCCCAGGTCACAAGCAGGGAGCTGGATGGGAAGTGGGACTGCTGGGATTAGAACCAGCATCCACAAGGGATCCCGGCACATTCACTGTGAGGACTTTAGCCACTAGACCATGGCGCTGGGCCCCAATGTTGCATTTCTTTGTAACAATAAGCATGAACTAATTTCTACTTTCAGAATAGAAGTCTTACAGCTCTTTGACATTTTACAAAATCATTCCTTTTAATCGTATCGTTTTATCAATGAATTTATGATGTGTTATTGCCTAAAATATAGATTTTAAATGTTTCATTTTAATATTCCAAGTTTTGTCCCAGCCATCACTGGCTGTATTTCCAATTTGATTGCCACATTCACACTTTCATGGCAGTAATTCCAGCCAAACATTTTCACCAGCTATTCCCACAGATGTCTCTCTCCCATGTTCTTTCTTCTGCCACATTTCTTTGTGTTGTCTGTCTCACCGTATTGCTATGAGTTTTTCCATCTATGCAAATACTACCTATTTTTTAAAAAGGAATTCATTCTGTGCATAATTGCAAAATCCAATGAGGTCTTTCACTTTTGAAAATATCATGGACACTCTAGCTTTCCCATCCCTTTGTTTAATCTCCTGCAGGAGTTTTGCTTCTAGTGGTACTCAAGGTTGCCTATCTTATGTAGTCTGGGAGCTGCTCACAGCAGCCCATCCAGCAGGATGAGTGGGGTCCAGTATCCATCTATGCTACCAGCTCTGCTAGCATATGCTAACGCTCCAGGCCATGTGACAAGGAAGAGCAATGCACCTATCCAGAAAAAAAAAAAAAAAAACTTTTTAGAAAAGTTTCCTCTCAGAGGGAAAATCATTTGCACATTGGTGTTTGCTGAGAGAACATCTGGCCTTTAATGTTTCAGACAGTGCTCTGCTTACATAGCAATTTTATAGTAACATACGCATGTAGTGTTGTAATCTGTTTTGTTGCATGCATCATATCACCTAGCACAGTGCCACAAAAAAGATTTGGTACAAATAAACAGTTAACATTCAGACACATTATTGTCAAAGACTCAACCTCTGGAATTTCCCTAGGGTGGATTCCTACATTTCTCAAAAAGTGTAGTCACAGAGTTGCCACATAGCTTTCCATGCCTTAGTGAGGACTGGGGAATAGGGAAGATCGCATCAGGAATCAACATAACTTTTCATCACACTCAGACCTACTATTGCTCACATTTCTTATTTTAGTGAAAGCACAAGCATTTTCTCTGATCAGTGAAGCAACCAATCCCATTGAGAAGTGTTTCACAGATTCCACATTCACTATTTCCAAGTCATAAACATATATTTGATTTTTCTGTTTTCTGTTTCAGAGTGGATTTTCTATTTATTTGATCATAATGTTTGAGGACAATGATGTTTCTCTTCCAGCTTGGGCTGCAATGTCTCTCTTGCCCAGTGGTCCTGCCTAGGACTGTTAGTGCAATACACACAAGCCGTGGGAGAAGCGAGCATCTTTGTCATACACTGTTCTCAGGACAGTTTTCAGTCTTTTGCCACTGAAAATCACTGTGGCCGTGGATCCCCATGAGGGCCCCTTTCATGCTGAGAGCGTCTCCTCTCTCCTAGTGTTCTGAATGTTTCCACCTTGTCAAGTTGGCAGTTAGAGAAAATTCTTATTTCTGCATCACTTGAGATGAGCATGTGGCATGCTCCCATGCATGAACAGAATTCATTTTTGAAACTCTGTGTTTACCCAGACTGCTTTATTAGTTTTCATGACCATTTGCATTATTGCCGCTTTTGGAGAAAACAAAGCTATTTTCTGAAACACCTGTGTATTTTGTCCCATAATTAAAAATGTGTGACAGATTGAGTTAAAGTATTTTTTAACAACTATCATCCTCTTTATCTGTGACATTCTTATTCAGTCAACTTTGCCTTCTCTATTTTCTCCTTTTGGAATAATTCTACAGGTTGAAAACAGCTTTTTGTGGGCCCAGTGTGATGACCCCAGTGGCTAAATCCTTCCCTTGCTTGCATCAGGATCCTATGTGGCCACTGGTTTGTGTACCATTTCCACCACTTCCCACCCAACTCCCTGCTTCTGGCCTGGGAAAACAGCAGAGATTCTTCCAAAGCCTGCACTCAAGTGGGAGATCTGGAAGAAGCTCCTGGCTCCTGGCTTCGGATCAGCATAGCACTGGCCCATTGTGCTCACTTGGGGAGTGAATCATCGAACAGAAGATCTTCCTCTCTATCTGTCCTTCTCTCTGTATATCTGGCTTTGTAATAAAAATAAATAAATCTTTAAAAAATATATACCAGTTGTCAGGCTCCAGCATATCTTTTTCAAAATCTTTCAACATGAAATATGTTAAAATGTAAAATTGGAAGAACTGGCATTGTGGCAGAAGGGATGAAGCTGCTGCTTACAATGCTGTTGTCTAATCAAATCCAGCTATTATCCTTCCTATCCAGATGCCAGTTCATGTGCCTTTGGAGTCAACAGACGACAGCCCCTCAAGTGCTTGGGCCCCTGCCACGCATTCCGGAAACCTGGATGGAGTCCTGATCCTGGCTTTGGTCTGACTATTGTAACTGGGAGTTAAGCAGCAGATGGAAGATTGCTTTGCCTCTCCCTCAAATAAATAAGTAAGAGGATCTTTAAAAATTAAAATCAATAGGAGAGAAAATTCCTTCAGAAATGTAAACCATTTAGTAAACCATTTAGCAGCCATTTAGTAAAGTGGTAACGGAGGAATCTCATAGTTACCCTTTGTTAGTGATGATCTGTGGAGCAAGCGGCTTGCTTTCAGCCAACAAGTTGGGTGAGTGAAAAAGGATGAGCTCAGAAACAACTGCACTGGCTGCTAGCTCAAAAGATTATTGTTGCAGGTGTCGTTCGGTAGCACGTTAAGCCACTGTCTGAATATCTGCACCCCATATTGGAGGGCCTGGCTGAAGGCTCAGGTGCTCCACGCCTCTCATCTAGTGTCCAGCTAATGCAACTGGGAGCAGGTGATCTTTGAAGTTCCTGGAACAAGTCATCCACGCAGAGACTTGAACGGATCCACTGCGTCTGAGCTTCAGCTGGGCCCACCCATGACTGTTGCAGGCATTTGGGAAAGAGAATCAAAGGTTGGAAACCTATCTCTGCTCTCATTCTGTCTCCCTCCTGCTCTGTCATTTCACTCCACCTGCCAAATAAACAAGTTCTTCAAATTCTCAGAACTGTAAAAAAAACATATGTACTGGATAAAAGTCTGTTATTCTTTGCAGTGTTTGAAGTCTGGGAGATAGTGTGAACATTCACCAGTTAAATTTACTTTCTAATACCAAGATCCATTTTATGAATGAATAATATACAAATTATTGATAATGTTCATCATATGCTAATGTCATCAATGATACCTAAAAATAATTCTAATTTTTTAATTACAATAAACACAATTAAATGAAAATCGAAAGAAGTGTTCTATATAAAAACAATTTGGTTTTCTTAATTTAAGCCTCAAAATGATAATTTGAATAAAAAGTGTCAATTGAAAAAATTAAGTTTTCAACATAGTTTTAAAATATCTATATTATCAGGCCTGGTGCGGTGGCCTAGCAGCTAAAGTTCTCACCTTGAAAGCCTCGGGATCCCATATGGGTGCTGATTCTAATCCCGGCAGCTTCCACTTCCCATCCAGTTCCCTGCTTGTGGCCTGGGAAAGCAGTCGAGGACGGCCCAAAGCTGGGACCCTGCACCTGTGTGGGAGACCTGGAGGAAATTCCTGGCTCCTGGCTTCGGATTGGTGCAGTGCCAGCTGTTGTGGTCAGTTGGGGAGTGAATCATCAGACAGAGGATCTTCCTTTCTGTCTCTCCTCCTCTCTGCATATCTGACTTGGCAATAAAAATAAAATAAATATTTTAAAAATATCTGTATTATCTATTTGAAAGGCAGAATTTCAGAGAGAAGGAGATGGAGAGACAGAGATATTTTTCATCCCATTTGTTCACTCCACAATTGACTATAAAGACCAGGGTTCAGTCAGGTCAAAGACAGGATCCAGAAGCTTCCTCTGGTCTCCTGTCTGTGTGCAAGGGTGTGAGCATGTGGGTCATTCGTACTGCTTCCTCAGAAGCATTAGCAGGGAGCTGAGTCAGAGGTGAAGTAGCTGGGATTCAAACTTGTGCCCATGTAGAATATTGGCAATCCAGGAAGCCGCTTAACTTGATATAACACAATATCAGTTCCCACATCTTCAATATTTATACTGAGAAACTTCAAAAGTGTGTTCCAAAAGATTCTATAGCAACTTTTTGTCATTGTATTGTAACCATATCCCCCTTTGAAATCTGCTTAGTTGATCCGATCTCCCTGGCCCTGTCAGTGCAAGCACCATTCGATGTGGCCCCTGGTTCAGTGTTGGCTGTTTAACCCTGCAGCACCAGTGCAGCAGTGACTAAAGGGCCACCTTTAACCCCGAGCAGCAGACAAACTGGTCTTGTAAAACTCTCTTCTGGTGAAGATAAATGCGATCTTCCCTTTTTAAAGAGAAAATATTAGTTCTGCAGTATACTCAGCATTCTTGCGTGTGGTGTTAATATTTATTCTTTTCCCACATGTAGGTTTGTAAGTCTTGGCAAAGCTTGGCACAGCAGTGGGATTCCCTTCATGTGATCTGTGATTGAATTTGAAGACTGTGGTGTCAACATGGTAGTAAAATAGGGGCTATGCATGCCATTGGGGTTCTAACATTGCAGCTGAGACATCACTATCAACGTTCCATTCCTCACTTCTGAAATCCCTGGAAATGTTCTGGCTGTACACTCATCCCTGGATCAAGGGAGTTGTTGCTCAGCTTACGTCAACTAAATATCCTTTTCCCACGGCCCCGGTGGTCCTGCTCTTAGATTCATCCAGCACACTATCACCAAACCTCACTGTAATTTTGGGCCTGTGGAGAGTTCTGAAGGTAGCATGGCAGGCAGCTTCCAGTTCATAAAGGGTTCACTCTCACATCCCCAAATCCAGACTTCAGATGTTGCAGGTCCTCCTGCCTCCTCCATGTCCTCAGTTACCACCACCCAGTAGATTCTGTTCATTTCTGATGCAGGTGATGTAGGTGTCTACTGACATTCATCTTAATCTTCCTTTTTTTTTCTGGTGCAGAGAAGAAATAATTCAGGAGCATTTAGTGAAGATTCATTTAATGATATTTCTAGAATAAAATGGAGTTCTGAGCACTATTTTCAACATGATGTATTATCTGGTTCATCTGCAATATGTGAATAAGCCTAAAGTTTAATAGTAGAAGTCACAAGCATTTCCTGTCTCTACAATTCTTGAGAATAAAATTCATAGATTACACTACTGTGGGTCATTTACTACAGCTCTCTAAATGCAGCCCTCATAGAAGGCAGGAGGTATTATGCAGGCAGGGTAAGTGAGCGTAAGCTGTACTTTTTATTAAAGCAAAGTATGTACAGGTCAGAATACAAGGGGGAAAACAATCTTTAACAAATTTGCTGATCATCAGTTTGTGAAATTGAAGAATATAATGTAACAATTGTGTTTCAATGTCTCCTCTACCATATGGATTTCTAATATCATTGGAATGTTGTGATCATTAAATAAGAAATCAAAATACAATTATGTTTGTAATTTTTCACTTCACACCTTGTAGTCTTCAGAATGCACAAGGTACAGAATGAAAAGGTATAAGGACTTCCTAGATCCTTCTATCCATCAGTTGGCCAAGAGTTTGAGATGCTCTTTGACCTCCAGTGAAGAATAACCTTGTAACCAAGGCTATAGAGTATAAAGTGGTCACTTATCCATCCCTGTATGCCTATGCTAGGCACACCTTGCTGTTGGACAGCCAATAATGCACCTGAACACCTTGGCCTCCTACCTCCCTCATCACCTTCTGCTTCCTTTAGGAAGGAGTCAGCTCATATAACAACCCATCCATAGTCCAAGCAACCAACTACATCACCCTTCAAACTGATATTCCAACACCACTGCCCTTGCCTGAATTTCCCCAAGGCAATACCAGACAACTAGGAACACATATTATATGCTTGCCTATGACATTATTTCCAGTAGCCCGTCCAGTTCTCTAGCCTTGCCTCACTTGCTCCTTCCTGTAACACACACACACACACACATTTCTGCCTAACAGGACTTTCAGCAGTTCTGTTGCTTCCCAATCGAGCCCGTCTGCCAAATTGTTTACTATATCTTGACAATAGGACGCTGGACTCTCTGCCACTGTCCATGCCTGCAATGATGGACATATGACTGTGTATGAAGAACTATACTATAGTAATGATAGGGGAAACTCATTGAGTTGGGAGGGAACTGGAGAGAGGATACGAGAAATCCCAGGGTCTATGGAACTGTATTATAAAATGATAATAATAAAAAGAAGTAAAACAATAAGTAAGAAAACAATGGATACTCCATATCTTTTTTATTTCTATGAATCACTAAATACTTAATGAACATACAATTTTGCATTTCAAATAATGAAACTGAATTAAAACAAAGAATTGTCTATTTTTTTTAAAAAAATGTGGCATGCAGATACATCAGCTGGAAACTGGAAAATTGTCCCAAAAATGGAAATACACTCCTGATCTTCTGCTCTCACTGTAACTTAGACTTCTTTTAGTGAATTGCATTTTAAAATATGCAGCCCATAAGAGACTGTCGTTTCAGTGCCATGTACTCGATTCTTATGATGTCATTCAACCAATTGCTCTAGGTTTACTTTTTCTGTGAGTTAGATTTTGAAACGGGGATCAAGTTATTTCATTTGCCAAACATTGGCAATATTGTGTTTCTCACTAGACCTTAGCATTGTTACATCAATCATGTTTAAATTTATACTATAATACACCAAAGCAGATATGTGCATCATGAATTAGGATAGCAGAGCAAGAAGAGGAATGTCTCAATCCCTGGACTCCTGGCAGAGAAAAGCAAGGATCTACACCTGCCTCACTTCTCATAGACACTTTCACAAAACAAATTAAAACAAAGTAACAAACAAAAAACCTCTCATAGCAAGAAAGTCAATAAGCATAGAACATACACACATATGTTGGAGACTCAAAAAGTCACATTTACTCATTTCAGTACTAAGAATTAATAAAGCTACATTATGCTCTTTATGAAACATTTGACATGTGCTAAAATAAAAAACAAATTCTCCACTACATTATGATTACAAAGTGCAAGATAAGACTGAGCAGCAATAAGGTGATGCATTTCTTTGTACAATGTATTACAAAGACATCATAACAAAGCCTCTATATCATCAGGGCACAGGTAACACCATGGTCATCTATCTACTCACCATGTGCTGAATGCGTCCTAAGCTGAAGGCTCACAGGGTACCATAAAGAGGCAGATTTCTTGTGCCAAGACCCTTATAACTCAGGTGGGGATGTAGACAAAGAGATGCAAGATTGCACTACCAGGAATGGTTCATACGTGATGATGGAGGAGCTGCCAAAGAGGAGCAATGTATTAGATGAGAGGAATCCTGAGGGCTGTCCAAATGGAAGAAAGTTGACAGGACCGTCAAACTCCAGATGTCAGTCAGCCTGAGACTCTCTGTGAAACCTAATGAGGCAGATGGCTGATAAAAGAGAAAAGGGAATATCAGCCACATGTTTTTGAGCAATCCATTTACGATTTCACAATAGAAAGTCTCAAGGTCACTCATCTGTACTTTACATTTTAAATAAGGCCTGATGAGATCTGGAGAGGTCAGATGGGCTACTAAGGGTTACACAACTAATCACCATAGCAGAGACAGACCCTCTCCCTCCCAGAACCAGGGCTAGGTCAGGAAAGCCTTAAGGTGTCCAGAACCTGGGCCAGGTGAGAAAAATCTTAAGTGTTCTCATATAATAATGAGGTGTTTCAGGGACATTTTCTCACCATGAGGTCTCTTTCAGGTCTTTGTGCTTTCAGGCATCTTTGGGGATAGAATTGCTGCCCTGGGTCCCCAGAATTTCAGGCCATAATTGACCTCAATGGAGAAATCTGCAGGTGACAGGAATTGATCACTACAAAGAACTCTGCACAGCTCTTGGGTTATTCAATGGGGGAATTGAAGCTTTCAGTCAAGGAAGGACAATTAAATTAGATTGCTTTTATCTGTGAATTTTATTTATCATTCGTTCTGTAACACATGCTAGCAAAATAGTTGAACATGACAGCAGAATACTCCTGCTTCTTCAGATTGTGCATAAAGAAGCTAGACAGGGACTGGCGCTACGGTCCTAGCCCCAGTAACTGCGACCTCAAATTCCTGAATCGTGTGTGATTGCTCCTTAACCAATTGTTCTTTCAGACAGCCATTGAATATTTCTCATAAATGTTACAGCTCATGCTTTCCTCTGAGAGAGACCATGATTCTCATTCACTGAGACCTTATTATTTCTCGCGTTTGGATAGGAATGAATGTATCTCCAGATCTCCCACCCTGATCCGCTCTAGTTGTTCTTAATCTTAAGATGTCTTCAGGCCTTAGTTTGTGTCCACTTCCCTTTCCTTAGCCTACTCTACTTGCACTGGGTCATATCTGCTTCCTTGCTCTGACATTGCTCTGTGCTATTGAATTACTACACAGACCATATCATATTTTGATTAATGTCTGTGTGCCATTCTTCTCCATCAGGATAAAAACCTGGAAGTCAAGGGTTGTAGTCTAATCAACACTGCATTCTGAATAGAACTGCATGGAGTATGTAGATAACCAACAAATGCCACAGTAACAAATAAATCAACAAACACATTCCCATGTCAAATGGGTGTACATTCATTAAAAAACCACATGTGTCTGAAGGGCAAAGTTGCATACAGAGGGAGATAGAGAGAAAGAAAGTCTTTGCCCAACTTATTTTACTTTTATAGAACAATAGTAGGTAGAAGGATTGGAAGTGGAACAGTTAGGACTTGACCTGGAGTCCATGTAAGGTATCATTAGAATGGAACACAGCTATATCACTATGCCACCTAGCTGAATGTTTTATAGTTGGAGATTGTGTGATAATTATGACTCAGAGTAGGAACACAATAATATTAGTGAATAAATTTGCATTGCAGAATGCCAAATTATTGAAAGATCATGTGACGAGGAGAAAAGTATTAAAGTAACAAACAGAAAGCAAGAGAAAGCTTATAGATGTCGAGAAGATGTTAGCCATGTCTTGGAGACTTGGGTGGAGCTACAAAAAGGGAACAGGAACTTCAAAGAAGCAACAACTGATAGAACAAATATTGACAGCGATGAACCTAACAAGCAGAAATAGGTATGGATTAGAATTTTGTCATCTTGCAGGAAAAAACTAGCCAGCCTAACTCACACAAGATTCACAAGGTATTGCCTACAGGCCTTTGCAGATACAGGATTAAAACAAATCCAGTCAATGCAGAATAACGCTCCAACCCACATCGCTTAAGTACAGTTAGTACCTAGCAAGGCAGCAGTGAAAAGCTTCCACCACAACCTCCAGATGACAATGTTGTATGTTGGTGTTTAATGCTGCTTGGAGATACAGATGGCTTATGCTAGACTTCACAGAGAATGAAAAGAAAACAGCAGTTAGTAGAATATGTTTGGCAATATCTAAAAATACAAAAAGTCTTAACAGCATCATTTAAGGAGCACTGATATTCTTCTCAACCACATAGCTCTCATTGACATCAGTTATATAAATGTATCATAATAGCAAATGCAGGTCTTGCTGTGTATAGTAGCCATGGCCATAGACATCTCAAGCAGTCCAAAAGACAAATTCCTCAGGAATCAGATGACTTTTCAAGAATCGACTCTGCTTTTTCTTGCTATTTTTGATTTTTCCTGTATAAATGCTTCCTTGATAACACCTATTCTAGTGAATGTACTCTCAAGAGTGAAAAAAAAGAACTTTAAAATTTTGAGTTTGCTCTCTGGAATCTATGCTGCTAATTAATTAGCGTATTAATTACTATTTATTTATGTATGTATCCATTCATTCAAATATTCATCTTAATCTGTGTTTTTTTTCTAGTGTATGTGCTTTTGACAGATCAGTGACCTAAACAGAAAATTCTTGTATCGCTTCTATTCTCCTAGGGAGAAGAAACACACAGTGTTGTTTATTAAAGAACAAGATTATGTAGTGTGAAATACAAATGATGGTAGCTACAATGGGTGAGAAAGCAGGCAAGGGGACAGAACATGTCAGGGCATAATAGACACCAGGATTTTAATAACTTATTTGAAGAGAGAGAGAGATACAGAGAGAGAGACAGAGAATCTTCCATCTGCTGGTTCATTCCCCAAATGGCCACAGTGGCAGGGACTGGCCACTTGTGCAGCTTTTAAGTTCTGAATCATTCACATCTTTGTAGGGACCTAAGAATTTGGGTCGTCCTCCACTGTTTTCCCAGGCACATTAGCAGGGAGCTGGTTTAGAAGTTGGAAAACTTGTATTCAAAAAAGAATATAATAAAACTAAAAATAAAAAAGAGCTTCCTAGTAACCCATCAGAAGCTGTCCAGTTCACCTGATACAGTGTGGTAGCGAAGCCCCCTCCATTTTACTCCTCTGAGGAAAGCAACTTTGAAACCAAGATCACTTCCTATGCTCCTTCTCTGTATGCTCTCAATACCTTATCTTTTTTTTTCAGATTTATTTATTTGTGTTACAATGTCAGATACACAGAGTCAAAGAGACAGAACGATCTTCCATCCGTTGATTTACTTCCCAATTGGCTGCAAGAGCCAGAGTTACGTTGATCTGAAGCCAAAAGTCGGAAACTTCATCCAGGTCTCCCACACAGCTGTAGGGCCCCAAGGCTTTGGATTTCCTCAACTGCTTTCCCAGGCTGCAAGAAAGCTGCTGGATGGGAAGTGGGGCCACTGGGACTAAAACCAGCATCCATATGTGATTCTGGCCACGAAAGGCGAGGTCATTAGCCACTAGGCTATCATGATGCGCCCTCACAGTACTTTTCTACCTGCAAAGCTGCTTCCTTCTGCTCAGGTCTTTGGACCTTTCCTGTTTACAGTGGTTCTCCACTATCGCTGCCCTTCCTATTTTATTTATATTACATGTATTTAAGTCTGTGTCTCCATAGCACACATGCACAGAAGTTCTAATTTCACCATTAACTGGCTATGTCAATATAACCACATCTATTGCTCTTCAGATCCAGAGCAATGACTAATGTGTTGAGCAGATTATACGAATGGTAGTCAGATCACCTCTGTTCATGGGAGAGACAAAATATAATTGGCTTATCAGACAATATATTTTTATTTCAGCAGAACATTTAAATCTATAAATAATGCATATTGTTTATGTCATTTATAACAATAACATTTAATGGGAGCAATTAGGAGTTATTTTTTAATCTGAATTGCCCCAAACTTCTGACTATTTGTAATCCAGCAGCCGGCATGCATTCTCTTTCTGCACATCAAAATTAAGGACTGACTGATTTTGGGAGAGAAGTATTCATAAAAAAAGACACAGAAGGTAATGCTTACTTTAATAAAAATCAAATCAAAGGGACTATGTAAATGCAGTTATTCAGTTGGTCTTGTCAATAACTTCCAGATTACCCACAACCCATGCTTATTAATTGCTTGATTTAGGGAAATGTTAAGTCTTTCCGGGTTATGGATTTAGCCCTGGGAACAACAAAGATTGTATGAATAAAGTTAAAGTTTTGATCAAAACCTTCTATCAGGCACACCAAATGCAATCCAATACTGAAAAACCTGCATTCATTTCCTACCTGTAACCGCTGATAGAGCTGGAGAAACAAAGATAATGATCCAAGAACAACTCTGTGCATCACAACAGTTGACACTCTTTCAGACTTACATTCATTTTTCCGTGGTATATGATTCTAACTTGTGTTCTAAGGGGCACAGTTCCAGTCAAGGTTTTGAGGTCCAGAAACTTTGGAGACAGAAAATTCATAGAAAATCAATATTATGATAAAATTATGAATTTCAAAAACATTTGTACACAACTAAATATATTTATTAGTTCAATTGGTCATGAACCAATAGAATTAATATGTTCTGTCTTAACACATAGTCAACAATTCAGAAAGCAAATATGCTTAATTTTATTTAATAATACCAAGTTCACTGTATCTTGGAGTTGGCTTGTCAGTGAATAGTATGGTGAAACCGAGCGTCAAAACACTGGGCCCGGCGCCATGGCCTAGCCGCTAAAGTCCTCGCCTTGAAAGCCCCGGGATCCCATATAGGCGCCAGTTCTAACCCTGGCAGCTCCACTTCCCATCCAGCTCCCTGCTTGTGGCCTGGGAAAGCAGTCGAGGACGGCCCAAGGCTTTGGGACTCTGCACCCGCGTGGGAGACCCGGAAGAGGTTCCAGGTTCCCGGCATCGATCGGCGCGCATCGGCCCGTTGCGGCTCACTTGGGGAGTGAATCATCGGATGGAAGATCTTCCTCTCTGTCTCTCCTCCTCTGTGTATATCTGGCTGTAATAAAATGAATAAATCTTTAAAAAAAAAAAACACAGATGTGGCATAACTCTTTGTTCCTGCTTTAATCTACAGTAAATCTGACCACAGGCAGAATCAGCAGAGTCACCTGAGAAAACACAGCTGCAATATCATTTCATCTTTATAGGTTCCCAAGTACTTGTCCTCAAGGGCTTTGGCATATCCACTCCATGAAATATTACCCAGCTATTAAAAAAGAAAGAAATGCAACCTTGAGGAGCGAAATGGATCAACTAGAGACCATGATGCTCAGTGAAATAAACAATCCCAAAATGACAAATATCATATGTTCTCTCTGATATAAGGCAACCTTTATGCAAAATGCAATATATATATATATACACAAATATATATATACTATATAGATAATGTATATATATGCAAATATTTGTGTATACATAATAAGCCAAGGGATATTGCATCTTAATGAAACCCTTTCTGGCTGTGATAATGCTCATAAAATATGTTGTAGGGAAGGGGAAAGAAAATGCCTGGTTCCTTAGCATTTGCTAAAACTTATTATTACACTTCATTTTTGTAACCAGAGTGCTCAATTTTTGTCCAAGATTTTGTGACTGAGATGAAATTTGAGGTAACTTTAGAAATGGGCAGAGGAATGCAGAGAAGTAAGAAAGGGAAATTAAAAGAAAGGAGGAAAAAGGAGAGAGGGATGGAAGGAGGGAGGAGAAATGAAATTGTTAACATAGAAAGAAAAAGGAAAGGAAGAAAGAGAAAGAACGAGAAAGAAGGAAGGAAGGAAGGAAGGAAGGAAGGAAGGAAGGAAGGAAGGAAGGAAGGAAGAAAGAAAGAAAGAAAGAAAGAAAGAAAGAAAGAAAGAAAGAAAGAAAGAAAGAAAGAGAAAGAAAGAAAGGAAGGAAGGAAGGAAGGAAGGAAGGAAGGAAGGGAGGAAGGAAGGAAGGAAGGAAGGAAGGAAGGTAGGTAGGAAGAGGAGGGTTGGAGGAAAGGAAGGAATGAACGAATGAACAAAGGTAGAAGCGAAGAGAAAATGATTTGAGGTCCAGAATTATTTGCATAACTGCTCCATTCTGTAGTATTTGGGTTTCTCAAAACCAGCTTTTTAAAGCAAAATTTCTGCAACAAGCAGACATTAACTGTTCTCATATAGCAGTGAAACATTAAGAAGTTCAATTATTGGAGAGGCCATACAAAAATAATGAGTTTGAGATTCAGTTTTCAAAACAGTGCTGTTTTCTCGTGTTGGAGTCAGTCATTGGATAGAGAACATCCTGTTTGTTTCTGAATTTTTAAGTCACATCACTAATCACCCATTCAATGTTATGCCACTTGTTCATTATCCATAAAATAGATTGCTTTATCTGGGGATAGAAGTTACTGAAATTAAACAAAGAGTGACACATAGAAATATAATTAATTCTCTGTAAATGCATGTCTTAGGATGACATCTATCGATCTATCGATCGATTGATATCTATCTATCTATTATCTGTATATCTTTCCCTTTTTGGAATGATGCTGGCCCCACACACATCATAATTACAACAGCAAATTCAGTTTTGGAACTCCAAAGTTATACATTTTTACAAATTTATTGTTTCATATGATTGAGTACAATTCTCCTTCTTCCTTAGTATTTAGTCACTTGGCTAGAGAAGGATACACTGAATTGCTTCTTTTCTGGATCATTCCAGTGTGGCTGTGAATACAGATTGAACATTGAGTAGAGGGTCTGAGTTCTTTCAGATCTAGGATTGTGCTTCCTGAAGCTAACTCCAGGCCTGTGTCCTCAGCCTGTGAGTGAGGGCTGTGTGGATTCAGCCTGAGGGAGAGCAGTGGGTAGTCAAAGGGGAAGCTTTTAGTAATACCAGTTTGTGATACATGACAGAGCTTCACACCAGCCTGTTATGCTAAAAGGCACAGAAGGCTGGGCTTGGGACCTGGTTGAGAGTGTCCACCTTGCTCTGTAGGGGATTGGTGAGGTTATCTAATAGTAAGAGGAGCCAGGTAACCCTGAGTGTTAGGCTTGCTGCTTTGTATGTTCTGAGTGCCCTTTGCAGTAACACAAGCAAAGTGGGAGGTTTAGATGTGTGCTCCGTGTCTATAATGAGTTTCCAAATTGCTCTGTTTCTTAAAAGCATGAGCCTGCTGGGAGAGGAAGAAATGTGTTAGGAGAACTTTAGGCTAGTTGTCTCCCAACCACATAGCAGCTACCCAGAGGACAGCTCTTACAGGTGTGAATGTTTGCATAAGTTATGTTCAGCATCTCTCTTGGACAGCCTGTAACACTATGTTGCTTTTGAGCTCTCCATTTGTTTGCTTTAAGTGCTCCATGCCTTACCGGACACATGATCGCCTTATCTCTGTTAACATTGCTATTTGAGCCTCAGTTCAAAAGCTGTTTCTTTCTATTCAGGGACTATTGGCTCTTCCTCGGTTTAGGAATTAGGATGCACTGAAACACTCCCAGCAGTATACTCCTAATTATTTTCTTTCATCCCCAGATGAGCTCTTCAGTGGTCAGAACCGTATAACTGCTTAAAAAAAAAAAAAAACATTTTTTCCATTTATTTATTTTCAATGGATGTAATTGAGAGGGAGGGAGATGAAGAAGTATTCTATCTCCTTACTGAATTTTGCTGGTTCACTCCCCGGAAACTTGTTGGCAACACTGAAAACTGGCCCAAGCCAACATTAAGAGCCTAGAACTCAATCCATATCTGCCATGCGGGTGGAGGTAACACAAGCACCTGAGCCAAGACCTACTGCCTCCCAGGCTGTGAACCAGTGGGGATGTAGAAAAGAGAGTGTAACCAGCAGTGGAAACCAGGCACCCCAATGTGGGATGTGAGTAACCCCAGGGACATCTCAACTGCTACCAAAGTTTAATGAACAGCATCCTACTTTGCCAATGGGTATCATGTGCACATCCAGTTTCATAAGGGAGTTTTCATTTGGCAATGCCATGCAGAGATAGCGGCTTCTAGCTCTCTGAGAATATCAGGTCACTGCATTGTGGTGGAAACAATACTGAATTCTGTAATTCTGTTGGGGTTAAAGTGATTAGTGGCTATTGTAAAAAAAAGGTAATAATGGTAGGAGGATAAGTAGGGTGATGAAGCTTATACTGACCGACTATTTCAATTTTAATGAAGAGAGAAAATTATTAGATGCAAAATGGAGACATGCAGAAGTTCAAACTTAAAATACTTGTAATTAATATATTTTGTATAGAGGACATAGCAATATGTATGGATGATTATATAACCAAGAGAGAAATTATAATGGACCAATAGAGAATTAGAAAAAGGAGAGACAGAGTCCTTAAAATCTAGTCATATTAACATTACTTCCGGTCCTTTTGGCTAGGACCTAATGTATTAATTATGACAGAACTGAGATGAAATATATATCGGTGTCAAATTAAGACAGAATACATGAAAAATGGAAAATGTCCCAATAACTGATATGTGAGTATATGAGCACAGACAATCAAAAGAACGCAGAGCAAACTCCTACATTTTTCTATCTTAGCTTTGTATCTAGTTTTACAATATTAGGAAAATCATATTATTTCTCTGGGATATGGTTTTCTCTTTGTAATATACTGGCCTAAACACCCACATTTCTGCATGCGTCCTTTGTGTTTACTGTGTGGTGTTAGAGATCAACTTTTTGCTAAAAAAATTTTTTTGAAAGGCAAAACCTGCCTGAATCACAACCCTAGACTCCCGAAACCATTGCTCCACATTAAATTTGGTGTTCCTCAATGAAGGGATTCTGTGAGTATCTTGACAATGCCTGCCCTTTGTCTCTTAATCTCCCCTAACAAGGGGAGGTCCTCCTGGTGGTCACACTGTGTAGTCCTTGTGCGAATCAAGCCCAAAGTGGTGAAAACATTCCTGATTCCTTTAGGGAATACAGCGATTACAGGAATTGTTCCAGTATAAGTTGATTCAAGATCCTCTGTCGCACTTCATACTTCAGTTACTTCAAACAAGAATATCATTCACTGTTACTCTTAGATTTCATGACTAGATTGTATAAGAGTACAGAGTTACGTTTTTTTTAATCCGGAGATGCAAGAGAAACAGAAGCTGTGTTCCGTGTTCCTTAGGGATTGAAGCTAATGCAGAAGGCACTCGGAGTCATGGGCCCCAAAGACACACACAGTGCTCCTCCTGTGTTTGTTCACCATCCTCACCTGTCTACCAGCCTAGAACCACACTCTTATAAACACACACACACACACATACACACACACACACACTGTTCCCCAGAGTTAAGAAGAAAGTCTTTCACATGGTACTTTGAAAACGCTCCCAAATAAAACTGGCCCCTTTAAGCCAACTCCATTACGATCATTCTTTGGGACATTTTCCATGTAGGACTGCCTCCTTCCATGCCCTGCCTACTGTACAATAAAGGAAAAAGCTCTTATGCTTTTACCTCTTGTGACAGTGGGAGACCAAGCAGAGGAGACAGTAGTGGTGAATGAGATGTTAACAGTTCTGCGTGCCACCACTAACCTGCATATAAGTTGATGTGTAGGTGTTCATGTGTCAGATTCTGCCGGAGTGTGTATCTACATATCTGTCCCTTGCTCTTCTACTGTCTATCATCTAACTCGTATCCATCATCTATCTACATGTATCATCCCTAACATCTCATCTAAGACAGCTATTACCTCTGAATCATCTGTTATCTGTCATCCATTCACATCTTCCTATCTTCCTATCTATCTGTCTACTCTGAATCATATGTTATCTGTCATCCATTCACATCTTCCTATCTATCTATCTATCTATCTATCTATCCATCCATCCATTCAAATCTTCATTCTTATTTGACCTTGTCTCTTTCATCGAGGAATTAAGAACTCTTCTCTATGATAAAGGTGCCTCTTTAACCACAGTGACGTTCTCAACATGTACTGAAGAGCATAAAAAATCCCCTGCTCTCTGCTTGTTATTTTTAAGTGTTTTATTTTTTAATTTTATTTGAAATGTAGAATGAGAGAGAGAGAGAAGGGAAGGGAAGGGAAGGGAAGGGAAGGGAAGGGAAGAGAAGAGAAGAGAAGAGAAGAGAAGAGAAGAGAAGAGAAGAGAAGAGAAGAGAAGAGAAGAGAAGAGAAGAGAAGAGAAGAGAAGAGGAGAGAAGAGAAGAGGAGAGAAGAGAAGAGAAGAGAAGAGGAGAGAAGAGATCTTTCATTATGGTCATAACTGGGCCAGGCAAAGCCAGATGCACCAGCTTCCTCCATACCTCCCACAAGAGTGCAGGGAACTAAGCACTTTGCCTGTCTTCTGCTGCCTTTGCATATACATCAGCAGGGTGCTGGGTTCAGAGTGGAGTATCTAGGTCCTCTATCAGTGACTGTGTTTGATGATGGTAGAAGCAGCAGCTTGACCTGTTATGCCACAGCACAGTAACCCATTTGGCTCTTTTCACCCAGGGCATCTTAGGGACATTCCTGTCAGTGTCAACTTAAAGATCACTGCAAACAGTGAATCATTCTGCGTTGTGTGTTCGAGGTCTGTCTAGGGATAATAGGTATGAATACCAAGAGGACTATTTCCAAACTAGTAACAGCAGGATTCTAGCAACAAACTATAATATTTGTGCTGCATGAAAATTAAGTTGAAATTTCAGCATCCAGACATGAAATTCACTGCAGTGCATTCACATGTGTTTGTTTATATATTGTTATGGACGCTGCTTCTTCCTCTTCATCATGGGAGACCATGATGAAACTTCTAGCTTTGTCCCACTCCACCCTTTCCTGTATGACTATTTGAGGAGCAAAGCAGTGGATGGAAGGTTTTGCTCTCTCCTCTCTCTCTCTTTCAAATAAATAAATGTTTAAGCAACAAAACAGACAAAAATATGAAACACCCTTAAGACCACAAAATCTTGACAAGCAACTGAGAAACCAGGTCATATATAGTAGAGTCAGTATGAAGTTGGCTCTTACTAATCTCAGTGCAGGTCTTTCCAGCTTGCAGGATCCACTATACGGTTAGGATTGTCTCCGCCATCATTAATCATATGTACACGTTTTTCTCATGGAAAATTAATATACGTTTAGAAATTACTAAGCACACAGCAGTTGACTAATAAAGTGATGAAATATTTGTAAGAAACAAAATAATAAACAAAGGACATTACCAAGCAAATAATTCACACTAAACATTATTTAAAATCTTATTAAGATACATGCTTAATTTTACAATTTACTGGCTTAGTTTGTTAATTTCATTTCATTGTGTAATTTGCTTTTTAGAGAGGAAGGAATTTTTTTCATTTACTGGCTTTATGTGAAATTAGCAAATTGAGAACCAATTTACATTTAGCATTTTACTTGAAGGTATTAGATTTAATATGCATCACAAATGGAAACAAATGTAATTTCAGAGCTTGGGGGAGAAGTAGAAATTAACTGTTCATTGTATAGTGTTCTTGGAGACTTATTTATTTGAAAAGTAGTGATATGGAAAGGAAATAGGGAGGGAAAGAGGAAGAAGTGTTAGAGAGAGAGACTGAGAGATCTGCCACCCTATGATTAATGCCTCAGATTCCCATGCAATCAATGTTGGGCCAAGGAAAAGATAAGATCCAGGGCATGCATGCTCATCTCCCATGTGAGGGGCAGATGCTCAAGAACTTGGGTCAAGAGCCACTGCTGTCCTTGGCGCATTAGCACAAAGCTAGACCACAGGCAGAGCAGCCTGGATGTCAAAGAGCTCTGAATATGGGATGCCAGTTTTCATTAGCTCATATCACAACATCAGACACTCTAACATCTTAAACACATACAAAACTTAGAAGACACCGTATTTTGCATTTTAAGCTAAAGGAGATGGATGCAAACATTCAATTAACATATTTCTATATAAAATGATAGGACTGCATTTACTCATGAATTCAATCCCAGAGTTTATTCTTGTTTTCAATTATTTTGATTTTTTTAAAGATTTTATTATTATTATTGGAAAGCCGGATATACAGAGAGGAGGAGAGACAGAGAGGAAGATCTTCCATCCGATGTTCCACTCCCCAGGTGACCGCAACGGGCCAGTGCGCGCCAATCCAATGATGGAAACCAGGAACCTCTTCCGGGTCTCCCACGTGAGTGCAGGGTCCCAAAGCTTTGGGCTGTCCTCGACTGCTTTCCCAGGACACAGCCATGGAGCTGTATGGGAAGTGGGGTTGCTGGGATTAGAACCAGCGCCCATATGGGATCCTGGCGCGTTCAAGGCGAGGACTTTAACTGCTATGCTATTGCGCCGGGCCCAAATCAACATTTTAAAATCAAAATAATTGGGGCCCAGCGGCGTGGCCTAACGGCTAAAGTCCGCGCCTTGAACGCCCCCGGATCCCATATGGGCGCCGGTTCTTATCCCGGCAGGTCCACTTCCCATACAGCTCCATGGCTGTGTCCTGGGAAAGCACTCAAGGACGGTCCAAAGCTTTTGTACCCTACACCCATGTGGGAGACCCTACACCCACGTGGAAGACCAGGAGGAAGCTCCTGGCTCCTGGCTTCAGACTAGCTCAGCTCCAGCCGTTGCGGTCACTTGGGGAGAGAAGCATTGGACGGAAGATCTTCTTCTCTGTCTCTCCTCCTCTGTGTATATCTGACTTTCCAATAAAAATAAAGAAATCTTATAAAAAATTTTAATTTATTTCTCTGAGACTTGGAGTTACAGGCAAGGATTGGGGAGATGAACAAGAAGAGAGTGAGAGAGAGAGGTACAAAGGTCTTCAATTTTTTTGATTGACTCCGAAGATATCTGTCACGATCAGGGCTGAACCAGGTAAAAGCTAGGACCCAGGAGCTGTATCTAGGCCTTCCATTTAGCTTTCAGAAGTCCAAGAACCAGAGCAATTTTCTGATGCTTTTCCTCACACCACCAAGAAGAAGCTGGCCTGAAACTGGAGCAGCCAGGACATAAACCAACACAACCAAAGACGTTGCAGCTGGCAGCCTCACTCCCCACAACAAAATGCCATGCCTATCAATTGATTCTTTCAAATATTTGGGATATATTACTTAAATAAATACCAAATTAAACTTTTAAACGGAAAATTAAGCAAAAGGACCTGCACAGCTACATAAGAGGCTAATTTTTTCACCTGCAGAGTTAGCAACAGCCAGTGCTGTGCCAATCCAAAGCCAGGAGTCAGGAGCTTCCTCCAGGTCTCCCACACGCAAGTGCAGGGTCCCAAGGCTTTGGGCTGTCCTCGACTTCTTTCCCAGGCCACAAGCAGGGAGCAGGGCTGCTGGATTAGAACCTGCACACATATGGGGATCCTGGAGCATTCAAGGCAAGGATTTTAGCCGCTAGGCCACAGCGCCGGAACCTCCAGATGAAATTTTGTTAAGGCAACAGATGACACTGTGGATAATTGAATTTGTCATAATATTGGATTCTTCATTCCACCCAAAGAATACAACACCATTTATTTAACCAACCATCGAGTCCTCTGTAAGTTGTGGTGATTCTTCCTTTTTCTTCCTTTGGAGCTTCCACTGTGGCTCAGAGTCAGTTCCAAAACTGAAAGTATTTGGAAACTCTTCTTCATTAAAAAAGAAAAAAAAAAAAAGGTAAAGCCATTCATTTGTAATTGAAGCAACATAGAGAAAAATGGTTGTTGGGCTACAGGATTGTAAGAAGCAAATAAGGCCATTGCGAGTTTAACCGTCTGCAGGAGAGATCCTCCCTTTCTCCGATGTCTCTCCCCCTCTGTCCCTCTCGTTCATTCTGTATCTTCACCATTTTCTCTATCACTCTGTTTCCCTATTTCCTTCCCTTTCTGTCTCAGAGAGGATGAGTTCTCTCTGACCTCTGGTCCTTCATGGTGGCTCAGTCTCAGAGTTATGGAGCTGCAGGATTTCATTAAATAGACAGCGCATTCTACATTCCTTCATCAACTCCCAGGGCAAGATGGATTTGTTTGTCCCAGGCTGGGAAGTATGACGTGCTGTGAAAAGACGTGCTGCAGGCTTGTCCTGTACGGGCTCACAACCCTGGGGGACACAGGAATAGCTTCCCCCTCAGTCAAGGACGCAGCAATGGAGGAGGCATTGGGGTACGCAACAGGCCTGTCTTCAGCAATCCCGAAGGTGCAGGTTACCAATTCCACTGAACTGTGTGTTCATACAACTTTCCCCCAAATGATGAGTTTGGTGGAGACTCTATTAGTTCATCTTACAAAATTAAGCTTTCTCTTCATTCTTGCACATTCGTTCAAATTTTCCATCATTTGTCGGATTTCTTAAATAAGATGATTTGAGATTAATCAGAAAGATTCTCTTTTATCCATTTTGTGAATTCCTACATTGTTGAGTCTGGTGATTTCTTGTTTCAGGAGAACATTTGCTATTCCCTGTTTTCTGTCCTACACTTGCTACACGCCCTTATAATCACATGTTTTTGTTAATCACTCTGTCTTCAAAACTTGCTGCTGCAATCCAGCATTTGTTAAGCCAGTGGAAGAAAATTCATGATGCCAATTTTGACATGCTATTTAGCAAATAATTTACAACAAAATAACCGTGGACTCAGAACAGGCCAAGTGGTGGAGGAACAGGGATTGTGGGAAGTTCAATAAATCCCCAGGTACCTATAGGAACCTAGAATCCACGGTGAAGTACAGAACATTTGATCCTACCTCAGAGGAGCCCATGCAGAGATTTTTGGCCAAAAAATGAACATGTTTTATCTTACCACTTGCAGTGGTTGTGGTTTTTTTTCCCTTTTGACCAAATTACTTAACATTTTAAAATGTCGCACCATTTATGTTATTATCAACAGAATCAACTGTAATGTTATTTAAGAAAAATGATTTATTCATTTCTATTGGAAAGGCAGATACACAAAGAAAAGGAGAGACAGGGAGGAAGATCTTCCATACAATGGTTCACTCCCCAAGAAGTTGCAATGGCTGGAGCTTAGGCAATCTGAAGCCAGGAGCCCGGAGCATCCTCCGGGTCTCCCAAGTGGGTGCAGGGTACCAAAGCTATGGGCCGTCCTCAACTGCTTTCTCAGGGCACCAGCTGAAAGCTGGATGGGAAGCAGGGCCATCAGGATTAGAACCGGCGCAGATATGGGATCCCAGTGAGTTCAAGGCGAGGATTCTAGCAATTATGCTCTCACACTGGACCCTGTAATGTTATTTTAAAGTTGTATAATTTCTAATATTATGATTCTCACATTCCAAATTTGTTTTGAATATTGATGCTTTTGTTACCATATTGCCCGGCACTAGGAGATTTTATTGAATATATTCACTGCATGTTCATTACTGTTCTCATTGAATTTAATGCCCTCCTTTTGCCTATTGAATGAATAATTAATAGCATTAAGTTGAAGTATGTCATATACTTGAAATTATTTCTGCAACCCTTGCATGAAGCAGGGAAGCTATTTAAATCAATTTTTTAATAGCTAAATTAAGACTCATAGTTGATAAAATACTCATAATTTTACCAAATCCATATATGGATTTTTATAGTATTTATGAACCTTAATGAAAAGTCTTTTTTAAAGAGCTATTTTCAAAACTGTATTTTAGTTATGAATTAATTTGTATGATATGATATATGAATAATACACCTGTGCTTTAACAACCTAGATTTTACTATGGATTTCCTTAATTTCTGTTTTCTTCCCAATGACTAGAATAACAGGACCAAATACTGCATTAACTGTTGGTGAAACCGTGCAGACAGAAGACAGAAGGCCTGTGAAAACTACAGTGTATCAATGACATGTAGTTGCATTGTGTCAGATGTATTTTCAATTATTTCTGTTTCTCCTTCTCTCTGTAAATCTGCATTTCCAATAAAATAAGTCAAATACAAAATATATAAAATGCAAATGTGTTTTCACACAATCCCCAATTAAATCTAGACTCAAATGTCATATAGTGAACATTAAACTATTTTTGTATTTATTTGCAAAATTCAAAATGAACCAAAGTAAAAAATGAATTAATAATGCTCAGAAATTTGGTTATCTGATTTGGCATCTGATTTTTACAGATAAGTAAACTTACACTAGACTATTTCACATGGGTATCATGAGAGTTTATTATCGGTGGAAAAAAAAAATGTAGCAAGTCAAACCATGTATCATCTCTAGAATTTTTCCAGTTAAATGGTGTTTCAGACAAAGGAATATTAGCTTCATCTTTCTGAAATGTGTGTGATTAATAGTATCAGTTCTGACAACCTGAAAATGACTTAGACAAAAAAAAATTTGTATGATAGGATTGAATGCCAGTTTATCTTAATATTTAACAAATTTTCTGAGTGAACGCATTACAGGAGAAATGTTTAAAGTAACTCAGAAATCACACTATCATCCAACAAATTAAGTTTCATAAATATTATGTAAAAAATCTCATGTAAGTAAAGCTCATTTTTTTCCTAATGTTTGCAAGCTTTATTTTGCAGGAAAAAAGATGGAACAGAGACATGTGTTTGTCCTCTCATTTATGTCATGTGTGGGTGATATCATAAAATGAATACAATTCATGGACACACACACCCCTAAACATCCGTGAACTGACAACATCTCCCCAGTAAGACACACACCGTTTTTCATGAGAGCTTTGCCTGGGAATAGTCACTGAAGCAAAATTTGTTTCCATGCACTTATACATCTCTTCCTGAGGAATTCCTGTTTAGTGCCTTAAACATGTTTATCTGAATCGTCTTGTTTTTGTTGAGCTATTATATGTTTACATATTGTAGATCCAGACCCTTGTTGGCTAAACGATGCAAAATATATTCTGTAATTATAGAAGCATGAATGTATGTCATTTAGGTAATTCGACTCACCAGGATTTTATTTTAAAATTTTGCTTTCATTTTTTTGGTTTTCCTACTTGTACTTAATATAATATAGATCTCAGAATTCGACAACATATTTTTTTTTCTTACAGTTTCTTCTAAATCACTTATAGTGTGGCTTTTACGTTTTGCCACTTGAGTGATTTTTGAGTAAACGTTGAACATTCTGTTAGGATTTAATAACTTTAAATTTTTGGTATGTTTCAATAACAGATATTGAATTTTTTCCAGATTCACTGAAAATGCATGCATTTTATGCATTGAGCCACCTTTACACTGCTTTCCCCGGCACATCAGCAAGCAGCTGGATCAGAAGGGGAGCAGATGGAACATGAGCCACCTGGGCTGCCAGTGCCTCAGGTGGTGGCCTCACCCACTATATTACAATGTTGACTCCAGTTATGCAGTTTTGTGACGGTTCTTCTTTATATATGTTAACATTGACATACAGGCCAAAACATATTTTCTGTGTTAAGTTGCCTCAACACTATTAGTTGAAGAATGTCTGCTTGAAGCACTTTCATTAAAAATCAGTTGGCCACAGATATATGGTTTTATTCCTTTTCCAGTACAGTTTTAATTTTATAAGGATTTGAAAAATAATTATTTGTAAAAGATATAACCAGATTTTTGTAGACTGCATTGAACTTGTAGATTCAATTTAAAGAGTAATTGGATATTAGAATTCGGTTTTATATTTTATGTATCATTTTATATATTTGTATATTTATTATACTATGTACATATTCTAACTCAAAGAATGTTTTTTTTTTACTTTTTGAACAATTTCTTTTATTTTTATTTTCTCTTTTGTTTTACTTCTTTAATTATACAAGGGACAATGCCACTTCATTAATACAATTCTAAGAACCTAACAATACTTCCAACTTGATCCACCTTCCTTTTTTCTCTTTCTCTTCTTATTTTTCTATTGATTTTTGTAACAACATACATTTATGTTACTTTGTAATCACAGGCTTAATCCTCCACCAGATAAAAGATTCAGCAAACAGTAATGGGAGAGAATCACTATGCCTCAAGACTATAGACCAAAGTGTAAGTAAAACTCACACCTTAAGCTGTCAGTTTAGTTCATGTACATTACACTTTTGTGTTCTGTATGTTTGTAACATCCAGAAACATATAACATCTATCTTGCTGAAACTGTTTGCTTCACTGATAATAATGGTCTCTGGTTGCATTCTTTGTGCTGTGAAAGACATGATTTCCTTCTTGTGCAGCTGAGTTATATTCCTTTGTGTGTACATCACAGTTTACTTAGCTAGGCCTCATTTATGGGTTTTTGTTATAATCATGATAGAGGAGACAGTTCCATGAAAAGACCTAACAATCTTTAATATGTACACACATAGGCAGAACATGCAATGTCATAAGATAATAACTTCCAGAATCCCAAGGATAAATACTCCCTAGTGAGAAACAGTATAGATGAATAGCACTGAATACATTAAAAACTGATCATTATGAGCATTTAAAAATGATCAATAGCATAGAGATGCTACTTGTCATTAGAGGGTAAAGACAAATTAGATTACTCCAAGTGGGTGGCAGGTTGCAAGACTATGCAAGCAAACTTTCATAAAATTCCAGTGAATCTATCTACTTTTTACAAATTCAAAGTATAATATTTCCTACAAAATTTAAATTTGCTGTGGCGTGCATCTCTATTTTTTTCCATTATGTTAAAATATTTACAATATATTTTCATGGGAAAAGATGACTTTATTGACATCTTCAAAAACAAGTGGAAAATAATGAAAGTATAGAAGCCATTCAGCATTCACTGGACTGTAACTCACCCACTGCCGGTTAAGCTCCAGATCACAAATTGCAAATAGAAACATGGACACACGTGACCGACAGGAAGATGACCACGCCCCAACCTGCAGGGAGCACCGTGAACAAGTAAGAGACAGTGGGTGCAGACCTGAATTCCAACTTCACCTCTCACTAAATGTGGGCCTCCTGAGGATTGGCTGTGTTTTGTTATGTCATGGGGCTCCAGGTCAGTCAGCAGCAGCAGCATTGTCACACTAAGACGGAATCCTGCAACATTACCATTCTAGGAGAAGCCTAGGGGTGTAAGTTTGAAAACTTGCTGCTCCAGTTCTGATCCAGATCCCTGATAATGCTTGGGAAAACAATGGGAAAACTCCAGTTCCTGGGCCCCTTCAAGCATATGGGAAACCCAGAGGAAGCTTCCTGGCCCACCTATGGTGGGTGCAGCCATCGGCGCAGTGAATCAGCAGATGGAAGACCTTCCTTTCTGCTTCTCTCCCTGTCTCTCCATCTGTAACTCTATCATCCAAACAAATAAGTCTTAAGGAAAAGAAAAGAAATACCTGCTGCTCATTGTAAAAGTTTTTCATCTAAAATGTGTGTAATTTCATACATAGTCTTATGCATCCCAAGTGCAACACTAGCATCATTTTGCTTTAAACAGTAATATGATCATACTTTTTTCTAATTTTACTTCTTTTTATTATTATCATTTTATGATACAGTTCCATAGACCATGGGATTTCCCTTGTCCCCTCCCCAGTTCCTTCACCCCTCACTGTTTAAATGTTTCTGTGTTTCTCTGTGTCCTGATGCACTAGTTTGGTTTTCAGTTGCCTGTAAGGGCCACGTCTAAGGCTGAGCCTATAAGCAGGAAACTGAGTCAGGTCTCCGTTGTGAGTGGCAGGAATTAGATCACCTCAACCATCACTATACCTCCCACGATCTGCATTAAACAGGAAGTAAAGCCAGGAACAAAATCAGGCATACCGATGAGGCACAGGGACATCACAATCTGTGGTCAGCCATCCTAATTCACATCTAAGCCGCCAGACCAAACATGCACCTTGAAATTTTCTGAGCCACCCAAGTTGTAAACAAGTCTGACAGCAAATTTTCTCAATGTCTCAGTCAGAGTGCTAAATTTTCACGTTGTTTAGTTCCATATGATGATATGTGTTTAGTTTACCACTTCAATGAAATGAAACTGCTTGGTAGCTCCATTTGGTGAGAGAGGGATTTCCATTCGTTCCATAATTTAGTATAGAATCTACACTTAATCATCACTTCCCTAATTCCTGGGATTTTAAGAGGACCCAGGTTTAAGTCCTCTAGGTGAGTAAATGCCTTGGATCAAAAGTCAAGGGCTGGATTCCCCTTATAATTATGGATTACTTTTAAACGTTTTTATTATAAATTTTGAATTTTATCGTACAATTCTATGTAGTCTGGGATTCTCCTCCAAAATCCCATCCCCCAACTGATTTTTCCCATATTGTCATAGCAGTACACTCTTTCACAAAGAGTTGCAATTCCATCAGTCCATATGTGTGGACTTCAATGTTACAGTGGTATTTCCCCCCACATTGTGTAACAGTGCCGCGTGTGTGTGTGTGCCTCAAGACCATATCAATATGGTGTTTCAAGTCCGGCTACACTTTTTCCAGTCCAACTTCCTACCATTATGCCTGGGAAGGCACCAGATGATGGCTTCAGCATTCGGGTCACTGGTATCTTGATCTTGGGACATCAAGAAGTCTCTGAAACCCATTTTTACTTACTGGCTCCTGGTTTCAGCCTGGCTCAGCCTAATTTGGGGAAGGAACCAAGTGAGAAAAAAAGTTTCTCTTCTTTCTCCACCCCACTTCTATCACTCCTCTATCACTCTGCCTTTTTTAAATAATAGTAATAACAATAACAGTAATAATAATAATGGAGCAAGCCAGTTAAAATGCGTATTAAATGATAATCTTATTATTAAAATAAACAGGAGGCTGTCAATAATCATGTATATTTTCATTTTATATTAGAACCAACTCAGACTGATATATCACAAAGATTATATTTGTTACATTGTATGGTGTGGCCTAACTAAATATGAATACATTCATGAAGAATTCTTAGGGTTTTTATTTCACCTTTAAAATTATATGGTCTTTTAGATGAAACTGACAGCTTCCTTTTTTAAGATGCTAACTAATCATTGCTTTTCTTGCCAAGCAGCGCATTTTGTAGGAAAACTCTCATTATGCATTCAAATATAAAATATATTTGTGCAAATATTGCAGTAGTCATCAAAATAACAAAAGGTAGGAAACAGCACCAAAATGCAAAATCAGAAAAACAGAGGAAGTTAATAAAGTGCCCTGTATCTAAATTCAGACAATTGTGACTTTTACTAAGGCAAAGACTCCCTAATCCCAGAAAAAAAAAATAGTTCTTCATTATGTAACTTTATTTCTTGCTCTTGACGATTTTGTTTAAGATTTATTTATTCTATTACAAAGTCAATATACAAAGAGGAGGAGAGACAGAGAGGAAGATCTTCCGTCCGATGATTCACTCCCCACGTGAGCTGCAACGGGCCAGTGCTGCGCCAATCCGAAGCCGGGAACCAGGAACCTCTTCCAGGTCTCCCACGTGGGTCCAGGGTCCCAAAGCTTTGGGTCGTCCTCGACTGCTTTCCCAGGCCACAAGCAGGGAGCTGGATGGGAAGTGGAGCTGCCGGGATTAGAACCGGTGCCCATATGGGATCCCGGGGCTTTCAAGGCAAGGACTTTAGCTGCTAGGCCACACCGCTGGGCCCTTGATTATATTTTATATGTCATAAAGCTAGCCAAACTAGAATTTTGTCTTTCGTTTTTGCAGAAGCATCTTGAAGCTTACATGTTCTTGAGCATTTATTGGGGATCTGGTTGAGGACAGTAACTGAATTGGACTCACACCTCACTGTATGTGACAACAGATTTTTTTGCTTCTGCTCTTGAAACAATCAGGATAGAGAGTGATTACTGTCCCTGGCTGCTGATGAAACACACTCTAGAAATGGGAACAAAATCTTGGGGAAAATGAAGAAGCTTCTTGGGGTTTAGACTTGCCAGCAGGCCCCAAGGTCACCGAGGGTGAGGCAGTCAGTGACCTTCGGCCGCAAGAACCACCGGAGACAAGCTGGTGAGGAATGTCCACTTTATTATGCACAGATCACAGGTTTTAAAGGGTAAGGAAGGGAAGGGCAGGAGGGAGCCTTCTGGCAGACCCCACACCCACCAAAAATGCTGTAATTGGCTGATGACAATGATGATCACCCACAGAAGCTATTGCACATTATATTACTTCTGGACCATTTATAAAATGATACAGAAAATTAAGCATTTCATTGTTTAAGGAGTATCCAACCAATAAGTACCAAGTGTCAAAACATTCAGATGTTTCAGCAAATTTTATAGCGATTGTGCAAAATCTGGAAAGAACTTAAATAACAGGATAATGGTTAGGATTTTATAGTGCAATATTACAATTTTCCCAACCACATAAATGATTTTTTTAATATTTGAAAAATGCTGTTTTCAGATACAAGTGCAGTGGCTCAGTGGCTAAATCCTTGCTTCAATGCACTAGGATACGGTATGGGTGCCTGTTCATGTCCCAACTACTCAAATTCCCATCTGGCTCCCTGCCTGTGGCCTGTAAAGAGTAAAGAATGGCCCTAGATCTTGGGACCTGGCAACTTCATGGGAGACCTGGAGGAAGTGTCAGGCGCCTAGTTATGGATTGGCTCAGCTCCGACTGCTGTGGCCAAGAGTAGATGCAGGGAACCAGTAGATGGAAGACTTTTCTCTCTGTGTCTCCTTCCATTTTTATATCTGACTTTCCTTTAAAAATAAATAAATCTTCAAAGCTACAGTTTCCTTTGAGTGTCAGCCTGATACGCAGTGGTAAACTGGTTTGGGGAACAGGTGAGTCTGGGAAATATGAAATCCCATGTCTCTTCCCTACAAGTTATGTGAGTTAGACTTATTTGGAAATCTGTCTGTTACTGATTTTAATTTTTTTAAAAAGATTTTATTATTATTATTGGAAAGCCGTATATACAGAGAGGAGGAGAGACAGACAGGAAGATCTTCCATCCGATGTTTCACTCCCCAAGTGAGCCGCAACGGGCCGGTGCGCGCCGATCTGATGCTGGGAACCTGGAACCTCTTCCGGGTCTCCCACGCGGGTGCAGGGTCCCAATGCATTGGGCCGTCCTCGACTGCTTTCCCAGGCCACAAGCAGGGAGCTGGATGGGAAGTGGAGCTGCCGGGATTAGAACCGGCGCCCATATGGGATCCCGGGGCTTTCAAGGCGAGGACATTAGCCGCTAGGCCACGCCGCCGGGCCCCTGATTTTAATTTTTAGGGAATCTGGACTGAATAGAATTCAAAACACCAGACTATTACAAATAAAACACAAATATGTGACACTTCCTATCACAATGAGCACCGGTAATTAGGTAAACATATAAATAGATATGACATATAATGCAATGATATACGTTTTCAGATATTGTGTAAAAGTATGGATGTTCCATCAAGTTAAATATTTATCATTTTGATGCAATAAGATTTCAAAACTAATTTCTCTTGTTTAACAATAGTCGTGTGCCCTCTGGTCAACATCTCTTCTACAGCTTATTTCCTTAATCCAGTTTGTTTGTTTGTTTTGTTTTTATAGCCACCATTCTATTTTCTTCTATGACTTGACTCTTTCAGATCTAGAGAATACAGTGAGAGAATAAGTAGCATTTGTCTTCCTGTGTCTGCCTTATTCTTCTTGGTCATTTTTAAAAGTTGAAACTTGTTTTAGTATGTGTGTCTGTATTATGAATACATATATGTGTTTATCCATTGAACTATTAAGGGGTACCAAAAGGATTTCCCTAACTTGGTTGTTGATAGCAGTGATAAAATGAATTTTGAAGCATGGATATTTTGGGGTTTACAAATTGCATTGTTTTGCATATAAATGTAGCCATGCTGGAACTGCTTGATCAATTCGTATTCTGATTTTTAGTTGTTTGAGTAATTCCGTACAGTTTTCCATAGTGCTGTACAAATCACCGAGCATTAGGCAAACAGCCTCTTTCCTCCACATCCTAGTGAATAAATACAAACTTAGGACTTTTTCCTACTGATCTTTCTGAAACGTTGAGGCTGTAATATTTTCCTAAGGATTTGTGACATTGACTGTTTCCTATGTCTCTTCATCTCTCTTTCTTTAGACATGCCTATTTATACCTTTATCCATTTTAAAGTCTGAGGTTCATTTGTTTGTTTATGTGCTATTACGATTTTGAGTCAGCTGTATCTGTCGGGTCAGGTAGGTTGCATTTGAGAGCTAAGGTGGAGTGGAGCCTACACTCAGTCTAAACCTTCCCCCAGCTGCCTGCTCTGCCCTGCTTCTGCTTGCCTTTTTGATCTAATGAGAGCTGTCTCAGAGCATTGGCTCTGACACGACGCTGCTTCCACTGTGACATCACTGGATATGCTCACTTATCTGCATTTGCATGTTCTTACATTCGTAATGACAGCATGAAAATACTAGGTAACTTTAAACAGACTAAATCACAGGCAATAGTACTAAGTTAAATAGATGAAGAAGGGCCCCGCGCCGTGGCCTAGTGGCTAAAGTCCTCACCTTGAACGTGCCAGGATCCCATATGGGCGGCGGTTCTAATCCCGGCAGCCCCACTTCCCATCCAGCTCTCTGTTTGTGGCCTGGGAAGGCAGTTGAGGACAGCCCAAAGCCTGCACCCACGTGGGAGACCTGGAGGAACTTCCTGACTCCTGGCTTCAGATCGGCGCAGCACTGGCTATTGTGGTCACTTGGGGAGTGAATCATCGGATGGAAGATATTTCTCTCTGTCTCTCTTCCTCTCTGTACATATATCTGACCCTGCAGTAAAGATAAATAAATCTTAAAAAAAGATGAAGACATGAAATCAGAATAACAGCATCAGATCAGCAAAGATTCACATGTTGTATGAGAAACTTGAGCCTGACCTTCTTAAACACCAAAAACAAATAACACGACTATTTGCCACAACAATCAGTAAGAAGAGAATTTCAGAACTTGATTACTTTGAATCTTTAAAAAAATCATCTGAAATCTCAATTTCACTAATATAAAGATTACAGCATATTTTTAGCTCCCTCAAGTTATTCCTGAATCCATGAGATAACAAGTAATTGTTTTTGATATCTATAGAAGTGCGCCCCATGTTGGTAAGATGACAGTGAAATGTGCTCACCGTGAAGGCAGATGACTGTGCTTGGTGCAGCCCTGAGAATCGGGTTCTCTAGGATAAATCTGGGACTCTGAGTTTCTTTTATTTGAAATATTATCATAAATATTGTACTATAATTACTTATTACAATGAGCATGTGATTATTAATCTCATATTTGCATCCATATTTTACGCCACTTAAATTTGGAGATAGCTCCTTAATACCTTGCTGGGTCAATGCCGATTACTTAGCAAACACCTTTTCAATTGTCATTATTATTTAGCTATTTGTCTTCAGGAAATCTCTTTTGTTTCAAAGGCAAGATCATGTTTGCAGACTCAATAAAAGGATACCCTGAATAAAAATAAATAGCCTACCTATAAAGGCAGCGGCCATAGACCTTGGAATCTGGGGCCTGCCCTAATTTAAAATGGCCTTCTTATTCTTGCTCGCAATGTTTGATCTTTTCTTAGTATGTTGTTCAGGAAATACTTCAGTCCTACATGTCTCTGTGTGTGTGTGTGTGTGTGTGACTCTTAAAAGACAGACTTTATTCATTTGTAATAGTCCATGAACTCCAGTTAAGAACAAGGCCCCTTCTGGATGGTTGGCACAGAATGTATCATTTATTTCTTAACACAACTTGGCTATCGCCACATGACTTCCTGTGCTATTTTTCATGGAAAGGAGCCATGGCATAAGGACATGGAGAAATTTATTAAAGGACACAGAGCTGGGAATGATTGGGTTGGAACTGATGAATCTTCTGACTTCAACTCAATGTTTTTTTGCACAAGAACCTGCCTTGCCTTTTCCAGTATTAAATTCAGGATAAAATCCATGCAGCATAGATTTTTCTACCTTATGTAAGTTTTTAAGTGCGTAGTTCAGTGCTATTAAAAACATTTGCAATATTTTAATAATATCACCATCCATCTCCACACTGTTGATTGTGCAAAACTAAGACAGTGGTCTTCATTTTCATCCACTAGGCTCTAGAAGCCAGCATTCCACTTCATTCTCTGTCATTTTTACTGCATCAACCGTTTCCTATAACTGAAATCACACAATAGCTGTTTTTGTGTGAATGGTTTATCCTACTTGCTACAATGTCCTGAAGGTACTCCCATGGGGTCTAATCACATTTCTGTTGTGACTGAGAACTCTCCCATTGTTGGACCAAACTGTGTGTATTCACTCATCCTTCCCTGAACAGTGGAGTTGTTTGTATGATTAGTGTTGGGTCTTCGAAAGTGGATGAATTCACCAGTGAACTGTTTTGACTAGCACATTTCTTCGTCAAAGGATTTTTGATAATTAATGTAACTTCCTTAAATTTAGATTTTAAAAAAAGGTTTATTTATTTTTATTGCAAAGTCAGTTATATAGAGAGAAGAAAAGAGGAAGAATGGAGGATCTTTTGTCTGATGATTCACTCCCCAAGTGACCTCAACGGCCGGTGTTGTGCTGATCCGAAGACAGGATCCAGGAGTTTCTTCCTCCAGGTCTCCCACCTGGGTACAAGGTCCAACGCCTTGTACCGTCCTTGACTGCTTTCCCAGGCCACAAGCAGGGAGCTGGATAGGAAGCAGCTGCAACAGGATTAGAACCGGCGCCCATATGGGATCTTGGCGTGTTCAAGGCAAGGATTTTAGCCGCTAGGCTACTGTGCCAAAACCAAATTTAGATCTTTTAATTATCCTTAGTGTTAGATTTGTGTTTTCAGGGTTTTTCTCCATTTAACCCAGTTTATACAATTTGTTTGCATATAATTACTTAATATAGTCTTTAATAATCTTTGTTGGCATTTCTACAGAATCATGAATAGTGTTTTCTCTTTCACTTCCAATAATTTAAATCTTACACAGACACATATGGATCCAATTGCTCTTTTTTTGTTAGTCAACTTCTGTTTATTTGCTACTTTGGTTTTGTAATTTCTTTATTCTGTCTGACCAAATTTTCAATATTGATTGCCATCACAGAAAATCAAATGTAGATCATTCCTTTTCTAGTTACTTTTGTTGTAATGTTGATCTGAATAGCCTCTTGGTTTTAGTTCCAACATTTATAGCTAGAAAATTTCCTTTCGACTCTGCTTTCACTGTATATATTCCATATGATTTGATGTGTTTTCATTTTCATTGTTTCTGAATACTTTGTATTTTCCTCATGATTTCTTCTATTCACTGTTTAAGAATATAATTGTAAATTTGTCTCTTCATTATTTTAAGATATTTTATATAATACATATTGTTTAAAATAAGTTGAGAACTATCTTGGAAAGTACCCTACTGGTACATGAGAAAAAGACAAATGCTGGGCCCGGCGGCGTGGCCTAGCGGCTAAAGTCCTCGCCTTGAAAGCCCCGGGATCCCATATGAGCGCCGGTTCTAATCCCAGCAGCTCCACTTCCCATCCAGCTCCCTGCTTGTGGCCTGGGAAAGCAGTCGAGGACGGCCCAAAGCTTTGGGACCCTGCACCCGCGTGGGAGACCTGGAAGAGGTTCCAGGTTCCTGGCTTCGGATCGGCGCGCACCGGCCCGTTGCGGCTCACGTGGGGAGTGAAACATCGGATGGAAGATCTTCCTCTCTGTCTCTCCTCCTCTCTGTATATCCGGCTTTCCAATAATAATAAAATCTTTAAAAAAAAAAAAAAAAGACAAATGCTTATTAAATGGAGTAATTCACATATGTCTGAAAGACCAAGTTTGTTTTTTGTTTAATTTATGTCTTCTATTTCTTGTTCTGCCTGACCATGACTATAGAACTAATTCTACCTTAAATTCATCATTTTTACTACAAATATTTTGAAAGTCTGCCATTAAGTGCATAAACGTTTATAATCTTTATGTCATCTTGCTATGTTGAAAATGTTATTGATTTAATGTCACTGTCTCTTGAAAGCCTTTTGACATCAAGTCTTATTTGCCTATTATTAGCACAGCCAATGCTGCTCTGTTTGGGTTCTGATTGTACGGTATGTGGCCTTCCGTTCCCTCACATTAGTGCTTTTGGGTCTGTAAGTCTGCAGTGACTTACGGATGGTGTGTGCACCACATGCTTCACCCTCCTGCGGATTCCTTGCTTTTGGTTAGAGATCTGAAGGCACGCACATGTAATGTGGTAGTAAGGACTTACTGATTTCTGTCATTTTGCCTTTTACTTCTTTCTTATTTCCTTTCTTGAAAATGGTCTTCATTTGTGTTAGTTAGACATTTATATGTACTGTTTTGAACTTCATCATGGTTTTCCTACCTACATATTTCATAGCCATTTTCTTTGTCATATATGTGTATGTATGTATACATACATATGTTTATGTGTGTGTATGTATTACGTATGTGTGTGTGTATAAAACCTCCTCCTTTAACCATCTGTACACTTTTTGGTTGTTTTTTTGGTTATTTAATGTCACACATTTACAGTGTATGCCAAAAAAGATGCACTAATGATTTTATCTTTGTAAAGCATTTATTTATTTTTATTGGAATGTCAGATATACAGAGAGGAAGATCTTCCCTCCACTGTTCATGCCCAAAGTGGCTGCAGCAGGAGCTGAGCCAATCCGAAGCCAGGAGCCTCTTCCAGGTTTTCCATGTGAATGCAGGGTCCCCAGGCTTTGGCCTATCCTCATCTGCCTTCTCAGGCAATAAGCAGGGAGCTGGATGGGAAGTGGAGACGCAGCAATTAGAACTGACATCCTTATGTGATCCTGCTGCATATAAGGCAAGGACTTTAGCCACCCAGCTATCACTCTGGACCATAATTTTATCTTTTTAAGAAGGGTTCTATTTTATTTATTTCAAAGTGAGATAGGAAAAGTGAGAGACAAAGAGGGTGAGAGAAAAAGATTTTTCATCAGACATTGCACTTTCCAAATGCCTTCAACAGCAAGGGTAATCTAAGTTAAAACGATGAACTTGGATCTCAATCTGGGTGTCCGAATGGAGGTCAGGACCAAAGCACTTGAGACAGCATCTGCTGCTCCCGTGGTGCAAATCAGTTGATGCCACATTAGAAATGGAACTGGGAGTTGAACTGAGGATTCTGGTATGGAATGCCAGTGTCCTATGGTGGGTCAATAAATGTGCCTGATGCCTTCCTCAATTCTTTCAAAATTTGAGAAAACATTCACATCTAAAATAAACTGTATATAATTATATACAATAAATTTACATAATTTGCATGGTATATATATATATATAATTTTCTCGAGTTTTGAATGAAGTGAAATATAATTTACCTCACTGAATTGACATAAATACTACATTTTAGACTAATTATTGTTTACTTTTGTTAGTCTCCTAAATCATGTGAAAGCAAAAAAATGCAGGTGCAAAGGATTGCTGTAAAAGTGGTAGATTTTGTAATTTCTTATGATTTCCCTATGTTGAAATTGTTGGTTTTCCAGATTACGTTTATATTACTTGTTGCATCACTTCATGTGCAGAACCTGAGAGATTATTTCTTTTAGGACATGGTTACTCGTGATGAATGCTCTCAACTTTCATTTACCTGGGATGTCTTATTGTGCATTTTTTAAAAGTATTTTATCAATTTTGAAAGAATTCAGTGAGAGATTCAACGAATCAGCTCACTACCCAAATGACCACATCAACCAGCACTGCGTCAAGAGCTTAGAGCCTTAACTGGGTCTCCCATTTGGTGGCGGGAACCAAACGCTTGGGCCTTCGTCCACTGCTTTTTCCAGGGCATTAATTAGTCATCAAGTATCTGAGACTTGACCTGTAGCCTTATGGGAGTCTGGTGTCACATGAGATGGTTTTATCCATCTTGTCACAACCCCAGGCTCCTCGCACATATTTATAGAACAACTTTTCCTATACATAGACATCTTAAGTGAGAATTTTAGTTTATTCCTCCTTTCATCACTTTAAATATGTTGGCCCACTGTCTTCTAATCAGCAGAGTTTATAACATATTTTGTGATAATCTTATTGATAATTCCTGTGTATAGTCAATGCCTCTTATTGCTTTCACAATTTTCTTGTTTTCTTTTCTTTTTGAGTCATTGGAGCAGGAAAAACTGGAATATGATGTGTTTTGGTGTGGGTGTCATTGAGTCAAACTTCTTATGTGTTCATTTTCATGCTTTCATTGAGCTGGGGAACTTTTCAAACATTCAAATCTTAGCTCCCTCATCTCACTTTTCTCCTTCGGGGACTGTGTCATATTATACGCTGGTGCACTTTAGGGAGTCCCATATACATATTAGGCTCAAGAGACTTCTCTTCAACATTATACTAGGCATTTAACGAGTTCTGCATTCTGGTTCTCAAATTTGGTTTTTTATTTGGTCCTGTATTCAAGTTGTCTATACTTTTATTCCTTAAATTTATTTATTTCAGTATTGAAAGGAAGAAGGACAGAGAGGTGGGGGCAAAGAGAGACCAAAGTTAACATTCACCGAATCACTCTCTAAATGGCCAGAAAAGTTAACACTAGGTCAGGCAAAGCCAGGAGCCTAGCTTTACAGCCAGGTCTACTCCATGAGTGGTGAGGCTCAAAGCACTTCCCTATCATCATCTGCTCTTCTGGGTACATTATCAGAAGGCTGGATTGGGAGATGGAAGACCAGAAATTGAATCTGCACTCTTTTTTTTTTAAAGATTTATTCCATTTTCATTACAAAGTTAGACATACTGAGAGGAGGACAGAGAGGAAGTGGAGCTGTCGGGATTAGAACCAGCGGCCATATGGGATCAAGGCGAGGACCTTTGCCACTAGGCCATGCTGCCGAGCCCTGAACCTGTACTCTTAAAGGGCATGAAACTATTGCAGTTGACATTGTTATTCGCCCAAATTTCACTCCAGTTCCAAGTTCACTAGTTTTTTTTCCTTATCCTGCCCATATCTATCTTTGAATTCATCTAGCCAGTTTTTAATTTCATGTTCTCCATAATTTTCTTCTAGAAATTAATTTTGGTTTCATTTTTGTCTCCATGTCCTTCAATTATTTCTCCTCGGAGTTTTAAACATCTTTAAGGTAGCTGTTTAACCACTTGTGTCACTGATTCTTTTTTCTCTAAATAGACAAAAATTCTCATCCCTCAGAAAACGCTGAAAACATGCATGAAAGCGAACAAACTGATGATTCCTCAGTTACAAAGAGTGATCAGGATATAGGTCTTTATTTTGACCGTGTATTCTCAAATGCTTGTATTTTATTACAGAATTTAGATTTATATACTGATATAAATGCTTCCTTGGGTATTATATTTTCTTGTTTAATGTTTTATTGCTTTCATTCTTACTGTAATATCTCATGTGTGAAGTCACATGAATTATTTGTAAGCTTATATAAATCTGTTGAAAGAAAAAGTATGGTCTTGTTTTGTTTGTTTGTTGCTGTTGTTTTGTCTCTTAATAAAACCACAGATTTAACATCAACCTTCTTTTCTTATTTTTAATTTATTTTAAATAGTTTTTATTGCAAAGTCAGATAAACAGAGAGGAGGAGAGACAGAGAGAAAGATCTTTCGTCCTATGATTTACTCTCCAAGTGATTGCAACAGCTGGTGCTATGCTGATCCGAAGCCAAGAGCTAGGAACTTCTTCCAGATCTCCCATACAGTTCCAGGGTCCCAAGGCTTTGGGCCGTCCTCCACTGCTTTCCCAGGCCACAAGCAGGGAGCTGGATGGGAAGTGGAGCTGCTGGGATTAGAACCGGCACCCCTATGGGGATCCTGGTGCTTTCAAGGGGAGGACTTTAGCTGCTAGGCCATGGTGCCAGACCTAACATCAACCTTCTTTAAAGGAATTTCTGGGTTTTGTTTTGTTTCACCTTTCGATGGGCCTTACTTTTCATGTTTTGGACTTGTCTTGTGATTTTTGTCAAACAATGGATTTTTCACCTAATATTTTTTACTGTGAAAATCAGGTCTTTCTGTTTCTTTCATTTGTAAAATTATTTTTGGATTTTGATTTCTGTGTCATGCTGTTGTGTAAAGTATCATCCTGATGTGTAACTAAATGTCTTTTTTTTTATTATTAATTACATTTCATTATGTGACAGTTTCATAGGCTCTGGGTTTCCCCAACCCCTCCCCATTCCTTTCCCCCATGGTGGGTTCTTCCACCTTGTTGCAGTATTACAGTTCTAATTCAATCAAGATTCTTTCTTTGCAAACATATACCAAGCATAGAGTCCAGCATCTTATTGTCCAGATAAGTTGAACAGTTTCTTGGTGAGACCATCTCTGGTCTGAAGGTAGAGCTGGAAGGATATCATCCCAGTCAATGAAGAGTACTAACATAACATCAATAACAATTTACAACATTATGAAATTGACATGGTTTTGAGTTACCAATATGTTAAAAAAAAAAAAAAAGAAAGTTCTTAGCCACATCCTATGATTAGCTCATTGATAATTCAATTTTACTTTATATACAGAACCGGCTGCTATACCCCTTAAAATGGCTATAGGGTACTATTTAGCTGTCTCATGTCTATTTTCATTTTAGTATTTAGCTGTTTGTAGTGTTGAAGCATAATTTTGGTGAACTTGGCGGATTTTTGGATAGTCTAAACTGGCTTATAACTCAAACAAGACATTTGTTGACAATTAAGGTGCAGAACATTTTTTTAGGAGGGGTGTGCAGAGAAATCTTCAATACCAACTGAATGTCTTTTTGAGCCTGAACTGTTACCTGCACCTTAAGCCACTTTCCAATGTCATGTAAATGTAGTTGTTTAGGAATGTTCTAGCCTTAAATGGCTGGCTCCGAACAAAGGGTATGGAAGCTGGGAGTAGAGTGAGAAAGAGCTCTGCTCCTTCAACTTCCTGGCACTTACTTCAGTAGAAAGAGTGCAATAGCAAGGGTGGGTGGTGCAACAGTGCCTGCTGCCAGTCTCCTTGTCATCTCCATCCCCATAAAGCAGAAATCAGTGACCACAGTGAGCACAGTGCCTGCTGCCAGTCTCCTTGCAACTCTGTCGCAAGTGACCATAGCATAGATCCCTGCGCTTGAAGGGCAAAATTGTTTGCATCCACTTCAATTCCTACAAACATGTGAAGGCTTCTCCAAAAACATTTACACATTCGCCTGGTGTGGAGTTGGAAACGCAGATATGTGGATGCTAAAAAATGAAGGTCATAAAGGTTGAGCTCCATTTCCCCCTAAAGCACTCCCACAAGGGTGAATGGCTTCAATGGATTCTAAAGCTCCAGATTAGGAGCACCAGACCTATGTTGGCTTTAATTGCTGATGTCTGAGTGAAGAAGTGACTTGCTAGTGCTTCCCTCTCTCAAATCCCCCGAGAGTCCTGGCACAGGTGCATAGCACATGCGTCCAAGCTTCCCTTTGAACAGAATCTCAACTCTATGCCTTTCTATGAGGTTGGACCAGGTCCCTCACATTTCCCAGAATTTCCCTGAAGAATTGTACTGATACATATCATCTGAAAAACGCACACCTATGTATTACCATGCATATGTTTGTTTGATCAGCCATTTTCAGAAATTCTGGGTGAAATCTGCTAAACTGATGTAACTTTCATTTTCTATGTTTAAATATTGAAAACTGAAAGCTTTCCTCAGCTTCAGCATACACCATGCTGTCATCCATTGATCTCAGCTCACATATTGGCCCTGTTTGTCTTCACACTGCACATCTTCTGGGGACACTTGATAGCCATACCATGTGGTCCACAATTGCACTGCAAAGTATCTTAGTCCCTTGGTTTGGCCTAGAGAAACCTCAGGGCTTTTCTGGCCTTCTTGTATACTACTGTAGGTACACTTTTGTATACAATGTGTGTATGTCTGCTGATTTGGTTTTTATTCTTTTTTGAATTGCCAGGTCTTAATTTTTTTTTTAAAGATTTACTCATTTTATTACAGCCAGATATACACAGAGGAGAAGAGACAGAGAGGAAGATCTTCCGTCCGATGACCCACTCCCCAAGTGAGCCGCAACAGGCCGATGTGCGCCGATCCAATGCCGGGAACCAGGAACCTCTTCCGGGTCTCCCACGCGGGTGCAGGGTCCCAATGCATTGGGCCGTCCTCGACTGCTTTCCCAGGCCACAAGCAGGGAGCTGGATGGGAAATGGAGCTGCCGGGATTAGAACCGGCGCCCATATGGGATCCCGGGGCTTTCAAGGCGAGGACTTTAGCCGCTAGGCCATGCCGCCGGGCCCCAGGTCTTAATTTTATTAAAGCTCCCAGTCACCTGTCTCAAATGCCATTTCTCTTGCTTCATGTGAAAGGCTGTACTTAATAATTTAATCCCGACAGACGATTTTGATATGCACCACCTACCACGACCTCTCATCATTGATCACTATGTTATGTAGGTAATATGTATGTCCTCTGTTTCTTGCACCGTTAACTTGAAACAATTTTTTGAAATGTGTATGGCCTGGATTATAATAACATAAAATGTAAATTTATAATACTGACGCTTTACCAGCTCTCCGTCTTTGCGTGTATCGTTCACTCCCTCTCTGGTTCTTCTGGTTTCTTGCTCTTACACACTCTCTCTCTCTCCCCTTCCTTTCCTCCCTTTCACTCTCTTCTCTCTTTCTCATGCTAGTGCAATGAGCACTACTACAATAATGTAAACCAAATACTATTCATCCTTAATTTTACCTGAAAGCAGAGATAATTTCTTTCCTCAAGTTCTGAATTTTTTTTAGCAATCTATATGTCAGATGTCCCAAAGTAGTTTATAGTCACAACCAAGCTACACAGCACCCCGAAGACATCAACTCATGTCAAACCTAATTGAATCAAAGCACAAACTGGTATAAATAGAGTGTAGTTTAACAAAGAGGAAAAATGAAAACAAACCTGAGGGACACACATCAGCAAATATCAATGCTTCCATTTGAAACCATTTCTTAATGAGAATACACAGTGGTTTCCTGTGGATATCGCCCTGGTGTTTCTGACCTCTCTAATTTCATCATTTTGATTTTGTTTGAGAAACAGTTATCTATCCCCAACACTGCTGCTGATTCAGCACAAGTTAGATGCTTCCTAGAGAAATGCATGCTACTCAGTGGTGTCTGATTAACTATCCATATTACAGTGTGAAGTAAACCCTGGACTAAACCTTGGGAATTTTTTTTTTTGTGTGAGAGGACAGAGTACATCACAAGGATCCAAAATCTTACTTGCTGCCCCTTAGCAAGGCTGGTTTAAACTGACTCACTTTGTATCTTCAAAAATCCTACACCAATAAAAATGTTTTTAAAAATGATCTTCTTGGGCCCAGCGGCGTGGCCTAGCGGCTAAAAGTCCTCGTCTTGAACGCGCCGGAATTCCATATGGGCGCCAGTTCTAATCTCGGCAGCTCCACTTCCCATCAAGCTCCCTGCTTGTGGCCTGGGAAAGCAGTTGAGGACGGCCCAATGCTTTGGGACCCTGCACCCGTATGGGAGACCTGGAAGAAGTTCCTGGTTCCCGGCATCGGATGGCCGCAGCACTGCCCGTTGCGGTCTCTTGGGGAGTGAAACATCGGATGGAAGATCTTCCTCTCTGTCTCTCCTCCTCTCTGTATATCTGACTTTGTAATAAAATAAATAAATCTTTAAAAAAAATGGGATATTCTTATGGATGGATGTTATAGCGCAGCCAGTTAAGCTTCCACTTGCATTGCCCACATCCCATTTTTTCTTTAAAGATTTTATTATTATTGGAAAGCCGGACATACAGAGAGGAGGAGAGACAGACAGGAAGATTTTCCATCCGATGTTTCACTCCCCAAGTGAGCCGCAACAGGCCGATGTGCGCCGATCCGATGCCAGGAACCTGGAACCTCTTCCGGGTCTCCCACGCGGGTGCAGGGTCCCAATGCATTGGGCCGTCCTCGACTGCTTTCCCAGGCCACAAGCAGGGAGCTGGATGGGAAGTGGAGCTGCCGGGATTAGAACCGGCACCCATATGGGATCCAGGTGCGTTCAAGGCGAGGACTTTAGCCGCTAAGCCATGCCACCGGGCCCCCACATCCCATTTTAAAGTTCCTAAGATTGAGTGCCACCTCCACTTGCCAACCAGTTCCTGCTGACATACACCAGGGATACAGCTGGTAATGTATGAAGTTTGGCTTCCCATAAGGTAGACATGGATGAAGTCCCCGTCTCTTGGGTATAGTCAACCCCAGCCTTGACTCTTTCGGGGCAGCTGGGTGTTTATTCACTGATGAAATATATTCTCTCTCTCTCTCTATGTCTCTCTCTCTCTGACACACCAACACTGTCAAATAGATAAATGAATCTATTTTTTTCAAATAATCACTCTTTAATGGAGGTAAGGTAATTTTGCCTAGGAATAGAAATGTTTTATCACCTCTGCCACAATAGGAGTGAGCCTCTGAGTCTGACAGAGCAGAGTGCAAGTGCCAAGTTTGCTCCTGACTCAGCTGGGCTTCCTGTGTTTTTGCTCTCCACGTTGTGAGATAATTGATAAACCTAGTTTCAAAAATGGTTAAAGTCTCCAACACAAAAGGAAGCCAGAACATATTGGCCACTATTATTAATAACAGAGGTATCACGGCTGAACAACAAGTGGATAAAGACCCTGTAGAGGTTTATTTCATGTAATTGAGGCTTGGATGTAGCAGCGATAGCTTTATTCAGTGCAAGGGAGACAGGAAGAGCTGGTAAAATGTGTGCTGAGTATCTGAAGAAGCAAAGGGATACATAGAAATGTCAGAAACACTGCCCCTGGTTCCCGTTACCAGGCCTGCTCTTATGCATGGTTAGGGCTGATGTATCAAGGTCTAAAGCAGCTCCTGTGAGCACCTAGTCAGAGGGCAGGCATGCTTCCTCCCTCCGGTATGCCCATTCCCACAAGGTGTAATGGGTATCCTGTGCTTCTGAATCTATCGGTAGAACACAACGACCCATGGTGGCCTTGGATATGTCAGATTCTGATTCATATCTCACATGAGATAGACGTAATGGTTGGCATGATGAATTTTGGTTTGGAGGACCTGGATGTAAAGTGTGATCCTCCTACTTAACACATTGAGCTAAGAACTTGCTTTCTATGAAACACAATCTTCTTGTCTATAAACTGAAAGGAATATTGCTATGAAAAAAATGGGCACTGATGCTATGTTGTTTGTAAAAAGTTGAATTTTGTAGCCTAAGTAGGATAAAAAGTATTTATGAAACTCGTCAGCTTGATATAACTTGAGGAGAATTTGTCCAGTATTCAAGAGAAGAACACTTCCTCAGAAGGCAGACCATGTAATGTTTAGAATGCTGTCTCAGATAGCTTTGCATAATTCCAAAAATGCACCTGACGTAAGGCAGACATCTGAAGAGAAGGCTCGATCTTGACTCACCTTTCTGGAAAGTCAAAGTAAACTGGTTGTGTTGGCCCAGCCTGGAGTCAAGAAGTTGTTGCTAGCAAAGCCCCAGTGTGCCATGGAACCTCACGTGACTAGAGAAAGGGAGTGCTCTCACACACCTGTCCCTCTGTTCCTCTCCTAAGACAACCAGCATCATTCACGAGGACCTCATTCTGGAGTGTAACCCTTCTCCCTGTGCAAGGGCCTACCTCCAAACTCAGCAACTGGCCCAAGCGTACACACTGTTAGTATCTCTAAGCTGCTGAGTTTAGGAAGAAACTATTCAAATTGTGAGAAGATTTGAGAGTAATTGCGAGCTCAACGTACAATTAAGATTCTGTTTTCTGCCTGACTCAGCCCTGGCTGTTGCTGTCCTTTGTGGGAAGAAACAGCACCTGGAATTTTACTTCCTCGGCTCTCTCTCCTGTCTCTATGTCTCGCTTTAAAATACAAATGAAAATATTTTAAAAAGAAGGTTAGTCATCGCACCATTTTAAGAAAAAGAGCCATTCTTCACAAATAAAATTCATGTTAGATAGAGTGGTTGCCCAGTGCATAAAGTCCTTACGTGGTACACACTGGGGTCCCGTATAGGCACCAGTTTGTATCACTGAGGCCCTGCTTCACATCCAGTTCCCTGCTTATGGCCTGGGAAAACAGTTGAGTTTGGCCCAAACTTTGGGCCTGTGCACCAGTGTGGACAACCTGGAAAAAGCTCATGGATCCTGGTTTCAGATTGGCTCAGCTCCAGCCAATGTGACCACTTGGGAAGTGAATCAGCAGATGGAATATCTTTCACTCTGTCTCTCCTCCTCTTTGTTTGGGATTAGCTTTTAGGATGAGTTATCTATAAAACAATTATTTTCTTTGCATGTCTCCTACTTACTTCGTTTCTTCAACCCCTGTGTTTTGCTCAAGTTTACAGATGTCTCCAAATGCATTAAATGTGGACTCCAAACCATGAGAAAATGTCTATAGCAGCATGAGTTTCACTGTTTTCCTATTTTTATCAGCAATGTTTTTTATTCTTCTGTTTTCATTAGTATGATGTTCGGTTTTCCATTCAGGTCAATAATTCAGTTGTTTATGCAGAATTTTTTCTTGAAAGAACCCACCAAATTCTCAGTGGGAAATATCAACAGATGGCTTGTGTCCTGAATCATTTCCGAGTCTTTCCCTGGAGATCTTCACCAGTTCTGGCTATTGCCTCCCCTCTGGATCTTGAGGGACTGACTGCTCCAATGCATGTAAGATTTGCATTTCCTGTTGCTCATTCATCACTCGAGCTAAGTGAGTTTGTATTATCGTTTGCTGATGTAAGTAACTCCGTTATTGTCCAGAGATTGTGGTCATGTTTGCCTACTCCATCACTCAATGTCTGCCAATGCCTCTCACTTTCCATAGTCTCAGGCTGATAATATAATATAAACCAGTCTTTTAGCATGACATTTCTTTTAAACATGATTTTCACAATACTTGCTGTCTTTATTTTTTTTTTTTGCTTGCTATCCATTTGTTTTTTTTTTATTATTTATTTATTTATTTTTAATTAATATTTAGCATTATGTGACAGTTTCATAGGCTTTGGGAATCCCCCTCCCCCTCCCCCTCCCCTCCCCCCTGGTGGATTCCTCCACCTTGATGCAGCATTACAGTTCAAATTCAATCAAGATTCTTTCCTTGCAAACATATACTAAGCATGGAGTCCAGCTACTTATTGTCCAGATGGGTTGAACAGTTTCTTGGGGAGACCATTTCTGGTCCGAAGTCGGAGCTGGTAGACTATCATCACAGTCAATTAAGAGTCCCAATATAACATCAACAGCAATTTGCAATATTATGGAATTGACATGGTTTTGAGTAACCAGTATGTTAAAAAACAACAACAACAACAACAAAAATGTTCTGCACATTAAATGTCGACAAATGTCTTGTTAGAGTTACAAGCCAGTCTAGATTATCCCAAAATCTGCCAAGATCAACAAAATTATACTTCAACACAACAAATGGCTAAATACTAAAATGAAATAGACACGAGACAGCTGAATGGTACCTTATAGCCTTTTCAAGGTATATAGCAGCCGATCCGGTCCTGTATATAAACTAAAATTGAGATGTCAATGAGCTAATCATAGGCTGTCTTTATTTAAATAGGGACAAATGCAGTTAGAATGTTTCCACCCAGTAGTTTATTTCCTAAATGGTCACAACAGGCAGGTCTGGTCAGGCTGAATCCTGGGATCTGGAAATCCGTCTGGGTCTCCCACAAGGATAGTGGGCAAAATAGGCAGCATGGATCAGCTCTTTGCTTTCCTAGGTCCATTAACAAGGATTTGGTTGAAAAACAGAGCAACTGGAACTCAAAATGGTTTTCCAGTAGGGATCTGTATTGTAGGTGGCAGCCCTAAGTGACTGTAGTCTTTCTACGAGACTGTGATTTAAGATGGCATTTTAATAAGTGAAATGGCAGGCATTCTCTAAAGATTTTATCAATGTTTCGCAAAGCCTTCAAGGTTAAGAAAAGCAAAGAGAGTGAGAAATTGCTACCGCAAGGAGTTGTGTAACGATGGATGTAACAAGCAATGTGTGATACCCAGGATGACATCCTGAAGGAATTTAAACATACTGGATAAGAAAGAGAGAAAGAGAGAGAAACAGAGAAAGAAAGAAAGAGAGAGAGAGAAAGAGAAAGAAAGAAAGAAAGAAAGAAAGAAAGAAAGAAAGAAAGAAAGAAAGAGAAAAAAGAAAGAAAGAAAGAGGAAGGAGGGGATGAAGAAAATCAAGCAAAAAATGATAGTAAAGAAATATTTAAATAGTAACTCATTAATTATATCAAATGAATCACTAAAGCAAGATGCTAAAAATATTGGAATTTGAGAATAGTATGTGTAGATGCAGGATATTCTATGCAACTCCCTTCTTGACTACCTTCTTGTGAATCTAGATATATTTTGTTTCACAATGGGAATAATGAGGGTTGTAACTATGGCTGGGATCTTAATTGATGCCAATTCAGGTCCTGGCTGTTTCTCTTCCCATCCAACTCCTGGTTTATGGCCTTAGATAAAAGCAATAACAGTCCAAGTCCCTAGTACCCTGAACTTACGTGGAAGACACAGAAGAAATTCCTAGGTCCAGGCTTCAGATCAGCTCAGGTCTAGATATTGCATCCTTTAGAGAAGTGAAACAGGGGTTGCAAGATATTTCTGTCTTTTCTCCTTGTAAAATCTGCTTTTTCTTTAAGATTTATTTTTATTACAAAGTCAGATATACAGAGAGAGAGGAGAAGAGACAGGGAGGAAGATCTTCCATCCGATGATTCACTCTCCAAGTGAGCCGCAACAGGCGGTGCGCGCCGATCGGAAGCCAGGAACCAGGAACCTCTTCCGGTTCTCCCACATGGGTGCAGGGTCCCAAAGCTTTGGGCCATCCTCGACTGCTTTCCCAGGCCACAAGCAGGGAGCTGGATGGGAAGTGGAGCTGCCGAGATTAGAACCGGCGCCCATATGGGATCCAGGCGCGTTCAAGGCGAGGACTTTAGCCGCTAGGCCATGCCGCTGGGCTCCTATAAAATCTGCTTTTACAACAAAAAGAAGCAATTCTTTTAAAAATGCTGCTCTGCCTCTACAAATCTCATCTTCCATCAACACCTTCTTCAACTGATGCTTCCCATAATGAAAAATTCTTTGGGATCATTGTTCCTAGGAAGAATTGTTTTCTCTTTGTACTCAAGCATCTAAAATATTTCTTATTACAGTAAGGGAAAATAATTGGAACCTCGCAAAGTGCATTGTTGCTTAAATACTGCAGAGACAGACTAGAGGTAAGTAAGATGGTTTTGTAGTTGAATAATTGTTCTAACAACACTTTCTTGTCCAACATAATTAACATCCTAGAGTCTCATCCTCTCCTTTCTGTAACATGAGAGTAATGATCATTTCATGATCATTGTGGCAACTAATTAAATGTGCAACAAGTATTATGGATAATTAACTCCATTAGTGAGAAGGGTGTCAAATTGTCCATTGGGGAAAACATTGGTAATGTACTAAATGGAAAATTATATTGCTAGTTATGATAAATAAATAAAAGATGAAAAGGGTACAACCCATGTCCTCAATAATTAGTTGAGTCTGTGAAATGATAATCTAGCAGGTGATTTGAGGGTTATCTTGGTATAAAGCAAGAATATTCTGTGGGAAAAAAAAGTATTGATCCGGATTTTGCATCTAGCTTTTCTGAACAAAATTACTACTAAACTGCCCAAAAGTTCTAGGTGTTCGTTGAGCAACAAGCAAAATTCTCTGGAAACAGAACAAGATAAAGCAGGGGATAAAACTGTGAACCATCATAAATACACAGGAAAACAGCCAAGGAGCTCACCATGGCAACAGCATAGTTGAAAATAAGTGAGTGGCAGATGACATCTTGGAAAAACGCAGAAAACAGCAGGGCTTTCAGGTCATCTTGAAGTGTTAAATGCACCTTGTGTAAGTCAGCGGAAGACCACCACATAAACCTCTTGAGATATGGGAGACAGAAGGAACTCAGAGATGTGAGAACTATAAGGATACCTACAAGGCATTTCCACTTAATCATACTAAGAAAAGAGGGTTTAATATCCTGTAAATTAATCACTGTGTACATTAGAAGATCATACATAAAGGAATAATGAGATCACATTAGGCATTCATAGCAGTCTATCAGCTCTTTGCAGTCAAAAAATCCCAAACTGAGACAGAATGACATATCAAATCAAGTTTGCAAGATTCATTTAAAACTTCAAATATTTGTTCAATCATCTCTCATGTAGCACCATATGAAGATGTATTTTCATCTGATTTCTGCCAATTGTGCTCTGTGTGAAACGTTCCCTGTAAATCAGAACATAAAAACAATGTTTATGACTAACTTTAAGAAAAAAAGATGCTACTAAGACCTTGCAGTTGTCAAGGACTAGTGCTGGCTCCTGTCAGGACATGTAATAACTTCAGTCAGTGCCCTGGGAGTAGAGCAAACTACCTTAGTCATATCTGTATCCAAGAGATGGTATAGCGGATGCTCAGAGAGACTGAGCAATGTAGCCATGGCTCATGGACTATGAAGCCTGGGTCACTTCAAATGTGGCTAGTCCAGCCCAACATCAGGAGTCAGTGGGCTTTAATGCCCAGGAACTAACGGGCTGGCATGATTATGACATAGCTTTCTATCTGTGAAGAAACAAACTTAATGATTATGTTTATAGTGTTAGTGGTGTGCACAAAGATTTATACATGCAGAACTGGAAACTGCAATACGGTCATAGCACTGTACTTCCTAAGGCAGGATACCAATGCCTCTGACCTTTGTATCGCAGGATGATTCCACGGCAGTGTTTTCCTTGACTCCCTGTACAGAAAAGGTTCTCTCCTGAGGCACTGAGTTGGTTTGGGTACAGTACTGGTGTAGGTCATGACAGAGGTGTTAGCCCTGCTACTGATCCTCTAACTGCCCACTAATTACAGTGACTCAAGAACATTGCCCCTGCTGGCTTGCATGGGCACAGATATGTGGGGCTGATTTCAGAGTGCCCACAGGGCTGCCATTGCACAGGGATGGCAGTGCATGGTGGTGGCCAGGACCCCGTCTTTGCTCATGCACTCTATTTTATGTTCTTTGCAGAAAAAATCCTAGGTCCAAAGATCCTGGGGTGTCCTGGCCACCAGACAGTGTCTTCATTTCCACCTGGTGATCTTTGTCACTAAATGTTGTTGGCTTTTTCATACAATTGACATTTGACTTCTATGGCAGTGGGGATCAGTGAGAGAGTATGAGAGAGATAAAGAGAGGAGCAGAGACAGAGAATGAATTCTCAGGATGTAGCAGACATTCTTGTTGGTGGGAACTCTGGGCAGCATCATTGAAAAGTAATGAATATTTTAAAGATAATTAGATAAACAATTAAATAAAGTTCTCTCTCTCCCTTGAAACAGGGAGGAAGCAGTTTGAAAGTAGGGATACAAGACAAGGGAATTTGCAGAACATTTGTTATAGTGATTAAGCCACTCTTTTGGGACATATTCACCCCATATCTGAGTGTTGGTCTTTATGTCCTAGCGACACATCAGATTATAGCTTAAAGCTTTGGAACTGAGTCAAACAGGGTAATTCTGGGTATTTTGGGAGAGTGATCAAAAAGTTGGGAGCTCTCTCTTTGTCTCTTTCATTTCCCCCTCTACTCTTTCCCTCTTTCAATCTTTCAAATTGCATTCAGCTTTATCTAAATATGTGTCACACATACACACAAACATATATGCACTTCAAAAATGCATGCAAAATTTAAAAAAAGTCAAATTTATTGTGGTGCACATTATGGGACAAACTGAATTTGCATATATTTTAATTATTTGCACCAAAATTAGAGTAACTTTTCCATGAACACTTATAGGTACATTAATATGCACATCATAAAATTTTGTACAGATCAGAAAAATGAAGAGAAACTTTCATTTTACAGCATTAAATGTATACAATACAAAAGAAAGAAAATATAATACCAACAACTTTTTAAGAACCAGAAAGATATACGTAGATGGACAGGTGAGTAGGGAAGAAAGCTATATAACAGTGCAGAACACTTCAAGTATGAACTCCATTTCCTGTGAAAACAGTATTGTGAAATTATTAATACACAGAAAATTTGTGTCAAGCTTAGATAAAACAGCCTTCCAGGAGAGTTAACCTGGAGAAAAAATATATTGGCATTACCAGTGTGAAAAGTGCAGCTGCTTTTCAAAATGTGTCCAGGGCCTAATTGGGAATCGGCATTGAGGCCTTAGGCACAGAAGCATTCTGTCCTTTGTGACATGAAGAGAAGCGTTTGTGTGTGTGGATGCAAATGTGTGTGTGTGTGTGTGTGTGTGTGCGTGTGCACGTGTGCATGTGTGAAGTGGATTAATTCACCACCTGTGACACAGGCATCTCCTCTCAGTTCACTGGTTCAATACCTGCATGCTTTATCTCCCAAGCAGCTCCCTATTATTGTGATTTGGGAGACACCAGAGAATGGCCCACGTACTTGGGCTGCTGCCATCCAAATGGGAGACCTTGGTAGAGTTACAATTCCCTGGCTTCAGCCTCGTACAACCCTGTCAAATCCAGCCATCTGCAACATCAACCAAAGGATGGAAGAGCTCTCTATCTCACCCTGTCTCTTCCTCTTCATGGCTCTGCTGATTAAATGAAGAAACTAAATACATCTTTTAAAAGCATTGTGAAAAATAAGGACAACTTGAAATCTTCTCATTAATTGGGGGTTACCTTAATACTTAGTTACTGAAGTCTACATTCTTAAGGAGTTAGTATAAAAGTATAAGAAGAAGAGCTTTAAACGTCCAAATGCAGTTGTCCAAGTGTGTCCAAGGTTCTTCATTCACTAGTTTCACCAAAGACAAAAAATATTCAGAAAAAAGTAATATGTCTGACCTGAACATAGATTATTTTTTCTTGATACAATTCCCTGGCAGGGGAGATACAGTTCTCTAAATAATACCATGTATAGGCAGAATTTACATTTCATTAGGTTTCATGGATAATCTAGAGATGAAGGAAGTATATGGGAGGGTGTGCTTAGGTTATTTGCATGCAATAATTACATCATTTTACCTAAGGCACCCAAATCTATGTTGATTTTTGTATCCACCAGGATCTTGAAATAAAAATTCCATGGATACTGACATCTGCACAGTGCTGTTGCATGAGTATGCTGTCTGATAAAGGGCAGGTTTCAGAGCACATAATCACAGCAGGACTCTTTGCATCTGAAATATGCAGAATCGTCAGGTCCAGGATCTTCTGAGTGTTATGGAATGAATCCAGTGATGATAGAAGTCTCTGCGAAATCTTGCTTTATTGCTCCTTCACTTCTCCTTGTATATTCTTCCCCCCCCCATATCCTAATTTAGCTGGGATATTGGATATAGATGAGTCCAATTAGCTGGTTATTCGTCTCTTAGGATAACTTTTATTGTTGGGGAAGCTGGAACATAGGTTTTCAGCTTAACGGAGAGACTTAAGGGTAATGACCATTTGTTCCCCTTTGGATTATGTTTGGTTGCATTATAATTGGTTGGATTGCCGTATGGACTTGTGATTTGTCATTTTTAGTATGCTCTATTATCACCAAGTATGGTTAATAAAGACTCCTTAATAAAACCTTAGACATGTCTGGTGTGATCTTGTTCGCACCCTGTAACACTGGGTTGTGAGATTCATTTGAGATTCTGAAAGAAAACAAGGAAAGATTTTTGGCATGATTTTCTTGAGCAAACTCATAAATAGCTACCTGCAAATTATGTGAGATTTTTTAAGACATTAGGATATATTTTCACATATAACAGATGCTTTCACAGAAGATATCATAACATGAACTTTCAAAGTATGTTTAATTAATTAATTTGCAGGTATCAATAATTTATCTTTAGACTTATTTATCAAAAATAGATACACTTAGGGACCTAGCACGACAGCTCAGTGGTTTAATCCTTGCCTAGTATGTTCTGGGATCCCATTTGGGCATCAGTTCATGCCTTGGGTGCTCCTATTCCCATTCATCTCCCTGCTTGTGCCATAGAAAATCAGTAGAAGATGGCCCAAAGTCTTGGGCCCCTGCACCAGGATGGGAGACCTGGAAGGATCTCTTGGATCCTGGCTTTGGATCAACTCACCTCCAGCCATTTGTGGCCATCTGGGAAGTGAGCCTATGACAAATGGAAGATCTACCTCCCCAACCCTTTGTAAATTCACATTTCAATAAAAATAAATGAATCTTAAAAAGATATATTTAAATTCAATTTAGTATCATGGATTTTACAGCATGATGTGATTTCTACAGATGAAAGATGACAAATCAGTTTTGTTGTCATTGATGCCTAATCACATTCATGGAAATTTACCAATGGCTTTTGAAAAATAGGAGTGATGTTCTTTTAAATCCTCCCAAGTAGCATTCCTTCCATTCAAATGCCTTTTAGTTTTTGCTCCTTGTCACTCTATCTCTTTCTCTATCTATCTATCTTCTCTTTTTCTCTATATCTATCTATATGTATCTATATCTATCTATCTATCTATCTATCCATATATAAAATATATTGACTTTCATCCCTACATTCACTCATCATGGAACACAGTCTTCAAGCATCCAGTTTGGACAGAGGGACTAAGGCAGGCCCAGGGCTTGATGACGACATTGAAGATGAAGTTGACATCTCTGTGTATGGCAAGGAGGAGCTCCTTCAGGTGGTAGAAGCCATGAAAGCACTGCTGTTGAAAGAAAGACAGGAAGAGCGGCAACGGGAGATGGAGCTCCGTGATGAAATCTGCAATGAGATGGTGGAGCAGAGGCGACAGCAAGAACAGTGGTGCAGTGAACATTTGGACACCCCAAAGGAACTGCTGCAGGAAATGTATGAAGAAAAATGAAAGTTCTCAAGGAGTCACTGACAAGTTTTTACCAAGAAGAGATTTAAGAGTGGGATGAAAAGATTGAAGAGCTAGAAGCTCTCTTTCAGGATAGACAGCAATCAGTGGCCAATCTACAGCCAGGGTCTGAATTGTCCCTTCGGAAGTCACAAAGGTTGGCAGCTTCTACCTCCACCCAGCAGCTCCAGGAGGTTAAAGCTAAACTAGAACAGTGCAAGACAGAGTTAAACTGCACCACAGAAGACTTGCAGAAGTATCAGAAAATGTTAGAACCGTCACCTTCTGCCAAGCCCTTCATCGTTGATGTAGAGAAGAAGTTAGAAGAGGGTCAGAAGAAGATTGCTGCGGACAGAGCTTCAAAAACTCGGTGAATCTCTCCAGTCAGCAGAGCGAGCCTACTATCACAGCACTGGGGCAGGAAAACTCTGCCAAGCCTTCACCACTTGTGATGACATCTAATCAAACAGGACCAGACCTTGGCTGAGCTGCAAAATAACACGATTCTAGTCAAACTGGACCTACGGAAGAAGGCATCCTGCATTGCTGAGCAGTATCATACTGTGCTGAAACTCCAAGGCCAGGCCTCTTCAGCTAAAAAGTGTTTTGGTGCCAACCAGGAAAACCAGCAACCAAACCAGCAACCCCCAGGAAAGAAACCTACTTCCTCGGACACCCACCTACCAAAGCTCTACAGACTGCAGTATTTTTTTCTCTGATCTTGTGTTCACGATGCTCCCCACTACTAAAATCAGAACCTTTTGGCAAAAAATATTAAGGCCGTGAGAAGGAGAGCTTGTTTATCGCTCTCGGGTGATTCAGCCACTCAGCTTAATAGGTCTCTTAAGCTTTACCTTATACTTGGCTCTCTACACAGAATGTAATACTCAGATACTAGTTGTCTTCTCCATTTTGTATTATAATCACCTATTCAAGCTCATATTTTTTTACTCACATGGTTTCTATACACACAAATAAGTATATAAAATAAAGATATTGTTCATAAATAAATATATATATAAAAATATATTGCTTGTGAGAAGTAGCCACTTACCTTTGGGCTAATAAGGCAATGTTTCTAAAAATTATTGTGTGACAGCAATTTGGTTTTTTTAAATCTGAGTTTTTCGATAGCAAGCTAGAGTACTTCCCACTTGGGAGAAGAGTTATCACCATATTAAAATGGATCCAAATTTCAATCAGATTCTCTGACATCATCGAAATGTGGCTTACATTTGAGAGACAGAAAGAAAGAAGAAATAAATATGTCAACTGACTTCAATATATGGGTTTTGGGTGTTGTATCATCATCACGGCTTAGATTCATTTTGTTGTGTTCTTTACAAACTTCCTTCAAGGTGAAAAAACAATTTAAAAAATCTTAAAAATAAAAATAAGATGGACACGACCCAAGACCCTTTGATAAATTACAAGGAAAAATAACCTCCAGTACAATATGCAATAGCTTCATAACTTAATTTGATGAGGAAAAACATTTTGTTTAGCCAACCTCACATAGTCTCTCTTTCCTTTATAAAGATCTATCTATTTGAAAGTCAGAGTCAAAGTGAGAGGGAGAGACAGAGATGGAGTGTGCCTATGTAACTGGGAACATGAACATGTGCGTGAGAAAGAGGAAGGAGGAGGGAGGGAGGGAGGGAGGGAGAGAAAATGAGAGAGAGAGAGGCTCTTACAAGGAGGTACAAACATATGAATAGAAGATTTGTTGTGACACTCGGGTTGCCCTTTGGCTCATGACTTCGAACCTGGGAAAATACATGAAGTTTTCAGCTCCTCCTGGGAGCATAAGAGGATATTCTGACAAGTGTGTGTCACATTCACAGGTGGGAAGGATGGGAAGAGACCAAGTGATTGCTGTCAATTTTAGAACAGGCAAGAGTTCCCTAGGAACACAAGAGTTGTAGTGACCCACTGCAGAGTACACTGGGAGAACTAAAGACACTTACACGCCTGGATTCCTGCGGGTTAGGCTATTTTGTGTGTTGCTGTATGTCCAGTGAAAAAGCTGTGCTTCAGAATGTTTACTGAAGAAAATCTACCCTGTCATTATATATTTTCATCATTTTCTTCAAACCATAGTGACAGATGTTGGTACATGAAGACTATATTTATTATCCACATAAGCATCAGATTGATTTTGGAGGAATCTCAAGACTTTTTCTTCTGGAACGCTACTCCAGAAACTGATGCACAATTCTAAATGCCAGATGGGGCCATTGCATGCAAAATGGAGTAGAAGTAGTGGAAGTGTCAGGAGAGCATTTCCATTTCATGCTGAACTTCTTGTCATTGGACTAGTCCTCATTTATTGACTCTGAACTTGTCTCTTTCCATTTTTAGCACCCACGCCATATACACACACACATGCACACACACACATAGACTCACAGATGATTGACCACAGAGTCATATTTCTTGTTCGCTTCAGCCACCATGAAATTAATTAACTTGAATCATGCTTGGGAAAATTGAAGATAACAAAGGAGTATCAGTATATATGATCTTATTCCAACACACCACACAGTCTAAGAGAGCAATTTGTGGATCTCACAGTAGATGTTGAAACTGAACTATATTTTGCTGCCACAGAATTGTTGGGACTGCTGTCAGCACACAGCAGGTGGTTAGAAGCTGGGAAATTTTATGAAATCCATTCATATTACAGTGCATTACATGTAAACCTTGGCAATAAAGTGCTAAACTGTTCAGGGAGTAAGATGCAAATACTAGAAATGACTTTTCCTCAGCAACACTTTAGGCAATGACACTTGAATTAAAGCAAAGAAAATTTTAGTATGCTAGTGATGATTTCTGTTTTTTTTTTTTTTTCCCTGAATGCAATGCCAAAACTATTGCTATTACCTTTCATGGATAAGGTGTATTCCCTATTTTGGCTCCTGATGAAACAACAGATTTATTAAAATACAGAACTAATCAATTTAATGTTGTGAAAACAACATTTGTGAAGATCCTAAAATAATGTAAACAAACATGTTGAAAAGTGGATTTAGTTTTATAGGTTTTGTAGTAGATTTTCTTTTATTTGTTTACTTAGAGATGGGGCCTGGCGGCGTGGCCTAGCAGCTAAAGTTCTCGCCTTGAACACGCTGGGATTCCATGTGGGCGCCGATTCTAGTCCCAGCAGCTCCACTTCCCATCCAGCTCCCTGCTTGTGGCCTGGGAAAGCAGTTGAGGACAGCCCAAAGCTTTGGGATCCTACACCTGTGAGGGAGACCCGGAAGAGGTTCCTGGCAACTGGCTCCAGTTCGGCACAGCACCGGCCGTTGTGGTCACTTGGGGAGTGAATCATCGGAAGGAAGATCTTCCTCTCTGTCTCTCCTCCTCTCTATATCTGATTTTGTAATAAAAATAATAAAAAAAAAGATCTTCCATCCACTGATTCTTCCCAATTGGCCACAAAAGTAGGGTTGGGCCAGGTTAAAGCCATGAATTGGGAACTCCATCTTAGTCTCTCACGTGACAGACAGGGACCCATGCCCTTTACTAATCATTTCTCTCATCCCAGATGTATTTGTAGGATCACAAGTGTAGCAGATGGGACTTTAATTGGTCCTTTGATATGGCGTGGCAGTATCAGAGGGATTCCACGGCACCACCTTGTTGGTCCATGTAATAAATCATAAGTGAACACTTGGGCTATAATTTGACTTACCACAAGTAAATTGCCCACGGCCATGAAGACATGCTTCCCATTTCCTTATCACAACTAAACCGTAATAAAGAGGTTGGAATTTTTCTTTCTGAAAAAGGACATTTCAAAGTTCTTAAAAAAAGAAGAGTTCATGTGGAAAAGCTTATTCCATGAGCCCCAACATAACTGTGGAAATTGCCATTCCAAGGTGATGTCACATTTTGGATTCAACACAATGACAGTAGATGGTCACTTAGGAAGTCCAGGCTCATCCCTCGCAAATTGATCAAAATAAAGCAGTAGCTGTGAGATGTGGAGACGTTCCACAGGTTCTGTCTACTACAAGAACAGACCAAGACAAGGCAAGTCAATGTTCATGATTTTTCCCCATGTTCAGAAAAATTGCTGTGTTCCATGTCACATCTTTCATTGAAATTAAGTAGTCCTTCAGAGATAGGAAGGGAATAGTGGATGTTGGCATTTGTAAGCCAACCTGGTCCAGAAAGATTCGCTTGTTTCAGAAAATGTACAGTGAGGACAACTCCCAGCCTCTATGACACAATGGCGTTTAACGGGTTTAGATGTGCAAATCAATCGCTATGAGGCTGGAAGTTCTTGTTGCACTGATTGAAATCCAGAAAAGAAATAGTTCTTTTTATTTAGCATGTTTAAGATTTAGACCCATTAAGTGTCTAATGATACTGTAAAAAGCATCTCTTTCATTTTCTGTCCCATTTTTGAAAAGTGATTCTTTTTCATTTTACTAAGACTATGACTTTTTTTTCCAACTTAATCACAATCACCTTCATATCATGCTAGCATCATAATATGGGTATATAGCCCAGAGATTGTACTTACTATGTTACTTACACCAAGATTCTGGTCAAATACTATTTTACATATATGTCTTGAGTTTAATTCACAGCTTTTATGGCACAATGATATCAATCTTCTCATTTTTTATTTATTATTAGTATGTTAAGAGGAAGCTTGCTATTGAGTACTAGACTAGATCTAGAGAATTCAAAGAACATGATTATGTCTCCAATTGTTACAAATTGTCTTTGGTTAATCAGCTCTCCAGCCCAGAAGAACTAGGAAACCTTAAAGATGACATTTAGCACATATTTGAAATTTTATACTGCTGAAGTACGGATTTCCATTTTCTCCTGTTGATCTACCTCCGAGGGTGGATGTAATGTTAGATCTAATGAGAAGATTCACTGGACAGGAAAGAAGCAGAAGGAACAGACCCAGGAGAAGGGCACCCTGTGGTGGCACAGCACAGTGCACACCCAGGGGAGCCCATCCTGGTGGAGGTATGAACTTCTCTGTTGAACATGCACCAACGCAGGTCAACACTTTGTGAAAACAGGGTCCATCCTTCTGTTCATGATAAAACATGCTGAACTACAGAATCAAGATCACTACAGCGACGTATGTATTTGTTGCATTTCTTAAAAACAAGCAAACAAAATAAACTTTAATGAGGAAAGTTTTCACAAACCATTAAATCTAACAATGTAGTATTATTTAATAAAACTATGGATTTATATATCCATCATGCCAATTAAGCATCTTCATTAAAACAGAAGATATCTCTCTCCTCTCTTCTTTTCTCCCACCTTCAACTTTAAAAATAAATCTTCATTAAAAGAAGAGAATAGGGGGCCCGGCGGCGTGGCCTAGCAGCTAAAGTCCTCGCCTTGAAAGCCCCAGGATCCCAGATGGGCGCCGGTTCTAATCCCAGCAGCTCCACTTCCCATCCAACTCCCTGCTTGTGGCCTGGGAAAGCAGTCGAGGACGGCCCAATGCATTGGGACACTGCACCCACGTTGGAGACCCGGAAGAGGTTCCAGGTTCCCAGCTTCAGATCGGCACAGCACCGGCCATTGCGGTCACTTGGGGAGTGAGTTATCGGACGGAAGATCTTCCTCTCTGTCTCTCCCCCTCTCTCTATATCTGACTTTGTAATAAAAATAAATAAGTCTTTTTTTAAAAAAAAAAGTAGAGAATAAATCATTCTAAGCATGATTGTATTTCTGTGCTAAAATAATAATAAAATCTAATAAAAAAATCCAGGTAAACGGTATGTGCTATTGGTGGAGGTGAAAAATATAGTCTGGTAAATGGGCAAAGACATCTTTAATAGGGGAGCAGGAGCTTAAAGCCAAAGAGCACTTAGTAAATGGAAGGATATATGGGTATTTTGTGATGCAAAAGATATTAAGGAGTTTTGGGGTAAAGGAAATTAGGCATCCTGAGAAAAGAGATGAGTAAGAATCTTAAGATTGTGCCATAAACTATTTTAGTAAATATTTCCGATCCATTCAATGTTAGTCCCATTAAGATTTTGGTGTAAAGTGTTTGGAGACCACCTCACCCCTCAGGGAGTGTACCCTGAGGAAACTGTTCAAATTCAGATTTTGGTACTCCACAGCCCAAGCCCATATCTCTTGGGTGAACACTAGGTATATGCGTTTTTAAGAGGCTATCCATGGTTATCTCATGTTTGCCAAAGTTCAATAATAACTGTTTTTCTGTGAATATTGTTTAAACCATTTGTGGACAAAATTGTGTATTGAGAAATGTATTTTCTTATTCCCATAAACATGGAATTTTTGGTTGACTGTAGCCATCTGAAAATAATGTATTTGATGTAAGATAAGCCATGACAACTTGTTTAATATTGAAGGTTTGATTTCTTCACCAAATTAAACAGACATGTTTTCACTGTTGAAATTGAATGACATGACAAAAACCTTGAAATAATGTATACAAGAGAAAAGAGATGTATATTCCACTGTTACATATAACTGGGTGTTAGATGGTGTTTCAGGTTTCTGATAGTTCTTTTGAAATCAATAAATAACACTGAGAAGCAATAAAAATGAATGCAGATGAGATGAATTGCCTTTAAAAGTCACCCATAACACAAAAGTACACAGCACAAACCTACGACTAGAGACCACATTCACTTTACAGTTTGAAAAAAAAATGAACATATCACCACTGCCAATGTAGTATTTATTTCAGATCCTGTATCTGGGGGAGGGGAGGCTGTACAAGCCAGCCCAGGGAATTGTGGGCAAGTCTGCCAGAAACAGGTGAGAGCCTTGCAATGTGGCACACACAGTGAGGTGCTGTTCAGAATACAGCTGTGCTGTGTAATTTTGTGTTACTGTGTAGGGTAGGGGCAGTGACTTGACGGCTATGGGGTGTGTTTTCCTGTGTGTGCAGAGGTGAGCACTGCTGAAGCACGAACAGCTTTTCATTTGGGGGTGATCATGGATGGGTGGCCTGACCAGAAAAATGATGGAGTGACGAAGCAGACTTGCCAAGTGATGACATGAACAAAGGTCTGTATCTAGTTTTTATCCAATGTTGTAAAATTTGTGCATGTTTTTTTCATTGTTGCTTAGTAATTGGAGAAAAAAAAAAGCCTCCACTTTCCTAACCAACCTTTGCAGGGGTACATCACTGGGGAGTGAAGTATGACTGGCCTAAGCCATTGACTGGAAACATCTGTCCCTGACAAGTCTTTTCCCCACCCAGCAGCCCTCTGTGGGTGTACTTCACTGTGAAATAAAGCAAGCCAGTGATGTCCTTCGATTATGTGTTGTGGGCTAAGGAGTTGATTAGCGCTCATTGAGCTGGGTAGGAACAGGAACTGGGCTTGTGGCTAAAAACACCTAGACTAATTGGACTCCTCTGCATCCAATATCTTGCTAAATGAGGATGTGGGGGAAGAGTATAAAAGGAGAGGTGAAGGGGCAATAAGCGAGACTTCACAGAGACTTCTACCATGACTGGTTTCCTGTCGGTGCTTCATCCCAGACCCTCTGGTTCTGCTGGCCAAAGCAATTGTGTGCTTTGTCAACTCATTTATGTGACTTTAACAAAATAGTGAAACTTGCTAACTGTGCCAGAAGTCTGTTAGTCATTTGTATATTGCATGGCATTTCTTTTTTTCTTTTTTCTGTTTGAGCGTCACAAGTAGAATCATTTTTAACTTCATGACAATTGATAGTCCTAACAATTGCTGAGCTAATTTGGAACTAACAATCTTGCTGTACAAAAGAAAAAACATGGTGCTTGTGTTCAATAAATGTTTGAAAAAAGAAAATAAAAGTCACCCATCCCTATCAACTTGTTTTGTTTACAATAAAACACTATGGAATATTTTGTTCCAAACATGAATTCTAAATTAGCGCCGCTGAGTCACTGGAAATTAATCACTTTTATCTCTATTTAGTATAATTATATGTAGATGTATTTTCTACAATACTTCTGTGTTAGGAGTCACAGATTTACAGGCCTTAGACTTGGCATGCCTGACAACCTGCTGCATTGCAAGACCTACCTTGGGCAAGCAGGGCCACAACAAGCAGGATATTGAGGCCCGAACATCCCATGCAAAGCAAGCGGAACAGAACCTCCTCCCTTGTTCCTGTTCAAATAATTAGTTCCTCCCTTGTTTCAATATAGATGATTAGTTCCTCCCTTGTTTCAATGAAGGTCATTAGTTCCAGGAAACCCTTCCCCTACTCTTCCTCCCCTAGGGAAGAAGGTATATATATGAGAAATAAAATAAAGAGCAGGAGGCACTCTTTTTCACCAAGTACGTGTGTCCATGTGTTTCTTGGGCCAGCAGCCCGGGGGCCAGCAGCCTGGCATTGCCAGTCCACCCTCATGGTTTGAGCATCATGTCCTGCAGGTCGGGACACATGTAGGCCAAGAAGTGCCTAGGCTCTTTGAGTCTAGCTTTGTGTTTGTTTTGTTTAGGAATTGGTTTACTTTGCAGCAATAGAAATCATCCTGCACCAAACTTCAAAGCTCATGTGAATGTCACAACTGCTTAAATAAGAGTGTCCCATGAGTGAGATTACTAAATCAAAGACTATTTCTATTTTAAATTTTAATAGATAGCAACAGACCCATTTAAAATGCACTGTAGTTGCTGCATGAAATCCATAGCAAATCAGTTATTTCTCAGTGACTATGCCATGGATAAATGTGCAGTAATAATTTAGATTTTTCTCTTCCTTGTTTTGTGTGCTCACACACTGACAATGATTTATTTGCAGTTTGTTATTTTGTCATGCAGCTAGGATCTATTTTTTATAGTTGGTGATATAAATGTATATGCATATACACCGTCAATAGCATGAGTTGGGCATAGTTCATTCCAAAGAGAGTGTTGAACTGCTGGCTTTGCTTGTATTTTTACAACCATGTATTTTACCAGTTCATTTACATAGATATTTTTGTCTGCAATTTCAGAGTCTAACCCCTGTGATGTTAATGTGGCTATGTAAATTTTCTCAAGAATTGTGAATATAGTAGTTTTATATTAATATTTTTCAGTTTTGGCATTCATTTTTATACAAATTATGTCATAAGGTTACAAAGTTTGGATTTTTATATGATCTAAATGAATTATACTTTACACAACCAGTTAATAAAAGATTATTTTTCCCTGAAATTAATTATTAATTTCCCCAATGATACTATCCTTTAATGTGTCACATGTATGTTTCTTAGTTTTGTAGAGATTTAAGTATATGGAAAACTTTCGTGCTCACAAAAGTTCTCTTCAAAGTTGTTTGCTATTTGTTTTATAAGTCCAAGTAGAGAAAGAGAGAGAGAGAGAGAGAGAGAGAGACAGAATGAGAGATGCTTGAATCCACTACACTGTCCGTGTGACCAGAGAACGGCTAGTGTGAGCCAGTGTCAAGGGTCAGGATTAAATTCAGATCTTCCATGGGAATGCAGGACCTCGGTGCTTCAGCCACCCCCTGATGCCTCTCTCCTTCTGCACTGGAAGGAAGCAGGCATTGGGAGCCAGAGCTGGGAATTCCAAGTCGACATGGTATGGGAGTGGGTATCTTCATGACTAAGCTATTTAACTGCTTTTTTTTTTTTTTTAAATTTTATGGTAGTTGTCCAGGTGAGGGTTTTCTTTTTGGTTTTCTTGTTTAGTTCTAGCTTCAAATGAAAATTTTATAGAGTTTTAATGAAATGTGCATTAAAATCATGCATCAATTTATACAAGATTGCATATTTATCATGTAGTTTCTGTGCTTTTCTGGGAATTGTAGTGTTTTTTTTTTTCCTATTGTTATATTGACATATTATTACTGCTGTAGAATCAAAGAAAAATTAAAAATTTTTAAATATTTTTCTAAAGTCCAGCAATTTTTAATAATTTAGGGCCTGGCAGTGGCATGGCCTAGCAGCTAAAGTAATCACCTTGAACGCCCCAGGATCCCATATGGGTGCAGGTTCTAATCCTGGCAGCTCCACTTCCCATCCAGCTCCCTGCTTGTGGCCTGGGAAAGCAGTCGAGGACGGCCCAATGCATTGGGACACTGCACCCGTGAGGGAGACCAGAAAGAGCTTCCAGGTTCCTGGTTCCTGGCTTCGGATCGGCGCAGCACAGGCCGTTGCAGTCACTTAGGGAGTGAATCACCGGATGGAAGATCTTCCTCTGTCTCTCCTCCTCTCTGTATATGTCTTTTTTTTTTTTAAGATTTATTATTATTGGAAAGCCATATATACCGATCCGATGCCGGGACCAGGAACCTCTTCCGGGTCTCCCACGCGGGTGCAGGGTCCCAACGCATTGGGCCGTCCTTGACTGCTTTCCCAGGCCACAAGCAGGGAGCTGGATGGGAAGTGGAGCTGCTGGGATTAGAACTGGCGCCCATATGGGATTCTGGGGCTTCCAAAGAGAGGACTTTAGCCGCTAGGCCACGCCGCCGGGCCCCCGTATATGACTTTGTAATAAAAATAAATAAGTATTTAAAAAATACTTTATTAGAATACTTTATTCAATACTTTATTGGAATGTGTGAGGTTTTATAACCAATAGTTACATGACCAATAAATAGAAATAACTTGTTTCATGATTTTGTTAATTTTAATTATTTTTGGAAAACTAAAATGGAATTTTCAAATACTTCATTCAGTAGGATAAAAAGTGGGTTTTTTCTGTGATTAGCTAAAGGTAGAAAAATGTGCTGAAGGACTCACTCTCCTAGTTTTTCAGTCAAAGGCAGTTGTGTCAATCATGCCCCACTCACCTATCTAAATATGTAAAAGTTATAAATCAAAATAAAAAACATGCTTCATGCCCCTGTCATTTATACTGTGCAACCATAACTACCTGAAAAATAAAACACCAATTTAGAACATGTGACTTCTCAGGAGTCTACTCTCCAGAGCAAGGAGCCTGTGAATGGTGGCCCGAGTGGTATCTTCTGTCTCACCTTCCTACTCTGACATTTGTCGCGGCCACTGTGGCCCTCGTGGAGAATTTTGCTGGATAATCATAATGCCTGCCAGTAGGTATCTCAAATAGAGTAGAAACTTGTGATTTGCTTTATTTTTCTTTTTGTTCTCTCTGTTTATTCTTTACTTCTTTGTTATTCAGCTCACTTTGCATAATATTAAATACAAATTACAATGGTGACAATTCCTGTCGTGTTCCTGGCCTTATGGGAATTGCTTTTCAAGTCACACTGCTAAGTATGATTGTCCTATGTAAATGGAGTTGTATTTGATCCTACTATTTATCCATTATGTTCTGGACATTTTTAATACCAATGATTGTATAACTTTATAGAAATGCTTTTCTTCACCTGTGAGGATGAGAGTAAAGGCGTGCTCTTTAAATGTGTCAAGGTGATGTGTAGCATTATTATTTCTGATTTTGGATATTCTTTCACTCCTAATTTAGATTGATCTTTTGCTTCTTGATTAGCAAATTCAGTGACTGTGTTTAATCATACTTTTGAAGTCACTCATGAAACAGCTATACACTTGCCATTTTTCCAGTTTATGCTTTTTTTCTGCTTTCAAAATATACTGCTGGCTACCATGTGCTCACAGGTTCATTACCCTCTTCCCCACAAAAGAAGACGTTGCTGCCCTCTGGTGGTCAGCAGGAAAATATTTCAAGCCTGTGAGTACTTAGTTCCCCAACTGACCATTTTAAGACCACACAGTTCATGTGTGTGTGTGTGTGTGTGTTAGAGAGAGAGAGACAGAGAAAGAGAGAGACAGAGAGACTGTTACATTTCACTGGAGCTTACCCACATCCAAAGAGTAGTTATTTACTCAGTTTGTTGCTCTAACTTTTGGGAAAGTCAGTTATTTCAGCCCCTTTTGATTCTTCTGAGCTTGTTTCAAGACGACTTTGGCTTTGTAACTTATTAATGCCATGAGACAATCATAAGCACAAGGGCCAAAGGCAAGAATTAAAGGGTTGATTCTCTTTGGAATAAAATACTACTGTTGAGACTGAAGGCTGTAGGAGATGCCTTCCAGGTCCCTGAGGTTTTTCTCAGCTACTTCCATCTCCAAATAGTGTCCTAGGTAGCTTATAGATAAATGAAATACATACGTTCATGGGTGCAAAATTACTGACAGCCAGATTCGCACTAACTTATGAATGTGTAAGATGAATGAGAATAAACTGGAAAGCAAAATCAGAAATTGGAAAAAGGTTTCAATTGCTGACCAATCAGGAAACTTGCAAATACACACCTCAGCCCCAGTTTTCTGTCTCTAGGAACCTTCAAACCTAACTCCTCCGGAAGCCAGGTGATTAAGCCCTAGATTGTGGGATCCTTGCACTACACCTGGTAATGAATGCCTGCTTTCTTCTGATACCCTGGTGTCAGTGGTTGCTTTCTGCTTTTTGGGCAAGTGTGTCCAGTTAGGGGGTTCTACAACAGCATCTACAACCAGTTTGGGGTGTTGTTTGCCAATACTATCACACATGACTATAAACTGCTCTTTAAACCCTATGCTTGTAAAGCTAACAATAAATAGAATTTAAAAAGAATTTAAAAACAATAAAAAGAATTTAGTGTGTCATTAGTTTCATACCACATAGCAAATACTGTCCTAAGATATTGCTAAAACAAATAAACAAGCCTGTCATCCTGTGCTATGCGGATAACTATTTGTAACTTCGATAGTCCATGTTTTTGTTTCTTGACATTGCATTTTTCAAAGCATTAAACTATAATCTAATACGGGCCGAGCGGCGTAGTCTAGCGGCTAAAGTCCTCACCTTGAACATGCTGGGATCCCATATGAGTGCCGGTTCTAATCCTGGCAGCTCCACTTCCCATCCAGCTCCCTGCTTGTGGCCTGGGAAAGCAGTCGAGGATGGCCCAAGTTTTTGGGACCCTGCACCCGCGTGGGAGACCTGGGAGAGGTTCCTGGTTCCTGGTTCCTGGCTTTGGATCAGCACAGCACTGGCCGTTGTGGTCACTTGAGGAGTGAATCATTGGACGGAAGATCTTCCTCTCTATTTCTCCTCCTCTCTATATATTTGATGTTGTAATAAAAAACAAATAAATCTTTTAAAAAACTAATACTTTTAAAAACTAAAATGATGTGTGAATACATATAAAAATACTGAAGGATGCAATTTCCTAAGAACATAAAATCTTGAAAACTGAAGCATGATATGTAAATTATATGAATAAACCTGAAAAGATTAAAAGAAGACATCCCTCAGACTATGTCTATGCTACTTCAAAGATCAGTTAATGCCTATATCATAAGTGTCACAGTGTTACCAGATAGCTGAAGTGAAGATTTATCCTAGAATTTTCTTACACTGCAGGCACAATCTGTATCAAACTAGCCCTGTGTTATGTCCCTCATAAAATAGATGCAGAAGCACCTATATTATTATCAGACAAAATCCATCAATGTGTAAAACAATATCAAACAATTAAATTAAATTAAATTTTCACGTTTGTAATAATTGTGCAGCAAAATAAGCTGTTGATGTTATTCAATACATTATGAATTAAGCAAGAGATCAAATTTTCTGAATAAATAGAGAAATGTTACTGTATTTCAACATCCATTTGCTGTATTTATTTATGTTTCATTAGAAAGGTAGGTTTACGGAGAGGAGAGGCAAAGAGAAAGATCTTCCACCCTTTGGTTCACTCCCAAAGTGGCCACAATGGCCATAGCTCAGCTGGTTGAATTCAGGAGCCAGGAGCCTCCTGAGGATCCCTTACTTGGGCTCAGGGTCCCAGGGCTTTGGACCATCCTCTACTGCTTTCTGAGGCCACAAGCAGAGAGAAGAATGAGTAGTTCTGGAGGGTCTTCTGTCCAGAGGGCCCCGAGACCACTGAGGGGTGAGGCGACAGTGCCCTTCTGCAGCAGAAACACTGGAGACAAGCTGGTGGTGAAGAATATGGAATATCTGTTTATTTTAGAGAAGTCACAAACTTATATAGGTCGGGAAAAGGGGCAGGCAGAAGGGTGGTCCCGACAGTATTTATACTCAATAACAGCACTGTGACAGACCAGTAGGCATGTCTATCTCTTTGTACACTCCAACTAAGTTACAGGTCTGGAACCACAGGAATCACAGGACGGTATGTCTCAGTATTTGCTGAAAAGTAGGATGAATCTAACAAACATTTGACTTCCTAGAGTTGTTTACCAAACACGTCCTAGCACAGTTCACTGAAGAGGTAGAGAAGAGAGACTGGGGTGCAGCCTGTTCCTTTTGCTGCATGCCCAGTGAATAGGTCATGCTGGGGACTCTGTTTGTTGAGCCTCTTGTCACAGGTTCTCAAAGGGACATAGTGTGTCGTGTGCCTATGGCTTCCATATGGGTTAAGCCGGTGGAGATACATGGGTGATCTCCCATAGGTAGTGGAGCAGCTGGGACATGAACTGGTGCCCATGTGGGGTACTGGCACGTACAAGGTGAAGATTTAGCAATGAACCATCATGCTAGGTCCAATCTATTGGCAAAAATAAGCAAAACACGACTAAGTAACTCAGGATCAGTTTTTTAGTCAATGGTAGCAAAACAAGCAACCCTGTGAAAAAAATAAGCACAGGAATTGAAAAGACATTTTTTAAAAGAACACATTCAGGAGATGTATGCAAAAATGTTCAGACATCCTAGCAGCCAGGATAGGTTCAACCTAGCTCTAGTGAGACTGGTATACATTCACATCTTTACTAACAAAGCAAGCTGGTGTGAATGTGGGGAGAAAGATGCCCTCCATCACTGCTGGTGGGAGTGTAGGCTAGTACAACTGCTATGTAACTCAGTGTGGAGAGTATTTGGAGAACTACAAAGAAACCTGCCACATGACCTGGCTATCCTGCTCCTAGGAATATACCCAAGAGAAGTAAAATCTGCGTATGTGAAAGGGATCTCCAACCCTGTGTTACAATAGTGAAGACATGGAAACAATCCAGATGCCTGTCCAAAGAGGAATGCTTAAAGCAATTGCTGTGCATCTACTCAATGGAATACTACTCAGCCATTAAAAAGGATGAAATTCTACCATTTGAAACTAGAAGGTCCCAACTAGAGACCATTATGCTTAGTGAAATACATCAATCCCAAAAAGGCGCATATCATTTGTTCTCTAAGACAGTTTTCATGCAAAAAACAAGATCAATGGCCCTTTCAATACTGTTTGTGCTGCATCTCATAGGTTTTGATATTTTGTTTTATTTTCATTTCTGCAAAAAAGGCTTTTTTTTCCTTATTAGTTCTGTATAATCTGGTATACTCCTCCCCCAAATACCTAACCCCGAATGATTTCCCCCATATTGTCACAAAAGTACATTTCTTCATACAGGGCTACAATTCCATCAGTCTGCGCTTTAAGTGTGCCCCTAGATTGCTGATACAGACAATGTCAGAGAGTGCATCATCCTATTGTCCAGATGTGCCCAACACTTTCATTTGGAGTCTATCTTTAATTCAGAAGTAGGGTGCATGTTGCAATGAGCCTTCACATCGGGGTGCGGTAGTCTCCATTACTCCATTACTATACATTTCAATTTGCATGATGGCTTCCTTATATCAGAGAAAACATATGGTATTTGTCTCTTGGGGACTGACTTATTTCACTGAGCATAATGGTCTCTAGTTGGGACCATCTAGTTGCGAATGGTAGAATTTCATTCTTTGATTCTGTCAGTTGTTCCTTTTCTTTGTTGATCATTTCCTTTGTTGCACAGAAGTTTTTTTATTTTGCTGTAGTCACATTTGTTTATTCTGTCTTTGACTGTGTTTTTGGCATCTTTTTTAAGAAGACTTCCCTGTTCCTATTTCTTAAAGAGTATTTTCTATGTTTTCTTTAAATAGTTTGATGGTTTCTGGGTGTAGATTTATGTCTTTGATCCATTTAGAGCTGATTTTTTGTATATTGTGACTGCTGCGGGTCTTGCTTCTTAGTTCTGCAGGCTGCTATCCAGTTGTCACAACATCATTGGTTGAGTAGACCAGGCTTTTTCCCTGGATTGTTTTCAGTTTTCTTGTCAGAGATTAGTTGACTGTACATGTGTGGGCTCCCTTCTGGTGTTTCTATTCTGTGTCATTGTTCTTCTTTGTTTCTGTAGCAGTACCAGACTGTTTTGATGACCACTGCTCTGTAGCGGGTCTTGAGGTCTGGAATTACAATTCCTCTAGCTTGCTTTTTATTCTTCAGGATGTCTTTGGCTTTTCATACTCTGTTATGTTTCCAGATGAACTTTTGTGTGTGCTTTTCTATTTCTGAGAAGAAGGTTGCTGGGATTTTGTTTGGGATTGTGTTGAATCTGTATATTACTTTTGATAATATAGACATTTTGATGATGTTGATCCTGCCAATCTAGGAACATGATAAGTTTCTCCATTTTTCAATGTCTTCTTCTGTTTCCTTTTTTAATGTTTTATAATTTTCATCATGGAGGTCTTCCACATATTTGCTTAGCTTAATTCTTAGGAATTTAAGATTCTTCTCCAACATTTTAAAGAGGACTGTACTTGCAACTTTTTTTTTGACTTTTTAAAATTAATTATTATGCATTATGTGACAGTTTCATAGGCTCTGGGAATCCCCCCACCCCTCCCCACGCCCCTCCCCCCTGGTGGATTCCTCCACCTTGGTGCAGTGTTACAGTTCAAATTCAATCAAGATTCTTTCCTTGCAAACATACACCGAGTCCAGCTACCGGTTGTCCAGATGGGTTGAACAGTTTCTTGGGGAGACCATTCCTGGCTCCACCTCTGGACCCCCACCCTCCCTCACAATGACCATCAGGATCGCTCCAAAAACCCCTCATAGCAAACAAACAATCATACAAACTAAAAAAACCTAAAATAAATAGACAAACAACAAAAAGTAGAGCTTGGAATCTGACAGGAAAGAGCTAGCATGGATTTGCTCATGCCTCGCTGGGTGGGACACGAAGATTAGTCACTCTTCCCCGTGGTGTTGGGGACTTTCCTGCACATCCCCCCCCCAAAAAAAATGTTCTGCACCTTAATTGTTGACAAATGTCTTGTTAGAGCTACAAGCCAGTCTAGATTATCCTAAAATCTGCCAAGATCAGTAAAATTATACTTCAACACAACAAATGGCTAAATACTAAAATGAAATAGACACGAGACAGCTGAATGGTACCTTATAGCCAGTTTAAGGTATATAGCAGCCGGTCCTGTATATAAACTAAAATTGAAATGTCAATGAGCAAATCATAGGTTGTGGTTAAGAACTTGTTTTTTTGGTTTTTTTTTTTAACATACTGGTTACGCAAAACCATGTCAATTCCATAATGTTACAAATTGCTGTTAATGTTATATTGGGACTCTTAATTGACTGGGATGATATTGTACTTGCAACTTCTTTCTCAGCCATGGAATTATGTCTGTGACTAGTACCATTGATTTGTGTTCATTCATTTTATATCCTGATACTCTGTCAGTTTCTTAGGAGTCTCTTAACTGAGTTTTTTGGTTCTCCTATGTAGAAAATTATGTTATCTGCAAATAGAGATGGTTTCAGTTCTTACTTTCCAATATGGATTCTTTTAATTCCCTTTTCTTGCTTACTAGCTCTAGCAGGGACTTCCAATAATATATGTATGGAAGAGTAGTGGTGCCTTTGTTTTTTGTAGCTGCTATTCCTTTTCTCTTTCACAAGAACGGTTTTGAGTATTATTTGTAGGGCAGGTTTGGAGAAGGTGACTTATTGGAGATTTTCTTTATTGTAGAATAATTTTATTTCATTTTCAAAGACAAAGGAGAGCTATACAGGATATGTTATTTTTGGCTAAAATTTTTCCCTTTTTGAGTTTGGAATATATAACTCTGTTTTCTCCTGGCTTTGTAGTGTTTCCTCTGAAAGGTCAGCTGTTGGTTTGAGTGGGAAAAACAATACATAGGAGGGTCACGGAACTCCTAACAGATTTAATCAAAAATCAAACTTCACCATGAAGCATGATAATCAAGCTTTCTTCAGTTCAACATAAGGAAAAAAAATCCCTAAATGTGCACGTGAGAAAAATCAAGTGTCATGTAGAGGAGCTCTAATCAATCTCAAGGCTTTTCATTTAAAGGGCTGTATAATAACTATGTAATACAGACTATTGTATCCAAATGTGAAGATACAACGCTGTGTGCACATCTCTACTTCCAAATCAAAAATGGTCCAATGGAACTGTTGAATATCTTTTGACAATAGGATGCTGGACTTTCTGCTATTGTCCATACCTACAATACCAAGATACGCTTAAATAGCAGAGTGATGGACTTATGACTATATATGAAGGACTATCCCATTGCAATAATATAGGAGAAATCATTGGTAGGTGGTGATTTGGGAAGAAGCCCAGGGATATCCCAGTGTGTATAGAAATGTATCATAAAATAATAAAATAAATTTAATAAAAAATTAAGGTGAATCCCAAAGCAGAAAACAGCTTGTGTTGAGCCACAGAAATAATGGTCAGTATAGCCAGATTTCAAAATGTATATTACAAGTTTTAAAAGTTTTAAAAGATATAAACTGACAGTGTTCATGATACCCCCACTAGAATGTGATGCTCCATGCAGCAGTAATCAGTGACTGCTTGGGCAATAGATTTGTTTTGACATCTGTAAACCTTGTAATCTTGGCTTACTCATCTCAGGCTGCAACTCTACCTGTACAAGGGCAGGCTGAACTAACCCAGGTGTCCCATCCCTGTCAAATTTAAAGCTCTGGTTTTATATATGCTTGAATGGAACTTTATATCCCTTGCTGGATGCTCATTAAATGTTTGCTGATGGATCTTCCACAACCTACGATAAATTGAGCTGTGCTGGTTTTCATTTTGGATGAGCAAGAGTAACTGACTCATGCCCTAAAAACATTTTTATTGTCCTGTCGTCTGTGTGGTCAAGAATCATATTTGATTGAAAGCATGGTTTTCTTGTATAAAAAAACAGCACTCGACGTTTCATCCTGTTTTGTCTCTAGGAGCCAAGTTTTTTGAGAGGGATGTTATAAATGCTTGGCTTTTCACCTACCATGTCTCAGAGAATACAATGTAAGGATATTTCTTCTGGCCAAAGAAACTTGATCGGTATGTTCTCACAGGAGTTGTTCACGGTAAAAATGGTGATTTGTCTTCCTCATTGGCAGTACAAAATTCAACTTAGGTATTTGCCTCCTACCTGAGCTTTACAGAGGTCTCAAAGGCCCCATTCCTCCTCCCTTATCATCACAATGTGAGTCTCCAGTCAGTCATGGCAAAATGGAAATAATGCCATGGGTGGCCAGCTCTGTGGTACGACAGATTTAATGCATGTGAGGCTCCCTGCCTCTTACATACTGCCAAGAATGGTTTTAAAATCAGCACATTCCACACTATTAAAGTAATGTTATATAAAATTGAAAATACCTCCATGATGAACTTCAAAAATTCAATGGAAAATGGATTTGAAACATGTTACATTTTTTCAGAAATCTTCATATATATATATGTTTATATAGGAATTACATATGAGATTTCTATATATATATATGCATTTATGAATGAGAGGCTCAAGAAGCTTTAGATATATATACATACGTATAAAATTATTAATTAAATATGCAATTAGATTTATTCCAATTATTTACATATGCATACATAAAATGTCAAAACACAAAATGTTGAAATGAAAATAAACAGAGAACTTAAAGATGAACTAACATTTCATGAACTATTTTTTTTAAGGAAGGTGGAATTGCACTTTATTTCTTCAATTTTCCTATGTGGTAATTTATGTGCTTTGCATTTTAGGGACTAGTTGCCTGTATTTCAAACCACAAGAGACATTTGTAATATTCCTCCAAGTGCTTTCTATGTTCTTAGGTTTGCTGGACAAAATGAAGTATACTCGTCCACTGAATTGGAATCACAGTGGTTTTGTCCTTTAATATAGCTTAGCAGTGGGCAGGTGTTAGGTGCAGTGTGTTAGACTGTGTTCCAGGATGTCGGGGCTGGATCCTGCCTCGACCTCAGCTGCAGCTTTCTGCCACTGCACTCCCTGGGAGAGAGCCAAGTATGGCTTGAGGACACAGGCCCCTGCTACCTCCTATGTGTTCCTGGCTCCTGTGCTCCTGGCCTCAACCAACCAGGCCTTCCAGCCATTTAGTAAGTGAACCAGAAAAAGCAATTCCCTTATCCCTCTTCCTGTCTAACTGCTCTTCTGCCCTTCAAAATAAATAAAAACGGACATTAAATAAAAGGATTTCATTAAGTACCAACTATTTCATGGACCATATTTACTCTGAGAATGAATTTTCATCTGAATTTGAAATTTGTCTGAAACTCTTGGTCTGGCAACATTGTCACTGCAAGAATACCTGTGTGGGTCACACCAGAGACACAGGTCCTCCAGCAGACTCCCTCATCAAAAAACAGGATGTTTGCCCTGCTCACCCCGGGCCCCCACACCGTCAGACATGCAGGAAATGTAACTGCTAGTTGTAAGTGAGATTGCGTAAGATGCGGACTCTGCTCAATAACCATTGTTCACACAGCTGAGACCAAGCCAAGTTGCTAGTTAAATAGGAAGCTTCCATCCTGTGGTAAAAATGATATTAAGCACAAGCCAGTTCCTCCTGTAAGTTAGGATAAATACCTTCACCGACATTATTCACCTCATTTATTAACACACGACAGATGGTCAACTTTTAGTCATAAACTGATGGGGCATGCAAAACAAGGGAAAAAGAAAAAAGTAGAGAGAAAACTCAAACTAGACCAGCTATGACACAGACGTTGGGATTACTAGACAGAAAATGTAGAAGTATAGTTCATATTTTGCATGCTCACTTAAAAAGTAGAGCAAATATAATTTTGGATGATTATTATGAGTAGAAAGATGTAATTTTCTTCCCAGAAAACGATCAAAAACAAATGCTATAAATTAAAAAAATACTGTAAGAGGAATGAAAAATGTCTTTGAAGCACTTGTAATTAGGATATAAACAACTCAGAAATGAATACATAGCTTAACTACAGAAAAATAGAAACATTTACTACTTAAAGCCAAAGTGTAATAAATGGAATAAGTAAGATAGAAAGTTTGGGAACAATAAAATATTTTAGAAGGCATAATTTGTGTTTAATTGGAACACAAAAAACATGATAAAAACAGAGTGTTTGATGTAATTGTGCTAGGGGCATTCTGGAATTGAGAGCAAGAGCTTAACAACACATTCAGGAAAGTTCTGATAATGTCAATCATGATGAATTAGGAAAAAAAAGTGACAGTAGATTCCTATTCAAAACATGTTTCTCTATTTACAAAGTAAACAAACTAAAGATAGGACTTTGAATGGCTTCACCATAAAGAAAAGCCAATATTCAGAAACATAAGTATATTGAAACCAGATGGGGCATTTCCCAATGTACTCATCTATGAAAGCATTACAAACTGACTCATAAATATGAACTCTTTATATGTCCACTAAATGTTTAAATGAATAGCTAAAAATACAAAAAAGGAATTATTGATGAAAAGTTTAAACAAAATCAAATCATGGAAAATATCTGAAAGAATATTTTATTTTTGGAGAAAACTAGCTTAGTAGTAGCTAAGAGAAGGACCTTGTCTAAGTATAAAAAAGTCCCAGAAAGAAAAATAACTCCAGAGCAGAACCTGGCAGACAAAATGAATGAAATACTAAATGATATGAAAGGAGCTCAAGTAAACCCATTAATCTAAAAGCCTACATACATCAAAGCTGTCTTTAGGAAATTAGGAATTTCTTAAGGAAAGAATAGTAAGGACTGAAACTGTGGATTGTGCATTATCCTACCGCGTGTGATGCCAGCACCTCATATCAGAGCTACAATGTGAGTCCTGGCTGCTCTGCTTTGAGTCCAGATTCTGTCTAATGTCCTCGGGATGGCAGTGGAGGATGCCCCAAGTCCTCGGGCCTCTGCATCCTCAGGGGAGACCCAAACGGAGGCCACAGATCCTGAATTCAGCCTGGCCCCACTGCAGCCTTTGCAAATCAGCAGAGATTAAGTCAGCAGATAGAAGATTTCTCTCTCTCTCTCTCTCTCTCTCTGCATTTTAAAGAATTAAACTGATTGTTTTTAATGATCATTGCTACTGCAATAGGTGTGAGGTTGTATCTCACAATGATGTAATTTGCATTTCCCTGGTTATTGGGCATATTTGTATGTTTTTGTTTTATGTATATCTGTTGGCCATTTGAAGACCATCTGTGGGCCATTATCTACTTTGAAGCAATATGTACTCAGGCTTTTTTTTTTTTCCAGTTTGCTAGGCTATTTATTTCTTTGTTAATGAGCTTGTTTGAGAGTTTTAATACATGTTGAATAATAGAATTTTAGGAGTTTTGTATATTTCTACCAGCACATGGGGTTTCCTTCAATCAGTCTGTGTTTGTTTGTTTGTTTTTTTTAAGATTTATTTTTATTGCAAAGTCAGATATACAGAGAAGAGGAGAGACAGAGAAGAAGATCTTCCGTCTGATGATTCACTCCCCAAGTGGCCGCAATAGCTGGTGCTGCACCCATCCAAAGCCAGGAGCCAGGAACTTCTTTCCGGGTCTCCCACGTGGGTGCAGGGTCCCAGTGCTCTGGGCTGTCCTAGACTGCCTTCCCAGGCCACAAGCAGGGAGCTGGATGGGAAGTGGAGTTGCGGGATTAGAACTGGCATCTCTATGGGATGGAGGAGCGTTCTAGGCAAGGACATTACCTGTTAGGCCACGCCTGAGTCTGAGCATTTTTTTTCTTCCCTTTCTTCTCTCCTTTTTTCTTTCCTTTCTATCTCTTTCTTTCTGTCTTTCGAATGCATCTGATAAGGTTAAAATTAAGACACAGCTTTGTGAGAGTTGAAGAGCTTATCATTCTAACTCAAGGACAAATCCACCACATAAAACAATCTTCTTTTTTTCCCCTTCACAGATAAGGACTGGAAGCTTGTGTTCAAAGCTTCCTGCCAATGTAAAGATTAGAATCTCCTGAGATTTCAGCACATCCATTCCCGAGACTTCCTCAAATCCACTACTCTGCACTGACCTAAATATATTTTAAGTCTATGCTTAATGCAAAATCTCAGTGAAACCTGTCTTTTTCTCCCAGAAATTAGAAACTTTGAAATCTCATTTCTCCTCTGGTGGGAAGATCTGAATATCACTGCTGCAGCTTACAGTTGTCTCCAACAATCCATGAGTACTGTTCTCAGCACAACATTCTCTCTGTCATATTTCTATGCATTAAGTTACTCAAAAGGAGGTAATGGGCATTCACACAGTATTCAGACTCCTGAACGTCTTAAAAGAGAAGCATGGTAGTCATGCAGCTGCAAAGATTGTCAAGGGAAAAGACAAATGCAGCAAGAAAAAGAAAACCTACAGAGGGAGGGGACAGAGTGGATCCCTCCAACCTTCTGTGGGTAGCAGTGAAAGTCACTCAGGAGCAAACCTGATCTGGTTCTTGAAGGACAGTTAGGGGTTTGCCAGTAGGTTTATGAACAGTAGTTATAGTAGAGGAAATAATAGCATGAGAAAATGAAACTAACCAGAGGTGTTTTTTGTTGGTTTATTTAGTTGCTTGCTTTTTTTTTTCTTTTTTTGCAAAAGCTAACCCACAAGCACACTATCTACTATGCTACAATTCTTTGAACCTCAATACTTTGTAATCCAGGCCTCCAAGTTCAAAGTGTATCTCCATTATAAATAACAACAATGCAGGCATCAAATGCTTGACTTATATTTTTTAGTAAAAGCAGCAAGTAATGAACTTAAAATGCTTTGACGAAATACATGATAACAAAGCATTGAAGGCAGCATTGCGGAAGCTAGAATAGAAAGACCAAGGATGTTTGTGGGAAGTGGTCTGACACTTTCTCTCTTCTCTCAAGAAAACACTCCAACAAGAAGGAATAGTAACAGAGCCCTTCGTGAAATGTGCGGGTCTGAGAAGCCTGGCCACCTATATGCTGAGTTTGGTTATTCTTTAGAATGTAGTTTGGAGAAAAAACAGACATTCCTCCTGAGAAAGATAAGGCCCAGTGTGATAACTCCAAAGATCCATGCATGGGCAGGGAAGGGCCAGGTTTCCCCAAGCCTTTAGGAAAGCAGAGTATTTAGCTGAAGAGCAGTTACAGGTTCATTTGTAGTAGTATTCTTCTAGTGGGTGCCCAAGCAACAAGGAGAGTAGAAAGTTTATCAACCAAAGAAGCCAACATGGGGAGATGGACATACCTGAGGCCCAATCCACAGTGAACATTTTAGGATACTCCACATAACTCATGTCCACACCCCCAAAAATTACTCCCAAAAAGAGACTATGCATGTAAAATTAATTCCAGGATAAAGGAAAAATAAATTATTTTAATGAGTAGACTTCTTTCACAAAATGAAGAATTCAAAAGGTATGGGAACTGAGTAAATGGGGAATTTAATTCAGATACATGATTCAAGTTAGTTTGTATGTTGATGAGCAAGCTATCAAGTGTTTTTGCATGAGAAAGGTGGCAGCGTTGAGTGGGAATCATTTGTTTTAAGCAGTATTAATAATTAAGCAGAATGTTAATTTTAGACATGAGAACATAAGGGTCTCTGTTGACCTAGTCTCAGTGAAATTATTCTAAAAAAAAAAAAAAAGAGGCTTTCAAACTGCTCTGACCTGGAAAAACCTCACAGAGATCTAGTTAAGCACATGAGAAATCAGTAAAATGAACTAGAGAGTAGGTTGTGTTTGAACCAAGAGTCCCTCGTCCCTGCGTTCTCAACTGTTAACTCAATAAGGAGGACACTGCACTTTCAGTGGCTCCAGCAAAGTGTCTGTGCTTTCCCTCTTCCCAGCTAGAAAGCTCTCTTCCTGGTCCACCAGGAATTCAGCTCCCCTCTTTTTGCCCCAGCTTCCCATTACTGCTACCAAGTCCCAGCTGAGAACTTCAGGGAGATAAAATAGAAAATGTGGATTGGCATAGTGTTTGATTTCATACTATTCTGTCAAATTAGCCATGATTTGAATGTAGTAGTTTGTGGAGGACCCTGTGTCTCAGGATGGTATTGGAAATAATAGAGCAATGACTTGTGTTGGTGGACTTTAATATTTGTGTGTGGTAGAGGAAATGGAAAAGCCATTCCCTTGCAGGACCACTGTCCACTCAGAGTAACTCTGCATGGCCCGCATGCCTGAAAAGTAACACAGGAAGCTTTGCACTGTGGTGGCATAGATGTCACTAAACAGAGTGCATCATAACACGTTGTTTGTAAGCATTAGCTGCAACTGAGACATACAGAAACGTAATGTGTAGATTGTATGAATACTTGACAACAATAACACAAAGGAGAGATGAGTAGAAGCCAAGTGAGACATGCTAAAGAAATGACTATAGGTCACATGAAATTAAATACCAAACTGTGTGCCTGTATTTATATCATTAGATGTAAAAACATACAACAATACTACAAAAAATAATTAAAACAACACAGGAGCAAAACTTCTCTAAGTCATTGGAATCAAGCTGGTATAAGTAAGAAACATGTTCTAAATACTTTAACATATGCCTGATTCATTCTACACTGAACATAAAGAGATAGTGAAATAAGCAAGAATACAATTAAAATGTAAAGTAGAAAATACTCAATTGATGCAAATAGTGGAAAGAAGAAGGAAACATAAGAAACATGAAACACAAACATTATTTTTGAGATTTTTTTTTTATTGTTATTGGAAAGCCGGATATACAGAGAGGAGGAGAGTCAGAGAGGAAGATCTTCCGTCCAATGATTCACTCCCCAAGTGAGCTGCAACGGGCCAGTGCGCGCCCATCCGAAGCCGGGAACCTGGAACCTCTTCCGGGTCTCCCACGCGGGTGCAGAGTCCCAATGCATTGGGCCGTCCTCAACTGCCTTCCTAGGCCACAAGCAGGGAGCTGGATGGGAAGTGGAGCTGCCGAGATTAGAACCGGCGCCCATATGGGATCACGGGGCTTTCAAGGCGAGGACTTTAGCTGCTAGGCCACGCCGCCGGGCCCAATACACAAACATTTTAATAGTAGATATAAATTTGCCTATCAATGATACAATTAAATATGAACAGATTAAACACAAAAATAAAAAAGAAGAGATTATCACTTCAGAGAAGGAAGATGACCCTGCAGCAAATTATCTACAGTGGAAACCTTCAGACTCAGTCAAAGAGGCAAATAGATTAAATATTAAATGCTGGAAATCATGCCATGTGACAGACCTTATTGAGAAAACTTGAGTGACTAGACTTTCTATTACACATAAGTATAAAAAAATTAATTGAGATACCAAACACACTGCTAAAAGTGCTAATAGATAACACCATTTACACAATATATATTTGCAAATATATGAGCAAATATACAAAAACTGATCGAAATGAAGTTTTGAAATAGACAAGTCACCAGTAGTAACTAGTGTTATCGATATCTATTCCTCAATAATGAATAGAACAGCAGGACAGAAGATTCTCAAGTGATTACAGAAAAAAAAAAAAAACTATAGATCGACCCAAGTTGGTAAGCATTAATACCCTATTTCATTGCACAAATGTGTATTCTATTGCTGCTGCTTTTTTATAGTATCTTCTTCCACTTACCCATGGCTCTCCATTTGTCTTTATCTGAACTTGCAAACATCGGTGGAGGTACAACGCTGGTGAGTCCAGTTGTGAGCTATACTCTTTCACCTAATTACTGCTGTGCTTCATCATTCTGTAAGTCACAGATGACTGAGCAGCTCCCACTAAAATCCACCCAAGAGCCCAGTCCAAATCACTGTGCTGAGCTCATTTGTGTCTTCAGCCTCCAAGTCACAGGCATCAGTTTAGGTAAAGGACTGTCTCGACAAAAGATGCTGGCAAAAATCATCTAATTGATCTCCTGATATATTCTGGGCTGTACTCCCAAACCAGGATCATATAGTACTTTAAATCTTCCCTATGATTGCCTTTTTTTATAGGATAAAGAACTGATGAATAGTTTGATTTCATCTCATTGTATTTAAACAACATATTTATATAGTTCTTTTTAAAGATGTATTTATTTCAGAGTTGGGTCAGAGAAAGAGACAGAAGGAGAGAGGAGGGAATGAAGGACAGAGAGAGAGAGAAGAGGGAATGAAGGGTGAAGGAGATAGAGAGAGAGAGAGAGAGAGAGAGAGAGAGAGAGAGAGAGAGAGAGAGAAACAAATTCCAATATTTCCTTGTCACTTACCAAATGGTCTCAAGCGTTGGGGCTGTACCAGGCTGAAATCAGAAACCTAGAAATCAGCCACATCTCCCACATTCATGTGGCAGAGGTTGAAATACTTCAACGCATCTCACTCTCTGCCTCAGTACATTAGCAAGGAGCTGGGTCAGAAGCATTACAGTCAGGACTCAACCAGCATTCGTGTAGGTTTATGGCACTGCAGACATGATTTAACCTGCTGTGCAAGAAATCTAGCTCATATTTCTTTTTTCTTTATTTCATTCTTTCTCTCTCTTTCTTTTCTTTCTTTCTCTTCCTTCCTTCCCTCCCTCCTTCCTTCCTTCCTTTTTTCCCTTCCTTTCTTTTTCCTTTCTGCGTTCTTTCTCTATTTTCTTCTCTTCTCTTTTCCTTTTCTTTCCCTTCCCACATCCCTCCTTCCCTTCCTTCTTTCTTTCCTTCCTTCCTTCCCTCCCTCCCTCCATTGTCCGTGTCTTTCTCTCTCGCATTGTTTGTTGTTTTGTGCTGCTGAAATATTGCCTCAAAGAAACATTGGCTTCTATTATTTAGTGAGCACCTTGTCTATGAGCTCTCCTCTCATAACCCTGGACAAAAGCCCCTACCAGCATCACACTGGCCTTGCAGTATCCTACATACAGACCACCTGTCTACAAGAGTTAAATGCTTCTCATTCACATATGCCAGCACAGAAAATATGGCCCAAAATCTGAACTAACTCTAGGAAGTTCAGACCCAGTGGCATTTCCACTGCACGAATGCACTAACCTGGAAATGTTCAAATCCAGGAGAATGATCTGACACTCTTCGCAGACTACATGTCATGTTCCTGACCATTTCTTTTTTTTTAAGATTTATTATTATTGGAAAGCTGGATATACAGAGAGGAGGAGAGACAGAGAGGAAGATCTTCCATCTGATGTTTCATTCCCCAAGTGAACCGCAACGGGCCAGTGCGCTCCAGTCCGAAGCCAGGAACCTGGAACCTCTTCCGGGTCTCCCACACGCAGGTGCAGGGTCCCAAAGACTTGGGCTGTCCTCAACTGCTTTCCCAGGCCACAAGCAGGGAGCTGGATAGGAAGTGGAGTTGCCGGGATTAGAACCGGCGCCTATATGGGATCCCGGGGCTTTCAAGGCGAGGACACTAGCCGCTAGGCCAAGCTGCCGGGACCTGACCATTTCTTAACCCAGAACCTGCTAAGCTGACAGTGACTCATCTTGGGTATTGAACTCCACTCCCTTCCTTCTTTTAAAGATGTCTTTTACTCATGTACTAGACTGAATCCTTTTTGCCCTTTTATTCCATTGCTCTGATGTGTAGGCTGTCGTATCAATTGTACACAATATTTTACCATTAAGCGGGCTAGCTGACTTACTCATTCCCCTCTATGCTCCATGATGGCACCCTGCTTTGCATCCTGCTGTGTCATTGGAGTCCAGACGAGTGGCTGGTGCAAATGACTCATGCTATGAATATTTACTAACTACATTGATGTATTAATGGATAGAACATTTAAATCTTCTGAAAGAGTACCTAACGCCTGTGAAGAACTCAGCATCAGTAGGGATTAATACGACTATTTGTTGTGTGGGCTTTCCTTAATCTCTTTAGTTTTTACTTTTGCATCTGAACAATGAAAGACTTATCTTTCCTTACATATTAATGAAAGCAAACATGAGGAAAGTGACCTACTGTGCAGAACAACAGATGACCATTTTTTTTTTTATTGTTACTTTCTCAATTTGATAAGTAGTATAATCTGGGAATTCAAGGACTGAAATTGAGAGAGGCTTGCAACATTAAACTTAACTAGTTCTGTGTGAATTCTGACACTGTTATTTCTTTTCTATGTTCATTTCCTTCAGTTATTACGCATTTTGACTAAACACAACTATCAAGCTTTAGCCTAAAGGTTTGGTTTGCAAATGACAGCATGCACATGAAACTCAAACACATTGCCTGTGTGTAGGCAGGCACATAAAACCCTTAAAAGGTCTCTCAGCATTGTTGAAGGGAGTGAATCATTCTGGAAAAGCAGGTAAGCCGGTGTCCCTGATGGTTCTGAGTACATGGTCAGCGGACCTGCTCAGCATGTTTTCATTAGGATGTATGCCCAGTGACTGTGTTGAATTTCAGGAAAAGAAGGGATGCCATGCATCACTGATGTGAGTAAACATGAGATTGGCTTTTTTAGGCAATTTCTTTGTTGTGTAGACATGAAAGTATACAATTGCGGGAGCCTCAATGGCATGCAGATCAATTACTCTACATGCTCCATTAATGTAATGCAGAGAGTAGCATGCACAAGGTGCACGGGCTGCCCCTGGGTGTAAAACGCATTTGGTTTGAAAATGAGTTTTTGTGTTTGTATCGGGAGGCAGCTTACTTTAAAATGATCAAAGGCATGAAATGTTAACTGTATAAACCAGTAGTATCATTGCTTTTATTATTTTCGTGCCTTATGTGATATGTATATGTTTGTTTTGTGCTACGCCTTCATAAGTCTGGCAGTTCACTAGGTTCATTTTCACCAGCTTTGTCACAAACACATAAGCAATGCATTATGCTAGAAAATTGCAACAGCTGGGCTGTCACTAGGCTATCACAGGGTCACTGTTTAATATGTTGTATATGATTGACCAAAACAAGGTTAGGCACTCATGACTATAATTGATGTTGCTTATTCAACTTAAGGGAGTGAATTCATTTGACATTTAAGAATTTCATTTATCTTACCATGAAAACTGGATTTGAATGAGTTTAGTTGCTCTTCAGAATAAAGCAGATGCCAATCAGCTCTAAAGTTAATCCTGTCTCACTCCTAACAGGTTGATGCTGACAATGTGCTCCTTTGAGTTTGATCCTCAGTTTGACCCCCATGAAAAAATTAACCTTGGTTTTCAAAGTCTTTTTAAAAATGCAATCAAGAGAAGATAATATAGAATCTAGGTTTCATACTAGCCATTCAAGAATTATAACAGATGTCATAAATGAACATGTATGTTGTGTTTGAAAATATTCATCCGGTTCCTGCAGTGTTCTATATACTCTGCAAGCTCTTAGTTAGATTAATTTATCCAGTCACCCAAACCCTTTCAAAAAACATGGTTATCACCTTCATTTATAGCCATACACTTGGAGAGAGGGCTAACAGAGTGGCCAGGAATGCACAGAGTACCGAGGTGGAGAGCATCCAACATGTTCTTGTTCTGTCAATCTCTCTTGCACATAGCCAAGAGGTGCTACCACGACCAGCCTTTCACAGAGGAGGAGATGATATCTCAGAGAAGTTAGGCAACTTGAGTGCAGTCCAACTGTCAGGAAGAACTAAATTCCAGGGTAAGACACCCCGAGCCCAGGAACAAACATAATTGCATCACCCATTTGAGCAATGAGTTAAATGATTAAGGAAAAAGAAAAAACTCATCCTGAAAGTCACTTTATGGTCTTAGGTCCACTGACTGCTGGGATCATCAATGACCCTGCCTGGGATAGGCATATTAGAGAGGGGCTCAATTTCCTCTTTGCATAGGAACAGCTTTGTCACTAACACAAACACAAGAGAGCCAGGACCCACTTTTATAGCAGAGATAAACAGAAAACTAATTGCTTTTCTACATTCCAATTAGATACTTATGCATGCAAAAATGCCTCCCAACATTACAAATAATTTAATTTAGAGACAGTTTCATTGAAAGGATGATGAATAATGTTTCCATTTTCATTCAATGAAATACTTGAAAACATCTTATTCGTGAAATATTTGGCCAAATTTACAGCCATAAATTTCATAGAATCTATTGTGTGGGTTGGGTACATGGTGTTTGCTCCCAGGGGAAAAGTAAGCAAAACTCAGAAGTCTAATGAATGTATCTCTTTGTAAGTAACTCTCTGAGGACAGATGTTCTTCCTGAGGGGTGTGTGTGTGTGTGTGTGTATGTGTGTATATATATATATATATATATAAACATGTACATGCATATATCTGTCTAGAGGAACTGTATATTGGAGGCAAACATATTATAAACTGGAGATACAACATGGTATGCATCTCTACTTCTGAAAAAAACATGGACTTGCAAAGAATATTAAATATAACTTGACAATATAATGCTGGGATTTCTTCTATTGTCTATACCTACAATGTCATTATACACATGCACAGAAGAATGATGGGTTTGTGACTGTTCTTGAAAGACTATACAATTGTAATACTATAGGGGAAAACATTGGGGTGTGGGATGAATGGGAAGGAGGAAGGGGAAATACCCGAGTCTAAGGAAATGTATCATAAATTTTTCAAAATATCCCAGTTACAGAAAATCAAGTTCAAAATAAGAAAAAGTTATCACATCAAATTAAAGCAATGGTAGTGCAAGGAACTCATCAAGAAAGTGATGAGAAAACGAAAAGAATGGGAGAAAATGTTTGCACACTATACAACAAATATGGAACTAATTTGCAAAATTTATAAAGAGTTTTCAAACTCAAAAACAGCAAAGAAAGACACGTGGTTAAGAAAAGGAACCAGAAGACCTGTCATGATGATTCAGTGACTAAATAATCAACTAGAATCTGCTCGGGTTCCATGCGGTGCCGACTTGTCCCAGTTGCCACACTTCATATCAAGCACTGTTCCTGTGGCCTCATAAAGCAGTAGGAGAGGGCCTAAAGCCTTGGGACTAAGCACCTACATGGGAAAGCCACAAGAAGCTCTGGCTCCTGGCTGGGGAATGGCTTAGCTCTGGCAATTGCAGCCTTATGGGGAGTGAAACCGAGGATGAAAAATCTTTCTCACTGAATCTCCTTCTCTGTAAATATGTTTTCTAAATAAAGTCACAAGAAATTTGAAAAGGAAAGAGAGAAATGAGACAAGAAATTGAGGAGGCATTTTTCAAATGAAGTATGTAATGGCAGAGAGAAAAAAATAGCAAAACCTTTTTGTTATGACTAAATGGAGTGTATTGGCCTGTTTTCCAAAGGTCCTACAAAACCTGGGTATGGGGAGATAGGTGTCTTACTCCACGATTGCTGAAGGTTCATGCCAGTGTGGCAACTATCAGAATCAACGTGGAGAGTGCTAAGATAACTGAAAATGGATCTACCACGTGACACAGCTTCCAACTCCAGAAAATATATCAGAAGAGAAATATGCACATTAGAGAGACCTGCACACTGACATTAACACAAGCTTGATCTACACATGCAACAGCATGAAAACAGCACAGCTGCCCATCAGAGGAAGAATGGAAAAAGAGAAGTGTGCTAATCAACTCCATGGAATATCACCCATAGATTTAAATATAAACAAACAAAAATTCTACCGTTTGAAAAAAATGATCTCAATGAGAGGAAATTTGTTCTGTGAAACAGGCCGCTCTGAAACAGGCAAATAGCATCTGTTCCTTCTGATGTAAGGCAACCTTCATGTCGAATAGATGACAAATAGACACAAAAACAAGCATTTAGACTGCTATAATCTAACAGATTAACTCCTTAATGCAGCCCAGATTATCAGAGAGTAAGGCTGAATTGCAGAATGCATCTCTACTCCTGAATAAAAGGACTCCACATGAGGCTGTTCAATATGTCTTGAGAACAAAAGACTAGATTTTCTACTATACTAATTTTTCATTTTTTAAAATTTATTATTATTATCATTTTATGATACAGTTCCATAGGCTCCTGGGGATTTCCCTTACCCCTCGTCAATCCCCCCCACACCTAGTTCCTCCATATCATTACTAAAGTATATTTCTTCACACACAGGTGTATGTCCATCATTGCGGGTGTGGACAATGGCGGAGAGTCCAGAATCCTAATGTTAAGATAGAGTAAACATTTTCATTGTTAAGTCCATTTTTGTCTGGAAGTAGAAATGCGTGCTACATTGTATCCTCACATCTGGATGTTATTCTCCATTTCACAGCTACTGTACATCCCCTTAAATGAAAAGTTACAATACAAAATCAACAATAGGAAGAAAAGTAGATATTTACAATGCCATGAAGTTAAATAACATGTTACTAGACATGACAGTCTCCATTACACAGTTACTGTATATCGCCTTAAATGAAGAGCCACAAAACAAATCAACAACAAGAAAGAAACAACACCATGAAATTAAATAGCATGCTACTGAATGATTAATGTGTCATTGAAGGAAAGAAAAAGAAAATCAAGAACCTTCTTGAAGAAAATGATGCCACTGCATGATCTATGAGTCATTGAATGATGTAATCAGAAGAAAGTGTTTTGAAGAGATGAAACCAGCAGAAAACAACAAAACCCATGAGATATAGTTTCCGCTGGTCTTTTTTTTTGGTGAAATGTGTCTATTCTAGAGAGCAAATAGATGGGTTTTGTTATTTAATCCAGTCTACTAATCTATGACTTTTGATTGAGCTTAAGCCATTTACATTTGGAGTTAAATATACATGGGTGGTACTTTGGTCGTGTCATTTTAGGAATGGGTTGTTCATTGATTTAGTCTTCTGTTGTCATTTTACTGCAATGTTCTTCACATTTGCCTTTGGTTTTGGTAGGTGCTATTCCTCTTCTCTGTCAAGAGAACATCTTGAAGTATCATTTGTAGGACAGGTTTGAAAGAGGTAAATTCTTTTAACTTTTCTTGACTGTGGAAGAATTTTATTTCATTTTCAAAGACAAAAGAAAGCTTTGCTGGATATGTTTTCCTAGGCCAACAATTTTTTTTTCTTTTAGAATCTGGAATATGTCACTCCATTCTCTTCTTGCCTGTAGAGTCTCCTGTGAGAGGTCTCCTGTCAGTTTAATTGGCATTCCTTTATATGTCAATTGATTTTTTTTCACATGCACATTTTACGGTCTTGTTTTCCTTATGTTCGATTGAAGAGAGCTTGATAATCATGTGTCTTGGTGAAGATCGCTTTTGATCAAGCCTGTTGGGAGTTTTGTGCTTCTCCAGCATCTTGTTTCCCAATTCTTTCTCTAGATTAGTGAAATTTTTCTTTATTGTTTCATTAAATACATTTGCAAACTCAGCTTCTCTTTCTGCACCTGCTGAGACTCCCATAGCTCTTATATTTGGCCTAATAGAGTCTTTCAATTCTTGAATACATTTTTTTTTTTTTTTGGCCTGATCCAGCTCTGTTTCCAGCTTTTTATTGCTTCCCACTGATGACAGGAAATAGCTTCCAACTCTGAGATTGTTTCTTCTGCTTGCTTCATTCTATTTGGGAGACTCGCCACAGTACTTTTCATTTGCTTTACTGTGTTCTTAATTTCTGATATATCAGTCTTGATTTTCTTTATTGCTACCTTAAATTCTTTGAACTCTTGTATGAGCTTCTCATTTTTGATCAGAAGCTTTAAAATGAGTTTGATGAATTCTGTTTCCCCCATTTTCTCGATGTCTTCCTCAGTTAACTCTGAGGTTGGCAAAGGGTTTTCCTCCTTTGCAGGGGAGTTTTCAGTAATATTCATTGTGCTTTTGTCTCTTCTTTTGCTCTTGATCATTGTATTTCTGATTATCTGAGTCTTCTCCTTGGGGTAGGTTTCTAAGCTCTGTCACCCTCAGGTCTACAATGCGATTTTACTTATTGCAGTTGGTACACACCTTTTTTGCTTGCAGCCACTTGTGCCATAACCTCCAGCGAGTTCCAGGTCTGGGTTCTTATGTCAGTTTTCCACCGTGGTCTCTGTAGTCCCAGCTCCTGGCTCACTACTCTCCACCTCTTGTGATACCGTGCTGAGTCAGCACCATTGTCTAAAACCTTTTTCCCAATTTCAGTTGGAGCAGTTCCCAATATTAGAGAGACATCAGGTGTCCTATATAACTAGGTTGTTGGTGGTGCTGATCTTGCCGGAACTCAACACGGACCTATTTTGAACAGTACATTGCCACAGTTGGTATTATTTTCCTGAGGGACTAGTGCAATCCATGGAACTCAGTGAGTTCTTGCGAACTCCGCACATGCACAGTTCTCTGTTGTCCCCTGCAGTCCTAAAGCTATTGCCAAAGTGTACAAAATGACGCCTGACGTACCACTACTTCAGTTCTTGATCTGCTGGTCCTCAGATCTGAGGTGTACCCAGACCTGTCTTGGGTGGAACCTGTAGAGTGCCACGTTGCTGCAGTTTACTACATCAGAAATGAGTTCATTCCCAGCTCAGTGGATGCTCAGTCCTTCCCCTTGCCTTTGCCTCCTTTGGCAAAATGGTGCCCAATTCAGCTCTAGGGGGCTGACTGGACTGTGAAATCCACCCTGTTCTCACATTGCCCATCTGGGATCTGCCACTCTGTCTCTACTCCTGGTTAAATCAAATGGACCAGCAGGACGGACAGTTCTTTGGATTTACCTCCCAAGCTCCCAGTGAAAGTCCCTTCCCACCTGGTTGCTCTGGAATTCCAGCTGCTGATGGAGTTCAGATCACCCGTTAGGTCAATGCCACTGAAGTATCAGTCACTGCAACATCACACCATTGCGTCAGTTGCTTTCCTGTGTCTTTCAAGTCTTCAGGTACCCCTCTGCTGTTGTTTTGTCCTTTCCTATTTCCTGGAATATGTCCTCTCTGCTTGATCCTGATTAAATGTTTTTCTGTCCACTTAAACGTGTCCTTACCCTATTTCACCATCTTTATTCCAAAACTTTCTTTTGTGAAATCACTATGTTCTCTGCTATTGATTTGTCTCTTTGTCTCAGCAGCATTGTATATGATCACTGATATACCGTGTCAAGAGAGTATTTTTCCTTTCTTATACAGTGTTGCTTTCATTGAAGAATAAAACCTTTGGAATTCATTCACCCTTGTGTTTCATTCCTGTCTCTGAGAGTGGTAATGGGAAGATTTAACAGATCTGGTGAAGACTAAATTACCTTTACTTCAAAATGGGATGTCCAGGACTCACCACAGTAGAGGAATTGCAAGCATAAAGACAGATCATGAATCACAGTGCCTAGCAAACTTACCAGCAAAACTTTCATTGCTGCCACTGCTGCCTTAGCCAGAAAATTTATTAAACCGTGTTTGGTCTGGTAATACAGCAAACTCATTCTCTGCTTGTGGTACCAGCATCCCATGTGACATTATTTCATGACCTGGCTGCTCCACTACTAATCCAGCTCCTTGCTTATGGCCTTGAAAAGCAGAAGAGAATGGCCTTGGGTACCTGCACTCCTGCAGGAAACAAAGAAGATGCTCCTAGCTCTCAAATTCAGTTCAGCGTAATTATTGTGGCCATTTAGGGACAGAGGGTTTCTCTCTCTCTCTGTCTTTCTCTCTTCTTCCCTTCATCCCTTCTCTAACTCAGCCTTTCAAATGAAATAAATATTTTCTTAAAAAGGAAATGTTTAGGGCCTGGTGTAGTAGCCTAATGGCTAAAGGCTTAGCGTTGTACATGCCAGAATCCCTTATGGGTGCCAGTTCTAATCCTTTCGGCCCTGCCTCCCCTCCAGCTCTCTGCCTGTGGCCTGGGAAAGCAGTTGAGGTGGGCCCAAGACCTTAGGATCCTGCACCTATACGGGAGACCCAGAAGACAGTCATGGCTCCTGGCTTCAGATCAGCTCAGCTTCGGCTGCTCTAGGCGTTTGGGGAGTGAATCATCAGATGGAAGATCTTTCTCTCTGTCTTTCCTCCTCTCTGTACATCTGACTTTCCAGTTAAAATAAATCTTTAAAAAGAATTTTTTAAACTAATCATGCTCTGCCTTATTTCAAAATATAATCATAATAAGCCTGAAGTTTTACTTCATTATTTGTTGTATTGTATAAAAGTATTTGTTTTTTTTATCACATTAAAGGCTTTCTATTTTTATAATCTCCTAAAGCTGTGAATGAAATGGGAAGCTCAAAATCCATCCCACTGATTCTCTTAACAGTGAGGAAGTAACTGGGTCCCATCCCAGCAGGAGAACAGCCCCCAATCTCTGGCTGATCACAAGAAAAATACTGTCCCACATCATGGGTTTCACACATGAGTGGAGAAGTGTTTTTACCTGTTTCTTGGTTATGTTTAATGCACTCTCTGATGATTTTCTTGGCATGTGTGGTTATTCAAATGTGGAAAATGGACCCAACATTAAATCACAGGAACACTGTCATTGTTCCTCCTTTCACTGGCAAACCTTCACCTGGAATCTGAACAGGAATGCCTTCCCATCTTCCCAGTTAAAACAGCAGACTCTATAACAGGAACACTGAGCATGTCCTGTAACTCCGTTCAGCTTCCACAGAGCTACTGGCAAATGTATTCTTAAAAGCAGTCATCTAGCTGTCATCAGATTAACACCACCATTGCAAATTTCCACAACTTGGAAGAAACACTAGTTTTCTATGTCTTTGTGTATTTTCCAAAAGAACAATGAGAATCTTCTTTTCTTCTTGTGTCAACTTTGCCGACCCATCATTTCAGATGTTCATAACATCTGATTGCACTTTGACCTTCCCTCAAAGGACTCAGTGGGGGAGTTCTTCTTAGCAAAATGTTGTGTAGGCAAAGGCACTGGGTATCCTTAGGGTACAATACTGAGGATCAGAGGGGCCTAACTGGCTTTGTACTCAGGCTCTGCTTCAGATCTGCAGGATTGATAATTCCTGCCTCAAGGTGTGACCAAGGTAAAATTCTCCCTGAGGGCTTCATGGGGGATGCACAACTTGTATCCATCCAAGATACCTATGCCCTTTTCTGGTCACCCTTCAGACTTAATTTAGACCCAAAATTTGACCCTTTGTGGGTTTGAATTTAAAGCTTTTCATTTTACCTTGCTTATCTTCAGTTTCTATATGAGGTAAGATGAAAAAATAAAAATGAGAGTAGTTTCCATTCATTACAAGACAATCTAAATTGACATCTTCTAAGCTCTTAGTTCTCCAACCTGTGGTAGAGAGGGAATCAGGGAGAACAGTATTCTTACCCAGGGACAAAGTAAGAATGAAGTTTCCTTAAACTTTAGTAATATTAAACATGGTTCACAAACCTATAGAATCAACTACTCACGTTAGCCAACAAGCAAGCTGTGGATTCAAGAAGGGTAGATTACCAGGCAATGGTTAACAGCGACATGGTGGAAAATGGTGTAGGGGAGCTAATGTTGTTGTGCAAAGAATATTGTGTTTATTAAATCTTCCACAAAGAATTTCTTGAGGTCTTTAGCCAGAAGGTTGTTTGCTGTACTTGAGGAAATATTGACCAGGTACAGAACATAAATTTAACTTGTGACAATTTTTTATTTCTTCCTTCACTATTTTTCAGGAAGCATTTACTTCCATTGAAAAGGCAGATGTACAGAAAGAAAGAGAGACAAAGAGGAAGATCTTCGGTCAGATGATTCACTCCCCCAAATGGCTAAAATGATGAGAAAAAAAGCTTATCTGATGTCAGGAGATTCCTCTGGGTCTCCCCCATGGGTACAGGGTCCAAAGGCTTTGGGCTGTCCTCAACTGCTTTCCTAGGCCACAAACAGGGAGCTGGATGGGAAGTGGAGCAGATGCCACATGAACCACATCCCTATGAGATCCCAGTGCATGCAAGGTGAGAATGAACCAATTTAACCAGCATGCTGGCCCTTTTTTTTTTTTTTGAAAAGAAAAAAAAAAAAAAACTTCTTAAATCAATCCAGTATCACCTTTAACATACTTTTATTTATTTTCACATTGTTTGAAAGGCAGACAGAAGTAGTTAGGATGCAGGTGATCATCTACCAACTTATTTATTCCCCCAAATTCACCAAAGAGCCAGGACTGGGTCTGGGCTGAACCCAGGAGCACAGAACCCAATCTGGGTCTCATCTTTGAGTTCCTAGGGCCCAAGCACTTGAACAGAAAGCTGCATTAGAGCCAAACATTTGGCATATTAACTAGGCACTCTGATGTGAGTCCAAAGTGCTTCACCAACAACTTAAATTTTTCTTGCATATTCTTTGGTTTTACTTGTATTTGTGGTAAAAAAAAAAAAAAAAAAAAATCGCTATGAAAGAAGCTGGGTCTTGTTCCCGGACCTGCCATAGGATCATGTTGGAGAGTAATGGAAACTCAGAATCATCTCTGTTCTCTCATTGTACCTGAGAGGGTCCTGTTTAGGAGACACAGAATGGTGTTTCAGAGAGCTCACAATATTTCAAGCCTTTGGAAAAGTCCATTTGCACTCCGTAAAAGTAAATATGTTTAGGATGTAATATCTCATGATGGAAAACCTTGTGAGTGAGTTGAAGTTCACAGCATTTCTTTACTGCAGAGTGTCTTGCCCGTTGTTTTTAACATGTCAAACTGCCAGCCATGCGGTGGACACTTGATGGCTCACATGCTATCTAATCATGAGATCTGAATTTTAATTTGCTGTGGGACATTGCAGCAGAGTACTTGAGAATTTACCTGCAGGTATCATGACCTTGCCAAATCATGTCCCTCAGAGGTCATTCCTCATCTGAATGTGAGCCTCCAGGTCCTTGTATGTCCTCTAGGTCTCTTCATGCCCCCACGTATGCCATTCCTCAGGATCCCTGCAAGCCCACACCCCAAGCTTTCATCAGCATGTCCCCTGATGTGGGCCACTCCCTGAACCTTCCAGTGCTCAGGGGCCTGGCTTTCACCACACACATGGGCAAAAAACTTCACCATGACATCTGATCTTTATAAATTTAATCTGTACTCCACTTTAAGATGTGGTCTTCCTTGACCCCAGCTGATTTCCCGCTCTACAAATCTTCCCCATGTTTGCTATAGTCTCACATTTGCCAACTGTAGTCATCTTTCTCTTTCTCATTAGTAAGTTTTAGGCATCATCTTAAAATATATTTGTTTTATATATGACATCAAAAGTGCATGTAGATACTAATATATACAGACACACATATACATATACCTTTTTTCATTAATACATCTGCCCAGTCATTTATTTTACATTTGATACACATTCCTAAAGTCTCCTAAAGGAAGCTGTCAGAAGCCATAAATCATAGCACGCTGTGGGAATAACATGAAATAATGTTAATTGATCTAGTTGACATTAAGTTAAAATCAGTTGGTATCCTACAAGAGGATGGTACCACGTTCTGCACAGTCCTCGCTCATTGGCAGAATGTCTTCGGAGATGACACTGTTAAAAGCCTTTCTGAGAAGGCAGCCGATGACTGCAGCTGTGTCTATCTTGTTTCCTCGGTCATGCATCCTTTCACAGGAAGAAACTCAGTGAGTCTTGAAAGGCTTGACCTCCTCAGAACCTTGTGTCCTAAGGCTTAAGATTCCCTGTCCTTCAAGGTCCCCAGAAGTGACTATTTAGAGTTTACTGGGCTTTTTCTGGATTTTTTGCAGCCTGGCCTGCCATTTTTCAGCATGCAGTCTTTTCCTTCTTGAGTTCAGGTACCTCAAGTCCACACCACAGAAGATGACCACGTTTCTCAAAAGAAAGAAGGCCTACCATTTAATTCTTTCGATTTGAATGGCACTCCTGTCTCTTCTCTATTTGAACATCTGGATTTAACCTTGTAAACAACAAGGATTTAACTCAAAAAGTCCAATCCAACTTCTTCAAAAGTATGAAGTGAAAAAATTGAATAAATTCTCAGGGTTTCCATGGCCTCCACATGAAGTCTCTCCTTTTCCTATAGAGAATAAGACTGTTCTTCTGATCATCTGATATGATTTTGCATCTGTTGTCTTCACTTCCATCATCTGTCTGATTTATGTCCTTCCCTTTCAGCCATCGAAGAATAGGGAATATGTCTTTCGATTTCCAGAGAGAGAAAGAGAGAGAGAGAGAGAGAGAGAGAAACTTCCAAGGCTGGACCAAGAAAAGCCAGGGCTATAAAATCCAACAAGATGTCCTGTGTGTATGATAGAGGCCCACTTACTTGTGCCATCATCTGTTGTTTTCCTGGGCACATTAGCAGGAAGCTGAATCAGAACTGAAGCATCCAGGACCAGACCAGATACTGGATGTAAGTATTACAAGCTCTGGTATAATACAGCAACCACCATACTTTATGTCTCCCTATGCCCATAATCTAATCCCATTTTTGACAAATTTTGGAAATTGTCTTGTATTGAATAAAGATTTATTTGCTCCCTGTTTTTTTTTCTTTTTGTAAGTTTTTCTTCCAAGTTACCTCCTCCTCAGAATTTGAATAAAGACATGAAGTGGAAAGCTCTGGCCCTTTCCCATTCCACATTACCTTTACTGAGTTGATAAGTTTGCTTAGGAAATTTACCAAGTCCTTCATTGCAGCCCCACGAGAAGAATCACAGGATGGACTACTCTGCTCCATGATATCCTTTCAATATTTCAAGATTAGTGCCTTGGGTGGTGAACAATCTTGTTTTCTGCTGCGGAGCATCTGCTTTCTACCTGGTTAAAAATTGATGTGCAACAAGATTGTTTTATCAGCTACAGCTTTATACATTGAGTAGTAGAGCATGTCTATTCATCCAGGCTGTGTTCTCTCTCTCTCTCTCCCTCTCTCTCTCTCTCTCTCTCTCTCTTTTTTCTTTTTTTTTTTTTTACAAAGCCAGATATATAGAGAGGAGGAGAGACAGAGAGGAAGATCTTCCATCCGATGATTCACTCCCCAAGTGAGCCGCAATGGCCAGTGCTGTGCCTATCCGAAGCCGGGAACCTGGAACCTCTTCCAGGTCTCCCACACAGGTGCAGGGTCCCAAACCATTGGGCCGTCCTTGACTGCTTTCCCAGGCCACAAGCAGGGAGCTGGATGGGAAGTGGAGCTACCGGGATTAGAACCGGCACCCATATGGGATCCTGGGGCATTCAAGGCGAGGACTTTAGCCGCTATGTCATGCCGCTGGGCCCCATCCAGGCTGTGTCCTCAGAGTAGTTTCTTCATGGAGCTCTTCAGGAAGTAGTGAAACTGCTCCTATAGATTCAAGGTGCAAGGTCCATCATTGCCCACTCAGTCTAACTGGGCTCATTTCATGATCTTGGCCTTATAGTCATTCTTTGCAGTATCTTTCTTTTCAGGGCATGTTTCCATGAGCATGACATATTCTGCATGCAACAGTTTCAGCAGAGGTGAAATACATTACGTGAGAAAGTTCTAGCAACAGCAAGTCACAGATGAATATTGTTGAAGGACAACGTGTGTTACATCTCTCCTCCTCTGCTAAGCAGTTATATCACTCTCAGAAATGCTTGGTCACATCCCGGTATTCTCAACATCCTTACTTGCACAATGAGAATAATATTACCTGTCTTACAGGTTTACAGATACAACATGACAATAACAAAATGAAGCTATAACAGTTGAAGTTATTTTTATTCTATTTATTACAATTGCATACCAATGTAAGTATTTACCTCCTTCCAGTTCACTTCACATAACTCATTTTTTCTTTTCTTCCTTAGGAACTTTTATTGTGATAAAACACACATCATGCAATTTTCCCTGTTATGCCAGAACAATGGTTCTCAGCACATTTGTCTTGTTCTACTCCCACTGTCTTCTGTTAGATTTAATGCATAGGTCCCAAGGAGATGTGATGACCCTTCAATATGGAAAAGGCTTTTTATTGCAAAAATGGATGCATAATAAAGTAGGAGCTTAGCTTGCTCAGAGGGAGGTCTGAAGTAAGGCTTCAGTCCTTGAAGATCATGGCCAGTTGTCCTATGCATTTTCACAGGGGTGCACCATGAGAAATGGGGTCTTAAGACAGCAGTGTATTCTGCAGGGTCTTGTCTACCCATGTCCCTGGCAAGGAGCTGTGGTCAGTCAAGTCTGCTTACCTTTAGGCACCGGAATCCCACAGTGGTACTGTCAGGGTTAGTTTATCTGCAGCCAGGTTTACCAGATGTGGAGTCAGCCATTTGTGTCCCAGTGACCTAGCAAGTCCAAACTCTCCCTCTGCAGAACCTTCCGTCTCTTCAAACTTCACCTCTGTACTCATCAAATATTCACTTCCCGTTCCTGCTTCCCCAGTTGCCTACAGGATGCTAATGACACCGAACCCTTCACAAAAGGAGATCCAGTGTGTCATAAATTAGAGCTCTGCCCATTACAAAGGGTCCTAGGAGACACAGACAAAGCGTTCCAACCTCCAAGCCAAAATGCTTTGGCAAATACTGTTTGTTCTCCCGACCAGTGAAAGATGTTCACCAGGCCAGGTTTGAGTTCTCTAAGGCCCCACTGAACAGTTGGAACTCCTCAGAAAGCACCATGCAACTGGCTTCATTTTCAACCAGTTTGTTGTCACTAGCCCACCAGTTTTCTCTGATTGGGTGGATTCTGCATTCACAGACTTAGCTCTCAAAAATACTTGCATGTTGGTGTCCGACTGAACTCAGCCAGCACATTATACTTTAAGGACTTTTCAGGGTGGCCTTTGAGGTCATTTTCCAGCTTGAATGTAGGTCCAGGAGCAATCCTTTTCTTGCAGCTATCATAAAACATTAATTCATACATTTTGCAGTGGACTGTACATATGTATCCTTACAAAGATGGATATGTTCAAACCTGAACCCCACAACATGACAGTATCAGCAGACAGTAGGGATTTGTGGACATGGTCAGCTCTGGAGGATTGAATCTTTATAAATGAACACCCAGGAAGCTCTGGGAAGCTCCTTCTTCATCCTTGTGCTATGTGAGGTCATAGACGAAACAAACAAATGCAACACAGAGGGTGCCATCATCAGAACTTCAACCACTCTGGTATCCCAATATATTGTTTTATAGCCTTATAAACTATAGGAAAACTTCAGAAGCCATCCATTTTTGATATGGGTTCATGGCATCACAAACACTATGATATAGTTTAAATGCTTCAATAATTGAAACAAATGAGTGTTTTCCAATATGTCGTAGACTTCTTTGCATTAAGAGCCATATTTGTTTTCTTTGTTCTCTATGTCTAAACAAAATGCAGGTAAAACAAGGATAGCTCAACTTTAGCACCTCACTAATTTCTCATTTTACTCTATGATTATGCTAGATAGCTAGAATCAGGGGAAGAGATCCAATGTTTATTGAATATGTGCATATGGCATTTTCAATATTTGTTTTTTATTGCAAAATCAGATCTACAGAAAGGAGGAGAGGAAGATCTTCCATCCGATGATTCACTCCCCAAGTGACAACCACCAGAGCTGAGCCAATCCGAAGCCAGGAGCTCCTTCCTGGTCCCCCACATGAGTGCAGGGTCCCAAGTCTTTGAGCTGTCCTCAACTGCTTTCCCAGGCCACAAGCAGGGAGCTGAATAGAAAGCAGGGCTACTGGGATTAGAACCAGTGCCCATATGGCATTCCAGCTCGTTCATGGTGAAGACTTTAGCCACTAGGCCACTGCGCCGGGCCTGTGAATATGGATTTTAAAACCTCTTGAGTGATGAGAAGTTAAAGTCCAGAGATGAGAGGGGTTGATTCCCTTACTGTCCCTGAGCCACTCATCGGACAAGTCTGTATCTGAAGTTCTATCAAAGATACAAGCTAACAAAGGGCTTGAATTCCACAACTTGCTGGAAGCATTTCTTTTAAGATCCCTAACTTGTTTTCCTATTTAGAAACCTATTCTCACTTTAGGAGAACATTTCAAATGATGTCTACAGATGATCTAAAAATGATTTGTTCCTTACAAAGCTCATGCATGTCAGAACCAGAGCTAGAATTCAAGGACCATTCTTTGTCGCCGAGCTGCCATGCCCAATATAGCAATGCAAGAGATGACATGCAGCCTAATGAGAGCGCAAGTTATCACACTCTGCTAAGTGATTCACATGTATTTTTAATGGATTTTTATTTATTATTTTAATTGATTTGTTTCCTAATTTTATCTGAATAACAACCAAAGTAAATCATGACTAGAGTGATCAATTGATCTTAAGTTAGATGATAGGAGAGGATTTTATTGCACCTGAGGCCCATTTACCTAGCCCAGGGCCCTTGCCTCCCTGCTAGAATACCATGACTTTAGGGCCATATTCCCTGCAAATTTATCATTGTTTCAGTTGAGTCCTAGTCAAGTTTTCTCTCTACTTCTTCAAGTAAATCTGAAAGTCATCATCAGGGTTTTAACCTTTGTAAAACCAATACATTCACCCATCCCTGTCTGTTATAGTCTGTCAGTACCATTGAATTTCTACTTCCTTCTGAAAAAAAAAAAAAAACTGTGAATTTATCTCCCTATCCATCCATACATGTATTACTCAGGTGTCTCTCCAGTTCAGACCTTAGTCCTGAACTGCAGTCACTCACCCAGACACCTAAGCAACATTAATTTGATGCTAAATTGCAATCCCAGACTTAACTTCCAAGCTAATTTCATTGTTCATCTTTCCCAAATCAAATCTGTTCTCATCCATTCAGTTATGTAAGCCCTAAGCTCAGTATTTTCTTGATTATTTTCTCCCCCTCATACTCTTCTGTCAATTCATCTCCATGTTCTATTGTTTCTGCCTGAAACCAGCCACCATATAAATTCTGCTACTGTACTGTAAGCCCAAGGTATGCTGCTCTCCTGCCTAGCTCTTCTTGGGAAGCATCCATGTTCCCTTTGTGCTCACTGCTTTTCATTTTTGCCTTATTGTTCTCCAGGATATGCTCTCCATTAACCAATTCCATGGTTCTCTCAGAGGTACAACTTTTTAATTATTAGTTTTAATTATTAGCTTTATTTAGCTGAGAGACAGAAAGATGCCATTCATTGGTCCTCTACTCAAACGCCTGAAATGGCCAGAGTTTTAAGTGATGAAGCCAGGATTTGGGAACCCAACCCGGATTTCCCTAGTGTGTAGATAAAACTGTACTGCTTCAGCCACCATCTGCTTCTTCCTGGATGTGTTAGGAGAAAGTTGAGATTGACAGAAGACCTGGGACTTAACGTCAACACTTTAATGTGGAGAGTAGTAATTCTGAACAGCATCTTGATTGTTACATCAAGTAACTACACTCGAAGAGCAAAATCTTGGTGTTACTATTTGAGTTCCTTCCAGTGGCAGGAATGTGACATAGCATTTCAGAGGTTGATTCAGACACTTGCAATGATACCAGAATGCCTGATTTATTTGAGTCTCATTCATGTCCAAATCCAGGTACAGATTATGCCTCAATTACTTGTGTCCCTGCCACCCATGTGGCAGACCTGGATTGAATCATCAGCTCCTAGTTGTAGTTTGCTCATCCCAGGTGCAGGAAATATCCAGGGGCAAACCAATAAATAGGAGTTCGATTTCTCTCCTCTTTTCCCCCCTTCTCACCTTTCTCTCTCTTTCTCTCCTCCCCCTCTTCCTTTCTCCCTGTTTCTCTCCACTTCCTTTAAAATAGGAAGCAAGTAAATAAACAAAAGTTAAATTAACATATGTCCATGTTTAATTTCTGTATGTTGACTCACGATGTTATATATAACCTCAGCACTCTACAGAGTAAGTAGTGTATTTCCTAGCAGTCTATGTTTGGTCTCTCAAGCATACAGAGTAAAGGTGGAGTTAAGATCTCCCATAAGAATATATAAGCAAGAGAAGATGCAAAATTAAACATAACATGTTTTTCTATACTTAGAGGAGGAGATGGGGCAGTAATTGGTCAGGGTGATGGGTAGGAGATAAGGGTGAACAAGTGGGAAGCAGCAGCTTGCTAGAAGGCATCGCTTCTAAAGCCTACATACAGCACAGTAAGGAAACCATGGCTGGTGGCAATGGATTGTACATGGCAAAATACCTGGTAGAGAGTTTTATTTTTTAACATTTCCCAAAGAGAGGAATGTTAAGAATTTGAAAATCTTGATCTGATCATAGCATATCAAAGTTTCTCATTGTATCCCATAAATATGTATAATTACTCTGTGTCAATTAAACTTTTAAAGAGAATGTACTATTGTGAATGGATGCTGATGAGGATTTCAAAGCATCCAGGTTGGGTGTGGGCAGTTGAAACCAAGATGACACCAGAACTTGATCCTTCCTTATGAGCAGATAAGCGAGTTTGCTCTTGCACACATTACAGCCAGGAGAGCAGTTCAAGGTAACCCAGCTGAAAGCAAGTGATGGTACTTTTGGCTTTGTTAAAATCAATATGTCCAGAGCACAGAACTTCAGGGTTCTCCAGCAAGCCCAGGGTCATGTTGTCTGGGAGTTCATGGTTTAAGGGATGAGCTGGTAGCTCAAGGATTAATTCTGCAACCCGTCATGGACCCAGGAACACAAAGCATTTTGCGTTTGTCTTCCACATAAAATCATACAAAAGTTTCTCTTTATTAAATATACAATATTCACAGTTTAAATTTTTCTTCTGTACAATAGTAACAATAGAAAACAAAGAAATCTAAGGCTGACATATATTATCCTCATACAGTGGCTTAGGACATATTACATAGTCTACAAAAGTGACTTGGAATGAGGCAACATCATTGGGATCCTGTTTTAGACACAAAACACAGCAGATTGAAAGGAAAAGGGAAAGTCCAGCAGACCCACAAAGGAGATGACCTGCTTTACGCTTTTACCCTCAGAAGCAGCCTAATATATGCAGCTGTATAACTGAGGGGAAGTCATTTTGCATTTTGCATTTACTTACTTACTATGCCCTTCAAGTTCACACTGGCCTCTGAACCAAGGGAAATGCGAACTTACTGAAAGCAAGGCAAAGGTTTAATAGGTAACATCGTAACACCACGGTTGGAGATATTCTGATCCTGCTCTGCTCATTTATAGAGTTATAGTGTCTCCATTCAGGAGGCATGCGCACAGACTGTGTTGGCAGGGTGTGCTGTCAGGGAGGGGAAATGACTGTTCATTCTTCTGCTTGATGCATGTCTCTGGACACCTGAATTGATGACGGCTTGGATGACCACTATGACAATTTCCAGCATCTCAGGACTTCCCCTCAGCCTGGGGCATGGAATGTGCTCCCGGAAAGCGAGCCTGGGGAGATTCCAGTTCATTCCTTTGCATTAAAGCTTTGTCCAGTGCTTAACATGAGCAGGTTAAGGAATTGGGATGCTCACTCTGAAGCACCCTGGGATTCTGATGGAGATTTTAAAGCTTAAAATTAAAATTAAAACTAATACTGGGTTCAGGCTGAGAAGGATAAAAAATGCTATTCAAAATGGAGTTAAGAATTCCCCATGCACAGCCCATGATATTGCCTCTTTCATGAGTGTAAGATCATGACCCAAATACACAAAGGGACTGTTGAGTTAGGAACTAAGTTGGAGGAAGCTCTGCCACCTGCAGTGGAACCAATGACCTTCTCCCCCAGGGGTCCCCAATCACTGCCCTGAATCCTCCCTTACTCCTCAGTGTGTTCCCTGCAACGATGATCAAAACCCAATGCTAATATTTGTGTTAATGTTTAGTGTAGATCCATTTAGTCATATTATAGACTACAGACATTAGAAAAGACAACTAGCTTACAGAGTACAGTATTTCACTAAAGAGCCTGCTTTTCTGTTTTTTTTCCCTCAGTTACCTTAAGTACAAATTAAGAGAAAAAAATCACTTAAGAAAGCAAAATGGTTCAGTGCTAAAATCTCATATGAAGGATTTAATTAATTGTCAACACAGTAGGGGAATGTTGTTCTGTCCCTGGTAATATATACATACATATAACTTCCTCTATAAAGCTTGAGTAATAGCCCTAGTTTTGAAAAGTGTGTGTATGTGTAGATGTGGGTTTTACTTTTTCCCTTTAAGATGTCCAACTATTGATAATTGGTGAAGACAGAACTGAGAACTAGGTCTAATGAAATTTGTAAATATATCAGTTTAACAAGATTGAATGTAAGTGATGTAACGAGGATAAAAGTTAAGAAATTTTTTTTAAAAAGAGACTATAGTAGTAATGCAATTATACTGCTTATCTGTTAAAGAAAACATTTTGAAACTGCATGAGAGACATGAACTATCCCTCAGTTTCAGGTGTTGAGTTTGTACCTTCTTCCTTTAACCTTCTTTGACATCTGCATGGATTAAGAAACATATTAAGTCGGCTAGCTAGATATGACCTATGGGATGGTTCATACTAACTGGGTGAATGTCTTCAGCTTAAGGAAGAATTAGTGCCAGATGTACAGTGGTGTCTCACAAGCCTCTCAGCAGCCTGCCATTACAATGGGATTTTGATGGTTTTGGCTATTGGAAGAATTCAAAGAAAGCTGGGACAGGTGTCGAAAACACTATCAGTCTTTTCTCTATCAAAGCATTCAACAGATCTGAGTTGCTACCTCCTCAAATGCCTTTCCTATTAGCACAATCCAGAAAATTAATACCCTGTGCTTCTCTAAGGTTTGAACTGAGACTGTGTGAGGAGTTAGACTGGGTAGTAGGCAGTTAGGGTATTCTGGGTCCCCAAGTCATTTTTCTTCCCAAATATAAAAGGGAATTTCCCCACAATGTTTTAGATTCACCAGAGCACGTCTCTTCCAAGGGACAAGGGTGCTGTTAGCATACCAATTCCCCACCTGGAGCACCAGCCACTACCTCCAGCCATTGTGTGGGAGGGTCCCAGACCATCTCCTTATCAATGAAAGTAGGGCAGGAGGAAGTAATATACACATGCCTAAGGCCTGGAATGTCATGTCTGGCACCTCTCTGGTCTTTTTGTCCCAAAGGCAGATACCTGAGGACCAGGAAATTCCTTTGTCCTTAGAAAACCCCCTCATTGAAATAAAGTTTTAAAAAGGTCCCAACACCCCCCCCCATGCAGGGGTCTTTTCTATCTCAGAGCCCCCTCCCGTCACTAGGACAGGAGTCTCCTTTCTCAGCTTTTCTAATAAATATTATTTTAAAATTAAATTGTGTCCGCATGAAAATTCTTCTTTCCTGCGAGACAAGAATTGAGGTTGCTGCCGTACTCAGGGTCAAAAACCCTACAGCAGGAAGACTCCTTCCTTTCCTTGAAAAGGGACATTTAGGATTGAAATGACAGAAAAATTTAATTTGCTTTTTACTTTCTGTATTCTGCTTGCGGTAAAAGGACAGTGAAGGGCAGTGAAACATTTCATGATAGAGCCTGGGGGCCTGAGAGATAAGGGGCACCTGCAACTAGCCTCCGCCCCTAATGGCATGGCCCCCTCCCTGTTTATGTTAATGATTCCCACTCCCTGCTCATGTTAATGGTTCACCTTCCTGCTTATGTTAATGATTCCCACTCCCTGCTTATGTTAATGGTTCACCCTTCCTGCTTATGGTTTCATGATTTTAGCCTTAGCTTAGCCTTTTAAAAAAAACCCCTCTGTCTAATGATTCGGGGTCGATGCCTAGCTTCCTGCGTGAGGAACTGGCCTCGGCCCCAGCGTGCTGGTAACCAAATAAAACCTCTTGCTGTTGCATCCTTCAGCTGGTGTGTGCTGTTTCACCGAGCGACCTCACGTCCCGTTCAGAAGGCCAAGTTTGGCCTCGGTCTTAACATTTGGTGCATTGGCCGGGAACTTCGTGATCGTCCCTGGGTGACCAGCTAAGCCACGAAGGGAGGTGAGATAGGCCGGCTTTATTTTCTGTTCGTGTGGGTCTGTGGTTCGTGCAGTCTTATTGTTCTGTGGTGGTTTTGAGTCGCGACAGGGATAGTGGAGGACGCTCCACTGTTTTGGAATAAAGGTGGAGGACGCTCCACCGTTTTGAGGTAGATGTGGAATCCTACCCGGGCAGATGTGGAATCCTGCCCTTGGGCAGACGTGGAATCCTGCCCAGAAGACTGAGGTAGACGTGGAATCCTACCCGGGCAGATGTGGAATCCTGCCCAGAAGTCTGGATCGGGCCCTGAGGAGTTCTTGTCTAGAGCGCATTCTGTTGTTTCTGTCTGTCTGTGTTTTCGTGTTGAGTCTGTGGTGCTTGTAAAAGCCAGTCTACCCCCACCCCCGTCTGTATGTGAGAGTGACCAAGCCTCAACATCTGTATGTCTGGTTGAGACTGATCAAGTCTCTGGGGGGCCGAAGCCATCTGATGTGTTTCTTCTGTTGTGGAAAGAACTCTGGGGATGCATCTGGTTGTGTGTTTTGTTAATTGTCTCTTTTTGAGTGTTATTGTGACGATAACAATGGGACAGACTGTGACAGCACCCCTTAATTTGACTCTTAACCATTGGACTGAAGTTAAGGGCTCATAATCTCTCCCTCCAGGTTTAAGAAAATCTTGGCAGACTCTGCTCTGCGGAATGGCCCACCTTCAAAGTGGGCTGGCCGAAAGAAGACTTGTTTGTTGAACTCAATTGGACATTTAAGTTCCTCAAAACTTTAAACTAAGCCTTCTGACTTTGAGATGTCCAGCAGGATCCCTGGACCGCTCAAAGATAGAGGAGAAATTTGGATAATTTAATTATAATGTGACAGTGTTATACAATTGTGCCAAGTTTGTTGCTTCATATGTTCTATTAAAGTAAATAGTATTTGTAAGGTTATAACATGTGCGGAATCGAGGTTTTTCTGTATTATCGCAACTGGCTTCAGTGATGAGCTCTCAGTATTCTGCAATGTTTTCTGCTGCTTTTGTTGCTTTTTGGTCTTGAAGTTTTAACTATCTGCTGGTTTATAGTGCCATCCTAGCTCTGATCAGATCGGGCCTAAGTGTTTACACCTAGAGCGGTGCTTGCTAAAGTTCCAAAAGCTGCTAATGCATATACTGGTGGTTATGTCTATTGGTCAAGTTGTCTTAATTATGAAGCTGTACCAAGTTGTGGGATTATTTGTGTTCTAATTTGCAAAAAGCATCTTTTCTGATTCTTTGCCTTACAGGAAGACAACGAATTCTTAAAGGATGTGTGGTAAAATTGTTTATACTGTGTACATTTTCTAAGTATTTAACCTTTAAAGCAATAGAATTGAAATTGAACTTTGATCCCTTGTCAGAGAACAGCGTTTTATTGATGACTAACCTGCTAACTAAGTTCAGTAAATTCTTAGGCAACCTCCTAAGACAATAGCCAAGACTGGAATTCTACATATCCTTGACTTCAATAAAACGGAAGATAAGAAGATGCTCCAGACCCTGGGAAAGGGAAGGGCATGCTTGGAGCCTGGCCTTTGTCCTTGCCATTGGGATTCTTAAAAATGGAAAAGTTCCCAAATTAGCTGGAAAGAGGTAATTGCTTCTGGTGTCCAAGTGGGTTCGCATTTTAAAATGTTTTTTCATTGATTGGCCATATATGAAAGAATTGAAGATTGCCTGAAGCAATTGTGTTTAAAATTTAACCTGTTTTTGTTTAGAAAATGTTTTGGTTTGGAGTTTTAAATGTTTCAGAATGTAAATCCAAAGAATTGGCAGATGAAGGATGGTGGCAAGTCTGAGAATGTGTTCTTGGTGAGAAGGTTATAGTAGGAGAATTATTGAAAAGAACATCACTGTTAAAATATTTTGTCCTACAAGAGTATGGCTATTATAAGATGCAAAGGGACAGGTAAAGCAAAATATCTAAAGGTTTAAGCATGTTAAGAAAGAGGTACAAATCAAGAAATTTCAGATATGAATCTGGCTATAATTTTTAAGATATTGCTATAGCATTGTTTATGTATTTAACATTAATGTCTAATATATGCTGATATTTAAATCTGTTTGCAAAATGCCTGTGAAGTGCACATCTATGGAAGTGCTCCTGAATATCTGACAATGGAAGTTTCAAGTTTAGAGGACTGTTAATGGAAACAAATTGGTAACTTTGTCAATTGTCTATCCAGCTTCATTTCAATAAGTTCTGTTATTCCAACCCTTGAATTTGTTAAGTTCTTAGAAGTAATGTGATTATGCACTAATTCCTGTGTTTAAGGTTATATCTGCCTTTGGTGATTGACCAAAGAAATGCACATTTTGTGTCTCAGTAAGGTAACTTAATTGTCTTTGTTAAATTCTCATGGTTTAAAGAAATATTTGTGTGGTCATTTTATAGGTGATTAAAAATCTGATCTGTTACTGTTTGAATCAACCTGACTTCTGATTTTTGGAATTCCTAGATGGGCCCCTAGGAATCTCAAAAGCATAAGAATATTTGTCGAAGATTACATATTTGGTTGATAAAGATAGTTGTGTAAAAAAGTTTGGTTATAGAAATGACTTGTAGAAGCCTTGTCAGTGAGGAGCCAGGATTAGTTGCAATTCTGTCAGAAAGGCTCCAGGAATGGTTAATGTGAAAATTTACATGAAAGGAACTCCCGGGTCCTCAGTTCAGATAACAGATCAAAAAGAGGTGCTTTTTCTTCCGGATAGAGGAACAGGAACTAACAGGCCATGAAAAAGAATCTGCTAGAGAAACAAATTGTTTGTTGGTATACTCCCTCTTGTTGTTATTATGTAAATTCCTCAAGCCTTCCTTCCTAATGTCTAAGTGACCATCTGGTTGTGGTGTTGTCATAATGGTTAGGCCCCTAGGTCTAAAAGGTGCAAGAGTGTACAAAATTCTACAGGTGCACAGCTGGTTTCACAGTGCTATCTAAATGTGACAAGCTATGTCATCTATTTTAATTTACTTATAGATGAAAATGCTTATAATGTATGGATGCACAATTAAGCTCTTGGAGAGTCATGTCTGTTTCTGTTTTCTCAGGACCTACGAAGTCTGTTCAACTATATAGTTCTGCATGCATTCAAATGGACTTACTGCTAAGGGCACAGTTTCAAAACACCATAGGATGCCAAATCCTCATAAACTAGGTGGTAAAATGCATGGCTATGATAACTCAGATGTCAGGTAATGTTAAAATGCTCCAACATGGGAAACGGTTCTTACAGCAGACTCATAGACTGACTAACTTGAGTAGCACTCAGTGGCCTCAGAATCAGCCCAAAGGCATTCTGGTCTGACAGAAGAGCCAGCAAGAGAGCAAACATATCAGGTGTGGGAAGCCAGGACACTGCTGCAAAGAGTGTCCCTCCATGAAGGACCTCTGTGGTCCATGCCCCAGTGCAAAGAAGCAGCCGTGGAAGATGGTTGTGCTCTTCTCTTAATGGAGGAGAGAACTTCCACTTTGTGTGTGGCCTTGTCTAAGAATACTGGGGGTGCTGTGAATTCAAGAAGCTTCCACAGCCTAAGCATCGTGTGTCAGGAGCCTCAGGTGATCACTGACGTCACACATAAGAGTGCTAATTTATTAAATTCATTAGAGTCACTGTGTACTGACTTCCCATGCAGGACCTGTAACTTCAGAGTTATACTAGAAAAATATATTATTAATATTCATAGATTTCTCTAAGTAGTGTCTTGTGGATCTAAAAAGCCTTATTAACAAGAAGAGCTTGAAATACAGTGGCTACCAGTGGCCTATAAGTTAGTTGGCCTATGGCTACTCAACCAGTGCCACAACTAAGCCTTCCTAGGGTAGGACACCCCGAGTGCTCTAAAACAGAGCTCATGACTTCCTTGCCAAACTGTTTGGAATCTGTTTGCTCTCCTACTTAAGATTCTTGTATTCTTGAATTGCAAGTGCATAGCTTGTTAGACTATAACCAGTATATTGCTTGCCTCTGCCTTAAAGTGTGTAAAGTTCTTGTTGGAATGCTACAAACTACTGAGTTATTGCAAATGAAAACCTGTTTTAATCTTTTGCCATCTACAGTGTGACTAGTAGGTCTTGCAATAAAATGTCTTCAGTGCTGTGTTTTATATTCTAGGTTATGTGTGTCATCCTGAATCTCTTAGGGCTTGCAACAATTGGTAAAGTATAATTGTTTTAGAAAAATCTAACACTTGCCTGTTCCCTACTGTTGGATTTGCCAATCTTCAGGGAAAGAACTCTGCCAAGTATATAAAGGGAATCTGAATGGCCTTTGTCTCAGGGAGCCATGGTTATGGGCTTCCCTTCCCCATGCAGCAGACAGACAAAAAGATAGGCAAGGAGGAAATGAGAAAGGGCCCTCTTTGGACTCTGCTTGGCATGGAAACTGAAATGAGGGTCATCTCAGCCCTTGTTAAGGTGGAGTGATGTGGGTTTGTGCCCCTCATTAGTGCTACGGTGGTTTCACAACCTGAGGGGGGGCCCCACCAGAATTCTGTCATGCATTCTAGGTTTGATTGGAGACAAACTCCGCCCTTCTTTAATTACAATGATAAGGAGTTTCATGTGTTCTGTCAAATTCATTGAGTATTTTTAACTGAACTCACAACCTACTAGATTGGAAAAGATTATAATTGCCTTTGTTTTGTCATCTAGACTTCAACAAGAGGAAACACCCAGAGCCCAGACAACATGCCAGGTGCCTCTAATGACTTCTACCAGGCACCTCCGATGACTTCTGCATTCTACCGGGGACCCTTAGACTGACCCCCAGAGGAGTACCTAACTGCTGCCCTTGAACTCCGTCCTCTGTCAGCAGGAAGCAGTTAAGAACGAACGACATCCCTGTCTCCCTTAACAGCAGTTAAGGTCACTTCTTCTGGGGGGCAGAATGTAAGAGGAGTTAGACTGGGTAGTAGGCAGTTAGGGTATTCTGGGTCCCCGCCATGTCTTGGATTCACCAGAGCACATCTCTTCCTAGGGACAGGGGTGACATTGGCGTATCAGTTTCCCACCTGAAGCATCTCTGGCCATTGTGTAAGAGGGCCTCAGGCTGATCTCCTTATCATTGAAAAGAGGACTGGACTTGGTCTTTCTTTAGTAAGGAGGCCTGTGTGCGGCTCTTAAAGAGAAACACTGTTTTTATATAGACATTAGGAGAAGCAGGGATGATTTGAATCCTGGTTTAATCCGTGGTTATTAATGCTTTTAATTTTTGGACCCCTTATTCTCAATCGTTTAGTAGCTTTTATTAGAGAAAGAATTAGTGCGATGCATGTTCTTATGTTATGACAACAGTATCAGTCTATCAGCCCCAATGATGTGGATACTGAAATCCCATGATTGGGATTTAGTTACAAGAAAAAAGGGGGGAATGAAAAGGGACATTTAGGATTGAAATGACAGAAGAATTTAATTTGCTTTTTACTTTCTGTATTCTGCTTGCGGTAAAAGGACAGTGAAGGGCAGTGAAACATTTCATGATAGAGCCTGGGGGCCTGAGAGATAAGGGCACCTGCAACTAGCCTCCGCCCCTAATGGCATGGCCCCCTCCCTGCTTATGTTAATGATTCCCACTCCCTGCTCATGTTAATGGTTCACCCTTCCTGCTTATGTTAATGATTCCCACTCCTTGCTCATGTTAATGGTTCACCCTTCCTGCTTATGTTAATGATTCCCACTCCCTGCTCATGTTAATGGTTCACCTTCCTGCTTATGTTAATGATTCCAACTCCCTGCTTATGTTAATGGTTCACCCTTCCTGCTTATGGTTTCATGATTTTAGCCTTAGCTTAGCCTTTTAAAAAAAACCCCTCTGTCTAATGATTCGGGGTCGATGCCTAGCTTCCTGCGTGAGGAACTGGCCTCGGCCCCAGTGTGCTGGTAACCAAATAAAACCTCTTGCTGTTGCATCCTTCAGCTGGTGTGTGCTGTTTCACCGAGCGACCTCACGTCCCGTTCAGAAGGCCAAGTTTGGCCTCGGTCTTAACATTTGGTGCATTGGCCGGGAACTTCGTGACTGTCCCTCGGTGACCAGCTAAGCCACGAAGGGAGGTGAGATAGGCCGGCTTTATTTTCTGTTCGTGTGGGTCTGTGGTTCGTGCAGTCTTATTGTTCTGTGGTGGTTTTGAGTCGCGACAGGGATAGTGGAGGATGCTCCACTGTTTTGGAATAAAGGTGGAGGACGCTCCACCGTTTTGAGGTAGATGTGGAATCCTACCCGGGCAGATGTGGAATCCTGCCCTTGGGCAGACGTGGAATCCTGCCCAGAAGACTGAGGTAGACGTGGAATCCTACCCGGGCAGACGTGGAATCCTGCCCGTGGGCAGATGTGGAACCCTGCCCAGAAGTCTGGATCGGGCCCTGAGGAGTTCTTGTCTAGCGCGCATTCTGTTGTTTCTGTCTGTCTGTGTTTTCGTGTTGAGTCTGTGGTGCTTGTAAAAGCCAGTCTACCCCCACCCCCGTCTGTATGTGAGAGTGACCAAGCCTCAACATCTGTATGTCTGGTTGAGACTGATCAAGTCTCTGGGGGGCCGAAGCCATCTGATGTGTTTCTTCTGTTGTGGAAAGAACTCTGGGGATGCATCTGGTTGTGTGTTTTGTTAATTGTCTCTTTTTGAGTGTTATTGTGACGATAACAATGGGACAGACTGTGACAGCACCCCTTAATTTGACTCTTAACCATTGGACTGAAGTTAAGGGCTCATAATCTCTCCCTCCAGGTTTAAGAAAATCTTGGCAGACTCTGCTCTGTGGAATGGCCCACCTTCAAAGTGGGCTGGCTGAAAGAAGACTTGTTTGTTGAACTCAATTGGACATTTAAGTTCCTCAAAACTTTAAACTAAGCCTTCTGACTTTGAGATGTCCAGCAGGATCCCTGGACCGCTCAAAGATAGAGGAGAAATTTGGATAATTTAATTATAATGTGACAGTGTTATACAATTGTGCCAAGTTTGTTGCTTCATATGTTCTATTAAAGTAAATAGTATTTGTAAGGTTATAACATGTGCGGAATCGAGGTTTTTCTGTGTTATCGCAACTGGCTTCAGTGATGAGCTCTCAGTATTCTGCAATGTTTTCTGCTGCTTTTGTTGCTTTTTGGTCTTGAAGTTTTAACTATCTGCTGGTTTATAGTGCCATCCTAGCTCTGATCAGATCGGGCCTAAGTGTTTACACCTAGAGCGGTGCTTGCTAAAGTTCCAAAAGCTGCTAATGCATATACTGGTGGTTATGTCTATTGGTCAAGTTGTCTTAATTATGAAGCTGTACCAAGTTGTGGGATTATTTGTGTTCTAATTTGCAAAAAGCATCTTTTCTGATTCTTTGCCTTACAGGAAGACAACGAATTCTTAAAGGATGTGTGGTAAAATTGTTTATACTGTGTACATTTTCTAAGTATTTAACCCTTAAAGCAATAGAATTGAAATTGAACTTTGATCCCTTGTCAGAGAACAGCGTTTTAAACTATTTTCATCTTATTGATGACTAACCTGCTAACTAAGTTCAGTAAATTCTTAGGCAACCTCCTAAGACAATAGCCAAGACTGGAATTCTACATATCCTTGACTTCAATAAAACGGAAGATAAGAAGATGCTCCAGACCCTGGGAAAGGGAAGGGCATGCTTGGAGCCTGGCCTTTGTCCTTGCCATTGGGATTCTTAAAAATGGAAAAGTTCCCAAATTAGCTGGAAAGAGGTAATTGCTTCTGGTGTCCAAGTGGGTTCGCATTTTAAAATGTTTTTTCATTGATTGGCCATATATGAAAGAATTGAAGATTGCCTGAAGCAATTGTGTTTAAAATTTAACCTGTTTTTGTTTAGAAAATGTTTTGGTTTGGAGTTTTAAATGTTTCAGAATGTAAATCCAAAGAATTGGCAGATGAAGGATGGTGGCAAGTCTGAGAATATGTTCTTGGTGAAAAGGTTATGGTACGAGAATTATTGAAAAGAACATCACTGTTAAAATATTTTGTCCTACAAGAGTATGGCTATTATAAGATGCAAAGGGACAGGTAAAGCAAAATATCTAAAGGTTTAAGCATGTTAAGAAAGAGGTACAAATCAAGAAATTTCAGATATGAATCTGGCTATAATTTTTAAGATATTGCTATAGCATTGTTTATGTATTTAACATTAATGTCTAATATATGCTGACATTTGAATCTGTTTGCAAAATGCCTGTGAAGTGCACATCTATGGAAGTGCTCCTGAATATCTGACCATGGAAGTTTCAAGTTTAGAGGACTGTTAATGGAAACAAATTGGTAACTTTGTCAATTGTCTATCCAGCTTCATTTCAATAAGTTCTGTTATTCCAACCCTTGAATTTGTTAAGTTCTTAGAAGTAATGTGATTATGCACTAATTCCTGTGTTTAAGGTTATATCTGCCTTTGGTGATTGACCAAAGAAATGCACATTTTGTGTCTCAGTAAGGTAACTTAATTGTCTTTGTTAAATTCTCATGGTTTAAAGAAATATTTGTGTGGTCATTTTATAGGTGATTAAAAATCTGATCTGTTACTGTTTGAATCAACCTGACTTCTGATTTTTGGAATTCCTAGATGGGCCCCTAGGAATCTCAAAAGCATAAGAATATTTGTCGAAGATTACATATTTGGTTGATAAAGATAGTTGTGTAAAAAAAGTTTGGTTATAGAAATGACTTGTAGAAGCCTTGTCAGTGAGGAGCCAGAATTAGTTGCAATTCTGTCAGAAAGGCTCCAGGAATGGTTAATGTGAAAATTTACATGAAAGGAACTCCTGGGTCCTCAGTTCAGATAACAGATCAAAAAGAGGTGCTTTTTCTTCCAGATAGAGGAACAGGAACTAACAGGCCATGAAAAAGAATCTGCTAGAGAAACAAATTGTTTGTTGGTATACTCCCTCTTGTTGTTATTATGTAAATTCCTCAAGCCTTCCCTCCTAATGTCTAAGTGACCATCTGGTTGTGGTGTTGTCATAATGGTTAAGCCCCTAGGTCTAAAAGGTGCAAGAGTGTACAAAATTCTACAGGTGCACAGCTGGTTTCACAGTGCTATCTAAATGTGACAAGCTATGTCATCTATTTTAATTTACTTATAGATGAAAATGCTTATAATGTATGGATGCACAATTAAGCTCTTGGAGAGTCATGCCTGTTTCTGTTTTCTCAGGACCTACGAAGTCTGTTCAACTATATAGTTCTGCATACATTCAAATGGACTTACTGCTAAGGGCACAGTTTCAAAACACCATAGGATGCCAAATCCTCATAAACTAGGTGGTAAAATGCATGGCTATGATAACTCAGATGTCAGGTAATGTTAAAATGCTCCAACATGGGAAACGGTTCTTACAGCAGACTCATAGACTGACTAACTTGAGTAGCACTCAGTGGCCTCAGAATCAGCCCAAAGGCATTCTGGTCTGACAGAAGAGCCAGCAAGAGAGCAAACATATCAGGTGTGGGAAGCCAGGACACTGCTGCAAAGAGTGTCCCTCCATGAAGGACCTCTGTGGTCCATGCCCCAGTGCAAAGAAGCAGCCATGGAAGATGGTTGTGCTCTTCTCTTAATGGAGGAGAGAACTTCCACTTTGTGTGTGGCCTTGTCTAAGAATACTGGGGGTGCTGTGAATTCAAGAAGCTTCCACAGCCTAAGCATCGTGTGTCAGGAGCCTCAGGTGATCACTGACGTCACACATAAGAGTGCTAATTTATTAAATTCATTAGAGTCACTGTGTACTGACTTCCCATGCAGGACCTGTAACTTCAGAGTTATACTAGAAAAATATATTATTAATATTCATAGATTTCTCTAAGTAGTGTCTTGTGGATCTAAAAAGCCTTATTAACAAGAAGAGCTTGAAATACAGTGGCTACCAGTGGCCTATAAGTTAGTTGGCCTATGACTACTCAACCAGTGCCACAACTAAGCCTTCCTAGGGTAGGACACCCCGAGTGCTCTAAAACAGAGCTCATGACTTCCTTGCCAAACTGTTTGGAATCTGTTTGCTCTCCTACTTAAGATTCTTGTATTCTTGAATTGCAAGTGCATAGCTTGTTAGACTATAACCAGTATATTGCTTGCCTCTGCCTTAAAGTGTGTAAAGTTCTGTAAATTCTTGTTGGAATGCTACAAACTACTGAGTTATTGCAAATGAAAACCTGTTTTAATCTTTTGCCATCTACAGTGTGACTAGTAGGTCTTGCAATAAAATGTCTTCAGTGCTGTGTTTTATATTCTAGGTTATGTGTGTCAGCCTGAATCTCTTAGGGCTTGCAACAATTGGTAAAGTATAATTGTTTTAGAAAAATCTAACACTTGCCTGTTCCCTACTGTTGGATTTGCCAATCTTCAGGGAAAGAACTCTGCCAAGTATATAAAGGGAATCTGAATGGCCTTTGTCTCAGGGAGCCATGGTTATGGGCTTCCCTTCCCCATGCAGCAGACAGACCAAAAGATAGGCATGGAGGAAATGAGAAAGGGCCCTCTTTGGACTCTGCTTGGCATGGAAACTGAAATGAGGGTCATCTCGGCCCTTGTTAAGGTGGAGTGATGTGGGTTTGTGCCCCTCATTAGTGCTACGGTGGTTTCACAACCTGAGGGGGGGCCCCACCAGAATTCTGCCATGCATTCTAGGTTTGATTGGAGACAAACTCCGCCCTTCTTTAATTACAATGATAAGGAGTTTCATGTGTTCTGTCAAATTCATTGAGTATTTTTAACTGAACTCACAACCTACTAGATTGGAAAAGACTATAATTGCCTTTGTTTTGTCATCTAGACTTCAACAAGAGGAAACACCCAGAGCCCAGACAACATGCCAGGCGCCTCTAATGACTTCTACCAGGCACCTCCGATGACTTCTGCATTCTACCGGGGACCCTTAGACTGACCCCCAGAGGAGTACCTAACTGCTGCCCTTGAACTCCGTCCTCTGTCAGCAGGAAGCAGTTAAGAACGAACAACATCCCTGTCTCCCTTAACAGCAGTTAAGGTCACTTCTTCTGGGGGGCAGAATGTAAGAGGAGTTAGCCTGGGTAGTAGGCAGTTAGGGTATTCTGGGTCCCCGCCATGTCTTGGATTCACCAGAGCACGTCTCTTCCTAGGGACAGGGGTGACATTGGCGTATCAGTTCCCCACCTGAAGCATCTCTGGCCATTGTGTAAGAGGGCCTCAGGCTGATCTCCTTATCATTGAAAAGAGGACTGGACTTGGTCTTTCTTTAGTAAGGAGGCCTGTGTGCGGCTCTTAAAGAGAAACACTGTTTTTATATAGACATTAGGAGAAGCAGGGATGATTTGAATCCTGGTTTAATCCGTGGTTATTAATGCTTTTAATTTTTGGACCCCTTATTCTCAATCGTTTAGTAGCTTTTATTAGAGAAAGAATTAGTGCGATGCATGTTCTTATGTTATGACAACAGTATCAGTCTATCAGCCCCAATGATGTGGATACTGAAATCCCATGATTGGGATTTAGTTACAAGAAAAAAGGGGGGAATGAAAAGGGACATTTAGGATTGAAATGACAGAAGAATTTAATTTGCTTTTTACTTTCTGTATTCTGCTTGCGGTAAAAGGACAGTGAAGGGCAGTGAAACATTTCATGATAGAGCCTGGGGGCCTGAGAGATAAGGGCACCTGCAACTAGCCTCCGCCCCTAATGGCATGGCCCCCTCCCTGCTTATGTTAATGATTCCCACTCCCTGCTCATGTTAATGGTTCACCTTCCTGCTTATGTTAATGATTCCCACTCCTTGCTTATGTTAATGGTTTACCCTTCCTGCTTATGGTTTCATGATTTTAGCCTTAGCTTAGCCTTTTAAAAAAAACCCCTCTGTCTAATGATTCGGGGTCGATGCCTAGCTTCCTGCGTGAGGAACTGGCCTCGGCCCCAGCGTGCTGGTAACCAAATAAAACCTCTTGCTGTTGCATCCTTCAGCTGGTGTGTGCTGTTTCACCTAGCGACTTCACGTCCCGTTCAGAAGGCCAAGTTTGGCCTCGGTCTTAACATAACATATATTCTATGATATCTGATTTGGGAAATACCTGGATCCAAGCACATTACAGATTCTGTAAAGAGGTTTTTACTCTAGGAAACTAAGAAAGAAAAAAAAAAAAACACAAATCTACTAACATCATTTTCTAATTCTGATTAATCTAACTTTGTACAAGTGTAAGTCATTCCAGAAAGCAGATTTTTACAGACAGAATAAGATTTGCGTTTTTCACCAAAACTGAGTGGGGTCTCTGCTGAATGTTGTGTTCTTGTATAATTCCAGGTGGCAAAGCAGCCTCTCTCTAGAACCTTGCCTCGTCATGGCAAGAGGAGAGAGTCAATGGTGAGCCCCGTGTATTACAACACAGAACACTCTCACCCTCTATGCTGAAAAGACATGAGCAAAGCTCCAGTAGGATGAGCAAGTGCTACATAACCATTTGCCTGGAAGGGCAGAGCTGCAGTGTTAAGTACGAATCCCCCTTCCCCACCAGCTCCTGTGAATGGAGACCCTAGAGGACAGTGGAGGTGACCCAGTTCACTGTTTCTGCTGCCATAGTGGGTGAGCAGGGTTGCACTCTGGTTCCGGCTGCACCCTGACCTAGCCCTGGCCACTGAGCACATGTAGGGAGTGAAACAGCAGGCATGGTTTCTCTCTGTCTCTCAGTCTCTCAAAGAAGCAAATGCAAGTTTAAAAAAGTAGTATCTTCAAAAGTGGATTATTCTGAATATTTACCATGTTTTTCACTGCCATCCAGAAGGGAAACACACATGTGAGCTTACATTTTAGAGATAATTATTGAAAACAGCAGTTCAATGAATTTGTCATTCTATTATCTTACCTTTTTTTTTTCTTTAAATATACTTCAATTTGAACCATAAATCTTTGAACTTTTGATTATTTTCAGTATAGATGATTCTTGTATCCTTGCAACTGGCAACATTTAAATTTACCTTGACATATACACCCAATACATAGATTTTACTTTTTTTTTAAAAAAAGTATTTCACCATATCTATAGAATGATAGAGTCACCATCAAAATCAAGAATGAAAACGATTTCTTCATCTCCCCCACACTTCCTTGTTTATTCTGTAATAGTTTTATTATCTCTCTCATCGTTCTGGAAATCGACTGCATTTTTCGCTCACCGCTGTTTTATCTCTCAAAAAAATTGTATGCAACCACTGTGGAACTTTTCTTTTTAAAGAATTATTTTATTTTTATTGCAAAGTCAGACATATATAGAGAAGAGGAGAAAGAAAGAAATATCTTCCGTACGATGATTCACTCCTCAAATGTCCTCAAAAGTCAGTGCTATGCCCATCCGGAGCCAGGATCTCTTCCCGGTCTCCCATGTGGTGCAGGGTCCCAAGGCTTTGGGCCGCTCTTGACTGCTTTCCCAGGTCACAAGCAGGGAGGTGGATGGGAAGCGGGGCTACCGGGATTAGAACTGGTGCCCATATGGGATCCCGGTGTGTTCAAGGTGAGGACTTTAGGCACTAGGCCACCGTGCAGGGCCCAGATTTATTTTTAATGGAAACTGAGATATACAGAGAAAAGGAGAGACAGAGAGGAAGATCTTTTACCGATGATTCACTCCCCAAGCGACCACAATGGCTGGACCTGAGCTGATCTGAAGCCAGGAGCCCAGAGCTGCTTCTGAGTCTCCCACGCAGGTGCAGGGTCCCAAGGTTTTGGGCTTTCATTAATTGCTTTTACAGACCATAAGCAGGGAGCTGGATGGGAAGAACCAGTGCCCATTTGGGATCCCTGCACAGGCAAGGCAAGGATTTTAGCTGCTAGGCTACCACACCGGGCCCATCTTGGAACTTTCTGAACTTGACTAATTTCACTCAACATAGTGTCTCTGAGATTCAATAAAGGTGTTGTATGTCACAGGAGTTCATCCTTACTTCATTCTTCAGCAGCATTTCAATGTACAGATACAAAGAAATTTGTTCACTTCAACCTTTATACACAACGATTTCACATTTTGTATGATCATGAATAGAGCAGCTTTTTCTTTTATATAGACGCATTTTGTGTGTGAATGTAATTGTTTCCCTTGGGTAGATACCCAAGAGTGGGTTTGTTTGGTTATGTGTTAATTACACGTCAAACATTAAAGAGAACATCAATCTCTTCTCTGAAGTGTCTCTAGTATCATGCCTACTTGCGGACTAAAGTTACAACTAATCTTCATGCTTTCTTCATCTTTTCCAGGTCTTGGTACTGTTAGCACTTTTCTCCTTCTCTGCTTTTTTCTTTCTCCTCCTAGATTTTTGGATTTTCTTTCCGTTCTCACCACTCTATTTGGTTATATACAAGCTGATTGTCACACATTGAACTTGACGGCAGATGTATCTTACCAGCTCTGCCATGAACATGGCTCCCTCTCTTAGGCCAGGTTTCTGAAGTTGTCAAATGGGAACTTTCCCAGTTTTGTAGAGTCAAATTAAACACACCCAAAAGTTTATGGAAGAAGAATGTGCACATAAGAAATATATTTTTTCATCTTATAAATAGCTGTCAATTCTTATTTTCAGGTTGGGAAAACATCATTGATTGACCTTTAAAATCTAGTGAGATGACTTACCTAGAGAGATGGAAAAAGAATGTTTAAACATGATTTGCCTTATTTTGTAGTGCTTTTTGTTTAAGGCAGAATGAATAAATATTCTTAACACATTGCAGAATTCAGAATGGAAATTATACTACAATTTGGAAGCTTTTGTAAAATTTAGGAATTGGAAATAAGAGTAATAAATATGTAAATATTTAAACACTAAACAAGCAAATAATTACATTTAAGGGATCACAATTTATTATATATTGTTTGATGATTTTCAAAAAAATGAAGGAACTACTACAAAAAGAAAAGCATATTGCGTTGCAAAACATATTTGAAATGTACACAGACTCACAACTTTCAAAAGTTCTTGGAAGCTTGTGTCATGAAAAACACTCTCCATAAATTAAAAAAAATGCAGTGAAGAAAACAACATAAGTTTAAATCTATTTACCTTGAACTTCACTAAGTGTCTTCATAAGCATGCTGTTCGTATTTCTCCATTAGGTTGGAGGGGTAACTATGTACGTATACACATTTCTACCAGAATATAACTCTGCTAGTCCAATTACTTCATAAAAGGAATAGTTTTGTGGAAATTGATAGGGGAAACTATTATGCTACCTTTTTATTTGAAGTGATGATGAAGCACAGTGTGTTGCCATTTTGACCTGCATAGCAAGCTCTAAATTGTAATAGTAAAAATAAGAGTATTAAACAGAATATATGCTAAAAGTGTGCATTTAAGGGCCAAAGAGAAGCTTATTGTGCATGTAAATATTTCATTCAATTCAATAAACTATATCTGTTAAATATTTATCCTGGATTTTTCATCTCGCCTTTCTGCTGTTTCTGAAGATTTGTCATTTACAAAGAAAATGTTGTCAGGATAAATCTGTCACTTTCAAACTTGGTTTTAAAATTCACTGCCACTTCCAATTAGGCATCACATTTTTGTCCAGCTTCCCATATATCATACCACAGAGCTCACTTTCACCTTTATTCAGAAATGATGGCCATGCTGACTGTGAAAGGCTCAGAATTTTTAATCAAAATATTAGCTTTTACTTTCATTTCTTCCTATGTACTGTCTTCAATTTTTGTCGATAGCAAGAAGTTTTGTTACTCAGAAACCTTCAAATATTGGCAAAGGCATATACATACATTTTATGTAAATCAGTGATTATTACAGCTACAGTTACTTCCAACATTTTATGGGCACACTTTCTGTCTCAGATTGTCTACATAACATCTTCTATTAAGCATGTCTGATGTTTTACAAACCAAACCAAAAAGAACTAAACCCTAGTGTTCAAGTTAGAAGGAATGCTTTGAGATCCATTCCTGCTAAAGCTTGCACCAATATTGGGATGCATTGAGCTTAATTGCCAATAAGAATAATAATTAAAAAACTTTGGCAACCAAGGGGATGTTTGGCCTAATTTAATCCCCTTGTCCCACATTGAAGGACCTGAGTGTGACCCTCAGCTCTGGCCCTGATCCCAATATGTTTCCCTGGGAGACACTCATGATAGCTAAAGTGATTGGATTTTTGTCAGCTGTGTGAGATACCTGGATGGAGGTACAAGTTTCTGACTTTACCCAGGGACAGTTGGAATCACTTTGTACATTTGTGGATGGAGCCAGAAAAGATGGAGATGTCGCTCTGTGTCTATCCCTCATTCTCGCTCTCATTTCTTTTCCTCTTACATAAAAATAATTTAATTTAATATTGCTCACAACACAGAATTTATGAAAACAGAATGATACAATGTGAGATCACGAATATGTTTATTGACATAATATTACATTAATTCTACAAAAAGCCTAGTTGCCTAATAAATCACACCTGTCCATCTTTAAATTAAGAATCAATAGTCGTGGGATGGCTAAGATTCTAGGATTTTATGCTCTGATCAGTTGGTGATATGAGGCTTTTGGAGAAGCTTTTTTAAATCTAGTTCTTGACAAATTGATGGTGGTATTGGCTCTGGGGAAGCTTCTTAAGGGGAGGCCAAGCAGTCACAGACAAGGAGAGAAAAACAATAGCAGTACAAGAACCAGACTACAAGCACGCTTCTTTCTGATGGGCATGGGTTCAATATTCTCCCCTCCAGTCCTAAAGCTGGGTTGTGCCCTGAAACCCTTGGTTCGCATAGGCCTGTGAATCACAGCAGCACGTACTTGATCAAAACACTGCAATTCTTTGGTACAGCCTCTTTCCAAAGCTCTCAGCTAGAAGGAAATCTCAGAACAAAATAAGTTTGAACTCCTTGGGCACTTCAAAACAGTTTTAATCCCACCAGCAGAAAAAACAGACTCTGAAAAGTCAGTATGTATCCACGTGAACATTATTTAAATACACGAATTATTTGTAGTTACAGTTCAGAAATCTCCTAGCTGCTCAGGTCAAGATATCCACAAAAGTTATAGCATCAAGAGGTCGAGGTCAGGGCAGCAAGCATTGCCCGTAGCCATGTTGCTGAGCAGTGTGAGTGTGCAGCCCTGGCGGAGGTCCATGTTCTCACACAGAGACTGTCCATGCATTTGTAATGAGTGCAGGCCTGAAAACAATAAACATGCAAATGGGCTTCCAGGGCTCACAATTACATTGTATACCTTGTTCAGTAGAATAATAAATGAAATAAAAAGAGACACCAAAATGGTATTTAATATTCTCTTTTTAAAAACCTGAAAATTCATCTACTGGAGTATGGAAGTGCCTGAGAACATGAGACTCTCAGGATAACAAATGCATCCTATGTTATGGCCTGATACTAATCATTGCTTTCTTACATTTTTCAGATTAAAAACTACCCTCCATCATGAAAGTTGTGTAACAGCTAAGAAGACACACGGACACCTAATGTTTTATCTGTGAACACTCCTCACCCATAATGAAAATATCAATATGTGAATTGGCATGTTCAATTTTTAAGAACATAAAAATAAACCGCTGTGATGATGTAACAGAAAATCTCGAGTTTTTTGGTCACCAAAAGTAATGATATCAACATGCAATAATCCAGTACTCAAAACATGTATGTTAAAACATGTATTGGACAATTGTCAAAGAAATGATAGATTACTAAAGTCCCTAAAATAGAAAAACATGTGAAAGCAGAAACTCTTCTAGTTAACTGTAAATTTCTGAAAAATTCTCAAAAAATTATCTCAAATGAGCATGTGTCAACTGGTCCTAAATGTTTGCAGCTTCTTGCCCTGTACCGTACACAAGGCTGTCACGATAGCTCACTCTTACTTTCCCTTTGAACTTGGAAGTGCAGCGAATAACCTCATTGCACATCATCACGTAAATGATCTGACCAGGGGAATGGCCAAAGAACCAGGGCAAGGCATAACCCACAGGAACAGACAGGAGAACAAAAATTAAAAAAAAACAGAAGACACGGTGCACAAGACAGCAAAACCAGAAGACCTGGTTCACAAGGATTCCAGGTGGAGACATTCAATGAAGGATTGAATAGTTCAGGGAGATGCTAGGACGAGACTAACAAATCAGCACACTCCGAAGCAGTTACATAAACACTGGTATATAAAGAGACACGTTAAGACTCAAGTACACACGTAACCTCACAGAGGATGCAACAAACACCAAAGCAACAGGAATTAAAGAAAATTGACAGAACGTATTTCTGCTATGGAATAAAATTAGGGTCTCAATGAAGCTGCTAAATATACCTAGACAACAAAATATTAAACTTTCCACCACTGCCTATACCAACAGTGTTATGACCCATGCAAAAAGCAGAAAGTTGGAGTAAAGACTATACCTGACAGACTGATTTATTACAAAACACAGAGGTCAATGGGGGGAAAGAAGGGACTGGAGGCAGGTAAAATGGAAAATAAGAATAAATAATACAAAAGGAAGCAAGTGCACCTGCTCAGAGGAGTGCTCTCGTCTCGAGCTGATCCCTGAGCTGAGCTGAAGCCTGGCTGACAGGTAAGTAAGGGCTCAAACACAGAGCACACTGCAAGAAGAAAAATGTTTGTTTTTCCTTAGGTTTTATGTTTTGCCATCTTATGGCATTCACACAGACCTCTGTACAAACAGAACCTGAAGATGAACTAAAGCAGCACAGAGTTCAGAGATCACCTTAGGTACATAACAGGCTTTACAGAAACAATTTTGGGGAAAAAACAAAACATAATGACTATTAGCACTCTTCAACTGAAATGTCCAATTACTAAACAGAAAAATAGCCATAGGGAGACGGTGGATATTAGATTGACACAGGCATACATACACAAAACTGTTATGAGGGAGAGTCTGATTTTCAAAGCTATCATTTTATAATAACCAAGTCCACAATTTTCAAAATTGTTAATAAATCATGACAAAATAGGGGGAAAGGGCTAATAATGAACTAAATAACCTTTGTTTTTCAAAGATTCATTTTATTTTTATTGCAAAGGCAGATATACAGAGAAAAGGAGAGACAAAGAAAAAGATCTTCCATTTGCTGGTCACTCTTCAAGTAGCCACAACAGCGAAGCCGAGTCAATATGAATCCAGGAGCCAGGAGCCTCTTCCAGGTCTCCTATGCAGGTGCAGGGTCCCAAGGCTTTGGGCCATCCTTGATTGCTTTTCCAGGACACAGTCAGGGAGCTGGATGGGAAGTGGAGCAGCTAGGACATGAACTGGCACACATATGGGATGCTGGGACATGAAAGGTAAGGATTTAGCCACTAGGCTACTGGGTCTCAAATTATTTTTCAACTAAACCTATCTACTAATGCAAAATACCTTTAACATTGAAGAAAAAGTTTGGGGACAATTGTGTAACGGATTTTCATCCCTTTGGGTGCCAGTGCCTTATATCAGAGCGGCCTGTTTCGATCGCCTACTGCTGAGCTTCTGGTCCAGCTCCTTCTTTTTGTGCCCATGAAGCCATCAAATGATAGTACAAGTACCTGACATCCACATGGGGCAATTCCTGCTCTCAGATGAGAGAGCAGAAGGACAGCTGGGATCTTGGCTATAACAGGTTCACTCTGGTTATTGCCTGTCTGAAATATAGACTGTAAAATGGAAGGTAATTCATTTTCTCCCACCCTCTCTCCATGCCTGTGTGACTCTGCCTTTTTTGAAGTACTTTAGCTTTTTAAGTTTTTTCTAAGTAATCTATTAGCATATTATAGTCTCAAGATCATTGTGAATAGCTGATAATTACAATTCTTAAGTTAATGTGATATATCATTGTCTTAAATAAGAAATGCACACACACACACACACACACACAAACTGGGGAAGAAATTAAGAAATCTCTACAACTGAAAATTGAGGGAACTCCATACCATTAGATTTAACCTATAAAAATGCCAGAGAGAGTGGAGCAGGTGGTAAGGAGGAAGCTTGGAAACCAACCATGAAGACTCCCAGACCTTCACCACAAACTATTAATATGAGCAACAAGGACTACATCCCAACTGCCTAGGAGACCACAGGGAATTGGATGCCCTCGGAGGCCGAGTACTCTGAGGTCACCCACCCCCAGCAGGAGCTTCCGCAGGGGATGGAAGAAGTCTAAACACTACCGTGCAGAAACCAACGTCATCGGAAAGACAGCCAGAAGCCCTGAGCGGTCCGCAGAAACAAAAGAACAATAAACGTCCTTCGGGACCAGGGAGGAGAGCTTTCTCTGGTCTGAGCCTGGCTCCACCTCTGGACCCCCACTCTCCCTCGCAATGACCATTGGGATCACTCCAAAAACTCCCCATAGCAAACAATCATACAAACTAAAAAAAACTAAAATAAATAGACAAACAACAAAAAGTAGAGCTTGGAATCTGACAGGAAAGAGCTGGCATGGATTGGCTCATGCCTCGCTGGGTGGAACACAAAGATTAGTCACTCCTCACCATGGTGTTGGGGATTTCCCTGCCTCCCCCCAAAAAATGTTCTACACCTTAATTGTCGACAAATGTCTTGTTAGAGTTACAAGCCAGTCTAGGTTACCCTAAAATCTGCCAAGATCAGCAAAATTATACTTCAGCACAACAAATGGCTAAATACTAAAATGAAATAGACATGAGACAGCTGAATGGTACCTTATAGCCATTTTAAGGTATATAATAGTTGGTCCTGTATATAAACTAAAACTGAAATGTCAATGAGCTAATCATAGGTAGCGGTTAGGACTTGTTTTTTTTTTTTTTTCTTTGTTTTTGTTTTTTGTAAACATACTGGTCACTCACAATCATGTCAACTCCATAATGTTGCAAACTGCTGTTGATGTTATATTGAGACTCTTAATTGAATGGGATAATATTCTACCAGCTCTAACTTCAGACCAGAAATGGTCTCCCCAAGAAACTGTTCAACCCATCTGGACAACAAGTAGCTGGACTCTATACTTGGTATACGTTTGTAAGGAAAGAATCTTGATTGAATTTGAACTGTAATACTACATCAAGGTGGAGGAAGCCACCAGGGAGAAGGGGCGTGGGGAGGAGGGGGGATTCCCAGAGCCTATGAAACTGTCACATAATGCAAAATAATCAATAAAAAAAAAGAGGCAGGGAGAGATAACAGATCCCTAAACAGCAGCTACCTACTGAGTTGCAGTAGTTAGTCCATTCCCTCCAAATACCTGAGAGACCATCTGTATTAAATATCCTATTCCAAGATGGGTAGTTTCTTGGACCTCATTACTGACCTTCCAGATAGTGCCACAGTATAAAGTCCACCATCCACTAGCATCTTCAGTATCGCTTTGCTGCTGGGTGCATTCTACGTCATCCTTAGTAGAGTGTGCATTTTAGTTATCCTTACAGGCTGAGGTATTAAAGCCATGTCGAGAGTCTCCTACGTGACAGCTCTACAGTTCTTTGGAAGCCTTCTGTTGCTTTTCTCTTCTGTAAAATGGGTCTCTCAGGACCATTTAAAACCTCATGTAAAATTTTTTGCTATCAGCACAAATCCTGGAATCCATCTTCCTCAAAATCCTGCTGTTTCTAGGCGTGCCCTTGGTTATTTCTTCTGTATCTATTGAAGCTGTATGCATAACATCGTCTGTTTTCTCTTGGGTAAAAAGCATGCTTGCCTCAGAATATATTTCAAGTCATTTACTTCTTGCTTAGAAATTGGAACTTTTGCTGGGGAAGATTTGTGTCCCTGTTTTCCTAAAAAGCTTAGGATTTGGATGGCATTTTCTTCTGAGTCGCTCTTGGAGTTACTGAGAGAGAGAAAGAGAGAGGGGAGAGTGAGCGACAGATCAAAAAATGATTTCTCATTCTTTAATTGAAGTTCTCTGAATACCTTTGTTAGAGCATTATCAAATGTGTGTTAGCCTCAAAACATTGAGGAAAGATTGTCCATGTACACCAGTTAATTATACTTGAGGAGATCATTCTCTTCAAAAACAAACCAAAACTGAGAAGAAAGTGTTCATTAGGTCTAGCACTGCATACCTTGAGCTGCCCTCAATTATTTGTGCCAGTCTAACATGAAAGATTGGCACAAGTGAATGAATTGGAATGACTATCCTGAGATTCTGAACTGTTCTGTTTTTCCCTTTTTTTTTCAAAGTGGGCAGAATAGCAGAGACTTACATGGGATCAAAAGTGTGTGTTTGACAAACTTAGCATGCTCTGGTTTTATGGATACTGGTGAAGAAATGCAACTTTGTCTTATAAGAAAACTCTGATGCATCCAAGTAGCCCATGACCCCAAACTTGAGGATATATTCTTTTATTTCAGTAGAAAGATCATCCAAGTAAGAGTCTACCTCAATATTTGCTAACATGGTAACAAATGACTTAGACTTAGGAGCAACTTAGGGAGTGCCAAAGGACGATAGGCAGTTTCTTCCAAGCAAAGGAGTTGGGTATTTAAACATCATCATCACAAACTTGTAAGTGATAATATTCTCTGTCTGACACAGTGAAGTGAGGTTTAGCATCAACTCCTGTGTTAGCACAAATGTCCTTCATGTGAAGTTAGTATATAGTGACTCCTGTTGGTAACACATTGGCACACTTACCCATGACGACCTGTTGGGGATTCCCTGAAGGTATTTCTGGGGTATTATCCATTGCCCTATATGAACATGTGAAACCTGGGCTTTTCTGCAGTGCCCCAAAGTTTTCTTGGAGGCTATTTCCACTATCATTGGCGATTAGATTCCAGGGAGTATTACCTAACAACAGGAGGCTAAATTCCTTGGTGATAAAAATTGAGGCACTAGGCCGAAAACAGCCATCAGGATTCTCAACAAACCCTGGGAATTTCTTAACCCTAAACATTTTCATGGGCTTACCCGATCATGCTGAATGTTTGTAGCCCTAGGAGACATCATCTTTGCCAATGTTCTCATGAACCACAGGAAGCACTGAACTGGTACCCGAGATGTATCATGCAAATCTATTTCTGGCATCCCAAATATTGTTAGCCTTTTATCATTACTACTAGGGACTCTAGCCCTAGGAGGCATTGAAACCCTACATTTGGAATGCATCACTGAGTGGTAGATACTCGCATAAAGCTGAAAAATTATAGTGTTGTTGACCATGCAAATTGCCACCGTATTGAAGTTGGAGCATATTGCCCATCTTCCAGTGGGGAGAAAAGTCCCCAGGGTTTCATCATCTTCGTGGACATGTGTTCCAGGGAACTACTATCTTAACAATTGAAAAACCATAAAAAGTTATCTTAACAAAGGGAAATATCATAATTCAAAAAGTTACGATGCAACACTTCGGGCACATATATAGTCCATGGAAGCTCAAGTTCCGACTTGTCTCACATTGAAAATTAACATTATAAACAGCTTGGAAGCACTTACAAATTGGCAGATATTCACAGACTGGCCCATTCTTTTTCTGCTTCTCTGTGTAGATTTCTTCACTGCTAGGAGTTTGTACTGGTCTTTCCTTACATGCAGGTACCAAATCAGAAACACCAAAGAAACCCAAATTTGCATTTTAATAGTCTTGCCTAAACCATAGATTCTGAGGGAAGAGGCACTGGGGGAAAGGGATTTTCAGGATTTAGAAACTGCACACTGTTAAGACAAGACAGCTTCCGTTCCACTCAACACACTGCCATTTCTGGAGTAAATATTCTCTTGATTGCCAATATGAAGCAGGAGAAGTGGGATTTAATTTTATCCCAGGTCCTTGCCTTCTACTTAGGGAAGCATTCTAAGTATGGGCACATATTCAATGCTCCAAGTGATAAAGGTTTATTTAAAAAGTGAGGAAGCAGACATGCACATAGATGCAAGCATCTAGGTTAGCAGTAGAGAGGAAGAGGAAGAGAGGTCCCGGGAGAGGGGATCCAGGGAGGATGTCTCCATCACCTCCAGTCACTAAAAGCTCTGAGCAAAGTCGCTGCAAGGTCATGTCACTTGATGCGATAAACTCCTTACTACTTGTGTCTTTTTGTGAATAGCTCTTGTAGCTGGAGCGCAGTTACGTCTCTGTGGGTGTTGGCTCACGTGCCCTTGCTGGTTAGTGACCCTGTACATCTTTTCACATGCCTGATAGCCACTTGCAAGTCTTCCTTTCAGAAATAACTTTTGATTACCTACTTCCCATTTCCAGCTGGATTATTTAGAGTTGTTTTGCTGTTCAATTATTTCACTTTATAACATGCTTTGGTTATAAACTCTTTGTCACATGCCGAAATTCTGAAATGCTTACCCTGTGTTTTCTTCTGGTAACTTCAAAGCTTCAGGTTTTGTCTTTAGGTCTTTGATCTATTTTGACTTGAATTGTGTATACGATAGGATTCAGCAGTCTCATTTTATTCTTCTGCATGCAGTTAACCAATTTTCCCAAGATTATTTATTGAAAAGAGTATCCTTTCTCCAATGCATGTTCTTAGTAACTTTGTGAAAGATGAGTTGATTACAGATGTGTGGGATATCTGCTAAGGTAGCTGTTCTCTTCTATTCATCTACAGAGCTCTAATTTACATCAATATTATACTGCTTTAGTTACTAAAGACTTGTATTCCATTTCAACATCAGGTGCAGTAAGGTCTCCAGGCTACTGCTTTTGTTCAAAATCATTTTGACTGTTTGGTATCTTTTCTGGTTCCATACAAACGTTAGATGTGTTTCTTCTTGTTCAGGGTATGTGGGGGAAGGGGGTGTGGGAATGTCATTTATATGCTTATAGGAATTGCATGTTAGAGGCTGATACCTTTTGAATAATATGTACATTTTAATAGCGATTCTTTGAATTCATGAAAAAAAAATGCCAGAGAATATTGTCTGTTCCAGCAATGTAGGACACACTTAAATAACAGACTCATGGACTAATGACTGCTTATGAAGGACTATACTATTGTAATAATATGGGGGAAATTAAACAGTGGTGGGAATCTGGGGAGGGAGTAAGCAGTCCAGCATCCTATTGTCAAGATATACCCAATATGTACATTGAGAGTCCATCTTTGATTTGGAAGTAGAGATGCACAAATCATTGTATCTTCACATTTGGATATAATACATAGATTCACATTTGGATAGGTTACATAGATTATATTATACATTCCCTTAAATGAAAAGCCATAAAAATCAGCAACAGAAATCAAGTTTAAAAAATTGATCACAGCACCATGGAGTTAAATAACATTCTACTGAATAACCATTGTCAATGAAGAACTGAAAAAGAAATAAAAAATCTTCCTGGAAAGAATGATGCTACTGTGTGATCTGAGTCAATGAAGAATTTAGTAAGAGGAAAGAAAACATTTTAATTTATTTTTTATGTTAAAGGCAGATTTACAAAAAGGGAGACAGAAATCTGTCTCATCCAATGGTTAACTCTCTAAATGGCTACAGCAGTTGGTTGAGAAGACCCAAGCCAGCAGACCCTTGGGGAGCTCCCATGTGGGTTCAGGGTCCCAGAGTTTTGAGTTTTTCTCCACTGTTTTCCCAGACTACCAGCAGGGTTTCTGGATCAGAAACAGAGCATCTAGGACAAAAACCAGCACCAATATGAGTTGCCTGCTCCAACATGAGGAGGATTATCCAACAGAGCAATCACACTGGTCCCATTATCATTATATTCAAATTAGAAGTGAATGAATTTATTCAGTAAAGTTACAAGACACAAAATCACCACAACAAAACCATTTGTTCTTCATGTTACAATAAACTACCTGAATGGGAAAGAAAAAGAAGCAATTTTAGTACAGAGACAAATCAACAGAGAAAAATGACAAATGAAGCCAGAGAATTGTAAATTATAAATTTCACAGCTTTGTTTAAAAAACATACAGATGATAGAACTAAATAAGTAATCAGCCCTAACCTTCTACCACACAAAAAGTACTTCAAATTTAACCAAAACATATAAGAGAATTAAGCATTAAACACATAGAAAAATGCATTTAGTAAATGTTTCTTGTCATAAAATTTAGCAATGTTTTTAGGTATGCCATCCAAAGCACAGGAATTAAAAATTTAAAAATATATATACACAAGATCCAGTAAAAAATGTGTTTCATCATAGGAAACAGCTCAAGAAATGAAAAGAAAAATCCTAAACGGGTTGAAAACATTTGTGATTTGCCTATTTAACAAAGTTAGTAGAATAGATAAAGAAAACCATTAATCAACGACACCAAATAGCAGTCTAATTACAAATGGACAAAACTCTTCAGCAGGTGTTTCTCTAAATAAGATTTGTGCTTGGCCGAAGTATGAGAAGATACTCGTTCACATTCCATTGTGGAAGTGCACTTACAAACCACATTGAGATACTCTTGAAATACATTAGAATGCGCACGCTCCAAAAATGGAAAACAATCATGAGCAAAGATATGGAGACATTGTCAGTTTTGCTTTCTTTTCTGTAGAGATATAAACTGTTGTGACTGCTGTGGGAGATACTCCATCGGTTCCTCAGAAAGTTTAATGAAGTTTTCTCATACAATGTAACAATTTCACCTCTTAATTTACTCCCACAGATTTAATATCTCAGGCTCAAATGGATATGGGCACACCAATGTTCACATTAGAATTGTTCACAACACTCACATAGCAACTTTCACTATCAATAGATACATAGAGTAAGCAAAAGTTTGTATCTTGATTCAATAGAATACAAATTATTGACTCTAAAAATAGAACTGATTTATAGTAAATGCTACAGTATGAATTAGCTTTACTAGATTTTTTGACAGGTTGGTTTGAATTTAGCGAAATCAATATGAGATATTAGGATGTCTGATTCATATCCTTGGGGGACATGCCCTATTCACACAGGATTGGAATAATATTTCAAGTAAATGTGTATTCATGAGGTCTTTTATGTTCTGTTGACCACTGCATTGGCTTTTGTGGTGTTTCCACTATTTCACATGTAAAATTATTGCATTTTCTTATTCTGTCTTACAAACAAATGAAGAATAAGTTTTTTTCTGTAGTAATAAACTATGTAACAGATTCAATTAAAATGTATTATTTGTATGTATGCTCATTTATGCTGTTGTTACCCTAGCTGTACCAATTTCAATTGATTTGCTTTTGGTAAGAATATCCATTTATTAAATCTAGCTGCACATGGGTGATTTTTTCACTAGGAAACATGTGTGGCCTCCAGGACTTGTTCTGGGATGTGGAACCCTGGAGTTATTTGGCTGTCTGGGCTTCTTGTACATAGTTTCATGTTTTACTTTGGTTTTACATTCATGGAAGTTTTTTAAAGATATAGGTTGGATTGTTAGGCATTACTCTAATGCATACTGAGCTTGGGAAGTATTATTATTGACACTTAACCTCCTGTTTGTGTGTTACACTACGTTCTGTGTTCTTTAAAGATTTATTTATTTTTATTGGAAAGTCAGATAGGGAAGAGGAGAGACAGAGAGAAAGATCTTCCATCCGATGATTCACTTCCCAAGTAGCTGCAACAGTTAGAGCTGAATGGATCTGAAGCCAGGAACCAGGAGTTGTTTTGGAGTCTCTCATGCTGGTGCAGGGTCTCAAGGATTTGGGCCGTCCTCTACTGCTCTGCCAGACCACAAGTAAGAAGCTGGGTAAGAAGTGGCGCAGCCAGGACATGAACTGGCACCCATATGGAATACTGGCATGTGCAAGGTGAGGGCTTTGTCACTGGGCTACCACACTGGGCCCTGTTCCACTGCATTCCGTTGCTCTTTTTGAAAATTTTATTTCTTTTCATAAGTGTTAAATTAATTGCTTTTGGAGGTCCTTAATTATATATATTGAGTGTTATCACCAGGAAATTATGAGAGGAAAAGCAAAATTGGTCTCTTCCCTCCCTGTATCTGATGGAAATAAAAATAAATGAAATTGAATTGCTCTAGAATAAATTGAACTAACTCTGAAATGTTAGAGTTTAAATATGTATTGATTGTGAAATATTCAGACTTTATTTTATGTTCAAATGATGACAAATCTTCAGATCTTATAAAAGTTCCAAATCTAGACTTGGGACTCGAGGTCAAACCTTACTAGGAATAGTCATCTCAGAAAAGAACTCCATGAACATGTGTTTGGGGGTAGAGGAGGGGGGAGATCTGCTCTGTTTACATTTACAGGATAATTCTTTTGTAATATTTATCATGCATGTGCTGTGACTTTGAGAATCTAATGTATCAAGTTCTTTTAAAAGTAAACTAAGAATTAAGTCAAACTTAAAATTTATAATAATAAAATACTCTTCTCTCTTTCAGTTTGTGCACAAATTTGCACTGGCCATACATCTCCTGTGACATAACTGAAATCTCCCTCCTCCTTTGAAGGGACCACATCCCACAAGGGAACCAGAACGTGAGTCAACCTCTTCCAGCTTATGGTATCCGTGTGGCCACGTGTGCCGTGATGACAAATAGTATCCACCTTTCTGTGCAACAGACATAAAGTGAGAAGGGTCCCATGCTGTAAAATGCCACATCTTGCCTAGTGTCAGCAGTGGCAGGCTGACTTATTTCTCTCCCAAGTTCTTCATCTCATGGCCTCCCCTAATTTGCCTGTACCAGAAATCATCCTCTGAGCAAATCAATCTTATGTCAACTGTCTTACAAACTAGGCCTTTCTCTGGATGTTTCTGAGTATTTGTTGAAACTTTGTCCAAATAATTTTTAAATATTTTAAAGAATTATTTTTTAATTAGTGTTTGTGTATCATCACATTCCTCCCATTTAGAATACATTCACTCTTACTATATAAACATGTAAATACATAAAAAATTAGCTAGTCTGATTATAAGTGCCTGATAAGTTGTTCAGCTAACATATCTAATATACAGTTTTTAACTTGAATAAAAATAAATATATACATGTTATTTTATTGTCTTTCATTGTCTGATGGATGATTCAAGACAAACTGTCATTCATAAATGAGTAAAAATCGAGTTTTCTTCTGTGAATGTGTACTCCGGTCCTCCATCACCGATCAGACCTGAGCCAGCTGAGTCCATGAGGCAGAGACTCCTGTCCTGTGGTGACCCCTTTACGAAGACCCAAGCAAACATAGAGTGCAAGAACACTGAGCAACTGACAGCATGTGTGTGGTTGAGATTGTACATGGGAGAGGTACCTTGGTGACTGGTCACGTGATTTAAGCGACAAGAATGGGTGTGTCCTTGGAATAGAAAGTGTGTATTTGGGCACTCAGCACAGTGGCCTAGCAGCTAAAGTCCTTGCATTAAATGTGCCAGGATCCCATATTGCTGCCAATTCTAATCCCAGCAGCCCCGCTTCCCATCCAGCTCCCTGCTTGTGGCCTGGGAAGGGACAGCTCAAAGCCTTGGGACCCTGAATCCTCGTGGGAGGCCTGGAAGAGCTTCCTGACTTCAGATTTGCTCAGCTCTGGCTGTTATGGTCACTTGGGTATTGAATCATTTGGCAGAAGGTCTTCCTCTCCATCTCTTCTCCTCTCTGTATATCTGACTTTACAATAAAAATAAATAACATCTTTTAAAAAGTATGTATTTGGTCAAGTCTCACACATGCCTTTTATTGCATAATTCATGGCTTTCATTAGAGCCAAGCATTGATGCATTTAAAACAAAATAAGCAAAAACAAACAAAAAAGCTATAATCTAATATGCAGACAATGAGAGTGGTGATATCTATAAACACTGGAGAATTCAAATGAAGGAAGTTTCAGCTGATGGCCAAAGGGATAGATAACTTTAGAAAGCCCTTGGCAATGCCTTCTAATTACAACCCATGGATAACATTTACTAGCCTGACATGAAAGACAAAAGTAGGAACACTTTCTTGGGTTTCTTTGCATGTGTGTATTTGGGGAGAACAATGTAAATGAATTTGGACGCAGAAAATTCATCTAGATTTCATTTCTAGTTCTCCTCCTGGATGTTTGATTTCTGCCTTTTATTTTTTCAGGAATGCAAGACCAACTTTTGTTACTTGAGCATGACTAGAATGATGTTCCCTTTTAGGCTATCAAGAATGTAATGATGTAGACTATTGCAAAGCTCCTTGCACAGTTTGAATCATAAACCACATGATCTGGAAAGGCTGCCCTTCATTTCTCCTGTCCCCATTTGTGTGCATCAGATTGGTGTCTATGAGCTGATTGTCGTGCAGGTTTCGTGGCTTCAGCCTCAGTGCTGCGGAATTCACCAATCTTGTCTCAAGGAGACAGCACGAGCAAGGCTCTTCTGTGAATGTCTCAGATGAGGGGGCGTAGCACCACAGTTTCACTGAATGCTGAACCCCAGTGCTTCTGGCTCACTGGAGAGGGGCGAGGTGAGTGAGTGGAAGAAGGGAAGCTTTCTATGGTCATTTGTTAACGTGACTTTTTAATGATGGCACAAATTGTTTTCACAGTAATCAGTAGAAAATGAAATACAAATAACTTACGTCCTTAAGCTCATGGCAGTGAACAGATAAGAGTAGACCTACTTAGAAAATGACTGGGGAAAAATAAGGGTATGGAATATAATCTTTCATTTACATACTGTTATTGAAGAAAAGAATAGATTTTCAGAGGTCAGAAGGTCCTTACAAATGCAAATGTCATTTTTTCTAATAATTACAGTTTAAAACGACAATGGTCAACGTTAAGATTAGTTCAACATGTTGCAAAATGAGACTTGATGGCTTCCAAGAAGTTTGTAGAAATTAAAAACAAGATCCTCGTTTTCTATGATATTGTATTGTTAAACATTTTATTATTACTATTTTAGTTTGAGAAGCAGAGAGGAAGAGACAAGGAGAGGGCCGCCCTCCCCAGTGCCTACAGCTGCCTGGAATGTGGCAGGCCCACGCCAGGAAACCCGAAGTCCATTCAGTTCTCCCATGTGGGTGACAGGTGCCCAGTAAGAAAGCATTTCTGCTCCCTGCCAGGGTGTACAGCACCAGGAAACTGGATTGGGAGCAGAAGCAGACTCAAAACCCACACACTCCTGTGTGACACACAGGCATCCTACTAGTAAGAATACTGTTGATTAACTGCCTGAAGCATTCTCTGGAGCATAGTCTGTTATGACTACTAAACCATATTTCCCAATCAAAAAAAAAAATGTTTGAGTAATGTAGACAAGGCTCAAATCTGATTTTAGTTTTACCACATTCAGAAAGGAATGGTGACCGGAACTGCTTTGGTAAACAGGATGGCTTAGATTCAAGTTTCTCACAGAACTATCAGGCCTTTCAGGAACCCCAATCAAGCTGCCCCTCTTGGAGATCTTATTGGCACCCCACTTGTCCTTCTGCCCATTTTTTATTCTCCCCAAGATTAGCTCAAGATTGCTCTCCTATGCCATCTCCCTGATTCTTGGATTTTAATTTATTCAGGACTAAAATGCCCTGGAAGATCACAACGATATCATAATCCCTACAGGCTGTGCATTCCATATGAGGACAGAAGTGAAATTATCTAAATATGTCTCATTCCCTCTTGTAGGAAAGTAACTAGTTCAAGGTAATATTTGTCTTCTCAGAGTTCTCCCAAACTCCACAAAGAGTTATCCCCTGCAAAGATTAACAGCTGTGACAAAGCAGATTTCAGAGCAGGTGACTCGATTCTTTGATCCTCAGGTTTTACTCCCGTGATGGGGAAATCCAAGCCCTTCTAAGAAATCCCTAGGTGGTAAGAACATGCAAGTTATCCAGGGTCTAGTTGGTAACAGAGGGTTTCCTTTTCTTTTTCTCTGATGGCTTATGAAACTGTGAGCCTCTGGCAAGGAGGAGGGTTTAGTCTGGGGAGCGGAGTACAGATTTCAAGTTACCCCAGATGAAGACGTACAACACTCATAGATGGACAGGCAGTGCAGCTATATACATGGATTCTTTACAGAAGCAGACAAATGTTAAATGTGGTCAAACCAAAATGTCAGCCGGTGTTTCTGCTTAAGTTTTCTGGTAGTTGGTTCCCTTGCTTCTTCGTGGTTTACAGAATAATTTTTCTGATAAAGTTGCATACTCACAATACACAAAATCAGAATGCCCAACTAATTCAAAGAAGCATGTTTTTGAAAGCCATTGGATTAATGAATGTGGCTGGTTTCTAAAGTATCCAGAACATGAAGCTATTCTGCATACCTCAGTTGTCACAGATTTCATCACACTTGTTGTGTCATGCAGCTATGCTTGGGAGTATAGCATTTGCTGAGTGATATCAAATAAAGTTTTGTCTAAAACAAGAAACTGATGAATGATTTCATTGACATTAGCTTTTAAATAATTCAAGAGGAAGTCTTTAAGGACATTTTCCAACATGGCAGAAATCTTGCACTGATAGCTCCATCTTCTACTGCGACTCCCCAGAGAACTGGATGCCATTTTCATCAGAGTCCAAATCCAGAAAAGAATGAGCTGCATGGGCCCGGCAGCGTGGCCTAGCGGCTAAAGTCCTCGCCTTGAAAGCCGCGGGATCCCATATGGGCGCCGGTTCTAATCCCAGCAGCTCCACTTCCCATCCAGCTCCCTGCTTGTGGCCTAGGAAGGCAGTCGAGGACGGCCCAAAGCTTTGGGACCCTGCACCCGCGTGGGAGACCCGGAAGAGGTTCCTGTTCCCGGCTTCGGAACGGCGCGCACCAGCCCGTTGCGGCTCACTTGGGGAGTGAAACATTGGATGGAAGATCTTCCTCTCTGTCTCTCCTCCTCTCTGTATATCCGGCTTTCCAATAATAATAAAATCTTAAAAAAAAAAAAAAAAAAAAAGAATGAGCTGCATAAAGTAACTGTTAAGGGAATAGAGGATTATTTTTACACCAACAGCCTCATTCAAGTCAGCTTTCTATAACTGATGCGGAAGAGACCGGTTCTCTCTGAGGCTCACATGCGTAGGTCACACCCAGCGAGAATCACCTTCCTTTTATGACATCAGCTGCACTGTGTGATGTCACTTCCTGTTGAGCATGACTGTCCCATCATGATCACCAGTACTATGAGATGTTCACAGTGTATTTCCCATGAGGGAGCACTCTTGGAAACTGTCCTACAGGACTGCCTACCACACATGGGACCCCCGATGATTCCGGCAGTAGACTCTCAGCCTCGTCTCAAAGAGGTGGATATTTACAGGACTAGGAAGAGAAACTAAATTAGAGAATGTTATAACTAGCATACTAGTCTTTGTAACTAGTTACAAAAATTGCTGTTAACTTTTATAAGGAAAAGCACATTTCGTACTTAGATTTGGTGGCATGGATTTTTATTTATTTTCAGTTTACTTAAAAGACAGAGAGAGCAAAATAGAAAGATGAATGTGTTCTTTACCAAATGCCGATAAGAGACAGAACTAAATCAAGCCAATGCCAAAGGCCAAAATATCCATCCAGATCTCCTGCATGGATGCTATGGACCTAAGCATTTGAGTCATCATTGATTCTTTGCCAGTTTTTACACATTAGCCAGAGGCTCGAGCTGAAATAGAACCAGGGCTCAAGTCAGGCACCTTCATACAGGATGTAATCTTCTCAAATGGTCTTCTATCTGCTCAGCCAAAATCCTTCCCTGGATATTGGTTTCAGAAAATATTTTAAGCATACTTTAAACATGGCAAACATAGCAAGTTTTATCTTTAAATCCACAGATTATGAAAAACAGAATATTTCTCAGGGGCATCAGGGATATGTATTTGAAAGTAAAACAAGCAAATCAAAGTAGCTTTTAGTCTACAGAAAGAAGAAAAAATGCTAAAATCAAGCAACACAACCTCATGGAGGTGAGAATTATGTCTGTACACTATAGGTTATTCCATGTCATAGTGTACTAGCTAAGATGGTTAAAACATACAGAGATGAATTCTTAGGAGGAATTTGATCTCATTTGGGTATCAGGATGCTAGAAACTTTGAAGTCTCCCTGCTCCATCTCCTTTATGTCTACATCAGGAAGTTAGCAAAGAAATATGAGGACTGTGTGTTCCAATGGCATCAGTGCAAACTCAAACTGCACAAGCCCTTGGTTGCACTTGAGAACTCTGCAACCATACCCACAATGAACACCAAGGCCTTCTCGCCTTCTCCAGGCATATTCGCTCTCCTGTGATACCTTCACTGTGGATCATGACCCCTTTCCATAGCCTCTCAATGTGTGTGATGATATCTATATCTATATCTATATCTATATCTATATCTATATCTATATCTATATCTATATCTATATCTATATCTATATCTATATCTGTCAGGATGGTCTCATCTTGCTGCTGTGTGACGCCAATATCACATGCACATTTTCCTGTCAGTGATCCACTCTACTCTTACTTTTAGAAAATTCTGCAGTCCATGAATCCCTCCCTTCTTCATTGAAAGCTTGCCCTTGTCGAGGACTGCGGGAGAGGACGTCTAGCTCGGATCCCGAACCCAGTCCGCCATGTGCCCATGGCTCATGGCGGGCTGGGCCCGGACATGCCTGGGTGCGGGGCCTGCTTCCTTCTGGGGTGAGTACGCCGAGGGGGGAGGCCTCCGTGACTGGGCATGTCCGGGGCCCACCCGCCACCCTCATTGGGTGGTGAACGGGATTGGGGAGGGGCGCAACCTCGGGCCTGCAGGATTACACCTCCGGCTGCCAGAGGCGAGCCGAGGACTGCGGGTGAGGACGTCTAGCTCGGATCCCGAACCCAGTCCGCCATGTGCCCATGGCTCATGGCGGGCTGGGCCCGGACATGCCTGGGTGCGGGGCCTGCTTCCTTCTGGGGTGAGTACGCCGAGGGGGGAGGCCTCCGTGACTGGGCATGTCCGGGGCCCACCCGCCACCCTCATTGGGTGGTGAACGGGATTGGGGAGGGGCGCAACCTCGGGCCTGCAGGATTACACCTCCGGCTGCCAGAGGCGAGCCGAGGACTGCGGGAGAGGACGTCTAGCTCGGATCCCGAACCCAGTCCGCCATGTGCCCATGGCTCATGGCGGGCTGGGCCCGGACATGCCTGGGTGCGGGGCCTGCTTCCTTCTGGGGTGAGTACGCCGAGGGGGGAGGCCTCCATGACTGGGCATGTCCGGGGCCCACCCGCCACCCTCATTGGGTGGTGAACGGGATTGGGGAGGGGCGCAACCTCGGGCCTGCAGGATTACACCTCCGGCTGCCAGAGGCGAACCGAGGACTGCGGGAGAGGACGTCTAGCTCGGATCCCGAACCCAGTCCGCCATGTGCCCATGGCTCATGGCGGGCTGGGCCCCGGCGGCCAGTGCGCCATTTGGCGCCAGGCTGAGCCTGCTGGCCGCCCGGCCGGGGAGCTCTGGGGTATTGGACGTCTGAATCGCTGCTGAGATAGCTCTAGAGTGACCCCACTGTTTCTGGGATCTGAGTCAATCCTAAAGATTCCCAATACCAGCAACTCTTCCTTTGAAGAACTTCCAATCCCTTAATAATGCTGAGCTTTGAACACCTATCAAGTAAAAGATAAGCTCCGGCTTGTCTAGCAGGCTGGCACCTAATGGTCCTTGGAGCAACCACGGGCAGGTGCGTGATTTACGGCTAGGAACGGTCCCAATCTGGGATGCCACAGCTGGGATGAGGTTCCCACCAAGGGGTGTATGTGCTGGAATGGGGGCTGCGTTCTATCTAGAAAACAGTTGCAGTCACCCGAGGCACTAGTGTTGCTGGGATTGGATGCACCAGGCCGGTTCAGATCCCAGCACCATCTGGTGTTATGGAGAAACAGGGTAGATGTGGGACTGACTAGGCTGGGTCTCAATCCCCTTCTGAGCCATGTGTGAGCTGTATGTGGGTATGGACGAGCCATGGCTGGGCTGAAACATCCAACAACAAGAGTCAGAATGGGGTGAAAGCCAGCCAGGAAAAGCCACTGTTCCTGCTAGGACAGGAGGTGAACTGAGTAGGGTTGGCTCAAGAACCCCCTGGCAAGCGCAAAATCTGGCATTGGGAGGGGTTCTGATGGAGGAGCCTGGGAAACTCCTCTGGCAGGACACAGTCCCTGCAGGTAAGCGCGAGAAGCATGATTGGAAACAGCCCAGAATAGGCCATGGAAAGTTTCCCACTGGCATGCATTCGGCATGGGTCAGGAGCAGACCAGGCTGAATCAGTTCATGTCATCCTCTGGCAAATCCGATCACCAGAACAGAGTGTGGAATGGGCCGGGTTCGGTTGCGACAAAACCAGTACACATTATGGAACGCCAGGGCGTGGTTGCCTGTACTGGATATGAATGCAGCACCCATCCAGCACACGTGAGATCCAGGAAGGGAGGGGCAAAGCTGGCGGGGGGTTAAGGGGCTGGCCCCCTCGCTGGACAGCCACTCCCACTGGAGAGCGTGAGCTGGGATAGAGACAGACACGACTAAGCAAGGCTACAACACCTGTGCGCTGCATGTGGACTAGATCAGGGCCACAGCTTCAGCTGGCAGAAGCTGGCACTGGGGACTAATTCTGTCGAGTCAAATCACAGGACCACCTAAAGAGTGCATAAACCGGGACAGAGAGACCTTGGAGGGAAAAAGTGGGTTCCCCCTTCTTGGGTCACTATTCCCGTGGGAGGGCATGAAAACTAGGATGGGGGCTGGGATGGCTAGATAGAGAGGTACTCAACAACACCCGTGAGGGCTGGATGGTTGAGTTGGTTAGATAAAACTAAGCTTTAATACCCATTGACAAGTACCAGAGCCAAATGGGATGGGGGACAGATTGGTCTTCTGCTACACATACTGGCAAACCAGGATAGGGGATGGTCTGGTGGGGGTTATTGTGGGTCGCCCCAACTAGGCTGCAGCTCCCACTGGTTGATGTAAGGGCCGAACCAGACTGGACTGCAACACCCATTGGTTCCAGTGCAACTCGGGACTGAAAACAGAACCAACCCAGCAATTGCAACCACCAGCTGATCAGGGTGATGGACTGTGCCGGGCCCTGTGCTTGCTAGAACACACAGGAAACTAATCTGGGAATACCTCAAAGTATCTTTGGAGATCTCCCCACTTGAACTGCTGGACTCAGAATTCTAACCAAGAAAAGACAGAAGACAGAATAGGACAATCATTCATCTCAGCTACATGTTGGCAGCGAAATATGGGACAAATGGAGACTTCATGATGGACCATATCAATCAGTGGACCACCTCATCGAGCGAAACTGGCAGTGACTCATAACTGGACAACTATTAACTCCACTTGAGCACATATCTCAGAGCATGCCCCACATCCGGGACTTGGGGTGGGTGGGAAACCAGGTGGGGCTTCTCCCTCAATATCCCCCTTTACCTCAGATACATGATGGAAACAATATGGACATAATAGCATTGCCCACCTCCCTATCCCCCTGAACCTTTTTTTTTTCTTTTTCTTGTTTTTCCTTCAACTATAGTTAACTATGTAAAGATTGTCAACAACAATACAATAAAATGGATAAAAAAAAAAAAAAAAGAAAGCTTGCCCTTGTCTCCTTTTTTCTTGATATATCTAATGTAAAGATTGTCTTTCATATTAAATTTCTCCTCAAGAAAATAAATTCAAGGATGCAGGACAATGTTCTAAGAATATAGTCCGGGTCATGTTGTAGAGGCAAATTATAAGAGTAAAAAGCAGTTGATACAAATAGGTAGGCATTCACACAATAACAGTGAAGGCTTTAAACAGTTCTAGATGGGGCTCAGCACAGTAGCCTAGTGGCTTAATCTTCAACATGAAACGACTGATATCCCATATGGGCAACGGTTCTTGTCCTGGCTGCTCAATTTCCTATCCAGCTCCATGCTTGTGGCCTGGGAGAGCAGTAGAGGATGGTCCAAAGACTTAGGGCCCTAAACTCACATGGGAAACTTGGAAGAAACTGCTGGTTAGTGGCTCCTAGCTCAGATGGGATCAGCTCCATTAGTTGCACTTATTTTGAGAGTGAACCAGCAAATGCAAGATCTTTCTCCCTATCTGTCCTTCTCTCTATAAATCTGCATTTCTAATAAAAACAAATAAATCTTTTAGAAATAAGTTACAGATATCCCGAGACATCACTCAAACAGTCATTAAAAGTAGTGTTTCAGACTAAGCCTCCATCTCCTGCCCCAGAATCCCACTCAAGTGCTGGTTCAAGTTCTGATTTCAGTCCAGACTACTCCAGTGTCAATCTATCTCCTTGGTTATGGCGTGCGAAACAGCGGAGCATGGTTCAAGTCCTTAGACCTCTGCATCCACCTCGGAGCCCTAGAACAAGCTGCTAGCTCTTGGATTCAGATTGGCCCAGCTCTGGCATTTCAGTCATTTGAGGGTGTGAACGAGTGGATGCAAGATTTCTCACTCTTTCCCTTTTGTAAATATTCATTAAAAAATCTTTTAGAATATGCATTAAATATCTTAAACGTTGCACGATATTTTATTCCCCAAATTCAACTCTATGGATTAAAAGTGAAGCCATCACAAAAAGTACACATATTGAACACAATGTGATATTGCTTAATATTCTTCTGTATTTAGCTGATGGTTAACCAGCCGGTTAACGTGGTCCGTTCTAGCACAGACAGAAGAGACATGTGCATGCACATTTTTACATTCAGAAGGAAAGTATGATAGTTATATATGTCACCTAGGCTTGCCTGGACCATAGGGTACCTAGGTATAAATGGAGAGCAGCATCATCCAATCCCTTGAGTGCCTGAATACAACATGACCTCTGGGAAAGAATGAGCTGACACCCTCACTGCCCAGCAGCATTGTGGCCCTCATCTTCTCCTGCCCTCTGTGCTTCCTGGTCTCAGATCCTTTGGCCCAGAATCTCTCTGGCTCTCAGGCTTCTGAGCTGCATCAGCTGCTTTCCTGGGACTCCGGCATGCAGAGCATAGCCTGTGGGTCTTCTCAGCCTGTGGGATCATGTGGGTCAATGGTATTTCCACTCACTTATATATTTACCTATCTATGTAAATGTGGGTCTGTATATTTATCTTTTTATCTCTCTATGTGTATCTATCATCTACCATGATAATATATATAAGCTTGTGCATACATTTATCTGTCTACCCATCTAGCCATCCATTTTTCAACTATTTTTCCTAGAGAGAATTCTGACAACTAGAATATTTTGAGCTTCGTTACACTAAAGTAAACCAGGAAAAATTGAATTAATCATATTTTTAGTAGAATGCTTTAATATGGCATGTAAATAAGGAAAATGGATACATTGTTTTGAATATTATCTGAATTAATATCTCAGAGACCTAAAAAAAAAAAAGAAAAACATTTTTTGGGTCTTTTCCCATTAATAAGAAGTATAGGAATTACCAGAATTCCTTGATAGTACACTTTTCGGGAAATAAGAATTATACATAGTATTATGAGTATATAGAAATGTCAGACATGGTGCTGGACATGGAGCAAGTAAGTCAGTTACTTTAAAGAAAAGGCTATATATTTTTACCGACAATTTTGTATGTGAGTAATTATTAATTTTGTCATCTAATGTATTTAGGTGTCAAGTTAGTTTCTTCAGTAAACAAGATCTTTTTGTAACTGAAGCGTTCTGAGCTCTCAGTGTTTTACATTTGTGAAATGGCTTGAGCTTCGTCTCACAGTGTTCACATCTTAAACTCTCTGCTGTAGTTATGGATTCTGCATACACTCTTTCCATAAAGTAGCTCAGATGAAAGCAACTTAGCGGAATGAGCCATTGGGAGGCATGTTTTCCAAATAAAAGTACTGCTAAGGGGAACAGAATTATAAACCCAACTACATGCATTGCAAAAATGAAGTCATTGAGGCCTATGGATGTAGTCTGGGATGTAGTGCTCATATCGTTTTCCTTTACAATAGAGATGAGTTAAACACGCAAGCAACTATATTCTTGCAATGGAGGAATCTCAACTGAACTTGAACTGTGGTTATGCAACAAGGTGGAGGAATCCACCATGGTGGGAGGGTTTGGGGAGGGGTGGGGAGAATCCAAGTACCTATGAAACTGTGTCACATAATACAATGTAATTAATGAATTAAAAATAATACATAGGGCCCAGCGGCGTGGCCTAGCGGCTAGAGTCCTCGCCTTGAAAGCCCCGGGATCCCATATGGGTGCCGGTTCTAATCCCGGCAGCTCCACTTCCCATCCAGCTCCCTGCTTGTGGCCTGGGAAAGCAGTTGAGGACGGCCCAATGCACTGGGACACTGCACCCGTGTGGGAGACCCGGAAGAGGTTCCAGGTTCCCGGCTTCGGATCGGCGCGCATCGGCCCGTTGCAGCTCACTTGGGGAGTGAATCATCGGACGGAAGATCTTCCTCTCTGTCTCTCCTCTGTGTATATCTGGCTGTAATAAAATGAATAAATCTTTAAAAAAAAATAATACATAAAAAATATTCATTTTCATTTTATTTCAAAGACAGAATGACAAACATTTACCAGTTACTAGTTCTTCCCCAAAATACGCACAATGGCCAGACCTGAGCTATGTTCAAGTCAGTGGATAATAAATTGATCCAGATCTCCTCCGGGGTGGTAGGGAATCAACCTCATTAGCTGCCTCCTGTTGCTTCCTAGTATGTGTTAGCAGAAAGCTGGAATGGGGAAGACTGACAAGATGCAACCCTAGATGCTCAGATATGGGGTGTGGCAGCCCCAGACACATTTAACCAAACACCAAACATATGTCCCATTAAACTCTACATGACCAAGTGATAGCTGCATTTAACAGAACTTGGATTGACCTTCGTCAGCGTCACTTCTTCACAATGCTAAATATGTCCCTCATGTTTATGTCCTCTTGATTTTTATATGATAAAACATGTCTGTTTGGAGACCCGTATAAGGCAATGAGCTGATGGTCTACCTGTTTTGAAGAAGAGCAGTGTTTTCACAGTTCAGTTGAGTGGACCTGCAGGGTCAGGGTGTGGCTAGGTTTGTTTTTTCTGAAGCCCCCCTTCTTGGCTTGCTGAAAGGCAACTTCTCAGCATGTCTTCCTGTGGCGTTTCCTTTTTTTTGTACACACGCTTCTGTCTGCTATTCTGAGGAAGACACAAATCATATAAAATTGGTACTATATAACTGACAACTTCATAATCCTTCAGAATTGTGTGTGATTAGTTATTCAAAATTCAGGAAGCATAAGTCTGGTGTTGTAGATTTCAAAAGCTCTTAAAATGTCTCAGGCACTTTACATTATACCAAATCTTTAAGAAGTATGTCTTGTCTAGATCCCTTTGCAGCTATGTGTTTCTGTGGGCTGAATCCTCTGAACAGGTGGAAAGTGTAAGATGAAATGGCAATGGTCTGACACCACTGTGGATGTGATCACGTTATGGCCTTCATGAGCCAACATTCATGCCGCATACAAAGGTAAGCCAGTGACCTTCTTTCTATAAAGCAATGTTTTCCAAAATAAGTTCTCAAGAGAATATTATTATCAATACACATGGGTTTGGCAGTACTAATTAGCTAATAGAATTGTATACATTTTTTTTACAAATTGTATAAATTTTGATGCATAATCATTTTGATGGTGGATTTTACTTACATAAGCCCATTCACAAACCTTTTTTTTTTAAGATTTATTTATTTTTATTGGAAATGCAGATTTAACAGAGAGAAGAGACACAGAGAAATCTATTTCATCCTATAATTCACAGTTCACTCAGCAATTGAACACAACAGCCAGAGCTACATCATCAGAAGTCAAGAGCCAGGAGCTTGTCTCGGGTCTCGCATGAGGGTACAGCGACTCAATTACATGGGTCATGCTCAATTGCTTTGCCAATAGCCAAGCGGCATAAGTCTGCACCTTGCACGCACCACGATCCCATATGGGCACAGGTTTGTGTCCAGTTTTTTTTTTTTAATTCATTAATTACATTGTATTATGTGACACAGTTTCATAGGTACTGGGATTCTCCACACCCTCCCCCCATGGTGGATTACTCCACCTAGTTGCATAACCACAGTTCAAGTTCAGTTGAGATTTCCTCTTTGCAAGCATAAACTAAACATAGCATTCACAATCCTTAAACATCTGGAGCATAATGTGATCTTGAACCGCCACATGCAAGCCAGCATCCCAGTTGGCTGCTCCACTTCTGATCCAGCTCCCTGCTGATGTGCATGCAGAAAGCAGCAGAAGATGGCCAATAACACCCATGTGATACCTGACTTCTGCCTTTTGGCTTCGACCTGGTCCATTTCTAGTCATTGAAGCCATCTGGGGCGTGAACTGGGAAGATGAAAGGACTCTACCTTTCACTCTCTTTGTTACTCTTTCAAATAAATTCACCTTAAAATTAAAGCAAGTCTCAAATACAGAACAAACTGGATAATTTCTAAGAAACGTAAGTTGTAGAGAAAATCTCTATTATAATATATTTTCCCTTAAACTGCCCTGAATGTAGGTGCCTCCATTTGCTTTCTTCACTCCTGAATCATATGTTAATATGCTCTTGTGGGGTTTTTTTTTTTTTTTTTTTTTGGCAATTAAATTTTTTCTTTCTTTTTTTCCTTCTTTCTTTGTTTCTTTCTTTCTTTCTTTCTTTGTTTCTTTCTATTGCTCACATTGCATTATGTGACACGGTTTTATAGGCATTGGGATTCCCCCCCAACCCCCCTCCCAAAGGTGGATTGTTGCATTACCACAGTTTAAATTCAGTTGAGATTCTTTCATTGCAAGCATCTACCAAGCATGAAGTCCAGCATCTTATTGTCCAGATAAGTTCATCAGTTTCTTGGGGAGACCATCTCTGGTCTAAAGGTAGAGCGGGCAGAGTGGTTTTGATAGTGCAACAGATCTGAATTGCTGCCACTCTCCAAGCACAATGCAGTCCTTGGAGAATCCACTGATTGATATAGTCCATCATAGAGTCTCTGTTCACCCAGTATTTTCGCTGCCAACATATGGCTGAAGTGGTTGATTGATGGTTAGCGTTCTGAGTCCAAAAGCTCGATTGGGGTGATCCCCAAACAAACTTTGTCTGAGGTGTTCCCAGAACAGATTGTTGTATGTACTAGCAAGAACTAGGCCCGGCACAGTCCATTGCCCCAATCAGCTGGTGGTTGCAATTGCTGGGTTGATTCTGTTTCCATCCCTGTCTTCCACTGGAACCAATGGGTGTTTGCAGTCCAGCCTGCTTCTGCCCATCACATACCCGGCCTTGTATAAACCAGTGGGGGCTGCAGCCCAGCCGGAGCGACCAACAATAACCCCAACCAGGCCTGCCCCCTACCATGGTTTGCCAGTATGTGTGGCAAACTAGTCCAGTCTGTCCCACATCCCCTTCTGCTCTCATACATGTCAATGGGTATTAAAGCCTTGTTCCACCTAACCAGTTCAACTATCCAGCCTTCATGGATGTTGTTGGATGTCTCTCTGTCTAGCCATCCCAGCCCCTGTCCTAGTTTTCATGCCCTCCTGTGGGGGGTGGTAACCCAAGAGGGAGGAGCCCACTATTTCCCTCCCAAGCCACTCCCAATCCCGGATTATGCACTCTCCAGGTGGTTCTGTGGTTTAACTTGACAGAACTAGCCCCCAGTGCCAGCTTCTGCCAGCTGATGCTGTGGTTAAGCCCCAACAACCCTCACCCACTCTAATTGTAGATTGCACCAGTAGGAATAATCAGCCCAGCCTGGCTTTTCCCTGAACTGATCCACATGAGGCATACAGGTGCTGTAGTCCTGCCTAGTCTGGTCTATCCCCACCCCAGCTCACGCTCTCCAGTGGGAGTAGCTGTCCAGCAAGGGAACCACCTCTAATTCCCCTGCCAGTTCTGCCCCCTCCCTCCCTGGTTCTCATGTGTACTTATTGGGTGCTGCAGTCACATCCGGCACAGGCAAACTCTCCGTGGCATTCCGTATTGTGTACTGCTTTTGTCACGACCAAACCTGGCTCGACCCACACTCTGTTCTGGTACTTGGATTTGCCAGTGGATGGCATGAACTGATTCAGCCTGGTCTGCCCCTGACCCATGCCAAATGTATGCCAGTGGGACACTTCCCATGCCCTGTTCTGGGCTGTTTCCTATCATGCTTCTTGCGCTTATCTGCAGGGTCTGTGTCCTGCCAGAGGAGTTGCCCAGGCTCTTCCATCAGAACCTCTCCCAATGCCAGATTTTGCACATACCAGTGGGTCCATGAGCCAGCCCTACCTAGTTCACCTCCTGTCCTAGCAGGAACAGTGGCTTTTCCCAATTGGCCCAGTCTGGCTCTTGCTGTGGGATGTTTCAGCTCAGCCACGGCTTGTCCATACCCACATATAGTGCAGATATGGCTCAGTTGGGGTTGAGCTCTAGCCTAGTCCATCCCACATCTACCCTGGTCCTCCAGAACACCAGAAGGTGTTGCAGTCTGGCTTGGCCTGGTGCATCTTGTCCCAGTCCACACTTGTGCCAAGGGAGACTACAACTGTATCCTGACCAGAACGCAGCCCCATTCCAGCTTGTGTGCCCCTTGGTGGGAACCTCCACCCAGCTAGGGTGTTCCCTTAGCCCCCCAGCCGGGCCTGTTCCCAGCCATAGATCGCACACCTGCTAGTAGTTGCTTAGACTCAGCTTGACATAGCCCCTCACCTGTCGCGACCCCTGCCTTACACACTGTGGCTCAGCATCTGTGGCTCACACAGACCAGTTGATGCATGAACCTGGCTGGGCATGTCCTGTGATCCAACCTGGTTTCCAATCTTACTTGTGGGCCAAGGTTTGCTCAGTACTGCCTGGTGCGCCTGATCCATCACCTTTTCATACATTGACGAGCCGTTGGTGCAACTTTGCCCAGCCTGTCCGATCCCCAGGTCTGGACCACCAGTTCACCAGTGGGAGCTATAACTCACCAGGGGAGCTTCCCATGATTCTCCCCCCGATCCCCTACCAGATCTAGTTCTCCTACATGCCACTGAGCTTTAGGCCAGTGCCAGGTGCAGTCTGGCCCTCCCGTTGGCCTTGCTTGAGCTGGTGAACATTGCAGTCCGGCCCACCCCACACCCCACACAGGATGCACACTCGAGCGCTGCTGGCCTGACCAGTCCAGATTGCTATTGGTTCTCCAATCTATGGTCAATGGCAGGCTTCCCAGTCACACCTAGCTTAGTCCACCACCACTCCATCTCTTGAAGTAACCTATGGGGCTAGAATTTCCATAGGGTTTGTCCCACACATCCCCCACAGAATCTTCCCCCGGATATGGTTCTCTAGTGTGTTTGTTATTGTCATAGCCCTGCTTAAGTGACCTGTCTCCGCTGGGTCAGTTCTATTTCCAGCCCTGTCATCCATTTGGACCAATGGGTATTGTGGTCCAACTTGATCCTACCCTCTTCATACTCGGTCCTCATGCAAACCAGTGGGAGCTGCAGCCCGATTGGGGCAACTCCCCATAACCTCCACCAGGCCTGCTCCCTTCCCTGGTTCCCATACATGTGAGTATGTACCACAGGCTTATTCAGTCTATCCCACCTCCCACTAAGCTCTGGAACTTATCAATGGACATTGAAGCCTAGTTCAGCCTTACCAGCCTACTATCCAACCCACACATATACTGGCAGGCACCTTTCTGTTTAGCAACTCCGCCCCTGTCTTGGTTTTCATGCTCACCAGTAGGAGTAGTTACCCACAAGGGAGGTGCCCACTATGTCCCTACTAGCGCACTCCAACTTTTGGATCCTAATTTTGCTGGTGTTTCAGTCTGGCTCAAATAGATCTTATGGGCATTCCCCTTCAAACCTTCAGGCCTCAGTCCCACTCTTGCCCTAGAGTTTCATGTCCCTATTACTGGGAATCACCAGGAATTCACCTACACTAAAGCTGGCCTTAGTCATGGGTGTCCCTAAGCATCTATTTCAAATCGTAAAAACTCCAGAGCTCACCGCTTTCAGCACTTTGACAACAAAGCTTATCCTGAGTTCATTAAGTAGTTTTTTCACTAAGGTGCCTGGCTGTGTCTGGCCTCAAGAGCTTGCTTATTGAAGATTTGTTGAACTTGGTAGAGCTTGGTTACCTTTATAAGTTTCCAGATTGATTTTGATAATTTAACATCCTCTAGATATAACTCAGAGAATTAAGTTCACAGTAGGAGCAACTCAGTTTAGCACCAAGTGTTAACAGTCTTTGTGCTACTTTTACAAAGTAAGCTATCATGATAAGGCCATCTCTTCCACAAGCATTTTCTTGAGGTAAGGACAGTCATTAAAGATTCTACTGCTTTTGTCTTGCTCTGCAACAAACCATAACTCAAGCAGAGCCCTCTCCCTTTCTATCAGCTCTTGCCTGAGGGGCTACATAGTAAAAGCTTCCCAGTGACCACTGTAGATGCAACCATGGCCCGCATGAATCACCCATGTGCACACACCCATCTGGGATCAAAGGCAGTTATATCATTACGCAGGCTCTGGCTATGCAGAAGAAACACTGGGGAGAGTCTTCAATGGACTCTACTCTATGAGGATCTAGACTAAGCAACATCATGACTCCGTTTTCCATTTGTCTTGAATTGCTTTATGTCTTGTCTATGATTCTGTTGAGTAAATGAAATTCTGTCACTGCATTCATTATGTGCTTGAGTGCCCTGGGGAACCACTTTCCAAAATTCATTCAAACAACAGACATCACTAAAAGGAGATGGAACTCTTACTTTATTCATTAGAGGGGATTTGCCAAGTATCAATTCCGCACATAGCCCAGGGTTAGACATTGTAGGAAATGTGGAAAATAGGGAACGATACAGAGATTACACATACTGAGCGTAAATACTCATTTGAACGTACAGCTATACTGATCTGTAACAACTGATGCACAGAACAGAATAAGCAATCTCCACTAGTGAGATCAACATACTATGAGTGAGTTCTTATATACAGCAAGAATCTATATTCATATGTAACAGCAGGATTTTCATTTCAATTTAATTTACTATAGGCATCCTATTCCTCTTTTTTCTCCGTCTATCACTTGTTATGTCATGATATCTTTAAATGTCAGAAAGTTGAGCCTGTTGCTATGGTGAAAATAAATATGTTATTGTAATAATTAAGGAAAGAATAATAAGGGGACCTAAAAGGAGGGAGAAGGAGAGAGTGCACCGTGCAACCCATATACTTCTAAATCTGTATATGAAAAATGGGAGATCTATTACTATTATCTAAATTAAAAGCAAGAATTTTAAAGCATGGTATTTAAAAAGATTTATTTATTTATTTATTTATTGGAAAGACATATCCGATTTATGCAGAGAAGAAAGAACTTCTAACTTCTGGTTCACTCTCCAGATTCTTACAATGGCCAGAGCTGAGCTGATCCAAGTGAGTGCAGTGTCCCAAGGCTCTAGGCCAGCCTCTATTGCTTTCCTAGTCCGGAAACAATAGAATGGATGGAAAATGAAGCAACCAATTTACAAACAATCAGCTGGAGTATGATTTAATCTCCCAGTTCCAATTTACTTTCAGATAAAACATGCATGAAGCACGAAACCTCACTGAACAGTTTGCTGATCCCGGCATGTCACAGCTCTGTTGGAGCTGTAGTGTTGGCTTAGCAGAATACAGGGATGCCTTTAAATAATAGATACAGCATTTACACAATGTAGCTGTTATAGATCTAATATTAACTCAACACAACAGACTCACTGTGTGCCCTCTTGGTCAGGCCTCCCCTTGTCGCTGCTACTCCACCTTCTTAGCTGTGGCAGCAGGAGAGCTGCAGCTTTGACCAGCACTGGGAAGTGACATCAGACTCAACTGGACACTCCTGCATGTGTGGATCAGCACAGGAAAGCAGGGGAGCATCCCAAAGCATGGCTAATGTACCAGGGAGTTGATGTAAGTAATAGGAACTGGAGGCTCTGCCTGATCCTTGCAGTGAATTCACAATAGCAAGGGAACGTCCTTTTAAAGTTGCATTGCAAGGTTTAGATACTAGTTGGGATGAATTCTTTCTAAAATATAATCAATAAAAGCAGACAATGCAAGGTGACATTCCTTTGCACAGTTAGGGAGGAGGTAAAATGATGGAGCTCCAATGGGAAATGGTATAGCAATGCCTTCACAAACCAAAAAGATAGTGACTGTATGATACAACAATAGCACCTCTGGCAGCATCAAAGCAGGATCTTGAAGATTTGTTAATCTGAAACCCAGGTTCATTGTGGCATTATTTACATATGCCAAGAGGTGGGTTAGCATTTTAGTATTAGCATTCAGTGATGTGTAATTGACCTATAAATGGCTTAAGTAAGAAAAAAACACTTTAAAATTGTTTATTTTCTGTTTAATACATAAAACATACTTTAACTATTATGTGTTGTTGGTAATTTAAAATTTTGTTATTTTCCTGGCGTGGGAGCCTAGTGGCTAAAGTCCTTGCATTGCATGTGTTCAGATCCTGTAAGGGCACCAGTGTCGCTGTCCCGCAGCGATGGACTTGGTGCACGGAGCCGATAATAACACGCGTGGACCCCTGACTGATGGTCAAAAGCCGAGGTTTATAAGTAGCATCAGACTTTATACTCTGGGGGTCATATAGGATAAGGGAGGAAGTGCTGAGCTTATCAACAAAACCATTAATGCTTGTTTGGAACTCCTTTTGTCTTGTATATTCCACCAGGTGTTCTCATATACATATGCAGGTGATATCCAATAAGGTATACAAAAGGTAGCCATTTGGTTATTCTCCTCCAAATATTATCCAACCAACTGTAGTCCTGTGCTCACTGACCTTTTTGGGTCACAATGTCCTGCTACACACCAGTCCATGTCCAAGATGTTTCACTTCTCATCCAGCTCCCTACCTGTGGCCTGTCAAGGTAAGCACAGCATGGCCCAAAGCTTTGTAACCTTACACAAAGCCCGGAAGAAACTCCTGCCTCATGGCTTCAGATCAGCCCAGCTGTTTTGGCCAGTTGCAGAGTTAATCAGTGGACAGAAGGTCTTTGCTTTCTCTCCTTTTCTCTGTAATTCTGTCTTTCCAATAATTAAACAAAAAAAAAAAAAAGTAATCCTAAAAGTTCTTTATTTAATACTTTCTATATTTGGGAAATTTCCAGAAATGTATCTATTATGTATTTTTATTTACTATCCTTAAGATTAGACAAAACAGTGTGGTTTATTTTAATCTTTAAAGGATTATTCAGCACCAGTGGCATAGTGGCTAAATCCTCACCTTGCTGTGCTGGGATCACATAGAGGATCCAGTTTGTGTCCTGGTTGTTCCACTTCCCACCAAGCTCCCTGCTTGTGGCCTGGGAATGCAGTGGGGGATTACCCAATGCCTTGGGATCTTGCATCCACACTGGAGATCAGCTTCAGATTGGCTCAGGTGAAGCTGCTTTGGCTACTTGGAGAGTGAACCTGCTGAAAAAAATATTTATTTCTGTCTCCCTTCTCTTTAAATCTGCCTTTCTTCCAGTAAAAAAATTAAAATAAAACAAAGTTTTATAGATAGTTTTCTTTTGTTGTTGTCCTATCTAGTTGAGAGGAATGCGTATTCTAATCTCAGAAGTTATTTTATTCCAGCAGGGTTGGAACAGGAGCAGGGGTGGACGGGAAAAAAAAGGAAGGGACACATCTCCTGCTGTGGTGGCCAGATGGAGGCTGCCAGGGCAAGGGAAGGGACAAGATGGAGGGGGACAGGGAAGAGCCAGGAGAAGAGAGAGGGGGAAGGAGAAAGGAGAGTTGTGTGGCCTGTGCGTGGGCACCAGGGACTGGTGAATGAGATTACCTCAAATTCTAATTTTCAATGGGGTATTTATAAATTTCCATTAAGGGGCATCTTAAAAATTAAGCAGTGAGGATGCTTCCGGGCAGCCTGGAGAGCTTATCATCTTTCAGTTTGGTAGTGATAGACATGGGCTTGAAAGCAAAATAAGCTGATCAATGCAATGCAAATGTGGAGCTCTTTAATGAGGTACCACAGCATTCATTGAGTATTTATATATAACAGGAATTATGTTGGGCCTGGTAATGCAGGTCTGAGTAAGGGAGATTTGTGACTTGACCGAGGGAGCTTCTGGAAGACACTCAGTGGTTACTACAGCAGTTATGTTCAGTGACATGCCTGGATGGACAAAGTAACAGAGCCCTATAACATAGGTCCAATTAGCAGTTCTGTTCATAACTGAACTTCCCTCCATGTTCAAGAAAACTGTGAATCAAAGAGCATTCTTGTGAATTAAGTGGAGAGATAACTCTAGAAAATGTAAGGACAGAAGTAAATAAGATTGGAAAGGAGGAAAAATGGATTCAAAATGGTAAAATACTGAAGTAGCTACGTTTTTCAAGAAGACACATTTGGGTTTCTAGTGTGTGATGTGTCCTCTAAGATGGGCACTAAGTCTTTGCATCTGAATGGTTGTTTTTTTTCTGGGAGTGAAGTCAAGATGGAGTTTATGTTCCAGCTACATGCCATTGCTTGTACTGCATGTTTAGATTTCAAATCTCGTGAGGACTGAAAGTTCCAGGTTTAATACAATTCAGTATAATTCCAACTTGTATTGTGTAGCACCTTTAGAAAATGCTACAGACAGTGATGTTGTCACACAGTGGGCGAGGTTGCCACCTGCAATGCTGGCATCATAGGTCAGTGCCAGTTAAAATACTGGCTATTTCACTTATGATTGGGCTGCTTGCTGATGGCCCTGGAAAAGTAGTAAAGAATGGCCCAAGTGCTTGGACTTTGGATGCCGTATTGCAGACCCAGAGGAAGCTTATGGGTCCTGAATTCAGGATGATCAGCTTCAGTCATTGCAGCCATTTGGGGGAAGAACCAGCAGATAAAAGGTTTCTCTTTCCTCTCTCTGTGTCTCACTGTAAACTCTAACCTGCAAATCAATCTTTGATAAATCCATTCTTGCAAGCTAGAACCATTGCCCATGGTCTTGGTATTCATCTGATTCCAGGAGGAAGACCCCTATAACTGAGGCCTAATACAGGATTGTGAGTAGCAGGTGTGAGGAGAAAGTTCTCTTTAGAGACAATGAAGGTACTAAGCCCAGAGGTCTCAGGCACAGTGGTTTCAAAAATTTGAATTCAGCTTTAATGCTAATACACAGTTCAACTGAATTAAAAGCACATATCTAAATTATATTAGAGATAAATGGAAAACTATGTTGGATTCCAATGAACCAGGAATAAGGGAAGTTAACAAATCCCACTCTATTATCACCTTCATGTGAGGACAGGAGAGAATTAACCCGAGGCTCTCTGGGATATTCTGTGCAAAAACAGTGGACAGGGAAAGCTGAGATCTACTCACTACACTGACAACCCAAGGATGCAGGATCTGAGACAGAAACATAGTTGAAGGACTACCAATAACCCCAATACTTTACACCAGAATACCCAAATCATATCTGTCAAGTTATTTTGTCAAACCATAATGTCTAACAATCAGAAAATATGTAGGTCACACTTTAAGACACACACACTCACAATTTCAAGAAGCAGGATAAACATTGGAACCAGGCTCAGAGATAATAGGAATGGTAGAATTACGACTTCAAATGGAATCCACCCATAATTAATATGCTAAGTTTTCTAATGAGAAAATTCTTTAAAGCAAGCAATAAAATGTTTAAGACATGGTGTAGCCTAATGGAAAAAATAAAACAAGAATATGTATATATCCTAATATGAAGTGAAAGTGGATACATCGTTATAGATCCTATGAATATTTAAATCAATAATTATAAACAGCTTCATCTCACACAGTTTAAAAAATGACTGAAACAAAATATTTGAAAGACACGATCCAAAGTAGAGTCAAAAGAACAAATAGAAAATTCAAGTGAACATTTAATATTGCAGAAATTGACTTGATCATAAATCACTTTCATGAAATGAATGCAGTGGATCCAAATAGTTCATCGTAGAGTTTCATCAAATGTTTAATAAAGAGTAATGCTGGGCCCGGCGGCGTGGCCCAGAGGCTAAGGTCCTCGCCTTGAACGCACCAGGATCCCATATGGGCGCTGGTTCTGGTCCCGGCGGCTCCGCTTCCCATCCAGCTCCCTGCTTGTGACCTGGGAAAGCAGTAGAGGACGGCCCAATGCATTGGGACCCTGCATCCGCGTGGGAGACCTGGAGGAGGTTCCTGGTTCCCGGCATCGGATCGGCGCGCATCGGCCCGTTGCGGCTCACTTGGGGAGTGAAGCATCAGATGGAAGATCTTCCTCTCTGTCTCTCATCCTCTCTGTATATCCGGCTTTCTAATAACAATAACATCTTTTAAAAAAAGAGTAATGCCGATTTTTCTACATTGTGTTCTTGAAAATCTAATCGGACAAAAAGTACATAACAATCTCAGTAACTGTTTTTGTCCTAATAACAAAGCCAGTCTCTCAACAAAATTTTATAAATTAAATCCCTTAATGAGCTAATAAAAATTGTTTTAAACAATGGTAAAATGAAACTTTTACCAAGTACACAATGCTTTTTTAATATCTGAAAATGAGTTAAGTGTGTGCATCACATCAATTTAAAGAAAGAATACAAATGAGTAAACACAGATGTAGCAAAAACATTTGATATAATCTATTGTCCTTTCACCATAAAAAAAAATCTCAGTGAATTAGGAACAGAGGGCAACTGGGACAATTTAATAAAGAATTTCTATTACAAAACACTCAAATAACAAATAGAACAAGACCTCAAAAAATGGAACAACATCCCATGCTCCTGGATAGGCAAAATTAATATAATCAAAATGTCTATACTCTGGACTAGTCTGCTATACATACTGGCCAGCCAGGGTAGGGGGTGGGCCTGGTGGGGGTTATTGTGGGTCGCCCCGACTAGGCTGCAGCTCTCACTGGTTGATGCAAGGGCTGAGTGTATGCAGGGCAGAGCCAGGCTGGACTGCAACACCCATTGGTTCAAGTGGAAATCAGGACTGAAAACAGAACCAACCCAGCAATTGAAACTACCAGCTGATCGTGGTGACGGACTGTGCCGGGCCCTGTGCTTGCTAGAGCATACAAGAATCTGGTCTGGGAATACCTCAAAGTTTCTTTGGAGATCTCCCAAATCTAACTGCTGTATTCAGAAACCTAGCCAGGAAAAGACAGAGGACAGAGCAAGTCAATCAACCACCTCAGCTATATGTTGGCAGCGAAATACTGGGCAAATGAAGACTCCATGATGGACTGTGTCAATCAGTGGACGACTCATCGAGTGAAACTGGAAGTGATTCATAATTGGAGAACTATTAAAACCATTTGAGCAAGGATCTCAGAGCATGCTCCACATCCGGGACTTGGGGTGGGTGGGAAACTGGGTGGGGCTTCTCCGTCAATATCCCCCTTTACCTCAGATACATGACGGAAACAATATGGACATAATACTATTACCCACTTCCCTATACCACCTAACCTTTTTTTTTTTTTTTTAACCGTAATTAACAATGTAAAGATTGTCAACAAAAATACAATTTAAAAAATGTTAAAAAAAATTAAGGGAAAAAAATGTCTATACTACCAAAAGCAATATATACATTCAATGCAATCCCAAACAAATTACCCACAGCATTCTTCATTGAACTGGAAGAAATGATACACAGATTCATCTGGAAACATAAAAAACCACGAATAGCCAGAACCACTCTGAAGAACAGGAAGTTAGCAGGGGGAATCACAGTACCGGACCTATGGACATACTATAGGGCAGTGGTTATCCAAACAGCCTGGTACTGGTACAAAGATAGAGAGGAAGATCAGTGGAACAGAATAGAAACAACAGATGGAAACCCACACAGATACAGTCAATTAATCTTTGACAAAAATACAGACAACGATCCAAGCAAATGGGAAGGTCTTTTCAATAAATGTTGTTGGGACAACTGGTTGATAGCCTGCAGAAACAAAAAGATAGACCCACATCTCTCACCATATACTAAGATCAAATCTAAATGGATAGAAGACCTAAACCTACATTCAGAAACCTTCAAACTTTTGGAAGAAAATGTTGGAAACACACTGCAAGGTCTAGGAGTAGGCCCAAACTTCCTAAAAAGGACACCAAAAGCAGTAGAAATCGAGGCCAAAATAAACAATTGGGACCTCATCAAACTAAGAAGCTTCTGTACAGCTTGAGAAACAATCAACAAAGTTAAAAAACAACTTACAGAATGGGAGATCTTTGCACACTGCATGGGAGATAAAGGGCTGATCTCCAGAATATATAAAGATCTCCAGGAAAACCAAAACACCAGAACAAACAAACTGCTCAAGAAATGGGCACGGGAAATGGGCAGACATTTCACAAAAGAACAAAACCAAATGGCAAACAAGCATATGAAAAAATGCTCAAGTTCCCTGGCAATAAGGGAAATCCAAATGAAGACAACAATGAGGTACCACCTAACTCCAGTAAGGATGGCACACATACATAATACTACCAACACTTGCTGGCGAGGATGTGGGGAAAAGGGAACCCTTCTCCATTGCTGGTAGAACTACAGACTTGTACAACCTCTATGGGAATCAGTTTGGCGAATACTCAAACAACTAAAAATCAACATACCATATGATCCAGCATTAGCACTCCTAGGGATATATCCAAAATATCTCCTACACAAGAAACCAACATGCACCCCTATGTTCATAGCAGCACAATCTACAATCACAAAAACCTGGAAGCAACAAAAATGCCCATCAATAGAAGACTGGATAAGAAAGCTATGGTTCACCTACTCTATGGAATACTACTCAGCTATTAAAAAAAACGAAATGCAGTTCTTGGTGGACAAATGGGCCCAACTGGAATCCATCATGCTAAGAGAAATGAACCAATCCCAAAAGGTTAAATACCACATGTTTGCCTTAATCTGAGATGAAAAGATGACAACTTGGAAGATAGTACCTGTATATTTTGCAATCTCTAACAACATGTATCCAATGCAATAAGATAATGCAATATAATCTATAAACCAACAATTAATGTCAGAATACTTAAGATCTACATCGAAAAACTGTAAGACCTACTATACCCTCAATACGCTATGTTAATCCGTATGAGGGAGGGAGTGCAGGGAAGTCTTTCAGGACCATAAAAAGAGTGAGGAAAAAGTACAATATAGCCTATCAAGATCAAATCTGGTAATTCATAGACAACAGACTCAAAGTGGCACCAAACAATAGTAAAACTACTATACCAATGCATGAGGGGGGAATCGGGTGCAATCCTAACAACCTCTTAACAGGAGGTCATGTGCGTGGAGCAGGGGGGCACTCCAGAGTGGAGCAGGTGGTAAGGAGGAAGCTTGGATCCCAACCATGAAGACTCCCAGACCTTCACCACAAACTATTAATATGAGCAACAAGGACTACATCCCAACTGCCAAGGAGGCCACAGGGAATCGGATGGCCTCTGAGGCCGAGTACTCTGAGGTCACCCACCCCCAACCGGAGCTTCCGCAGGGGATGGAAGAAGTCCAAACACTACCGTGCAGAAACCAACATCATTGGAAAGACAACCAGAAGCCCTGAGCGGTCCGCAGAAACAGAAGAACAATAAACGTCCTTTGGGACCAGGGAGGAGAGCTTTCTCTTGTCCGAGCCTAGCTCCACCTCTGGACCCCCACCCTCCCTTGCAATGACCATCGGGATTGCTCCGAAAACCCCTCATAGCAAACAAACAACCATACAAACTAAAAATACCTAAAATAAATAAACAAACAAAAGAAAGTAGAGCTTGGAATCTGACAGGAAAGAGCTGGCATGGATTTGCTCATGCCTCGCTGAGAGGGACACAAAGATTAGTCACTCCTCACCATGGTGTTGAGGATTTTCCTGCACACCCCCCCCCCAAAAAAAATGTTCTGCACCTTAATTGTCGACAAATGTCTTGTTAGAGTTACAAGCCAGTTTAGATTACCCTAAAATCTGCCAAGATAAGCAAAATTATACTTCAACACAACAAATGGCTAAATACTAAAATGAAATAGACATGCGACAGCTGAATGGTACCTTATAGCCATTTTAAGGTATATAGCAGCCGGTCCTGTATATAAACTAAAATTGAAATGTCAATAAGCTAATCATAGGTTGTGGTTAAGAACTTGCTTTTTTTTTTTTTTTTTTTTAACATACTGGTTACTCAACACCATGTCAATTCCATAATGTTGCAAACTACTGTTGATGTTATATTGGGACTCTTAATTGACTTGGATGATATTCTACCAGCTCTAACTTTGGACCAGAAATGGTCTCCCCAAGAAACTGTTCAACCCATCTGGACAACAAGTAGCTGGACTCTATACTTGGTATACGTTTGCAAGGAAAGAATCTTGATTGAATTTGAACTGTAATACTACATCAAGGTGGAGGAATCTACCAGGGGGGAGGGGCATGGGCGTGGGGAGGGATCCCCAGAGCCTATGAAACTGTCACATAATGCAAAATAATTATTAAAAAAAAAAATTCAAAAAAAGAAAGAATTTCTACCAAAAAAAAAAACACACAACAGAATAAATAAAAATCTGTGATTCTCTTTATAATTAAAACTGTAAATCTAAAAGTCTTTTCTTCAAAGATCTGTTTTTCAATAACATACTGTAAAAGACAGTTAATGCAATATAATAAAAAAGAAAAGCAACCAGATTGTGAAACCCTAAATGAATATGTTTGCGAGTCATGTGCCTGTCTGTCTGGAAAGCAAAGAATGAAATACGCTGATACTGTTAAGCAACGTAAGGAAATCCCTGGGCCTAGGGAACTGCATCATACAAAATATGAATCAAAACAAGAAAAAGAAATACTGCAGGGAGAGAGCATGGCAGCCTAGTGGGCTTGCAATTCAAGCATTCCACACAGGAGTGGCTGTTCAGGTTTTGGTTGCTCTCTTTGCCATATGCTTCACTGCTCAGGCCCCTAGGGAAGCAGTGGATGATTGTGTGAGAGGAGTTAGACGGGGTGGTAGGCAGTTAGGGTTTTCTGGGTCCCCAAGTCATTTTTCTTCCCAAATATAAAGGGGTATTTTCCCCACCATGTCTTGGATTCACCAGAACACGTCTCTCCCAAGACAAATGCATATCTTATCAGGAGTGTTTCCCCCAGGAGACAAGGGTGACATTAACATATCTATTCCCCACCTGAAGCCTCCGCCCAATTCTGTCTCCAGCCATTGCCAAGGGGGTGGGCTTCAGACTGGCCTCTTTATCATTAGAAAGGGACCAAGGAAGTTGGCCAGTGACACCTTTCTGGCCTTTTGTCCCAAGGCCAGGTACCATGAAAACCAGGAATTTCCTTTGTTTATGGAGAAACATCTTTGAGGGGAACCTTTAAAAGATGCTTTCTCCACCATTAATATGGGTTTTTCTCTCTTGCCTTTCCCCCTGCCACTATGGCAGAGGATCTCGAGGCCCCCTCCCATCACTAGGATGGGAGTCTACTTTCTCAACTATTTCTAATAAATCTTACTTTAAAACTAAACTGTGTCCGCATGAAAATTCTTCTTTCCTGCGAGACAAGAATTTGAGGTTGCTGCAGTATTCGGGGTTCAAAAACCCTACAACAATTGTCCAAATGTGAGAGGAGTTAGACTGGGTGGTAGGCAGTTAGGGTTTTCTGGGTCCCCAAGTCATTTTTCTTCCCAAATATAAAAGGGAACTTCCCCACCATATTTTAGATTCACCAGAGCAGTCTCTTCCAAGGGACAAGGGTGCTATTAGCATACCAATTCCCCACCTGAAGCACCAGCCATTACCTCCAGCCAAGGTGTAGAAAGGTCTCAAGCCTATCTCTTTATCATTGAAAGGAGGGCAGGAAGTAATATGCAGATGCCTAAGGCCTGGAATGTCCTGTCTAGCACCTCTCTGGTCTCTTTTGTCCCAAAGGCAGATACCTGGAGACCAGGAAATTCCTTTGCCCTTGGAAAAACCCCCTCTTTGAACTAAAGCCTTAAAAGATCCCAACACCCCCCCATGCACGGGTCGGGTCTCTTTCTATCTCAGAACCCCCTCTCGTCACTAGGACGGGAGTCTCCTTTCTCAGCTTTTCTAATAAATCTTACTTTAAAACTAAATTGTGTCCGCATGAAAATTCTTCTTTCCTGCGAGACAAGAATTTGAGGTTGCTGCAGTATTCGGGGTTCAAAAACCCTACAACAGTTTTGGTGCCGTGACTCGGATCCTACCAGCGAAATTTCTCCAGCCAGCCTGCAAACATCCATCTCGTCGGACGGTGAGCAAAGCGGACTTTCTATCCTGTTTTTCGGAGACACTAGTTCTCCACAATTAGTAACTCTTGGAAAAAGAAACACCGGGTCCCTGTCGGCCAGTTAAATGCGTCTAGCGCGGCCGCCGGTCTTAAGACTCAGGGGCGAGGCTTGCTGAGTTTGGCTAAATTGATCCCCTGGAGCTGGGACACTTTTCTGATCTTTTCTCGCTGCCCGCTTCCCATGGATCTGCGCCACAGGAAGGACAGGGAAAGCCTGGACAAGTAGGGGTCCTGGCCAGGGCACTCCCTGGTGTTCCCCGAAAGCTCATCGGCTAACCCTGGTCCCCACAAATGCCCGGTGGGCTAGGCGCTGGGAAACGGCTCCTCTCGCTTCCGTGGATCGGCGCCGCAGGGAGGGTAGGCCTGGACGACTAGGGGGTCTGGCCAGGGCACTCCCTGGCGTCCCCTGAAAGCCCGTCGGCTGACCTCAGTCCCCAAGAAGCCCAGTGGGCACGGCGCTGTGAAACGCCACCCTGGCGGATTGGCCCTTGGTGATGTGGGAGAAGGCTTGGACGAATAGGAGATCTGGCCAGGGCACTCCCTGGCGTTCCCCTAAAGTCCGTCTGCCTGACCCTAGACCTCTAGCGAGCAGAGGACCGTGAAGCGCTTCTTGATGGGAAAGGCACCTGGGCGCTCAGTCTGAGGAAGCTGGGATTCTACCTTTCTCTTCTCTCTCCTCAGCTCCAGGAATGTCGGTTTTGTTCAAACTCAGTTTCCTTTTCGCAGACTAAGCCCGTCGCGTGAGACTGGGGAGAAGTCTCAGGGTGCCTCAGAAATTCTGGTCAGGGCCACTCCCTGATGCTTTTCGAAAGGCCTCTGGACTGTACCCCGGACTCCGACAGCCCGTCAGGGTGTCGGGCTGAAATCTGCACTCTTTCCTTCCTTCCGCGGGGACTCAGTTGTCAGTAAGAATGGGTACAACCCACAGCGAGGCCAAGAGCCCTGCGCTGCGTGCCTCAATCCCCAAACTGCCCCAGGCACTGACAAGTCCGCCGCTTCCTTTTCTGTTAGGATCTCCTCAAAAGCTTTTCCTCACTAAGTCTCCTCACTTCTTATGGATTCAGGCTTTGGGTTTTGCTTTACTGGTCAGTATGTGCTAAAGGTCAATTGGGCTGTGATAGGGAAAAGGAAAAGCCAGGCAGGGCTTCTTTCTAGGCCCCTCTATCAGTAAGATGAGCAATGGAGATAGACTTGAGGGAAGAATGCGTCACACCTTTAATCCCTTCGCGAGGCAGGCAGCAGAGACAGTTCCTCCAGGATCGTTCTTAACAAGTGTAGTCGCTAATGTGAGCAGAAAGCTAGAGTCAACACATTCTTCTTTAGCCTTATTTAAGGACACAGGCTTATAGAATCAGGCCAAAGTTTGAGGTCAGGCTTGCCAACTTGAGGTTAGAACAAATTTCAAAAGGCAGAGCATTTGTCCGGCAGAAGTCCCAGATGCAGCGTGGCGCAGGGGTTGGCACATGCTGTTTCTGACTTATATGTTCTCCAGGGCATCAGAATGCACCAGGCAGAGCCCTAGGTCTAGCATGGCGCAGGAAACAGGAGCGGATTGTTCACTCCTGGCACATGCTGTTCTAACTGAGACACATCCCATAAGGCGTGGGAGGCCAAGCGACGTGGGTCAAGTGTACTGACCTCACTCCCCCCTCCCTCCCTACTTCTGTGGTCTCCAGAGTACACCTGGACGCCATGGGCTAGCAATAGGAGTCTTAAGAGACGTCTTAAACTCAGGAGAGATAGAAACTGAGGGACGCTTCTGGTTTTTATCCTCATTTCAGTGCTCCCAGCACATGCTATTCTGACGAGTATGTCTAGGTGCAAAACCAGGATTTACTTGTACTGGCAGGAGTCCCAGAGCTAGCATGTCACAGGAATGGGGGGCTGAACGGAGATACCCCTTGGGTGCCTCCGCAAATACAGGGATGCCACAGCCTGGCTGCCAGCTTTGAGCTTTAGAGTGGAGTTAGTCTGGATGGACCTTTTTGCATAACTATGCTGCTGTGCTGGCTCCATCACCACGTGGAGCACAGATGTGGTTTTTACCTTGGCTCCTCCCAGTTCAGTCTTAGTCAAGTCTCCTGACTGCACCCTTTATTGTAAGATATCTAACAGGAGGTAGAAGTTCATTTTGTCTCTCCTAGGTCACTGATATCAGAAAGGAATGGATATTTTGCTAATTAACAAAGGGCCAGACCCCAGACTCCCGCACCCCAGGAGAGAACTTAAAATTCATTAACTCATTCTAGCCTGAGATTCTTTCCCTTTGCAGTTCCCTCTGCCCCAGACTAGGAGTATTTCATTCAATGTGCCATTTGTTTCATGGTATATCTCACTGTTAACGCTGTGTTCATGTGCTAAATCAAGGTTTTTTTCTGTGTTCTTGCAACTAACTTCAGTGATGAGCTCTCAGTGTTTTACAATGTTTTCCGCTACTTTTGTTGCTTTTTCTTAAAGTTTTAACTATCTACTAGTTTATAGTGCCATCCTAGCTCTGATCAGATCTGGCCTACAATGTTTACACCTAGAGCAGTGCTTACTAAAGTTTCAAAAGCTGCTAATGCATATACTGGTGCTTATGTTTATTGGTCAATTTGTCTTTTAATTGTGAAGCTGTACCAAGCTGTGAGATTATTTGTGTTCCTGCTTTGTCGATTATTTATGTTCTAACTTGCAAAGAGCATCATTTGTGAGATTTTGCCTTACAGGAAGACAGCAAGTTCTTAAAGGATGTATGATTGAACATATTGTGTGCAACATATTCTAAATGTTCATCTTTGGTACAATGGAATTGGAATCTGACTCTTTGTCAAAGTGATGTTTTCTTATTATCTTAATGGCGACTAAATCTGCTAGCTAGCTCCAGCATAATTATGAAATATTAACAGACTGCTATTGGTACAAATGAGAAAACATCACTAAAGTCTAATCTTATTGCATTATTGTTTACAGCTGTTATCCTGGTGAACAAGGCCTAGAGGCCTAAACAGTACAAGTGTGTGTGTGAGTCTTACAGGTGGTTCCACAGTGTGCCCTGTACAATAAATAGATGTTTACATTTGTTATTTTAAAATTCTAACAATGAATGCTTCATCTTCTAGTTCCAACAGATGCTATTGCATCCATTGCAGATAGTGCTAAAGCTAAACAGCTACAAGTTCCAACTAAAAGAGTCTAACTAGTGTTACTAATAATAAGATATAGTTCTAAATAACTGGTAACAAGAGATTTTTTCAAAAAGCTGTTACAAAAGCTATTTGGTCTTATAATGTATGTTATCTGGTATGCATGTACATGTTTATGTGGCAAGCTATGTAGTCTATTTCAATTAACTTATAAAGTGTTCATAAATAAGAATTTCTAAGCTAAATCTTTTGATTTAAATAAATCTCTGAGATTAAGAGCCACAGAGATCTCCCATCTTAACATGCTTGAGGAGTAACTTTCAGTATATTCCATTAGATTCTATGTAGAGAAGAATAGGTGACAGATTCTTAACTGAAGCTCAGAAAAGAAGCTCTTCTAGGGAAAAGTCAGCCTGTAACTGCTCAGTCTGCAGCACTGACCAGGCTCCCGACCGACATGTTTGCCCTCTCCCTCTTCAGTTTTTACTAGACTTCACTGGATAGGACACCCTCACTATTCTGAGGCAGGGTTTATGTCTTCCTCATTTACTAAATTATTGGGGATTTCTCTGTCCATCGATTTAAGACTCTTGCATTCTCCAATTGTCAACATGGCTTGTAGCAACTATAGGACTAGTTCATTGCTTGCCTTTGCCCCCTAATGTGTGAAGTTTTGTGAATTCTTACTAGATTGCCATCAACTGCTGGGTTATTATAACTCACAACTAACTAATCTCTTGCCATCTATGCTATGATCCAAATAAGTCTTGTAATGAAATGTTTTAAGTGTCATGCTTTATGCTCTAGGCTCAATGTCTTCTGATACACTTAGAGTTTCCAGCAACTGGTAAAGTACAATTGTTTTTGTTTTTTTTCCACCACTTCTATATAAAGCAACTGTAGTATTTTCAAAAGCCAAGTAAGTTTAAATCTTAATTCAGAATTGTCATTACTAGACGAAATTATAACTCCATGGAGACTTAACGTTTACATGCCCTGTATGGGTTCATGTCCTATTGCCACATGTTAGTCTTGTCATTGTCTCTATGTTCTAATGGACCTAGATAACAATTTCATATAGCTCAGTTTCATGTGTTCTATTGTGTTCACTGAGTTTGTTTCCAAACTTGAGCTTAAGGAATTTTTTCAAACTGAAAAAATCTAATCCATAACCTTAAGCTAAACTGCTCAAGTCGAATGTTTAACAAAATGTTTCTCATATCTAAGTTCTAAAATACAAACATTCAAATTAGTGTTTCCAACTGATCCCATTACACACTAGGTTGGAAAAGATTATAATTGTCTTTGTTTTGTCATCTAGACTTCAACAAGAAGGAACACTCGGAGCCCAGACAACCCACCAGGTACCTCCGATGACTTCTACATTCTACTGGGGACCCTTAGACCGGCCCCCAGAGGAGTACCTAACTGCTGCCCTTGAACTACGTCCTCTGTCAGCAGGAAGCAGTTAAGAACGAACGACGTCCCTGTCCCCCTTAACAGCAGTTAAGGTCACTTCTTCTGGGGGGTGGAATGTGAGAGGAGTTAGACTGGGTGGTAGGCAGTTAGGGTTTTCTGGGTCCCCAAGTCATTTTTCTTCCCAAATATAAAAGGGAACTTCCCCACCATATTTTAGATTCACCAGAGCAGTCTCTTCCAAGGGACAAGGGTGCTATTAGCATACCAATTCCCCACCTGAAGCACCAGCCATTACCTCCGGCCAAGGTGTAGAAAGGTCTCAAGCCTATCTCTTTATCATTGAAAGGAGGGCAGGAAGTAATATGCAGATGCCTAAGGCCTGGAATGTCCTGTCTAGCACCTCTCTGGTCTCTTTTGTCCCAAAGGCAGATACCTGGAGACCAGGAAATTCCTTTGCCCTTGGAAAAACCCCCTCTTTGAACTAAAGCCTTAAAAGATCCCAACACCCCCCCATGCACGGGTCGGGTCTCTTTCTATCTCAGAACCCCCTCTCGTCACTAGGACGGGAGTCTCCTTTCTCAGCTTTTCTAATAAATCTTACTTTAAAACTAAATTGTGTCCGCATGAAAATTCTTCTTTCCTGCGAGACAAGAATTTGAGGTTGCTGCAGTATTCGGGGTTCAAAAACCCTACAACACAAGTACTCAGGGTCCTGACACCTAATTGGAAAACCCAGATGGAGTTCCATGGCATTGGCCTGCGGTATCCCTGGTCATTGTGGTCATTTGACAAGTGAATCAGTAGATGAAGGTCTTCCTCTCTCTCTTTCTCTCTCTCTGCGTGTCTCCGCTTTCTGTGTCTGTGCCACTCTGCCTTTTAAATAAAGTAAATGAATCATTTTCAAGCAAGACCTAATGTAAAATACATAGTAATACACAAAATTGAATTACTCTTTTATATGCAATGGGATACATTTCCCTCAAGTCCCCAATGAACACCTTCTGTAATAGACCATATTTCTCAAACCGGCTTCAATACATTTAAAAAGATTAAATGTGCCTCAGAAGGCATTTAAGATAGAAATTAATAAGATACTCAAGACTGCAAAACATAGAAATAATGATAATGAAGCAATATAATCTTTTAAAAAACAGTAAATAAGACACAGGAGAATTTACAACATAGCTAGAAGAAATTGAAAACATAACCTAATAACATTTAGGGTGCTGTGGTAAAAACATGGTGCTTAGAGACACTTAATGAAGTATAAACACCTGTAATAAAAATAAGTATTTCAAGTTAGACTAGATTTGAATGGCAAGTTGCCAGAGGCCAGCTCCGGCCAAGGTTCGGAGCTCGTGAAGGGTGCATGGATGAGGCGCGAAAAAAAAAAGAAAGAGATGGACCACTAGGACTCCATGATGATTGTGGACCATGCCATAATGCTGTCTGCTTTATTCAAGCAAAAACAAACTCTGGCTCAGACTTTCTACGTCATGGTCATGTAAGGCCCCCCAACAGGGAAAAACCTTACCAATTGTCTCAAGAGAGTGAGTTTCCCCAATGACCACCGAAGACGAGACTTGATGCAAAAGCAAGAGGCTTTATTCGATCACCAGCGCGCTGGGGCCGGGCCAGTTCCTCACACAGGAGGCTGGGCATCGACCCCGAGTCATGGTATTGTGATAGGAGTTAGACTGGGTGGTAGGCAGTTAGGGTATTCTGGGTCCCCAAGTCATTTTTCTTCCCAAATGTAAAAGGGAACTTCCCCACCATATTTTAGATTCACCAGAGCAGTCTCTTCCAAGGGACAAGGGTGCTATTAGCATACCAATTCCCCACCTGAAGCACCAGCCATTACCTCCGGCCAAGGTGTAGGAAGGTCTCAGGCCTATCTCTTTATCATTGAAAGGAGGGCAGGAAGTAATATGCAGATGCCTAAGGCCTGGAATGTCCTGTCTAGCACCTCTCTGGTCTTTTTTGTCCCAAAGGCAAATACCTGGAGACCAGGAAATTCCTTTGCCCTTGGAAAAACCCCCTCTTTGAACTAAAGCTTTAAAAGGTCCCAACACCCCCCATGCACGGGTCTTTTTCTTTCTTTTTTTTTTTTAATTATTTATTATTTAACTTCAGTAATTACATTGTATTATGTGACACAGTTACATAGATACTTGGGTTCTCCCCACCCCTCCCCAAACCCTCCCACCATGGTGGATTCCTCCACCTTGCTGCATAACCACAGCTCAAGTTCAGTTGAGATTTCCCCATTGCAAGCGTATACCAAACATAGAGTCCAACATCTTATTGCACGGGTCTTTTTCTATCTCAGAACCCCCTCTCGTCACTAGGACGGGAGTCTTTCTTAGCTTTTCTAATAAATCTTACTTTAAAACTTAACTGTGTCCGCATGAAAATTCTTCTTTCCTGCGAGACAAGAATTTGAGGTTGCTGCAGTACTCGGGGTTCAAAAAACCCTACAACAGTACAGCATCCTTGTTGAAGGCTAAACCAAGTCTAAAATCATAAAACCATAACCATGAACAGGGAAGGGGAACCATAAACATAAACAGGGAGGGGGAACCCTAGACATAAACAGAGGGGAACCCTAAACATAAACAGGGAGGGGGAACCATAAACATAAACAGGGAGTGGGAATCATTAACATAAGCTGGGAGAGGGCCATGCAGTTAGGGGCGGATGCTAGTTGCAGGTGCCCCTTATCTCTCAGGCCCCCAGGTTCTATCATGAAATATTTCACTGCCTTTCACTGTCCTTCCAATCCCAAATGTTCCCTTTCAGTCAAGTGGGTGTTACTATGGCTAATTCTGCTGTATGTTTCACCTTAGGGCAGGCAAACTATCAGCACATATCTCTAGAATCAGCTAAGGAGAGAATCTCTAGAATCAGCTAAGGAGAGAAATGTGTCTGGAGGCAGGACCCGAAGATCAAAGTAAAGAAAGAATTTCCCCTGCACCTGGAGGGTTAGCACCCTTGATCAGCATATTGTGAATGGGAGAGAGAATGCCCTAAATACAGGTTCCCACCAACTGGGGGCAGAACACCCTTGATTAGCATATGGTCAATAGAAAAGGGAGATCCTAAGCATAGGTATCTGCTATAGCCTAGATTAGCATAGGATCAAAAAAAGGGGGGTTAACACCCCTGATCAGCATATTGCCAATGAAAGCAGCTGTGGCAGCAAATTGTAAAGACCTTTTTGCTAAAAGCAGAATCACTAACATCAGCTACCAAGCTCACACAGATACTTTACTTAACTCCCCAGGGGCAGACAATGCCAAAATAGGTTACAGTGGCAAATTCTGATGTCCACGCAAAGGGAAGCAGGCTGCATTCAAGTATTCAAAGACATCTTGCCTTGCCACAGCGGGGAGTTTCCTGCAGCCCTGCCACAAGGAAACAATGTTTTTCACACTCTCCTGCTACCAAAATTCACCACATGGACCCAGGCAGCAAGTCATCAAAATAATCAAAGCAAACTAAAATTAAGGTTACCAAAATGGTAGAAATGCAAAGCTTCAAAGATAAATAAGGGGGAAATACAGAAAATCAACAAAGACAAAATTGCATTCTTTACAAATAAAATGTTGATAGACCCATAGCTATGACAACAATGAAACAAAGAAAAAGAAGTGACTAAATCATAAGTACAAACACTGAGTGTATTACCAACTTTAGAAATGTAAATAGGATTACACTGCTATACTATGAAAAATCACCTACTGTCAAATTTATTAAGCTAGATACAATGGATAAATTGAGAGAAACACAAACTAGTTAAAGTTATTAGAGAAGAGATGGGGAGATCGACAGATCTGCATAAATGAAAATGGGAGATAGGGACTCGAGGACTGGGAGCATCCTCTGCTGCTTCCCAGGCATGTTTCCTGGAGGTAGATTCTGGGCATTTCATCTGGGAGCCTCGAAAAGCACTCGGATGTGGAATGGCCACAGCACGAGCAAGGCAGCCTTAATCGACTCCATATTCAACTGACTCACTTCGGAGAGACAACTGTTCCCAACTCCTAAGAGATGGAGGTCAACTCTGCAACCACGCTTTACCAATGTTCACCAGTAAGTCCTGACGTTATTTCTGCCAGTTCATCTTTCAGCCCCTAACACTCCAGGCTGTTTTCTACCCCAGGCCCACACAACCAGCCACCATTCTGAAGCCTCAGAATCTACTAAACCTTCTCAAATGTTCCAGAGCTAAGTCTTCATATCCTGTTTTGTTCAAACTTCTACATGGAAATCAAGATAAGATTTCCTTTCCACAGTTCTAGCCCTGGCTCCTCCTGCTGACCAAGGTCGATGCCTTTCCAGGAAGATGATATTCATGTTCATGGGATTACCAAAATGAAACTGAAACCAGTATTTTTGCAGTGAGATATATCACCTGATATGTTGGTCTTACTGTACATCAACATTTGGTAAATACACTTTATTTTAGAACACATTTAAAGAATTAGCACTGTTAAACCGCGGGGGTTTAACAGGTACGGGCCCCAGGAGTCGCCGCCCGAAAGCTCCCAATAACCAGGTCAGAGGCTGCAAAAGCAAGAGGGATTTTATTGACGTTCGCGAACGGGCTCCCACTCTGCAAGGAGAAGAAGCCCCGATGTCCAGGGGTACAGGCATTTTATACTGCGAGCTCAGCACACTTGCTGGGTTTGGTACAAATTTTATGACCTTAGTCTGGCACCAGCTCAGGGCCCTCCAGCCTCATTTCCTCGGACTAAGGATTTACTTATCAGGAGATAGAAACTTAGGCCCTCTTCCCATTGTCAGGCCCAGCATGGCCATTCCCCTACCTTTAATCTGATCTCGCCAAGCAGGATACAGAAGCAGAAAAAGCATTAACCCTTACTTTTCTCTTTCATTCCCCCATTTTCTTCTTGTGAATTTTAATCTTAAAATTTACTAAGGCATTGGGTATGGCTCTTCCTGTTGCTTTAAAGCTTGATAATGTTGAGTTAATACTAAAGCTTGGGTGACTGAAAGTCGGTCCCAAACAAACTGCTGTAGCCGATTAAAAATACAGGGGCCGACCGATATCACTATTAATAGTCCGGTGAGGGGGCCTAGAAGGGGTAACAGGTATGGTAAAAGACCATTCCATGCCGTCCATAAGGGTGTGGAGACAGCCATAAAATTTGCACAAAAGGTGATAACTCACTTCCGAAAGACCCTTTCCATTCTCCAGTAATGGCCACATAAAGCAGCTGTCTGGGCCCTAGTTTACAAATGCTGCAACTAGAGTAGCATGCAGAATGTACAGAGCTATAAACAGTTTGCTTGCATTCTCGAGGGCATTCCTCATTGGGCCCCAGGGAACTCGGCCTAGGTTTTGGAACACAAATCCACTGGCCGTTCCCCACACCATTCCTGTGAATGGGAAGGTAGGCTATCTCACTCCCACAGTCTTGTTTATATGTTGATGATAACCCATCAGGAACTATCCTACTCCTACTCCTCCTGCACACCCACAAGGTTGGTATTTCTGAAGAAGAATGTGTGCTGTCTGGGGATTATCAAGCCCTGCCTGAGCCCTATCATTTAAAATCACAAAGTATCACAGGATAAAAAACTGTTTGTACAATAATAACAGGCATCATATTAAAACAAAATTTAAACTTTTAAAAGTCTTAGCTTAAGTGGACTCGGGGAACGTTGCACTTTCCAGGCTCCAAGCAGTGGTTCTGCAGCGGAGGGGGAGTCAGTTGGATCCTGGGGCGGTGCCCTCCTTACATGCGACGCATGAATCCAGGCGGAAATGCTGTCCACTTTCAAGGCGGTGGGAGTGGTGAGAAGGATGGTCTTTGACTGATGTCTCCTCACATACACGAGGTCACCTTCCTTGAAGGGATGTGGGCAAGACGGCACTTCTTTGTCTCGATAGACCTCCGCAAGGGGCTTCCAGATATGATCTTGCACCACACGGAGCGCCTGGTGATGAGTCTGTAAAGCGGGAGGGTTAGGATACAGGACCGGGTCAAGGCTACACAAGGAAGCCGCGGGAGGCGGGCTCCCATACAGCATTTCAAAGGGAGTGAGTCCATGATGGGCCGGCGTGTTTCTGGCCCTAAAAAGCACCATAGGTAGGAGCTGCACCCAGTCCTTAGCGCCAGTCTCCAAAGCTAATTTGGTCAAGGTCTCTTTTAAACTTCTATTCATTCTTTCTACCTGTCCTGAACTCTGGGGTCTATAGACACAATGCAATTTCCAATCAACCCCCAAAACCCTGGCCATCATCTGACCTACCTGGGAGACAAAGGCCGGCCCGTTGTCAGACCCAAGTACCTGTGGCAGTCCAAACCGAGGGAATATTTCTTCCAAGATCTTCTTTACCACCACCTGTGCCGTTTCTTTCTTGGTGGGGTACGCTTCCGTCCACCCAGAGGTGGTGTCCACAAAAACGAGAAGATGCTTACAACCGTGCATACCTGGACGGACTTCAGTGAAGTCTACTTCTCAACACGTTCCTGGACGATGACCCAGTGTTCTCACCCGGGGGCGGGGGGGGGGGGGAGCTTGAGTCTCCCTGCATTTACCTGTATGCAGGGTTTGCAAAGATCTACAGTCTCTTGGACTAAACCAGGCAGATGGGGAATGTGGAAGGGGCACTCTCCTTTAGTTAGTAAGGCAAGCTCTTTTCTGCGACTCAAATGCATAAGTTGATGTAGATGCTTTACTATTTCCATTGAATTTTTAAGAGGCAGAGCGACCTTATCTCTGCACTTCCAAGTCCTTGTGAACAATGGTCTCTACCACGACTAAAGTTTGAGTCTCTTCAGCTGCCTGTTTAGCGCCCTCGTCTGCCAATTGGTTCCCCTCTGCTATTGGATCTTGGGGCAAAACAATGCTTGTAAGAGTCCTTTAATCTCATCTTTGTTCTTTATCTCTTTTTTTTCTGACGTCAGTAATCCTCTCCTCCAGTATTTTTTCTCTATGTACATGCGCAGTAGCAAAGGCATAGCAGCTACCAGTGTATTAGCCTTTTTCCCTTCTGCGAGCTTCAGGGCCTGGGTTAGGGCTATCAGTTCTGCCTGCTGAGCCAAAGTGCCCCGTGCCAGGGCACTTGACCAAATAGTCTTTTCATTGTCCACCACTGCGGCCCCTGCCCACCGCTTTCCATCCACCACATAACTACCCCCATCGATGAACCACATTACCTCAGCATCTGGCATGGGTTGACCGGAGAGGTCCTCTTGTGTTAGTCAACACGGAGTGCTGTGCTTCCATATCTAACAGGAAGGTGACTGGCTGTCCCCCCCACGGTTAAAGTTCCAAGGGCCAGCGCAGAGGTCATCTTCTTGGGGTTCCGTGAGTTCTTGGGACATTCTCGGACCCAATGTCCTTTTTCTTTGCAGTAAGCACACTGATCTTGGCTCGACTGGGGCACCTTTCATCTCCCTGGTTGCTGATCTGCCTCCCTGTTTCTGGTCTGCCATGCACTACGGTGGCCAGGATTCAACTTAACTCCTGATTACACCTTTTTTCTCTCTCTCATCCTCCTTCTCCTCTTGCAACTTTCTTAACCTTTCTATTACGCCTTTTCTCTCTCTCGTCCTCCCTCTCTTCTTGCAACTTTCTTAACCTTTTTAAAAATCCTGCAGGGGTTTCCTCTGCCCCCTGTACTACTGCCCTTACCTTGGCCAAATTGGTGGGTCGCCTTCCGGCACCCTTGAGACCCGCTAACAGAGTCTGGCGGTAAAGACAGGGACGCTCCCTACCGGCAGGTGTGTTGTGGTCCCAGTCCGGTCGACTGGGAGGAAACACAGCGTCTATTTCATTAGGGAGTTGAGTCGGGTTCTCATCAGCTCCAGGAATGTTCTTCCGGGCCTCCAAAAGTACTCGGTGCCGCTCCTCTGTAGTGAGTAGTGTCCACGGGAGCTGCTGGCAATCATCCTACGTGGGCTGATGGGTTGGGACTCAATTAATCCTGTTAAAGCCTGGGGATCCCGAGAAAGGGGGTTATGGGTTTTTCCTTTGCATCTTATGATAGCCATACTCCTGTAGGACAAAATATTTTAACAGCAATGTTCTTTTTAATAATTCTCCTTTTATAACCTTCTCACCAAAAACACATTCCCAGGCTTGCAACCATCCTTCATCTGCCAATTCTCTGGATCTACGTTCTGAAACATTTAAAACTTCAAACCAAAACATTTTCTAAATAAAAACAGGTTAAATTTTAAACACAATTGTTTTAGGCAATCTTCAATCATCTTTCATATATAGCCAATCTATGAAAACATTTTAAAATGCAAACCCTCTTGGAAACCAGAAGCAGTTACCTCCTTTTAGCTAATTTGGGAACTTTCCCCTTTTGAGAATCCCAATGGCAAGGACAAAGTCCGAACTTTTCAAAGCCCTGGCTCCAAGCATGTCCCTCCCTTTTCCAAGCCCTGGAGCATCTTCTTATCTTCTGTTTTGTTGAAGTCGAGGGAATGGAAGAACTCCAGTTTGGCTATTGTCTTAGGAGGCTGCCTAAGTATCTATTGAACCTAGTCAGCAGGTTACTCATTAATAAGATGAAAAATAGCTTAGAAGATGTTAAAACGCTGGTTTTTTTTGAAAAGAGATCAAAGCTCAATTTTAATTCTATTGCTTTAAAGGTTAAATACTCAGAAAATGTACACAGTATAAGCAATTTTACCACACATCCTTTAAGAATTCGTTATCTTCCTGTAAGGCAATCTCAGAAATAATACTTCTTTGTAAATAAGAAAGGTTCAATTGAGTTTAACAAACAAGCCTTAATTCAACGGAGAGAAAGAAAGAAGACATTTTTCCGGCTAGAAAGGGTTAACAAAGTCAAACCTCTCTCCAGTAGGGAGCGGTGGAGGAGTCTGGTCCAGTCAGGTTCTGCTAGATATTCTTTCAGAAGAGAGATTTCTCACACATACATTCAATTTAAGAATAAAAACAGAATTTACTCAAGACGAGGACAGGGCTATTGGAAAAAGTGGACTTTAATCAATTTCATCATTAAAAGAATATTTATACACACATCACTACCAACACAATCCACAAAGCACTCTTAACAATAGTCACACAAACTGCTAAGCAATCACCAAGCAATCCAGACAAACCAGCTCTCACTCGGACCGGTCCTTCTCACACACCTTTTTTTAACTGCTTGGATAATATCAGGATTATAACAGCCTTCCTTTGGCCAGCCCACATTGAAAGTGGGCCATCCTGCAGAGCAGAAAGTCTCCCAAGATCTTTTAACCTGGAGGGAGAGATTGTGAACCCTATCCTTAACTTTTAGTCCAAGGGTGAGGAATCAAACTAAGGGGTGTCGTAAGGCGCCTGCTTACCTCCACAGATAGACTTCGGGCTTATCCCCGGACTTCTGGCCAATGATCAATCGAGAGGTTCAAGGGAGTAACTAAAGCTTGTCCCATTATCAAACTTAAAACACTAAACACAATGGGCAGCAACACAAAAACACACAACAAACTAACGAAAGACAAGACTATCGCGCGATCAAATTCTCCTTCCAAATACAAATTCCAAATACAAATTCCAAATACAAATGGTCGGAGGGGCACCCTGCCTCCACACGACCTCCAGGGATGAGATAAACTCGCTCTTCCCCAGTTCCAAACAAGTCCTGGAGCGTCCTCCAGGCACAAACTAGTCCTGGAGCGTCCTCCAGGCACAAACAAAATTCAAATACAAAATTCAAATTCACCGGTGTACCAAGTAATTACAAATATCAACACAACATATAACAAACACACACACTACATGAACCGGCCGGACTTACCTCCCTCTGTCTGGTCAGAGCTTCGAAAGACGACCCCCGGATCCCGGGCGAGCCCCCAAATGTTAAACCGCGGGGGTTTAACAGGTACGGGCCCCAGGAGTCGCCGCCCGAAAGCTCCCAATAACCAGGTCAGAGGCTGCAAAAGCAAGAGGGATTTTATTGACGTTCGCGAACGGGCTCCCACTCTGCAAGGAGAAGAAGCCCCGATGTCCAGGGGTACAGGCATTTTATACTGCGAGCTCAGCACACTTGCTGGGTTTGGTACAAATTTTATGACCTTAGTCTGGCACCAGCTCAGGGCCCTCCAGCCTCATTTCCTCGGACTAAGGATTTACTTATCAGGAGATAGAAACTTAGGCCCTCTTCCCATTGTCAGGCCCAGCATGGCCATTCCCCTACCTTTAATCTGATCTCGCCAAGCAGGATACAGAAGCAGAAAAAGCATTAACCCTTACTTTTCTCTTTCAGCACCAACTCTTTTGAACCCTCCAAATAGTAGAAAAATTTTGTTCCTGTAAATGTTAACACACACAAGGCAACAACACTAAAACAAACTTCTTCTCTGTTACTTGTTGGTTTCTCTCACTTTTTCTGGATTATTTTGTAGAATTTTAGGTTCTCATTCAACATTTCAGGCATTTTTTTTCCTGTTTCTCTTTTGGATTGGATTCTGAAGATGAGTCAAATGCAAATTCAAAAGTTTGTTTGACACTGTTGCCTCTGGCTTCTTTCTTTTAAGATATTCCTTTCTGAATCTTTGATTTTCTAAGTTTGAATCTAACACGCATGGGTGTAGGAGTTTATTGGTTTGCTTTTTGCATTTATTTTGACATCCTCTGTGATTCCCATGTGGTTAATATTTGATTAAGGTACATTGCCTGTCATTACTGCTTCAGGATTTGTTGGGTTTCTGACTTTTTCTTCTTCTGTGTTTGCCAACAAACAAGTCAGTTGCACCCTTCCTTCTGTGCTCTCTTGAGTATTCTGTTGATTTTTCAGTTAATTTCCTTTGCAGATTCAGATTTCTGTGGATGAATGGTGAATTTCAGAAGTTCTTTATCCGTCATGCCAACGGTCCTAATGCGTCTATCTGAAACAGGTTTTATTCCTGTTACTGTGCTATGAGAACTTCATTTTTATTGTTGTTCAGTTTTCCTCAGAATTTTTACCTCTATTGTTGCCTTCCATCCACTTTTTCTGCTACACCCGTTAGAAAAGATGTCATAGCTAATTTCAATTCTTGATCAGAAAGTTCCACCATCCTTGTTGTATTAGACTCTGGTCCTTCATATTTTCTTTGCTTACACTGTTAATATGTAATTTGAAGTTGAACAGGATTTGGTAGATCAAAGACACTCTGGTAAATATTATGGTTTAGGTGTATGATCATGTCCCATGACTAAGCTACATTCTTTTAGTGAGTCTACTTCCCTTGACTTGTTGCTTTCAATTCTTTCCAAAGCTCTCACAGGGACAGTATGGGGAGAAGTGTTGGAGGTGGTCGTTTCTTCTAACAGAAGGCTGTGCTCTGACACAGGTGCAGTGGGTAATGGAGGAGTAAAGTTGCTTCTCCTGTGAGCAGACCTTCTGCAGAAGAGAAACAGGACTCCAGTGTGTTTCAACATGGTCATTACCGCCAGACTTGTTCTAAAATACTTCAAAGACTGTTTTTTGATTGATACAGTGAAAACCTGGGAGATCTGCAAGAAATGAAACTAAGAACTTGTGCCCTGGCATTGTGTTTAACTTTCACATTTGTCCACGTCAATCCTCCAGGAATGTGCTGAGTATAGTTACGCTGTCTCAGTAAGACTTTAAGAATCAGGCATTGTTACAGTATCTACCATCTGGCTGTATTTCCCTTAGAGAGCATCTGTTCATTCTATTTTTTACACAAAGTTTTGGAAGTATCCTTTTATGTTTAATGACATCATAATGCTTATAAAGCATTTAATGACATGATAATACTTGTGAAGTATTTCAGTGACCCTAAGTTCATGACTCACAGGGTATGGCTCACAGGGGAAGTTAAAGCTACCCCTCTAGCTGATCCCTTCTTAGATGTTGCCTTGTCTTTTTCCTTTTACACCCCAGCAACATGGAAATGCTTCATCAGATTTTCATAATGTGCAACGTATCCTTTGTCCATTGACATTTAACTCTGCCCTGCATCTCAGCTGAGAAGACCATGTGTAAAACTCCCTTCTGCAGAATGATGCAAAGGAAAGGATCTCAGAATTGGAATATATTTCTTGTCAAAATGGCGACAAGCTGGGTCAAGCTAAAACATGTATTCAAGAATTAAAAGACAATATTAAAAGACCAATGTAAAAGTTATTGGAGTTCCAGAAGGCACAGCAAAAAAAGTTGTCTTAACAAATGTATATAAGAAGAACATGGTACAGCGGACTAGTGGCTAAAGTCCTCGCCTTGAATGTGTCCGGATCCCATACGGGGGCTGGTTCTAATCCAGGGAGCCATGCTTCCCACCCAGTTCCCTGCTTTGTGGTCTGGGAAAGCAGTCGACAATGGCTCAAAGCCTGGGATCCTGCATACACATGGGAGATCCTGAAGAAGCGGCCTCTTGGGGAATGAATCAACGGATGGAAGATCATCCTGTGTGTTTCTCCTCCTCTCTATATATCTGTCTTTTCAATAAAAGTAAGGAAATCTTTTAAAAATGTGTATAATGAAATAATAAAGGAAAATTCCCCAATATGGAGAAAGAACTGGGAGACAGAATACAGGAGGGGCACCAAGCGCCCAACAAGGTTGACCAGAAGTGATCTTCACCATGACACATAAAACACTTGATTTTCACCAAAAGGCCAAGAAGTAATTCACCACGACACATGATAATCAAGTTCTCTTCAGTCAAACATCAGGAAAAGATTCTGAAATGTGTACATGACAAAAATCATTTGACCTATAGATGAATGGCAATCAGACATGTAGCTGACTTTTCACAGGAATCTCTACAGGCCAGAAGAGAACGGAATGACATCTTCCACATTCTAAAGGGAAAAACAAAGTTGATCTAGAATAACATACTCAAACAAAGCTCTCTTTTGTCTTTGAAAATGAAATAGGATTCTTCCACAGTTTAAAAAAAAGGATAAAAAGGGCCTGACAGTGTAGCCTAGCAATTAAATACTCTCCTTGTAATTGCCAGGGTCCCATATGTGTGCTGGTTTGTGTCCGAGCAGCCTGGCTTCCCATTTGACCCCCTGCTTGTGGCCTGGGAAAGCAGTCGAGGGAGGCCCAAAACCTTGGGACCCTGCACCCGCGTGGGAGACTCAGAAGAGCTCCTGGCTTCTGGCTTCGGATTGGCTCAGCTCCGGCTGTTGCAGATGCTTGGGGAGTGATTCAACAGACAGAAGATCTTCCTCTCTGTCTCTCCTCCTCTCGAAGATCTGTTTTTTCCACTAAAAATAATTAAACTTAAAAAAAGAAAAATCATAAAGAATACACCTCTTCCACACTTATCCTACAAATGGTGCCTAAAGATGTCCTGTTCACAGAGTAAAGCAAAGCATGCCCCCAAATCAGTGTCAAATATGAATAATATCCCAGTAAAATAACAATACTGAACAACCCATTGCTAAAATGGCAAGACCAAATTATCACCTGTTCATATTAAGCTGGAATGTAAAACGTAGTATCATCAATAAAATGTCATAGATTAGTAGATTAGATTAACATACAAATCCCTCTATTTGTTGTCTGTGGGAGACAAAAGCACCAACAAAGATTAGCAGAAACTATATCTCATGGATTTTGATTCTTATGATTTTATTTTAATTTCTTTAAAACAGTTAATTTTTTTTTCATATATAATACTGCACTGATTCATCGGTCATACAGAGGCATCTTTTTCTTCAAGAAGATTCTTGATTTTTTAAAAATTTATTCAGTGATACATTAGTCAATCAGTAGCATGTTATTAAACCTCATAGTGTTGCAAATTTTTCTTCTTGTTGTTGATTTTGTTTTGTTGCTTTTGACTTAACGGTATGTATAGCATCTTTGTAATAGAGACTATCATGTCCAGATGTGAAGATTCAAAGCAGTGTGCATCTCTACTTCCAGATCAGTGGTGGACGACCAAAGAAACTGCTAAATATATTTTGACAATAGTTGTTGGACTCTGTGTCTTTGTCTCTGCCCTCAACGATGGACTTATGACTCTTTATGAAGAACTGTACTGATGTAATAATATAGGGGAAATCATTGGTGGGCAGGGAGAAGTGAGGGAAATTTGGAGAGGGTGTAAGGGAAATCCCAAAGCCTATAGAATCGAATCATAAAATAATAGTAATAATCAAAATGGGAGAAAAACACCAAAATATAAAAGAAGTAAAATAACAAATTAAATGTTCGTAAGTGACTGGCTAGTTTTATTTGCATAAGATATTTAAGATTTTTTCATGTTGGAGCATATATCAGAATTTCCTTCCTTTTTGAAGCTGAATTATTTCATTACATGTGTTTATCAAATATTAATTTTCTATCTATATACTAGTGAATAGTGAGAATACTTCCAACTTTTAGTTGTTATAAATAATCCTGTTAAATATTGCTGCGCAAATACATGTTTGCGCCCCTGTTTTTAAATATCTTGGTATACACTCAGAAATGAAAAAGCTGGGCCATATTATTTTTGTTTTTAGTATTTAAAAAAATTCTTTATTGTTCTTTGAGAGACAGACACAGAGCTTTCTTCTTTGTTGGTTTATTCCCTAAAAGCCCAGAATAGGTGAATTTGAGCTACTGTTGGAGCCAGGATCTGGGATCCAAAACCCTGGGCTCCACCTTGGATAGCGTATATTCAATTATTTGAGCCATAACAGGTGCTTTTCTGGTTCGGAGTCAGTGGGAACCAGAAGCCAGGAGATAGACCTGGAACTGAATCCAAGTTATAGCATCCTAAAAATTAGCAAAATGGCCACATCATACTTTAATTTTTAAACATAATGTTTTCCATTGCAGCCATTATTTCACATTCTAATGTTCAGGAACCAGAGATTCCAATTCTTCAATTGTATATCCTCGCCAAGGTTGGTTTTCTGTTTTATAGCAGTTTATGTCTTAATGTTTTAGAAAAACATTAGTTTCATAACAAAGTTAAAAAGAAGTTACAGAACTCTGTCATAAATACCAGGTATCACCCATGTATTTCTTTGCTCATTCTCTCTACCCTCTACCAGAGTGGCAAATACATTACAACTCATAAACCTGCAGTAAAGCATCATGATCACTCAGAGTCCAAGTGGCACAACATCTGCCACTCCTGGGATAGGGTAGGTCACGTGACAACGAATTCATTTTTTTTTAATATAGAAATGTCTATCAATTTTTGAAGTGCAAAACTCCATTGTCATTACATTTTCATTTTTTTCCTTTTAAAAAAGCTGAAAGATAAAACTTTCATGAACATGAATTAAAAGGCAAGTTTGGTTTTGTACAAAATTTTTAAGTCTATCAACATAATGGATCTTTAGTGCATTCAAGAAAATACATTTATTGACAAAGCATTCAGGAATTCCGAATTTTTTTTTGTACTAAAAGAAATAAATATTTTAATTTCCTGTTTTGATGAACTTTGAAAGTACCCTTGTATATTACCTTGTTGCCTTGTGACTGTAACATCTCTGCTTAGAAATACACTGCTATTCTTGTTGTGAAAAGGCTTTTCTATTAGTTTTTTTCATTTTTCTGCCTTTTTTCTTATAACTACATGATGTGACGTAAGTGCTGTTTTACCTTTATCCTACTTAGAATACTTTGAGCCCCTTTAAAAAAGTATTTTACAAAGTTTTTAGAAATTGAAATTAAAATCAATCCATGTTGCCACAACTTTATATTAATTAGGTTTTTTTTTTTTTATCATAATGTGTTTTCCTACAACATATTTTAAATGCCTTGGTGTTTGTATATAAATCTCAAGTTTAGGAAGTAGTTAGTGAGTCATTTTATTTCTTGTAGATACACGCATTCTATTTCCAACACCCGAAGCTCTCCTAATGCATCTATTGATCAACAATATAAACTTGTTCCACTGGTTTTTTAGCCTCTGTTCATCTTTCTTATTCTTTCTCTTTTTATTCTCCAGCATCAACAATTTCAAATGACTGATCTTAAAATTTACAGATTTCTATCGTCAAAATATTCAAATCTGCAATTGATCCCATTTATTATTATTGTTGTTGTTTTTAGAATCTATGGTGTTTTTGAAACAATTTCTGTTTGTTCATGTACTCTTTGGATCAAGAATTTTTTTTCTGATTTCCTGTACTTTTCCCCTGCTTTTCTGAACTTCTTGAAGATGATATTCTAAAAGCCTTTCTTGGTAGTTCTAAGTTGGCATTTTTTTTCAAAGACATTTTTGATTTGTTTTATTCCTTTGGATAAGACATGTTGTTTGATTTCTTGGTTCTGTTTAAGTTCTTTTGTCAAAACCTGAGTACTTTAGGCCATTCTGTGCTGGTGTAACAGTATGTTTTTCTGTTATTTAAATGTGTAGAAAAGTATTCACTTTTCTCAAAGTTCTGGAAGCTGAGAAATCTAGTACCAATATTGACTTCTACAGACCGTTTCCTTAGGTCATCCTATGGCAAAAGGCAAATGGGCAGCAAAGTTCATTACTCAAACCCCCTTTTTTAAGGCATTGATGAGAGTCAATCTTTACACTCTAATCACTTTTCAAATGCCAGACTCCTTCATAGCAGCAATTCAACCTGAGCATGAGATATAGAAGAAAGAATCATTTAAACCATTGTGTTTGGGTATTTGAAAATAATACCAAGCCCACATTGTGCTGCTTGTCTCTGAGCAAGCAAAGGCTTAAGGTCTCTTGGACCATTTTTAGCCTAGTGGTGTGTGTGTGTGTTATTGTTACTGCTGATAGTATTGCCATGTTTTTATAATTTCATATTATGTATATTTGCTTTAAAATAATGTCCTTAAGAGTCTCACTGATGTTCCTGTGACTCCTACTGCACACGCAATTCTATTGTCTGTAATCCCACATTCCTGTTCAGCTGAAGAACAGAAGTCCGTTTTTTCCCACACTAATGTCATCATTTTTCCCCTGTTTCTGGGGTCAGGGGAGAAACAAAAGGAAAAGCCCAGGTCCCCGATGTGGGGCATGCTCCGAGGGTCCTGCTCAAGCAGTTTTGATAGTTTAACAGTTCTGACTTGCTGCCAATCTCAAGGCTCCAAACACGATAAAATCTATTCAGAATCCTCTTGCTGACATAGTCTTTTCACGGATGGGGTTCTAAGCTCAGCAGTTCAGTCAAAGGGATCTCCAAAGAAATTTTTTCTGAGGTGATCCCAGACCTGATTCTTGTGTGTCCTTGCCAGTACAGGGTCTGGCACCTTTCTGCCACCCCAATCAGCTTATACACTTCCTGGTCGTTGCAATTTCTGGGTCAGTTATGTTTCCTGCCCTTACCCATGAACCAATGGGTGTTTCAGTCCAGCCCAATCTTTCCCACTTCATATTCAGCTCTCACGCAAACCAGTGAGAGCTGCAGCCTAGTTAGGGCGACTCCCCATAGCCCCCACTAGGCCTCTACCTTGGCTCCCATGCATGCTAGTATGTACTGCAGACTTGTTCAGTCTGTCCCACATCCCATTTAGCTCTGGTACATGTCAATGGGTATTGAAGCCTAGTTCAACCTAACTAACCCTACTATCCAGCCCACACACATACTGGTGGGTGCCTTTCTGTCCAGCCACCCCTGCCCCTGTCCAGGTTTTCATGCTTTCCAGTGGGAACCCACAAGGGAGGTGCCCACTATTTCCCTACTTCCACTCCTGGGTTATACACTCTCCAGGTGGTTCTGGAGTTTAACTTGACAGATTTAGCCCCCAGTGCCAGCCTCTGCCAGATGATGCTGCGGCAAAACCCAAGCAACCCTTACCCACTCCATTTTTTGCTTGCACGAGTTGGAACAGCCAGCCCAACTTAGCTTTTCCCTGATCTAGCTCACAGCAGGCCCACAGGTGTTGTAGCGCTGCCTGGTCTGGTCTGCACCCATCTCAACTCACACTCTCCAGTGGAAGTGATTGTCCAGCAAGGGAACCCACATTCCCCCTGCCGGCCTTGCCCCCTCCCTCCCTGGTTCTCATGTGTGCTGGTTGGGCGCTGTAACCACATCTGGTACGGCTCACCTCACCTTGGTATTCTGTTTGTGTCGCGGCCAAACTTAGCTCGACTCACAATCTATTCTGGTGCTTGGATTTGCCAGTGGTTGATGTGAACTGGTTCAGCCTGGTCTGCGCCTGACCTATGCCAAATGTATGCTGGTGGGTATCCTTCCCTGGCCTGGTCTGGTTGCTCCCTATCATGGTTCTTGCACTCACCTGCAGGAACTGTGTCCCAACAGAGGGGTTTCCCAAGCTCCTCCATCAGAATCTCTCCCTCTGTCACATCTTGTGCGTACTGATGGGTTCATGGTCCAACCCTCCTTGCTGGCCTTCAATCCATTCCAGTTCTTACTGTTGGATGTTTCAGCCCAGCCAAGGCTTGTCTTTACCCAGACACTGCTCACACATGGCTCAGTAGGGGCAGAGACCTAGTCTAGTCCATCCTACATCTGCCCAGGTTCTGCAGAGCACCAAATGATGCTGGCGCCTGGCCCAGTTTGGTGTGCCCAGTCTCAGTCCACACTTATGCCAAGGGAGATTGCAGCCATATCCAGACTAGATCATAGCCCCCACTCTGGCCCTTGCTCTAGATGCTCTAGATTAAGCATCTGTCAGTGTTTGTTCTGACACAGTTGGCTTATGCTCTCACCTGTCTCAGCCTTTGCCTTCAATGCTGTGGTCTAGTATCCCTGGCAGTTGGTGTTAGAACCTATTATGGCATGACCTGCACTCCATTCTGATTTCTGTTCTTCCTTGTGAGCTGAGGTTTGCTTGGCCATGCACAGTCTGCCTCCTTCCAGTTGCAGCTCAGCCCACCCCACATCCAATTTTAGGATATACTTTCGGATGCTGCTGCCTTGACCTTCTCAGACTGTTGTCAGTTGCTTTACCCGTAAGCGATGGCCATGATCACACCTAGCTCAGCCCATCGCCACCCCAGCTTGTGAACTAACCTGCAGCACTTGTATTTCCACAGGATTGGGCCCACATTTCTCCCACAGAATCTACCCCTGACCTGGTTCTCTCACGTGCTAGTTAGTGTGTCTTGACCATGCCAAGATAATTTAGCAAGTTATGTTGTGAGCACCTCTAAAATTTCTTGGCGAAATTGCCTCACTCACACATAAATGTTTACAATTAAGAAAACTTGGAAGCCTGTGCTGCACAAACGTGACAGTAAGGGTTCACGTGTAAAATGGATCACACAGAGGAAGGCTGCTGTCTCCTACTTTTCTGCACATTTGAATACATTTATATACCTTCTCATCAGTGTTTGTGTCTGGATTGTTGAAACCTTGTGATTTCTGCAGTTGTTGGTTAGAGCCCTGTCTTCTTCAGGTTTTGTGTCATGTTTTTCTGAGTACCTTTTGCAAAAATGCTTGCTTTTTTCTTCCTCTTTTATTTTTTTTATTCATTGATTACATTGTATTATGTGATACAGTTTCGTTGGAACTGGGAATCACCCCACCCCTCCCCAGCCCTCCCCCCATGTGGAACATTCTACCTTATTGCATATCCACTGATCAAGTACAGTTGAGATTCCCTCTTTGCAAGCATAAACCAAACATAGAGTCCAACATCTTATAGTCCAGTCTAGTTCCTCAGTTTCTTGGGGAGACCCTGTCCGATCCGAGGGCAGAACCATCAGATAATCAACCCGATCAATTAAAGGCTCCAACATACCCTCAGCAACAATTAACTTTGCTGTGTAACTAATAGTTATATTATTGAGTAACCAATATGTTAAAAACAATTGCGATTTCTTAACCATCTTCTATGATCACCTCATTGTCAATTCAGTTTTAGTTTATACACAACATATAACATAATATACATAAAATAACATGTTTTACATAATATCATATCATCTTAAATTAACGCAAACATGTGGTATCTGACCTTTTGGGATTGGCTCATTTCCCTTAGCATTATGGTTTCCAGTTTGGCCCATTTGGCCACAAAAAACTGCATTTCATTTTTTTTAATAGCTGAGTAGTATTCCATGGAGTAGATGAACCATAGCTTTCTTATTCAGTCTTATGCTGATGGGCATTTTGGTTGCTTCCATGTTTTTGCAATTACTGATTGTGCTGCTATGAGCATAGGGGTGCATGTTGGCTTCTCATAAAACAGGTGTTTTGGGTATATTCCTAGGAATGCTATTGCTGGATCATACGGTATGTCAATTTTGAGTTGTTTGAATGTTCTCCATACTGATTTCCATAGAGGCTGTACCAACCTGCAGCCCCACTAGCAGTGGAGTAGGGTTCCTTTCTCCCCACAACCTTGCCAACAAGTGTTGTTGGTGCTTTTATTCATGTGGGCCAGTCTTAGTGGTGTTAGGTGGTACCTCATTGATGTTTTAACTTGGATTTCCCTTATTGCCAGGGAACTTGAGCATTTTTTCATATGTTTATTTGCCATTTGGGTTTGTTCCTTTGTGATGTGTTTGCCCATTTCCCATGCCCATTTCTTGAGTGGCTTGTTTGTTTTGATATTTTGGTTGTTTTGTAGTTCTTTGTATATTCTGGAAATTAGCTCTCTGTCACCTACGTAGTGCGCGAAGATCTTCTCCCATCCTGTGGGTTGCTTTTTTACTTTGTTGATTGTTTCCTTTGCTGTAATGAAGCTTCTTAGTTTAATGAGGTAATGCTTGCTTTTTTCAATAAACAATATTTTCTTGTTAATGATGATAGTCACCTAGTTCCCTGTGTCTGTAACATAATGCTTTTTTGGCAAATATTTTTATACATCTAAGTAAATTTTGAAGTCTTTGGATTTGCATTTAATTCAAATATTTTCATTTTGTAAAAATTTAGATGTCCATTTTCTTTTTTTTCTTTTTTTTAAAGATTTATTTATTTTATTACAAAGTCAGATATTCAGAGAAGAGAGACAGAGAGGAGGATCTTCCATCTGATGTTTCACTCCCCAAGTGAGCCGCAACGGGCCAGTGTGCGCCAATCCGAAGCCGGGAACCAGTAACCTCTTCCGTGTCTCCCACGCGGGTGCAGGGTCCAATGCATTGGGCCGTCCTCAACTGCTTTCCCAGGCCACAAGCAGGGAGCTGGATGGGAAGTGGCGCTGCCAGGATTAGAACCGGGGCCCATATGGGATCCTGGGGCGTTCAAGGCGAGGACTTTAGTGCTAGGCTACGCCGCCGGGCCCAGATTTCCATTTTCAATGGTGTTTAAAAGCTCTATTATTGCGTTCTAATATGTTAAATATATTATTATTTGCCAAATTGAATTACAGCAGAGATAAATATTTTTGGCATAACCACAGACATGATAGCAACACACACCAGATATTTCATACACTGTAGCCTATAAAAATGTTGTCCTTTTATATCCTTTCAATCATTGCAAATGTTAGTTAACTAGGACAGTAGCATTGAGTGATCTCAATTGATCTCATTGATCTCTTTGCTACTTTTTAGTGTACACATCAAGTATGTGGAAGGCAAATGATATACATATATTCATTACATGTGTATCTGTATGCATACTGTATTCATTCCGATATATTATATGTGTATATTCACAGGCAGTACATGATCTGCATTTATATATACGTGTGTATATGTAACACATATCTTTGTATCATTAATAATGATAGTAAACTATTTTGTTTGATATCACTTGTATTAGTCACACAAGTTTTAGTCTTTCTCTAGACCAATAGCAGATAAGATAATAGACTTATAGGTATCATTCAGCCCTAGTTTTCTACCATTACAAACCAATTTCTAAACCTTCCCTTCACTCCTTTCATTTTCAAACAGCTAAGAACCTAGGAAATATTTCACTCCAGCCTTGTTCTTACAGTTTATTTTATTTTCTGTCATAGATTGGGTGCTGGACTACTTAACGGGAGTCATTGTTCAGATGAAAACACCTTCATCAGTATTAGAACTGACCGTTAGCAATGCTTCCTGCAGCACTTAGAGTGTTCTGGCGCTTCTTTGGAATTTGTTGGCAACTTATTTTTCCACTCAGAATTCAGAATATGAGACTGACCTTTCCCAGTATGCAACACATGTTTAGCAAAGCCTAGCTCTTAGTTGTTAGGGAAAAGAACAAAAAACAGAAGCAGTGAAATCTATCTTCATAGCCAAAAAATTCAAATAGAGTCTGAGGATTTGACTTCAAGGATGACTTCGATTTCCACAAATATACATCTCTGGTTCTTTCAGTTTTACATCTGGTGTGTTTTCACTTTTTTTTTTTTAAAATTAATTAATTAATTTATTTATTTATTTTTAATTATTTGCCTTTTATATGGGATAAAATCTCCTGATAGAAAAAACAAACGAACACTCCATACCATATAGATTCTCACATTCATGACCTATGGGGAAAAAAAAAGATGAACACTTCTACCTCTAGCAGAGTCAAGTGCTAAAGTTGCTAGGCCTTTCTTCATTGGCTTGAAGTGGGGTCCATGATCATCTATCAGTTACAATTACCTGGAGGAAGGGACATGTGATGGGCTTAGGCCTATTAAGACCGAGCGCTACACACCGAAGAAGCATCTTCTAGTGCCAACAATGACTTGAGAGAAGGGACCTGAGGTCTCCAATTTGTTCTGTCCCAAAATTTACAGAAGATCCTTGGTATCACCTAATTCTGTGTATTTTTCCTTTTGACTTTTTTTTGACAATGATAGGCAAAGTATACTTTCTGCGCAGAGAGGTTCAAAGGTACATTGTTTGAGAGAGTCACTGGAAATACATCCTGTAACATTTAACTCTGCCAAAGTCAGTTCAAATCTGGGGTGCAGGTTCATGTCCTGGCTGCTCCACTTCCCATTCAGCTCTATGCTTATTGCCTGGGAAAGCAATATAGAATGATCCACAGCCTTGGGACCCTGAACCCACTTGGGAGATCTGGAAGAAGTTCCTGGCTTCAAATTGGCTCAGGTTCTGCCATTGTGGCCAATTGGGGAGTGAATCACTGGACAGAAGATATACCTCTCTGTGTCTCCTTCTCACTATACATCTGACTTTCCAATAAAAATAAGTCTTATAAAGAGAGATATTTAGTACCTTAGGACTGTATGTCTGTATAAGTTTCGAACCTAGATTATATCGATATAATCATCTAAATGCTTCTCAGAATTCACTAGCTGGAACTTAATGCACAGTGTTGGGGTGTTAAGGGGTACCTCTGCGAGGTGCTCAGGATGGTACTGAGGGTACTGGTGGGTTTTCATCAGTCTGTCCTACCAGCTAAAGATGGGATAGGAGGCAACAATAGATTCCATCCTGGAAGGGCTAATTCTGCTCTCCTGCACCTTGAATGTCCTGGGCCTCAAAACTCTATAAATAAAGCTACTATTCTGTTCATTTTCACTTATTTGAGAGGCATAACGATGGAATCAGATAGGCAAATGGAGACAATCATCAGTCAGTTCACGTCAAAATTCCAACGTTTTCTAGGGTTAGACCAGGTATTCTGGAAGGGTACGCCCCATCCCAATGATAAAATCCGAAATGATTCACCAAATGTGATTCATGTAAAACCTTTTTCTAAAATAATAAAGTGCCACAGACAAACATGTTGAATGGTGACATCATCTGAGTTTATAAAAAACTTGTAATTATGTACATTAATTTTAGCTTTGATAGGGAGTACATCATTATCAATATTTCTAGTAAGTATGACCAGAAATTCAAATGAATCACTTTAAGTTTTTAAATGAAGAGGAAGGAACATTTACATAGTCTCTTTCTGGGGAATAGCTTACTTATGGATTGAACATTTTTAACTTGTTTTCCTCCTTTTTAGCTATTACAGGGAAACTTCTCAATAGAGCCTTGTTTACTTTCTAGTGCTTCAAAATGTGTCTTGCTGGAAGTTTCACAATTTCAGTTATCGTTAGGCATTGCTTACAGTCTGTTTCAATGGTCAGCACTTCAAAAAATTAAAGAAAAAGTAGAAAAAGGAGAATATGATAATCATATTGAAGGATAAACTGCACAGATCATAAATTTAGGATTAGCTTCATGCTGGAGCCAGTTTGCTAACCTTAGTATGAGCACTTGATCCCTGGCTTCCTCTAGTATTGCCCCTATAAGTCATACCATTTCTTTGGTGTTGACATTCTTCAAAAGCCATATGTTACTCTCATTATTGTACCCTGCCTGGAGCTGTTTTCACAAGTACCAGATACACACACAAATGGAGTGGAATCAGAATGCTGAGGGATAGCTTCTTCCTAGCTATTGCTAGGTCATGATAAACAAGATAACACTCCCCACTCTCCTTCATCAACTGGATCCTTTCAGCTTTCACTCCATCATTTTCTGGGGTGAGTTATCTTCAACACCATGATCTTCCAAAATCATTTTCTATGTAAATGTATGCAAATATAATTTTTATTCAAAGCAGAATATGCAACCTGGACTGCTCATATTGCTTGCTAATGTTATGAGGAAGGCTCAGAGTAGGCTAAATGCCTCCCAACTGTCAAGTAGATAATTAGGAACCAGTTTGATGCTAGGAAAACAGAGGAGTTGGAGTCATCCTGCTCTGCTTGATTTTTGGTTACTAGGACACACAAACATAAGTCAGTTTCCCATTTATGAAATCCAGGCAAAACATCAGCTTGTGGAGCTTTTAAGGTATTTATTGAAATAATATGTGACCTCGCATCTCCACATTTGCATCAAAAATAGTCAATAAAAGATGAGATACATTGGTACTGCACATACGCAGATGGTTTTCCTTGTTGTCATTCTCCACACAACTGTACAACAACCATTTTTCACAACACTGGCATTATATTAGTTGTTGTCAGTAATAGAGAGATGAATTATGATATACAGTAGGATATGTGTAAGTGATATGCAAATACATTTTTTCAGGGATGAGCATCCATAGATTGGGTATGTATAAAGTTCCTAAAAGCAGCAGAACTTGTATGTTTCCATGACTGCAAGTGTTTCATTTACCACATTTAGTGGCCCTAGTGTGATCAGTAACTTGTAGAGATTGCTGTACTGTCTCTGCTTCAGCATCAGTGAAGGTGACTACATTCATAAAGTGCCTGCCATAAGTGGGATTATTCCCCACTTTAGGGATTGTCCTTAGCACATATTGTTGGTATCACCCTGTAAGTGGCCTTAGCTTTGGCTTTTATCTGCATTTGCCTTCCCTTTTGTTAAACATGTGATACTTTCTGGGAACGCCTTGTGCATGCTGGTGCAAGCATTATTAAAAGTTCAAGTATAGGTCCAAAAGTTGAGTAGAGATTCCCAAAACACAGGAATTTAATCTTCCTTCCCTGAATCTGCATTCATAAACACTTCAAAAAGCATCTGTTCCATGCACCACCCTGAGTTAGCTGCCACACCAACAGAAATGAGTACAAGCCGATTCATGCTTTTCTGGAGACAAATAGAACTAACTACATGCGAAAGACAGGGTTAAGAAAAAGAGTCAGGAGAATTTAACCTGGAAATCAATTGAATTAACATGGGAAACAGAGGAATTAGAAAAAAAAAAAAGAGTTGTTACTGGGTCTATGTTTAAACACAAACGTATCACATCAATGGCAGAAAGGGGAATAGATGGATTTTCAGAAGAAAGAACACAGAGCCAAAGGTAGGAGTTATCAAAATGGGCAACAGATTATTGAACGAGTGAGTGATTTAGGATAAAATTAAATGGAGTGCCTGAGACAGAAGGGGAATAATACGAACAGATAATGTGGGCCCGGCGGTTTGGCCTAGCAGCTAAAGTCCTCTCCTTGAAAGCCCCGGGATCCCATATGGGCGCCGGTTCTAATCCCGGCAGCTCCACTAACCATCCAGCTCCCTGCTTGTGCCCTGGGAAACCACTTGAGGATGGCCCAATGCATTGGGACACTGCACCCGCGTGGGAGACCCAGAGGAGGTTTCTGGCTCCTGGCTTCGGATCGGCGCGCACTGGCCCGTTGCGGCTCACTTGGTGAGTGAATCATCGGACGGAAGATCTTCCTCTCTGTCTCTCCTCCTCTGTGTATATCTGGCTGTATTAAAATGAATAAATCTTTAAAAAAAAAAGAATTTGCATTTTCTAACACATTAGTCACTCAATACCATGTTAATTAACTTCATTATGTTGTAAATTTTCATGTTTCTTCCTGTTGTTTAAGTTGTGTGGTGGCTTTTCACTGGAGGGAATGATATTCTGGTAGCTCTACTTTAGACCAAGGATGGTCTCCCAATGAAACTATTGATTTATCTGGACAATAAGATGCTGGACTTTCTGCATTGTCCATGCCCACAATGAAGGAATCATGACTGGTTATGAATTGTACTAAAGTAACAATATGGAGGAATTCAATATTGGGGGGAGAGAATAGGGAGGGAGTGGGAGAATCCCAGAGCCTATGAAACTGTGTCATAAAATAAAATAACAATAATAAAAAAAACAAATAAATGTCTCCAGCAAAACGGATCATGAATAGGATCTACATTTGCAACATGTCACTTGGTTTCAGGAGTCATAACTCAAAACAGTATCTAAATTCCTCCCAGAGATTATTTTTTATTTGCAAAAGCATGTGGAATAGAGTTTAAATTGTCCTATTCAAAACTAATGAATATTTCATGTCCAAGTTGTAAAAGATTTAGATTTTGAGAACATTAAAATTAATATAAGACATTAACGCACAATAACATGAAACTGCAGTTTCATATTGAAGCTATCTATAATCTTGAGGAAGATATGTTCTGGATTAGAATCAATGAGTTTAATTTTGTATATTCAAATAATTCATCTGGCAATTATTTCAGTGAATGGATCACTATTCCCAAAATGTACCCTAGGGAAAAAATGATGAGTCCTGAGCTAAGAAGAGGCTGGTCTCCAGAGTTAACATAGACCTACAGAGGAGAACTCTACACTCTCAGACTTCAAGTTGTGCCCTATACTGCTTAAGGGACATTCTTTCTATATAGCAGACCCAGAAATACAGCTAACGGCTCAATAATGATACCGCTTTAAAAGCAAAGTTGCTTGTTGTTTCATGTTTCATTTGGATCTATGGATTTTTCAGAAGATTTAAAGGTTCAATTGACTAGTCCAGGTTAGTGGTTGCTTGAGTATGTCACGACTGCCCAAACACCCTCAGCAGAGCAGAAGAGTCAGATGGAGAATCAACACTTTCAGCAGCAATTTTAAGTGCTACTGAAGCATTGAGCACTAGAGATGCTCATCACGAGTATATAGATAATGTCAAAGACCTAAACTCAAGTGTCTGCACGCTATCAAGCAACTGTGTGTGTGTGTATGTGTGTGTGTGTGTGTGTGTGTGTGAACTAGACTTTCTCCTCTGACTAGTAATAACCCTATTCTCTGGGATAGGTTGTGATGAGATCCATGTGAGAATCAGAGTCAGCTCCTCACTGTAAGAGACATGCAATCATTCAGAGCAGTTTCCAACACTGAAACACATCTGAACAGCATTCAGCAGCACTTTGCTTCTTGTGGTTTGATTGTTTCGTTCCTGGATCGCCATAAGCTCCCCTGAGGTTCACGTCTCTCCGTGCACGTGGTGAAAGCCAGCCAATTTCCATGCATTAGCTTTCTGTACTTCAGTCTGCTGAGCCAAGCCAGTAGTGATGGTTTAAGGTTCTTTTCACCCCTGGAGATGATATTGAAATTTTATGGCTGCAGATTGAGTCCTGTTGTATGTCTCTGCACCACTTCATTTTTTTAATAGGATGCAAGTGTGATAAGCACCAGTTTCACATACAGACTGAGGTCCCAGAACCTTAACCCCTTCTTTCATCCAGGAATCCAAAACCAATCAATCCAGTAGCATCCAGGATCATCAGGTACAGCCATTACCCATGATACCTGTACCTCGGTTAGTGCTGTCAGCTCTTAAAATCCTGGCTGCTCCATTTCTGACTCAGCATCTAGCTAAGGCACCTTGGAAGGCAGAGTAAAATTCTCCAAATATTTGGGCCCCATTACCCACATGGGGGATGAACCTCCTGGCTTCAGCCTGTCCCTTTGGGTCATCCTCACTCTTTGTCACTCAGCCTTTCAAACAAAGAAAAAATAAAGTCTTATAAAGAATCTGAATTTTGTTGTCTCTTAAGAAATAGATATGAACACCTGTCTCACTCAATTTCTGTTTGGATAAACTGGAAGACCCTGCAGAGTATTTCCACCACAGCACAGGGTACACAGCAAAACCTCAGTACATGAAATGCATCCAAATCTTGGTGCCAGCAAAGTTCTCTGTTGGTATAGTGATGCTTATTCATTGTTGGCTTTCATTTGCTTGTTTTATATTGGCAGAAACTTGTATGTATGTATCCTGTTCATAATATTTTGGACTATATTTACAATATGCTGTTGTAAAATATAGCTGATTAGCATCATCTCATTTGTGGAGAACTTAACAACCACTCTCACTTCATTTTTCGAGTATACCAGAATTCATCTGTGACAGTCACCATGTTGCACAACAGACACCCTGGATGCATTCTCCTGTTGAACTGCCATGACACAGCCTTTCCTCTGATGATCATCTCCCCACCATCTTCTATTCCAGTTCCTCACTCCTGGTGACAACTATACCACTCTTACATAGGAACCTGCACTCTCCTAGGAGACACAGAAGGATCTCCTGGTTTCAGAATGACTCGGATCTGGCCTTTGATGTCACTTGGGAAGTGAACCAGGGGATGGGAGCTCTTTCTTTCTGTAAAGTATGTCTTTCTAATAAAAATAAATAAATAAATGTTTTCTTAAATGACAGTTATGGTCAGAGATAGAAGCCAAGAGGGAACTAAACAGAAATCTTCTTGTTGAGCAGAGCAAGATGCTGGAGTGAGGTAAAGTCAAAGTGAGCCTGATACAGCTGTTTAGTCAGACACTTGCCAGAGGTTCAATACCACATACAGAAAAGTCTGCAATAACTTGCAAGAATCATCCTGGCCTTATATTATTAGGAATGTCTATAACACCCTACAGGAGCCATCCAGACCTTGTCTCAACCAGCCGTGGTAAGTACCTTGTGCCAAACGTCATGTCACATGCCTGAGCAGAGCAAGAAGCTTCTATTTTACTGTATTTCTCCCATTTCCCATGCCTACAAAGAAAGAAACTCCAATGTCCTTGGGTAGTCTGGACAATCATTTTTCTCACATCATCACCCCACCATATGTATGTGGTCTTGAACCATCTCTTGTCAGGAGCAATCCTTCAGACTCCCTCTGCTGAACAATAAATCTTGCCTGGGTTAAAAGCCTCTCTCTCTCTCTCTCTCTCTCTCTCTCTCTCTCTCTGCACCTCTGAAACTAATACTTCTGTGTACTGTTTTACTTCCCAAATGGTCACAATAACTAGATCAGTGTTAAGCCAAAGACTGGAGCTAGATTCTTCACCTGGGCCTTCCACATGAATAGGAATAACCCAAGCAAGCATTTTTGTCATCTTCTGTTGCTTTCCAAGATACATTAATATGGAGTTAGACCAAAAACAGTACATCTAGGACTCAAACCACCATGTCGGCAAAGTATTTTTTCAGGATTGCAAGCTAAATGATGCTTAGCTTCACAATATCAGCATTTCTGCATAAGGTGAATGTATGTCAAAGTGCTCCTGTCAGTACTGAAGCTGTGCCTTTCCTTCATTACACAGCAGGTATTTTAAAGGATCAGGCTGGTCGAATTGGCTTTTCCTGCAAAGATTAATATGTTCTTAATTTCCTCTTGGCCACCATCTCAGCGCAGATTCTGATGCACTGATCTGAGAAGATCTGGAGCAAATTTTGCAAACATGTAAAAACCATAAACCTAACACCAAAAGTCATTCCCCAGATTGGCAGACTCACAAAGTGGCTAACTTTGAGATGTCTACATAGTGCAGCAGAGAGTCGGTCCTCGGTGAAGAACAGTGTCCTGGAAAATTGTATTCTTATAGAGCTATTCACAGTGCTCAATAAAGTAATAGTATTATTGCATATCTAAGCCAGGTGTTTGATAAAATCTCTTATATAGCATAAGCATCTTTTCATTTTCATATCTTTAACTGGACATGTTTGAAGTCTTGAAGGTTTTTGTTTCCTCAAATTACTGCTTCATCACTATAAATCCTGTTCCATTAAAACTTAAATGTGCCCAGAGATTGGTCTTTTGTCTTTCATTAGACAGTTATAAAGAATGAACATTTTAACCCAGATTTGTTTCCCATGGGCTTATACATTGCTACTATGTATGAACATAATGACAGAAAGAGAAAGAAAGTGGCTTTGGCTAGTGTATGCCTCCCAGGAAAAAAGGATTTCAGCAGGTGCAGCTGATAGAGCAGGTAATGGTTGTAGTCTCATTGGCATTAAACTTACTCTACATCCTGATTTTTAATCTGCAATTAGAAAATTAAGGTACTGAAAATAGATTAAGGAAAACATGTCAGCCAAAGCTGTAGATCCCATATCTTTGATGCCCATGTCACATGCTCCTAGATGCACAACAGCCTGATCCCATGCTTTAAGCCATGCTGTGAGAGATAAGCAGCATAGCTCAGCTGATTTATCTCCCATGAGCTGCAAGAGATAGGTATATCCAAAGAACTTGAGACATATCTTGAGATAAAATTTTAATTAACAGCAACAAAACAATCTCTTGCTAAAGTATTGTATTGCTATTCAAAATGTTACTATAATTTCTTGTTCTGCAGGGGAGGAAAATCACTCAGAATGTACAATTCATTTTAATTCATAATGCCCTTAGCAGTGTTACCAGTCCTGAAACTTAGTAAGTATGTACTAAATAAGACAGGGACTTTTTAAACTCATCAAATCCAGAAGGAGGATGGGTTTACCATAACAATTTTAGTTTCATTGAACAGCCCCCTAAAAGTCAAATAGTAGAGACCAGTGTTCTGGCAGTGGGTAAAGGCACTGGCTGCAATTTCCAGGCATTAGTTCATGATCCAGTCGCTCTGCTTCCCACCCAGCTCCCTGCAAATAGCCTAGGAAATGAACAGAAGATGGTCCAGTGATTTGGACAAAATGTGGGAGACCCAGCCCAATGAAAATAGTAGCCCAAGGGATACAACTTCTGAAAGTGGTAGAAGTGTCTCCCTGCTTGCTCGTGGCAATGGTTTCACAGGCGCATATGTGTCCAACCTCATTAAAAACTATGCATTGAATGTAAAAAACTCATTGATTATCAATTAGACCTCAATGAAACTGTTGGGAAAATATGTTGATTGGCATGGTCAGGAAATTGCTTTCAAGATCACTGGCTCCCTGAGCCCATTATGACTCATTTCAATTGTTTTCTGTGATTGGAAATTTTCATCACTGTTTAGGATACAGATGTGCAATCTCTGAGAGTAAGTTATTGAGTTATGCAATATCTTAAGAAATCCTTATTCAGAAGTGTCCTCTATTCCATCATTGAAGAGTAATCTGTGTAGGATAATCCAAACATTTAAGTTCAGGATTCTAAATATCCTTGTGACTTAAGCTCAAGAAGTTTCCAGAATGTAAATGAAACTGCAATGAGCATTAGGTGTAATTATTATGTTCACTGTTTTAATACTTAAAATATTTGGGGTACATTACACCATCTAGAAATCACAATATATCATGAGCTCCATTTTCTTCAATACTTCTCACACAGGGAACTTCGATATATTTTTCACACCCACTGATGAAGCCAAACACCATGCTGTTGACTGCAATTAAAAGTGATATTCGGAGACAAGCCAGTGGTTAGTGGTTTCCCAAAATGCCTGCAGGCTCTTACAGTACTGCAGCTTAACTCGTGGTTCCAATCAAGACTTCAAGTTTCCGCGAGCACACATTGTAGGAAGCAAGAGATGGTATCTCAAATACTTGAGTGCCAGCCACCCATAATGGGGACATGGATTGATTTTCTAACTAGCTCTTGTTGACATTTGAGGAATGAACCAGTGAATGAAAGATCATTCTTGTGTGTGTGTGTGTGTGCAGTTTCTATGATACACAACTAAATAAAGCTTAAAACAACAATATTTAAGAACTATTTACAGAATGCCACCATGTGTCATGCAAATGCCCCACTGCTGGAATTGCAACACAAAGCAACATTAAATCTATTGTGTGGAGGGGAAAAAGATGGCTGACCGCAGAGAGCTGGTGTAGGGTGGAGTAGGGAAAGAGGGGAACTGATCCAGCAGAGAAACAGGCCAGGAAACACAAAATTGTAGGGAGAAGAGTGGGAAGGTCACTGGAGTTCACTAAAGCAAGAAGATCTAAACAGCGTGAAGGAACAGCCGCAAAAAGTGGGAAAGAAAATACAGCACGCTGTGAGAAACTTGGTGAGTCACAATCCCAGGCAGGGGGAAGGCGGCAGAGTCTCAACCGTCCCAGGGAAAACAGAGGCAACTGGAAGGATAGGCGCCCACATCGACAGGGGCACCAGTCCACTGGAGGGCAGGAGCCCCGAGAGGAGGCTATTGGACTGATCATAGAGGGCATCATCCCCTGCAGAAGTGGAGGACAAGCAGGGGAGATTTCCCAGAAGCATGCCTCCCAACTGCTCAACAGCTTTGAGAGAGTGCAGAGGGAACAGGAGCAGCACTGTGGGACTGGGGCTCAGAAATCCCCATATCAGCTCCAAACAGTAGACTGGCTGCCAGAGAATCCAGTGGATCCTATTGCTGGGCTCAGCCTGAGCTCCAGAGGCTGGGCAACACTCGGCAGAACCTTACGACCTGGGCAGAAGAGCAAACTAGTAGGGGCACGGCTGTGTGCCCCTCACAGCTCTGTGCCTCTCAGGGCTCTGCTTCCACTGTTGAAAAAGTGCAACTGAGAAAGTAGCTTCTCTCAGGCAGAATCTCCTGTTGGGCTCAGCTGAAGAGGCCAAACCAGAGCTGGCTCAGCTGGAGAGGCCTGACAGGTTCTCCCAGCAGGAGCCTGCTCAGAAAAGCCTGCCTGCCTGGTGGTGGGAGGCGGTGTTGCACCTCTCAGCGGAGCAGCACTTCTGAGTGGGAATTCTGGAGAGCAGAGTTTGGCGCTGAGGCTTGCAGAAATTTCCAACTCAGCCCAGGGTTGGGGATTTCAAGCTTCAAGCAGCAGAGGCCCTTGCAGTGCTAACCTCAAGCCCTGAAGGAGTGTATCGGTTCGGCACTGAGGCGGACGTCCTCAGTGGGGCAATGCCTTTGAGAGGGAGCCTCAGAGGAAGGGGCCTGGCACTAGGGCTGGCCCACAAAGCCTCCTGACCCAGCTCAGGGCTGTAGATTACAAACTCTGAGCGGCAAGCAGCTGGTGACTCAGGCAGCACCCTCTGCTCTGCTCTGCTGGAGCCTCGAAGGTGCAACGCCTCTGAGAGAGAGCAGCAGGGGAAGGGGCCTGGCACTAGGGCTGGCCCACAAAGCCTCCTGACCCAGCTTAGGGCAGTAGATTACAAACTCTGAGCAGCAAGCAGCTGGTGACTCAGGCAGCACACCCTGCTCTACTCAGCTGGAGCCTCAGAGGTGGTGGCACACGTAGGACAACTCCTAACTAACTAGCTGCAACAGAGCCAGGTGGCAGAAATATAAACCCAGGAACAAACGAAGCAACCCAACAACAACCCCACCATCACCTGCTGTCCCCAATAGAGTAAGAAATATAACGCTTATGCCAGCACCCCATACAGCAGCAGCTAGATCACACCTCCTACAGATTACAGCACTGAGGGCAACGGCTGTGGACAAACAAATCAGACGCTAAAATCCCAGAAAAACAAGAAGCAAAAACACAATGAGGAGAAGTATCAGAAAAAGCAATGACCCAGAAGAAAGATCAAGCACTCCCTCCCAACACAACCAAAAAGTAATCTCAATATCTGAGATGCAAGATGAAGACATAGAGGAAATACCAGATAAGGGCTTTTAGAAACTAGTGATGAAATTCATCAGAGACAGTGAGAAGTGCTGGGAAGAGTCCAAGGTATTTGAAAACCATGTCGCTGCAGAAATAAGTCAAGTCAAAAAGGGAATCCTTGATATAGAGCACAAAATTGAAAGCCTAACCAACAGAATGAACACCTCAGAGGACAGAATATCAGAATTGGAAGACAATCAGAATGAAAGGCAGCAGCACATCAAACAATTGGAGGCAAATCTAGAGAAAGCCAATAGGTCCATACAGGAAATGAAAAACAACCTCAAAAAATCAAATATTAGAATAATAGGCCTTCCCGAAGGAGTGGAAAAGAAGACAGGCTTGCAACGGGTGCTCAATGAGATAATACAGGAGAACTTCCAGAACACTGGAAATATAAATCCAGCACAAATCCAGGAAGGACAAAGAACCCCCAGCAGGCTCGATCCAAACAGATCGTCACCCAGACATGTGGTCCTCAAGCTACCTTCAAGTGAATACAAGGAAACTATTCTAAGACAAGTAAGAAAAAAGGATAAGATTACTTTCAGGTTGAGTTTTTTACTTGATTGGGATGATACTCTGCTGGTTCTGCCTTTGGACCAGAGATGGTCTCACCAGGAAGCAATTGAACTTGCCAGGACAATTAGATGCTGGACTTTATGATTGGTCAAAACCTCCAATGAAAGAATCTCAACTGAGTTTGAACTATGGAAATACAGCGGGGTGGAGCAATACACCATGGGGGGGGGTTGGGGGAGAGGCGAGGGGAATTCCAGTTCATAAAAAAAAAAATGTGTGTCACAAAATGCAATCAAATTAATTAATCAAAAAAAAAAAAAAAAAGAAATAACCGAGTAAAATGCACACATAGATACCAATAAAAAAAAGAAAGAAAGATTAATTTCAGAGGAAGGCAAATCAGAATCACAGCCGACCTATCAGAAGAAACGCTCCAAGCAAGGAGAGAATGGGGTAAAACCTATCAAGTCCTGAAACAAAACAACTGCCAACCAAGAATTATGTTCCCAGCAAAGCTCTCATTTGTATTTGAGAATGAAATCAAATACTTCAACAGTAAAGAGAAACTCAAAGAATACATCAACACGAAACCAGCTCTGGAAAATCTTCTCAGGAAGGTGCTAAACCCAGAAAGAAAAAACGAAAACCAAAATCAAAGATGGCAAATGGGAAGACCTCCCCACTGAAACCCATACAAGGAAAGTCAACCAATCAGAAACTCTAATAGTCGCAAATACACACTTGCACATTTACACACACTCATGGAAGCCCAAATCAATTTCTCTCAATATTGTCTCTAAACACAAATGGACTAAACTCACCAATCAAAAGGCATAGATTAACGGAGTGGATCATCAAACAGCACGCAACTATCTCTTGCCTGCAAGAGACACATCTAACCAGAAAAGCCTCTAAAAATTTAAAGTGAAGGGATGGAAAAAGACATTTCATGCCAATGGACGAGAAAAAAAGGCTGGCGTAGCCGTCCTAAACTCAAAAGACCTAAACTTCAAGCTGACAGACATCAAAAAAGACAGAGAAGGACATTATATATTGGTGAAGGGATTGATCCACCAGGAAGTAATTACAATCGTGAACATATATGCACCTAATTCCAATGCACCTAGCTACGTGAAGCAATTACTTACAGACTTAAGGGGAGACATAGATATACACACAATAATAGTGGGCGATCTTAACACTCCGCTAACAACTATAGACAGATCAACAAAACAAAAACTCAACAAAGAAACAACAGAGCTAATACAAACATTAGAACAACTAGACTTAGTAGATATCTATAGAACTTTTTATCCTAAGACCACAGATTATACATTTTTTTCAGCAGTGCATGGCACCTTCTCCAGGATCGACTACATGACAGGACACAAAGCAAACCTAAATAACTTCAAAAAGATAGGAATCATACCGTGTACCCTCTCAGACCACCACGGAATGAAACTGGAAATCAGCAATTCAAAATGCCCCAGGAAATACAGAAACTCTTGGAGGTTGAACAATATGCTATTAAACGAACAATGGGTCAGGGAAGAAATTAAAGATGAGATCAAAAAATTTATGGAAACCAATGAAACTCTGAAACAACATTCCAAAACTTGTGGGACACTGCCAAAGCAGTGCTATGGGTTAAATTCATCGCAATTGGAGCTCATGTCAAGGCCCAAGAGAGGTGCCAAATACAGGAACTAACCACACACACCTCCAGGAACTGGAAAGCAGCAGCAGATGAGCCCCACACAAATTGGAAACAAGAAATCATCAAAACAAGGGAGGAAATCAACCGGATAGAAATAAAAAAACCCATACATAAAATCAATGAATCAAAAGGCTGGTTTTTTTAAAAGATAAACAAAATAGACACCCCGCTGGCCCGACTGAGAAAAGAAAAAAACAAGAGAAAGCAAGAATTAACAGCATCAAAGATGAAAAAGGCAACATAACAACAGACATTGCAACCATTAAGGACATAATTAGAAATTACTACAAAGCACTGTACTCCAACAAATCAGAAGACCACCAAGAAATGGAAAAGTTCTTAGACTCACACAACCTGCCAAAACTTAGCCCAGAGGCAACAAACGACCTGAACAAACCCATAACTGAAGCAGAGATTGAATCAGTGATTTAAGACCTCCCAACAAAGAAAAGCCCATGCCCAGATGGCTTCACTACAGAATTCTACAAAACATTCCGAACAGAACTAACCCCAGTCATCTACAAACTGTTCAAAACAATAGAAGAAGAAGCAACCCTTCCAAACTCATTCTATGAAGCCAACATTACCTTAATCCCAAAACCGGACAGAGATCATACAGAGAAAGAAAACTGCAGACCTATCCCTCTGATGAACATTGATGCTAAGATACTCAACAAAATCCTAGCCAATAGAATTCAAAAAATCGTCACACAGATCATTTATCCGGATCAAGTAGGATTCATCCCTGGAATGCAGGGATGGTTCAACATTCGAAAATCTATAAATGTGATACACCACATCCAAAAACTGAAAAACAAGAATCACATGATAGTATCAATAGATGCAGAAAAATCTTTTGACAAAATCCAACACCACTTCCTACTAAAAACCCTAACCAAGGTAGGCATAGATGGAAAAATCCACAACATAATCAAAGCCATATATGAAAAACCCAACGCCAGCATCATACTGAATGGAGAAAAACTGGAACCCTTCCCACTGAGATCTGGAACAAGACAGGGATGTCCACTTTCTCCACTGCTATTCAACATAGTCCTAGAGGTACTTGGTGAGGCCATAAGACAAGAAAAAGAAATCAAAGGAATCCAAATGGGAAATGAAGAAGTCAAGCTTTCACTATACGCAGATGACATGATTCTTTATATAGAAGAGCCAAGAGACTCAACACAGAGACTACTAGAACTTATACGAGAGTTTGGTAGAGTGGCAGGGTACAAACTTAATGAACAAAAATCAACAGCCATAGTGTATGCGAACAGCCCCAAGTTGGAAAAAGAACTAACCAGCAAAATACCATTCAAAATAACAGAGAAAAGTATGAAGTATCTGGGAATTAACCTAACCAAAAATATGGGAGACCTATTTGAGGAAAACTACAAACCACTTAAAAAAGAAATTGAACAAGACCTCGAAAGATGGAGTAACATCCCATGCTCCTGGATCGGTAAAATCAATATTAAAATGTCTATATTGCCAAAGGCAATATAGACATTCAACGCAATTCCAATCAAATTGCCAAAACATTCTTCATGGAACTGGAAACAATGATCCAAAGGTTCATCTGGAAACACAAAAAAACCACGAATAGCCAGAACCATCTTGAAGAACAGGAAGTTAGCAGGGGGAATCACAGTTCCAGACCTCTGGACATACTATAGGGCAGTGGTTATCAAAACAGCCTGGTACTGGCACAAAGATAGAGAGGAAGATCAATGGAGCAGAATAGAAACACCAGACGGGAACCCACACAGATACAGCCAAATAATCTTTGACAAAAGGACAAATGATAATCCTTGCAAATGGGAAGGTCTGTTCAATAAATGTTGTTCGGACAACTGGTTGATAGCCTGTAGAAACAAAAAGATAGACCCACATCTCTCTTCATACACCAAGATCAAATCTAAATGGATAAAAGATCTAAACCTGCATCCAGAAACCTTCAAACTTTTGGAAGAAAATGTTGGAAACACACTGCAAGATCTAGGGGTAGGTCCCTACTTCCTAAAAAGGACTCCAAAAGCAATAGCAATCAAGACCAGAATAAATAAATGGGACCTCATCAAACTAAGAAGCTTCTGTACAGTGAAGGAAACAATCAATAAAGTAAAATCAATAAACAACCAATAAATCAATAAACAATAAACAAAGTAAAAAAGCAGCCCACAGAATGGGAGAAGATCTTTGTGCACTACATAGGTGACAGAGGGCTAATCTCCAGAATATACAAAGAACTACAAAACAACCAAAACACCAAAACAAACAAGCCACTCAAGAAATGGGCACGGGAAATGGGCACATTTGTTGGGTTTGATCACAAAAGAACAAACCCAAATGGCAAGTAAACATATGAAAAAATGCTCAAGTTCCCTGGCAATAAGGGAAATCCAAATTAAAACATCAATGAGGTACCCCCTAACGCCAGTAAGACTTGCCCACATGAATAAAAGCACCAACAACACTTGGTGGCGAGGTTGCAGGGAAAAGGGAACCCTACTCCACTGCTGGTGGGGCTGCAGGCTGGTACAGCCTCTATGGCAATCAGTATGGAGAACATTCAAACAACTCAAAATTGACATACCGTATGATCCAGCAATAGCACTCCTAGGAATATATCCAGAACACTTGTTCTATGAGAAACCAACATGCACTCCTATGTTCATAGCAGCACAATCAGTAATTGCAAAAACATGGAAGCAGCCAAAATGCCCATCAACAGAGGATTGGATAAGAAAGCTATGGTTCATCTACTCCATGGAATATTACTCAGCTATTAAGAAAAACAAAATGCAGTTCTTTGTGGCCAAATCGGCCAAACTGGAAACCATAATGCTAAGGGAAATGAGCCAATCCCAAAGGCTTAGATACCACAGGTTTGCCTTGATTTAAGATGATATGATGTTATGTATAACATGTTATGTTATGTATGTTATATGTTGTGTATAAACTAAAATTGAAATGTCAATGAGGTGGTCACAGAAGGTGGTTAAGATCTCGCATATATTTTTAACATATTGGTTACTCTTTACTATGTCAATTAATTCCATAATGATGTAAATTTTTGCTGATGGTATGTTGGAGCTTTTAATTGATTGGGTTGATAATCTGCTGGCTCTGTCTTCAGACCAGAGAGGGTATACCTAAGAAGCCGTTGAACTTGACTGGACAATAAGATGGTGGACTCTATGTTTGGTATATGCTTGCAATGGGGGAATCTCAGCTGAACTTGAACTGTGGCTATGCAACAAGGTGGAGGAATCCACCATGGTGGGAGGGTTTGGGGAGGGGTGGGGAGAATCCAAGTACCTATGAAACTGTGTCACATAATACAATGTAATTAATGAATTAAAAATAATAAATAAATTAAAAAAAAACATTAAATCTATTGTTATGGAGCTTATGGCCAAAACAAGAGGCAAACTTCTACAGAATACCAAAACCGATGATCAAATTTGAGGTGGTTGAAGTCTTCCACAGAGAAAACACAAGAAATGCAATGTGATGCATTTTGCATTTCAAGGTGCATAATTAGCCAGGGAAGCAATGGAAGGTTTTTATTCCCTATTGTCTAAAGGGGAGATTGAGCTGGCAGAAGGGATTGGAGTGTCAGACAAAGGTGAAGCCACAGCTTCCCCCTTGGTAATCCCTCCCTCTTCAACCTTGTTACATCTCCAGAATCAATTTTCCAGAAAGAGATGTAGAATTTCTTCTCGTAGAATTATCGGAATTATTTGAAATGACTGCAATATATGATAAGTCAGAGTGCAGGCAAAAAAAGTGATGTAGACAGCTAATTCTAGAATGATCATCTCTGCTAGAGTATATATTCTCAGGGGAAAGAAAGGAGAGAAAGAAAGAGCGAGAGGCAGAGAGAGAATATAGAGAAAATCTGCCCATTTACGAAAACACAATGTGATAAAATTGTAGAAATTACCTTAATTCTGGCTTTCAGAGAAGGAAATGAAAATATCTTTGAAACCCATTCAATGTCCTCTTGTTATTAGAGAGCATTTAAAGACACTTCAAAATTTCAAGCCACATGTTGTTCCTCTGGGATGTGAGGAAAATTGCCTATGGTAATTTTAACAAACCCTGATAACTTCATTATCATTATGGATGTATTTTTCCCCACAAAAGAGTAAAATACAATAATGCCATATAATTAATGTCTATCTTAATTCTCTAGCAAGTTTAATTCTCTAAGAAGCTTGGACATGGCAATATCACATTCACCTACAAATGGGTACCTTTCTTTGTAAATTTTATTTCCCAGAATAAACTGCTATCACTGAACTAAATATTCATTAATTTGGGTTATTTTTAATACCAATCTGCAAGCAATGCAAAGTAAATGGATGTTAGGAAGAGTGTTCAGACAACTTCTCTTAAAATCCGTGCCTGAATTGCATCCAGACATTTATTGTTTTCCTCTGGTCACCTTGAACTAGAGAAAGTATGGGGCACTTGTTAGATGACCCATGCAAACAGGCACAGTAAGATACACACTGTTTTAGTAGGATGTTGTATATCAACAGGCAGCAGAGCAACCCACAGACATGGACACCTCCACATCATGCACTTTGGGTGTGATGGAGACAGAATCTCTGCTCACCGAACCTCCACTCTGCATTCTTTATCGAGTTGGATGTCATGGGTGAAGCTACACACAGCTGCACAAATGACCCAAATTTCTGGATTCTTTTGGCATTGTGTAATCAGTTGGAAAGACAACAGCCAGGATGCACTTGCTACAGGTGTGAATTCATTAGTGTCGTAGAACTGTCCACCAGCAGCAGAGGCCGTACTCATTCAGAACTGTGGAGGTGGAGTACCCAACAGTGCCTCCAGAAGCTCCGGCTGGAGCTCAGTTTTTAGGAGGATGGAACTAGCTTGGCAGGGGAGAGGAACGGCATGGAAAAAGCCACCAGAGACTTTCCTGTGGGCTTGCATCCATGGGCAGGAATCAACATTCAGCCCGCAGCACAAAGTCATGGAGAGCTGTCAGGAGGGGACGTGGTCTGACAATGCATGCTGTCTTTGAAGAGCAATGGACTACATTTGCATGGTAAACTATGAGTATATTCAAGTAGATAGTGGCAACTGTTGGGCTTCAGAGGTGTAATATGGAGCATTGTAAAAAATATGTTTCAAACAATAATTCTGACTAAAACTGTTAAAACAGGAGTGGTGCTGGTGCCGGATCGGACGGTCTCCGGGCAGATGTCCTTGCAGGATATTTTGTGCACAGATGTGACTCTGGTAGTCTAGTGTGCTTGTTGGTATCCATCAGTCAGGCATCAGCACACTTACTTTGTGGCCTCCTGGCTGTTTTCATTTACATTTTTGTTAGAGCTGACACAAGCTACGAAGTTTTGCTTCCAACCATTTCAAAAGGAAGAAAGTCTAGCCCTCAGGTGCACAGTATCCTGACGAAGAGCAGCTGCCCACCTGTACCACATGCTGTTGTCAACCAGACCTATGTGCTCTGGGTCCTGACATGTGGCAGGAACTGAATCCCTATTACTTACGAGTTTAGTTATCTATTTTTACATTGAAAATAATTTTACCATATTCAATATATTCTACAAAACAAGTCTCAGAATACAATGACATTCCTTTCTTCCACCTCTTCAATTCCCATCATTCCTCCCCTCTCTGTCTCTGTTTCTGTTTCATTTTTACTTTTAGTTTTTGAGAAACACTTTAAATTTACATTACTGTAAAAAGGCTTAATATTTGAACAAATAAGAAGCCTTGTTAAAAGAAAAAGATCCTAATGGGAATATAAATCATGTCCATAAACAATAATCAAATAAAAAATAGACATTGTGTCCATAAATAGCAAATTTTAAATTATTTGCAGCTCATTAAATCTCTAACTATATAATATTCCTAATCATTCATTTGACAAAGCTATAAAAATTTTACAAAACTATGTTTGCAGCAATTCTGATATACATAATAATTTCTTTTTATCATTTTAAAATTTGTTTAAGATTTATTTATTTTTTTCGAAAAGAGAAGAGGAGAGACAGAGAGGAAGAACTTCCATTTGATGATTCACTCCCCAAGTGACCACGATGTCCAATCTGAAGCCAGGAACCAGGAGCCAGGAGCCAGGAGCTTCTTCTGAGTCTCCCATATGGATGCAGGTTCCAACACTTTGGGCCATCCTTGACCACCTTCCCAGGCCACAAGCAGGGAGCTGGATGGGAAGCGGGGCTGCCAGGATTAGAACAAGTGCCCATATGGGATCCCGGCACGTTCAAGGCAGGGACTTTAGCTGCTAGACCACTTATGTTTGGCCCCTCATTTTAAAATTTTAACTATCACCTGTAAGAGAAGAAGTAGCATTTGTCTTTCCGTGTCTGGATTTTTTGGTCAACATGATGTCATCCAGATGCATCCAGTTCAATACAAAGCACAAAGTGCCAATATCCATGAATCCTATCAAAACCATTGTTCCTAAATCTTAGCTATGCAAATATGAATCAAAATCCAAACTGTAGCTTATTTTCTCATGGGAATTCCATAAATAGTGCTATAGGGAATGAGTACAAGGGATGGAGGTAACCTCGGTACTTGTCTCACAGGATAGCAGCATTTTTACTTGAACAATTTCAGTGAACAAACTGAGATTTACAAAAGATAGAAACCATCCACCCGGGTTAGGATCCAGGTGCCCTGAGGGTTCATGGCCACGTGAGGAATTACTGCTGAGGGACTTCCATGGATAAGGCCTCTGTGTATGTAGAGAAGTGAGGGACTGAGACCAAATGGCTTGGAGCGGGGAACAGGGGGTACTTTAAGGGTCAAACTAAAGCACCATCACATGTGGGAGACCTGAGCTCGGGTTGTGAGCATCAGTCATCACCAAGTACCACTTATTGGCTCACACTAAAGTTCAGGCTGAGGCCTGCCTGGCAGGGCTAGGTCAAAGTATTCACTGGCGAGAGTCAGAACAGGGATGGGTGCTGTTAAAATGGGACATGACACTAACCAGCATGTGAGAATATTGGGTCTGGGGACAGAAGCTATGGGTGTGTCTTTGGGCTCCGCCCTGTGGGACTGCAATCTCTGCTGGCACGTCCAAGAGCTGTCAATGGGAGCAGGCCTGATTGGGTAGCTAAGGGGATGCCCTAGCTGGGTTGGGATTATCACTGATTAGCACAAGGGCCCGAATGGGGGAAGCAGGCTGGGATGCATGCAGCTACACCCTTCCTCTACACAGATATGGACTGGGTCTGGGGAACAACCGGCTGGGCTTGACTTCTACACCCACTGGTAATCATGAGAGCAAGCATGGATGTAGAATGGGCTGTGTTAGATCTTGAGTATCACTGAACCATGTGAAGGCTGGGTCTGGATGTGGATCAGGTGTGTCTGGGCTGAAACACACAACAGTAAAACTCAGAATGGCTGTGGGCTGGTTGAGTGAGGCCATGACAAGAGGCAGACAAAGTCAACCTGGGCCAAGGACACACTGGTGTGTGTGAGATCTGCCATAGAGAGGCGAAGCAATAGAGGAGCTTGGAAAATTCCTTTGCTTGGATGCAGTCCCTGCAAGTGAGTGCAAGAACCAAGGCAAAGAACAGCTCAGACCAGGCCAGGTTACAGTACCCCCTACCCATACATGTGTGTCAGTTCTGGAGATAGGGCCATTCCATGAAATTCGTTGATGGATCTGAGAACCGGGACAGGGTATAGGAGGGACCAGGTCAGTCGGCAACACCAGGCAGTTCAAATCAGGGTCGGGACAGAGATCTGGCTAGGGTACAGCACTCACCAGCAGCAGGAAGAACTGGGGCAGGCTGGAGTGAACCAGGTTGCACAATGCGATGGCAGATGCTGAGGTGAGGCAAGTCATACCAGCCTGGGGTCAGTAGGTACCAGGCACATCGGTCCTGGGGGAGAGGGGCCAAAAGGGTCTGGGTTGGCTAGTACAGGTCAATGCGCTCTCCTGCACAGTAGGTGCTGGGTTTGTGAGTCCCAGGAATAGAGATCTACCCAGGCCTGGGTCTCCTGATCCAGGGCCCCTGTGCCTACCTGTGTGGTGGGCACAAGAGCCCCATGGGTGGGGGATCTGGTATGGATCAGGTCACCTAGCCATGATTTCTTGGTTCACCTGTGAGGTAGGTACCAGGTTCATGAGACCTGGGAGCAGGGGATCCAGTGGGTTTTAAGGATCTCCTTGCCTGAGTCCTTGGGCCTGCCTGCACGTTGGATGCTATGTTCACGAGCCCCAGGGGCCAGGGTTTGGAAGGGCCCGGTTTGCCTGGCCCTAGCCTTTGAGCCTGCCTGAGAGGTAGATGCCTTGTTCATGAGTACTAAGGAGTAGGGGTTCTGCTGGGGTTAGGGCTGCCTGGCCCAGGTCCTTGAGCTTCCCTGCAAGAACATGTCCTACTTAGTGAGAAACGTACAGAAGTGGATGCAGACACTGATGCACATGGAGACCATGTCTTCCCACTGCTTGATGGAAATACCTCCATTTCTTAAAAGTTAAATACATTATCTTTTATAAATGCATCATCAGGATGTATCAGCAAATATTAAAGATAAGGTGACAAAGAGAAATCTCCTATTGCCTCCCAAGTTGGTCATAACAGCTGGAGCTGGGCCAGGTTGAAGACAGCAATTCTATTCAGGACTCCCAAAAAGACAGCAGGGGTTCAAGTGCTTGAGCCCACCTCCACTCTCTTATGGGGACTGGCAGCCAGGACTCACACTGTGGCAATGAGATATTGGCTTCTGGCTTCACACACAGTGGCTTCATTGCTTGTTCACACAATTAAATCACATTTAAGCTAATCTATTTTTATAAACTACCAGAAATTGCTCATTCATCTAAAAGCATGTATTTTATCATTTTATTCTGACTTTTGCACATATGTTTTTCAGTTGCTAATCTTTGTGTAGTTGTATTCTATTTAGTTCTTGAATAACATATGGTACTTTTATAATATTCGACATAGCACCATAACATCACTATATCCTGATACATTCGAGTGGCTATCTTATGCCACTCTTCAAACTTCCTAATTAATCTTGTTTTGGTTAACATTTAGGTTATACTCATTCTTTTTTTTTAAGATTTATTTTATTTCTATTATAAAGTCAGATATACAGAGAGAAGGAGAGACAGAGAGAAAGATCTTCCATCCGATGATTCACTCCCCAAGTGAGCGTAACAGCCTGTACTGTGCCAATCCAAAGCCAGGAGCCAGGAGCTTTTCTGGGTCTCCCACATGGCTGCAGGATCCCAAGGCTTTGGGCCGTCCTTGACTGCTTTCCCAGGCCACAAGCAGGGAGCTGGATGGGAAGTGGAGCTGCTGGGATTGGAACCAGAGTCCATCCGGGATCCTGGCATGTTCAAGGCGAGGACTTTAGCTGCTAGGCCACCATGCCGTGCCCAGTTACACTTATTCTTAGAAGTTTATTTTTCAGTTTCAAAATTCAGTGATTTTAACATTTTGCCACATCCACTTCATGTGTAGCAAGTATATGCACACACATGCTTTCTCGTGAAAACAGGAATATTAATGTTACAAAATGAGAGACCCATGACAAAGCTCAAAACGTGAAGAACAATGGGCATATTTCAAATACTTGGAATCATCCAAAGCAATATTTGTAACCATACTACATAAAGCAATGCAGTATAAAAACTGCAAGGATCTCATATTTATTTGTATTCTCTATATTAACTTCCACAAATATGACAACTATGCGTGATATTTGTTTCCTTATGTAGATTAGGTTCATTCTGGTTTGCATTCATTTTTGAAGGTGTGTGTATGTGAGTTAGGTCTTTTTTGCAGCTGTTACTCCATTTTGGGGGGGACAAATTTGCTGCAATAATCCAAATACCAGAGGCAGCAGGGTATCTAGGAATTCTTTATTTGGAACAAGATAGGAGTAGGAGTGGAGGCAGAGGGAAGGAGAGAGAAAAGACTGACACACACAGAGGTCTCTTGTATGCTCTCTGGGTACCATGAGGGATTGGTTCATAGGGGCTGAGATTGTTGGAGTCAGGGTATTGGTAGGTGAGCAGAGATTAGTGAAAGGGGCAGTGGGGGGTTGGGGGTGGGGTTGTCAGGTACAGTCATGAGATTATAGCGGATTGGTTGGGGGAAGCATGTTTACGAGGTGACAGCGGATTGGTGGCCAACTGGGATGGCACAGTATTCGGCAGCAAACCGTGGGAAAGGGAAGCAAGAAGAACCTGGTGCTTGTTCTAGAATGTCGGGGTCTCATCAATTTCCTGAGCAATATTCAAGCCACTCCCCACATTGTGTATTCACTTATGACTAACGCTTCTCAGGACAGTCCCCCTTGCTTACACATGTCTGCACCATGTGTCAGAATGTTTTCAGGACAAATCTTAGGAATGGGATGAAAGCTATTGGTGGATCAACCAAATCACTGCCTTGTGTCTTTGTCTGTATTCACTAATAACATGGAATGTGACCCTGTCATGTTCTCTTATGGGTTAGGTTGTTAACTTTACATTACAAGCCCTATTATTTAGATCTATATGCTTCATTTTGCTTGGTTATTTGCACCATCATGGAGGGAGATGGGTAGGGTAATTAGTCATTCATTTACTGTTGTTTTGAATTACAAATTTACATGTAACATGATGAATCATGATTCATCAAGATAATTCAGCTATTTAATATTTATGTGCTTCACTGAAGTAAAACAATAGTCAGAAGACTTTTTTAATAAAGAAAAACTTGACAATATTTTGGATTGTATGAGCCATATTATATTAATAAAAAAATCTAGACTTCCCAGCAAAAAGCATAGTTTCACTCAACATTTTAAACATGCCATGTATATGTTATCAAGTATAACTTTTCTATTTTGTAATAACTTGGCAGATTTATAATCAGTTACTTTAATTCATTACTTGATTCTTAAATAACCTCCAAATACATTATTAACAATTTTGATGTGTTACTGTTAAGCAGCATTATCGAATCCAGAATGAAAAATGAGAAAGTAAACTCCCATTAGGACTACCGTTTGCATTTTTCACCTCGTAGCCTGGGAGCATTTTAAAATAATCTGCTTTTTTCTATAAGAACAGTTTCCATAGATTTTCATTGGGCTTGGATTATATATATCTAAGTTAATTTAACTTTCTGAACACTTCTTTGGATAAAATGTTTTCCTAGAACTCAAGACAGCAACAGACATGCTGTGTTTCCTGCATTCTTTTAATTTTTGTACTATTCTTGCTGAGAAGGGCAATGTTCTTACCTTCTGTTTCGACAACAAAGATTGAGTTTATGCAATTTTTGAATCACATTTCCTACCCTGTAGATTCTGCTACTTTCCTGATTGGTTTCCGTGGTTAATTGTTTATAGAAAAGCTACAACTAGTCTGAGTGATTTCCTCTTCTAAATAATTCATACGTATTTAATACAAATTAAAAAGAAGTATCATTTTAGCAAATAATAACCTTTGTAATAACATTGTATTACTTCAAATGAGTTTATCCCAGTTCTTCCAAGTCTGGAATGTAATATATGTTTTCAATCTAGAGTAACATTTTGTAGAAGTTTTCTTCTATATTTTTGAGAGGTCTGTGTTTTATATTTATTGTTTTTAATTTTAGCAATAACCAGTAACATGGATTACCATTTTATTTGTCATCGTTTTTTCTAATGTATTATTTTAGGTGTTACCAAAGTTTCCTTTCTCTAATTCTGCTTTGAAGCAATGTCATCACTTTTTGTTAATAAGAAAATCATGGATTGATTTTCTTCTCTAATTCTTTCCTGGAGTATATTAACTGAAAATTATAACTTTGTTACGTATCAAAATAAAGACAAGGTCATGTATTTGAAAGAAATTGTTAGAGTCCAGGAGAGACAAAGAGAAATAGAGGGTGTTTTATCCTCTGGTTCACTCCCAAAACTGCTGTAATGACCAGGTTTGTGCCAGGCCAAAGTTAGTTCTCCAAGGGTTCTTCTATCGGGGTCTCCCGTCCTGCGGAAAAAATCACCCCACACTGGAGGACGTTTCAGAGGTACTTTTTTTTTTTTTTTTTTTAGATTTTTTTTTTTAATTTTACTATTTTTTCTCCATTAATTACAATGTATTACGTGACACAATTCATAGGTACTGGGATTCTCCCCCCTTCACCCCAAACCCTCCCCCCCCGGTGGATTCTTCCATCCTATTGCATAGCCACAGCTCAAGTTGTTCTGGGATTCCCTCATTGCAAGCATATACCATACATAGAGTCCAGCGTCCCATTGACCAAATTCAACGACCTCTTAGGGAGGCCCTCTCAGGTCCGAGGGCAGAGCCAGCAGATCATCACCTCGATCAATTAGAAGCTCCAACATATCATCAGCAACAATCCAGGTACGATGAGGCTGGTGCAGAGTCCACTGATTGACATAGTCCATCTTAGAGTTTCCCTTTGTCCAGTTTTCCGCTGCAAACATATAGCTGAGGTGGTTGATTGATCTACTCCATCTTCCATCTTCCATCTTTTCTTGGTTAATGTTTTGATTCCTCCATTTTGTTCAGGGGAATCCCCAAAGAAACTCTGGGTGTTCCCAGTCCAGGCTCCTACATGCACTACTAGTAAGCACAGTGCCCGCCACAGTCCATCACCCCGATCGGCTGGTGGTTGCAACTGCTGGGTTGGTTCTATTCTCAGCCTCGACCTCCACTGGAACCAATGAGTACTGCAGCCCATCCTGGTTCTGGCCATCACACTCTCATGCTTCACTTAAACCAATGGGAGGTGTGCTGGTTGGGTGCTGCATTCCTGACCGGCACAGGCAGCCTTGCCTTGGCATTTTGTATTGTATACCTTTTTTTTTTTTTTTTTTTAATCGCAACCGAACCTGGCCAGACCCCCGCACAGCTCCAGCGCACAGACTTGCCAATGGATAATGCAAGCTAACTCAGCCCGGTTCGCCCCCACCCTGAACCAATATATGCAAGTGGGTTACTTTCCAACGCCTCTTCTGGGTTGTTAACCTCCTTGCTTCCTGCGTTTATTTGTAGGGTCAGTGTCCTGTCAGAGAAACTTTTCAGGTTCCTCCACCAGACCTGTTCCTGGTGTCAGGCTTCACGCATATCAGCAGTTCCTTGGGCCAGCTCCGCTCTTCAACCCATTCTGGTTCCTGCTGTTGGAAGTTGGAGCCCAGCCACAGCTCATTCATACCCACATATAGCTCTTACATGGCTCAGTTGAGGTTGAAACCTAGCCGAGTCCGTCCCACATCTGCCTTGGTCCTCCAGAGCACCAAACTGTGCTGCGGTCTAAACTGGCAAAGTGCGTCAAGTCCCAATCCATATTTATGCCAAAGGACTACAACTGTGACCCGATCAGAATTAAGCCCCCATCCAGTTCCTGCATTCCTTAGTGATAGACTCCACCCAGCCAAGGCCTCCCCCAAGCTCCACAACCAGGCGTGTTCCCAGCCAGTATTAAGTATACCAGTAGTTGCTCTGCATCAGCTCAGCGCGCCCCATAGACTGTTATACCTCCTGCATTGTCTCCACCGGCCCTCCTAAACCATCCAGTGGGGTCAGAATTTCCATGGGGATTGGCCCACACAGCCCGACACATTCTAACCCAGGGTATGGACTCGAATGCCAGTCAGTGTCATGGTCTTGCCTACTGTGACCCCTCTGCTAGTTCATCGTCCTATTAGGTAATGGGAACATCCTGCTGGACAAGCCCGTAATTTTGCCTTTAATTGAACTGGTGTTCAGTTCATTCTCCTTGGGCAGAAGCCCCCGGCTTATATATCCATCCTATCCATTAAATCCGTTACCCAGAAGCCTTCAGTTAATTCAGTTAATTCCGTTACGCAGAGGACCTTCTCCCCCCTCCCCCAAAGCCCCTGGCTTATCTCTCAATCCTATCCAATCAGCTTACATGCCTGAGGCAAGCGGTAAAGGGCCAATCACAGGGCACTTCCAAGGTTCCAAGAGGAAGTAGGGTCCAGGCGCCATCTTAGGGCAGGACATTGTCAGTGCTCCCAACATTCTTCCTGGTCTCTCTCTTAGGAACAGAGACCCAAGGGTTTGGGTCAACTTCTAGTGCTCTCCCAGGCCATAAGCAGGGAGCAGCTACACTTCACACTGGCACCCACTAAGTATGTTGCCATTGTAGACAGCACAAAACTGGCCAGACTATATGCAGTTGTTTGGTTTTATTTTATTGTGATTTTTAAAAATGTATTTGAAATAAAGATATGAACATGGCACATATATATCTGCACATGCAAAAACAGTGATTTTTTCATCTACTGGCTCATTTCTCAAAGGCCTAAAATTATCAGACCTAGAAAGCCTGAAGCAAGATGATCGCAGCTTGGATTGGTCTCCTAGCTGGGTGATGGAATCTGCACGTTAGAACCATTACCTGCTTTCTCTCAGTGAGTGCATTTGCAAGGAGACTAAATTGGGAGCAGGCTGTGACTAACTCAGATAGGATATAAGCCTCTGAGATGCCCTACCCACGGCACTGTATATCCACGCATGTGTTACTTTCAAAGATCATTACTTATTTAATTTGTTTGATGTCATATATAAATATTTCTTCAAGATCTCTTTTATATGATTTTCCTCTTGATTCATGCTTTATGCCTTTAACTTGTTATGACTCTTCTCTTTCATCTGTAATTCATAGCCATGCATTTACTCCACTTTCCAAATATATCTGTTTTTAGCTAATGTTTTAAGTTTCCCAGTTTTGAGCATGATTACTCATCAGTGGGGAAACAGAATTCTACTGAGTAGGTTGGGGTGATCTGAAATTGTGAATGAGTCCCAAATTTTACACGGACGTTACATGCACAGAAATCCACCCACAATTGCACTCTCTATCCTTATCACTCCCGTGTAACTCTAGCTTCTGAAATTGTCTCCAAAGAAAAGAAAAAGAGGAAACATACTGAAGGAAATGGTCTCTTGTCATTAGCATTCCTCTTTCTCATTTTTCAGAGCTTTCTTCTGAATCAGCCTCCTTCTTTCAGGCAGAAAGGGGCTCATGCTGCTTGCTCTGCACGTTAAGTTCACTTCTCTTTGACATTTATCCAGCATGGCCTGCTCTCATCAAACGCTTCTCCATTTACCTGTCATTCATTGGCAGAAGGTTTTCTCAACTTCCACTGCACTTACAATTAGAGCAGATGCTACATTCTATTAAGATGTCATAGCTTTGTAAGTTTGGAGTGGTGATGGTGGAGTGGTGATTAGGAAGGAAACAGATTTGGATCTTCATAACATGGCGAAGATAACAATAGCATACATGATAGGTACTTTTTCTTTTTTCTCCATCAAACAATTCCAACCAATAAATATAGTTCTAATATCAGGATTCCAAGTGCTACAGCATCAAATATCATTTACTGACTCATGAATGCAGCATCCTAACAAAGAAAGAGAATGTTTTGATGTGTCTTCCACACAATACAGCACAGTTTGTAATTCTGTTTGTGTTTATTGTGAATTATTTGGTTGGATCTTGGATTTTTTTTTAAGATGTATCTCAATTTTTAAAGGAAACTCAGATGTATAAAAAGAAGGAGAAACAGAGAAGAGGCTCTTCCATCTTATGATTCACTCCCCAAGCAGCTGTAATGGCTGCAACTGCACCAATCTGAAGCAAAGAGCCTGGAGCCTCTTCTGGGTCTCCCATATGGATGCAGGGTCCCAAGGATTTGGACTGTCCTCAATTGCCTTTGTAGACCACAGGCAGGGAGCTGAATGGAAAGTGGGGCTGCCAGGAAGAGAACTGGTGCCATGTGGGATCCTGGCACATGCAAAGCATGGACTTTAGCCATTAGGCTATTGCATAGGACCTGGATCTTGGATCTTAAATATTGGTCTCATGAACTGCATTTTGAAAGCACCTCATAAAAGCATGCTGACAAATCTAAATTCCAGAGCCTATAGAGATGTGGTGCATATTATGGACACTGCCATGTGGACTGCTACACCATGGATTGCCTGGTTATCCAACCACTCATCGTCTTCTAGCTAACACATATCTGCAGGGGCAATATTTAGAGAGAACATATTTTGATTTATAAATTTCTTTTACCCAGATGTGTGGACATCCGGCCAAAATCTGCTGAAAGCAAGGGCATATCTGTTGCCAAGGAACAGCATCTTATATTCTCATCTCAGCTGTAGAGCTGGCTCAATTCTCCAAAATGACAACATTCCAAATACAGCATGTCTTTTGGATAGAAAATTAAATGTCCTTCTTTAAGTTTGGAAACCTATTCCACATCCTTTCTTTCACCATATGTCTATGCTCTATTGCATTAAAACCAGTCATTATGGAGATACAATGAACCAATCTTAACTGCTTACATGCGTTTTCAAAGAAAGATTCCTTGGAGTCCATGAGCCTCCTTTTTCAAATATGAATTTGTTCAGTGAAACCTGTGACTTGTGCTTCAGATTTAAGTAAATTACTTACACAACTCCATTTTATCCTGATATCTCCTTGCAGTTGCATTTAACCATGGTAAATGAAGTATCTGATGCGTAGCAGAGTCCTGTGGTCTATCTACCAGAAGCCCCCCACATTCACAGAAAGATACTGAGCTAAAGACAAGTGATGTCCTCAAGTCCATTTTAGGATAAATTGGAGGAATCTCGGAGTCATTGTAGCATCTATGTTGGCAGCCAGTGAACGACTCTGCCTGTTAAACTTCATAAATCAAACTTGTGTGGCTCTGAATTACCATACAGATACTGACTACAAAAGCACTAGGTTCATGTGTGTTTCTGAGTTCAACAACGTATTTATTTCACATCATACTTGAAAAACATTATCAAATGGAAAAAAGATGCATGTGTAGATTTTCAAATTATTTGAAATGTTTCAAATTTCAACTTGTTTTGTGGACAAAATATAGGCTAATCATAAAATCAGAGCTTGAGGTGAAAAGCAAAGGAAAATGGAATTTTTTTAAAAGACTCCTTTATTTTTGTTAGAAAGGCAGATATACAGAGGAGGAGGGATGGAGAGGAAGATCTTCTGTCCAATGGTTCAGTCCTCAAGAGGCCTCAACAGCTGGAGCTGAGCCAATCCAAAGCCAGGAACCAGGAGCTCTTCTGGGTCTCCCATGCAGGTGCAGTGTCCAAGGATTTGGACCATCCTCAACTGCTGTCCCAGGCCACAAGCAGGGAGCTGGAGGGGAACCAGGGCCGCTGGGATTAAAACCAGTGCCCCTGTGGGATTGCAGCGTGTGCGAGGCGAGGACTTTAACTACTACGATATCACACCGGGCCTGAAAGTGGAATTATTGTTTTCAAATGACAAATCAGCAATGATGTCTGTTAATCAACTTTGCTTTTGTGTGTGTGTCTTTTTTTTTTTTTTTTTTTTGGCCATTTGGTATCTGAAAATTCCAAAAATTTAGTAAACTGTTTTGTGTTTTGGTTGACTTACAAGGCTAGAGAGGGCTTCAGTGTGTTTTAGATAATGACCATATACACTGGGATATTCCATTCTACTATTCTGACTCTGTGGACGGTTCCAAAAATTAAAATGGAACCTTTGGAAATGCAACCTTTGGATATGTCATTTATTGTAACAGTTCAGTTATATATTATGTGTTGCACAAAATTTCACTGTAGCTACTCCCTGGTTTGCTTGTTTTCTGTAGGAAGCTTTGAGAATATGAATCTGAGAGGCAGAAGGGTCCACACCAATATTTGGCCATTTTCTGGCTGCTTGGCATTTAATCGTGACACAATCTTTCACAAAAGGAAGATGATATTTTATTAGTAACTGCTCATATACATTGTTGGTGATGAATGAATGAAAAGTATTTATGAACACAATGATTTTATAACAAAGTCCACTATATTTTCCCAATGAAATGAAGGCTTGTGAAATGACTATTTTTTTAAATATCTTAAGTTGAAAATTTATTTTCATCCTGAATTGATTACCAACATCATTGTGTTATGCAATAGTTGCTCAGCCCCATTCAGCCTGTATCCTCAAGGGACTAAACTACACTAAATATGACAGAAATATGATAAAGATGCTTGGGGACAGGTAAATAAGAGAGCGGTGACTTTGAAGAGAAAGGTTCAATGAGCGAGATTACAAAGATCCAGAGAATGCTATTATTCCAAAGAGAAGGCAAGAATAAGAGCTGTAAGCAGAAACCCAATTAAATAATTGCAAGGAAGTGTTGTTAGAGTTAACATGGAATTGTGAAGATGGAGTAATATAATGTATGAGCAACAAGAAATCTCACAGAAAAAGCTTGAAGTAAAGTTTGAATTATTATATTGATAGCATTAAAATGAAATTTCTGAAAATATTACAAATAGTAAGTATTGAAATGAAATTTAACAAATGCTTATTAATTTCTTTGTTATGACTACTGTAGCAGACAGGTACTGCATTTCTGTTCTAAAAGTGCAAAATCAAGGCAGAAAATCAAATATGTCAAAGTGAGAAAGCAGCACAAACTTGCTAAAGGTTGTAGGACAGATTTATTTTTCTTGTTTTAACTCAGATGACTGCAATAGGGGAGAGAGAGACCATATGCTGACCAAGTTTAGCTCAATTCTACCACAAAAGAGGAAACTGAGGCTGTCAATATGATACAGCAAGGACCAAAGGGACATGTAAGCATAAATCAGCTTGGTGGAGCATAGAAAACCAAGCATTGGCCATAGGAAAATGGAATTGGTACTGGAGGGAGTAGAGATTTATTGGAAAGTGGTTTGCGGTATAGGCTGAGCAAAGTTAAATTTAAAAGTTGAAAGTGCTCAATACTATTAAACAGAGATCATTTGAGGTCTTGGATCACATTCAGGGCCAAGGCCCAGTGCAACAGGAAGCTCTTGATTACTCTGGCATGCTGGTTTTTTGTTTGTTTGCTAATGAACTTTTTTTTTGTTATGAAGCAGGTTTATTTTTTGTAATATTTATTTATTGTTTCCAACAATATAGTCTTATAGGCATTCTTCCCTCCCCATTCCCCATCCCCACCCCTTGGCCCCATGTTACCACAATTGCATAAAACTTACAATTTTAACATGCCTGTATTTTTATTAATTATTTTGCATTATGTGACAGTTTCATAGGCTCTGGGAATCCCCCCCACCCCTCCCCATGCCCCTCTCCCATGGTGGACTCCCCCACCCTGTTGCAGTACCACAGTTCAAAATCAATCAAGATTCCCCCTTTGCAAATATATGTTGGCAGCGAAAACTGGGCGAATGAAGACTCTGTGATGGACTGTGTCAACCAAGTGAACTCTGCAACGACCTCATTGAGCTGGGAGTGGCGAGACTGGCAGTGATTTATAACTGGAGAAATATTAAAACCGTTTGGGGTTGATCGCAGCTAAATGGTCTCCCCAAGAAACTGTTCAATCCAACTGGACAATAAGTAGCTGGACTCTATGCTTGGCATGCTGTTTTACCTCACAGTTCACAGTACCCAGATTCACAGGGCTGCTAATGGGAGGCAACCCCTGGCAGCAACCTTCCTGCAGCCCAGTGTTTGCTGTATCTCAATGCCTCACTGTTCACCTGCTGATTACTAATGCTTTGCATCTTTTCCTTACCAATTTTTAGCGTGCGACTGCTGTGTCTTCACCTGCCTGATGCCTCTGCAGTGGCCCAGGCTATTTCAGAAAGATCTCATAGGTAACTATTTGTTCTTTTAATTTTTTTTTTCACTTTGAGCATTAACTGTATTTATGGAAGATTTTTAGCCTAACTTTTTTGAAATCATTGAACATGTCTTTTCCTAGTTCTCATGCATCTACATTAGATAATCACTCTTACCCGTTTCCCTCAGAATTGCCTGAATGACTCTCTCAATTGGAAAAAAGGGAAAAGATAAACCAAAAGTAAAATTACTGAATTGTTTGATTTTTTGTTGTCTGCTTAAAATTAAAGTAGAAATGGAATGTCATAAACAAGAAGATAGAAACATTCTGTTTTGAACCTCCTCACTGCTTTCATTAGCTTCATGTAATTGGAGCATTGGTGTAAAGTGATCCCTTACTTGAACACTACCATTTTGACAAAACACTAAATTGGCTGTTCCTGGATTCTTGTCACAGAAGTTCCTAGCTAATATATTTTCCTTAACAGGCAAAGTCATTTAGACCATAGAATGTTTCCTTTTTAAGGATTTACTTGACATAGACTTGGGGATTTGGGAAGAGACCAAGAAGGTTCACAACAGTGTCTGGCACTGTGAAGAAATGATGAAACCAAAAGCTTCTGGTACATGTGATACATGACCAAATGCTATCTAACCAACAGAGAGCTGCTTCCGGTTCACTGCCCTCCATCTGGAAGTCTGAGGCTGCAGTCAAGCTTAGCTGACATTTGAGTTGGGAGTTCCGTAAATGAAACCAAGCAGCTCTTACTGCTTACAGGCAGTAGGTGCATTGGAGTAAAATTAGATAGCATCGCTTTGTATTGAGAGATGGGAAGAGTAAATCCACATGAGTTCTGAAGATCTAAAAACTGAAATGCGTTGCCCATGATGATCCATGCAAGTGGTGAGAGACAGAATAGAAACTGCCTCTGGACATTTTGGAATACTGTTAAGTAGGACAATGGAACAACACAAAACAAATAATCTGAGAGCATGATTTGCAATAGTCTTGAGCCCAGGATACCAAACTGTGATTTATTTTTGTCACTAGCAAAGCTGTAGCTACAACTTTACATACCGTCTTTTTTCCTCTACATTTATCATCTACAAACAGTTGAGAAGGAGAAAACATGGCACAAAATTAAGCCCTGAGGGACAAATAAATCAATATTCAACATGTACAATTTGCACACAGAATCAACACAGGTTTTGCATTTGACCACACTTTCATTTTCACCAGCCAGTGCAACTCTGTGCTTCTCACAGAACAAAATTCCTCCAAGGGTGTATTTATTAAGTCATTACACCTTCAAGGATAGGTAAAATTACAAATATTCTCGTATTTTTTTGAGTTTCCAGAAATCATTAACTTACAGGTTGTTATTTTATAAAGATATCCCTGTCCAAAAAAAAAAGTAAATAGCAGTGAAAACTGCAGAGAAATGAATCCTGCCACCAACTAGAAAGCTGACATGGAAGTAGTGGTCCTTCAGAGCACATCCATTTACCCCTCTAAACTCAGTTTCAGGATTCCTCTAAAAATTCCCAGCAGCAGCGACCCCCTAGAGGCACTTGCAAATGAGAGAGCAGGAAATGACCCAGACCACAAAGTTGTGTCTCTAGGGAAACCATGCATGCTTTTGGAGTGGAGAGAGTGCACAGAGCTGAGGGGCTCCTCAACTCTTGTAACCTCTTTATGAGAAATGCCATGAAATGTTATCCTGAATCTAACTGCAGACAATCCCTAAGAATGAAGATACTATTTTTAGCTGTACTTCATAGTTTGCTTGGACTGAAGGTCAGAAATATGGGCAGCATAGAAACAGGATTCTATTTGTATGATATTATAGAGTTATCTATTTTTGGTAGCAAAATGTGAGCCTGTTCTTCCAATAATTTGGCTGAAAACTTTAAGAGCCTAAAGACCATACTCTAATTAGCTGTGGAAAAACTCACTTTAAGCTTTCCTTGAAAGACAGCATAACATCAAAAGCTAATGAGGAAATATGGTCCGATCTCCTGCATTTCACAGTTGGGACCCTAATGCATTTCTGACAAATTTAGCATACAGAGTAATTAATTTCAAATTTTAAAATTTTGTAAGTCTCCAGAATCCCACCTTTCTCTATTTGTTAGTTCCAGCTTTGGTAAGAACACCCTCACATGTGTTGTTGGACTGTGTGTTTCCATCGGTGTCTTAATTTCTCTTGCCACACATTATCTTTTTCATGTTGTCTAGTGCTCATGCTGTCAGTAAAAATGTAAGAGTCTTTCGTGACAATGGGCCTGTGGTACAGTTGTTAAACTGCAGGGGTCTAGCTCGTGTGGACCCCAGAAGTTGCTGCTGCCTGAAAGCTCCAAATAAGCAGGTCAGGGGCTGCAAAAGCAAGAGGAATTTTATTGACGCTCGTGAGCGGACTCCCACTCCTGCAAAGGAGAGAAGCCCCAAAGTCCAGGGATGCAGACATTTTATAGGCACATACTTTGAGCTTAGCATACCTGTTGTGAGAGGTATGAGTTTTATGGCCTTATTCTGGCACCAGCTCTAGGCTCTCCGGCCTCATTTCCTCAGAATAAGGAACTTACTTATCAGGAAACAGAAACTTAGGCCTTCTTCCCATTATCAGACCTGTCATGGCCATTCCCATACCCGTTATCTAATCTCGCCAAGCAGGATACAGAAGTAGAAAAAGCATTAACCTTTACTTTTTTCTCTTTCACAGTATGTTAAACCTCCTAAAAACAGACTTTATGTTTCTTTGATTTTGCCCAAATCCTTTAACCTGGCAATTCAGATTTTCCTAACAGTTGACATCTCCTCACTTACTATCCTTAGTTTTAGGGATTTCCTTTAAGAATTGCACATTTAGTTTTTGGGAAAAAAAAAAAAAAGATCAAAATAAATTGGTCCCAACTAATTCTGGCTGCAATTGTGCAGAATGACATTTAATTTAGTTTCAGTTTTCACATCTAAAATAGAAGAGGACCGTGCCTGCATCCCTCATGGGCATCAGTGCTTGGGCCCCTGTAAACATGTGGGAGACCTGAGAGAAGAACATGGTTCCTGGCTTTGAACTCATCTAGCTCCGGTTGTTGAGGCTATTCTGGAAGTGAACCAACAGGGGAGTTCTCTCTAGCTCACCCTTTAACTCCGCATTTTCAATAAATAACTATATCTTTCTTTTTTCTTTTTTTTTTTTAAAGATTTATTCATTTTATTACAGCCAGATATACACAGAGGAGGAGAGACAGAGAGGAAGATCTTCCGTCCGATGTTTCACTCCCCAAGTGAGCCGCAACGGGCCGATGCGCGCCGAACCGAAGCCGGGAACCAGGAACCTCTTCCGGGTCTCCCACGCGGGTGCAGGGTCCCAAAGCTTTGGGCTGTCCTTGACTGCCTTCCCAGGCCACAAGCAGGGAGCTGGACGGGAAGTGGGGCTGCCGGGATTAGAACCGGCATCCATATGGGATCCCGGGGCTTTCAAGGCGAGGACTTTAGCCGCTAGGCCACTGAGCCGGGCCAATAAATAAATATATCTTTAAAAAAATAAGAGCAAAGAGCCGGCTTCAATGGGTTGACAAAGACAGTGGTTTCATCATTGCAAACTGTCTTGCAGTGGGTACTGTTACATAAATAGTTAAATCACCCACACACCACATTCCACTTGGGGATGCCTAGTTTGAGTTTTGGCTACTCTGGATCTAATCCAATTTCCTACTAGCTTTCATACTGGGAAACACCAGTGCTTATTCCCCTACCACCAGCAAGGAGTTCTTAGACTGGCTTTAGCCTGAAATCTTTAACCCAGTCCTGGCTACCACAGGCATTGGGAGAGTTAAACACATGATTCTTTGATCTTACTTTCTCTCTCCCTCTCTTTCTTTCTCTCTCTGTCATTCCTTCTCTAGGTAAACTTGTCTTCTAAATAAGTGATGAAAAGCTCTTAAAAATCGGAATGTAACATCACGTGATGCTACCTAAAAAAATAATAAACAATGTTCCTCCCATGTTAGGGACATGTGACTAGATACTTGGCAATTCTTTTTTTTAAGAGTTATTTATTTTTATTGCAAAATCATACATACAGAGAGGAGGAGAGACAGAGAGGAAGATCTTCGATCTGATGATTCACTCCCCAAGTGACCACAACAGCCCCTGCTGTGCTAATCTGAAGCCAGGAACCAGGAACTTCCTTTAGGTCTCCCACACAGTTACCGTCCTCAACTGCTTCCCTAGGCTACAAACAGGGAGCTGGATAGGAAGTGGAACCAGTGGAATTAGAACCAGTGCCCATATGGTATCTCAGCGCATTCAAGGCAAGGACTTACCTGCTAGGCCAACACGTCAGGCCCTTGGCAATTCTTAATAGTGTGTTTATATGGTCACTTCTATTACACTTTCTGTGCCATATATTGCCTGCTAATAACAATTTTATGAACATTTATATTTTGCCTTCCAATTTATTTTCTCAGCACTCTAGGCCTTTTGGATTTTCTCCTGTATCCCCTTAAACTACTTTCTCTCTCGTCCCTTTTCACAGTGGCCTGTAAGACTAGGAGAGCACTTGGCAGTTTGCAGAAAATGCCATGCTATGTTACAAGACATCCGTCTTCAGCAAGCACATTTCTTCAGGATATTTGGAATGAAAAAGCCAAACAAAATGAAACAAAAACAAACCAGAAATCTCTGAGTCACTGATGATTCTATTAGCATCTCAGGGATGGAGGCGGATAGCAATTTTTGCTAATAAGAAATCATTTATGCAAAAACATATCTCTAAGAGACATGAAGGGAAGAGGAGTTAAGGTTCTGGCCACTTTGTGTGTAGAGACTGAATAGCAAATGGACATATTATTCTTACATATTTTCTTTGTAAGACGTGAGGACCCGGAGAATTATAGCATTTGGCATCTTCATCTCATTGTCAAAGCATTCATCAGGCTCTGCTTCCTAACTTCCTAAAAGGTAAAGAAAAGCAATTTGCATTGCTTTTGCAATGTATGGCTTCAATGTAGAAAAATATAGAAACAGATGGTATGACAGTAATATATTCTCATCATCCTGCTCAGACCTTGGCCTTAGCCAAGAGATACAAATAATAAAACAGGGTTCACAGGGAGAATATTTTACTGTCAGTCTGTGTTCTCTTTTTCTTTACTATATTTCTGTAGTTATTAACTCAACTTCAAAAATAGAACTTCTTTTACAATGAAATGAAATCAAGTCCAATGAGCTCAAGCCTACCAAGGCTTATTTCTTTCTCTTTGCTGAAAATCTCTATCTTCCAACCTGATGCATTCCTCCCTCCACTCCAAGTTTCCTCAGGACCAACCTGTGATTGTAATGCATTTGGACAAGCGAGCTTCCACGGGGATAAAGACACCCTCCCCTCCCCCATCCTTTAAAAAAAAGATTTATTTTTATTGCAAAGTCAGATATACAGAGAGGAGGAGAGAACAGAAAGGAATATCTTCAGTTTGATGATTCATTCCCTAAGTGACCACAAAGGCCAGAGCTGCTGACCCAAAGCCAGGAACTGCTTCCAAGTCTCCCACATGAGTGCAGGTTCCCAAAGCTTTGGGCCATCCTCCACTATTTTTCCAGGTCACAAGCAGGGAACTGGATGGGAAGTGGGGCTGTTGGGATTAGAACCGGCAGCCATATGGGATCCCGGAGCATTCAAGGGGAGGACTTTAGTCACTAGGCCACCTTGCTGGACCCTCCACATCCATTTTAGGGCTATCATTTCTTCAGCATAACAGATACAGTCTGCAGTTCAATGAAACAGCCAATTCAGGGGGAGGAGGCCAAAGCAGTGATGTTTATGGAGGGTGGACTTACAAAATCTACGTGGCTGCAGGATTATGAGACACAGTGGGCTTAGGAATCTAATAAAAATATTTTATCAGTGTATGTTCTGGTTACCTAGAGACCATAAGAAAATGACTGGCAAGCAATCAGGGATTTTTCTGACAGCTGTGAAGACACATGTGCCTACTGAGCGCCTGGCAGAAGTATTTTTCACTGGATCCTTAATATACTGCATAGCCTCCTGCAGAACCCAACAGAGGTTCTGTAATGCCATTCTCACTTTTCAAGAACCTCTGCAGGAAATCTCTCCCTTCTTCAGGGAATCCTTTAAGAGGAAGAAGAGCTCCTGTGTTGGCAATGCTCATATATGGCAGACAACATACAATGTGTCTTAAATCATTTTATTATGGAAGTGCTATTCAAGCCTACAGCAGATGATACTCTTGTTAATCTTACAATGGCCAAGAGAGTACTTAGGGAAGATAAATAGACTGGAACACATATGCGAGGCATCTCACAAATTCAGAATGTGTAAATAAATGATTCTGGTTTAATCATATGGCCATTTGCAGAGTCATTTTCAACAAAAGTGATCGTAACACTTTTTAAGAAGAATCTAGGTAGACTATTATCTTTAACTCCCTGCATGAATGATGTTAGAGTTTTTAGTCTGTCATTCATCTACTTAAATAGTTTGTTGTTTTAACGTAAGGTTTCTGATTTTAGATATTGCCTGGAGGACTTTTCTTTTTTCATATATTTAGTTTTTATTAAATTTGTTAATGTTACAGAGTTCTTGCACTGTGAAACCATGCCTGAGAATCCAAAAAATGGTACAATGGACAGCCTCATCCACCAACCATACAGTAATGAAAACTTGATTCATTAGCATTTTTTTTAAGATTTATTCATTTTATTACAGCCAGATATACACAGAGGAGGAGAGACAGAGAGGAAGATCTTCCGTCCGATGTTTCACTCCCCAAGTGAGCCGCAACGGGCCGATGCGCGCCGAACCGAAGCCGGGAACCAGGAACCTCTTCCGGGTCTCCCACGCGGGTGCAGGGTCCCAAAGCTTTGGGCTGTCCTTGACTGCCTTCCCAGGCCACAAGCAGGGAGCTGGACGGGAAGTGGGGCTGCCGGGATTAGAACCGGCATCCATATGGGATCCCGGGGCTTTCAAGGCGAGGACTTTAGCCGCTAGGCCACTGAGCCGGGCCAATAAATAAATATATCTTTAAAAAAATAAGAGCAAAGAGCCGGCTTCAATGGGTTGACAAAGACAGTGGTTTCATCATTGCAAACTGTCTTGCAGTGGGTACTGTTACATAAATAGTTAAATCACCCACACACCACATTCCACTTGGGGATGCCTAGTTTGAGTTTTGGCTACTCTGGATCTAATCCAATTTCCTACTAGCTTTCATACTGGGAAACACCAGTGCTTATTCCCCTACCACCAGCAAGGAGTTCTTAGACTGGCTTTAGCCTGAAATCTTTAACCCAGTCCTGGCTACCACAGGCATTGGGAGAGTTAAACACATGATTCTTTGATCTTACTTTCTCTCTCCCTCTCTTTCTTTCTCTCTCTGTCATTCCTTCTCTAGGTAAACTTGTCTTCTAAATAAGTGATGAAAAGCTCTTAAAAATCGGAATGTAACATCACGTGATGCTACCTAAAAAAATAATAAACAATGTTCCTCCCATGTTAGGGACATGTGACTAGATACTTGGCAATTCTTTTTTTTAAGAGTTATTTATTTTTATTGCAAAATCATACATACAGAGAGGAGGAGAGACAGAGAGGAAGATCTTCGATCTGATGATTCACTCCCCAAGTGACCACAACAGCCCCTGCTGTGCTAATCTGAAGCCAGGAACCAGGAACTTCCTTTAGGTCTCCCACACAGTTACCGTCCTCAACTGCTTCCCTAGGCTACAAACAGGGAGCTGGATAGGAAGTGGAACCAGTGGAATTAGAACCAGTGCCCATATGGTATCTCAGCGCATTCAAGGCAAGGACTTACCTGCTAGGCCAACACGTCAGGCCCTTGGCAATTCTTAATAGTGTGTTTATATGGTCACTTCTATTACACTTTCTGTGCCATATATTGCCTGCTAATAACAATTTTATGAACATTTATATTTTGCCTTCCAATTTATTTTCTCAGCACTCTAGGCCTTTTGGATTTTCTCCTGTATCCCCTTAAACTACTTTCTCTCTCGTCCCTTTTCACAGTGGCCTGTAAGACTAGGAGAGCACTTGGCAGTTTGCAGAAAATGCCATGCTATGTTACAAGACATCCGTCTTCAGCAAGCACATTTCTTCAGGATATTTGGAATGAAAAAGCCAAACAAAATGAAACAAAAACAAACCAGAAATCTCTGAGTCACTGATGATTCTATTAGCATCTCAGGGATGGAGGCGGATAGCAATTTTTGCTAATAAGAAATCATTTATGCAAAAACATATCTCTAAGAGACATGAAGGGAAGAGGAGTTAAGGTTCTGGCCACTTTGTGTGTAGAGACTGAATAGCAAATGGACATATTATTCTTACATATTTTCTTTGTAAGACGTGAGGACCCGGAGAATTATAGCATTTGGCATCTTCATCTCATTGTCAAAGCATTCATCAGGCTCTGCTTCCTAACTTCCTAAAAGGTAAAGAAAAGCAATTTGCATTGCTTTTGCAATGTATGGCTTCAATGTAGAAAAATATAGAAACAGATGGTATGACAGTAATATATTCTCATCATCCTGCTCAGACCTTGGCCTTAGCCAAGAGATACAAATAATAAAACAGGGTTCACAGGGAGAATATTTTACTGTCAGTCTGTGTTCTCTTTTTCTTTACTATATTTCTGTAGTTATTAACTCAACTTCAAAAATAGAACTTCTTTTACAATGAAATGAAATCAAGTCCAATGAGCTCAAGCCTACCAAGGCTTATTTCTTTCTCTTTGCTGAAAATCTCTATCTTCCAACCTGATGCATTCCTCCCTCCACTCCAAGTTTCCTCAGGACCAACCTGTGATTGTAATGCATTTGGACAAGCGAGCTTCCACGGGGATAAAGACACCCTCCCCTCCCCCATCCTTTAAAAAAAAGATTTATTTTTATTGCAAAGTCAGATATACAGAGAGGAGGAGAGAACAGAAAGGAATATCTTCAGTTTGATGATTCATTCCCTAAGTGACCACAAAGGCCAGAGCTGCTGACCCAAAGCCAGGAACTGCTTCCAAGTCTCCCACATGAGTGCAGGTTCCCAAAGCTTTGGGCCATCCTCCACTATTTTTCCAGGTCACAAGCAGGGAACTGGATGGGAAGTGGGGCTGTTGGGATTAGAACCGGCAGCCATATGGGATCCCGGAGCATTCAAGGGGAGGACTTTAGTCACTAGGCCACCTTGCTGGACCCTCCACATCCATTTTAGGGCTATCATTTCTTCAGCATAACAGATACAGTCTGCAGTTCAATGAAACAGCCAATTCAGGGGGAGGAGGCCAAAGCAGTGATGTTTATGGAGGGTGGACTTACAAAATCTACGTGGCTGCAGGATTATGAGACACAGTGGGCTTAGGAATCTAATAAAAATATTTTATCAGTGTATGTTCTGGTTACCTAGAGACCATAAGAAAATGACTGGCAAGCAATCAGGGATTTTTCTGACAGCTGTGAAGACACATGTGCCTACTGAGCGCCTGGCAGAAGTATTTTTCACTGGATCCTTAATATACTGCATAGCCTCCTGCAGAACCCAACAGAGGTTCTGTAATGCCATTCTCACTTTTCAAGAACCTCTGCAGGAAATCTCTCCCTTCTTCAGGGAATCCTTTAAGAGGAAGAAGAGCTCCTGTGTTGGCAATGCTCATATATGGCAGACAACATACAATGTGTCTTAAATCATTTTATTATGGAAGTGCTATTCAAGCCTACAGCAGATGATACTCTTGTTAATCTTACAATGGCCAAGAGAGTACTTAGGGAAGATAAATAGACTGGAACACATATGCGAGGCATCTCACAAATTCAGAATGTGTAAATAAATGATTCTGGTTTAATCATATGGCCATTTGCAGAGTCATTTTCAACAAAAGTGATCGTAACACTTTTTAATAAGAATCTAGGTAGACTATTATCTTTAACTCCCTGCATGAATGATGTTAGAGTTTTTAGTCTGTCATTCATCTACTTAAATAGTTTGTTGTTTTAACGTAAGGTTTCTGATTTTAGATATTGCCTGGAGGACTTTTCTTTTTTCATATATTTAGTTTTTATTAAATTTGTTAATGTTACAGAGTTCTTGCACTGTGAAACCATGCCTGAGAATCCAAAAAATGGTACAATGGACAGCCTCATCCACCAACCATACAGTAATGAAAACTTGATTCATTAGCATTTTTTTTAAGATTTATTCATTTTATTACAGCCAGATATACACAGAGGAGGAGAGACAGAGAGGAAGATCTTCCGTCCGATGTTTCACTCCCCAAGTGAGCCGCAACGGGCCGATGCGCGCCGAACCGAAGCCGGGAACCAGGAACCTCTTCCGGGTCTCCCACGCGGGTGCAGGGTCCCAAAGCTTTGGGCTGTCCTTGACTGCCTTCCCAGGCCACAAGCAGGGAGCTGGACGGGAAGTGGGGCTGCCGGGATTAGAACCGGCATCCATATGGGATCCCGGGGCTTTCAAGGCGAGGACTTTAGCCGCTAGGCCACTGAGCCGGGCCAATAAATAAATATATCTTTAAAAAAATAAGAGCAAAGAGCCGGCTTCAATGGGTTGACAAAGACAGTGGTTTCATCATTGCAAACTGTCTTGCAGTGGGTACTGTTACATAAATAGTTAAATCACCCACACACCACATTCCACTTGGGGATGCCTAGTTTGAGTTTTGGCTACTCTGGATCTAATCCAATTTCCTACTAGCTTTCATACTGGGAAACACCAGTGCTTATTCCCCTACCACCAGCAAGGAGTTCTTAGACTGGCTTTAGCCTGAAATCTTTAACCCAGTCCTGGCTACCACAGGCATTGGGAGAGTTAAACACATGATTCTTTGATCTTACTTTCTCTCTCCCTCTCTTTCTTTCTCTCTCTGTCATTCCTTCTCTAGGTAAACTTGTCTTCTAAATAAGTGATGAAAAGCTCTTAAAAATCGGAATGTAACATCACGTGATGCTACCTAAAAAAATAATAAACAATGTTCCTCCCATGTTAGGGACATGTGACTAGATACTTGGCAATTCTTTTTTTTAAGAGTTATTTATTTTTATTGCAAAATCATACATACAGAGAGGAGGAGAGACAGAGAGGAAGATCTTCGATCTGATGATTCACTCCCCAAGTGACCACAACAGCCCCTGCTGTGCTAATCTGAAGCCAGGAACCAGGAACTTCCTTTAGGTCTCCCACACAGTTACCGTCCTCAACTGCTTCCCTAGGCTACAAACAGGGAGCTGGATAGGAAGTGGAACCAGTGGAATTAGAACCAGTGCCCATATGGTATCTCAGCGCATTCAAGGCAAGGACTTACCTGCTAGGCCAACACGTCAGGCCCTTGGCAATTCTTAATAGTGTGTTTATATGGTCACTTCTATTACACTTTCTGTGCCATATATTGCCTGCTAATAACAATTTTATGAACATTTATATTTTGCCTTCCAATTTATTTTCTCAGCACTCTAGGCCTTTTGGATTTTCTCCTGTATCCCCTTAAACTACTTTCTCTCTCGTCCCTTTTCACAGTGGCCTGTAAGACTAGGAGAGCACTTGGCAGTTTGCAGAAAATGCCATGCTATGTTACAAGACATCCGTCTTCAGCAAGCACATTTCTTCAGGATATTTGGAATGAAAAAGCCAAACAAAATGAAACAAAAACAAACCAGAAATCTCTGAGTCACTGATGATTCTATTAGCATCTCAGGGATGGAGGCGGATAGCAATTTTTGCTAATAAGAAATCATTTATGCAAAAACATATCTCTAAGAGACATGAAGGGAAGAGGAGTTAAGGTTCTGGCCACTTTGTGTGTAGAGACTGAATAGCAAATGGACATATTATTCTTACATATTTTCTTTGTAAGACGTGAGGACCCGGAGAATTATAGCATTTGGCATCTTCATCTCATTGTCAAAGCATTCATCAGGCTCTGCTTCCTAACTTCCTAAAAGGTAAAGAAAAGCAATTTGCATTGCTTTTGCAATGTATGGCTTCAATGTAGAAAAATATAGAAACAGATGGTATGACAGTAATATATTCTCATCATCCTGCTCAGACCTTGGCCTTAGCCAAGAGATACAAATAATAAAACAGGGTTCACAGGGAGAATATTTTACTGTCAGTCTGTGTTCTCTTTTTCTTTACTATATTTCTGTAGTTATTAACTCAACTTCAAAAATAGAACTTCTTTTACAATGAAATGAAATCAAGTCCAATGAGCTCAAGCCTACCAAGGCTTATTTCTTTCTCTTTGCTGAAAATCTCTATCTTCCAACCTGATGCATTCCTCCCTCCACTCCAAGTTTCCTCAGGACCAACCTGTGATTGTAATGCATTTGGACAAGCGAGCTTCCACGGGGATAAAGACACCCTCCCCTCCCCCATCCTTTAAAAAAAAGATTTATTTTTATTGCAAAGTCAGATATACAGAGAGGAGGAGAGAACAGAAAGGAATATCTTCAGTTTGATGATTCATTCCCTAAGTGACCACAAAGGCCAGAGCTGCTGACCCAAAGCCAGGAACTGCTTCCAAGTCTCCCACATGAGTGCAGGTTCCCAAAGCTTTGGGCCATCCTCCACTATTTTTCCAGGTCACAAGCAGGGAACTGGATGGGAAGTGGGGCTGTTGGGATTAGAACCGGCAGCCATATGGGATCCCGGAGCATTCAAGGGGAGGACTTTAGTCACTAGGCCACCTTGCTGGACCCTCCACATCCATTTTAGGGCTATCATTTCTTCAGCATAACAGATACAGTCTGCAGTTCAATGAAACAGCCAATTCAGGGGGAGGAGGCCAAAGCAGTGATGTTTATGGAGGGTGGACTTACAAAATCTACGTGGCTGCAGGATTATGAGACACAGTGGGCTTAGGAATCTAATAAAAATATTTTATCAGTGTATGTTCTGGTTACCTAGAGACCATAAGAAAATGACTGGCAAGCAATCAGGGATTTTTCTGACAGCTGTGAAGACACATGTGCCTACTGAGCGCCTGGCAGAAGTATTTTTCACTGGATCCTTAATATACTGCATAGCCTCCTGCAGAACCCAACAGAGGTTCTGTAATGCCATTCTCACTTTTCAAGAACCTCTGCAGGAAATCTCTCCCTTCTTCAGGGAATCCTTTAAGAGGAAGAAGAGCTCCTGTGTTGGCAATGCTCATATATGGCAGACAACATACAATGTGTCTTAAATCATTTTATTATGGAAGTGCTATTCAAGCCTACAGCAGATGATACTCTTGTTAATCTTACAATGGCCAAGAGAGTACTTAGGGAAGATAAATAGACTGGAACACATATGCGAGGCATCTCACAAATTCAGAATGTGTAAATAAATGATTCTGGTTTAATCATATGGCCATTTGCAGAGTCATTTTCAACAGAAGTGATCGTAACACTTTTTAATAAGAATCTAGGTAGACTATTATCTTTAACTCCCTGCATGAATGATGTTAGAGTTTTTAGTCTGTCATTCATCTACTTAAATAGTTTGTTGTTTTAACGTAAGGTTTCTGATTTTAGATATTGCCTGGAGGACTTTTCTTTTTTCATATATTTAGTTTTTATTAAATTAGTTAATGTTACAGAGTTCTTGCACTGTGAAACCATGCCTGAGAATCCAAAAAATGGTACAATGGACAGCCTCATCCACCAACCATACAGTAATGAAAACTTGATCCATTAGCCTTTTTTTTTAAGATTTATTCATTTTATTACAGCCAGATATTCAGAGAGGAGGAGAGACAGAGAGGAAGATCTTCCATCCGATGATTCACTCCCCAAGTGAGCCTTATCGGGCCGGTAAGCTCAGATCCAAAGCCGGGAACCAGGAACCTCTTCCGGGTCTCCCACACGGGTGCAGTGTCCCAATGCATTGGGCCGTCCTTAACTGCTTTCCCAGGCCACAAGCAGGGAGCTGGATGGGAAGTGGAGCTGCCGAGATTAGAACCGGCGTCCATATGGGATCCCGGGGCTTTCAAGGCGAGGACTTTAGCCGCTAGGCCAACACGCCAGGCCCGATTCATGAGCATTTTGATAATTTCAAATTCCTTTAAAGATTTATGAGTTAGAATTCAAATCTGCTGCAGGTCTTTAGATACCTAACACAGTAATAAAACCTCCACATTTACATTTCAGTTCATTTCTCGATCATAGATCCAACAAAATTTTGCTGGAAGAAGATGTATACGTCTCAGGGGAAATATGTGGCTCATGGTTCAAGGGGTTATTTGCTAAGCTTTTTGGGTCCCAAATGATGTCCTCAGTTTAGCCTCCTGTTTTCTGTTTCATCATCGAACTCCACGGTGGCTGGCTCAGCTACACACACACACACGTGTGTGCGTGCACGCAGTCCTACCCTTCAGCAACATTATCACCCAGAGCAGTGGGCAGACCGTCAGGAGCTGCTGCAGCCCTCCTAGGAGTCCATTCTTGCACCACACTCTTGCATAGGAAGATGTCAGTGTTGTAGGGTTTTTGAACCCCGAATACTGCAGCAACCTCAATTCTTGTCTCGCGGAAAGAAGAATTTTCATGTAGACACAGTTTAGTTTTAAAGTAAGATTTATTAGAAAAGCTAAGAAAGGAGACTCCCGTCCTAGTGACGGGAAGGGGTTCTGAGATAGAAAAGACCCTTACCCTCTGCCATAGTGACAGGAGGAAAAGTAAAAAGAGAGACCTTAGTCCCCTGCCATAGTGGCAGGAGGAAAAGCTAAAAGAGAAGACCTGTATTAATGATGGGGAAAGCATCTTTTAAAGGTTCCCCTCAAAGATGTTTCTCCATAAACAAAGAAAATTCCTGGTTTCCATGGTACCTGGCCTTGTGACTAAAGGCCAGAAAGGTGTCACTGGCCAACTTCCTTGGTCCCTTTCTAATGATAAAGAGGCCAGTCTGAAGCCCTCCCCCTTGACAATGGCTGGAGACAGAATTGGGCAGAGGCTTCAGGTGGGGAATAGATATGTTAATGTCACCCTTGTCTCCTGGGGTAGCATTCCTGATAAGTTAAGATATGCACTTGTCTTGGGAGAGATGTGCTCTGTTGAATCCAAGACATGGTGGGGAAAATACTCCTTTATATTTGAGAAAAAAATGACTTGGGGACCCAGAAAACCCTAACTGCCTACTACCCAGTCTAACTCCTCTCACATCAGTACACGACATAGCTTCACCCACCCACTTGCTTCATTCTCATCAGCAGTGAGTCTGCAGCTCCCGCACTTAGCTATGAGATTAGAGAAACCTAGACTCTCCATCAAGTGGTTCCATACCACTGTGCAGTGCTTCTACTGAACCCAAGGTACAAAATCAGAAAAGTGTCAGAATATCTCATGTGGTGGAAGGAAACTTTCAGTAATCTTGGATAGCTTCCTCAAGTCCCTCTTAAGGACTAAAGACTGTTGTAGGGTTTTTGACCCAGAATATGGCAGCCACCTCAATTCTTGTCTCGCAGGAAAGAAGAATTTTCATGTGGACACAGTTTAGTTTTAAAGCAAGATTTATTTAAAAAGTTGAGAAAGGAGATTTCCATCCTAGTGACGGGAGTGGGCTCTGAGATAGAAAGGTTCCTTACCCTCTGCCATAGTGGCAGAAGTGGAGAAAAAACAGGCCCTAGTCCTCTGCCATAGTGGCAGGAGGAAAAGTGGAAAAAAGAGACCCATATTAATGGTGGGGAATGCACCTTTTAAAGGTTTACTTCAAAGGGGCTCCCCAAGGACAAAACGAAATTCCTGGTCCCCTAGTATCTGGCTTTGGGGCAAAGGACCAGACAGTGAAAGAGAGAAAAGTAAGGATTAATGCTTTTTTTGCTTCTGTATCCTGCTTGGCGAGATTAGATAAGGGGTAAGGGAATGGCCATGACAGGTCTGATAATGGGAAGAAGGCCTAAGTTTCTGTTTCCTGATAAGCAAGTTCCCTATTCCAAGAAATGAGGTGATGCCAGGATAAGGCCATAAAACCCAGACCAATTACAGCAGGTATGCTAAGCTCAAAGTATGTGCCTATAAAATGTCTGCATCCATCCCTGGACTTCGGGGCTTCTCTCCTTTGCAGGAGTGGGAGTCTGCTTGTGAGCGTCAATAAAATTCCTCTTGCTTTTGCAGCCTCTGACCTGTTTATTTGGAGCTTTCAGGCAGCAACTTCTGGGGCCCACACGCGTTAGACCTCTGCAGTTTAACAATAGGTGTCAGACATTGGACATTCCTGGCCTTGGAAATAGGAGTACTACACTTCCTCCAGTCCTCTTTTCGATTATAAGGAGATCAGCCTGAGGCCCTCCCACACAATGGCCAGAGATGCTTCAGGTGGGGAATTGATATGCTAATGTCACCCCTGTCCCTTGGGAGAGAGGTGCTCTGGTGAATCTAAGACATGGTGGGGGATTTTATATTTGAGGAAAAAATGACTTGGGGACCCAGAATACTCTAACTGCCTGCTACCCAGTCTAACTCCTCTCACAAGACTACTGGATGTCTTAGGCTATAATGACCACAAGCAGAAGTGCTACATCCTTGACTCTCCAAATGAACAGTGATCAGATGCATCAAAGGGTGGATCATGGAACCCACTGAGACAATGGGCACCTGTAGTGTCAACCGCCTTAAAAATCTGGACAGATGTCTAGGTGATGCTGAAAAGGGACATTTAGGATTGAAATGACAGAAGAATTTAATTTGCTTTTTGCTTTCTGTATTCTGCTTGCGGTAAAAGGACAGTGAAGGGCAGTGAAACATTTCATGATAGAGCCTGGGGGCCTGAGAGATAAGGGGCACCTGCAACTAGCCTCCGCCCCTAATGGCACTGCTCCCTCCCTGTTTATGTTTAGGATTCCCCCTCCCTGTTTATGTTTAGGGTTCCCCCTCTCTGTTTATGTTTAGGGTTCCCCTCCCTGTTTATGCTTATGGTTCCCCTTCCGTGTTCATGGTTTTATGGTTTTATGGTTTTATGATTTTAGACTCGGTTTAGCCTTTAAAAAGGATGCTATACCATGACTCGGGGTTGATGCCTAGCTTCCTGCGTGAGGAACTGGCCTCGGCCCCAGCGCGCTGGTGATTGAATAAAACCTCTTGCTGTTGCATCCTTCGGCTGGTGTGTGCTGTTTCACCAAGCGACCTCATGCAAGAAACATGAATGATTTCAGGGGAAGTTTTGCTCTTGTTTCTCTGAATGTGTAAGGAAAGATCAGTAACTCTCTTCATCTGAGGAGGTATCACTCTCCCCAGCCATTTACAGTGCAATTCAAACATTAGAGGCTGTAGCAGCACCTAGGGGAGAGCCTTGCTTGGAGAACTTTGAATATAGCTGTGTCTGCAGTCTGATCTGGGATGAGCCCTTGAACTCTCAGCGTTCCCTGGTCTTATCATTGTAGGGTTTTTGACCCAGAATACGGCAGCCACCTCAATTCTTGTCTCACAGGAAAGAAGAATTTTAACGCAGACACAGTTTAGTTTTAAAGCAGGATTTATTAAAAAACTGAGAAAGGACGCTCCTGTCCTCATGACGGGTGGGGGCTTTGAGATAGAAAGGACCCCAACCTCCTGCTATAGTGACAGGACAAAGGGAGAAAAAGACCCTAGACCTCTACCATAGTGTCAGGAAGAAAAGTGTAAAAGAAAAACCTGTATTAATGGTAGGGAAAGCATCTTTTAAAGGTTCACCTCAAAGACGTTTCTCCATAAACAAGAATTCCTGGTTTCCATGGTACCTGGCCTTGGGACAAAAGGCCCAGAAAGGTGTCAGCAGCCAACTTCCTTGGTCTGTTTCTAATAATAAGGAGACTAGTCTGAAGCCCTCTCCCTTGACAATGGCCAGAGACTGAACTGAGCTGACACTTCAGGTGGTGAATTGATATGTTAATGTCACCATTTTTTTGGAGGAACTGTATTCTTGATATGTTAAAATATACACTTTTCTCAGGAGAGATGTGCTCTGGTAAATTCAAGACATGGTATGGAAAATACCCTTTTTTATTGGAGAAAAAAAATGATGACTTGGAGACCCAGAATACCCTAACTGCCTACTACTCAGTCTAACTCCTCTCTCATCATCTGTTCAGAATCATCAGTGAGGCAAGTTCTCATGTTGGAAGCGATACAGCCAACTCTGTAGCTACAGTTTTGTTCAGCAATTTGGAAAATATATTGACTTTTGATGGCAGAAAGTAAGTCAACATTTTCACTCCCTCTAGACATTCAGGAAAATAGGCAGTTCCAGGAGGTCCCTGACTGTGGAATTAGCTTCTGATTCATTCAAATAAAACTGTCTGATGCGTGTGTCTCCCATGAGGCAGACATTCAGATGGAGTGAGAGATACTGGGTTTGGAGAAGTAAGGATGATATTCTCTTCTGGTTTCTGGCTAGTATCCCTCAACATCTGCTTTCTCATCTTTGTAAGAATATCACTATTTCCCCACATGTATCTTGCAGGTAGGGGAGATGATAAAACTCAAATGCAATAATAAAAATGAGAGAGAAGAGTATCAGTTGTTGTGCCGGATTTTGAGATTCCCCAGAAAATCATCGAGTCTGAAGTTCATGCTAAGGCATAAAGGTGGTCTATTCAGTTTAGCCTAGGCCTCTCAGCCACCTCCCCCAGCCCAGCAGTGGAGCTGCAAGGTGGAGAAAAGAAGGAAAAGGGCCAACATTGAACAGCACAGGGTTCTTATCCATTTCAGGAAAATCCATATAATTACACAGTCATGATTGGTCAGTTTTGACTGTTGACTTTCAAAAAGAGCAAATAGGCAGGCTTCTATTGGTGAGTTTGAAGCAAGCAACTTTCAGAAGGCACAAACTGATGAGCTCTAGGGCAGTGAATCTTACCTAACACCAGGACTTCCTTCCTGAGGAGTGGTCTGCCTATGTGACCTGCCAGGGGTCCTTCCAGGTGTCACATAGACTGTCAAGCCTGGAGTTCAAATAGCCCTGAGCCAAGTCGTTAAGGCAGAAATCACAAAGGCAGAGAACACTTAGGTTCTTCATTCCCACCTTTTTCTGGTAACTAATCAAATCTTTGATTCAGTACCATACATAGTAATACAATTAATAATGTACAAGTATTGTTGGAAATGCTAACATTCAAGAATCTCTTAGCGCTTAGAGTTTACTGTTAGGGTCCGGCTTTGTCAATTTCCCATGAATGACAAAGAGCCTTACTGATAATGCAAAAGCAAGTAGAGTTTATTGTGCCAGCATGCTGGGGTCAGACCGATCTTGTGGCATGCAGGCCAGCCAAGGAGGGGTCGGACACTGAACTAGCAAAAGGCTAGAGATTACATAGCCACCCTCAGTTGTTGCATGCATCATAGCCCATGCAAACTCAAACACAGCCATCAGACACATCATCTTTAGGGCTTCCAGGTGCAAACAGTCTACTTCATTCACAGACACAATGTCTTTAAGGTCCCTTCGTCTAGACAGCTCATTCCATTCCCACAGACATTCCTGTTCCTGGGACTGGATGATTGTGCCACTGTCCTCCTGCACCTGGGTGCATTCTATAGATAAGGCTTATGACACTGTTTACAAGGTCACAGAGGAACAACATTCAACACTACAGTGGAGTTTTCCCATGGTCCAGACACATTCCAACCTAGCAAAGCAGCAGCTTCTTGGCATGAAAGCGCCCAACATTGCCTAACGCTAACATTCTAACATTTTAACATTCTAACATACTAACATCATACTAGTACTCTAACATTACATGTATACAAGACAGCTTTATCAGGAACTGGAGACCCTAACTGCCTGTCATCCCAACTGGCTGCTACATTTCCAAAAAGAGGAATGAACCCTAACTGTTTTTTTTTTTTTTTTTTTTTTTTTTTAGGGAAAAGGGATGTCATTGTATGTTCTTAGCTACTTCCTGCTGAGAGGGGGCGCAATTGAGTAACAGTAGCAGTAGGGGGTCAATCTAGTGTTTCCTGACAGAAGGTCGAAGACAGCAGGTGTTCGATGTACAGCCTGACACTTGAAAGGCTTCTCTTCGTTGACGTCTAGACAACAAAACATAGTTTTAATTCTTCCCAACCTAGTAGGTCGTGAGTTTAGTTAGAAACTTCAGTTTGAATAGTTGAGCTCCAGAATTTAGATGTAAAAGAATTGTTGAGTTTCAAATTTTGTCACAGTAAATATTGCTTTAATTTAAGAATCTGGACTAGATTTGTATCAGTCTATGTTAACCCCTTTAAGTTTCAAATTCTGGAACATATACATGAAACTCTTTCTGAACTGCATAAATTCCTGATCTAGTAACAATCCAAGGATTAGCATGTAGTGTCAGGATATAAGCCCATTACAAGACAGGAAAATCCAAGCTTCTTGGCTAACCTTAACAACTATTGCATTTGATGTTTGAAAATGCTACGGTGGTTTTACGTTTAGATAGGTGACGTCTACCACAGTAATCAGAGGAGGGCAAAGTTTGCTTCCAACCAAACCTGGAATGGATGGCAGAATTCTGGCTGGGCCCCTCAGGTTGTGAGACCACCATTGCACCAATGAGGGGCACAAGCGCATATCATCCCACCAAACAAGGGCTGAGGCGACCCCCATTTCAGCTTCGGTGTCAAGGAGAATTTAAAAGCTCCTGCCCTGTCTCTTCCATGCTCTTCTTCCTCTGCAGCCTTCAACTTCAGGTCTGTCTGTCTGCTGCATGGGAAAGGGAAGCCCATGACCATTATTCCCCAAAATAAAGGCCATTCAAATTATCTTACACACATTTGGTCAAGTTATTCTCTCCCTGGAAATCAGCGAATCCAACAGTAGGGTACAGGCAAGTGCTAGACTTTTCTAAAACAATTATACTTTACCAATCACTGTAAGCCCCAAGAGTTTCAGGAAGACATTTAGCCTATAACATAAAGCACAGCACTGAAAACGTTCTGTTACATGGCCTACTAGTCACATAGTAGATGGTAAAAAACTTAAACTGATTTTCGTATACAGTAACATAGCAGTTTATAGTATTCCAAAAAGATTTTACAAAACTTTATACACTTTAAGGCAGAGGCAAGCAACCTACTAGCTTATAGTCTAACAAGCCATGTACTTTCAATTGAAGAACAACAAAAGAATCTTAAGTAGATGAGCAGAGAAGTTTCAAGTGAAGACAGCATGAGCTCTGCTTCAGAGCACTCAGGGTGTATTACTCCAGAAAGGCTTAATTGTGGCTGTGGTTGAGCAGTCATATGCCAGTCAACTTACAGGCCAGCAGGAGCCACTATTCTAAGCTCTTTCTATTAATAACTTAAATATCAATTATTGCAAATATCTAACAGGCATAATGATAACCAAAGTTCTTCCTATGTCAAAATGGATATTATTTACAAGCTACACATAACTAAATCTAGCCATTAAGACTACTGGTTGTAGGAGTGCACTGAACAATTGCCTCAGAGCAAAAGAGCTAAATATTCAGACATAACCAAAATTGAGATGATAAATCTTAATATACTAAAATACAGTAAGGTTTACTATTAATTTTACTATGACTCTGAATATACACATCCTGTATGGGAAGTCAGTACACAGTGATTCTAGTAAATTTAACAAATTAGCACTCTTATGTGTGACGTCAGTGGTCACCTGAGGCTCTCAACATGCGATGCCTAGACTGTGGAAGCCTCTTGAATCCACAGCAACTCCATGAGTCATTAGACAAGGCCACACACAAAGTGGAGGTTCTCTTCTCCATCCAGAGAAGAGCACAATCATCTTTGATGGCTGCTTCTTTGCACTGGGGTGTGGACCACTGAGGTCCTTCACAGAGGGGACATACTCCACAGCAGTGTCCTGTCATTCCACACCTGATATGCTTGCTCTCTTGCTGGCTCTCCTGTTAGATCAGAATGCCTTAGGGCTGATTCTGAGGCCACTGAGTGCTACTTAAGATTGCCAGTCTATGAGTCTGCTGTAAGAACCGTTTCCCACGTTCGAGCATTTTAACATTACCTGACATCTGAATTATCATTAAACATTTAGATACATATATCCATACATTTTGTCACTAGTTCATGGGGATTTGGCGTCCATGGCCAGCTTTGAAACTGTACCCTTAGCAGTAAGTGCATTTGAATACTTTCAGAACTATACTGCTGAACAGACTCTGTAGGTCCCTAGGAAACATAAACAGACATGACTCTCCAAGAGCCTAATTTTGCATCTATACATATACATGCCATGATGTGAAATTTGTATCAAATCCCTTTTGATATGTCATTCAAGTCATATAAATGTATAAATGATATAAAATTAAAACCACTTAAGTAATCATATCACAACTATAATTCATTCGTGAAGGCTTTAGTGAAGAGAAATTAGAGATTGTTCAGACTACTAAAAAATTTAGGTATAATTTGAATGCAGAAAATCATTAGGCAGAAAATTGCTAATTGAAATTGCTTTATTCTCTCTTTTTTTTCCTTTCACTTCAAAACTTGTAAGCAATGAGGAGAAGTAGAGATCCCTGAACTTTTAGGCTTTTTCTGGTGCAGGTTGAAGACTGTTGCAACTATATAGATTCCTTCTTGTTCCTCTACATTTAAATTAGACCCTGGTTATTCTCAGCCTCCCCCTCAGTGTCATCTGAGGATGGGCATCCAGAGATAACAGTTTCTGCCCACTACACAGCACACCACCAATTCTGTGCCCCAAGTCACTTCTCCTCCATTAACATTCACATCATTGTTTTCATGATCTGTGACTATACTGTAACAGCATCTTGTATTAAAATGAAAAGAAAAATATGGAAGAAGAAAAATTGTTATGAATTCCTTTGTCTTCAATTTCTATCATGTTTCTTAAACATGTTAACCTGTGCAAATATGTAAAAGATTACACACAAAATAGAGCTTGAGTCAAGTGCTTATTATCTCAAGGTTAAAAAAAATATGAAAGAGTCTATGCGACTCTGTATAGGAGGGAATCTGCACACTCATTGCCAGAAGTGCAACACAGCCATGTTATGAAGACAACACAGCCATGCTATGAAGACAACATAGTGAGAGATTAAATTGATCATTTGGGGCTGAGCAGAAGCAAAAGTTGTTTCATGACAGATGGAAAACTGAAAATATGTGCACCATAGCAAATGCATGCTAAGCTCCCAAGTTCTGTGGCCTTATGGCTTATCACCTAAGTTCAGGAGAAAGCCAGGTTTGGGTATTCAACAATCTATGTGTCCCAGGGGATGGGAAGAAGAGATTCTCAATTAAAGGATAAAAATCAGGTGCACTGAAGGCAACTTACTGATGACAACTATACCAACAACAACCTACTGCCTGATAGCTTAGTTTAAAAATTAAATCCGTTTCTATTAATTGGGCCTATTCTTTTCAACTTTTCTGATTCATGATAGAACCATTTTGGCTTTGTTTATAAATCCTTAAATGTATTCATTCAATAGATTTTTTTTTTTAGAGAACAAGATTGGTTCTCAACTGTGATGTCACACTCCAAGAGAGCCTTATATTATAGTCCCTTGAATGTCACAACTGGGTTCCAAGTATTTTTGAGAATCATCCAATATTCTCTGCTGTCTCCAAAAATAACTCTTGATTTCTTCACTGAAATTTCTTGTCACAGTCTGTATGCAAGCCTGTAGTATTGCATCAGCTTTTTTTCTGTATTTTGTGGGATTCCTGGAGAAGATTTCTGTGGCCTGCAGCTTTCATGTATTTCAAGTGGGCTCTGCTAGTTTTACACAAGAGAAAAAGTTCTTTCCATTCTTTTGGGTTTTGAAATAGCAAATGCCATTGTTTTCTCACCCAGGCATATTTGCTGAAATTCATGTCATTGTCATTGATCCTATCATGCAAACATGACTACAGGTGCTGGTTATTGGCCATGGAATGATTCCAAAGATGAATGACTTACAACAGGCTCTTGTTAGGACAGCCAGCATTTGATACCATGTTATAGTCACAGGCTCCATCTTTTCCTGCTGAGAAAGAACTTCAACCTTCACATTCCTTAAAAAATATGTACTCCCCTCACTCCATAAGTCTCCCCCATGCATTTCATTGCAGAGCTGCTTGCTAACTCAACTTCAGTGTCGCCCCTAGAGTCAACTGCTGCCTTTACTTTTTTAATTTCTTTTAGAATGTTGCTGAAGAACATGGAAAGTTGAAAAAGAAATTCATTACAACACATCCTGGGACTCACCTTTCCCCAGAGTAATTCAGTGTGCAACATGACTTCTTTTTATATAGAGACTACTGTGCTGTGGTAATACAGCTTCCAGATGAAATCTGAATGCCATTATTTAATGGAGTGCTCTAATGACTGGAGCTGCCTAGGCTTGGTGAATTCAGATCACAAAGACAGATCTATTTAGGTTACTGTAATCCAATGTCTTACCAATTTCTTTCCTGTGCAGATCAACTCACAGGGCTGAAGTTTGCAGGAGTGCCACTTTGGCAATATTCAGACACCACAAATATAAATGTGTTTTCTGACTGTGGGAATCAAAATGACCAGTGCCCTATCATCCGAAGTCGTGTTAGCCAGCAGCAGCAGCAGCAGCAATAGGATGACAAGATTGTAAAAGAAAGGCCCGGCACAGTGGCCTAACAGCTAAAGTCCACATCTTGGGTGTGCCGAGATTCCATATGGATGCCGGTTCTAATACCAGCAGCCTCACTTCCCACCCAGATCCCTGCTTGTGGCCTGGGTAATGGGCAAGGATGGCCCAAACCCTTGGGACCCTGCCCACGCATGTGAGACCCAGAAGTGGTTCCTGGCTCATAGCTTCAAATTGGCATAGCACCAGCCATTGCGGTTACTTGGGGAGTGAATTATCAGATGGAAGATCTTCCTCTCTGTCTCTCCTTCTTCTCCGTGTATCTGCCTTTACAATTAAATAAATCTTAAAAAAAAAAGATTTCAAAAGACTCCTTCAGTAGGTGAGGATGCTTTTCCTGTATATTGGAGCTTAGGTATTTCAGAAAGCATCTGGAAGAAATGCTTACAATTTCTATTGTGAGATACATTTAACAAGTAACACTCAGAACTCATCAGTGACCTGAGAGTCAGCCATCACTGCCCTGAGTTGATATTTAGATGAACATAAAAGTTGTTTGGAAGAGAACAAAAGCTAGCTAAGTGTGAAGAGCAACTCAGCTTTCTAATGGTCATTTGTGCTTATTGAATCACTTTCCCTCATACTTGACTGCAGGTGATTGCAAATTAATTGGCCCTCTCTACTGTGTGAACTCAGCTAAAGGGACTTGCAAGAATAATTGATGACATATAAAATTGGGCAATGCGGAATGGATCTTTTATTTGTTTATTTCCATGAGCAATGTGGTACGGAAACCTGGGAATGTAAAAATGAGAAAGATAGAATTGAAAATGAAAAATCACTAAGCAGTTTTCTGGTGATTCGAAAAAGGGTGCTATAGGAGAATTTGTGGATAATCATATGAATGAGTGAGGCTTGATGCATGGCATGGAGGTCTATTCTGGGTTTTGTAAGATATTTAGTTCAGTGTGCCTGAAGAAAACAGAAATGGAAATAAATGACACGCTTATGCATTTGCACGACAGTGATGCAAAGGAGTCATTTAGAATATTATGAAGGAATTATCATTTTAAGAGTATCTAAGGAATCTCAGGAAGGACTGTTATTACAGATGGTGGCAAATAAGGTAACTATTATTAATAATAACAATGAGAGCCACAAAATTCATCAGAGACATTTCATTAGACAGGAAAAAGTGGTGACTGCAGCCAGATGAAATGAGTAGATAAAGGACACCAGTATAGAGGGAAAGGGTTTCTAAGAAAATTAATGTGTCCCCAGAGGCACATCTGTTACTTAATAGTAAATATGACGTGTGAAAAATGCTGACAAGTGATTGGGAACAAAGGTCAAAAGTTAATCACAACAACTCCGGGGTATGGCAACAAATATCCACTAGGACCCAAGCAAATACATGTAAAAATGATGTGGGGCCACAAAAAGTATTAAATTCTCGGAATGAGGTCTTATCTTTTTTCTATTGGCAGATATTTTCCCATCATCAGAACCTTCAAAGTGTTCCAATTCTCTGAGGGAGCCTTTCTATAAAACGTAGCCTCCCTTAGCCAGCCTCCATTGCTTGGGTAGTTCATGTTGGAGCAAGATCTGTGTCCGTGTAACAAAAGGATAGGACAGGGAAGTATCTAGCAAAAGGAGAGATACAGTTAACTCAGGGTACCTCCCTGGGTTGGAATACACATGTAGAGATGCCAATTTGCCTGGCTTCTTGTAGAGGTCTCTTTTGGTGTTCAGATTTTTTTCCATTATGTGCTATCTCCACATGATGGAAAGAAGGCAAGAGAGCTCTCTGTGTCCCCATTTAAACTTAGCTAAACCTAGTGACCTCCTGAAGATCTTACCTCACAACAGCATCATGCTGTTGGGGATTAGGGTTTCAACATTTGCAGAGGCAGAATAGTTGGTGAGTACCACCACAGAGTGTGACCTGAGATACCAGGACACAGCCGTTACACGGTGATAAGAGCATTTTTCTTTTTAGTGTAAGATGTTTCATCTGCTGGTTCACTCTCCAAACAGCTGCAATGACCAGAGCTGAGCCGATCTTAATTCACTTGCCAGGAGCTTCTTCTGTTCTCCCACATAAATGCAGGGCTATACTCTACTGATTTTCCATGACATATGCAGGGAGCTGGATAGAAAGTAGAGCAGCTTGGACTCTAACTGGCACCCATATGTGATGCCAGCACATGCAACACAAAGATTTAGCCAGTTGAGCCAATGTGCTGGGTTCTTGGACTATCGCTCATTAAAAAACAGGAATTTTAACCAAAATTAATGCTCTAGTAGTAAATTAGCTAAAAGAGCACATAAAATGTAGACAGGGGTTAAACTATTATTCTATTTATGTAAGAAGGTATCTTTTCCAAATAAACTGTAAGACAATGGTGTTCTTTCCACTTTGTGCACTGAACTGTCTGCTTTAAGCATTTGTTAGTAGAGAATTGGAAATTGTTCTTGTAAATAACAGTGGCATTAACAAAAATATTGGTCTAAATTGAATCCCTAGCTCATTATCTGAAACCTTCAGCAGGGAAGGAGAGTGGGCATGAAAATGGACCTGAATGACTTGCCTCCAAAAATCATTGATGTCAAGTTCTCTGCAGAAAAAAGGGGTTGGGTCTAAAGGCCAGAATAAGATGGGAAGGAGAAATAGATGGAGATAAAGTATGTGGAGGAGGGGGAGGCTGGTAAACCACTAATGGATTAGGTGATGACTTACATTCTGTGAGACCACGTACCTTGTTGGTATTTGTAATTTTAGCCAATATCTTTGAGACAGTGAAATTACTGATTGCAATAGACACTTGTTGCTTGCTCAGACACTTCATCTTTAACCATCCCTTAGTTTACCTACTGCATCTTTTCACTGCTATAAGAAACATTAATTCATCCAAACAATCTAGTGAGAGTTCTTCTAGTCCCACCTCAGGTAAGCAAAACACTTGACCACAGTTGGAGACTTTATTGTATCCCATCAGATCTGAGATGATGCCCACTACTTAGAAACATGCAGAACCATTTTTAGTTTACACCTAAACACTGATTCTATGAATAGAAGAATAAACACAGATGTAAGTGACCAAACACAAATAACTGGAGACAGTGATAGAAAAAAGCAATCTATTGCCCGATCTATCATCTATTATGCCATCTATTCTCTGCTTGACAAAAATCTCTCCAAGATAGATGCATTTATGACTACTAAAGGAAGCTATGGACCATGGCTTAGGCTCTTTCCCTACACACAGCAGTGACATAAAAAATGGAAAATCTAAATGTGGCACTAAAATCAGAAACTTTTTTTCTCTTTCATTTCACAAATTTCCTGATGCATTTGAAATGAATGTGTGCTTTTTTGTCAGTATAATGCAAAAATGTTTCTTTTTTTTTGGACACAGAAAAATAAATATTATGTGATACAAAACCTCAAGATTTTTAAAATCTTTGCTCATTTTTATTTTTCTTGCATGAGAAAATGTTGCAAATTAAGCCAATATGATTTTGAAAGGTTTTCATGTGCTAAGGAATACATGCTAATGAAAAGATGCAACGATGCTTGGCCATATTTCTCTTGCCCATATAAGATACAGATTTTCTCAAAGTAACAATATGGAAGCTTTTGGGAACTGATTTTAGATCAAATTTGAAGGTTTTTTTTTTTTTGTACTTCTGAGTTCATAATAACAGTCTGCTAGCATTTGAGGGAGTTACATGGGAATCAAGACTCACAAAACAGTCCTTGACTGGTAATTAGCAATTAGATGATTTCAAAGGTTTTTTTTTGTTTATTTGTTTTTTGTATAAAAGTTGTAATGCTAAGAAGAAAATGGTCAATCTTAGGTTGCCTCCAGGGATACTTTACTTAAGGTTAAAGGGATGTCACAGTTCTGATGCTACAAGGCTTACCCAGAACCATCACTGTGTAAGCAGTTTAAAGAATTCTGTTTTATATGGGCACATAACTCACAAAAAGAAAATTGTGTACAATGAACTAGGTATCATTTGTGATGAAAAATGAACTAATCAGTTTTGAAAATGGTTACATATGGTGAGAATTGGTGTGTGCTGTGTCACTAAATAATCTGTGACTCAGTTATTCCTTCACTTATCTGCTTCATAAAAACCAAGCACCCAAGCCCTTTAAAATCCATAGAAGACCAAAAAAAAAAAAATAGAGTATTTTATCCCAGGGAGCTTATTTTTATACTGCAGAAATCCCTGGCTCCCGACTTCTGATTGGTTCAGCTCCAGCCATTGTGACCACTTGGGGAGTGAATCAGCAGAAGAAAGATCTTCCTCTCTGTCTCCTGCTCTCTGTATATCTGACTTTCCAATAAAAATAAACAAAATATTTTTAAAAAGAGGAATGCAATTTGAAATGCAATGCCCAGAATAGGGCTCACTCTTGGAGATACCATTGGACCACTCTACAAATGTTAAAGGAAAGATATTTAGATAAAAGAGCATTAGGGGGTGGACCCCTCACAGTAAGGTGAACCACAAATTATGTTGAGAATAATTCTGCTTTGTATACTTAAAAAATAACCACAGTTGTAATCCTTTTTTTTTTTTTGCTTTTGAAAAAAAACGTTATTTACTTGAAAGACAGAATTGCAAGAGAAAGAGGAGGAGAAAGAGTGAGTTAGTGAAAGAAAGAGAGAGAGAGAGAATGAACTAGTATTTTCATCTCATCTCATGGTCTCCCCAGAAGGTGGTCATGAGCAGGGCTGGAGCAGGTTGAATCCAGGAAACAGGGACTGTCAGAGAGACAGTGGCCTAACCACTAGGCCCATCTTCTACTGCTTTACTGGATGCTTTGGGATTGAGCTGAATCCAAATTGCAGTCACTTGATTTTGAACCAGTGCTAATAGGGGATGCTGGCATCACAATGACTCCTTAACCTGCTACTCTCTCTTTCAATTTGCAAGAGCCACCATGGCCGTGATCCTGGTCTCTTTTCTTTCTGTGTCCCCACTCCCTGACCATGTCTAACTCAGTATGCTGTTCTCTATTCTCTTTTTCTTCATTCCCTCTCCTTCCAAAATTTTAATTTTTCACAATGTACATTTATCTTTAATTATAATGTACATGATGATCTATGCGATTTTTCAACATGTAGATTTTCCTTTAGTGATGGTTTTGCCTTATACCCCATTTATTTGTTCTACTCAAAAGATTGGAAAGGCGGTAGTCCACACAGAGCATGTGAGCAACATTGCTTCCTCCTTTCAAATTCTGACACGTGCCTTTGTATGGACAGGTATTTCTAACGTATGAAACTCAGAGGGTAAGTAATCCAAGGAAAAATGGACAAATAGGAAAAACTTCTGCACCGCAACAGAGAGGATAATGAGACATCACAGATTGAGAAAAATATTTTAAATCACATGCTGGCTAAAGAGCTAATACGTACTTAAAGCATGTCACTCCATGTTAAAATAAATCTATCATAAATGGCTAAAAATCTCACACAGGTATTAATCAAAACAAAGACAAAGCAAAGAACAGGAGAAGAATCCACATATTTCTAATCATCAGTGATGTAAATCAGAATCATAATGAGACATCATTTCCCAGCTGTCAGATGGGCTATTAACAGAAGGCTGAAAGAGGACATGGTAACAGAAAATGGGAACACTGCTTCACTGATGGAAGAAATTCAATCATTAAAGACAGTTTAGACAACAACATAGAGTTTCCTCAAAACACTGGAACTAAAGCAGGAACCCAGGATCTTAGCACTGGGTCTTTATTGGCTACAGATTAAATTCCCCTGCCAAAGTAAGTATCAAAAGTTAGGACCCACTGTGAGGAATACATTAATTAAACCAGATGGAATCTTTTAAGAAATAATTAGATTGTGAATCCTCCCCACCCTCCCCACCACCTTTGTGAATGGATGAATACCATGGGGATGAATGAGCTCATGGATTACCATGACAGTAGGTCTGTTACAAGCTCCTCTGTCTCCAGTGCTGTGATCTGTGACACTTGCATGTGACACCCTGTCCTGCATGAAGACTCAAAAAAAAAATCCCTGCACTGTATAACTCAATACTGCTCAAGGCCTGAGGTGAATGCACCTCTTGTCCTTCCCCTTCCCTCTTACCCTCCCCCTCCCTTCCTCTCCCTGTCCTGCCCTGCCATGCTACGCCCCTTCTTTCCTCTCCCCTCCCTTCCCATTTCTCATTAGAGAGATACAGAAAGATCTTACTTCTGCTGGTTCACTTTCCAATAGCCACAATGGCTGGAAATGAGCCGATCCAAAGCCAGGAACCAGGAGCTTCTTTGTGTTCTGCCGCATGAGTGCAGAGTTCCAGGCCTTTGAGCCATCCTGCTGAGTTCAAGGAAGATTTTCCCTATTGGACAAAGATGGCGATGGCACCATCACCACAAAGGCATTTGGCACTGTCATGAGGTCACTGGGTCAGAACCCAACAGAAGCGGAATCATAGGCTATGATCCATAAGGTGGACGCTTACCGTAATGGCACTATTGGCATCCCAGAATTTTTTATTATGACGGCGAGGAAAATGAAAGATACCAACAGCGAGAAGGAGATCCTTGAAGCATTTCGAGTCTGTTACACGGATGGAAATGGTTATATCTCCATGGCAGAGATGTGTCATGTCATGAAAAACCAAGGGGAAAAGCTAACAGATGAATAAGTAGATGAAATGATCAAAGAAGCAGTTATCGAGGGAGACGGACAGGTCAGCTATGAAGGTAAGGCGGTCGGTTTGCTTGGTGTTTAGTGGTCAAGGCCTGCAGCAACTGAAGGCACAGGAACTGCCCTGCTCTCTGCCACCAAGGATGCTGTCTGCATCCCTTGGAGCTGCCTTGGGGGATAACCTCAAGCTGGGATTGTTTGTCTTTTCAGAAATCGTACATGTGATAACTGCAAAGCCCTACTTTCAACTCCTTCCTCCCGGATACACAGAAGAAATCAAATTGAATCTTTTACTTAACTGTTAAAAAAAAGTTCATTTATTCCTTCTATTTCTATATAGCAAAACTGAATATCAAAAGTGTCTTCTGGGCCCAGAGAGACAGCGTAGTGTTTGAAGTCTTCACCTTGCACGCGCCAGAATGCCATGTGGGTGCTGATTCTAATCCCGGAAGCTCCACCTCCCGTCCAGCTCCCTGCTTGTGGCCTGGAAAGGCAGTCAAGGATGGCCCAAACCCATGGGATCCTGCACCCTGCCCTGTGTGGAAGACCTGGAACAGGCTCCTGGCTCCTGGCTTCAGATTGGCTCAGCTCCAACTTTTGTGGCCACTGGGGAGTGAAACATCTGACAGAAAATCTTCCTATGTATCTCTCTTCCTCTCTGTATAGTTGCTTTTCCAATAAAAATAAATAAATCTTTAAAAAAAAGTGCCTTCTATCCACACACAATATGCAGAATCTGCATGAATTGGTTGGTGGTCCTGTTCCTAAAAGATCCAGCAACACATCTGTTTTACACTATACATACTTGTACTACATTTTTTTATTAAATTTATTCATTAATTACATTGTGTTGTAATTACATAGAATCTGGGATTCTCCCCCCTACCCTCCCCCCATGGTGGGTTCCTCCATCCCGCTGCATAACCATAGTTCAAGTTCAGTTGAAATTCCCTCCCTGCAAGTATTTGCCAAGCATAGAGTCCAACATTCCATAGTCCAGACAAGTCCAACTACTTATTGGGAAGACCCTCTTTGGTCTGAGGGCAGAGTCAGCAGAGTATCTTCCCGGTCAAATCAAAGCACTAATATACCATCTGCAACAATTAACATCGTTATGGAATTAATTGACATGGTATTGAGCAGTCAACATGTTAAAAATAAACGCGATTTCTTAACCACTTTCTGTGACCCCCCATTCACAGTTCAATTTTACTTAATATACTACAAATGAAATACTATCCATAACATAATATGATATGCTTAACATCATATCATATTAAATTAAGGCAAACATGTGTTATCTAACCTTTTGGGATTGGTTCATTTCCCTTAGCATTATGGTTTCCAGTTTGGCCCATTTGGCCACAAAGAACTGCATTTTGTTTTTTTTAATAGCTGAGTAGTATTCCATGGAGTAGATGAACCATAGCTTTCTTATCCAATCCTCTGCTGATGGGCATTTTGGTTGTTTCAATGTTTTTGCAATTACTGATTGTGCTGCTATGAACATAGGAGTGCATGCTGGTTTCTCATAAAACAAGTGTTCTGGATATATTCCTAGGAGTGCTATAGCTGGGTCATATGGTATGTCGATTTTGAGTTGTTTGAATATTCTCCATACTGATTGCCATAGAGGCTGTACCAATCTGCAGCCCCACCAGCAGTGGAGTAGGGTTCCTTTTTCCCCGCAACCTCGCCAGCAAGTGTTGTTGGTGTTTTCATTGTGGGCCAGTCTTAGTGGTGTTAGGTGGTACCTCATTGATGTTTTAATTTGGATTTCCCTTATTGCCAGGGAACTTGAGCATTTTTTCATATGTTTATTTGCCATTTGGGTTTGTTCCTTTGTGAAGTGTTTGCCCATTTCCCGTGCCCATTTCTTGAGTGGCTTGTTTATTTTGGTGTTTTGACTGTTTTGTAATTCTTTGTATACTCTGGAGATTAGTCCTCTATCACCTATGTCGTGCGCGAAGATCTTCTCCCATACCGTGGGCTGCTTTTTAACTTTGTTGATTGTTTCCTTTGCTGTGCAGAAGCTTCTTAGTTTGATGAGGTCCCATTTGTTTATTCTGGTCTCGATTTCTACTGCTTTTGGTGTCCTTCTTAGGAAGTAGGGACCTACCCCTAGATCTTGCAGAGTATTTCCAACATTTTCTTCCAAAAGTTTGAAGGTTTCTGCATGCAGGTTTAGATCTTGTATCCATTTAGACTTGATCTTAGTATATGGTGAGAGATATGGGTCTATCTTTTTGTTTCTACAGGCTATTAACCAATTGTCCCAACAGCATTTATTGAAGAGACCTTCCCATTTGCCTGGATTATCGTTTGTCCTTTTATCAAAGATTATTTGACTGTATCTGTGTGGGTTCCCACGGTGTTTCTATTCTGCTCCATTGATCTTCCTCTCTATCTTTGTGCCAGTACCACGCTGTTTTGATAACCACTGCCCTGTAGTATGTCCAGAGGTCTGAACTGTGATTCCCCCTGCTAACTTCCTGTTCTTCAGGATGGTTCTAGCTATTCGTGGTTTTTTGTGTTTCCAGATGAACTTTTGGATCATTGTTTCCAGTTCTGTGAAGAATGTTTTGGGCAATTTGATTGGAATTGCGTTGAATGTCTATATTGCTTTTGACAGTATAGACATTTTAATGATATTGATTTTACCTATCCAGGAGCATGGGATGTTACTCCATCTTTTGAGGTTTTGTTCAATTTCTTTTTTAGTGGTTTGTAGTTTTCCTCAAATAGGTCTCCTACATTTTTGGTTAGGTTTATTCCCAGATACTTAATGCTTTTCTCTGTTATTTTGAATGGTATCTTGCTGGTTAGATCTTTTTCCAACTTGGGGCTGTTAGCATACACTATGGCTGTTGATTTTTGTTCATTAATTTGTACCCTGCCACACTACCGAACTCTCGTATAAGTTCTAGCAGTCTCTGTGTTGAGCCTCTTGGCTCTTCTATATAAAGAATCATGTCATCTGCGTATAGTGAAAGCTTGACTTCTTCATTTCCCATTTGGATGCCTTTGATTTCTTTTTCTTGTCTTATGGCCTCACCAAGTACCTCTAGGACTATGTTGAATAGCAGGGGAGAAAGCGGACATCCCTGTCTTGTTCCAGATTTCAGTGGGAAGGGTTCCAGTTTTGCTCCATTCAGTATGATGCTGGCGTTGGGTTTTTCATATATTGCTTTGATTATGTTGTGGATTTTTCCATCTATGCCTACCTTGGTTAGGGTTTTTAGCAGGAAGTTGTGCTGGATTTTGTCGAAAGCTTTTTCTGCATCTATTGATACTATCATGTGATTCTTGTTTTTCAGTTTTTGGATGTGGTGTATCACATTGATGGATTTCTGAATGTTGAACCACCCCTGCATTCCAGGGATGAATCCTACTTGATCTGGATGAATGATCTGTTGGATGATTTTTTGAATTCTATTGGCTAGGATTTTGTTGAGTATCTTAGCATCAATGTTCATCAAAGAGATAGGTCTGTAGTTTTCTTTCTCTGTAGGATCTCTGTCCGGCTTTGGGATTAAGGTAATGTTGGCTTCATAGAATGAGTTTGGAAGGGTTGCCTCCTTTTCTATTGTTTTGAAGAGTTTGTAGAGGATTGGGGTCAGTTCTGTTCGGAATGTTTTGTAGAATTCTGGAGTGAAGCCATCTGGGCATGGGCTTTTCTTTGTTGGGAGGTCTTTAATCACTGATTCAATCTCTACTTCAGTTATGGGTTTGTTCAGGTCGTTTGTTGCCTCTGGGCTAAGTTTTGGCAGGTTGTGTGAGTCTAAGAACTTTTCCATTTCTTGGTGGTCTTCTGATTTGTTGGAGTACAGTGCTTTGTAGTAATTTCTAATTATGGCCTTAATGGATGCGGTGTCTGTTGTTATGTTGCCTTTTTCATTTTTGATGCTGTTAATTCTTGCTTTCTCTTGTTTTTTCGTTTCTCAGTCAGGCCAGCGGGGTGTCTATTTTGTATATCTTTTCAAAAAACCAGCTTTTTGACTAATTGATTTTGTGTATGGTTTTTTATTTCTATCTGATTAATTTCCTCCCTTGTTTTGATGATTTCTTGTTTCCTGTTGTGTGTGGGGCTCATCTGCTACTGCTTTTCCTGGAGGTGTGTGGTTAGTTCCTGTATTTAGCGCCTCTCTTGGGCCTTGATATGAGCTCCAATTGCAATGAATTTACCCCGTAGCACTGCTTTGGCAGTGTCCCACAAGTTTTGGAATGTTGTGTCAGGGTTTTCATTGGTTTCCATAAATTTTTTGATCTCATCTTTAATTTCTTTCCTGACCCATTGTTCATTGAATAGCATATTGTTCAACCTCCAAGAGTTTCTGTATTTCCTGGGGCATTTTGAATTGCTGATTTCCAGTTTCATTCCATGGTGGCCTGAGAGCGTACATGGTATGACTCCTATCTTTTTGGAGTTATTTAGGTTTGCTTTGTGTCCTATCATGTGGTCGATCCTGGAGAAGGTGCCATGCACTGCTGAAAAAAATGTATAATCTGTGGCCTTAGGATAAAAAGTGCTATAAATGCCTACTAAGTCCAGTTGTTCTAATGTTTGTATGAGCTCTGTTGTTTCTTTGTTGAGTTTTTGTTTTGTTGATCTGTCTATAGTTGTTAGCGGAGTGTTAAGTTCGCCCACTATTATTGTGTGTGTATCTATGTCTCCCCTTAAGTCTGTAAGTAATTGCTTCACGTAGCTAGGTGCATTGGAATTAGGTGCATATATGTTCACGATTGTAATTACTTCCTGATGGATCAGACCCTTCACCATTATATAATGTCCTTCTCTGTCCTTTTTGATGTCTGTCAGCTTGAAGTCTAGGTCATCTGAGATTAGAACAGCTACGCCAGCCTTTTTTTTCATCCATTGGCATGAAATGTCTTTTTCCATCCCTTCACTTTAAATTTCTTAGAGGTTTTCTGGTTAGATGTGTCTCTTGTAGGCAACAGATAGTTGGGTGCTGTTTGATGATCCATTCCGTTAATCTATGCCTTTTGATTGGTGAGTTTAGTCCATTTGTGTTTAGAGATAATATTGAGGGAAATTGATTTTGGGCTGCAATGAGTGTGTGTAAGTGTGCAAGTGTGTATTTGCGACTATTAGAGTTTCTGATTGGTTGACTTTCCTTGTATGGGTTTCAGTGGGGAGGTCTTCCCATTTGCCATCTTTGATTTTGGTTTTCATTTTTTCTTTCTGGGTTTAGCACCTTCCTGAGGAGATTTTCCAGAGCTGGTTTCGTGTTGATGTATTCTTCGAGTTTCTCTTTACTGTTGAAGTATTTGATTTCATTCTCAAATACAAATGAGAGCTTTGCTGGGAACATTATTCTTGGTTGGCAGTGTTTTGTTTCAGGATTTGATAGGTGTTACCCCATTCTCTCCTTGCTTGGAGCGTTTCTTCCGATAGGTCAGCTGTAATACTGATTTTCCTTCCCCTGAAAGTAATCTTATCCTTTTTTCTTACTTGTCTTAGAATAGTTTCCTTATGTTCACTTGAAGGTAGCTTGAGGACCACATGTCTGGATGACGATCTGTTTGGATCGAGCCTGCTGGGGGTTCTTTGTCCTTCCTGGATTTGTGTTGGATTTATATTTCCAGTGTTCTGGAAGTTCTCCTGTATTATCTCATTGAGCACCCGTTGCAAGTCTGTCTCCTTTTCCACTCCTTCGGGAAGGCCTATTATTCTAATATTTGATTTTTTGAGGTTGTCTTTCATTTCCTGTATGGACCTATTGGCTTTCTCTAGATTTGTCTCCAACTGTTTGATGAGCTGCTGCCTTTTAATTCTGATTGTCTTCCAATTCTGATATTCTGTCCTCTGAGGTGTTCATTCTGTTGGTTAGGCTTTCAATTTTGTGCTCTATATCAAGGATTCCCTTTTTGACTTGATTTATTTCTGCAGTGACATGGTTTTCGAATACCTTGGACTCTTCCCAGCGCTTCTCACTGTCTCTGATGAATTTCATCACTAGTTTCTTAAGTTCCTTATTTGGTATTTCCTCTGTGTCCTCATCTTGCATCTCAGATATTGGGATTACTTTTTGGTTGTATTGGGAGGGAGTGCTTAATCTTTCCTCTGGGTCATTGCTTTTTCTGATACTTCTCCTCATTGTGTTTTTGCTTCTTGTTGTTTTGAGATTTTAGTGTCGATTCAGCTGAGCCGGCTCTGGTTTGGGTTCTCTGGCTGAGTCCAGCAGGGCGTACTGCCTGAGTCCTCAGCTACTTTCAGGGTCTGTAGATCACCTCCCCAAGCTGGGTCAGGAGGCTTTGTGGGCCAGCCGTAGTGCCAGGCCCCTTCCCCTGTGACTGTCTCAAAGGCGGTGCCCCACTGCTGAGCTGGGCTGGGCTAGAAATCTCCGCTGGTCCCAGTGCCGAACTGTGCTCTCTGGGATTCCTACTCAGAGGCGCTGCTCTACTGACACTGCAGGCAGGTCTTTCTGAGCAGGCTCCTGCTGGGAGAACCTGTCCCGCCAAGTCTGCCGAGCCTGCTCAGGTCAGGCCTTTCCAGCTGTGCTCAGCATGGGACTCCGCCCCAGAGAAGCCACTTCCTCAGCTGCACTCTCTCAAGGGTGGAAGCGGATTCCCAAGAGGCACAGAGCTTTGATGGGCTTGCAGACGTGCCACCACTAGTCTGCTCCTCTGCCCAGGACGTGAGGTCCCTGCCAAGCGTTGCCCAGCCTCTGGAGCTCAGTCCGAACCCAGCAACAGGATCCACTGGATGGAGCCAGTCCACAGCTCGGAGGCGATATGGGGATCTCTGAGCCCCAGTCCCACAGCGCCGTTCCTGTTCCCTCTGCACTCTCCCAAAAACACTGAGCAGCTGAGAGGCGCACCTCTGGGAAATCTCCCCTGCTTGTCCTCCACTTCTGCAGGGGATGATGCCCCCAATGATCAGTCCAGTAGCCTCCTCTCGGGGCTTCTGTCCTCCAGAGGACTGGTGCCCCTGTCGGTGTGGGCGCTTATCCTTCTAGCCGCCTCTGTCCTTGGGATGGTTGAGTCCCTGCCGCCTTCCCCCCTGCCTGGGATCGTGACTCACCAAGTTTCTCACAGCGTGCTGTATTTTCTTTCCCACTTTTTGCGGCTGTTCCTTCATGCCGTGTAGATCTTCTTGCTTTAGTGAGCTCCAGTGACCTTCCCGCTCTTCTCCCTACAATTTTCTGTTTCCTAGCCTGTTTCTCTGCTGGATCTGTTCCCCTCTTTCCCTACTCCAACATACACCAGCTCTCTGCGGTCGGCCATCTTCCTAGGACTCCCCCAAACTTGTACTACCTTAAGAATAAGGAGCCCTGGGGGACTCCAGGTTCCCTTTATGATCCATAATACAGGCATGGGCTGGCCAGTTCATCCTCCATGCAACAAAGAATAAACAAAATATTTTTTAAAAATCAAAGTTTAGATGGGTTCTAGTACAATTTGCTAGGCTAAATTGTCACAGCTAGTTCATTGAAAATAAATGCCTTGAAATTGGTCAACCTCATGGACGATGTGCTGTGAGGTGGAAGATAAGCTGTAGGGAAGCAGCCCAGCTGGCAGGACGGTGTCCTGTGGATCTGTGTGCTTTTTTAAGATTTTTTTTTCACATTTTATTATTATTATTATTATTATTATTATCATTTTATGCTACAGTTCCATATTCCCTTACCCCATCTCCAATTCCGTCCTCCCCCACCTAGTTCCTCTATATCAGTACTAACATAGTTCTTCATACATAGTCATATGTCCATCATTGCGGGCTGGACAATGACAGAGAGTCCAGCATCCTATTGTCAAGATACAGAAAACAGTTTCATTGTAAATCCATCTTTGTCTGGAAGTAGAAATGCATGCTACACTGCATCCTCACATCTGGATGTTAGTCTCCATTTCACAGCTACTGTACATACCCTTAAATGAAAAGTCATGATACAAAATCAACCATAGAAAAAAAAATAGAAATTTACAATGCCATGAAGTTAAATAACATGTCACTAGATATGGCAGTCTCCATTACACAGCTACTATACATCCCCTTAAATGAAGAGCCACAAAACAAAATCAACATCAGGGAGAAAAAAGAAATTAACAGCACCATGAAGTTAAATAACATGCTATTAAATGACTAACACACAGCTGAAGAAATGAAAATCAAGAACCTTCTTGAAGAAAATGATGCCATTGCATGATCTATGAGTCATTGAATGGTTTAATCAGAAGAAAGTGTTTTGAAGAGATGAAACCAACAGAAAACAACAAAACCCATGCGATATAGTTTCTGCTGATCTTTGTTGAAGTGTGTCTCCTCCAGACAATAAACAGATGGGTTTGGTTTTTTTAATCCAGTCTACTAATCTATGATGATTGATTGAGCTTAAGCCATTTACATTCAGAGTTCAATATGTATGGATGGTACTTTGGTCCTGTCATTTTAGGAATGGGTTGTTCATTGGTTTACTCTTTTTTTTTAACTGTTTTTTTATTATTTATTATTTTTGCTTCATTAATTACATTGTATTATGTGACACAGTTACAGAGGTACTTGGGTTCTCCCCACCCCTCCCCAAACCCTCCCACCATGGTGGTTTCCTCCACCTTGTTGCATAACCACAGCTCAAGTTCAGTTGAGATTCCCCCATTGCAAGCATATACCAAACATAGAGTCCAGCATCTTATTGTCCAGTCAAGTTCAACGGCTTCTTAGGTATACCCTCTCTGGTCTGAAGACAGAGCCAGCAGAGTATCATCCCAGTCAATGGAAAGCTCCAACATACCATCAGCAAAAATTTACATCATTATGGAATTAATTGACATAGTAATGAGTAACCAATATGTTAAAAGTAAATGCGAGTTCCTAGCCACCTTCTGTGACCACCTCACCTACACTTCAATTTTAGTTTATACACAACATATAACATCCATAACATAACATGTTATACATAACATCATATCATCTTAAATTAAGGCAAACATGTGGTATTTAACCTTTTGGGATTGGCTCATTTCCCTTAGCATTATGGTTTCCAGTTTGGCCCATTTGGCCATAAAGAACTGCATTTTGTTTTTTTTAATAGCTGAATAGTATTCCATGGAGTAGATGAACCAGGTTTACTCTGCTGTTGTCATTTTACAGGGATGTTATTCCCATTTGCCTTTGGTTTTGGTAGGTGCTATTCCTCTTCTCTGTCAAGAGAACATCTAGAAGTATCATTTGTAGGGCAGGTTTGGAAGAGGCAAATTCTTTTAACTTTTCTTGAATGTGAAAGAATTTTTTTTTTTTTTCATTTTCAAAGAAAGAAAGTTTTGCTGGATATGTTATCCTAGGCTGACAAATTTTTTTTTCTTTTAGAATCTGGAATATGGCACTCCATTCTCTTCTTGCCTGTAGAGTTTCCTAAGAGATCTACTGTGAGTTTAATTGGCAGTCCTTTATATGTCAATTGATTTTTTTCATGTGCACATTTAAGGATCTTTTTCTTATGTTTAGTTGAAGAGAACTTGATTATCATATGTCGTGGTGAATATCGCTTTTGATCAAGCCTGTTGGGAGTTCTGTGTCCCTCCTGGAACTTGTTTCCCAATTCTTTCTCCAGATTAGGGAAATTTTCCTTAATTATTTGATTAAATACATTTGCAAACTCAGCTTCTCTTTCTGTACCTTCTGGGACTCCCATAACATATATTTGGCCTTTTAATAGTGCCTTTCAGTTCTTGAATACTTGTTTTGGCCTGATCCAGCTCTGCTTCCAGCTTTTCGTTTGCTTCCCCCTGGTGACAGTAAATGTCTTCCAATTCTGAGATCCTTTCTTCTGCTTGCTTCATTCCATTTTTGAGACTTTCCATTACTTTTAATTTGCTCTACTGTGTTCTTAATTTCTGATATATCAGCCTTGATTTGGTTTATTGCTTCCTTAAATTCTTTGAACTCTTGCATGAGCTTCTCATTTTTTTATTATTATTTTTAATTCACTAATTACATTGTATTATGTAACACAGTTTCATAGGTACTTGGATTCTCCCCACCCCTCCCCAAACCCTCCCACCATGGTGGATTCCTCCACCTTGTTGCATAACCACAGTTCAAGTTCAGTTGATATTCCCCCATTGCAAGCATATACCAAACACAGAGTCCATCATCTTATTGTCCAGTCAAGTTCAATGGCTTCTATGTTCATAGCAGCACAATCAGTAATTGCAAAAACATGGAAGCACCTGGAGAGACAGCAGGTGTCCTATATAATTAGCTTGTTGGTGGAGCTGATCTTTTTTTTTAAGATTTATTTATTATTTTTGGAAGTCAGATATATAGAGAGGAGGAGAGACGGTGAGAAAGATCTTCCATCTGATGATTTACTCCCCAAGTGACCACAACGGCCGATGCTATGAGGATCCAAAGCCAAGATCCAGGAACCTCTTTCAGGTTTCCCACATGGGTGCAGAGTCCCAAGGCCTTGGGCTGTCCTCCACTGCCCTCCCAGGCCAGAAGCAGGGAGCTGGATGGGAAATGGATCAGAACTGGCACCCACATGGGATTCCAGCACTTTTGAGGGGAGGACCTCAGCTGCTAGGCAACGCCTCCGTGACCCGGTGGAGCTGATCTTGCTGTAACCTGTTGGACTTTAGGTCTGGTTGTCACACGGACTTATTTTGACTGGTATGATGCCACAGTCAGTATTATTTTCCTGTGGAACCAGTGAAATTCGCTGATCTCTATGAGTTCTCTTGAGCTCAGCACATGCGCAATTCACTGCTGTCCCCTGCAGCCCTAAAGCTATTACCACAGTGTGCAAAATGGCGCCTGACATACCACCACTACAGGTCTTGTTCTGCTGGCCATCAGATCTGAGGGCTACCCAGACCTGCCCCAGATGGAACCCATAGAATGCCACATCGATGCCGTTCACCAAGTCAGAAATGACCTCACTCCCAGGTCATCGCATGCTCAGTCCTTTACCTTGCCTTTTTCTCCTTATGCAAAATGGTGCCCAATCCAGCTCTAGGGGGGCTGACTGGGCCATGAAATCCACCCTGTTCTCACACTGCCCATCTGAGATCTGCTGCACTGTCTCTGTTCCTGGTCAAATCAAATGGACCAGCAGGACGGACAGTTCTTTGTCTGGGTATACCTCCCAAGCTCCCAGTGGAAGTCCCTTCCCACCTGGTTGCTGGTGGAGTTCCGGCTGCTGGTGTAGTTCAGATCGCCATTTGCTGAATGCCGGTGTAGTATCAGTCACTGCAACACCACACAGTTGTGCCCGCTGCTTTCCTGTGTCTGTCAGTCTCCAGGTACCCCTCTGCTGTTGTTCTCCGATCAGTGTGCTTTGACCCAGGGTGACATTGACGCTGCCTGGTGGAATGCCCGTGTGTAGTTGGCTTAGTGTCTCTGCCTTGTACTAGAGTGGCACTGGATGTCAGGCTGCTGTCACTGTTAGTGCATATTTTTAGGAAGAAACATTTCCCTAGGGAGCAGCTCTATGGGCTCTCTGGTTTTCCAAACCTTCTGATGCATGACCCGGAGCCAACAGAGCAGGCTGTGGCTGTGGACTCCAGCTCACCATCAACATTGCTGTTCAAGAAACTACAATTTACATTCATTCCAAGTTGTAAATGCCACTCTTTTCTTTTTTTTACAATAAAAATATCATTATTAAAAAAAAAAGTAGGTGAACTTACATTCTAAAGTAGGTGTGCTAATTGTGTGTATCTCCCAGTTCCTTACAGGGTTTCGTCACCTTTAATGCATCAAAGGCCATGGGTGTATTTGTAATATTATTCGTGCAGGCCATATGCAGTCATCACCTGGAAAATTAGCCTGTTGTAGGCTTCTCAGTTTGAAGTGTTGTTTGCAGTTGCCTTGGCAGGGCCAGACCAGATGATTTTAAAAGCATACCACGGTCTGGTCTATAGGCCAAAAACTTTCCATCAGTGCTGGAAGTGGAGATACAAGATTGAATCAAAAAACATCGGAAATGTTTCAACACCCCTGACTCCGTCTCATTGGTGAGGATGCGGATGCCTCTAAACAGCAGCCTAGTGTGTTGGGACTCATTTCCTTAACTAGACTGAGATCAAACCAAGTCCTTCTATTAGCTGTTTGAATAAAGAGAATCTTCTGATCCAAGGGCCTAACTTCCTTAGTAGCAAAACTGGATGCGGTGATGCATACTGCATAAGGGGTATGAATGTGTGTGTGTGTGTCAAAACTAAGTGAATGCAGTTTCAAAATCACAGAGGACTGTACAATATGGAGAGTGATTTTGGCAAAGGCTTTCTCATAATGAACTAAAAGGAACCCTTGGGGAAACCAAGCACTACTTTCATTTGCACCCTGAAAGTAGACCACGTCCCAGACTGTTTCAACCTTCCTCACACAGCATCATGGTGGGGCAATTTGAGCTCAGAAACACTGCTATGTTGCTGGTAACCCAGAACTGCCCATGTATAGACAGAAATTCTTCTATCAGTGTTTCATTTTGTTTTGTTTTGCTTTTTGCTAACATGACCTGACTTCTTATTTCTAAGGGGGCACAGAGATAGAGAAACCCAATCTATGTGGGATTAGACAGATGATGCCTCATTTCCTATCATCCTATTTCTCTGTGACCCAACCCGCTCACTCCTTTCAGATGGAATTGGTGGCGACTGAGCAAAATATTTTTTCAAGCGGTCTGCACAATTTAAAGTGAAAAGATAAGAAGATGAAAACATTTCACAGTAAAAAAAAAAAAAAAGAAGGAAGCAAAACAGGAACACTGAAACAATCTTTTAAAATAAAAGTGACAATTGATTCTGAGTCTCTGGTCATCACTGAAAAACATGAAAAATGCAATTCATTATTTGAGTTTAAAATGCAGGAAACAATATCCTTAACTTCAGCATGGCACATATTTTCAGAAACCTAGGGGGATAGCTTTGCTGTTCCTCTTAATCAGAAAAATAATGCTAATTATCAGTAATCTACTATTTAACAATTATACAAGGAATATTTCTTTTTTCAAAATCTTTTTTATCGAAATGGCAGATTTACACAGAGAAAAAAAAGCAAAGGTCTTCCATCTGCTAGTTCACTCCTCAAGTGGCTGCAACATCCATAGTTGAGCCAGGAGTCAGGTGTTTCTTCTGCAGCTCCCGCACAGGTGCAGGGTCCTAAGGCTTTGGACCATCCTCTAGCGCCTTCCCAGGCCACAAGCAGGGAGCTGGATGGAAAGTGGAGAGGCGGGATATGAAACACCATCCATATGGAAGCCCAGTGCATGTAAGTTGCAGATTTAGCCACTAAGCCATTGCTCTGTCCCCTATTATTCATTATTTCTAAGACTCACCTTCCAGAATATTACTAAAAATAAAGTTAAAAGTGCCCATAATCTCAAAAACAATGACACCACACATTAATGTGGGGCGTTTGCTGTATTTTCAGGATATTTTCTATTCATGGTTTTTCTAAAAATAAGAAGCAATTATTTTTGTATTATATCTTTTACTCATAGCCATATGCCATAAGTCATTTTTAACAGCAGAAAATGAAGATATCCAATTATCATTCTGATGATGGCATAGGAGTTTTGCATATATATTAAATGATTAAATAATACTGTGTGCTGAGAGAAAGAGAATCTTCCTTCTCTTTGTTTTCTATGCTATCTTGCTATATTTTCTGTTATGTATGTTTCTCTTTTTTTCTTAGCACCTCTGCATACATAGTCCATTTTCATATTACTTTGAGTATTTCCCTAGAATGCCGTAACAGGATACCAATTCTGGAAAAAAGTATGGAACTGAAGCCTTTATTTAAAAGTGCATATATGTATATATAATGCATGTTTTGATTAACTTCAGCAGTTTCAATTTATGCAAGTAGACATTTTATATTATGCAGGAATACATCATCCTACTTTAATGGGCAAAATAATGGTACTGTGGTATTTGCTTGTGATTTTTTGTTGTTTTGTGAGCATAAAATTTTTTCACAAATATTTGTTTTTTTTTTTTTTGAAATGTATTTGCTCATTTGAGAGAATGAAAAAGAGAAAAAAAAATACTCCTCTCCACGAATGCCTGCAATGGCTAAGACTCTGGGTATGGGAAGTCAAAGCCAGGAGCTGTGGAATCAATTCCAGTCTTCCATGCCAATGGCAAGAGGCCCAGTCACAGCTGTCCTGTTCACTGCCCAAGGTCAGCTGGACCAGAAGCTGGAGTTGATCAGTGAGCACAGTTATGCCCATGTGGTTGTGGGCACTGCATCCAGCAGACTAAATACCCATTCCCCACACATCCTTGCTCTATTCATTAGTGACCAACTCATTAGTACTCTGCAAGTTTTGTCTAATTGCCTTAATTTCTATTCTAAGAAATCTAAAATTATATCAACATTTTCTCATCACTTGATTTTCTGCACTTCTGGTAGTTCACGTTTTGGTTTTAAACTTGGTAGTTGTAATTCACTCAAAGGTCATATTTATGAGTGTTCTACCTAACAGTTTTGGTCTTTTGTATTCTTACTTTATTGGTAGTCTTACAAGAAAGTTACAATCCCCCAGAATGTGTGTGTTCACATTAGGCATTTTACTCTGGTAGGGATGAAATGGTCTTTACTATTTTAAATATATACCTCCCTGCAGGTTATCTTTGGGGACATTATGCTGGGAAGATGTGTTCATGTAGGAAACAGATGGGTTTATGTTTTATTCATCTCCTCTAATCCATGATGTTTGAATGATGAGTTTCAGCCATTTACATTCAGGGTTATTATTCATAGTTAGTGATTTGGTCCTGTCATTTTAGCAATGATTTTTTATTGTTTTATTTATTCTTGTTTTATCATTTTATTTGGCAATTCACATTTTCCTTTGATTTTGGTAAGTGCTATTCATTTTTCTACCAAAAGAATATCTTTCTGTATCATTTAGGTCAGTTCTAGTAGAGGTGAAGCTTTTCAGCATTTGGTTTTTGTGGAACAATTTGTGTTCATTTTTCAAATTCAAAGGAAACCTCTGCAATGTAAGATATTCCAGGCTGAATTTTATTTTTTTCATTATGGAATCTAGCATATGTAACTCTATTCTCTATTGGCCTATGAAGTTTGCTCTGCGAAGCCAGCTGTTAGTCTGAGTGGGATTTCCTTGTAAGTTGATTAATTTTTTCATGTGCATACTTAAAGAAATTTCTCCAATCTTCAAAGAAGAGGGCATAATTTTGATGTATCATGCTGAAGTCCACTTTTGGTCAACACTATTTGAATTTCTTTTATCCTCTATTTTTTGTTTCCCAATTCTTCCTCTCTATTAGGTTAAATATTCAATGTTTATTTCATTGTATGTATCTTTGAACCCAGCTTCTCTTTATGAATGTTCTGGAACTCCCATAAATCTTATATACAGCTTTATTTGGTGTAACTTAACTCCTGAATGCTTTTAATATCGACTCATATCCTGGTCCAGCATTTTGACACTTTCATCACTATTAAAGGAGGTGCCATATTGTTACCAAGGTTGTTTTTTAGTTTTCAAATATTTTGTTCTTCATTTCTAATAATTTGACTTGATTTTGTTTCAATATTAGTATTTCCTCTATAATGTATTCCTTAAATTACCTGAAACCTTATTTTTATCACTGGTTTGATGAAATTTATAACATGTTTTTAAAAATTATAAGCCCCCCAGTTCCTCCATGTCTCCCTCAGTTAACTCAGAGGTTGACATAGATTTTTGCTCCTTTGTAGAAATGGCATTAGTAATATTCATTGCACTTCTGTCTTTTCTTTTGCTTTAGTTCATTACAACTTTTATTAGCAGATTTTCTTCTTAAAAACACAACTTTTAAGCTATATTAGCCACAGGTATATCGGTCATCTTTACTGATCTCATTGAGTATCTAGCCCTTCTTTCATTGTCACTTGGGCCATGCCTCTAGTGAGTTCAATAACCAAATTCTTTTGCTAGGTTTCCATCGCAGTCATTTTAGCCCAGCTCCTAGCTCACTGTGCTCCAACCCTTGTAATTGCATGCCGTGGCTGCATCAATGCCTGCTCAGTCTTCCTCCTGTTCCCAGTTCCAACAATGCCCAGGATTAGGAAGACAACAGCTATCCTACACCATGGGGTTTCCAGAGGTCCGTCCTTCCTTCCTTCCTTCCTTCCTTCCTTCCTTCCTTCCTTCCTTCCTTCCTTCCTTCCCTTCTTTCCCTTCCTCCCTCTCACTCTTCTTTTTCCTTCCTTCCTGGTGGAATCTGTTGGTCATTAGGTTAGGTCTGGGGTCCACCTGACCTACTTTTGATGGAACCTGTGAGATACCAAGTAGGCACTGTTTTCCTGGTGGACCAGTTTAAAGCACTGTGCTGGATCTCAGTTCTCTCCTAGCCTAATGCATATGCAGCTTTCTGTTGTCCCTGCATCCATCGAGGCTTTGCCTCAATACACAAAATGGTGCCCATGTGGCATTAGTGGTGGTCTTTGTATGAAATCTTCTTTAGTCCTACATCTGACTTGGGCTCTGCCACTTTGCTTCTGTTGATTGTTAGATTAAACAAATCAGTAGGATGGGCAGTTTTGTGTCTCCGTTCAACTCCTGCATGTCCAGTGAATTCCCCTTTCCTCCTGGTTGCTAATGGAGCTCTGATCACTGATTGCTATTGGGTTATCTGGTCACTGCAGCACCACTGTGCTGTTTGCTGCTTCCCTGTGTCCATGGATCTCCAGGAGTCCCTCTGCTGTTGGTCTGCCATTTCCTATTTTCTAGGATTGAACTCTCTCTGCTTCATCTTATGTAAGTCTTCCTCATTCATTCAAACCCACCCTTACCCTACTCTGTCATCTGTGTTCTCTTTCCCTATATACATTTGCATTCTATATTAGCTGCCACATATCACAGAAAAGCTGACATTTGCCTTTCTGAGATTGGCTTATTTTACTACAGAAAATGTGTTACAGTTGCATACATTTAATTGTGTAAGACAAGATACCATTCTTACTTGAGGCTCATTGTATTCCATACTGCCTTTTCTTTATCTAGTCATCAGGTAATAGACATTTGGTTTGATTCCATGCCTTAACTACTATGACTGACTTGCAATTATCATGTCAGTACAAATAACTTACTCACATGCTGATTTTATTTCCTTGGATAAATTCCAGGTGTGGGATGCTTGGCTTATATAGCAGATCCATTTTCTTATAATTCTCTGCTAATGTGCTTGGGAAATCAGCAGAAGATAGAGTTATTCAGCCTCTGCACTCATACCTGAGACCAAGATGGAGCAACAGGTACCAGAATTGGATCAATCTGAGCCTTGGCGATTGCATTCATTAGGAGAATGAAAGAGCAGGTGAAACATCTTGCTCTCTTTGTCACTCCTTCTTTCTTATACATGGGCTTTCAAATAAATAAATAAATCAGTTTTAGAAGTTTTATTGCTCCAACTCTATGGATTTCAAAACGAGATGGTATGGCATAGATCTTTGACTTCACTACCATGCTCCTAATTGAAGCAAAACCCGCTCAGTTGTGGCAGAATAAGGAATTTCATGGACCTGAAATGAAGTATATACAAGAATGCAGGCTACTTACTCCACTAAGCTCCTCTGTTTCTGTTATGCATGGAAGGAGGAGAAAGAGTCTCAGAATGGAACTAGGAAGAGAGAAGGATTACAGACAGGGAGCTGAGCAAGAGACTGTCATTACAGGCAGGCCACGCCCAGGGCTCAGAGCCCTTTAGCAATTGTGATGAGTTGATCACACAGGGTGCTGGGTCCATTTGCTGATGTTCTTCAAATTATAGTCACATCTTGAAATGAATAACTTTCACTCTTTTTCCCCCAAACTCTGCCACAGAGCCACAGTGCCTTTGAAGGATCATATTCTATGTCATATTTTTGAAGAAGAGGTTTGCTCATGGCAGGTGTGGTGGTGTACCAGGCTAATCTTCCATCTGTGGTACCAACATCCCATCTGGGCACTGGTTCAAGTACTTGCTACTCTATTTCCATTCCAGCTCCCTGTGACTGACCTGGGGAAACAGCAAAGGATCACCCTAAGGCCTTAGCTCCCTGAACTCAAGTGAGAAACCTGGAGAGAGCTCCTGGTTCCCAGCTTTGGGCTGGCCAAGTTCCTTCTCTTGTGGCCATTTGGGGAGTGATCCAGCAGATGGAAGAATGGTCTCTATCTATGCAACTTTGAATAAAATAAAGTATAATAATAATAATAACAATAAACTAGAGATATTCAGAGGGTTGAGATTCATGCGTAATGTCCCTGAAAAGAGACCTTGGCAAATATCTGAAGGATTGAGTGTCTGACATGATTCTCTTGTTAGCATAAGCAGTCTCTTTTACAGAAATATGAAGCATGTTTTTGTTCAAAGTTTTTAAATACACTGGAAGAGACAAAGTGACTTAGAAATGTAAGTGTAAGTGAAGTCAAAGTACTTTCTAATTTTGTTTTTCATTGAATTACCTGTGATTTGAAGAAGAGCAGTGAAAACATTTGCAGATATGCTTGAAGGTTCAGTGGCTCTTGGGCTCTTTGGAATTCAGGTACAGTTAGTTAATGCGTTCAGATCTGGTGAGCTGTACCTGGAATTTCAAGTGGGTCTTTCATCTTCAGACTGCAAGGCACCTTTCATGTGTAAATGTGTTCAGCTTAACTGCCAGGTCCTTCTCTATTCCATCAAATGTCAAGAGGGAGGAATAATGACACAGTAAGAGTCTACCTGACAGTGAGCATCCTGGATTTGGGACACATAAACCACACGACTGCAGATGAAGGACAGAAAGCCAGCATCTGTAGAAAGTGAACTTTGTAACCAAATGCATTTACACATTAATCCTGCCATGGGATTCGAATCGCATGCTTTATTCTACACAGAAAGAATATGTGGCGGAGATGATGCCGCTCATTCAATCCAAAGGTTGGGGAATGGTGGCAGTAACATTGGAATTGGTTCTGCTGTCCTAACACCTGTCAACATTACCTCTCAGTCCGCAGTGTGATCACTCCATCTTCACGAAAGGCAGGGCAGGTGGACTTTTATGTCTTCTCTCTAATCATAGTTCCCTTGTGACATGGTTCCCTATCTTCAATGCCGATTATCTTTGTAACACAAGATGCCAAGACCCTGTCTTACTTCTCTGATTGAAATGTGAACCCAATATACAATCTAACACCATCACATTTTAGTATGAATTCGTTAAAAAGTGAAGAGATTCATTTATAATTAAGGAATACTCTGGATTAAAGAATAAACTTGGACTGAATGAGCACTTAGCAACTCCACAAGTACAATATGTTTAACTCTAATGGTGTTGCTAATTGATACCATTATTGAATTGAATATTTCAAACTCAAATGTGGTAATTCAGAAGCATAGAGTTTTTTTTAATTATATATATATATACAACCTAATTATTGCAGAAATACCTAGTCGGTTTTTTACTTTTAACCTAGTGTTGATCCATACATGGGTAAAATAAAGCAAAACATACTCAGAGTTCATGACACTATCATAATTAGAGAAACTTCTCTTAACCAATCCTAAGCAAATGAGTGAGGATGATCAAATTTTTGAACATATCATGCTAAGCACAGTTAATGGAACTAATCACTGGGTTTCTGCCATTTAGATTTTAAGTTGGTTTATAAAAATGATCAACATTTTAGAAATTCTAGGTTAATAAAAAATGGAATAAAACATCATAAGACCAACTCCTGCTTTTGCCAACCATATTTTCCAGTATCAGAAAATATGAATAAACAATTTCTGTCTCAGTAAGTGCCACACAGAAAAAAAAAAAGAGGGAAAAAAAAGAGTGACAAGACAGAACGGGGGTTAGCAATGAGTTTATACTGGAGTGATGAGATATCAGCTGTCAGGGGAAGCACAATATGTCTGCGGGGACATAACAGCCTATGGAAAGACCCAGAGTTCAGGGCATGCTGGGAGGATTTGCAGAATGGTAAGAAGCTCTGTGTAGCTGGCAATAATGAGAGTAGTGGGCCAGGAGATAAGATACACTCAGCGACCAGATCATCATGGATTTAAGGTGTTTGGAGCAGTCACAGCACATAAAATGAGGTGCCAATGAAGACATGATCAACACCAAAAAGATGTCTAACTCTGTTAGCTCTATTTATGTATACAAACACATAAAATTCACTCTCAGGTGGCTGCCAAAGATGCACATGATTCAGTGAAATACAAACATGAAAATTTTCATGGCAGTGCAGTTTAGAACACTGAAAACTTGGAAGCACTGCAAATAGACCTTATTAACCAGTCAGGATATATTTAAGCAATCGAATGCTATTCAGTGATGTTACTATTTACAATAGCATAAATGAATTTCAACTTTGCTGTTAAGACAAAACAAACACAAAATAGCAAGCACTAATTCCACTTATGTAAAGTTATATAGAAACCAAACTATAGCATTAATAGTATTGGCAATGTTCAGCAGGCTAAACTTTCAACTGTGGCACCAATACACCATATAAGCACTGGCGGTATTCCCAGCCATTGATTTATATTTAAGCTCCAGGTCTGTGGCCTGGGAAAGCACAGGAGGATAGATCAGTTCCTTGGTCCCCTCCACCCATGTGGAGGACCAGGAAGAAGCTACTAGCTTCTGGCTTCAGATCATTTCAACTCTGGCCATTGTAGCCAGTTGGAGAATGAACATAGGATGGAAAATCTCTCTCTCTCTCAATCTCTCTCTCTCTCTCTCAATCTCTCTTGCTTTCTCTCTCTCTCACTGTAAATCTGACTCTCAAAAAGAAATGAATAAACCTTTAAAAATATATTAGCAATGCTGATAAAAAGTGGCATTTACTTGCAAAAGACAAAAGTTGGGTGATTATAATGCTGGTAAATAGTGCATTCTCTTTGTAGGAACCCACTAACCTATATGGCTATATTATGTCCAGTCTTGCTTACATTTAATTCAATGAAAAAGTTATTCTGACATGGCTTTTACCTGATAAACTTTCAGGAGGAGACACTGAATAATGAGTAGGGCAGAAAAACCCAGATTTTGAGGGAGAATTCTGAGCAGGATATAAAATGAAGAGCTACCAAAATGGGGATCAGATGTTAAGGGTTTTATAGACTATCCAAGACAACAGTCACATTAACAGTGAGAAGTGCAAGACATAAAGTAGCCAGTTATAGCCTTTTAATGAATGTGAGAATGTGTGATCAACAAGACACAGGGAGAATTAAATCAGAGAAATGCAAAAGCCAAGTATGTTTTTTACAGATATGTAAGCTCGGGGCCCAGGGTGGTAGCCTAGCAACTGAAGTCCTGCCTTGATTGTGCCAGGATCCCATATGGGTACCAGTTCTCCTCCAGGCAGCTCCACTTCCCATTCAGCTCCCTGTCTGTGGCCTGGGAATGCAGTGGAGGATGGCCCAAAGCCTTGGGATCCTGTACCCATGTGGGAAACCCACAAGAGGCTCCTGGTTCCTGACTTTGGATTCACTCTGCTCTGGCAGTTGCAGCCATGTCAGGAGTGAATCATCAGAAGGAAGATCTTCCTCTCTGTCTCTCCTCCTCTCCATATATCTGACTTTCCAATAAAAATAAGTAAATCTTTAAAAATAATTGTCAGTTCTTTCTGATGAGGCAGACAGGTGAAGTAATGTGATTTACTATATACACAGACACACACACTGATTTACTAGAAACAATGCTCACAATTAAGAGGATCATACTTTATATTTATGGTTTTTAGAGAGAGTAAAGCTTATGTAAGATGTTATTACTGAGTGATGCTGGTGTTGCTGATTAGTAAAACAAGCAAGAGGAAAAAAAGATGATAGATGCATTTATGTTACGGATTGTGGCTTATTCATATCTTCAAAGCCATCAATAGCAACTCTGCAAAGGACAGCAGCTTCACAATTGCCATGGGAATATTAACTTGGCAAAGACCAATGCGATCAACATGAAGCACACCATGAAAGTAGGTACTTCTCTCTTCACAATGTATGTTCCATAATTTGCTATCATTTTCCCTCTCCTAGTATCTAAAATTACATTAGGTAGACATCAAAATTATGAAATATCAAGACAGTGCCAAATTTTTCATGGGACAATGTTTTATCTACATCTAATAAAAGATGTTTTCCAGTAACCAGAAATTACAAACAGGGTGACGTGTGTTCATGTGGATGTGGTTTATCAGTGTATGTTTTCACAATACCAATTTTAATTGTTTCCTTGACTGTGAAGATATAAGAAGTAGGACCCACAAGGAGACCATGGGGAAATGGAGTGTCTTTGGAGGCCAAGAACTCTGAGGTCACCCACTCCCATTTGGATCTACCACATGGGATGGCAGAAGCCCAAGTCCTGCCTTGCAGGATCCAAGGTCATTGGAACAACAACCAGGATCCCTGAGCGGTCCACAGAAACAGAACAGTAAACTTCCTTCGCGACTAGGGAGAGGAGCTTTCTCTGGTCCTTGCCTGCTTCCAACTTTGGGTCCCCACCCTCTCTCGTAATGACCATCAGGATCGCTCCAGAAACCCCTCAAAACAAACAAACTAGAATAGATAGACAGAGAATAACAAGGAAAGCTTAGAAACAGACAGGAAACGGTCAGCGAGGATGCACTTATAACACTGGGTGGGACACAAAGATTAGGTACTCCTCACTGGGGTGTTGAAGATTTCTCTGCACACCCCTCCTAAAAATGTTCACCTAAACTGTTGACATATGTCTTGTTAGAGTTATAGAGTTAGATTTCAAGAAAAACAGCCAGGTCCAGCAAAATCATGCTTCAATGCTATAAACTGCTAAATACTAAAACTAAAATAGACATGAGACAACTGAATGGTAATCTATAGCCATTTTAAGGTGTATAGAACACGGTTGAATATAAACCAAAATAGAAATGTCTATGAGGAGGTCACAGGTTGTGGTTGAGAACCTGCGTTTTCCTATAAACATATTGGTTAATCAATACCATGCCAATTAATGCCACAAAGTTGTAATTGGTTGTAAATATTATGTTGGGGCTTTTACTTGATTGGGATGATACTCTGCTGGCCCTGCTTTCAGACCAGAGATGGTCTCACCAAGAAACTGTTGAACTTACCAGGACAATAAGAAGCTGGACTGTATGCTTGGTAAATACCTCCAATGAAAGAATCTAAACTGAATCTAAACTATGGAAATGCAATAAGGTAGAGCAATCCACCGTGGAGGAAGGGTTTGGGGAGGGATGGGGGGAATCCCAGTGCCTATAAAACTGTGCCACATAATGCAATGTAATTAATAAAAAAATAAGTAAAATAAAAAAAAATACATAATAAACTCTGAAAACAAGAAAAAAAAAAAAAAAAGAAGTAGGGCCCAGTGTGGGAGCTAAAGTCCTTGCCTTACATGCACCTAGATCCCATATGGGTAATGGTTCTTATCCCGGCTGCTTCATGTAAGTTCTAGTTCCCTGCTTGCAACCTGGGAAAGTAGTAAAGGATGGTCCAAAGCCATGCGACCCTGTACCATGGGGGAGACTTAGAAGTAACTCCTGGCTTCGGAACAACTCATCTCTGGCACTTGCGGCTACTTGGGGAGTGAATCAGCTAATGGAATATCTTTTTCTCTGTCTCTCCTTCAATTTGTAAATCTGACCTTGCATTAAAAATAAATAAACCTTAAAATTATATAGGAGGTAATGGGTTTCTTATTGTTTGGTGATTATGTACGTAAGAGAAGTCTCAGCAAAAATATAACGGATTGTTGATTTCCTCCAGTGCTTGAGTATTTTACTGAAAATCATCACAGATACATCTACTGTCACATAAAGCAAACTGCTTGTGACAAAATAAATAGATGTGATGAGAATTAAAAATCATCCCAGAGGGCCCAGCACAATGGCTGAATGGCTAAATCCTCTCCTTATTTGCACCAGGATCCCATATGGCTACCAGTTTGTGTCCCAGCTTTTCTGCTTTCTTTCCAGCACCCCGACTGTAGCCAGGAAAGACAGTACAGAAAGGAAGAAGGCTTTGGGACCCTGCACCCACGTGGGAGACCCAAGAGAATCTACCAGCTTCTGGATTAGCGTTGGTTCAACTCCAGCCACTGCAGCCACTAGCGGAATGCACCAGCAAATGGAAAATCTTTGTCCCTGGATCTCCTTCTGCCTGTAAATCTGCTTTTCCAATACAAATAAATAATGTAAAAACATCATCACAGAGGAGTTGACTAGAATTTAGTAGCTTTTGAACTTGACAAAAAGCATCTTTACAAATGCACATGTTTAAGTCTGAATCCCCATTCTCTCTCTCTACCTGTCATAAATCTCACTACATGCATAAAGTGAAGGCAGAGATAACAGAAGTCAGTGTTTACTCACCGTATGAAATTATTCAGTTAGAACACAAACTACTTCCTACAGAGGAATATATTAGGAAAAAGCTGATACATTCTCAATTCACTTTACAATCACAGGCTTAATGATCTATTTAGGAAGGATATATGTAATAAGTAGGAAAAAAGCCAACTGTTCCTTAGGCATGTAGACAAAGGTTGCAAACAATCATGATGTTCTTCCAAAGATTTACCATAGGCTCAGTATCTGCACTCATATTCCAAATAACACACGGTCAAGCCCATGAAGGGCTTACCCTTGAGGCTTCCAGAAAACCCACTAAACGAGGGATTCTTGTGATTGCTTTGGTAATACAGGAAATAAAATATGGGTTTGGAAACACTGAAGTGACGTTGTTGGAGCTGAGGGAATAAAGCAGCAGTTATTCATTGTCTTGGGAAGGGTATCAAGTCAGCAGAGATATTCTCAGAGAAATAACAACCAACCCAGACCTTTCATGAGTCTAAGATCATAGAGGAAAAGCTCATTGAATTCTAGAATGCTGAAATTCTGTTTAAGGTGTCTGTGCAAATGAGTGTCCAATGGATCTCCTTGATGTGAGACAAGAAGTTATTGGGGTTGGTACAGCCACATAGGTTCTCAAACAAGATGCCTGGTTACACCTAGAGCACCACATGCCTATCAATGAATCAAGAATGATCTAAAGTCTGGGCCAAGCCTGACATTACAGCTTTGGTCCTCTCCTCCAGCTTCTATCATCCTAAGGGAGCAATAAACCTCTCAAAGTTTGAATCTGAAGAACTACTTGACATGGGAGCAATTTTTCAGCTACTCTCAGTATCTGCATCAGTCCTGTGGCCTTTGCGCTTCTGTCAAAGTCCTGTGGTCATGGGCTTCAAATTTTTGGCAGTTCATATCTGCAGCATCACAACTTTCCAAACACATGGATGCAGGAGCTGCCTTCCAGTTCTAAAGACACCTCATAAACTCTTCAATTTGAACTACTTCATCCGATTTGTTTTCATTGATTCATGCATAAACGCCCTCACGGGATACCAGCAGTGGATTTCTGCTGATATTGGATCTATTTATACACTGTGACGCAGCACATACTCAGAGAGCAAGATCTTTGCTCTTAGTGTTTGTATTATCAAGTAAAGGTGGACAGTAATAGTGAATAAGTGCATGAGTAGGGAAATGGTAATTTTAGGCAGTTTTTTATGAAACAAAGGTGTAATTGTTTTGGAGGAAAAGAGCATGGGGGTGTCTGGGAAGATGTTCCTAAACACACATTACCTGTGCTCAGACCCAAAGAATTCCAAAGTGGCTATGTGAAATCTAAAAACAAGTATTCCATCATGAAACTAAACCAAACACCTGGCATGTACAAAAGCGGTGAAGTGGAAAGCTCATTGAACAAAGCGAACAGAGGAAAAGGCCAGGAGACGTACAGCAGTGAAGGATGGAAACCAGCATAGCATGAAATCACGGGAAGACAGGGGCCAGTCACACAGTAATGGAGATTGTGTGCAGACCCCATACTTTACTTAAACTTCAATCGCAAGCTCTGTAAGAATATGTGACTTGGGAGAGCCTTGACCTGCTCTGAGTTTTTAATGAATAACTGCCTTTGTCAGATGATGAATGGATTCGGAGCTGACCAGGGTGTGCCGATTGCAACAGTTCAGGCAAGAGAGGATATTAAAATGACTATTTTGACAGTTGGGAGACTGAAGAGGAGATGAGTCAGGATATATGCGGGCTGCATTGGATTAGATGTCAAAGTGGGGGGGCGGGTGTTAGAATCAGAATTATATCACAGGACTCTGGCTCGATCAGTTACACAGATGAAGATGTCATGTAATAAATCTAGAATGACTGCAGGAAACATGCATGCTTAGTGAGTTGTGGATGGTAAGAAGATGAAAGAAACAGAAGTTTTTGGAAATGCTAAATCTGAACGGCCTGTGGAGCAATGAGAAATCCATGCAGGGGTTTCCATACGTTAGTGGAAACTGCCAGGGAGATCTTTAGCCGATAGGTCTAAAGCCGAATCATCCCTTTCTATAGTGTCTTAACATTAAGAAGACTAAGATGCTTTTTTTGTGATATTCTATAGTACTTAACTTAGTAATAAAGTGGAAGTTAAACATACTATCTCCATTGGAGAAGCTCCCACTAGGAAGATCTTCTGTACTCAACTTCTAAAGCAGAATTGCAGTTTGAGTTTTCTCCCCAGCCAGCTACAGAAGAGCTGTTAGAATAAAAGTCAAAAAAACAAGCATAGTGGTAGGCAATGTTGTTGGGAGGATCAAGCCTCCGCTTAAGACATGCTCATTCCATAGAAGTTCCAATTCAGCTATCCTGATGTGGCTGGGGAAGCAGAGGAAGAAAGCCCTAGTATTTACCTTCCTAGCATCCATTTTAGACTCAGAATGATTTCCAAGTTCCTGACTTTATCATGGTCCTGCCCTGGTTGCCATGGGCATTTGCACAGAGGGAAGCAGTAGATGAAAGATTCTCTTGCTCTCTCTAAAAATAGAGAAGAAAATTTATTTCTAAGGTGTCAAAGGCCCCTTGACACAGTAATTAAGTGGCTTTATGAATAAGACTTAACTCTTTTTTGTCTGTCTTAAGTGCAACTTAGTCACAAGCTTGGAATATTCGTTGACAGCTGCACTGCGTACAGCTGTTGCATCCTACTCTCATAGTGCTATCTTTTCATTCCTTGGGTTTGGAATCTTAAAAGCAAACACATGCTAAGACCTGATATTTTGCTTATGATATGATCTCAAATCTTCCACAAGAATGTCTGGGTCTGGAAGAAATTCCTGTGTGACATAAAGTGGTGTTATTCAGATTTCCTTTCAATGAACCCATCTCAGAAAGGCAAGGTAGTTAGAGGATCTACTGAAGGCGGACCTTCCAATCAGCTACGAGGCCCTGTCAAGGGTCCCGTGCCCTCTGGGCCATGCTTAGTGATGAGCACAGTGGGAACAGTGTTGAGCCATTTCTGAATAACACAGGCCAGTGGGTCAGACTCCCATTGCATGGGAAGCCACTGTCACACTGTCCATGAATTTCTGAGCTGTGCTGCAACTCTCAGGTTCCTTTCCTTCTCTTTCCAGCTCGGCTGTCAGACCTGCACCTGGTCTTAATGCCTCCCCTCTTTATTCTTCCTCGATGTCCTCCCATAAACCTTGTACACACCAAACACAGCCTTTACACCTGCTGCCTATAAGCCCAAGACGCGAGCACTCCGTATCTGTACTCATACTTTTATGCTTGAAAGTATATATGTGCACATGTATTTAAAAAATCATGCAGGGGTTCTTAAGGCGTGGCACAGTATCTGAAAAATGATGGGCATTTAGTAAACACTCCAGACTGTTTTCCTGGGGATGTTTTAAACTTGTATACTTTTTTCCCCCTTTGCCTTTAGTTTATGAAATCTTGCTCAAACGCTAGATGTCCTCATTTTCCCCACACTGCTGAGACTTTTGCACCCTTGCCTCTCTCCCTTGAAGGGGGAATGCCGCGTGGATATGCATGCACATACTTTGACTCAATCCTCTGTCATCCTGCTCCTGCCACTGAACACATCCATGTGTTTGTATTAACTGTGACATTTTCCAGTTACATTTCTATTTCAATGTCTTTTTCTATATTCTATTTCTGTCTTTTGCTGAAGACCACTAATTTTACTTCATTTTCAGAAACTTGCTTTTTGGATGTCCAGCAATCCTACAACATGACATTTGTTGTGTAATCTGAACAATTGACATGTAAAGTATTTATGAAAAATTATGCATACGTTTCAAAATTATTGTGTCCTAAAATGTACTTGGCTTGAAATCTATTTTTTTTTATAATATACCTTTATTTAAGATTAAGTGAGACAAAGAATAACAACAAAGTGGGAGACAGAGAATGTTTAGAAAGAAGTGAAAAAATAGAAATCTCAAGAGAAAGAGAGAGAAATGAGAAAGAGAGACATCTGTCTGAAATACAACACAATGTGAAATGCAGCGTGGTAAATGACAGCGCAGCCCAATATGGTTGCGCCTTATTTTAGTTTTCTAACAATAATTATCTTGCAGATATGTGGTGCACAACTTTGGGAACGTTATTTCTTCAGAGCTATAAATACATCATATGTCAGCCATTTGGGGCTGGTGTTGTACCAGCAGGTTTAAGGGCTTTGTCCATCCTTGTGTCTCAATTTAAGTCCCTCTTGGCATGCTAATTATATTCATGTGAAAGTCTCAGGTATTATTTCAGAGTCGTCTGAAGATGATTATTTTGCTTAAGTCTATTATCTCCTTGGTTTCTTTTCATATTGAGTCATTAATCTACGTTTATATTAAATGACTCTAATTCTGTGCTTAACTCCATCCATTGAATCTTTGATTTCTTTGTATTTAATCAGCAGTATCTACTCTCTATTTGGTTCTCTGTGTTTCTATGCATCCATTCTTTTTGCTCTGCAGTCTTTCCTTATCTCTGACCATCTTTACCAAAAGCTACATAGGGTTTCTGCATGCTATAATGAACATTTTGGCCATCTGATATGCATATTTCTAACTTTTTCATGAACATATGCCATCAATTTTTTACTTGTTTTCGAAGATTTCTCTGTTTTATTTGAAAGGTAGAGTTACCAGGATGTCAAGGCAGAAGCGAAGAGACAGAGAGTGAGGGAGATGTTCCAGCTGCTAGTTTTCTCTCCAAATGGCTTCAATAGCCAGAAGAAGTCCAGGCTGGGGCCAGGAGATGCTTTCAGGTCCTCCACCTGGGTGCAGGGTTCCCAAGAACCTGTGCCTTCCTCTGTTGCATCCCCGCGTGAGTCAACAGTGAGCAGGACCAGAAGGGAAGCAGCTGAGATGCTCACCTGTGTAGGATGCCGATACTGCAGACAATGACATCAGTCACTATGCCACAGCATGGGTCCGTGTCCTCACCTATTTCTCTTTTCCTCTTAAGATTTATTTATTTTTATTAGAAAGGTAAATATATAGAGAGGAGGAGCGACAGAGAGGAAGATTTTCTGTCTGATGGTTTACTCCCCAAGTGACCAAAATAGCTGGAGCTGAGCCAATCTGAAGTCAGGAGCCAGGAGCCTCTTCCAGGTCTCCCATGCAGGGCAGGGTCCCAAGGCTTTGCTCCCATCCTCACTGCATTTCCAGGCCAGAAGCAGGGAGCTGGATGGGAAGAAAGCCACAAGAATTAGAACCGGCACCCATATGGAATCCCTGAACATTCAAGGCAAGGAATTTAGCCTTTAAGCTATTCTGCTGGGCTCATTTTTAATGACTCACTGGTCTATTCTCAAGAATGGCAGGGCCTCTAGCTTCTCACTGAAGTTAAAACTTATCTCAAAGTTTACAGATCAATGATTATGAAGCCAATATCATTTCTTCTCCTTCTTCCTCCTTTCTTCCTCTGGTGTTTCTGTCCCCTCGCTCCTTCCTATCTGGTGTGATAAATGGTTGGACAATTCTTGGTTGGTCAATGAATAATGCACTAGAATCCCAATCACTCATATGTGCCTAGTCCACACTGCATTTAAGAGTGAGGTTGGCAAATCGCATTCACAGTCCAAGTCTGGTCATCACTTTCCACAAGTAGAGTTTCACTGGAACTTTGCAGTTTTGTTGTAAACATAGTTTTCTTTCAATTTTCATTCTAAATATTTATCAAACAATGTGATACAAATTATACACTGCTATAGTGTTTATGATTCCATAATTTAAGTTTTACTGCAGACATTTGAAGTGGAATATCTCTTCATGAGATTATTGTTTATGCCCTTTTTCAATTTTCTTCTTGGAATATCTTCTATTTAATCTTTCTTTTAGTTTATTCAGTAGATGTATTAAGCCTTTAATTACAATCGATGTTAAGTTGTTATCTCAAAAAGCTCAAGATAATACAACGGTGGCCTGAAAAAAATCTCAAGACATTTTCTTCCCCCAACAAAATGTAAAGTGTAATAACATAAATTTGAATGGTAAGAAAAAAAAATCATGAGGACACATCTATGTCCCTTCGTTTATATGTTGTATGAGGCCCATTGATTCTACATAGGTTCAGTTTGGCTGAATATTTTCTTAGAATTTCTGAAAATACTGCTCACAGTTTTGAAAGTGAGAGGGTGATTTATTTTGTGGTTCTCTCACTGGACATTGTTCGTCCATCAGCCATTCACAGCTCCAATCTCACTCTTGCCTCATACACACATACTTCTTGGATTTATCCTCTCTTGCTTCAGTGAGTCGCCTTATCACTTTGCAAGGGAATTCGCAGGGAGGTTGATCAAAAATAGAGAAACTGAGATTCAAACTCTTGCTCATGTGCTGTATCTGTTTCCTGTAGGCAATGGCCTATCCCTCTGCACCATAATACCAGCCCCATGCAATTCTTTGCTAAGATTTCTCTGTGACAATGTGGCAATTTTCCTGAGAGCAAAGCTATCCCACAATACCTTGGGACCTCGTGATGAGAGAGGACAGTTGATTTTCAGAGTCACATTGTCATGACCATCGTGATGAGAGAGGACAGTTGATTTTCAGAGTCACATTGTCATGACCATCGTGATGAGAGAGGACAGTTGATTTTCAGAGAGTCACATTGTCATGACCATTCCACCCAACTGTCAGCTGTGGCTAAAGCTACCATTTAAAATTACTCTCACCTGCTTATGGCTCCAGAAGCCATTGCTTCTTCTACCAAGGTCTCAACCATGAATCTATGTATTTGCATGTCTTGTCACACTCAAGAGACTAAATTGAACTGCACACTGGTTTTAGAGTTGTGTAAACCTAGGCTCATACTTAACAATCTTGTCGAATTAGTACCAATATTTTTATTTGCCAAATCCACAGGCTTTTCTATGTATAAAAAGCAGTAAAGCTTACATTTGCGGAGTGAAGGACTATGCTGTTGTTATAATATAGGAGAAAGCAGTGTGGGTGGGTGGGTGGAGGATCGGGTGGAGCGTGGACGTGGAAATCCCTGAACCTACGGAATTGTATCAAGGAAACAAAAATTAAAACAAAAAAATAAACAGTTGAGAAGTTAGAGGTGTGTATACATCTGCTTATTGTTCTTACCATGCGTAAGTTCTTACCCTAAAAATCTAAATCAGTTTTGCTACTGCCATGTTCTAATCTCAACTTGCAGTAGAATTATCTACTGGTATTGTAACTGCTGACTGGAAACAAGCACATAATCCTCTCTAGATCATTATTATATTCTGATTCTTAAATTGTTCACATAACATTTCATTTTTCAATACTTTGGACTGGATCTTCAATTATCAGAAATATAAAAGGATAAAATGTCTAAAAAGAAAATCAGATTAGAGAATATTCAAATATTGAGCTTATGGCAACTGGTCTTGTAAACACCTGTAATTAATTTGTTCACTAAAATACATGGCAAGCTGAATGATATCACCAGAATGCTGCAAATTGTATAAAAATGTGGACAGATAGTTAAGAACCAGAGAAACATATCAACTGAAAATAACATCTCAAGTGATGGTTTGTACAGCGTATTGAACAGTGAGAAAAGGAAAAATGATTAGCTTCCTAGTAAGTCAAATGGCAGTACTTATTTAAACATAGCAGAAAAGTAACACATAGAACTATAAAATGGCTTTAAGTTCAATAAATGTTAAATGTATCAAATACCACACCCGTATCTTGTCCAAAATTTCTTGTCACTCCAAGTTGATGAAAACAATCCAATATTTTTTTTCTAGAACTATTAGGCAGGGGTATATAAATCAATATATATGAATGAAAAGGGGTCAGAGAAAATAAAACACCTACAGAAAGGAGAGTCACAGTTTCTGGAAGCATACAAGCATTTGACGTTACAAGGCCATGCCACACCTCAGTACCTAGACGGAGCCCAGCATTTGATGTTATAAAGCATCCCAGTAGACTCCTCTTTGTTCTGTCTGACCATACAGCCTTCAGAGCAGTTTGATCAACTTTACAACCAGAAAAAAAAAAAAAAAAAGCCTTTGTCCAGCAGGAGAAGGTAAGAAGAAAGAGAAAGGGGAAATGAATCTGGACCATTTCTTTATAAATTCCAGTTGAATACAGACTGGGCTCTTAAGTCTTTGGTAAAATTCCCTCCTGGCCTGGCAGAACACTTACTTCATTTCATTTTGCCATTTTGTTTAGAGTCTGAATGTGGATTGGTGCTACCTCTCACTTCCTCAGGAGCAGCCACTCTTGCATCGATTCTGACAGTCACATTTCCTCATTGCATCTTGGTGCCTGGCTTACTACTATTCTGCCTTAACTTGGAGTAATTACACCAAGATAAGAACTTAATTTTCTAACAAAAGTTTAAATTTAAATCACACAGTGCAAAGTTTCTAAAATGAAAACCCTAAGAAAAAAATCATGAAATTATGTACATATATTATGTAAAATATATACAAAACAGAAAAAAAAATCTGAAAACTGTCCAGAAAAGACAAAATAAAGCAGAAAAAATGTGCTAAAACAGTCAATAGCACTAGCATTAGATTTAGATATGTAAACAACGCAAAGAACAATAAGCTACTTTTATTTTAAATAACCCATGTTCTAAAGAAGACACTACAATAAAAATTCATAAATACAACTGAAGAGTAGTAAATGATTGTAAATCAAAATATATTCAGCTCAGCCTGAGTTTTTTTTTTTTTTAAGGAAAAATGTATAAGGCTAAAAAAAACACTGAGAAATAGTGTATTGATTTCTGAAGAGTCATACGATTTTTATTATTATTATAGTTTTATGCTACATTATTATCTTCCTTTTTCTACATTTGTCATGACATGATACATTTAGATACTAGAAAGCTAAGCCTATAATGGTGAAATGAATGACTACAGCATTGCAATAACTTAGGACAAATAAAAGGGGTGTTAATAGGGAAGTAAGCAGAGAGAGGGCGAGACAACCCCATAAGTATGTAAATCTGTACAGAGTGAAAAAATAAACACTTCAAAAAAGCATATGTATACACTGTGACAAAAAGTGACTTAAAAAGCATATATTCAGGTACCCATTACAACACAGAAAATTAGTAGTAATTTCTAATATAATGTTGTTTAGCCATAACAAAGGTAACGGAAGGCTTATTTGGAGCTTTCAATTGACTGGGATGATACTCTGCTGGCTCTGTCATCAGACCAGAGAGGGTATACCTAAGAAGCCGTTGAACTTGACGGGACAATAAGATGCTGGACTCTATGTTTGGTATACGCTTGCAATGGGGAAATCTCAACTGAACTTGAGCTGTGGTTATGCAATAAGGTGGAGGAATCCACCATGGTGGGAGGGTTTGGGGAGGGGTGGGGAGAACCCAAGTATCTATGTAACTGTGTCACATAATACAATGTAATTACTGAAGTTAAATAATAAATAATTAAAAAAAAGTGGAAATTAAATATATAATACACAGAATAGAGAAAGGGTGATTCTTTTCAAAAAGGGAAAAATAGTTTCAGGTGTGGTTTCCCAGCATGTTAATCTTCCACATGCACAAATGGCATCTAATAGGGGCCATTTTGACTGTCAAATAAATCAAAAACTGTTTAAAAACTGGTAAAAGATCTTCTAATCAGGAAAAGTGACTCGACTAGCTTGTAGAGTGGAAAATTAGGAAGAAGACTACTCATATTTCCTGAAGTTAAAAATAAAACATTTTGACAAGTATACTGTAGTCAACAGAATAGAATTTTGTCATTGTGTCTAGAATACCAAGAACTAAAAAGGAGATTTGTCTTAGGCACCTTTGGAGTAGATTTTATTTTCCCAGAACAGTTCAAATGGAATAGTAGAGTCAAGCAAAATCTGTAAGCGATCTTTGACTCATAATGTTAGGATCTCAAATGGCATTGGGTGAGTCCCCCTGTCATGGTGAGGCCAGCAGTGTTTAGGGCATCAGTCTACATCACAGTCCTTTCAGGCCAGGTCATCAGATTCTATGGCTGAAGATTCAGTGTCAGCAGAAATGCCAATTTTGGCTTTCAGGAACTGAATTTCACCCAGAACATAGGGGGATAGGAAAATCTAGTCAAAATGTTTATTTTGGGGAACTATTTCAAAATCGTCATTGATGAGGAGCCATGCAGGGATTTAGTTAATTCTAGATGGGTTGGAGGTGTTGGCAGAGGTTGTACCTTATCCCTTCATGAATATGTTGACACACCTACCTTTCCATAAGACACCTGTTCCTGTGCCTCATCTGGGATGCAGAAAGAGGAGATTCCAGAGTGAAACTCTATGTGGAGGCATATAAAAACCCAGAAAATATCACACATGGCAAGACCCCACTCTGGACTTTTTCAATTAATTTATAACAGCATCCCTCATAAAGAGACTGATATGGTGGTGGGGGGCATTGACCACGCTTTGTGGCCCTTGGGTAGCCTTCTGTTTTCCCTTGGAAGCAACTCTCTCCTACATGATGGAGATCTCTGCAGGGAGCGAGCCCCTCTCCTAAACAGAACCCATTCTCACATGTGTGTGACATGTAAGCCTTCACTTCATGTGTAAATGAATTCTCATTTGTGCTGGGGAGCAATATCCCACAGGAAAGATAAAGCAAGTTGGCATGTATGATGAGGAAGTCAGTATTTGACATAGTTGATTTATGACACCTTTGATAAATTAGATGTAATGCGATTTTCCAGGAGAAGACATATTCTACATATTTTAAAATTTTAAATATGAATATCAAAATCATTGAAATTTACAGCATTGGAACCGCCAATAAGATATCAAATGTGAACATTTCGTATAAGAGTGGGTTAATTTATATTTAAATAGATGTGAAAAGTATGAAGTAAACTTGGTTTAGAATTTTTACCTAGTTGATGTTATTTCTTTCTTTTCTGAGGGCATGTTTACAGAGAGAGGGAAAGAAAAAGAGAGAGGATCTCCCATGTGTTGGTTCATTTCCTCAATGGCCACAATTGCCAGAACTGAGCTGATCGGTAAGCAGAGATCTGAGTCTTAAACGGAGCAGTTGGGACTAGAGCTGGCATCCATATGGGGTGCTGGTCCTGCGAGGTGGAGGGTAAGTGTGCTGAGTCACCACACTGGCATATCAGTTACTAGATTGCTAATGAAGAGTTTAAAATAAAAGAAGAAAACCTTGCACAATGTATATTTCCAGAATTGTATACCTTTTTCTTCTTCCAAGATAGAGTTTATTGTCCTATACCAACTTTTAGCAAACTTGTATTTCCACAGAAAACAGTACAAAACCTGGATCAGGTAAGATTTTCTCTATTTTATAATTCAATAAGTTCTTTTTTTGATACAGCTTTGTGAATATGTCCATGTTTACCTATGAAAAATGAGGTGGAGAGAGTAAAAATCAATATATTCATCCATACTCAGTCTATGATTCAAACATCAAAGTAATCTTTTCATCATAACTTTACTTTGAAAAAAGTGTACACCTAGTTTGTTGCTTTTAAGCTACTCTTCTATCATTGACTATGTAACTCAGCTTCCTAAAAAGATTCTGAATTTACTTATCATCTCTGATGGGTGCAGAGAACCAATAATGATATTGATATACAATAGCATCTAACATGATTGGACAGATTGCTGCAGAACTTCAAAGTGAGTCCCAGTCCTGCTCAAAACACTGCAGGCAGGCAGGACTGGGGCCTGAGGACTTAAACCTCCTGCAGCCACCCAGCTGCTGGGGGCCTTGGGATGGTCGCACCTCAAGCTTGGAACACACACGCCTGCTACCACGTACATAAATGTGGTGAGCGGCTCCCAGCGGCCAGTGCGCAATTTGGCGCCAGGCTCTGCCTACTGGCCACCCGCCCAGGGAGTTCTGGAATTTTGGTTCTTTGGTATGCTGCTTGGGTAGCTCCATGCTGAATCCACAATGCTTTGGGGACATGAATCAGTCCTAAAGATTCTCAAGGGCAGTAAATCTTCCTCTGAAGAACCTTTAGTCACTTTTTAATGCAGATTGCCGAACACCAGTTCATTCAAAAGCCAAAATTCTGTGCTTGTCCAGCAGGATGTCCCCATTGCCTAACAGGATGAGGGAGCAGCAGAGGAGTCACAGTAGGCAGGACCATGACATTGACTGGCATTCGAGAACCATACCAGGGGGTAGAATGTGTTGGGGATGTGTGAGCCAAACCCGTGGGAATTCTGACCCCACTGGATGGCTTAGGAGGGCCGGTGGAGACAAGGCAGGAAGCACGACAGGTTATGGGATGTGCTGAGCTGACCCAGAGCAACCACTGGCATGCTTAACACTAGCTGGGAACAGGCCTGGTTGGGGAGCTAGGGGGAGGCCTTGGCTGGGTGGAGTTTCCCACTAAGGGGTGCAGAAGCTGGAAGGGGGCGGAGTTCTGGTCTGGTCACAGTTGTCGTCTCTCTTGGCACAAGTGTGGACTGGGACTTGATGCACTGGGCCAGGTTAAACGGCAGCACAGTTTGGTGTTCTGGAGGACCAGGGTAGATGTGGGACTGACTAGGCTGGGTTTCAACCACAACAGAGCCATATATGAGCTATAGGTGGGTATGGACGAGCCACGGCTGGGCTGAAACTTCCAACAGCAGGAACCAGAATGGGTTGAAGTCCAGTTCAGAAAGGCCGTTGCTCCTGCTGGGGCAAGAGACGAAATGAGCGGTGCTGGTCTATGGACCTGCTGGTATGCGTGAAACCTGACACCTGCAAATTTAGCTGCTTCCTTGCATAACTGAAACTATATCTATGTAATCTATGTAAACACTGCTTGCAAAATGTAAGTACTTATGTATTAACCTAACATAATATATAAAGCATGTACATGAAAGAGAATTCTAAACAAAACATCAGTGAATAGGGAAATGTGTCAAATTTATGACTTAAACATTTCCTGAAATGTTATCTTCCCAACTTTAAATATTCAACACGATCATCAAAATCACAGCAAACATTAGTCATAGGCAGATGGTACGAATTCATAAGAAAATGCAAGGAATAGAACTGTATAAACTTAACATTGAAGATGATTGAAGTACTGCTACCCGGTTTTTAAAGATATTTTTTTTTATAGAACCCATTTTATTTATTTCACATAAATATAGTTATAATATCATAATGATTCTTCCCCCCCTTCCTTCCTCCACAATTCACCCTCCCTACATTCTTCTTTTACTTTTTGTGATTACATATTTTCAATTGCGTTTATAATCACAGGCTTATTCCTCCCCTAAAATGCAATTAAACAGGTGGAAAGAAGAAAGACCACTGTTTTCCGTGCTTTATCAGTTGATGCACGTTTGAGTTGATTCCACATGACAACTTTTGTGAAACAAGCTGCAATAAACATGGGAATACAGATAATTCCTTCATATTCTTCAGGTAAATTCTTAGGAGTAGCATATGGGAGATTAACGCTCATATTTTGAGGAATCTTCATATATCTTTCACAATTGTCATGCTAGTATACATACATACGGATAGAGTACTAGGATACTGTTTCCTCTTCATGGTTCCCATCATCTGTGTGGCCATGTGTGTATGCATGTGTGTGTGTGTTGTTTGGATTTATTTTTTATGTGTGAAGACATTTCCTAGCTTCAAGTAATCCAGTTTGTATAATTTTGCTTGTATTGTCCATCTTTATCATATGTTATCCGAGAAATCCTTGCATGGATCAATGCATTGCAGTATTTCTCCCATTTTTGTCTAGTAATGTTATAGTTTCAGGTCTTAGGTTTACATCTTTGATCAGCCATGAGTTGAGTTTTTTAATAAGATGAAGGTGATGGTGGTCAGGGGGAAGTGACATGATAACTCAATGGCTAAATCCTTGTCTTGCATCTTTTGGAATTTCATATGGGCATTGGTTTGTGTTGTGGCACCTCCACTTCGTATCCATCTCCCTGCTTGTGTGCTGGGAAAGTGGTAGAGGATGGTCCAAACCCTTGGGACCCTGCACCCAGGTGGGACACCCACTAGAAGCTCCTGGTTTCTGGCTTTGGATCAGCTCAGCTCCAGCTGTTGAGGCCACTTAGGTGGTGAATTAGTGTATGGAAGATCCTTCTCTTTGTTTCTTCTTTTCTCTTTCTATCAGTCTTTCCAATAAAAAATAAATAAACATTTAAAATGTAAGGTAGGGATTGTGTTTGTATTTCTGCATGTGGTAACTTAATTTTTCCAATACCACTGTTAAAGACCCTACTTTTTATCCAGGGATTGATTTTAGCTCATTTGTTAATGAATCATTTATTGTGGATGCCACAAAATTCTGTTCTGTTTGATTTCATGTCTAAATTTATACCAGAATCAAGAGATTTTGAATATAATTGCTCTGCAACACATGCTGAATATGGCGTTTCTATGCGTCCAGCTTTATTTTTAACATTTAAGTTTCCTTTATTTGTTTTGTAGCTCCTGTATATCCACAGAAATTTTAGTGTCACTTTTTTTCGATCTGTGATAAACATCCTTGATATTTCGATCGGGGTTCTGTTGAATCTGAATGTATTTTATGCAGTATGAATATTTTAATATTAATACTTCCAAAATGTTGGAAACACACTGAAACACTTAGGAGTAGGCCCTGCCTTCCTAAAAAAGACTCCAAAAGCCTTAGAAATTGAGACCAAAATAATTGGGACCTCATCAAACTAAGAAGCTTCTGTACAGCTAGAGAAACAATCAACAAAGTAAAAAAAAAAACAACCTGCAGAATGAGAGAAGATCTTTGCACACTATATAGGAGATAGAGGGCTGATCTCCAGAATATACAAAGATCTCCAGGGAAACCAAAACACCAGAACAAACAAACTGCTCAAGAAATGGGCACGGGAAATGGGCAGACATTTCACAAAAGAACAAACCCAAATGGCAAACAAGCATATGAAAAAATGCTCAAGTTCCTTGGCAATAAGGGAAATCCAAATGAAGACAACAATGAGGTACCACCTAACTCCAGTAAGGATGGCACACATACATAATACCACCAACACTTGTTGGCGAGGATGTGGGGAAAAGGGAACCCTTCTCCACTGCTGGTGGGACTGCAGACTTGTACACCTCTATGGGAATCAGTTTGGCGAATACTCAAACAACTGAAAATCAACATACCATATGATCCAGCAATAGCACTCCTAGGGATATATCCAAAATATCTCCTACACAAGAAACCAACATGCATGCCTATGTTCATAGCAGCACAATCTACAATCGCAAAAACCTGGAAGCAACCAAAATGCCCATCAATAGAAGAATGGATAAGAAAGCTATGGTTCATATACTCCATGGAATACTACTCAGATATTAAAAAAAAACGAAATGCAGTTCTTTGTGGCCAAATGGGCCTGGCTGGAATCCATCATGCTAAGAGAAATGAACCAATCCCAAAAGGTTAAATACCACATGTTTGCCTTAATCTGAGATGATAAGATGACAACTTGGAAGATAGTACCTGTATATTGTAATATTAGTGCAATCTCTAACAACCTGTATTCAATGCAATAAGATAATGCGATCTAAACTATAAACCAACAATTAATGTCAGAATATTTAAGATCTACATTGAAAAACTGTAAAACCTACTATACCCTCAATATGCTATGTTAATCCTTGATGGGGAGGGAGTGCAGGAAAGTCTTTCAGGACCATAAAAAGAGTGAGGAAAAAGTACAATATAGCCTATCAAGATTAAATCTGGTAATTCATAGAACAACAGACTCAAAGCGGCATTAAGCAATAGTAAAACTACTATACCAATGCATGAGGGGGGAACCGGGTGCAATCCTGACAACCTCTTAACAGGAGGTCATGTGCGTGGAGCAGGGGGGCACTCCAGAGTGGAGCAGGTGGTAAGGAGGAAGCTTGGATCCCAACCATGAAGACTCTCAGACCTTCACCACAAACTATTAATATGAGCAACAAGGACTATATCCCAACTGCCAAGGACGCCACAGAGAATTGGATGCCCTTGGAGGTCGAGTACTCTGAGGTCACCCACCCCCAACTGGAGCTTCCGCAGGGGATGGAAGAAGTCCAAACACTACCGCGCAGAAACCAACGTCATCGGAAAGACAACCAGAAGCCCTGAGTGGTCCGAGCCTGGCTCCACCTCTGGACCCCCACCCTCCCTTGCAATGACCATCAGGATCGCTCCGAAAACTCCTCATATCAAACAAACAATCATACAAACTAAAAAAACCTAAGATAAATAGACAAACAACAAAAAGTAGAGCTTGGAATCTGACAGGAAATAGCTGGCGTGGATTGGCTCATGCCTCGCTGGGTGGGACACAAAGATTAGTCACTCCTCACCATGGTGTTGGGGATTTTCTTGCACACCCTCCCCCAAAAAAATGTTCTGCACCTTAATTGTCGACAAATGCCTTGTTAGAGTTACAAGCCAGTCTAGATTATCCTAAAATCTGCCAAGATCAGCCAAATTATCCTTCAACACAACAAATGGCTAAATACTAAAATGAAATAGACACGAGACAGCTGAATGGTACCTTATAGCCATTTTAAGGTATATAGCAGCCGGTCCTGTATATAAACTAAAATTGAAATGTCAATGAGCTAATCATAGGTTGTGGTTAAGAACGTGCTTTTTTTTTTTTTTTTTAACATACTGATTACTCACAACCATGTCAATTCCATAATGTTGCAAATTGCTGTTGATGTTATATTGGGACTCTTAATTGAATGGGATGATATTCTACCAGCTCTAACTTTGGACCAGAAATAGTCTCTCCAAGAAACTGTTCAACCCATCTGGACAACAAGTAGCTGGATTCTAGGCTTGGTATACGTTTGCAGGGAAAGAATCTTGATTGAATTTGAAGTGTAATACTGCATTTAGGTGGAGGAATCCACCATGGGGGAGGGGCGTGGGGAGGGGTCGGGGGATTCCCAGAGCCTATGAAACTGTCACATAATGCAAAATAATTAATAACAAATAAATAAATAAATAAATAAATATAATGTAGTAAGCTGCTTCAAAAAAAAATTAATCCTTCCAAGCCATGAACTTAGGAGATTTTTTGCCATTTTTGTGTCTATTTATTTAATATTTTGCATTGTTCATTATAGAGATCATACACACACTGGGTAACTTTTATCCCATATTACTGACATATTTAGTAGTTACCTCAAATGGGACAGATATTACAAGTTTATCTTTGGGACTGGATTGTTTGTGAATATAAATTCTACCAATTTTTCTTTTTGTGTGATAATACCTATAACTGTGTTGGACTGTCTTACAAGTGAGCTTCATTAAGGCTCTTTGTAAACACTGTCTCTAATCAGGACCACATGGTATGGTCCTAAGTACAGACACAATTATAAATGGAACTGAATGGAAGATGACTTTCGCTTCCTTTCAAAGGAAGCTCAGTGGAATAGCAACAGCCTCGAGATAGTGTTGGGATATAAGACACTCGTATGCAAAACAACCCCGATTAATTAGAAATGCTCAACACAGACCCTGTGGGTTTCACAAGTAACAGCTAATTAACATGCACTTAAATGTAAAACTGAAACTGAAGTTTTTATGGAGAAACATAATCTAAAATCTGTGCCTTTAAATTGGTTGAGAAACTTTTAGCTCTAACGTTTAGTTCTTAGTAAAGCTGCCTTCCAAAACTGCTCTTTTAAATTACGAAAAACTGATTGATATCTTAGAGTGTGTGTGTGTGTGTTTTCACTCTGAAAATACCAAACTGCTAAGTTCTTTGTCTAATCATGATGATCTCATCTCACAAAATAGATAAAGCTACTAGCAGCTTGAAATGTTTTAGCAAAACATTGTGTTGTGGCACAGTGACCTAAGCTGCTGTCTGCAACGCCTGTGTTCCTTCTCACATCAGCAGTTCCCTGCGTGGTCCACTGTCAGTCATGGTGGCAAAGTGGTGAATAAACAGGCAGACGCCAGATCTCTCCCTCACCTTCTTTTTCTGTCACTCTACATTTTGAACAAATTTGTAAATCTTTAAAAAGGAAAATAAAATATAGCAACAATCATATATGGTTATATATATTTTGATTTTATACAAAACACAGCAAGTCACTGAGTGATCCATAAATCCATGCCTGACAGTATTCAGAGAGGTTTCTTAAGTGATTTGTAATGGAAAGGAGATTTTACTATGACTGTTCTCCATGTACATCAGAAGCGTTATAAAATAGGAGACACAACAAGTTTGTGTTAAAGACAGATGTTTTCTTAGCGACATTTTAAAAGAAGTTTAGAAAAAATTAACAAGTGAAAACACATATATCTACATAATGCAAAATTTGGATTTCTCAATCAGCTTACACAGACTTTTTTTTTTCTAATTTTCTGGACATAATAGTCCAATATCCTTGTAATGAAATCACAGCATCAGTGGTCCTAAATCTCTCAGGAGAGTTATTATTAAAGAGGTTTTCTCTCCTGAGGAGATTCATTGAACTCAACAACATGCACTTTTAGTGAGGTGAGCCTAGGATACCGCACACCGTTGCTGCCCTGATATACAGATATGAAAACATGCACATGCGCATTGACAGAATATGCAACAAAGCAAATTAAGAGTAATCACAAAACTATTGCTAGGACTGGCCAACTTTTTCATCATTTGCACAAATATAAATTCTGAGACTTCTCAGCTTTTTATCTTTCTTGATATTAACTGCCAAACTTGATGCAAACAAATTTATATGTTGGGCCAGTATTGTGTCACAAAAGAATAATCTGTCATTTTCAATAGCAGCACCTTACGCCAAAGTATCAACTCTTGTCCTGGCAGCTCTGTTTCTGATCCAGGTCCCTGATAGTGATGCAAGAATGTGCTACATGATTTTCTCTCTATAAACACTGAGGGTTTCCAATGCTGGATACATTTTTAGCAAACATGTGTTACTTGGTCACTCAGTGTCTACTGCTTCTTTTCCCCTTCTCTCACTCATTTCAATTCAGAAACTGGCTATTCATTCATCCTTCCACTGGGCTTGGGGGTTTTGAGAAAAGTGGGCTCTAGTCTAAGCTCTCAATGAAGGACAAAACCAGCATATTTTTCTGTACATATCTGGGATGGGTAGAGAACCCACACTAAAGGAATATAAGTAAATCCCCTTTCCTGTTTTGAAAGTAATTTGGAAGATACTTCCTCTGCTGTGTATGAACAGTGAAGTTCATTAGCTTAGTTGGCAGTATTTCTGCATTATAATCAACATTACAAGTAGTTTAGGCTGAAGGTAAAAGATGTAACAGAAGGAAAAATAATGCCAGAATGTATACTCAAACACAGTGACAAACTACAAATATTGCCCCTAAGCTAATCTTATCTTGCTTTAGAACTTTCTTTAGAATTTTCTATATGCTTAATTGTATTTCAAGTCACTGAGATTTTCCTAGTCAGTAAGTAGACATGTCTACTTTTTTTTCTTTTAATGACAATACCCCATTTATAGTCTGCTTCTCTAGCTAACTCCAGAGGTCCTGAGAGGGTTAAAGATATGCTATAATTGTGTATGACTTATGTCTCAAATGCTAACATTTCCCAACACACCTCTCCTGGTAATCTTTATTTTGGGTGTCTTCTCATCAAGAGAACCTACCCACATGCCACTTGATTTTGAATTCAGCTCTTTATTTTATCTGGCCAATGAGATGTTGATATTGTGATATAGTCAAGCCTTGGTAATTCACCTGCATATATCTTTTTTTTTAACTCTTGATTCTGTCTCTACCATGGGATTTTGACTGAGTTCCAAAGAAATAAGCAAAGCTACTTCTTTATCTTGATAGATTATTCATGATCAAATATATGAGTAATTTCAGTCAACTGTATCAGAAAAGCCTCTGTGAATTTCAATCAATTGACCTCTGAAGCACCAAGTAACCCACTCAGCACCAGAAACATCATATGCACACACACACACACACACACACACACACACGAGAGAGAGAGAGAGAGAGAGAGAGAGAGAGAGAGAGAGAGAGAGGAAAAATAAGCCATGAGATTGATGGCCTAAACCCTATGGGCCGAGGGACTAAAACTTCAGTCATGTTTTATGGCACTGGAACTTGAGAGTACAGGTGTAAACAATCTTATGACAATAGATTTCTCATGTAGATAATAACACCAATAGTGAACGTGGTCCCAGTGGAAACGCAAACTAAATGATATTACTTTTAGGACCAGATGGTAGGGAAATTCTTATGCAGATGCTTTTCATAAGTTGAAAATGCTTATCATACTTTGAAGCTGCCAGACGTCATGGCTTTGTCTAGCTTACTTTAAAGACTTAGAAGAGGGGGTGTCATGGTGGCTCAACTGGTTGATCCTCTACTTGCAAGAGTTTGTGTACATATACATCGTATGGATGCTAGTTTGTGTTCTGGATGCTCTGCTTCTGATTCAGCTCCAGTTTATCGTCTGTGAAAGCACTGAAAAATGGCCCAAATCTATAGGTCGCTGCACCTATGTTAGGGACGTCAAAGAATCTGCTGGTTTCTGGCTTCACACTGGCTAAGCTCTGGCCATGGCAGCCATTTATGGAATGGAGCAATTGATGAAAGATCTTTCTCTCCCTGTAAATTTGCCACTTTCCAAATAATAAATATATAAATAAAACTTAAAAATAATGCTCAGAAAATTGGACGGTGTTGTGATGCAGCATGCTAAGCCTTCTCCTGTAACTCTGGCATCCCCTATGGGCACTGGTCTGAATCCAGGCTGCTTTGGTTTGATACAACTGCCTACTAATACTTACATGAAGCAGTGCAAAGTGGCCCAATCCCTGGACCCCTGCCATCCAAGTGAGAGAACTAGAGGGAGTTCCTGACTTCTGACTTGGCCCTGCACATGTTTCAAAATATGAACACAGTAACCTATGTTTGGGCAAATATGAAAAAGGCTATTTTCTTTTTTTTGTTGTTGTTTTTTGTTTTTTTCTGTGTCTGTCACCATCTGTTTTTCTTTCTTTTTTTTTTTTTAATTTTATTGTATTGTTGCTGACAATCTTTACATAGTTAATTACGGTAAAAAAAATGTTCAGGGGGTATAGGGAAGTGGGTAATAGTATTGTGTCCATGTTGTTTCCATCATGTATCTGAGGTAAAGAAGGATATGGAGGGAGAAGCCCCACCCGGTTTCCTGCCCACCCCAAGTCCCAGATGTGGGGCATGTTCTGAGATATTTGCTCAAGTGGTGTTAATAGTTCTCCAGTTATGAATCGCTGCCAGTTTCGCTCAATGAGGTCGTCCACTGATTGATATGGTCCATCATAAAGTCTCCATTTACCCCATATTTCACTGCCAACATATAGCTGAGATGAATGACTGACCTGTTCTGTCTTCTGTATTTTCTTGGTTAGAGTTCTGAGTCCAGCAGTTCGATTGGGGAGATCTCCAAAGAAACTTTGAGGTATTCCCAGACCAGATTCTTGTATGTTCTAGCAAGCACAGGGCCTGGCACAGTCCATCACCACAATCAGCTGGTGGTTGCAATTGCTGGGTTAGTTCTGTTTTCAGTCCTGACTTGCACTGGAACCAATGGGTGTTGCAGTCCAGTCTGGTTCTGCCCAGCACATACTCGGCCCTTGCATCAGCCAGTGGGAGCTGCAGCCTAGTTGGGGCGACCCACAATAACCCCTACCAGGCCCGCCCCCTACCCTGGTTTACCAGTATGTATAGCAGTAGACCAGTCTGTCCCCCATCCCATTTGGCTCTTGTACTTGTCAGTGGATATTAAAGCTTAGTTCCATCTAACCAACTCAACCATCCAGCCCTCACAGATGTTGTTGAGTGCCTCTCTGTCTAGCCACCCCAGCCCCCGTCCTAGTTTTCATGCCCTCCCACGGGAATAGTGACCCAAGAGGGGGCAACCCACTATTTCCCTCCCAGGTCTCTCTCACTCCCGGGTTATGCACTCTTTAGGTGGTTCTGTGATTTGACTTGACAGAATTAGTCCCCAATGCCAGCTTCTGCCAGCTGATGCTGCAGCCAAGCCCAAACATCCCTCACCCACTCTAATTTATGCTTGCACCAGTAGGAATAATCAGCACAGCCTGGCTTTTTTTTTAAAGATCTATTTATTTTTTATTCAAAGTCAGATACAGAGAGAAGGAGAGACAGAGAGGAAGATCTTTCGTCTGATGATTCGCTCCCCAAGTGAGCCGCAACGGTCGGTGATGCGCCGATCCGAAGCCGGAAACCAGGAACTTCTTCCAGGTCTCCCACATGGGTGCAGGGTCCAAAAGTTCTAGGGATCCCGGGCGTTCGAGGCGAGGACTTTAGCCATTAGGCCTCGCCGCCGGAGCCCTCATTTGAACTTCTTGAATGAACAATATTCATTGACTTAATAGGCTATTAAAATTCAACTATACAGAAGCATGAATTTAAGATCTAGGAAATGTATTAATTGAAAATAAAAATATAATTTACATAAATAGCAACTAAAGAAGATTAAAGGAATATTTACTAACATGAATTACGTTAAGACGCTCACTTGAGGCTGTTATGTAATGATAAATCATGATCAATTACAAAAATATAATAATTGTAAGTGTAAATGTACCAAATATCATAATTTCAATATATATGAACAAATATTGACAGAATTGAAGGAGAAAACACATGGATATAGAGAAGTTGTGTGAGAATTCAACAGCACACAATTAATGGTGCATGGGACAAACTGAACACCAGGAAGGAAATGAATGACTTACATCATTACCTGTGTGTGTTAGTTCTGAATTTTCTAGCTTATGTCATTGTTCAATCTCCCACGGCTTGCTAGCGCCTTTGTGCCTTGATTATCATAGCTTTTTAGTCAAATGCAAAATGTGCAAGTGTAAGACCTCTGATGAAATGTGTTGTTCTCTGACATGACTGCTTTGGCTAGTCAAGGGTTCTTTTTTTTTTTTTTTTTAAAGATTTATTCATTCTATTACAAAGTCAGATATACAGAGAGGAGAGATAGAGAGGAAGATCTTCCCTCCGATGATTCACTCCCCAAGTGAGCCGCAACGGCCGGTGCGCACCGATCCAAAGCCAGGAACCTGGAACCTCCTCCGGGTCTCCCATGCGGGTGCAGGGTCCCAATGCATTGGACCGTCCTCAACTGCTTTCCCAGGCCACAAACAGGGAGCTGGATGGGAAGTGGAGCTGCCGGCATTAGAACCGGTGCCCATATGGGATCCCGGGGCTTTCAAGGAGAGGACTTTAGCCACTAGGCCACACCGCCGGGCCCTATTCAAGGGTTCTTGAGACATCATGTAGAGATGGGACAGTTGAGACTTTTCTTGGAATGTCCACCTCTTCATATGCCAGAGACAAGTGTAAGGTGAACTTGTGATAGACACGAGAGGCTGACACACTCTTGGGTCAGCAGGCAGAGAGGGCCAGGTGGTCCTCCAAGGAAGAAAAGATGCAACACTAGAATCCTTAGAATAGGTAACATCATCCAAAAGCCGAGACTACTGTGGTCCATGTTGAGCTTTTTGTCAACTTCTCTGTGCAAACCGAGTTCCCCTGGATCTGACCACTGAGTGACCCTGATCTCTGAGCAGGCCCTGTGAATGAACAGACCTGCAATTTCACCACTGAGCATACCTGTGCAAAGCAGGGGATGCTGGCAGCTGCTCCCTGTTAATATCGGGCACCTGCTGCAGGGAAGGCAGCTTTCCAGTAACCTGCTAGTTTTCCAAATGGGGTTGACTTCCTCAGGTCTCAGAATTTCCCCTCTCACTAACTTCAACAATTCCAGATTCTATCACAGAACTGAGCGCGTCATCAGGTATTGTTGGTTAGTTCCTGACTCTGTTCTTATAATTGCCATGTGATGTTTATCCAAGCAAAGTAAGGCCTTACAAAACTTTTTTCTTTCAGTTTCTAAATTACCAGACACAGGTTTCCCAGCAAACCTAGATGTGATATACGGGGTCACCTTGACCTTTCCCATCCTAGTAAAGTGTGTTTCTAAACTGTGGTTGCTAAGGGAAGAAAGAGAAAATAATACATACTCAGTTACAGAGGAAAAGTCTCTTAAAATCATGTATGACACAACTTCTATTTAGTTATTCATACAGGAAGCCCAGTAAAAATAATTTAAGGCACATTAATTCCAATCAGCTGTGCCTACCTCTATGAGAAAGTTGTTACATAAAGAGAACCGTTCCTCTAATTAAATCCAAAAACTCTGCAGCTGTGAAACTATCAAGTTTTACCTGTGCAAGCAATAACTATAAAAGTGACTCTAAATAAAAATATTAACTTTTCCTTCTACACACAATGAAAGTCTTCAAACTTCCATAAAATGAATCAGATCTTCCTGGCTTCCCAAAGCTGATGTGCTGAGTTGAGCAGACTGTCCACCTCAGAAGAAAAACTTCAGAAATGACTGTGCTGGCTCAAACTTCATTCTCTCCTCCCTCGCTCCCTTCCTCCCTCCCTTCCTTCCTTCCCTCCCTCCCTCTCTCCCTCCCTCCTCCTCCCTCCCTTCCTCTTTCCTTCCTTCCTTCCTTCCTTCCTTCCTTCCTTCCTTCCTTCCTTCCTTCCTTCCTTCCTTCCTTCCTTCCTTATTCCTTTCTCTCTTTTAGCAGCTGTTTTTGTACCATTGAGACCATATAGGCATCATGACATCTGGGCCATAGCTTCAGATGGGCGACACCAGCATTTCCTAACCAATTAAGGTTCCACCAATGGGGAACAACTTACCTGTAGGCTCCTGCCCAACAAGGAGGGGTGAAGAAACACTTAAAATCCCAAGACCCTTCCTCAAACATTTGGTGTCCCTCCCTCCCCTTTTGAGAGGCACCCAACTCCTGGCTTTCCCCTTCCTCTCCCTTCCCTGCTCACCTGGTCCCTTCACAAATAAACTTTTCTGTCTACAACAGATTCCCGGCTTTTTTTTTCTACACTAAGCTGAGGAGAGAACCCACTGGGCATTTCTGGTAACACCAAGAGTCCACAAGAAAAAGCAAACAAATGAACAACAACAACTGAAAAAAATACCTTGCCACCTCAGGTTCATCCTTTCTTTTCTCCTATTATTATTTTTTTTAGTCAGTTGTGTTTGTTCTGGCAATTGCATCAAATACAATAAGGTTCATTATAGATGGAGAGTTAAAATTTCATTTTCCAGTTTGAGAAATCTATGTTCAGATCTTTAAGAATAAATTTCATGGCCCTGGTACCATAGCCCAGCAGCTAAAGTCCTCATCTTAAACTCACAGGGATCCCATATGGATGCCTGTTCTAATCCCAGCAGCCCCACCTCCCATCCAGCTCCCTGTTTGTGGCCAGGAAAGCAGTTGAGAACAGCCCAAACCCGTAGGACCCTACACGTATGTGGGAGACCTGGAGGAGGTTCCTCCTGGCTCCTGGCTTCAGATTGGCGTATCTCCAGCTGTGACTGCTTCCGGAATGAACCAGCAGATGGAAGATCTTCCTCTCTGCCTCTCCTTCTCTCTGTATATCTGGGTTTCCAATAGAAATAAAATAAATCTTAAAAAAGAATAAATTTCATAAACTTTCAAATACGCAGGTCTGAAGAGAAGCCTTGGCTGCTACATCCCGACTTGTAAAAAGAGAGAGAAAACCCCTGAATCAGCCGACAGTGCTAGTTTCTGTTAAGTCATCCCCAGGATCTGTGCACAGCTGTTTTGAATCCTGGGCAGTCATCAGGTGCTCCTCTGATTAGGTCCCTGCAAGTTCCAGCTGGCTTGGCAGGTTTCATCCTGTCATGTCAATTTTTCTCCTATCTCCCCAAGGCAGAGTCTCTGTGAGGAAGGTTTATCAAGATGCCCCTTTCCCGGTAGAAAGGCAGCACCTGGTTCCTTGGAGAACTGTACACACTTGGAGGATCACACAGAGACCTTGGCACCTGCCCAGGGCTTCCAGCACTGTACATCCTATCCATAAATGGATAGGTGCTGGGGGATTTGGAGTCCACTCACATGTGTCAAAGTTACTGCACTTTGTAAGGAGACACATGGAAATCTGGACATGTTTTCCAGAGCACCTACACTCATGCCCTTTCGCTCAAGACGACCATGAACAGACAATCTGTGTATATCACACAGTGCAAGTCTATTTCAATCATCAATAATAATAATAACAATAATGGCTATTTCATCTTAGCAAGTTTTATTATTGCCCCTTGTATCCAATTCTAGTACTGAAAATAATTTGACTTCAGCATCCTGCGTGTAATTATGTCTCTACCTGGGTGCCGGCATCACATACAGATTCCAGTTTGTGTCCTGGTTGCTGCACCACCAATCCAACTCCCTGCTACTGGTGTGGAAAGCAGCAGAGAACGGCTCAAGTCGTTGGAATCCTGCATCCATGTGGGGCAACAGAGGAAGCTTCAGGCTCCCAGCTTCAGGCAGATCAGCCCCGCTCTGATAGTAGTGGCCATTTAGGGAGTGAACAAGCAGATGGGAGATTTTTTTCCTGTCTGTAGCTGTCTTTCAAATAAAAACATGTCTTAAAAATAACTATGTTCAGCATCCTTGTGTAAATCTCATTACTTGTCTATTCCAGGATTACAGAAAACTATATGCTACGCTCTAAATAGTGCAAGTTTTCTAACCAATGGTCAGACAGTATAAATTGACCTCAAAACTTCCTAATTGAAGATACAATTTGAATGTGCACATAAAAATAACTATGTGATGTTTCGAAGTTGGTATATTTAATGTATCCACTCATTCCCTCAGCAAAATGTGATAAAAATAAATTACTGAATTGTTGTGCAGTTTAAAACTGATAGCAGTTTAGGACTAAGATATCAGTACTTCTTTGATTTTTACTTGATGTGTATACATTTTTACTCCATCTTGGAGCCAGAAGTCATCATAAATTTTTAAATTTCAATTTTTTTTAACAATTGGCTTTCAACATTTTGTTTCATTTCATTTTGATGTTCTCATCTCCAAATGCTCACAGGAGCCCAGGTTGGGTCACAAAGTCAGGCCTCTGAAACTCAGTCCAGGTTTCCACAGAGGTGGCAGGACACAGGCCCTTGAGCCATCACCAGAAGCTCCCAACTGCTTGGGAACCAGATCTGGACCCAGAACACAAGCCTTCCATCATTGAGCAATGGACCCCAACCAGCACATTGAAACTTTTTTCAGTGTGACAAATACCTGCATCTCTGGAAAAATTCATGCTCTGTATCCTTGGACACTGTGCTCAAATCCATATGTGAATTGCTAATAATAATCCACAATTTAGAGCAAGGTTTTGAGCAAATAGACACATAGCACACACTCATTGATATGCTTTCTCTTCATTTTCCTCAGAGGACAGACTAAACAGTCCTGTAGGAGGAACAAATAAAGGTTTGTCATGACATAATGTTGTTACTTGAGGTGCCTGTGTCTTTTATAACAATGTCTATCTCATGTATCGCTTTGCTTCTGATCCAACTTCTTGCAAATGCACATGTTGGGAGGCATCAAGTGATGGGCCAAGCACCCAGGCCCTGCTACCCCTGAAGGACACCAGATGCAACAGTTGGATCCTGACTTCAGCTGTTCCCACCCAGGCTGTACTCAGCATTCCTGGTGGTCTCATCACCTGGAACCTTTTAATATTGCAATCAGCAGCCCACCTAAATTCACTATTTAAAAATGCAACGGAGCCTGTTCTCAACAGGGAAACCATGAGAGACCAGATACTGTAAAACAAAATACTCTCTCACTTACCTAAATATCAGGGATCTGTCTCTTAGGAGCCTTGGAGCCCTAGGATCTATAACTTTGCAGATAAATCAATAACTCAGTTACAGTGGACACTGAAAGCTGAGGACCCTAAATAAATCTAAAACTCCAAAAAGTGTTACCCTTTTGTCACAAACTAAATATAATGTGTGTGTATATATATATATATATGTGTGTGTGTGTGTGCGTGTGCGTGTGTGTGTATCTCCACAAACTTAGACCAGCACTATTTCTATGGGCTTTGTTCTTTAAGATTTTAAAACAAAAATTTCATTTTTTGTCTGATAATTTTTTTGTTTGCATCTATGAGTTGCCATCTTCAGATGTGCACAGCCACTTTAGAAAGCAAAATGTTAGTACCCCTTAAAGATAGCAACTCTACTCTTGGGTATTTACTAAGTACTGAAGACATTGCTACATAAGATTTGTAATCTAATGTCAGTTAGACATAAGTCCAGGAAACTAGGAAGAAACCAAACACTCATCTCTGGAGCAAATAATGAAAAATTGATGCAAGCACACAATAGAAATCTGTGAGTTCTCCAAGGATAGCAAATGAATGCACGTGGCACTAGACTTGACTTACAACAAGGTGGAGGAATCCACCATGGTGGGAGGGCTTGGGGAGGGGTGGGGAGAACCCAAGTATCTATGTAACTGTGTCACATAATACAATGTAATTACTGAAGTTAAATAATAAATAATTAAAAATAAATAAATAAAAAAAAAATAAAATCTCAAAAAAAAAATATATGGGACACAAGGCTTAGTTTAAAAAGGCCATCCGGGACTTGGTGAAATAGCATAGTGCCTAAATCTTCATCTTGCATGTGCTAGGATCCCATATGGGCACTGGTTCATGTCCCAGCTGCTCTACTTCCCATTTAGCTTCCTGTTTTTGGCCTGGGAAAACAGTCAAGGTTAACCCAAAGCAATGGAACCCTGTATCCATGTAGGAGACACTGAAGGAGCTTTTGGCTCCTGGCTCTGGCTCCTGGCTTTGCAGCAGCTCAGCTCTGGCAGGTGCAGCCACTTGAGAAATGAACCAGTCAATGGATTTTTCCCACTTTCTCTTCCTTTCTCCATGGACCTCACTTTCCAACAAAAATAAGTCTTTAAAAACATGCAAACAGAGTCACAATTTAATTCTATTTTAATGACATCTGAAATGGGCAAAACTAGCAACCCAAAGCAGTTCATTAATGACCAAGGCCAAAAAGAGTGCCCTGTGTATAGGGGCACAGGAAGCCATTTTGGGGGAGGTGGATAGCACTTAAGATGCCAAATTCTATGTTAGATTTCCTGAGTTGAGCCGCTCTCCATGTATCCTGACTCTACCTTACCCACGCAAACCTTGGGTAGAAGTAGTGATGACTTAAGAAGTTACATCTAAGCATACCCAGATGCGCATAGGGAATATGGTAGTCCATTGGGGCCTGCAGAGGATGTCAAGTGCCACAGCAGAGCATGGAGGACAGAACAAATAGCACACCTTTCCCAGCCACTGACTGCAAGTATCTGGGTGAATGGAGACTTTGAGTTAGACTGTGTCAGCCAATGGATCTGGAAGGACTTCCTCATCCTTGGAGCAATGAGATCAACAGCATTTCAGAACTATTGACACCACCTAAGAAGAACCCTCAGAGCATGCTTCACATCGGGGACCTTGGGATGGTATCGGATGGCTCTAGGTTACTGAGGTGGTTAGGATGGAAGGTAAGACTTCTCCCCTACTCCTCTCCACAACCCGTTCCCTGATACATGATGACAAAAAAGAAAGTTGGAAACAAGGGTCTTATCCAATCCTCCTAATCCTTCAAATAGTAAGGCCACATGGGCATGCATCCTTTTCAACTTTGTAAACATATTCAAAAGTAAATCTTTAATTAAGAAAATACATAGAAAAAGAATACATCTACCCAGAGTTGGTTGTAGGCTCTTGGGGATTGAACTAGTACACACACACACACAAACAAAAACAAAAACAATAAAAAAAAGCATAGTCTATGTGTCTCTAGTCTTCCTGAGTAAGTAAATGAAGAAATATTTTGAAAAGAAACTGTTCTGGGTGACCTACTTAGCTATATTACTTAGTACGGGCATAAACTCTTTGGTTTAGTTTATCATGTGTGAGGTAATCCTCAATTAAAGTGACTTTTTAACACTTTTCACAAATCATCAAGAATTTTGTGGAGCTTGCATTTCTGTAACATCAGGACAGTGTCTTATTTGAGGAGTATAATTTGTGAAGTCTGCAAAGAATGACCAAATGTCAAGGTAAGGATGAAGGCCTGGGGGCAGACCCACCACTGTGTGTGTGTGTGTGTGTGTGTGTGTGTGTGTGTGTGTGTGTGTGTATACAAACATGAAAATGAGAAATTTGGCTTTTCCAAATCATCCTCTTCTTTGATCCCATCCATCACTGTTGTAGCACACAGTGGACTGTCTCTCCTGTTAGGATCTTGTTAATCTCTAGCTATAGCCTTCTAATCATACTCTGCCTCCAGTTTTTCTGGTGGCCTCACAGCCTTTCACCTAACTACTAATTCAAGGTCCCTTGGAAAGGCATGTGTACCTTGAATCCCATGAGGTTGGTGCCTCACCGTGTCCTTTAGCTCCTCTTACATCCACTGAGTTCCTGCCCTGTAGCAGAGTCATGCTTGTCCACCTGTAATTGATTCCAGGAGCACCCATTCAACGGTGGCAGGGTAGAGCAGCGCTGTATGGAAGCTTGGGCTCTCCATCCCTTGTCCTGAGATTTGCACAAATCAGACTATGCCAGGAACTGAGGCTGCAGCATCCATGTGGAAAACTGCACGGCATGCCTGCTGCAGTAGTAACTGTGGCAAATCTGATATCTTTAAATAGGTACACAGATCACTGTAACAGTAAGTGAATACTGCTGAACTGATGTGGGACTTTTGGGGTTTACACACTGGGGATGAGATACTATATAGGGTGGCATGGCCTGAATTCATAGGGGTAACAAACATAAGAAATACTGTATATAACACCACATGAAGGAACTTGAGGTAAGCCATGACTTCAGCAAGTTGCAGACTGGCAAGAAAAGCCTGCTATGACCTGGAAACAGGCAGTTTCATGGGAGGAGAGAAGTCCCTCTGTAGAAGTGTTGGGGTCACAGGAATCCTGACAGACTTCATGGCAAAAGCGTACGGACAGATGGAGGAACACATCCACAGGCAGAGACATTGGAGCCACAGAACACTGGCCTGGGATGGAGGGAAGCGGCACCCAAGGAACAGACTTTTGTAGGCACAACAGGTGGAGTCTAGTTAGCCCAGACATGCTGCAGGAAGGAGGAAGACAGACTTGAGAGGATGGGCATGGACTACTCAGAGAAAACTTGAAATGAGAATAGTTAAAGGCTGACATGAACCATAGTTGTATGGGATGGCAATAATGTAGAGATCATGTGGGCTTCAAGAATAAAGACAGGAAACCTGGAATGATAGTGAAAATATGAGCGTGTAGAAATAGGAGCCACACAACATCTTCAAGTACGAGGTATGGAAGCAGTAAGGAGAGCACAGAAAAAGCCACATTGGCCAGTGCTCAGAGGAAGCTTCCAGCATTTAGTGAATACATTATACAAGGATGATAATCATCAATATCAGACTCTTCCTCAATAATTAAAAAGGCATAAAATAGAAATAAAGGTCAGATAATAGCTATTATCAAACATCAGTAAAATGTGTATAATAATAAATATGCAACAGAAACAAATTATGGCCCAACATTGTGGCACTTTGGGTAAAGACATTATCTGCCTGCCAGCTTCCAAGTGTCAGTCTGTGGCCCAGATATCTATTCCACATTCAGTAGAGCTCCCCAGTAATGGCCCAGGAGAGCCAACAGAGTATAAACCAATTTTCAGCCTCCTGAACGCATTTAGGAGACTCAGATGTTCCCCTGTTCCTGACTTTGATCTGAATAAGTGCTGGCCATTTCATCTATTTGTAAAGTAAACCAGCAGATGGAATATCTCTGTCTTTCAAGTAAATGAATACACCCAAAAAAATGATGGAGATGTTAAGTATAGAAGTGAAATTAATAAACCACCAAGGAAAATGTAAGAAAACAAAATTGAAAAAAAATAAATATAATAATTTCACAAATCAAAATATAATTTTAGCAGACTTTATGGTCTTTCCCTAGATGCCTAAATGATTTTCTGGAATATGTAGGGATAAAATTTTGAATACAAAGAAAAATCCGTTATACTCTTAAATCCATTTTGCTAGAAAAAATCACAACATAAAACAAGAAAACTGTCAGTAAATTTACAAAATTTGAGTTAGTTTTTAAAAAATTCTACCAATAAACAAATTTCCACATACAAGATTCAAGGCACAGATTTGTGAACACTGTACATATTTAAAAGAGAAAAGTCATATAACTTTCACAGTTACTTACTGAAAATGAAATAGTAAAATACATTGCATAAATATTTTTTTAATTTTATTTATGAAGCCAGATTATGTCAATTTTCCATGGACCAGGACATGACATTAAAGGACATCTTTTTCATACAAATACAGACATTGTAAACAAAATATCATTATATGAATTAAACTGTATGTTAAAACACGATGATATAACACAAGTGAAATAAAATATGTGAGAAAAGAAAGCATCCCCAAGTAAATCATACAGAATATCAATATATGTTAAGAAACTGCCTATGTTGGTGTTTCAGTGTTTAAAATTATTGAATAAATTCAGGTATCTTCCTATAAAATCCAACTAATGGAAGAAATGAAAATACTCACCTACTGAATGTGTCTAAAATGAGGCAGAAACAAATGTTGAAAGTAACACAGAAAAAATAGAAAAAAAAAGAAAGTAACACAGAATATAAAATGTACATATGTGTGTATAATATATGTTTGTAATGATATAATTATATGAGAGAGAGAGAGGTTTGGGCTTGTATCATGTTGAGATGTCCTTGCATATAAGGCAGTGTGTGTGGGATTTAGCAAATAAAAATATTACTAGACCCAAGATCAATAAATACAATTCACAGAATTACCATACGCCACCAAAAAAGCTGACAGAGATGGTATGCAATAACAAAGGAGGACTGGGAAACAAACACCTACACATAAAATAAACTTAATAGAACTAACCCATATAATAGTATCTGTAAGTAGTTTTGAAATGATACTAAAAGAAAAAAAAAGAAAATCTGATTACATTGAAAAAGTAAGTGGAGAATGTGTCAAGAAGTTAAAAAAGGCACGGGGGAGTATTCCGTGTGCCTTTTGCCTTTCTCCTCAGCGCACAGGACCACTGTGCATCACCTCCCAGACACAGTTTTGGCAGTTTTAAGGCACTTGCCCTGTGTCTCTAGATGCTGGAGTCTCGGGGGGAAGGGGCGGGGAGATGAGCATCAAGGGTGTTCAGGCTCTGTGCATGCCCTTGGGGGGCCAACTCCCGGAGCCTCCGACCCACCACTGTCCCCACCCAACTCACTCAAACCTCAGGTTCTTGCAGTCTGCCTCTTACTCTGGTGGGAACCCTCGCCTGCAGGTGCGTCTCCCGGCGACTGCCTCTGGTGCAGGTCCCGGCGGGTCCCGATGAAACCTGGAGACTGCGGCTGGTGCAGGTCCCGGCGGGGCTTGGCGACCAGGGTGGGCGACAAGCCACTCAAGAAATGGGCACGGGAAATGGGCAAACACTTCAAAAAGGAACAAACCCAAATGGCAAATAAACATATGAAAAAATGCTCAAGTTCCCTGGCAATAAGGGAAATCCAAATTAAAACATCAATGAGGTACCACCTAATGCCAGTAAGACTGGCCCACATGAATAAAAGCACCAACAACACTTGTTGGCGAGGTTGCAGGGAAAAGGGAACCCTACTCCACTGCTGGTGGGGCTGCAGGCTGGTACAGCCTCTATGGAAATCAGTATGGAGAATATTCAAACAACTCAAATTCAACATACCGTATGATCCAGCAATAGCACTCCTAGGAATATATCCAGAACAATTGTTTTATGAGAAACCAACATGCACTCCTATGCTCATAGCAGCACAATCAGTTATTGCAAAAACATGGAAACAACCAAAATGCCCATCAGCAGAGGATTGGATAAGAAAGCTGTGGTTCATCTACTCCATGGAATACTACTCAGCTATTAAAAAACAAAAAAACAAAATGCAGTTCTTTGTGGCCAAATGGGCCAAACTGGAAACTATAATGCTAAGGGAAATGAGCCAATCCCAAAAGGTTAAATACCACATGTTTGCCTTAATTTAAGATGATATGGTGTTATGTATAACATGTTATGTCATAAATGTTATATGTTGTGTATAAACTAAAATTGAAGTGTAGGTGAGGTGGTCACAGAAGGTGGCTGGGAACTCGCATTTACTTTTAACATATTGGTTACTCATTACTATGTCAATTAATTCCATAATGATGTAATTTTTGCTGATGGTATGTTGGAGCTTTCAATTGACTGGGATGATACTCTGCTGGCTCTGTCTTCAGACCAGAGAGGGTATACCTAAGAAGCTGTTGAACTTGACTGGACAATAAGATGCTGGACTCTATGTTTGGTATACGCTTGCAATGGGGGAATCTCAACTGAACTTGAGCTGTGGTTATGCAACAAGGTGGAGGAATCCACCATGGTGGGAGGGTTTGGGGAGGGGTGGGGAGAATCCAAGTACCTATGTAACTGTGTCACATAACACAATGTAATCAATGAAGTAAAAATAATAAATAAAAAAAAAGTGCAAAAAAAAAAGAAGTTAAAAAAGGAAAAGTCCATTAGAAAATCAAAATTAAATGTATTTCCATAAGGCTAAGGGAAATGAGCCAATCCCAAAGGCTAAATACAACATGTTTGCCTTATTTTAAGATGATATGATGTTATGTATAACATGTTATGTTATGTATGTTATATGTTGTGTATAAACTAAAATTGAAATGTCAATGAGGTGGTCACAGAAGGTGGTTAAGAACTCGCATTTACTTTTAACATATTGGTTACTCATTACTATGTCGATTAATTCCATAATGATGTAAATTTTTGCTGATGGTATGTTGGAGCTTTTAATTGATCGGGATGATACTTTGCTGGCTCTGTCTTCAGACCAGAGAGGGTATAACTATGAAGCCATTGAACTTGACTGGACAATAAGATGCTGGACTCTATGTTTGGTATATGCTTGCAAAGGGGGAATCTCAACTGAACTTGAACTGTGGTTATGCAACAAGGTGGAGGAATCTACCATGGCGGGAGGGTTTGGGTAGGGGTGGAGAGAACCCAAGTACCTATGAAACTGTGTCACATAATACAATGTAATCAATGAATTTAAAAAAATAAAATAAAAACTATTTCTGAGTATGAAAAAAAATTATGTGTATTGTAATCTATCAGCCACTCCCTCTCTTCCCTTGCACAACCTTGGTGTCAGGAAGGAACATGATTGGCTGTGTGTTTTGTTCTGCCATGCATGATCCACGGCCATGCAAAATGTCCAATTGGCAGGTACACAGTCACAACATGAAATTCCAACAGATTATCACTTAGAGAGAATGCATGGTAAGAGATGGGCTCTGCTTGCCGAAGTCCCTCTCCAGCTGAGTTCGGAGCTCGGGAAAGGTGCGTGGAGTTGGGGATAAAGAAAGACACAGGTTCGGGCCTTGGGTTTGGGAGCAAGTGGCTCTCCTCACAGTGTGGCGGCTGTGGGGGGTGCCCCTGCCAGGTCAGACGCAATGCTGGGGGCTCACGCCAAAGACACTGCTGCAAGGCAGTGAACGAGTCCTCAGACTCCTCCAGGACCCAAGAGAGCTCTTTCCTCAGGGTAAGTGTGCCATGAGGGAACTTGGGAACTGGGTTAAAATTCCTAGCTCCTCCCAGCTGCTAATATCTGGCAGCTGGGTGAGTTTGGGAGGGGTTCGGGCCTTGGGTTTGGGGGCAAGTGCCTCTCCTAACAGTGTGGCGGCTGTGGGGGTGCCCCTGCTGGGTCAGACCCAATGCTGGGGGCTCACACCAAAGACACTGCCGCAAGGCAGTGAACGAGTCCTCGGCCTCCCCCAGGGTGGCCAGTGCACCATGTGCTGCCAGGCTTTGCCTGCTGGCCACCCGGCCAGGAAGCTCTGGGATATTGGTTGTCTGAATCGCTGCTTAGGTAGCTCCCACTGTGTTTCTGGGATCTCAGTCAATCCTAAACATTCCCAATGGCAGTAAATCTTCCTTTGAAGAAATTGGTAACGGAACAGAATGTATTGGGCAGGACTGAGCAAACCTTAGCCTACAAGCAAAACTAGAAAAAAGCATGGAGCACAGGTCATGCCGAGCCATGCTCTTGTACCTATTGGTCTACTTGAGTCAAGGACACTAAGCCACACTATCTAAGGCAGAGGCCAGGACAAGTGAGGGACTGAGACAAGCTGAGTCAGAGCAACCACTGGCAGGCGCATGATCTACGGCTAGGAACAGGCCCAGTTGGGGACGTAAGGGGACACCTTAACTGGGTTGAGGTTCCCACCAAGGGGCACGTGTGCTGGAATTGGGTTGCGTTCTATCTAAGAAACAGTTGCAATCTCCCGAGGCACTAGTGTGGGCTGGGATTAGATGCGCCAGGCCAGGCCAGACCCCCAACATCATCTGGTGTCCTGGAGAACCAGGGTGGATGTGGGACTGACTAGGCTGGGTCTCAACCCCCTACAGAGCCAGGTGTGAGCTGTATGTGGGTATGGACGAGCCATGGCTGGGCTGAAACATCCGACAACAAGAACCAGAACGGGGTGAAAGCAAGCCAGGAAACGCCACTGCTTCTGCTAGGACATGAGGTGAACTGAGTAGGGCTGGCTCAAGGACCCCCTGGTATGCACAAAATCTGGCATTGGGAGAGGTTCTGATGGAGGAGCCTGGGGAACTCCTCTGGCAGGACACAGTACCTGCAGGTAAGCGCAAGAAGCATGATAGGAAACAGCTCAGAATAGGCCATGGAAAGTCTCCCACTGGCATACATTTGGCATGGGTCGGGGGCAGACCAGGCTGAATCAGTTCATGTCATACACTGGTAAATCCGAACACCAGAACAGAGTGTGGGTCGAGCCGGGCCTGGTTGCGATAAAACCAGTGCACACTATGGAATGCTAGGGTTAGGTTGCCTGTACTGGATTTGACTGCAGCACCCAACCAGCACACGCAAGATCCAGGAAGGGAGGGGCAGAGCCGGCAGGGGGATTAAGGGGCTGGTCCCCTCGCCAGACAGCTACTCCCACTGGAGAGCTTGAGCTGGGATGGGGACAGATTAGACTAAGCAAGGCTGCAACACCTGTGCGCCTAATGTGGACTAGATCAGGGAAAAGCCAGGCTGGGCTGATTATTCCTGCTGGTGCAAGCATAAATTAGAGTAGGTGAGGGATGTTTGGGCTTGGCCACAGCATCAACTGGCAAAAGCTGGCATTGGGGACTAATTCTGTCAAGTCAAATCACAGAACCACCTAAAGAGTGCATAACCCGGGACTGAGAGAGACCTGGGAGGGAAATAGTGGGTTGCCCCCTCTTGGGTCACTATTCCCGTGGGAGGGCATGAAAACTAGGATGGGGGCTGGGGTGGCTAGACAGAGAGGCACTCAACAACATCCGTGAGGGCTGGATGGTTGAGTTGGTTAGATGGAACTAAGCTTTAATATCCACTGACAAGTACAAGAGCCAAATGGGATGGGGGACAGACTGGACTAGTCTGCTATACATACTGGCAAACCAGAGTAGGGGGCAGGCCTGGTGGGGGCTATTTTCTGTCGCCCCGACTAGGCTGCAGCTCTCACTGGTTGATGCAAGGGCCGAGTATGTGCTGGGCAGAACCAGACTGGACTGCAACACCCATTGGTTCCAGTGCAAGTCAGGACTGAAAACAGAACTAACCCAGCAATTGCAACCACCAGCTGATTGTGGTGATGGACTGTGCCGGGCCCTGTGCTTGCTAGAACATACAAGAGTCTGGTCTGGGAATACCTCAAAGTTTCTTTGGAGATCTCCCCAATCGAACTGCTGGACTCAGAACCCTAGCCAGGAAAAGACAGAGGACAGAGCAAGTCAATCAACCACCTCAGCTATATGTTGGCAGTGAAATATGGGGCAAATGGAGACTCTATGATGGACTGTGACAATCAGTGGACGACCTCATCGAGTGAAACTGGCAGCGATTCATAACTGGAGAACTATTAAAACCATTTGAGCAAGGATCTCAGAGTATGCCCCACATCTGGGATTATGGGGGGTGTGAAATTGGGTGGGGCTTCTCTGTCAACATCCCCCTTTACCTCAGATACATGACGGAAACAACATGGACATAATACTATTACCCACTTCCCTATACCCCCTGAACCTTTTTTTTTTTTTTACCATAATTAACTATGTAAAGATTGTCAACAAAAATACAATAAAAAAAATTTTTAGAAAACAAACACTGTATTCATATTCTTCAAAGCAAGCCATTATTCATTCTTCAACAGTAGGCATGGAGCAACAGGCAGGACTCCAAAGCCACAGCACATGTGATTATCTGCTAATTAGTAGCACTTTCCCACCACATTTCTACTTCTACAAGTTACCCATCATTTAATGGGAAAATAGTTTACAAGGGGAAAAATATAAATCTAAAAACAAATTTACAAATATTAAATCCCTCTACAACTATAGACCCTGCAATCCCATGAACAATGAAACAATAATCAAAAGCATTTTTCTTTAATAAAAGCATCCTTAATTCCTCTAGCTAAAAATTATAAAAGCAGCTAAAATAGCTATATTTCCTATGCTCCAAAAAATTGCGAAGACAGCCTAGCCTATAACATAACAATAACTATATATATTGCCATAGCAGTTTCAGCTCTCACTCCCATTACTTGCATTCCCGTGGGCCCACTGGGTGCTACCTGACTGGTCAGGCCCTGGAAAGGAGGCAGATCCGCCTCACCTGTGACCTCCTGGCTTCCTGTTGCCTCCTGGCCTTGAACCAGCCACCATCTTAGGGCAGGGCACTCGTGCAGTGCTCCTAACAGCTCCCCCTTTTTGTTTTAATAAGCAAGAGACCGTGCCTGTCTTGAGTTAGGGCTCTCCTTACCCATCATGGGCTAATTGCATAGTTGTGAACGCGGTGCCTGTCTTAGGTTGGTAAAGCCTTATCGGATACTTACCCATCTTTGACTACCAGTTTAGCATGTTTAACTATACCTGGGGAGAGGCCCCTGCTTCCAGGGCCATCAGGACCTGTCACATAATGGCATTATCTTGCCGATGTCTCAGGCACATAAACCAGACACGCAGGAAGATCACGAGGCACAATAACCCTCCAAAGGACAAAAACCCCCAGCCAATGTCTGTCCCAGTAGACCACAGATTGTAAACCCGGGTGGCATAGATGGTTACAATTTTTCCCAAGCAGCCGGTGTGTAAATTATCAAACAGAACATTCCAAGTCCCATACAAATGAACTGAAAAACTTCTCCATAAATTACCTGCAAATTGGAAACTGAGAGGTCCTCAGATAATATGTCCCCCTGTTCTTAAATCAAGTTCACTCATCAGTTCATAATTAGTAAGCCAGTTCAAACATGTTGGTTAAACTGTTCTTGTGTCTGAAGAACCACAGAGGTCTGTTTAGTCATAGTCACTGATACAACAGTCACCAGGGCCACAATGGCCATGGCGTCAGCAGCGGCAGCTGTAGCTATTGCTGTCACAGTGGCAGCGGTAACCGCGAAGTCGTGCTCTGGTCACAGGAGGACTGACAGGTCTTCTTTAACTGCCGTTGGTCTGGGAAAATAGGTGGGCACGCACATCACCACAGCCAGCGGGTGCTCAGTTGCATTCCAATTTTCTGAAAAAGAGCAATCTGTTCCACAAGTTAAGTGAATCCCTACCTAACTAGCATTGCTAACAAGAAAGACAAAACTCCATGGTGCTTTCGTTACCATGATCAGAAATCAAGCGGGACATTCTGAAGGCTTTGAAACTGGAAATAAACTATGGCAGCTGGGTAAGATCAGCAATTGAGCTATCCTATCCCCGGGGGAAGAGGCCGTTGATTATTGGCTCTCCTTAAGTCTTCTCCCAGGTGTTCCCACTGTGGCACATTAAGGAGGCCCTCTTCTAAGGTGGTCAGAGAGATTTCCGCCAGGCCTTGCCACACAGGGGAGCTGTTCTCTTCACACCTTTGTGTCATCCACACCTACTGCACGGACCCCAGCATCCGCTGATTGACAGATAAAGGTGGTGAGTGACTGAGGTCCTGCTTTCTGTGAATTTTACTCAGCAGGGCACAACATTACCAGTGTAGTGTCACCTGCTGCCAGTGATGGGGGTGTCATGCCCACAGCCCTTGTACCATCACTGCTCAGTGAGTGCAGGAGAGATTCTACACTGTTGGTGCTGCAAGAATGGGACACAGGTCAGCATAAGCTATTGTATGTAGGGTTCATGGGTCACTACATTCTACCTAACAGTTACCTGAATCCCCCGAGTTGTCTACCTCAGAATTCCTCAGTATAGTTCTTCCTGGGGAATGAGTCTGTTTCTCTACTTAATAACACAAGGCCATGGACTTGGTATGTTGGACAGAAAACAGCTCTATCTTAGCTGCAAGTTATGGTACAAATTTTAGGGGTAATAAGTTCTAGCTGGCAGAGACCTGAGATGAGCAGTGCATACAATATGGACTTAGAAAAAGTATGCAGGAGACACTGAGCCAGTATGACTTTTACAGCAGATTCCCTGGAGAGAACTCACTCTGCATGCTCTCACTGAAGCAGGGAGAGATCTGTTGGAGGACTCCCCTTTTAATCTCTGAAAATGGGGATTAAACTTCCACAAAATATTAAGACACAGATCAATAGGATCAAAGATGGAAAAGGACATACAGTGATGGATACTTTTGGCATACGAAGATTAACCAGGAACGAATACAAGCAAATATACACTAAAATGCTGAATGACCTAGATGAAACGGGTAGATTTCTTGACACATGCAATTTACCAAGAATGAATCATGAGGTGTTTGAAAATACAGACTTATAACTGGAATGGATCTTCAATCAGTAATTCAATCTTTCCAACAAATAAAAGCCCAAGACAGAATGTCTTCATGCTGAAATCCACCCAATGTCTCCAGAACAAAACACCCCAATCCTCCAGAAGATCTTCTAAACAATAGAAAGATAGGCAATCCTTCCAAAAATCTTCCCATGAAGCCAACACCTTAATACCAAAGCCAGATAGAGACCCAACAGATAAAGAGAACTACAGACCAGTAATCGTGATGAACATAGATGCAAAACTCCTCAGCAAAATACTAGCTAACAGCATCCATGAATGATTAGACAGATCATTGAGATAGATTCACATGTACAAATCAGTAAAAATCAAGAGGAAATCATCAGATTGGGAGAAAATCTTTGTGTACTACACAACAGATAGTGGAGCAATATCCAGGGTTTACAATGAGCTTCAAAAACTCAACAATACCAAATAAATGACGCTGCAAAGAAATGGGCTAAGGAATGCACGGACAGTTTTCAAAAGAGTGTGAACACAAATGTTTCAGGCTGTTTAGCTATTAAGGTAACTGAAAATCTTTTTTGAGGTTCCCCTGAACTCTAGTGAGAATGACCTATCTCAGAAATTTACTTTAAAAACCTACTGATGTGAATGTAGGGAAAAGTTACCAAACTATACTAGTGCCGTCAAGTTATGGTCATTGGTGAGGGTGTAGGCTGATACAGCCACTGTGGAAGTCAGTATGGAGTGTGTTCAGACAAAATCAGAGTGCATGACCCAACCACAAACTTCTGGGAATGGAGTCAGAGAAAGTGAAACTTGTGTGGGGTAAAGTGACCTGCATCCGTACATTTGAAACAGCAGCATCCGCATTAGTGAAGACATGGAAGCAATCCGGATGTCCATCCAGAAATTATGGTACTTCTATTCCTTGGAATACTACACAGCTCCTGCAAAGCAATGAATTCTACTATTTGTAACAACTAGAGACTATTTTGCCCAATGAAATAAGCTCATCTCAAAAGGGGGAATATTAATAAATTTTCTCAGATATCGGGCAACATTCATACATAATATAAAACAAATAAATGTATATTGGAGAACATGTATGAGGTTTTTTTTTTTTTAAGTTGCTATCTATATAATGGAGACTAGCAAACTGAGAAGGGAAGATAGATTGCAGTGGCTTGCAGTATGCCTCTCCACTCCTGAGTAAGAGAACACCCGCTGAAACAATTAAACATATCTCATCTCAATAACGTAGTGCTACATTTTGTACCTTAGTCTATACCTACAATGCCATGGTGCATGTAAATCGAAGAATTCTAAAGTTTGTTGCTAAGGAACTATACTACTCTAATAATATGCTTTAGAACGGCGTGTTGCGGAAAGTCAGAGGTTAAAGGGGAGGAAAAAGTGGGAATGCGTATATCTAAGGAACTGTATTTACGTCATGGAAAATCACTAAAACAATTTTTTAAATATGAGAAGGATAAAGGGGAAAGATAAAATTGGGATTTCAGAATAGACTCAATGTCGTTGCCTAAAACAAGTAAAAAGTGTTGGCCCTTTTCAATAATGTGTATCAAAACTACTAACTAGGAAGATTTGTTAAACGTGGAGTTATATCAGGTTTCCAAGAACAAAAAGCTGTGAAGATGGTTACCACATAGATTGTTATTCTTGGCTTGAATAAAAAAAAAAAAATCCAAGTCACTGCAAATGTATTCCCAAAACTTCAAGGGACTTCAAACAGCTCTTGGAAATACATGAAAATTCTACATATGGCTTTGAAAAATGTTCACATCAAAATATATTAGTTTTCAACTCAACTTTACAAGAACTTTCTGAAGCACCTCACATAAGGTACAAATTCTCTTGCACATATGAAGCAGCTAGAGAAATGTTTACATCAACTGTACTCATTGGAGCATATGTGGAAACTGCTGAAATACGCACTTCTACAATAGTACTGAGCGAGCAAAGACATCATCATATAACTGAATAAGACGCCACAAAGAGAAGAAATGACTTGAAACACACATGTAAATATGCACAATTATCTAAAATACGATTATAGATAAGAAAATATAATCTGACTGGGATATGCTGTATTATTTCATCACTAAAATGTTGAAAATGTAAGAAATGTATAATTTAAAAATATTACAGAACCAAATGTCTTAAAAAAAGCATGTAGCAAAATTCACTCCTAAAGTTACACATGCAGTGAATGTTATAAAACACATGTAGGGAGTTCCCTTAGTAAGTTTTCTGGTAACGTGTAATTGATTCACTTTAATAATTTTCTCCTAGATTTATCTTGTTCTTTTTATACATCCGTATTCAGACATGAAAGGTATGAAATGTGGTGATTTTAAGCAAAGGAAGATGAAGCACATCTGAGCCTCAAACTTTCAACCATAAGAAGTTGATGTTGGGGCAGAAAATGCTTGTAACGTCCTCCTCTCTGGAAGAAAGACAAAGAACAGGCAGTAGAAAACAGGCTACACTATGCACATACTATCAGAGCAAACCCAATCCCTCCATCACTTGAGCCAAAATGCTAACTTCTTATGATTTTCCCTATGTGCTAAGTGAAGGCAGCCAGTGTTGGCCATGGTAAAGGACATTCCTGCAGTTTCTACAATACTACATGACTAAAAGAAATATGAATTTCCATGAAGATAGACTGTGTAATCAGAGAAAATAGCACCTGTGGTCTCTCTATAAATATTTATTGAAGTTCACACGATATAGGGATGACAATATTCACTGCCTTATGATGTAAGACATGAAAACAGGTCTTACCCTCATTTATAGAGTCGCACATAGACTTACAGGATGCTGAACTCAACAAGTGTCATGTCAGGATCTCCAACTGCCATTACCCACCTGCAGGTTTCTTCAACTTCAGCCCATGCAGTGTTGGTGCTGTTCACTCTTTACAAACCTTAGATCAGAAATGCCGGAGGTGCAAGGTAAAATCATCCAAAGATAAAACAGATATTTTGATGTCACAGATAAGAGAGGAAAGGGAATAGTTTTGAGTTTTAAAAATACATTAATCAGGAGTCCATGCTATCTAGATAAATGCCAGTCGTTTGGCTCCCATTAGTTTATTTAATCCGCATGCCATCTTTAATTGTCAATACTGTCACTTTTAGTCTTTCAGTAGAGAAAATGAGACCATGAGAGGCAATTTATCTTGATATAGGCACTGGTGTCTCTCATAGCCTGCACGAGACGCCACGCAGTCAGCGCAAGGAATGAATATTAACTCCAAAACCAGGCTGCTCAGTATGCAAAGGTTCCAAAAGGATACAGACAGCTGAGCTAGCAATAATCCGTGTGTGTGTGGTTTTTTTTTTTAATGTGAGCTCAGGAGGACTACTCCGGCTGTTAATATTTGAGAATAAACTTTCCTCTCTGTTTTTTTTAGTAACTCCGTATGAGAAATGACAGTTTCTGTCCCTGGGAGCCAGCATCTGCAGGCCACGTTTCAGCAAAGCCAGGGGACACAGCAGGATCCCCACATCACTCAGGCAGAGGAGTCGGCAGGGGACGCACTCCTCACCTGGATGGTGCAGACCAAATGTGTGCCAAGGGGAACCTGGGGGCTCAGATCCTGTGGCTCACAGCGGATTCACCATCTGTTGAGACCAGGCCCCATTACTCACCACTTCCCCGTCAATGCCATTGATGGCTTTTCCAGTAAACAGCTTGCAAGTGTCTGTTACCTATTTTCTGAGTATTTCTAATGTTTGCGATATTCTAGGCATCTCATCCAGAAAAGATTTGTCAAATATTTGATCATCAGATTTGATTCAAGGTTATTTTTTTTTCCTCAAGTACTGAGACCTTTTTTTTTCTCTCAATCTAGCATGATTCAGTTAGATTTGTACTTTTACTGTTCCGTGTAACATTCTTCTTTCTCTTTCCCTCTTGGTCTAAGGTCTTCAGGCATAAAAATGAAAAGCCATTCATTGCAGTTTCAACAAAGCAGAGGAAGTGATTTTAGAGCTAAGAATATTCAAATGAACCAATGAAATCACAAACTTAATGTAGTCCACAGGAGAGAATCAGGAATTCTCTCTCTCTTTCTCTCTCTGCCCTCCTGCCCCATCATTCTATCTCCTTGTTTTCTTTGTGACTCTGCTTCCCTCCTCCCTTCCATTTCTGCCATGATATAGAGAAATGATGTCTCCTTATATCATGGTCCTCCGAGGTGTCCCCATTCCCAGAGACAAGGCGCTGCAGTTTCATTGCCTGGACTATGCATTCTGTATTCCCTCACCAGTTCACAGGGTAAGAGAAACTGCCTACCCCAGCCTTGGGAACAGTTCTTTGTGAATGGATGTGTGGCAGTTTTTGTCCAGCGTAGGGTCATACCACTTTAGAACACAGATCAGGTAAAGCAAGAACATGTGCTCCCTTAATCCCAAAACTTTTGATTTTGTTGGAGGTTCTTATTTTGTGTTGCAAAACTCAGCTTTCTCATTCTGTTCTAACACACACTTTCAAATATGTTGTCATTTCCTAATTCTTACACGAACTGATTTGAAACTAACTAGAAAGTTTTCTCTTATCCATTATCTAAATCCCTACATTACTGACCCTTGTGATCTTCTGTTGGTAGTACATCTGCTATTCATCTATTCTGTTCTATTCCTGCACTATGTGCATATCAGGTTACATTTGCAGACCTTCAATGGCTTTTTAGTTAATATCTCTATCTTCAAATCTTGCTGATCCAGCACATGCTTCATGCTGCCAGTTCAAGAAGAGAGATTTTGACCTTGTATTTGTCAGATAATTTACGATAGGGCAACAGTGAACTTGAAGTCCTCCGTGGAGTCAAGCACATTTGATCCAACCCCAGAGAAGCCCACAGAAAAATTTTTGCTAAGAAATTTTATCTTACCGCTTCTGTTTTCTTTTTTCTTTTGACCAACGTTCTTAGCATTCTTTACAAGTTGTGTCATTTATAATATTTTCATCTGTAATGTTATTTAAAAGTCACATCATATGTAATAAAATTCTTACCTTCTAAGTTAGTTTTTAATGTTGATGCTGATCTTAGCATGTAGCCTAGGCAAGAAGAAATTTTGCTGAATGTATTCAATATATGTTCATTACTTTTCTCATTGAATTTAATGGCCACCTGGTTTTTATTGGATTAATAATTAATAGCATTAATTTTAATCTGTCATACTCTGAAGACTATTTTTACAATCCTGGGCATGAATAAGCAGAGGTGTTAAAATGATTTTTTTATTAGTAAGTACATCAACACTTATAGATGATAAAATTACTCATAAGTTACACATATAAGTTACAAATGAATGTTAATGTTATCCACCAAACTAAAATGAAAGTTTTATTAAAAATTATCTTCAAAGCTATATATCTTGTATGAATTGCACAGTATGATGTGATGTCGAAAATCATGCAGCTTCACCTGAGCGAAGTTTCCAGTATGGGGCTCAGTACAGTGGCTGAATGATCAAATCCTCTCTTTGCAAGCACTGAGATTCCATGTGGGCATCTGTTGGTGTCCCAGCTGCTCCGCATCCCACTCAGTTCCATGCTTGTGGCCTGAGAAAACAGAAGAGGATGATCCACAGCCTTGGGACTCTGCACCCATGTGGGAGACCAGGAAGAAGAGCCTGGCATTGAACCATTTCAATTTCAGCCATTTGGTCACGTGGGAAGTAAACCAGTGGATGAAAGAACTTTCTAGCTCTCCTCTCCATAAATCTGATCTGCCTTTTTAATAAAAATAAATATTTCTTTTTCTTTTTTTATTTTTAATAAATACAACTTTTCCTGGAAAGGAGGATTTACAGAGAGAAAGAAGTGAAAAGAGATTTTCTATCCGTTGGTTCACTCGTAAGTGGCCCCAACGGCAGGAGCTGAGCAAACACCAGGCTATTTTTCACAAAAAGTGGTTAAACCGTTTTGCCCATCCACCAGTGAGTGACTAAAAACTCAAGAGTTTTCCATTTCTTCACTGACACTTGTTTGCTTCCAGGTATTTGTTTCTACTCATCCTGCCAGCATCTGTGACGTGAAATCTCTTGGTTTTGACTTACACTCCTGGAGCATGTATCTTTTTTTATGAGTATCTATTTAAACTCTATTTTTATTTTAATTATTCTTGTCTGTTGACCTGCTGTAATTTTTTTTTAAAGATTTATTTTTATTTTTATTACAAAGTCAGATATACTGAGAGGAGGAGAGATAGAGAGGAAGTGGAGCTGCCGGGATTAGAACCAGCGGCCATATGGGATCAAGGCGAGCACCTTAGCCACTAGGCCACGCTGCCAAACCCAACCTGTTATAATTTTAAGAACTCTACACACAGACCTTTATCAGATATGTGATAGAACTTGCATTTTTTTCAACATATTGGTTACTCAATTAATGCCGTAAGGTTGTAAACTGCTAGTGATGTTATGTCAGGGCTTTTAATTGATCAGGATGATACTCTGCCAGCTCTACCTTCAGACCAGAGATGGTCTCCCCAAGAAACTGTTGAATTTATCTGGACAATAAGATGCTGGACTTTATGCTTGGTAGATGTTTGCAATGAAAGAATCTCAACTGATCTTGAACTGTGGTAATGCAACAAGGTAGAGGAATCCACCATGGGGGGAGAGTTTGGTAAGGGGTGGGCGGAATCCCAGTGCCTATAAAACTGTGTCACATAATGCAATACAATCAATAAAAATAAAAAAAATTGAGTAACAGACATGGAAACATGAAAGAGAAAAATGAAAGATTGGGGTGAAACTCAATCGCTCTCCCCTCCACTCTTCCTGTAGTCTATGGGGAGAAGAATGAATAAACAGGCTATTATCTCCAAAAAAAAAAAAAATCTTCTCTAATTCTGTAGGATAATTAACTATTCTTGGCAAATGATTTGGTTCACAAGAACATTCATTTAAAAAAAATTTCTAATTTATTTTATTTACTTTCTCGTGCTTAATGATGATTTTTTTCCTAAAATATTTCTAGTGTAACTTTACTTTTTTGCCACTTGAATGTTTTTGCGTTACCTTTTAATATACTGCTAGAATTCAGCTGGATTTTTTTTCTTTTGGATAATTTTATTAGCAGATTTTTAAAACAGTTTGCCAGAATAACTGCAAGTGTATGCATTTTATACAAACAGCTGCACATGACAGAGCTGCCAATACTTGGGCTCTCTTCTGCCTTCTACATGCCATTAGCGGAGAGCTTGATCAGAGGAGTAGCAGATGGGTCATGAACCAATGCACGTGGGGGATGCTTGGTTCTTGGCAGTGGCTCCATCCTTTATATCACAATATCAGCCCCACCCACACGCTTTTTATAGGGTCTCATTATATCAGCACTGACAAGTCAGCCTATCAAAATGCCCCAGCACTATTATTTGAATAAAGCATTCTTGCTTAATCACTCTTACTAAAAATCAGTTTGTCATAGGTAATTGAGTTAATTACTTTTTCAGGACAGGTTTGTTGTTGTTGAAAAGAGGACTGTAGTTTATTCAACATAATATTTGATGCTCTGAATCGTATTCATGCAGGTCTTGGTGACAACGTATAAAACTCAACATGCTAAACTTTTTGCAAGTTTCAAGAGTTTGTATAAATGCTTGAGCCCCTGTATAAATAGAAACATGCATAATTACACATATGCACATATATGCATGTATCACAATGTTATAGAAGTTTTAAATGTAAAAAAACAGTAAGAGTTTCTGTTTTTTTTTTTCTTGTTAATATTATTACTACAATTGCACAATACAGTCTTAGGCCCCAGGATTTTCTGTATCCCCAACTTCTCTTCAAAACCCCTGAGCTCCCCTATATTATTACAATAGCATAATTCTTCAGAAACAGTGATAAGTCCATCATTATGGGCATGGACAATTGCAGAGAACTGAGCATCTCATTGTCAAGATATATTGAACAGCGGAAAGATTTAATGTCCTTGTTAGTGAATGGAAGCTGTTAGAGCAGAGCGGTCAGATTGCATTAATTGCCACAGACTCCTCCTTGCTCTACAAGTGTGCTTCCTAGGGCCTGTCAGTGGCCTGTAACTATTTAAGACAGAGCGTCCACAGGCTTGAGTAAAGTTGGCCTGAAGAGTAGGTCAAGTTCCATAAGAAAACAATTGGGATTTAAAACAAGTTTCTTATGACATACACATCTTTTGATATTTTCTTAGAAGAGTTCTTTGAGTACTTCTTCCATCATTAACAACTTCAATATAGAGTCAGGGAAAAAATAGGGTGAAAATATATTTGCGTTGACATCCAGCAGCCTTGATACAGTGAAAGCAAAAATACTGTTCTTTTTATTTGTTTAGAAGTGGTAATTGTAGCTTTCAGGTGGTGTCCAAAAGTAGGCTGTTATCTCTCATGTATACTCTCCTTCTCACAGTAGTCTGCAATTGGATATGGCCTAACATCCAACTTGTGTATCTTGGTCAGGCTTAACACACAAAGGGTCTGATTCTTGCAATAGGAGATCTTGATATATCCAAAGCCAAAGGACTTAAAAGCATGAGATGCTTCCTGCTCCGACTGTGATAGATTAGGGTGCAAGGACAGGGGGGCTCTGCTGACTGATAGTCTGCCCTGCAGACTATATCCATGCTTCACAGATTTTAAGATATTTTACCATTTGATTCTGTTTTCATGTCTTTCTATATATTCTTCTTGGTTACTGTGTTAAGGGTTACTTCAGGAATTGTAACAGTTTTTTAAAATAGGTAAATGCCAAAACCAATTTTGTTCTAATAACAACAAGACAAATTCTTTTCAAATAAAACCCTGACATGTGCTTGCGCTCCTGTTGTCACAAATAAAAATTCACACACTCTTAACTCATCGCTGTTTGATTCATCTTGATACTGGCACAGACACTAAAAACTTGAGTTACGATTGGCAAGATGGTGTATAGAAGTGTAAACTGATGGAGGCAAGATTCCACAGAATAGGAGAGGACACTCTGACAGCAGAGAGATATCCATAGAGTTATGCACATGGGGAAGCAGCAGAGACAACGGAGTGGTATTGCAGTGAACAGACACCCCAGCAGAGATCAGGGAGTGACGATCCAAGCTGCACTTGCAGCCAGGTGAGAATGAAAGTTCGCCAGAAGCTCAGGAAGTGAACACAAGTGAAGACTGCTCATTCTACTGATTTGTTTGATCCAACCACGAGCAGAGACACAGCATCAGACCCCAAGTGGATGGTGCAGCAACAGAGTGGATTTCAAAGCCCAGACTACCACCAGTGCCACACTGAGGGCCATTTTATGAAGGAATGCAAAGGGTTTGAGGACTGGAGGTACAACAGTGAGCTACACATGTGCCAAGCAGGGAGTAAACTCATTTAAGACTCAGTGCATTGTATTATCCCACAGAGAAAGTAATACTGACTTGCTATCTTACATTTCCTACCCATAATAGGTCTGGTTGACCCTAAAACCTAACTGCCAACACATTATGAACTCCACCAGTGCTATGGCAGGCACTATTTGCATAGTGTGGCAAAGGCTATGGGTCTGAAATGACAACAGTGAGGTGCACATGAGCTAAGCTTCGGGCAAAAGTCCCACAGGGAAATGAATATCGACCATGTAATTGCTATGGAATGGGTCCAATCAAAATAGGTCAGGGTGGCCCTCAGACCTAAAGGTCAGCAGGTCCCACCTACATCAGCACCACTGACAACCTAATTATTTAGGATGCTTTGTGTCTCCCTAATCCTGAGAACTGCTTGAACAGTAAAATAGAGAAAGTTTATAGAGACAATGGTGCAGGGATCATAGGATGTGAAGAGTGCTCATCCTAGGCCTGGGGTCAAAGTGACCATGCTAGAAGTGCAACACAAGAACCCATGACTGAAACTTGCTACAGGGAGTAGCAGAAGTGATGACTAGTGAAAAAGCAAGTTAAATCAACTTCTACACTTGTTGTCAACAAAGCATAGAAACCTACTGTAAGGAGAAGAATGAGCTATACATAATGGCAATAACCAAGAGCAAGAGACAGAGGCACAATTCATACTGTTGATGCCTTCCCTGTAAAAGAGTGAAACTCTTTTTTCAACCTCACTGATAATGGAGGAATACATTTAGATAATGTGGAATAAGGGATTTTAATAACTGTTATAATTATTCTTTTCAAGAACAAGAAACACATGCAAAAATGTAAGGAATATATCACAAAAGAAGTAGCTACACTGAAACAAAACCAAGCTGAATTATTGAAAATGAAGAACACAATGGAGAAAATTAAAAATTCATTGGGAAACATAGTTAATAGAATGAGTGAGGCAAAAGTAATAAATTCAGAATTGGAAAATATTTCTCATCACCATGGGGAAATAAATCAGAAAGCTGGAAGTAGAACTGAGTCAAGCCAAAAAAAAAAAAAAAGAGACAGGAATGAAAAGACAGTGTTTAAAGTCAAAATAAAAAGTTACGGGAGTCCCAGAAGGTGCAGAAAGAGAAGTTGTGTTTAAAAAATGTATTCAGTGAAATAATAAAGGAAAACTTCCAAAATCTGGAGAAAGAACTAGAAAACAACATTAAGCAGGGGCACAGAACTCCCAACAGGATTGACCTAAAGTGATCTGGACCACGATACATGATAATCAAGCTCTTTTTAATAGAACATAAGAAAAAGACCCTTAGGGCCTAGCAGCATGGCCTAGTGGCTAAAGTCCTCGCCTCGAACGCCCCAGGATCCCATATGGGTGCTGGTTCTAATCCCGGCAGCTCCACTTCCCATCCAGCTCCCTGCTTGTGGCCTGGGAAAGCAGTCAAGGATGGCCCAGACCATTGCGACCCTGCACCCGTGTGGGAGACTAGAAGAGCTCCTGGGTCCTGGCTTCAGATCGGCACAGGACTGACTGCTGCGGTCACTTGGGGAGTCAACCATCGGACGGAAGATCTTCCTCTCTGTCTCTCCTCCTCTGTGTATATCTGACTTTGTAATGAAAATAAATAAATCTTTAAAAAAAAAAGACCCTTAAATGGCATATGGAAGAATCTCAATCAGACTCACAGCTAACCTCTCAGAGCTATCTCTACAGGCCATAAGATAATGGAGTAACATACTCTAGATTAAAAAAAAGAAAGAAAGAAAGAAAAAGCCAAGAATAACAAACCCAGCAATGTTTTTCTTTGTCTAAAGCTGCACTCAAGTAAAGCACCTTTTCCAGACTTGTGCAACAAATGATAATTAAAAAAAAAAGAAAAAACTTTCTCTCAACAGAGACATGGAATAGCATGTACCAAAATCAAAGATGAATGTAGAGAGCATCCTAGTAAAATGACAACAGAAAACTAAATCAAACAATTAAGAACTCATTGCTAAAATAATAAGAACAAGTTACCACCCATTCATATTAACCTTGAATGAAATTATCTTAAACTTATCAATCTAGCAGCATAGGTTAGTGGACTGAATTAAAGAACCAAATCCATCTACCTGTTGCCTACAGGAGACACATCTCACCAACAAAGATCAATGGGAAGTAAAATTGAAAGGCTAGAAAATATATTTCAGTCTAATGGAAATGATAATTAAGTTAGTATAGGTGTTCATATTTCAGATAATACAGACTTTGATGTGAAGAACATTAAAAGAGAAGAAGGACATCACATTAAACAAACTGGAAAGAGGAGATCATCATAACCAATGTATATGCAACAAATGCCAGGGATATGGCTCCAATACAATAATAGTGGGTGACCAAATTATCTTAACGACATTAATGGATAGATCGACGAGACAGAAACTCAGCATGAAAACATCAGAGCTCACCCAGACACTAGAACAAAGGGACTTATTTGCTTTCTACCAAAGTATTCATCCTCAGATAGAAAATGCACTTTTTTATCACCACATTAGAATTTTGCCAGGATTGACACTGTTATAGGCACAAAACCACCTTCAACAATGTAAAAAAAAATAGAAATTATACCATGCATCTTCTGAGATCATTGGAGTAAGACTGGAGTGAAATAAGAAAATTATGACCATGCCCCAGAAGACATGCAAATACCTGGGAACTGAGCAATATGCTAGTAAATGAAAATGGGTTACAGAAGAAATCAAAGGGGAAACTTAAAAATTTGCTTGAAAAAAAAAGAAGTCACCAACACAACGTATCAAAACATATGGGACACGATCAAGCCAGTGTTAAGAGAAAATCTCAACTCAGTTGATGCCTATGTTAAGATACTAGAAAAGCACCAAGTAAATGAACCAACTGTACATTTAAGGAGCTAACAAAACACCAGCCAAAAAATCACAAAATTAGCACGAAAAAAAGGGAATAATGAAAAAAAGTGAGGAAATGAACCAAATAGAGACCAAAAGAACAATACATAAGATCAATGAATCAAAGATTTGTCCTTTCAGAAAATCGACAAGACAGAATTCCAACTAACCCAACTAATAAAAAAGGAGGAAAATATACAAATCAATTGGATTAGAGACAAAGAAAAAAATAAAACAACAGATACCTAAGAACACACATAGAATTAGGAACTATTACAAGCAACTATAGGTCAAAAATCTGAAGACTTAGAAGAAAAGGACATCAATTTGGATATTATAATCTACCAAAAATTGAATCTGAACACAATTAATAATCTAAATATTCCTGAAAGAATTACTGAGATTGAATCATTGATATTATCCTTCCCAACAAAGAAAAATTCAATGTCAGATAGCCTTACTGGTAGAATCTACCAAACAGTTCAAGAAATTACCCCAATCTTCAAGAAGCTCTTCCCAACAAAATAAAAAGGAGACAATCAGTCAACATGCTTTCTATGAAGTCAATATCACCTTGATACCAGAGGCAGATAAAGACACAACAGAAAAAGTGACCTATAGATCAATAGCCCAAGTAAACATTGACACAATGATCCTCATCAAAATATAAGCCAACAGGATCAAAAACTACACTAGAAAGATTATTCTCTGAGACCAGGTGTGATTTATCCCTGGCATGTAGCAATGGTTTAACATTTCCAAATCAATAAATGTGATACACAACATCAACAAATTGAAAAATAAAAATTATCTTATCATCTCAACAGATTCAGAGAAGACATTTGGCAAAATCCAACACCACTCCATGCAAAGAACCTTTAGCAACACACGCATAGGAAAAATATTTTATTGTACAATCAAAACAATATATGAAAAACCCAATTCCAGCGTAATACTAAAGGTTGAACCATTAGAAATTTTTCCACTAAGAGCTAGATATAGACAAGTATATCCACTTTCACCACTGCTATTCATTATAGTAAATATAGTATTGGAAGTCCTCACCAGAGCTATTAGGCAAGAAAAACAAATTAAGGAATTAAAATTATCCCTGTATGCAGATGACATGTTTCTCTACATAGGAAAACCAAAAGACTCAATCAAGATAACATTGAGATTCATAAGAGAATTTGAAAATGTAGCAGGATATTAATGAACACAAATTGATGCCACTAACATACTCAAATAACTCAAGGGTTGAGAAAGAAATTGTAGGTACAGTCTGTTTTATTGACAGGAATCATAAGTAACTTGGAAGTAATATAATCAAATTATCAATCATTTCAATATGAAGAAACTTAACATGCTTCTGAATCAGCAGGGCCAATACACACTAGTGAGAATAAGTTTAAATGAATAGTACAGTATAATTTCAAAACTGGTGGTAATGGGGCCCGGCGGCGTGGTCTAGCGGTTAAAGTCCTCGCCTTGAAAGCCCCGGGATCCCATATGGGCGCCGGTTCTAATCCCGGAAGCTCCACTTCCCATCCAGCTCCCTGCTTGTGGCCTGGGAAAGCAGTTGAGGACGGCCCAATGCTTTGGGACACTGCACCCGCGTGGGAGACCCGGAGAAGGTTCCAGGTTCCCGGCATCGGATCGGCGCGCATCGGCCCGTTGCGGCTCACTTGGGGAGTGAATCATCGGACGGAAGATCTTCCTCTCTGTCTCTCCTCCTCTCTGTATATCTGGCTGTAATAAAATGAATAAATCTTTAAAAAAAAAAACTGGTGGTAATGAACATTTACTAAGTTGAATCATATACACTTATTGTTGGAGAGTAAAGATAAATTAAACCACTCCAAGAGGTGGTCTGTTGCAAGACTAGGTAACATATGTAATCATACTTTCATTAAATGTTGGTTAACGCCTCTATTGCTTATACATTTGAAATATAGTATGCCCTACAAAGTTTAAATTTGCTGTGCCATCAAAATTTTTCCATTTTGTCAAAATATTTGCAATCCATTATGTTAAAAAGAATGATTTTATCAAGATTTTCAAAACATCATGGAAAATACTACAGCTAAAGATAAAGAATGGAGACCTGTCAACATGCACTAGATTGTAACTCACTTTCTGTAGGTTGTGATAAACTCTAGACCACAACTGACAAAGAGAAACAGACACATGTGACAAACAGGAAGATGACCATGCCCCAACTGCAGGGAAAACCACAAACATGCATGCAGGAGTAGCTGCAGACAAGAGCTCTTAATCACCCCCTCATTTAATGTGGCCCTGCTGATGACAGGGAAGATTATGATTGGCTTTGTTTTGTTATGTAATGGGATTCCACAGCCAATCAGCAGTCACATGGTCACAATAACACGGAATCCTGCAGCATTGCCATTCCAGGAGAAGGTATGGTTACAGATAGGCTTGGCTGAACTGCTGAGCAAGGTGGTGAGCAGTTCAGACGTTGCTGTCTGTGCCCTGTCCTCACCACAGGACCTGCCAGGGTGGAGCTCTGCACTCCAGGGAAGCCAGCAAACAGTGAGTGTATATGGTTGGGTGTCACATGTGTGGGGGTGTGTATTAGTGGAAACATATCAGAAATGTAGTGAGCCCCAGGACTCCCGATGGCCACTTCTAGGATTTACACCTGAGTTCCACGCTGTGACAGTTCCTGCCTGGATCTGTTGTGATCATATTGGTGTGGATTGGGCCAGCACCCCAAATCCAGTTCAGGACATCCCATTCCAGTTCTTTCTAGCAGGCTGTGTCCCATAAGGCCTTTCTAGGCAGAACCTCACCTGCAGCTCTTTTATTCCCTTGTCTCAATCCTACAGTAATTAAAACTAGGACTGTATTGCAAGACAGAGAGGTGTGTATTCTCTTAGCACTTATCTGAGTCCCCTGAGGTTATTACCTTGGGAGTACAGTTCCTATGAAGGACTGAGTCTGTATTGATTGCTAATAACACAATGCCACAGGGTATGTTGAAAAGAAGACAACTTTATTTTAGCACCATGCTATGGTCCAAACTTGAGAGACGCTAAGTTCTGACTGGCAGAGCTGTGGAGCTGTGCTGGGCATAACACCATAGACTCAGAAAGAATGCACAGTAGACACAGAAACAATTTGAGTTTTACAGTGGACCCCTTTACAAAACCCAGTAGCACATGATCTTATCCAGTTTTAAGGCAGAGACCTATCGGTCTGTTAGTGAGTTCCATTTTCTGAGTTCTGATCACATAGAATAAGTGTGCATGGACCATTGAAATGGTATGAAGCAGGTAACTTCTAAGCTGCCCTCCTTTCATATCCTATGTTAGTTGATTGATTGTAGCTCAACAGTTTGGAACTATTTCTGTGATTGCTGAAAAATCCTAATACTTTCTTGGATTAAACAAGATTAGATGAAATGATGGCGCCTATAATCCTGTAATAGGAAATTGATTTTTAAAAATATTTCCTTCCTGTTTTTTACTCTTTAAAGTGTCATATTTTTGTAAGCATTTGGATTTGAAGTATTATATTACAAAAGTCAGAAAAAATGATCTTTATTGAACAACATAGCTTTTTTGAGACCCTCTGAATTTCTTTTTTTAATATATTTTATTATTATTGCTGTTATTTTGTAGTGCAGTTTCATATTCCCTTATCCCCTCCCCAGTTCCCTCCTCCCCATTCCTCTATATCATTACTAACATACAGTTCTTCATACTCAGTCATATGTCCATCATTGCAGGCATGGACAATGGCAGAGAGTCTAGAATCCTATTGTCAAGATATAGTAAACAGTTTCATTGTAAGTCCATCTTTGTCTGGAAGCAGAAATGCATGCCACACCACATCCTCACATCTGAATGTTAGTCTCCATTTCACAGCTACTGTACATCCCCTTACATGAAAAGTCATGTCAGGTGGCTTGATACGCAGGCCAAGCTCTGTTCTATCTTCAGCAGCTATCAGCTAAACTACACGGAAAGTGCTTCCACTTCTCGGCCTTACTAGAGTGCTGGACTCTTGTGAGATCACTCCTAAGCATGCATACTTTATCAATCAGCAAGATGCTTGCTACGAGGATTTTAGGGCCCAAATCTCCCGTAAGTCATTCTGCTCCAGGACCCCAGCCCATGTTCGTCATGCGCTTCTGACAGCTGTAGATCTGTGATTCTGATGTTTCAGCTCAGGGAGAGAGTTCTGCTCACATCCTCACACCAGAGTAACACGCTTTGCCTCTCAGCTGCCTACTCACCCCTTCAAACATTTATATCCCAGGTCTATCTGTACTTACTCCCTAGCATATTTTAAGGACCCTTAAAATAGTTGTTCATGTGCCATTATTATTATTGTGGGAAGGCTAACCTGATGTGTAGAGTTGAAAAGAAAATGGAGTTAACATGGTTAATTGCAATACATTTTCACTTGCAACTTCTGCTTTGCTTGCTTGGCTGTGAAACTATGTGAGCCTGTGGACTAGCAGGTCAGGCCATCTTATATGACCTTCAGCACAGGCTGTCGAGCCACAACAAGCTTTTGTACAGTGACCAATAAAAACACTATGAATGTGCTGTTCAGGGCTGCACTCTGTTAAGAGGTATTGATCCTGGTTCCATGGCTGGCTACCTTATCTCTCATTGTAATCACATCTGTGGTGAGTGTAACATTCTGTTGTTGTTGTTGTCAAGTATGGATGCAACATACGTACTAACAACTTACCAATTGATTATTAATTTTAATTATGCTGCTAGTTTAGCCCCAATAACTACATTGGTTATTTTGCCAGTTCATATCCTGATCCTTTAGTTTCTTGGCATATGTTACCCAAAGCATGTCTGTCTTTATTTTTTTCTTCTCTTTTTAAGATTTACTTATTTTCATTGCAAAGACACATTTACAGAGAGAATAAGAAATAGGGAGAAAGATCTTCCATTTGTTGGTTCCCTTCCCTACTCTCAGCAATGGCCAGGCCTGAGCAGATCTGAAACTAGTATCCAGGAGATTCTTATGGGTCTCCCACATGGGTCCAGGGTCCCAAGGCTTTGAGACTTCCTCTGGTGCTTCCCAGGCAAAAAGCAGCAAGGTGGATGAAAGTGGGGCAGGCAGAGCATGAACTGGTGCCCATGTAGTACGAGTACTCTGGCAGGTAGACGATTAGCCAATGAAACCATCATGTCAGCCTCAATCCGTCTGTTCTTTACACAAATTTAACAGCCTGTCAAAAATCCTGTTGTTCTATGTAGGTATATTTTTGTTTCTGCTGCTTTTCTTCCATTGTCACTTATTTCTTCCTGTTAGAAGGTTTCTATTTTTCTTTTCCTGAATAGATTTTGTTTGGTTAAGTTGATTTGAGATTTCTTTGACCTATATTATCTCTCTATCTGTTTCTTTTCTACATCTAGGCATACTACCAATTTAGGTTATACAAATTAATTTCTTAGCTTGAAAGTTTGCTATTAAACTTTTTATGTTGGAGCATGTGCCAGGCATAGTTTATTAAGCTGTTGCTCATGACACTGGCATTATGTGTGTGCACTGGTTGGAGAACCGACTGCTTTATGTCAAATTTAGATCATTGCTAATGTCCTTGCAAAGACAGTGAAATGTGACCAAATACTTAGGCTCCTGAACCTATATGAGTTACTTGGGAGAAGTATGGGCCTACTAGGTTTGTGGAATGAACCAGTGGATAGAAGACCTCCTCCCTCTGGGTCTCCCTCTCTCTCTCTCTCGGTATCTCTGCCTAACAAATAGACGTTAAAAATCAGAGTTTTTATTTGAATGAGAGGAGGGAGGAGAGGATATACGTGTACATGTTTTCATGTTTGTGTGTGTTTCAATGTACTAGTTTGCTCCCCAAATGTGTATAATGGCCCTAGTCTGGGGCTGAACCTAAAAGCAGGAGACTCCACCAATGTCTCCATGTGGGCAGCAGGAATCTGATCACTTGCAATCACCATTACCTGCCAAGGCCTGCAATTAGCAGTAAGTGAAGTCAGGAGCAGAGCTCAGTACATTGACATGGGCCATGGGCATCATTATCTGTGGTCATGCATCCTAGGACACATCTAAACCACCAGACAAAATGCCTACCTTAGAATGTTCTGAGCCACCCAAGTTGTAAACAGTTCTGACAGCAGATTGTGTAAATTTTCAGTCTTCGTCAGAGTGCTACATTTTAATACCGTTTTGTTCCATTTGGGAATGGATAATACTTCCTCACTTCAATGAGGTAAACCTGTTTGGTAGTTCCACTAGGAGAAATATACGTTGCAAATATGTGTATTGTGAAGCCAATTTTAGGGAGGAAAAGTGCACAGTACATACTACCGGACTCTCCATACCCATCCTTTGATCTACTAATCCATGTAGTGAGTTACACTCTGTAAGATCAGTTTATTTCTGACTGTAGAGAGTTCAACTATAATGAACTAGAAGTCCCAATTGATGGTTGCCATGTAGAAGAAGTATAGTTGGAAAATAATTTGAAGAATATCTGGAAGTCAAGAGAAGTTTAGAAGCAGATTTTGAAAACAACACATCGACTTATTCTCAATTAGCCCAGCAAATTATAAATGAGCATTACTTGGTTGAGTAGAAGTCCTTTAACAAGTTTCACCTGTATGCTCTCCAAATGAATATCCCTGTAGAAGGGATAAATTAATTAATGTGAGGGTGAGATTTCTGACCATCCTTACATCACTTATTTTGATGCACATTTTGATTCATACTAGGTATTCATTTTCCCTACAAGTTTATTTTGCTGGCAGCGACAGCATATTCCCACGCATCTGTGAGACTGTAATAGGCATATTTCATGGAGCACATGTGTGAGTTAGCAGAAAGACCAAGGAATTAATCAGAAGATCTCACATCCACCTATTACAGATATTTTATTATGGAAGGACAAAAGTCCTTGTAGGAAGAAAACTTGCCAAGTAAGATCAAAGAGTTTGCAACAGATCTATATATATATTTTTTATCTATTTTATTGTATTGTTGTTGACAATCTTTACATAGTTAATAATTACAGTTAAAGGAAAAAGAAGAAAAAAAAACAAAAAAAAGGTTCAGGGGGATAGGGAAGTGGGTAATGCTATTACGTCGATATTGTTTTCATCATGTATCTGAGATAAAGGGGGATATTGAGGGAGAAGCCACACCCGGTTTCCCGCCCACCCCAAGTCCCGGATGTGGGGCATGCTCTGAGATATTTGCTCAAGTGGTTTTAATAGTTCTCCAGTTATGAATCACTGCCAGTTTCACTCGATGAGGTCGTCCACTGATTGATATGGTCCATCATAAAGTTTCCGTTTGCCCCATATTTCGCTGCCAACATATAGCTGAGATGAATGATTGTCCTGTTCTGTCTTCTGTCTTTTCTTGGTTAGAGTTCTGAGTCCAGCAGTTCGATTGGGGAGATCTCCAAAGAAACTTTGAGGTATTCCCAGACCAGATTCTTGTATGTTCTAGCAAGCACAGGGCCCGGCACAGTCCATCACCCCGATCAGCTGGTGGTTGCTATTGCTGTGTTGGTTCTATTTTTGGTCCCGAGTTGCACTGGAACCAATGGGTGTTGGAGTCCAGTCTGATTTGGCCCTTACATCAACCAGTGGGAGCTGCAGCCTAGTCGGGGCAACAGAAAATAACCCCCACCAGGCCCGCCCCTTACCCTGGTTTGCCAGTATGTGTAGCAGAAGACCAGTCTGTCCCACATCCCATTTGGCTCTGGTACTTGTCAATGGGTATTAAAGCTTGGTTCTATCTAACCAACTCAACCATCCAGCGCTCACAGGTGTTGTTGAGTCCCTCTCTATCTAGCCACCCCAGCCCCCATCCTAGTTTTCATGCCCTCCCACGGGAATAGTGACCCAAGAAGGGGGGACCCACTATTTCTCTCCCAGGTCTCATTGTCCCGGTTTATGCACTCTTTAGGTGGTCCTGTGATTTGACTTGACAGAATTAGTCCCCAGTGCCAACTTCTGCCAGCTGATGCTGCGGCCCTGATCTAGTCCACATGCGGCGTACAGGTGTTATATCCTTGCTTAGTCGGGTCTGTCCCCATCCCAGCCCATGCTCTCCAGTGGGAGTAGCTGACCGGCGAGGGGACCAGCCCCTTAATCCCCCTGCCAGCTCTGCCCCTCCCTTCCTGGATCTCACATGTGCTGGATGGGTGCTGCATTCATATCCAGTACAGGCAACCACGCCCTGGCATTCCATAATGTGTACTGGTTTTGTCGCAACCAAACCCGGCCCAACCCACACTCTGTTCTGGTGATCGGATTTGCCAGTGTATGACATGAACTGATTCAGCCTGGTCTGCTCCTGACCCATGCAGAATGTATGCCAGTGGGAAACTTTCCATGGCCTATTCTGGGCTGTTTCCTATCATGTTTCTTGCGCTTACCTGCAGGGACTGTGTCCTGCCAGAGGAGTTGCCCAGGCTCCTCCATCAGAACCCCTCCCAATGCCAGATTTTGCACTTGCCAGGGGGTTCTTGAGCCAACCCTACCCAGTTCACCTCCTGTCCTAGCAGGAACAGTGGCTTTTCCTGGCTGGCTTTCACCCCATTCTGGTTCTTGTTGTTGGATGTTTCAGCCCAGCCATGGCTCGTCCATACCCACATACAGCTCACACATGGCTCAGAAGAGGAGTGAGACCCAGCCTAGTCAGTCCCACATCTATCCTAGTTCTCCATAACACCAGATGGTGTTGGAATCTGAACCGGCGTGGTGCATCCAATCCCAGCCCACACTAGTGCCTCGAGTGACTACAACTGTTCCCTGATAGAACGCACCCCCATTCCAGCACATACACTCCTTGGTGGGAGCCTTGTCCCAGTTGTGCTGTCCCCTTACCTCCCAGATTGGGCCTGTTCCTAGCCGTAAATCACGCACCTGCCCGTGGTTGCTCTGAGGACCATTAGGTGCAAGCCTCAAGTTCATTTGGGATTCCTTCATTGCCAGCATTCTGTTTCCTCCATTTTGATTGAAGGGATCCCCAAAGAGACTTTGAGGTGTTCCGACATCAGGTTACTAGCAAGCACAGTGCTTCACGCCCCAAGCACTGTGGGTTCAGGAGGGAGCCTCCCAGCCGGCAGGTCAAAGAGCCAAAAGTCCAAAACTCTCTGGCCGGGCGGCCAGCAGGTGGAGCCTGGCGCCAAATGGCGCACTGGCCGCCCTGGAGCAGCTCCTCATGTGTACGTGGTAGCTACTGTGTGTTCCTAGGCTTGAGGCGTGGCCATCCCAAGGCCCCCCGGCAGGCAGCAAGGTAGCTGCCTGCCGGAGGTTCAAGTCCCTGGCCCCAGTCCCACCCCTCCTGGTTCCTCCCCCCAGCTCCAGCCACATGGCGAGCAGTAGGGGAGGCCCAGACTCGCTACACAGACCCCCGGGACTCACCCAGAAAAGGGGTAGCCATCGCGGTTCCGGCAAATCTGGGAGCAGCTCCCCACGTGTACGTGGTAGCTACTGTGTGTTCCCTGGCTTGGTAGCCAGTTGAACTCAGTGTCAGTAATATGTTGTAACTCTGGGAGTAGGGGCTGAATAAAAACAAAACACATAATTCAGATAACCCTGGAGACCGCCAAGCTTCTCAGTATTTCCAAAATTTGCAGCATTCTGGAGATCTCAGAGAGAGGAAAACATTTTGTTAAACATTTGCTCATCATGCTCATTTTCTTCTGTATCTGGCTTGGTCCAAGGTCTTCAACTGTAAAAAGATGAAGCTCATTTATTGTCTTTTAAGCAAGGTAGAGAGCATGGTTGAGGAGCTACAGGATGATTGGAATAATGAAATTATGATATTAATGGAGTCTACAGGAAAGAATTATAACCAATCTTCACTGTCTCTCCTCTCTCGCTCTGTCTCCCACTCCCTCCCGCATCTCATTCATTCTCCTGTTAATCATTTTCCCTATCACATTGCTTCCCTCTAGTCTTCCCTTTCTGTCTCAGGGAAGATGAGTTCTCTCTAACCTCTGGTCCTTCACGGTGGCCCAGTCTCAGAGTTATGGAGCTACAGGATTTCATTAACTGGACTGTGAATTCTGCATTCCTTCACCAACTCCCAGGACCAGAGGCCTGCTTCTCTCAGGCTGGGGAATATGATGTCCTGTGTGGGCTCAACTCCCTGGTGGACACAGGACTGGACTCCCCCTCAGGCAAAGGAGGTGTTGGGGTACACAACAGATCTGAAGCTACAGGTTACCCAATTCCACTGAATTGCCAATTTATACAACTTTCCCCCAAATTGTGTTTGTTGGACACTATTATTTCATGGGGCATTTCTAAGCTTTCTCCTCATTCTAGTGCATTCTTTCAAATTTGCCATCCATCATTTTGCATAAACAAAATGATTTGAGATGAACTGGAATGCTTTTCTTTTATTCTTTATGTAAAACCCTACATGATTGAGCCTGGTGAAATCTTTTAGGAGCATATCTGCTATTCGTTTCTTATGTCCTACTCCTGCTACACACCCTGATAGACATTTAATTAATCTCTCTGTCATAAAAACTCAGCTCGAAGGCACATTTCACGTTGCCAGTGGAAGAAAAACAGCTTTGGTATTTTTCAGATAATTTACAATAGGGAAACTATGGACTCAGAATAGGCCAAGTGGTGGAGGAACAGAGATTGTGAGAAGTTCCATAAATCCCCAGGTACCCACAGGAACCTAACATCTACTGTGGATTAGAGCACATTTGGTCCAACCTCAGAGGAGCACATGGGGTGAATTTTGGACAAAAATGAACACATTTTATCTTATCATTTCATTATTTTTTCTCCTTTTGGCCAAATTATTAATGTGTTTTAAATGATGTATCATATATAACATTATCAATTGTAAAACTATTTAAAAGTTGTATTATCTATAGTATTAGAATTCTCACCTTCCAAGTTCATTTGAATATAATTACTGTCATTAGCATTTTGCCTGGCAATAGGAGATTTTACTGAATGTATTAATTACATGTTCATTGCTTTTCTCATTGAATTTAATGGACTCCTTTTCCTATTGAATGAATAATTAATGACAATTTATTATTAGGTAAATTAAGACTCATTGATGATAAAACTACCCATAAGTTACCCATATATCTGTTACATGAATTTTAATATTATAAACCTAACTAAAATGAAGGTTTTTAAAATATTTTCAAAGCTATGTGTCAGTTATGAATCAAATTACATAAAGTCATGTGTAAGTAATGCACCTTCACTTTAACAAAATCTCTTTATTATGGACATATTTAATTTCTGTTTTCTTCTTAATGAAAAACAACATCAGACACTACATAAATTATCTGTAACACTAAGCTACAGTCTAAATTAATAAAACAGTTGCACTGGATCTCTGGAAATCTGCACTTCCAATGAAGATAAATAAATCGTTTAAAAATATGAACACATTATCACACAATTGCAAAATTAATTAAATCTAGACTATGATGTCATATAATAAAATTAAGATAATTTTCAAATTTACTTGTAAATTTCAAAATCAATTAGAATGTAAAGAAAATGAACTAACATCTTTCTGAGAGTTGTAGTACAGCCTTAATTATCTTATTTGCCTATCTAGTTCTCAGAGATATGAAAACTTGTCTTATACTGTCACAGGAATGTATCATGAGAGTTTATTATCGGTGGAAAAGAGAAAGGATTTTGTAGTAAATGAAATCACAATATGATGTCCGAAATTGTTTCAGTAGAATGGTTTATATTTCAGACAAAAATTAATTAACTTCATCTTTATGAAATGCACATAATCAATGATATCACTCTATAGTTCTAATAATATGAAAATGACTTATAAAAAAGAATTTTGCATGACAGAGTTGAACTGGAGTTTATGTTAAGACTAGGTGTATTTAACATATCACTGACCAAATGCCTTCTTTTGCAAAATCACAGGAGAAATTCTTAAAGCAACTCACAAGTTACACTATCATCAAACAAATTGAATATGTTTCAGAACAACCATGTTAAAAATATTTTGTACATAAAACACATTTTCTTATGTTCAAAGGCTTTATTTTCATGAAAAAATAGAGCAGAAACATATATTTACCATCTCCTTCATATCATGTGTAAGTGATAATATAAAATGAATACAACTGAGAGGCATCACACACCTCTAACCTTCTGCGACAAGATCTTGTCAGTAACAGACACATACCACTTTCCAGGAGAGCTTTGTTTCTGCCTCATCAATCTGAGATTTTTTGCTGAAATAAAATTTATAACATGAGGTTGATCATTTCAATATAAAACTTAGTGATACCGATTCTAATCCCGGCAGCCCCGCTTCCCATCCAGCTCCCTGCTTGTGGCCTGGGAACACAGTGGAGGACGGCCCAAAGCCTTGGACCCTGCACCTGTGTGAGAGCCTCTGTAGCAGCTCCTGGCTCCTGGCTTCAGACTGATGCAACTCTGGCCATTGTGGCTGCTTAGGGAGTGAATCAAGGGATGGAAAATCTCTGTCTCTCCTCCTCTCCTTTTCAATAAATATAAATAAATCTTTACTAAAAAAAAAAAAAACAGTGCTAGCAAATATATTTACAATATTTACCAACAACCCCTACATCTGTTTCAAGTCAAATTTCTTCACCAGAAAGTTACGAAGTAGTTTTATCCTTTCTTTCCCTCTCCCTTGCCCCAGTAAACACCAGTTAGCTGTCGCTGCAGATTCACTTACTGTAGATATTGTGCATTATGTGAGCCCTTCTGTCTGCTTTCTTTCATTTATCAGAATGTTTGTAAGCACACTCATGTTATAGCAGCTATCAGTACTTCACTCCTTTCTATTGCTAAATAAGGTTTCATTTTTGTAAATATGTACCTTATACATCTAATTTATTTCATTATCCTCTGATGAGTGTTTATGTAGTTTCCACTTTGTAACTAGTGTGGATAACGCTACTCTGTACATTTCTGTTTAGGTATTTGTGTACTTGGGTACATACTAGGGAATGAAATTGCTGGGACAGATGCATTGTTTTTGTTTGATGTAACTCTATACTTTGCAAAATTGAATGTATTGTTCACAGATTATGTTCACGGAGGACTTGATCAGAGAGTGCAAAGCTCCCTCCTCTGTCCCTGTGTCCATGTTGTTAGAATGGATAAACCCTCATGGGTACAGGCTCATCACTAGCTCCAATCCATGCCTGGTGTCAGAGTTCTCTTTGTACTGTGAATCTGAGTTTTGACAAGGCTTGATGCCATGTGTGTACCGTAATGGTACTACAAAATAACCAGAGAATCTGGAAAACTTTGTGTTCACATGCTGATCTCTCCCTGGTCCAGTGTTTAACTTTCTAAGAGAACATCAGACTGCTTTCCACAGAGCGTAAATCATTTTGCACTTCCACCAATGGATGAAGACCTGGTTTTCCACATCTCCACTGTTACTACTGTCTGGGTATTTTTCTTTAGACAATGTAATATCTCTGACATGGAATCTCCTTGTTTTGACTCTGTTACTGCTGGAACCCAAAGAATTTAATTCTGTATTCTTTTTTTTTTAATGATTTTATTTATTTTTACTGGAAAGGCAGATGTACAGAGAGGAGGGGAAACACAGAGTAAGATCCTCCATCTACTGAGTCACTCCCCACAGGCCACAATGTCCAGAGCTAAGTTGATCCAAAGCCAGAGCCAAGAACTTCCTCAGTGTTTCTCCTGTGGGCATGTTACCCACACGGGATGTTAGACACTCAGTCACTAGCTTTATCCATTGCATCGCAACACCATCCCCATCAGTACAGTTTCTCTCTAGTTTCTGCACCAACATTAGCATCTAAGCCAGAATATATTTTATGTTTATCAAATTGCCTCAGCTTTATTGATTGAACAAATCCTGCCTTACTTGAATCACTTTCATTAAAAATCATTTGATATTATCTATATAATTTTATGGCTTTAACTGTTCAGAACACATTGCAATTCTACATAAATTTGAATAATAACATTTCTATTAAGGATGTAATCAGAATTTTGCTATGGCTTGTATTGAATTTGTAGATTCAATTTCAAAAATATTTGATATTATATTGTGAATATATAATTTTATTTATTATTTACTAATTCATTTTAATGTATATTTATCATATATATTTATATTATATCTTCCAACTCATAATTTTTTAGAAGGATATATCAGTTTATTAAATCGGTACCATATTCACAAAGTTTATGTCTGAATATTTAACTCTTTTGTTCTAATAAGTCAGCTTGCATTTACCTGTCCTGTGATGGACTTATATCCTGATGCTGTATGCTAATCCTTGCATTGTTACTGTGTCTTCTGATTGATCTGGGTTAGCAATTTCATGCAGCTAAAAGAAGTTTCATGTGTTCCATTGAGCTCATTGAGCATGATCCAAAATTTGAGACTTAAAGCAGTTAACTTAGACAGATGTAAATCTAGTCCACAGTCTTAAATTAAAGTTTACTCTGACAAAGATTGAAACCTAACAATTCTTTTACATCTAAGTTCTGAAGCTCAAGTATTCAAATTGCTAACCAAACTCATAACCTGCTAGGCTGGGAAAGTTAACTATGTTATGTTTTGTTATTTAGACTTCAAGAAAGAGAAACCTTCCAAGTGCCAGAATGTACATCGAACACCTAATGACTTCTGCCTTCTATCAGGAACCACTAGATGGATCCCCTACAACTGCTGTTACCCAACAGCGCCCCCCTCTCAGCAGGAAGTAATTAAGAACAGATGACGGCGTCCCTTTTCCCTAAAAGCAGCTGGGGTCCATTTCTCTGTTTGGAACTGTAGGAGCTAGATCGGGTAATGGGCAGTTAGGGTCTCTGGTTCCTGGTAAAACTGTCTTGTGTACATGTAACAATGTTAGTGTTATAAGATTCTTGAATGTTAGTATTTTCAACAATACTCGTACATTGTTAAGTATGTCTTTTTGAATTTCACCAGCCAGCTACTCCCCAATATACCATGATATATGTGTCACCCCAGTAAAAGTCCACAATATTTTGGCCAGAGTGATAGAAATCAATCAATACCTCCAGGGACAAAGATCTAGCGCCTTCCTAAATTTCACCAGTTAGCCACCAGTATAATTAAAGTAAATGAGAACCAAGTTCCACCCATGTTGGAAGAAGTTATTCTAAATGGCATTAAACTGGCAGCCTGCATGTTCAAGGAATGGAGCAGGAGCCTTAGAAACCTTGATGGTTGCTGTGCTAGTAGTCGCCATGCTCTTCCTGTACTGCATGCACAAACAGCAGGCCTGGGAGCAAGTTGTCATTGAACAAGCCATGATGGCACTGGCTGTGGAAAATCCAAGTGCTCAAGTTTGACTGAGCATGATGCATTAATAGGTGACCAGAGACGGGTAAGCTCTGACAGGACTGGCGATCAACCTAAGACAGGGACCCCACATGCCCTGGGCGGGACTCCTCAAGGGATAAACTTGTCATGCTGTGTGGCTCCAGTCTTCAAAGAGGCTCATCTAATATAATGAGGCACAGCCTTTGCCGGATAAGCCTTTAGCCAATGACGGGCACCTTTCTGATACCCCGCCAACCTAAGACAGGGAACTCTGGATGACTGGCAGGGTTATATTGCTGGGGAAGCTGGGACATAGGTCTTCAGCTTAATGGATGGACTTAAGGATAATGACCATTTGTTCCTTTTAAGATTATGATTCACCTGATTATGATTGGTTGGATTGCTGTATGGATTTGTGATTTGCTATTGTGCTCTGTTGTCTTCAAGCTTGATTAATAAATACTCCTTAATAAGCGTTAGACATATCTGGTGTGATCTCGCTCGCACCCTGCAACAATATCAACTCTGTTATAGCTCTTTCTCCAGTGAACGGGCGGCTCGCATGGCTCCGACGCGGCCTTTTCCTCCACCAGTGGACAGTTTACAAGTGTCACCAGTCTCCTTTGCATTGGACGGCTCAGTGCGCTCCGGTTCAAACTAGCTATACCTTTCCCTCCACTTAATGGTTTGAGTATCAAATCCTCAACACATTTCTTTGCTACCTCATAGTGTTTATTCTCACCTAAATTGCTTAATTTTATCGACTGATGATCTGGTACCTGGGCTCCAACTGGAGAAGTGCAAAGTTGACAGGAAATTCATCAATGTCTGTGTTAAGGGCAGTCTGGTCTAACCGACAAGCTTTTCGGTGAAGTTTATTCAGGCAGGTCTTGCAAACAGTGTGTGAACAGCCTGAACTGATGGGTCAGTGCACATTCTCATCAGATTCATTATAGCAGATTGGGCAGGGCAGAAGCTCTGTGCATTGAGCTGCCTGTACAGGCACTGGGGAAGCTGGATGCTTGGGTTAGCACTCTAGCAGGTCATTATGTTGCTGTGTAGTGTTTTGTAAGCTAAGGGGGCCCTGGTAGGGTCGTTAAGTGCCGCTCCTGGGAGCCCTGGGATGGAGTGGCTAGGCTCACAGGGACAGCCGCCATTGCAGTGGTCAAGGCCACCACCGGGCCTCCTCCTACTCCTCCCTCCACCTCTTCCTCCTCACCACGGAGGTGGACCTGAGGGACCCCGACCTAGATCTCGCAAGAGACCAACTCACACATTTTTTTTTTCATTAATCTATATTTTAAACAATAACTTTTTGTTTTTACTTTTTTATTTATATACAGGAAACAATGTCACATATTTTATAAACAGAGTTTTAAGAACTTATCGATACTTCCCACTGCTTCTCTTCCTCCTTCTTTTCTTCGTTTTCTATTAATTTTTACACCGATACATTTTCAAATTACCTTGCGACCACTAAGGATTACCCACCACTAAATAAATGACTCACCAAGTTATAGTCAGAACTGTGACTACTCCTCAAATGTACAGACAAGGATGCAAATGTTAGGAATATCTCAAGCTATCAACTTTGTTCATTCATATTACGTTTTTGTGTTCTGTATGTTAGTGGAAACTGGGAGGAATATGGTATCTGTCTTGGAAACTGGCTTGCTTTGATACGAGTAATGGTCTCCAGTTCCATTCACTTAATTGGGAAACACATGATTTCATTTTGTATAGGTGAATAAAGTTCCATCATGTATATAAGACAGTTTCTTTATCCAGGCCTCATTAAAGGACGTTTAAAAACTAAATAATTATCACACCGGCTCTTCCTTGTTCTGTAAGTATGTATTGTAAGGCCTGTCAGTTGCCCGTAGCCATTTAAGACGGAGTCCACAGAGCGGATTCCTTCTGTATAAGTTGGCTTAAAGAGAAGGCCACATTGTCCAAAGCAATAATCCTATTTTTTCTCAGCTTCTTTGTGCTATTTCTTTTTTTGTTTCATTTATATTTATTGGAAAGGCAGTTTTACGAAGAGGAAAAACAGAAAGAAAGATCCTTCATCTGCTAGCTCCCTCCTGCTTTTTCCAGGTCGCCATTGTGGATTCAGGGGCCCAAGGCTTTGGATCATCCTCTACTGTTTCTCTAGGCCACAAGCAGGGAGCTGGATGGGAATGGAACAGCCAGGATACGAACTAGCACCCATGGGGAGTCCTGTGCTTGCTATTGGCTTAGCCAATTGAACTGTCACATAGGGCCCAGTGTCCTTCCAGAAATCATTAGATGATAAAATCAGTATTTTTGAAATCTGTAGAAGTATGCCTCAAGTTGCTAAGATGATAAACAAATTTGCTCACTACAAATGCAGATGCCTGTGTTTTGTGCAGTGAGAAAGAGATTATCCAGGGGAGAGATCTGTGATGTTGAGTTGATTTTAAATATTACAAACATTGTGCAGTGGATCCTTATTATAATGGTTATAGTATTTTAAATTCCACAATAATATTTCCTTCCTTATATTAAGATCCAAATTAAAACACATTTAAACATGGAATCAACTCTTTATAGACTTACATTCAATTATCTATGTGGTATACAGTTTTTCAATTGTTGTTATTCTGATCTTGTTTGTAGAATTCTCTGTTTGCCTTTAAAGACAGCATCATATAATCAGAATCATCATTAGGTCAAAAAAGACACCAGCACAATGGGGCCCAGCACAATGGCCTAGCGGCTAAAGTCCTTGCCTTGAACATGCCTTGGAAACCCATAGGATCACCGGTTCTAATCCCTGCGGCCCTACTTCCCATCCTGCTCCCTACTAGTGGCCTGGGAAAGCAGCAGAGGACAGCCCAAAGCCTTGGGACCCTGCACGCACATGGGAGACCTGGAAAAGACTTCGAGGTCTTGACTTCAGATCAGCTTAGTTCCGGACGTTTCGGCTGCTTGGGGAGTGAATCATCAGACAGAAGATCTTCCTCTCTGTCTCTCCTCTCTGTATATACTTCTGATTTTGCAATAAAATAACTTTAAAAAAAGATGACAGCATGAATACAAATGATTTGTTTGCCTGTGAAGTGAGCAGTAATAGGACCTCGAGTGTGGGACCATCCTAATTCAAAATAGGCTGTCTTGTTGTCATTCATGATTTTCAATGTCCTTTCTTCACACATCACACAGGAGATATTGACATTTTCTGATATCTGCTTAAACCGGGTCCTACTTTGAAGAGCTCAACTCTTTTGGCTCTTAAGCCACATGCTCTCTGCCTTTTAAACAGTGCATGAACTCCAGTTAAGTGCAAGGTGCATTCTAGACGGTTTGCATAGAACAGGTCATTAAATTCCTAACACAACTCAGTGATCCACACATCATTTCCTGTATCACTTTTCCTAGGAAGGAAACACAGAATAGGGAATAGAAAAAATTATTGGAGGTCACAGCGCTGGCTGTTACTAGGTTGGAAATATTTGGCTACAACGCAATGTTCTTTGTATAGAAACATGCCTTTCTTTTCAGGGTAAAATACTTGTAACACAAAATCTTCCATCTCAACTGTTTTTTAGTGTACAATTTTGTGATATGAAAGGTTTTAATATTGTGCTGATATTATTAGCATTCCACTTTCTATTGTTTATCTTGCAAATTAAACAGTTTATTTTCATCCATTAGGACATAGCAACGACCATTTCACTCAGTCTCTAATTTTTACCAAATCAACCACTTCCTACAACTAAAACAACACAACTATTTCCCTTGTATAATTGGTGTGTTTTACTTAGTACAATACACTGAAGGTACAGTTATGTGGTAGAATCCCATTTGTGTTTATGACCGAGCTATTTTCCACTACTTGTATATGCCAAGTTTTGAGTATTCATCCATTTGACTTGTTTACATGATCAGTGTTAGTTCTTCAAATTTTGATGAATTTGCCAATGAAGCCTGGTGTCTAGGATATTTCTTTGACAAGGGGTTTTCAAAGACAAATGTAATATCTTTACTAATTATAGGAGCATTTCGATGTTTTAAATAGTCTTAGTAGGTTTTGTGTCCTCAGGATTTTTTCCCATTTAGACTCATTTATACAATTTGTTGGTTTATAATTACTCACTGCATTCTTTTATAATCCTTTTTAATTCAGTCTACAGAATCATAAGTGATGGATCATCTTTAATTTCTAATATAAAAATTGGCATCTTATTTGTTCTTAGCCAGAGCTAAAGTATTGTCAACTTCTTTAGTTTTTTTCAGAGTCAACTTTGATTTCATTTGTTCAGTTTATTTCATTTTATTTTTATGCTAAAGATGCTTTTTTTCTTTAATTTTACATGACTTTTCCCAGGCCATTTTCAGGGAGCTGGCTGGATCGTGGGCATCTGGGACTTGACCTGGTGCTCATATATGATGCTGGAGCCTCAGGAAGTGGTTTTACCCCCTATGCCACAACTGCAGGCACCTTGCTCATTTTTATGGAGCAAGTTTTGTTGCACATAGAAGTCTTGTGTAAGAGTTTGTTTATTTTTCATTTTGAGTATGCTAACGCACTCACTTCTGATATATATATACACATATATATGAATTTTTAATGTTTACGATAATTTCAAAACAGTGTGTGATAGATAATTTGTGCTAATCTTATCGATAACTTCAGTATGTGATAGTTGATTTTTTCTTATTACTTTCAAAATTTGTTGTTTTGTTTTATTTTGAATTCATGGCAGCATGAAAAGCTGGATCACAATGTGTCTGAGTTTCTTAGGTGTTTTATCTTCATGTTATTCATCAAACTGGGGAAGTTTTACATCATCCAAACACTCTTTTAGTGCCTTCTGGGCATTAAGATCTCACATTTTTCTCTCTGAGACTTCATCATCTTATATGCTTATCTGCTTTTAGGAATCTAATATTTATAGTAGGCTCAATGTACTTCTCTTTAACAATATGTTACATATTTAATGAATTCTACATCCTGCTTCTCAGACTTGATTATTCATTTGGTATTAGGTTCAAGTTGTCCAACCCTTTTTTATTTTAAATTAAATTTAGTCATTTACTCATTGAAAGGAAGAGGGACAGAGACAAATATATTTCATCCATCGGCTCACTCCACAAATGACCAGAACAGTTAACACATGTCGAGGCAAGGCCTGGCGCTCCAGTCATGGACACGATTACCAGGAATCCAGGCGTGTCCCAGTCATCTCCTCTTTCTCAAGCACATTGGCAGGGAGCTAGGCTGGAAGCTGAGCAAGCAGGAACTGACCCAGTGCTGTTACTTGGAACGCAAGTATTACGGTTGGGAGTTCTGCCCACTTTATTATATCTCTGGTTCAAAGTTCACTAATTCTTTCACTCCCTACCCAAATATAACTTTGAGTTCTTCCAGGAAATTTTTTTTAAAGATTTTATTATTATTGGAAAGCCGGATATACAGAGAGGAGGAGAGACAGAGAGGAAGATCTTCCATCTGATGTTTCACTCCCCAAGTGAGCCGCATCGGGCCGGAACGCGTCTATCCAAAGCTGGGACCAGGAACCTCTTCCGGGTCTCCCACGCAGGTGCAGGGTCCCAAAGCTTTGGGCCGTCCTTGACAGCTTTCCCAGGCCACAAGCAGGGAGCTGGATGGGAAGTGGAGCTGCCGGGATTAGAACTGGCGCCCATATGGGATCCCGGGGCTTTCAAGGCGAGGACTTTAGCCACTAGGCCACGCCGTCGGGCCCAGGAAATTTTTAATATTTATCTTTCCATAATTTCCATCCAGAGATTAATTTTGCTTTCATAATTGTCTTCCAGTGCTCGTTTTCAAACATGAATGCACTATTCTCTTTTTGTTTCTCTACATTTCTCTTCAGATTTTTAACATCGTTACGGTGGTCATGTAAATACCTATGTCACTAATTCTCTTCCTCTGAATAGATACTGGTTATTGTAATACCTCCCAGAAATCGCGGAGCGTGAATGTGAGATGAACTGAAGACTCCTAAACTGAAAATAGGCAGGGTTTAGGCTTGCATTTCGATTGTGTATTCCTGAATGCTTTTATTTTCTACAAAAGTCAGATTTATGTATCCATGCATGTGTTTCCTTGAGTGTTGTATTTTCTTGTTGAACGTCTTTTCATTTACTATTTAACTTATTATTATGGCAATGTATGAATTTATACCATGGTTTATTTGTAACTTTAGATAAACCTGGTATCTGAGAGAAAAAACAGTGCCTTTTTATACGTAAAAGTATATAATTAACACCAGCTTTAGTTTCAGGACACTTTTTTTTAACCTTCAGATGGGTCATACTTTTCATGAGCTGAGATTCTCTTGTGAGTTTAGTAAAAAAATCATATGTACATTTTGCCTAATAATATGGTCACTCTAGACATCAGCTTCTATGCTTCCATGACTTTCCTGTTTCTTCTTAGAATTCTCTCTCTTTGTGTGTGTGTGTGTCTTGATTGCTGTGCCACAGTTTTTGTGTGTGTGTGTGAGAATCATCCTGATGTGTAAACTTTATGTCTCCTTTGGTCTCTCTGAGCCTGAGCTCTTTCCTGTACATAGACACGCACATTCCAACATCACTGTGTGTGCAGTTGTTTAGGAATGTTCTATCCTTGTGTGGCTGGCTCCTAAAAAGCTGGACTGGGGTGGCGAGAAAGAGCTCTGGTCTTAAACTCCCTGACACTCACCTCATTGAAAAGACGTAAGGCAGCAGAGAGGGAGGCAGGCACAACAGAGCCAGCTGCCAGTCTCCTTGCCACCTCTGTGCCCATAAAGCAGTAATCAGTGACCGCAGTGAGCACAGTGCCTGGTGCCAGACTCCTTGCAACTTTGTGGGCACAAACAAGTGATTAGTAACCGCAGCACAGGTCCTGGCACTTGTAGAATGAGATTCTTTCATCCATTCTGTATCCCATGTACGGTGTGAAGACTTCTTCCACGACACTGACATTCTGTGAGAGGGCAGATGAGCGGTTGCTAAAAGATGGAGGTGATGATGATTGAGCTGCATTTCGCTGTAAAGCGTCCAGTGCAAGTTGAATGGCTTCGATAGAATCTTGAGTTCCAGTTTAGGTGCCCAGACCCTGTCAGCCTTGCATCACCACTGTCTAAGGAGAGACACAACTTTCTAGCACTTCCTACTAGGAAACATTCTGAAGATCCTGGCACAATAGCATAGACCATGTTTCAGAGTAACCCTCTACACAGAATCTCAACTCATGCCATTCTATGAGCTTGACTCCAAGGTATTTTTAATGTTTCCCAATTTCTCCTGAAGAATTGTACTAATACGCATTAATGGAAAAGCACACATGGATGTGCAGTCATACATCTGGTTGAACAACCAAGCTTGGAAATACTGAGTGAGATATACTAAACTGATAAAACTTCATTTTCTACATTAAAATGTTTAAACTATAGTTTCCTTAAGCCATCAACTGCCTCAGCAAACACCACGCTGTCATCCTTTGATTTCTGCCTCACATCATGACTCTCTCTGTCTTCACACTACACATCTCTAGGGATACCTTAGAGCCTCAGCGTGTGGGATACAGGGCTTCCACCTGGCACTGGAATAAATCTTGGTCCCTTGGCCTGTCATAGGGAACTCTAAGGGGTTTTTCTTAGGGTAACCTCACTGTCCCCCTAACACAACGCTGTGGGTATGTGTGTGGATTCATTTTTTGTTTAAAGCTCCCAGCCTCCTACCTCAAATGGCATGTACCTCTGCCATCACATGCAGGATTATACTCAGGTATGCTCTCTTTCACATAACCAAGTCCCATAGGTTATTTTGATATTCACCATCTACCGTGACCTCTCATACAGATTGTGTTAAGTAGAAGTTATACATATTCTTGTGATTCCTGTATCATTAATCTGACAGGATTTATTTTACTTCATAGAATGTGGTATATGGCCTAGAATATAGTATGCCTACCATGAAGATTTATTACACAGGCCAAATGCCAGTTCTCTAACTTTGTGTGCATTCTTTCTTATTTGTTCTCTCACTTTCTTGATCTCTCTCTTTTGTTTCCTTCCTCTCTCTATCCTCCATCTTTCTCATACTAGCACACTGAACATTATTATAAGTAAAATTAAAAAAAAAAGTCTTCATTCCCAGCATAACCTAGAAGCAGTGACATAGAATGACTTCTTTCCCCAAGTTCTCTATATATGTGTTTTTAAAAGAGAGATCTGAAAGATATCATCTGCTATAAATACATTGATTTTGCTTGTTGGTGTCTGATTTGGAGCTTATATTCTCTTTGTCTCACTTTATTTTATTTTTTATTTTTGCACGTATTAGCAAGACAATGAAACAACATACAACATCTGGGGCAAGGCCAAGTCAAAGTCAAGATAGAAATCCAGACAGATATCTCACCTTATAGTATTTTTTTCATCTTACTTTATAATTTTACTTTTTCTGAGTTTTCTAAGAACTGTTGGACATACACACACATATTTTTGTACATGTCTTATTGACATTCATGACATAAATAGGGAGGTAAAGAAGACTCAAAATGTTATATCTGCTAGTTGGAAATTTTACACAACCGTTAACCAGGGCAGCCAGTGTTGTAAGTTGCAGTCTTCATCTGAAATCCTGGGATCCAGGAGCACTGGTACATGATGGTGAGACAGCATGCCTGCCTCAAGTCAAGCGCACAGAGCAAACTGCCCTTGTCGGCCAACCTCTATGGGGACTCTCAGTGGAATGGACACTTCCTCAGTGATGGGGCTGAGAGTCTTCATACAGCCCATAGGTTCAAATGTTGACACCTCAGTGACACACATAGAAGTTCATGTCTTTTTAGTTGTCTGGGCATCTCCTAGGCTACCAAAGTTGGAACAGGAAGTCAGCCATTATGAGGTTGTGTTATGTGTAATGGGTCAAGTTGACAACTACAATGGCAGCATCGCAAAAATGGTGCTGGCTTGTTTTCCTGCTACTGGCCTGCAAAAATCAAGTACAGATTTTGAGAACATGCTACCTATGTCGACGACGTCCCAGCTTCTGGGTTCGACCTGTCTCATCCCCGCCTATTGCTGCCATCTGTGGAGTTTACCTGTGGCTGGAATACTTCTTTTTTCTGGTTGTCTGTCCTTTGTCTATAACTCTTGATGTCAAATATAAACACATAATTCTTAAATAAAAGGAAGCTAACTGCCACATGTACTTAAGGGAAAATAATTCATTTTTTCACAAATAAAATTATGATAGATGAAAGATTATTAAAATATTTTTTGCCAATTAGAGGAAGTCATTATTTCTATTTTCCCAAGAATCTTGTTCTTGAATACAGTTATATTTTTCCAGAAATTTGCTGCAGATTATAAGACAACCATATGTGTTTTTCATCTTTAACATATTAATAGGGTGAATTCATTTGTCAGATTTTTTAAAAACTTAGTTCTGTTTCTAGCCTTGAACTGAGTCTGCATGTATTCATTATTTATAATTTTTAGGGTTTGTGCTAAATCCTTTGGTAAAGATTTTAGTGTCTGCATCCATGACAGGTACTAACCTGCAGTTTTCATTCTGCGCTTTGCATTTGCTGACATTTCTGATTATGATAATATTAATTTAATTAAGGGAAATTTGATGTGCTACATGTTCTATTTGTTCATAACCCATTGTGCTGGTTTGGAATAAATAACTTTGTAGATGTATCAAGTTAAAACATTTGTATATGGACACTACTTTGTACTTTCTCTGTTATAAAAAAATCAATATATTTAATTTTTTTGAAAGAGGAAAATGCTATTTAAAAGATGTATATCAGTTTTTATGCTATCTGCTAGCATATGATCTGTTAAATGATTTGTGTCATTACATGTTTTTCTGAGTTGGTCACTTTTGGCAATGTTGATCATAGTACTGCTATGTATATCAACATTCCTTATCGACATGCTGATTCAAGCTCAGACAATTCTGTTTCCAGTCTGGCTACCTGCTAATGTGCCTGGGAGCGCAGCAGAAGGTGGCCCGAATGCTTTATTCCCTGACACTCATTTCAGAGCCGAGGTTGGAGTTCCTGATTCCTGGCTTCAGCCTGAATCTGACTTGGTTGTTCTAAAGGATTGTATTGTATACTGCGAATCAGAAGACAGAAAATATCGAAGGGACCTGAGCAATAGCTTGCATCTCTCTATGTTGCTTTGCTTTGCTTTTTTCCTTTTTCATTATTATTATCATTTTATGATAACATTCCATAGACCCTGGGATTTCCCCTACTTCTCTCCTAGTCCTCACACCCACCCGAGTTCTCCTATATCATTACAACATAAACACCATAAACACTCATAAGACCATAATTGTGGGCATGGACAACGGCAGAGAGTCCCGCAATCTATTGTCAAGACACATTTCACTGGGAATCCATCCTCAATCCAGAAGTAGGGATGCACACCGCACCATATCCTCACATCTGGACATGTCAGTCTCCAGTGCATAGTCACAATAAATCCTCCCAAGTGAAAAGCCACAAAACAAAATCAACAACAGGAAAAAAAAATAGGAACTCTACAACACCATGAGGTTAAATAACATGCTACTGAATGACTAATGTGTCGCTGAAAAAACGAAAAGTAAATCAAGAACCTTCTTGAAGAAAATGATGCTACTGTATGATACATGAGTCATTAAATGATGTAATGAGAAAACATGTTTTCAAGAAATGAAATGAAAAACAAAACTTTCAAAATCCATAAGATAGTTTCCACTGATCTTTGTTGGCAAGATATGTCACCTGTAGGCAACAAATAGATGGATTTTTTGTTTTTAATCCTGTCTACTAATACATGACATTTGATTGATGAGTTAAAGACTTTTACAATCAGAGTTATTATGAATGGGTGGTAATTTGGCCTTGTCATTTAGCAATGAGTTGTTAATTGATTTTGTCTTCTCATCTTATTTACTGGGATGTTCTTCACATCTACCTTTGGTTTTGTTTTGGTGCTATTCCTTTCCTCTGTCAAGAAGGAACATGTTTACAAACTATTTGTAGGGCAGATTAAAAGATGTGTATTATTCTTTTTTTTAAAGCTTTGTTTATTTTTATTGCAAAGTCAGATATACAGAGAGGAGGAGGGACAGAGAGGAAGATCTCCTGTGCGATGTTTCACTCCCCAAGTGATCACAACTGCCAGTGCTGTGCAGATCTGAAGCCAGGAACCAGGAGCTTCTTCTGGGTCTCCCACATGGGTGCAGGGTCCCAAGGCTTTGGGCTGTCCTTGACTGCTTTCCCAGGCCACAGCAAGGAGCTTGGTGTGAAGTAGGCTGCCGGGTTTAGAGCCTGTGACCATATGGGATTCTGGTGCACTCAAAGAGAAGACTTTAGCCACTAGGCTACTTCGCCAGGCCCGAAGCACAGTATTCTTTTAACTTTTTTTTAATTATTGTGGAAAATTATTTCATTTTCAAAGGCAAAGGAAATCTTTGCTGGGTACGTTATCCTGGGCCGATGGATTTTGCTTTTACAATCTGAATATGTTGCTCCATTCTCTCTCTCTTTCTCTTTTTAAATCTTTACATAGTTGATTAGGGCACAAAGGGTCAAGTATGAAGGGGTATTTTCTTCAACATGTCTTGGATTCATCAGAGCACAGAGACAAGTGCGTATTTTAACATAGCAAGAACACCCTTCCCCAAGAGTCAGGGTGCATTAACATATAAAGTTCCCCACCTAAAGCACCAGCCCAATTCTGTCTCTGGCCATTACCAAGAGGGTAGTTTCAGACTGGCCTCTTTATCATTAAAAACGGACTGAGGAAGTTGGCCCATTATACCTTAGAGGCCTTTTGTCCCAGGGTCAGGTCCCATGGAAACCAGGAATTCTCCTTTGTTTATGGAGGAGCATCTTTGAGGTGAACTTACAAGGCACTTTCCCCACCATTAACATGGGTTGTTTTTGTTTCCTCCTCCTGCCACTATGGCAGGAGGTTGGGATTTCTCTGTCTTTCCCTGGCCACTATGGCAGAGGTCTAGGGCCTTTTCTCTCTTCCTCCTGCCCCGTGGCAGGAGGTAATGAGGGACCTCAGCATCAAAATCCCAACCATTTGTCCATGGCTCATTGCTAGTAAGAAACTATGAGCTTGCAGGCCAAACAGCCTATGTGACCTTTAGCACCAATGGGCCCCAATTCTCATGAATCAAGGCCCACCTAAGCCTGATTATCTCACAGGTGGCTCCAAGTAGTCAAGTGGGTGCTTACCTTAGTTGCTAGCACCTGGAGAATCCATGATCTGGGCGTGGCCTAGGTTTCAATGCCCATTGACATGTACAAGAGCTAAATGGGATGTGGGACAGACTGAACAAGTCTGCAGTACTTATTGGCAAGCATGGGAACCAGGGAAGGGGGCAGGCCTGGTGGGGGTTGTACCAACTATGCTTCAGCTCCCACTGGTTTGTGTGAGGCCTAAGTGTGAAGTGGGCAGGATCAGGCTGGACTGCAATGCCCATTGGTTCATGTAGAAGATAGGACTGGAAATAGAATGACCCAGCAATTGCAACAACCAGCATGTGCATAAGCTGATTGAGACGATGGACTGTGCTGAAAGCTGTACTGGCAAGCACACATGAGAATGAGGTCTGGGATCATCTCAGAAAGTTTCTTTGGTGATCCCTCCAACTGAACTGCTGATCTCAGAACCCCAACCTTGAAGAGACTAGGTCAGCCAGTGGATTCTGAGTAGATTTTATCATGATTGGAACAGTGAGATTGGCAGTGTTTCAGAACAGTTGAATTATCAAAACTGCTTGAGCAGGATCCTTGGAGCATGCCCCATATTGAGGACCTGGGATGGGTGGGAGGCTGGGTGGGGCTTCTCCCCTTATCTCTACCATTAGCCCAGATCTACAAAAAAAAAAAAAAAAAAAAAAAAACAATAATAATGTGGAAACAAAGGTCTTACCCACTTTCCTGTAGCCCTTGACCCTTTGTGCCCTAATCAATTATGTAAAGATTTAAAAAGAGAAAGAGAGAGAGAGAATGGAGCAACATCTCATCAATCAAATGTCATTATTAGTAGACAGGATTAAAAACAAAATAATCCATCTATTGTGATGTCTTCATCTATTTAATGCTCTAACTGCCTATTACCCAGTCTGATTCCTCTCACAGTAAGTCCTGGTGAAGATCACTTTTTTTTTTTTTAAGATTTATTCATTTTATTACAGCCAAATATACACAGAGGAGGAGAGACAGAGAGGAAGATCCTCCATCTGATGCTTCACTCCCCAAGTGAGCCGCAACGGGCCGATGCGTGCCGATCCGAAGCCGGGAACCAGGAAGCTCTTCCAGGTCTCCCAAGCGGGTGCAGGGTCCCAAAGCTTTGGGCCGTCCTCCACTGCTTTCCCAGGCCACAAGCAGGGAGCTGGATGGGAAGTGGAGCTTCCAGGATTAGAACTGGCGCCCATTTGGGATCCCGGGGCTTTCCAGGCGAGGACTTTAGCCACTAGGCCACGCCGCTGGGCCCGAAGATCACTTTTGATCAACCCTGTGGGAGTTCTGTGCCCCTCCTGGATGTTGTTTCCCAATTCTTTCTCCATATTAGGAACATTTGCCTTTATTATTTCATTAAATACATTTTTAAGCCAACATCTCTTTCTGTACCTTCTGGTACTCCCATAATTCTTATATTTGTCCATTTATTAGTGTCTTTCTGGCCTGGTGCGATGGCCTAGAGGCTAGAATTCTAGCCTTGAAATCACAGAGATCCCATATAGATGCCAGTTCTAATCCTAGCAGCCCCACTTCCCATCCAGCTCCCTGCTTGTGGCCTGGGAAAGCAGTTGAGGATGGTGCAAAACCTTAGGAACCTGCATCCATGTGGGAGACCTGGAAGAAGCTCCTGGCTCCTGGCTTTGGATTGGCTCAGCTCCAGATGTTGTATCCACTTGGGGAGTGAATCATCAGACAGAAAATCTTCCTCTCTGTCTTTCCTCCTTTCTGTATATCAGCCTCTCCAATATAAATACATAAGTATATATTTTTAAAAAATAGTCTTTCAATTCTTGAATATATTTTTTTAGCTTGACCCAGCTCTGCTTCCAGTTTTTTTATTGTCTCTGCTTCTTCCCTGTGTCCACCAGGCTCCAGGTGCCCATCTATCATCGGCCTGTCCTCTCCTACCTCCTGGAATTTGTCCTCTCTACTTCACCCTGGCTAATGTTTCTCCATCTGTTTAAACATGTCCTCACCCTACTCTGCTATCTTGAATCTCTCTTTTTGCTTTGTCTTTCAATAACACAATTTCTCAAAAAGAAAAAAGAAAAAAAAAAAAAAGAATTGAGCTAATTTGTCCAAGCTGCCAAGTAATTATTTGTGAAGTGATTCACACTTTTTTTCTATATCATTCTCTGGAAGCATGAAAGGCTTTGGATTACATTGCCTATATAGGAAATTTTGTCCTGTGTGAATGTTTTAGTATTATTAATTTTAAAGGAAAATATGTATTGTGGATTTTCCTATTTTCTTTTCTTTGTTTCCAGTTTTACTAATAAACACTATTATTTACATTCTCTCCCTTTTTCCTTTTTTATTTCTTAAAGATTTGTTGATTCATTTGAAGGCAGAGTTCATGGAGAAACAGAGAACAAGCTCTTATATCTACTCACTGTCCAAAGGCAGGGATGTGTCAGGTCAAAACGAGTGGCCAAGAGCTTCCTTGGGGTCTCTCACGTAAGTCCTGGGGCTCAAACATTTGGTGTTCTCCACTGCTTTCCCAAGCCCATTTCCAATATTTGGTGTTCTCCACTGCTTTCCCAAGCACGTTTCCAATATTTGGTGTTCTCCACTGCTTTCCCAAGCAGGTTATCAGGGTCCTTGATTGGAAGTGGAGTGGTCACAGCGGGCATCCACCCATATTTAACCAAGTAACTGAAGCCTCATGCTTTCTTTCTTCCTTTTTTCTCTTGTACATTTTGTTTTCCACATTTTTATGGTGACCATTTATTTTATTAACCGGAGCGTTCATGAGCTACATAGCTCTGAATTTCCTGTCAGCATTGCTTTAGCTACATAACTCAAATATGAATTTATTTTGTTCTCTCTTCTTAGAACTCAGGATATGATGATTTGTCCTGATACTTTCCCTTCCATGTGTCTCTTTGATGTTTATGTGTCATGAGTAGTTGAAGCAATGTATCTTTTGTTGTCGTTAGGCAGACTCTTCCGTAAGCCTTAATCATACCCCTATGAGTCTGTATTCTTATCGATTTTCTTTTGAGTTATATTTACTGACAATAGATATGTTTAAGCCTCTACAATAAGTTTGCATTTGGGGTTACTCATTCTATTTCTACTACTTTTCTTACACATACATTTTGTAGATATGTTGTTTACTATGTATGCCTTTGGGGGTGCTATATCTTTTTGATATATTGGCCCTTAATCTGTGCCTTTGCTAAATGTGCTGAAGTTCACTTTATCTGCATTATTTCTATTAACACTTTCTAGATGCCTCTTTCTTTTGTGATTTTTCAGCATTTTATGTATTTAAATTTGAAGTGAGCTTCTTTAAAACAGTTTGTATTTCAGATTAGTGTTGGAGTCATTCCTGTAATTGCTGTGGCTAACCTGGTAGAACCAGATCCTTTCTATTGAGTGGGATTATCAGTATACTTGGACATTATGATACCACTTATCATCTTCTACTTATTCTCTGTGTTTAAAAACAGTTTGCTCTTTTATTTGTTCTCTGCTCCTTTGAGTGTGGAAAGTAATTTTAGAATTGTGTTTTTATTGATCAAAATGCTACCAAAGTCAACCTCATTCTACGATATTCCTATGCATGCCACAGGTTGTGCATTATACATATTTTTTTTCTGTTTTTGCTCTGTCTTAAGCATTTAAGTGAAGCATAAGAACATTTCTTTGTGTACTTTTATTCCCCCTCCCGATTTTAGCACAATGTCCTTAAATGTTTCCCTTATGCTTATTTTCATAGATAATAGCTCTACGATTCTTCTTAACAAGCCTCAAGAACAATAGGAGAGTGTACTTCCTTTTTTTCCTACTTTGTTCTTGTCTTCCCATGTTTAAATTTCTATACTTATCATTCCTTTTATGGTGAAAGAGGTTTATTTGGTGAAGAATTCAGAACAATTTCGCTTACAATTACTTCCTGAAGTTTTTGGCCACCTCATCTGTTTTATTTTGGGGAGGATATTTTCACAGGATCCTGGGAACACCCTGTAATCAGCAATTTAACTCACATTGTTCCTGGAGTTGGTGTCCATTGTCACTGCTGGACCAGGATGAGAGCCCTGGCTTCTCACCTGGCCTCCTCTGAAACTTCCCAAGAGGGACATGGTGTAATGAGTCCCCATGGTTTCCATGGTAGCCAACGTGTCCACTAATGTATGGAGGAAGATGATTGCTTGTCATCAGTGTTAGGGAATCAAATCCTGCCTTCTACGACACTACATCTTTCAGAAGTTTGGACCCAGTCTTATAGCCTGCTAAGACAGGAAATTCAGGGTCTTCTCTAAGCATTGCGAAGGTGGGCAGAAGTGAGGTTTGCTCTTTCCCTGTAGTGTTTGGTGTAGTTAAGGTGATTGTTGTGTAAACCTCCTTTCTTAAAAGGCTATGTGTTAGTTATTTTAAAACGATTGTAGAGTTCTAGTTTATAGGATATTATTATATTATTATGATATTATTACGCACAGCTAATTCCCACAACCTGGTTCTTTACCGTGAGCTGAAACACACCAGACGCAACGAGGTATTTTTGGAGGTTTATTTCAGCGGGGCAGGAACGGGTAGAGGTGGTGAAAATCAGGAGGAGAAAAAAAGGGGAGAAGGAAGCACCTGGGGCCTTTTTATGCAGGTGGGCCCGCCAGGTGTGGGGGGTGGGGTTGGGAGGTCTTGGGGGCAGGCCCCAGGGGATTAGTGCTTGGGGATGATTGGTGAGTGGGCGGGGTTGGGGAGGGGGCTGGAAGATTGGGGGTGGGATTCAGGTGGAATGCCAGGTTACATCTGATTGGCGGGTAGCTAGGCCAGCGGGAATTTCGTGAGCTGTGAGGAAGAAGGAATGGCGCCGGGTGCAGGTTATCCGTGATGACCTTCGAATCGCTCCTCACACTATGTCATTCCTCTAAATATGATTTTGTTTATTGAGAGACAGAAGGATACTGTTAACATTTTCTATGTATCCAATGACATTATTGGTAGATAGCACTCGATTTCCAATATGTTTCCTTGTATATTCCTGTGAATCCATATGTGTTTTGCCTGAAAATGAGCAGGACTGGGGCTGATGAGATGGCTCCATTGATTAATTCTTCACCTTCAAGTGCCAGCATCCTATACAGGCTTCAGTTCAATTCCTGGCTGTTTCACTTCCCTTCCAGCTCTCTGCTTTCGGCCTGGTATAGCAATAGAGGGTGGCTCCAGTCCTGGTGCCTCTGCCCCCACATTGGAGAGAGCAGAAGCTACTGGCACAGAAGACTCTATTTCTTAAACAGAAACAAAGAAAACTGAGAAATCACATTTCTTGGATTTCTGATCAATCTGCCGCATGCTCACCTCTTTCCAGTTTTCCTTTGCTGTATTTTTCGTGTTTAAGAGAATACTGGCTTTAGTTGTTTCTGGCAGGGAAGTTGTCCTTCTCATATCCTGGGTAGAAGAGGTCCCTGATTATTTAAATGTCTCTTTATATGACACTGATTCTTCAATGTTTTCTATAAAACAATGTAAAACTGATCAGCTTTTCCTCTAGAGTAGCTGATTTAATTTCTTAGTTTTATTTGACAAATGATGCATTTTCTGTAGCCTTGCTTCTCATATCTGCTAAAACCACATTTGATCTTGCACTGTTGCAAGGCAAAGGATTAGCAGGTTGAGATATTTTACCTGCCCCAAGAATATTTTTATCATCATATACAAACATGGAATTTTGAGTTGTGTTTTCTCATCTTTTTGAATTGATAACTTGTGCTTCAAAGATATATTAAAAGTAATTACTTCTGGGCCTGGCACAATAGTGTACTGGTTAAGGTCCTCACCTTGCACACGCCAGGATCCCATATGGCACTGGTTCTAATCCCAGCGGCCCCGCTTCCCATTCAGCTTTCTGCTTGTGGCCTGGGAAAGCATTCGAAAAGAGCCCAAAGCTTTGGGACCCTGCACCTGCATGGGAGACCAGAAAGAGCTCTTGGCTCCTGGCTCCTGGCTTCAGATTGACTCAGCTCCAGGCGTTGCAGCTGCCTGGGGAGTGAACCATTGGATGGAAGATCTTCCTCTCTATCTCTCCTCCTTTTTGTATATGTGCCTTTCCAATAAAAATAAATAAATCTTAAAAAACAGTAATTACTTCTTTTGCATACTATTGAAAATTGGGTCTTAAGTAATCTTTTCTGAAAATGTATTCATTTTATGTGGGAAGCAAAGTTACACAGAGAAGAAGAGAGAGAAAGATCTTCCCTCCAGTTGTTCACTCTCCAAATGTCCACAGCAGCCAGAACAGGGCTGTTATGAAGTCAGGATCCATGAGCTTCTTCCAAGTCTTTCAAGTGGGTGGAGTAGCCCAAACCTTTAGTAGGGAACTGTATCAAAAGTGTAGCAAATAGGATTTGAACCAGTATTTACATGTGATGCTAACACTGCACTCACAGGTTTAACGCACTGTGCCCCTCAGATCATCTTTTGTACATTTGTTTGTAAGCACACCTTAACTGGTCTTCTGAGTTCAATATATTTTTCTTTGTGATGACATCTATTTATTTGATGCTTTTTTATTTTTTTTGTTGATATTTTTGATAACTTATTTTTTTAATATATTTTGCATAGCTTATTATACAATATAAGAATAAAACAGTCTTGCTCTGTTTATGTAATGTCACATGATTTTAGTTTGTTTTGTGTTTTCTGCTTTTGCAGTTCATTTCACCTCTTTTTCCTTACTTTTTCCATGAACTCTCATATACTGAGTTCAGAATTCTCTTTGCAAAAGTCTAAAAAAGTTTGTTACATTTTTTAACTTCCTCATTCCATTAATATTTAGTGAACATCAGTTTTATTAATTATTTATTATTTAGTTATTTATTAGTTATTTAGTTATAATAGTGAATATAAAGTATGTTTTTATTTCTCTTAGTGTCTACGAAGCTGGCATCATTCTATTATCTTGCATCAACTTGCATTTTAGGTGATTTTGGTTGAGTCAGTCTGAAACCAGGAGCCAGGAACCTCCTCTGAATCTTCCAAGTATGTACAGAGGGAGCGCAAGGACTTAACCTATCCTCCATCGTTTCCCACACCATTGGCAGGAATCTAATGGATTAGCCAGGACAAGAGCAGGTACCCATATAAAATGCCAGTGATGAAGATGGAGGCTTAGCCACTATGGGGAGTTTCTTTCCAAGCAATGACACATGTATTTCTTGATTAATTAGTCCATTTCTTTATTACTTCTGATGTCAGACAGAATACAAGTAAAATCTTACCATGATTCTAAATTTTCACTAACTTTTATTCCTACCACGTACTTTGTGGTTAGCTTTAGGGACGACTCTCATCTACAAAGTAATGATTTGCTTTGTGTTTCTTCTGCTTGTTTAATTCAAGCAACCCTTGAGCTGTCCTGAATGCTATAGATGTCTTTAATTAAACACACACTTAAGTTTCTGTTTCCCCTCCCTGTCTTCAGATTGAAATAGAAATAGATTAAACATGAAGCGGTGTACTTCACCCCACACTTCCTCTGTTTGGCTGGTAGAGTGTTATGTGGTCCTGACCTTGCTTTCTCCTTCTAACTCATCATCCAGAGCCTTTCTTTGAGACCTGAAACCATCTGCTCCCACACAATGCCAGTACACTGAAGACAAACCACAAGACAAGGTCTGCAGCAAGCATGGCTTTCTGCTGTTTTCATTTTTATCTAGTGAGATTTTCTTCTTTGTTGTAATGAATGTGATTTCCAGTTTCCTATCCAGGTCAATAATTCAGTTGTTCACTGTAGAATTCTTTGAAATAACCCACCAAACTCCAACTGGAAAATACCAACAAAAATAGGATGCCCCGAATCATTTCTTGTAAGGATGGCAGGTACCCAAGTGCTTGGACCCTCCTCCATTGTTTTTCCAGTGCATTAGCAAGGACCTGGAGGGGAAGCAGAACAGCTGGAGCACAAACTGGGATGCCAACATTGCAGCTGGCAGCTTAGGTTCCCATGACACAACACCAGCTCCCTTAGCAACTTTTGGTAAAGAGTAATTTTTTTTATCAGACTGTGTCTTAGAAAAGCAGTCATTTTTACGTATAAGGTATAATGATATTGGCGTCCTTTAAATTTTTTTCATCAACACTCCACAAAACCTTTAGTATAAGCAAAAATAGGGAAATTGCTACAGCAAGGACTTGTTTAAAGACAGATACTAACAAGAAATGTGTGGTAACTGCATGGCATCCCGAAAAAGTTAAAAAAAATTTGGTTAAAAATGAAGCAAACATGATACTCAGTTTCAAAATGTGATGTTAATATTAACTCATTAATTGCAAGAAATACATAACTAATGCAAGATATTGATGTGGGAAATTGAGAATGGTATATGTGATTATAGAATAATCTCTAAAATTCCCTTCTTGACTGCCTTTTTATGACTCTGATGTGTTTTGCTTGAAAATGAGCATAACTGGGGTTGTAAAATGGCTCAACTTGCTAATCTGCCTTACACTACTGGCACGCCATTAGATTGCCAGTTCATGGCCCAGTTGCTCCAGATCCCACCCAGCTCCTTGCTTATAACCTGGGAAAACAGCAGAGGATGATTCAAGTCCTTGGGCCTCTGCACCCAGATAGGTGATGTAGAAGGAGCTATTGGTTCCTGGCTGTGAATTAGCTCAGGTCTGGAAATGGTGTCCATTAGAGAAGTAAGAGTGATAGAAGATCTTTCTGTCTTTCCTCTGCCTTTCCATTAAATATAAATAAATCTTAGTAAAATGAGCACGGGAGAATCGAGATGGCGGAATAGGGTAAGGACACGTTTAAACGCATGGAGAAACATTTATTCAGGATGAAGCAGAGAGGACATATTCCAGGAAATAGGAGAGGACAGAACAACAACAGAGGGGTACCTGGAGACTGAGAGACACAGGAAAGCAGTGGACACAAAGGTGTGGTGTGGCAGTGACTGATGCTCCAGCAGCATCCAGCTAACGGCAATCTGAACTCCACCAGCAACCAGGTGGGAAGGGACTTTCACTGGGAGCTTGGGAGGTAAACCCAAAGAACTGTCTGTCCTGCTGGTCCATTTGATTTGACCAGGAGCAGAGACAGAGCAGCAAATCCCAGATGGGCAGTGCGAGAACAGGGTGGATTTCACAGCCAAGTCAGCCCCCTAGAGCTGAATTGGGTGGTGTTTTGCGTAAGGAGGCAAATGCAAGGGAAAGGACTGAGCACACACTGAGCTGGGAGTGAACACTTTTGTAACTCAGTGAGCTACAGCAACATGGCATTCTATAGGTTCCACTGAAGACAGGTGTGGGAAGCCCTCAGATCTGACAGCCAGCAGATCAAGAATTCTAATAGTGGTACATCATGCGCCATTTTGCGCACTGTGGCAATAGCTTTAGGACTGCAGGGGACAACAGTGAACTGTGCATGTGCTGAGCTCATGAGAACTTACTCAGTTCCTTGGATTACACTGGTCCTGCAGGAAAATAATACTGACTGTGGCATCGTACCAGTCAAAATAGGTCTGTGTGGCACCCAGACCTAACATCCAACAGGTTTCGGCAAGATCAGCGACACTAACAACCTAACCATATAGGACACCTGGTGTCTCTCTAATCCTGGGACCTGTTCCAGCCAGAAGTGGGAGAAAGGTTGCAGAGACAACAGTGCAGCCTCAGCAGGGTATCACAGGAGGTGGAGAGTGGTGAGCCAGGAGCTGGGGCTGTGGAGACCACGGTGGAAATCTGATATAAGAACCCAAACCTGGAGCTCGCTGGAGGTTGTGGCACAAGTGGCTGCAAGAAAAGTTGGTACCAACTGTAATAAGTAAAATCGCATTGTAGACCTGTGGGTGACACAGCTTAGAAACCTGCCCCAAGGAGAAGACTCTGCTAACCAGAAGCACAATGACCAAGAGCAAAAGAAGAGACAAAGGCACAATGAATATTACTGAAAACTCCCCTGCAAAGGAGCAAAACCCTATGCCAATCTCAGAGTTAACTGAGGAAGACATTGAGAAAGTGGGGCACACAGAATTCATAAAACTCAGTTTAAAGCTTCTGATCAAAAATGAGAAGCTCAATGCAAGAGTTCAAAGAATTTAAGGAAGCAATAAAGCAAATCAAGGCTGGTATATCAGAAATTAAGAACACAGCAGAGCAAATGAAAAGTACAGTGGGGTCCGGCGGCGTGGCCTAGTGGCTAAAGTCCTCGCCTGGAAAGCCCCGGGATCCCATATGGGTGCCGGTTCTAATCCCGGCAGCTCCACTTCCCATCCAGCTCCCTGCTTGTGGCCTGGGAAGGCAGTTGAGGACAGCCCAAAGCCTTGGGACCCTGCACCCACGTGGGAGACCCGGAAGAGGTTCCAGGTTCCCGGCATCGGATTGGCGCGCATCGGCCCGTTGTGGCTCACTTGGAGAGTGAATCATCGGACAGAAGATCTTCCTCTCTGTCTCTCCTCCTCTGTGTATATCTGGCTGTAATAAAATGAATAAATCTTAAAAAAAAAAATAAATAAAAGTACAGTGGAACTCCCAACAGGCTTGATCAAAAGCAAACTTCACAAAGACAAATGATCATCAAGCTCTCTTCAATCGCACATAAGGAAAAGATCCTTAAATGTGCACATGAAAAAAATCAGTTGACATATAAAGGAATGCCAATTAAACTCACAGAAGATCTCTCACAGGAAACTCTATAGGCAAGAAGAGAATGGGGTGACATATTCCAGGTTCTAAAAGAAAAAAAAAATTATCGGCCTAGGATAACATATCCAGCAAAGCTTTCTTTTGTCTTTGAAAATGAAATAAAATTCTTCCACAGTAAAGTTAAAAGAATTTGCCTCTTCCAAACCTGCCCTACAAATGATACTTCAAGAAGTTCTCTTAACAGAGAAGAGGATAGCACCTACCAAAACCAAAGGAAACGTGAAGAGCATCCCAGTAAAATGACAACAGAAGACTAAACCAACCGACAACCCATTCCTAAAATGACAGGACCAAAGTACCATCCATACATATTAAACTCTGAATGTAAATTGCTTAAGCTCAATCAAATGTCATAGATTAGTAGACTGGATTAAAAAACAAAACACAGTTATTTGTTGTCTAGAAGAGACACACTTCACCAACAAAGATCAGCGGAAGCTATATCGCATGGGTTTTGATGTTTTCTGTTAGTTTCATCTCTTCAACACATTTTCTTCTGATTAAATCATTCAATGACTTGTAGATCATACAGTGGCATCATTTTCTTCAAAAAGGTTCTTGATTTTCATTTCTTCAACTACACGTTAGTCATTTTGTAGCATGTTACTGAAGAACTGTATTTTAGTAATGATATCAAGGAACTAGGTAGGGGAAGGGAATTGGGGAGGGGATAACGGAAATGCCAGGAGCCTATGGAACTGTATCATAAAATGATAATAATAATAATAATAATAATAATAATAATAATAATAATGATAATAATAAAAAAAAAGAAAAAATATTTCTGCAACCACAAAAAACTTTTCTTTCTATTCTCATGGAAAAAAAATAAAATGTGCATGATTACTTCATCCTTATAACCATCCAGCTTTATCCTCTCCTAGTAACAAAACTAATTTCTGCACCAGGAAAGATGTTCCTCATAATATCCACAGCAGGTACCCCTGTAGCATCTCCTTCTTCTCCCAGCTTCCCTGCTGTTACAAACCCCATTTCCCATCAAGTCCATCTTTAAGTTCTGTGCTCCGTAATGAAAGCTTTGTGGAGCCCTGTTCCTTTGTGTAATTAGTTTCTCTGTGTTTTAAAGCAGGTAACATTTGCTTTATTAGAGAAAGAGATTCTTTTTATAAACCCACAAAGAGCATTGTTAGTTGAATCCTACGCAGACAGACTAGAGACTAAGTAAGGTATTGGCAAGTGCATTGGTTTTGAAACAGAATTGGTTTTGAAAGCAATTGCTTTAACAATGTTACTTGTTCAACCTGATTAATATCCTGGAGTCCCATCCTCTTTTCTGTGACATGAGAGTATCAAGCATATCTGAATGATTGTGGTGGCTAATTAAATGAATGATTAACTCCAGGAGTGAGAAGGGTGACAAATTGTGTAATGAGGAAAAATATGGATTGGTTTGTAAATGAGATAGCATGTGGTTAATCATGGGAAATAAATGAAAACAGTACCACCCATGTCCTCATTTAATAACTAGTTGAAATAGTGGAGCGATATTCTAACTGTTGATGTATGTGAATCTTAGTATAAAGGCAGAATGTTTTATGGCCAAGGAAAAAGGTTTTTAATCCTTCGAGTTTTCTGAAGAAAATGATGTTTAAACTGAACAAAAGTTTTGCAGATTAAACAAGAATCAAAATTCTCTAGATGAAACAATATGAAACAATGGATAAAAGAATGAACCGTCAGAAACACAATTGGAAACAGCCATAGAGCTCATTGTGTGTAGAGTGTAGCTGAAAATAGGTGAGTGGAAGGTGACATTTGGGGGACTTGTGGATGATGGTGGGGTTTGTAGGTTATGTTGAAATGCTAAACTCTCCAAACACAGAAGAGAAGAGATACAACTTGTGGGATTTAACTTAGAGATGTAAGAACTATAATGTTACTTTTAAAGCATCTGGCTTGGGCTCGGTGGTGTGGCCTAGCAGCTAAGGTCCTTGCCTTGAATGCGCCTGATCCCATATGGGCTCCACTTCCCATCCAGCTTCCTGCTTGTGGCCTGGGAAAGCATCGCTTACGGCACAATGCTTTGGGTTCCTGTACCTGCGTGGGAGATCTGGAGGAAGTTCCTGGCTCCTGGCTCCGGATCGGCACAGTACCAGCCATGTGGTCACTTGGGTAGTGATTGATCGGACAGAGGATCTTCCTATCTGTCTCTCTTCCTCTCTTCCTCTCTGACTTTGTAATAAAAATGAATGAATCTTTTAAAAAATGAGCTTATTTTCTATAAATCAGTAAGTCATTGTATATATTTAAAGAGCATACTATGAAGATACAGTGTTTATTTTTTTAAAAGATTTATTTATTTTTAAATAAATAAAAGGGGGCTGCCAGGATTGGAACCAGCACCCCTATGGGATCTTGGTGCGTTCAAGGTGAGGACTTTAACCGCTACGCTATTGCACCAGGCCCTGAAGGTATAGTGTTTAATGAGGTCACATTAGCTGTTTAAAGATGTCTGTCAATTTTTCCTGTCTGAAAAATCAAACTGAATGAGACAGAATCATGTCTCAAATAGTTTGCCAGCTTCATTAACAACTTCAAACATTTGTTCAATCATCTATCACACAGCACCATAGAACGATGTACTTTCATCTCACTGCTGCCTGTGTGATTATTGTGAAAACTTGTAACTAGGTTTAGAGGAGACAGATGCTAAGGACGTTGAATAGCCAAGGGCCAATGCCGGGACATGCTAGAACACCTGGTAGAATCTATTGATGGCCTGGGAGTAGAACAGCAAGTTTATACGTATCTGTCGCCAGCAGATGGCACAGTTTACCCTCGTTATTTGGGCTATGGAACCTGGGTCATTCCGGATCCCACTCCCCTCTTCAATGGCATAAGCTGTGGCTAGTCCAGCCAGCCCATGGGATAGTCAACCTTAGGAGCCTGTGTGGCCTTCATTGCCCAAACTTGCCTGTGGACTAAATGGCCAGTGTGGTTATGGTCTCTGGCAGCTCCACTGCATCTCAGGGGAAGATGATGCTTGTATAATGAGCAACATGATTCTGTTCATGCAAAGAAACTGAAACTTTATGTTTATCTATATCTGTATCTGTCTGTATGTGTATATATAGAGAGAGAGATAGAGAAGATTGACTGGTTGATTTCATGCTGTGTACATAGCCTTACACACAGCTGAACTGGGAACTATAATACAATCACCGTACCTCTATTCCTATGGCATTATCTCACTGACCTGATCTCTGTATCCCAGGATGACCTCCATGACCAGTGTGTGACTTGTTTGGAATGCCACTGGCCATGCAGAAAAGGTCCCCTTCTGAGACACAGGGTCTGTGTTGGAGTGCTGGTGTGGCTGGTGTGGCTGGTGACAGGGGTGCTAGTCCTGTCCTAATCCTTCACCTGGCCATAAGTACAGTGACTTGAAAATATGTCATGGGCATGATCTTACAGGGCAGGTTCCCAGGGTGCCACAGGTTGCCGTTACACACGGATGTCTGTGAGTGATGCGTCCTGGACCTCATCTGTGTACATGTGTTTCATTGCATCCTCTTTGCAGCCCTGTGTCTGAGAACACCAACTTCCAGCCTCTCTTCATATCCCGGGGGCCTTCCTCTTGGGCTGGTGATCTTTGCCACAGAATGATATTGTTTCTCCCATATAGTGAACACCTGACTTCCATTGGGGTGGAGAGAGAGAGAGAGAGAGAGAGAGAGAGAGAGAGACTATCGTGCTAACAATAATTCAAAGTCTCAAGTTGTAGCAAACGTTCTTCTGCTGGAAATTCTGGGCAAAATAAATAACTGCAACAAATGTTGTGTAAGATATTCAGATGATTATACTATAATAAACCTTAGCTTTTGTTGCTGATTCCTGATACGCAGCTTCCAAAACCCTAATAGCAGTGGCTGGGTTATTGTTACCTTAAAAATATGTACTTTTCATCTTCAGTTCCTGAAATAGTCCCAGAAAGACAGTTGAAAAGAACATCCTTTGTCATTTCTTGTCATCACTAACAAACACTTCCCTTCCAACCACACCTGAGTTCCTGCTAATGAGAAAGCTCCAGTGGATGAGGGATCGTTTGCCGCGGGGACCAGCATTTGATTTGCAAGATGGTACTTCAGTCTCATGTGGTGACCACGGCGGAAAGCAGAGAGGCTGGATGGGGAATTAATAGTGGCTTAGTTTTACCACAAAGTGAAGCTTCCACAAGACCCCAGCAGAAGCCATGGAGAGCGTGGTGAGTATGGCACACACACGTGGCAGGCAGGTGGTGGCAGCCCGAACTCCACAGAATGCAAGAGCCCTTGCACACCTTTTCCTCTGTCTTCAATTGGCTGTGTATCTACATTCCTTAAAAGAATGTTTGCATGGAGCAGCTGTTGCATCTAGAGGTTGTGACTTTGGAGCATTCACAGCCCATAAAACAGTATTTGGGCTCAGAGCCTGTCTCAGGCTTCCATCTCCAGTTAACTGACAAGCCAGACTCTGGAAAGGCAGCTCAGTAACAGATCCTGCCACTCACATGGGTGGCATGGATGGAGTTACCTTACCTGTCTGTGGCTTCAGCCTGGACCGGCCTTAGAATTTGAGGAGTGAAAACTAGTTGATGAATGTTGACTCTCTGTGCCCACCACCTTCTCAAATAATAACTCTTAAAAATCACTGCTGAGAAAGTTACCATGTGTAGTAAATCTCCAGCGATATGTTAGTAAACTAATCTAGAAAAATACATAAGCCTAGGAAGGGGTTTGGTCTCTGGTGGCATGTGTGCTCACTGGATCTTGGAGTTGGGTGCCAGTAGGGTTCAGAGAGTTGCTGTCCTGATAAGCTGGACCAATCACTCCCAGGGGAAGCTCTTCAATACTTCGGACATCTCTGCACAGCTTGTGGGCGGTGCTCCAGCCAGCCGTGCTAGGTCACAGAAGGCAATGATCTGTCCGGAGAAGCCAGGAGGAGTCACACTATGAAGTGCTAACACATTTCCTGGCCATTCATAAGGACCTTTTTTAAGCAAGGATGCTGCTTTCCTGACAATGGGACTCAATTATCTCCTGTCAACACAATATTTGCCTCCTCTCTCACAAATCTGTGTTTTTCTCATTTTTCTTTTCCTGCTGTATATTATACATGGAATCTTAGATTAATAGGCCATGTTCTCCGAAAGAAATTAAGGAAAATATTTTTATCTTCTCTTCTTGCATAAATGTCTAATTTTGGACTTATGTTTATTTATTTTTTAATTTTATTTTATGACACAGTTTAATAGGCATTGGGGTCCCCCCCATTGTTCTCCTCTCCAATCTTTCACTAGGTGTCTTTCGAGTACCCTCAGAAGTTCATCATTCTGCCATTCAGGTGTCTCCCAAGGATGCGGGGACTTATCTGTTGTTGCATTATGAGTCCTTCCTTGTATTGCAGGTACGCGGATATACTTCTCGCTGTTTCTGACTATGGATATATTTATTTCCACTGCACTTCCATTATACCTTCTTTTGATTAGTCTCCCTCAGGGTGAGAGGGAAAAATAAAAAAAAATGTAAAATGAAATAGTGAACCTTCATCTCCAGGCAGTTGTTGATCTCAGAGCAGGGGTAGGGTAGTGCAAAAGAGTGTCCGATATCTTCCTGTAGAAATTAATGATAGCGTATGACCCATGTGGTTCAAATGAGAGTACAGTTCAGTCTTATGAAACATTTGAATTCTGTTATCTGTAGCCCACCCTCGCCTGAAGATATTAAATTGAATATTTCAGAAATAAATGGCTGATATGCTTGTAACTACAGATTAGTCTATGCAGTGTGATGAGAGTTCTTGCTGCCACTCCATCCTGCTGGGTATATGACTCGTGCCTTAGCCCAGCATATCCATAGCGTATGAACTGCACCTTCATAAGTCATTGATCATTATCAGATTGTCATGCCATCACATTGATTCTGTTGAAGTAACTCTTACTTTACTTAATAAAAATTCAAACTCTATAGATGTAATGTTGGCAATTTGGGTATGCGAATGAGAAGAGAAAAATGTACTTTTTTTTGAAGGAGGAGAAATGTTTATGTGAAATTAGGGCAGAAAGAAATTCTAGGAATACTAAGATCTCTGGAAAAAGTGAATAATTTCTCTGAAACTGTGAAGCAAAAGAAAGACATCCATGCTGCTTTTGCTGCTGAGCAAGAAACGGAGAACGTGTGATACGTGTTTGGTTGAGAAGGCAAATATGTTAAATTATGGGATTCAGAACTCTTCCTTGCTTCAGACATCCACTGAGTGTCTTAGAACTCATCCTCCATGGAAAATACGGAAGGTCTAGATGAGGAAATGTAGGCTCCAGGAATTTAGACACTTTTCCTTTTCCAGAGGCAGCAACAACAGTACACAGACTGGTTCATTCGACTGCAATCCACAGTGCTTTAAACAGAGTTTCTATCACACAACAAATAGTACCCAGGAATCATTTCTAAGAACATCACTTTGTCATTGAATAGAAGAAAATCATCATGCTTTACAAACTCTATAGCTCTAAGGTCATTTCAAATTTACTCAGAAAAATCAAACACACAGGAGTTATATTCAATCCCAAAGTTGGTTCATTTGCACTTAATGGAGCTGAGAAACGGCTGTTGAATAAGTTCAAAGATGATTGGAGCTACATTTTCAAGGTCATTCAGTGCCGAAACTGCATGCACAAACCTTGGTTGCAGACACTGAGCACCGATAATTTAGAACCTCTGCAGCGCCATGCACAGATACCTTGGAAATCTCTCACAGGATTCTAGTGCTGTGGCACAGTGGGGCAAGTTGCCATTTATGACATGTCATCACAAATGAAAATACCAGTTAAAGCCCTAGCTGCCCTACTTCTGATCCAGCCCCTAATCAGAAGCTGGTCCAAGTGATTGGGCCCCTCACTGATGCATGCATGTGGGAGATCTAAATGGAGCTCCTGGCTCTAGCCACTTGGCTCAGTTCTGGTTGTAATAGCCATATGCCGCTACCAGATAGGAAGTTCTCTCTCTCTCTTTCTCTCCCTCTCTCTCTCTCTCTCATTTAAAAATGCATGAATTTTTTTAAAGGAAAGGAAATCACCCAGAGTTCCACTAGGAACATAATATCAGCTCTCTTTCAGATGATGTCATTTCATACAATGCTCTGAACACTATTTCTTTTCATAGTGTAAATCACTGAATTTTTAATCACCAGCTGTTGGGTACCAAAACCCAGACTCTTCAATCAGATATTTTCCCAACACCAAGTTCACACCTCTGTCGCTTCCCCATCCTGATCAATCCACTCTGTGTGACCAGCATGCACAGGGCCAGCACAGCCATACACAAGTAGTGAAGCAGGTTCTGTAACTCCATCTCAAACAGAACTTATTGCCGAGCACAGGAGCCAGGTAGAGAGCTACAATCTATTTACTTTCTTATTTGGGGGCCAGTCGTGTTATAAAAATCACAGAACAAAAATATTGCCTGGGTTACCTTATGCATTAACAATTTCACCAGTAATTTTATGTTACTAACCCAACCATATTGGAACACATTTGTGATTCTGGGATTAGAATGTAGATTTTCCCTCTTTTTTTTTTTTTTTTTTTTTTCTGACATCACAGGAGGAAAGGGTATCCCAAGGCTTATGAAGCAAAGCCCCTGAGGTGTTTGTCTTTGTCACCATGCTGTAGGTACTCTAGCAGATGACACAGCAGTGGTCCAATGAGGACACTGTGATGAGGATGCACATAACAGGAAAGCACATGGTGTCTCCCAAGCATCTTCTACCCTAGCAGCAGATTTGAAGACTGAAGCAGAAGATGGAATCTCTCTCACTTTCTGGCTCTACCTTTAAAATAAATGAATTTAAAAATAAAAAGACTTGGGGAACTCAGCAGTGAATCTGAACCTGAATTTAATCCATGCACTGAGCGCATTTTGATGTGATCGACTACTATGTAACTGTTGATCTTTATAACTAGGCTTTCATTCAGCGTAAATATGGAATGCGTTTCAAAAGAGCGTTTGACTTTGTGTAAGATTCAGTTTTGATAGAATCTATTTATCACATGCAGTGCCTCTGTGTATGCAGCCTGTAGGAAACTGAAGTCAGGAAGTCGAGCGGAGAGGCAGGGACCAGGGCCCTGAGCGTGTTGCTCAGATGGTGCAGAAGGTCAGCCTTCTGTCCTTGTCTCCATCAGACCAATCTTTGCAACAGCACGGAGAGACAGCCCTCTCAGCCACACTGCAGTCATCCAAACCTTAAAGACATTCAGTGTAGCATTCCACGGAATTAGCAGCTCTCCCGACAAGCAGCCGCCTACAGTTGATGTGGCACTAATAGGCACCTGAGCAGTTTGGGCTGGTCAGACATCTGGTCCACTTGAAACAGCTGGGAAGGCTCAGCCTTTATCCTCACTAACAGTAATAGACTCGCCTGCAGATGCTGAACAATTGTGGTGGGTGTGGGAAAACCTTTGAATTTCTGGGAAACATTTCCAACATGAGAGGACACCTGGCACTGTGCCTTGTTTTTCTCATCACAACAAAAGAGATCTTGGTCTACTTTTTCCAGCTTGCCAAGTCTCCTCTGTACACTCTGCTAAATTTAAACTAATTGAACTAAATCCAAGAAAGCCCTTATGTATAAATCACTATTGGAAACCTAAAGCCCAATAATTATTATCTTACAAAGTGAAAAGAGTGAATGAACAAACTGTTACATTAAAGGATGGTCAGGGAAAGAGAGCAAGTATTTGATGAGAGTCACCCCCGACACATGTCAGCTACATTAAAAACATGAATAAACTATCTATTTTCATTCGAAAGGTAGATTTTACAGAAAAGTAAGATAATAAAGAAGGTAGCCCATCTGCTAGTTCATTCCTAAACGGCTACAACAGCCAAAGCCGAGCTCATCCATAGAGGTTCCTTCTGGGTCTCTCACGCAGGTGCAGGGAGCCAAGGGCTTGGGCCATTTTCCACTATGTTCCCTGGCCTCACGCAGGAACCTGGATTGGGAAGTGGAGCAGCTAGTATACAAGTAGGAGCCCATACAGGATGCCTGTGCCTCAGAGCACAGCATTAGCCTCTGTGCCACCATGCGGGCCCCGATGCATATATTTTTTAAAGACCAGTTTTCTTGATTTGAATGTAAGTTCCAGGAAGGACAAACTTTTTTTTGCACAACTTGCAGTATTGCTTGTCTGTGTACAGACAGTATCATGCACAAGAAAGTATTCAATATCTGTTGAGTGGATGATATTGTCTACTGCTTAACAGAGAGCTGTATAGGGAATAGGCACATGGTAAATCCATAAATAGACTTCTTAATTTTTAAAGATCATTAATTTGTTTGTTTATATCAAGACAACATATTTAATGTGTTTGATATATGCAATCTTGCGAACATAATGCTTCACACCTTCCCTTATTCCTTCTCTCTTATTTTTTTAAGGTTGTGATGACATATATTCCCCCAATAGGCACTGAATTATTTATTGATTAATTAGGTGTCTATACCACTTCAATACAGCCTGAGAATACTAAACATGGGAATATACAAATATGATAAAAATAGTTACTATACACAAAATGTTTTTTTGAAAAAACTATCAGCTACATACAAAATGTTGACGATGTAGGATAACGCTCACCTGAAAGGTGGACTAAATACTAATGGAAGTTCCATTCCATGGAAATTGAATTGTGTCATCTTATGAGTTTCTAGTTCTTAGAGTAATTCTTTACCCAAGTTAGGCCTCTGTGCTTCCTGTGACTGAATGGGAATGGAAGGGTCCACCAGGAGTGTGTTGTGGCACATTGGCACCATCAGGGTTTGATTAAAGTCCTGATGACTCTGCTTCTGACCTAGCTCCCCACTGATCTGGCTGGGAAAGCAGCAGTGCATAGTCTAAGCACCTGAGTCCCTGTCACCCACTAGGAGACCCAGATGGATGTACTGGTTTTGGTTTCTGCCTGGCTCACTCCCTGCCATTGCAACTGTTTAGAAAATAGTTAGAGTGGCCTCTTGCACTCACTCTTTCTCCTTCTCTCTGTCTCTCTTTCATATGGCACCTTCGCGTATGGGAATTTCACCCACTTGCCTCCACTCCTGCAAGTGCTGTCGAGTACTGTGAGTCCTTCCATTTAGCAACAGAATCCTGATGATAAGCACTCTATGAGCACCTGCTGTAATCATTAGCACAATGCACGCTGTATTTGAATTCCATCAGGAACTACATGTCCCACGTATCATTGAAAGCTGCCAAGTGAACTCCCCAGTGGCTCATTTCCCCCACTGCCCAGGGTAGCACCCCAGGCTTCACCTGAGAAAGTGTCAGAAATGGAAATGCGTGTGAGGTCCCACGATCTGTGCATCACCAGACTCTATGGTTGAATCAACTCAAGTTGAGGATCGAATACTTTCACTAAAGCATGTTTTGACTGGGGCTTGCACTGTGCCAAATGGGTGAAGTCACTGCCTTGGAAGCCTGCATCCCATTTGGGCACCAGTTCATGTCCTGGCGGCTAGACTTTTGATTCAGTTCCCTGTTAGATTTTTTTGATTCTAATCCAGATGACTAGTGGCCTGAGAGAAGAAGACAAACATAGCGTAAATGCTCAGGCCCCTGCTTCCCATGTGTAATACCCAGATGGAGCGTGTAGATTTAGCTTAACCCCAGTCAAACCTATCGACACATTCCCTAGAACTGTTCATTCCCTCGGGGTGGCCAGTGGTGTCCAGGAATACTTGAACTTCTTCTAAGATGTATTTTCAGAGCAATAATATCCTGAATTTCAGAGTTTGTGAGAAAAATCAGTGTATTTTCTATGAATGGTATGTTAAAATACATATTTCTAAGACAGGAAGAATGGTTCCAAACACTTCCATGTTTTATTTTTGTTACTTCCGCTACAAGAAAGCATCAAATGCCATCTATGGCTTAACTTACATTATTTTTGCTTTCCATTTATTTAGGAAAAGATACTCCTAAAATATCTGTCTTACTGAGGGAGAATCGACACGAAGGAATTATAGCTATGTAGGGCACAGGAATTGACATTTTGGCAAATGCCTGCACTGCATCTCCACAACTTTACCCAATCAGCTTTGGTTGTTGTTATTTTTATAGCAGGAAAACTTGAAAATCACTTACTGTCTACCCTACCAGCAAGTGACCAACAGACAACACAGAATTGTTAACCACTTTCACCTGGACACATTATCAACCATATGAAATTGACCGTCTAATTATAATGATGGCCCGGTTTAGAAAATGGATGTCTGTCAAATGGTGCCTTTGTTTCAAACCTCACATATTAATAGTATTTCTTAAAAGAACTGGCTGACTCATATTTTGGATATTTGTTCACTTTCTCGTCACACCAATCACACCTGGCCTGCTGCTTGGGTTGCTCTCCACCGAACAAGACTTCTGCTGAGCATGTATTCCAGGCAGCCCCCCACAGACAAGGACTGTGAAGCCATGTTGCAGTGTTGGTTTCCCACCAGCATAGCCAGGTGACACAGCCCATCAGTACAAGGAAGGAAGAAGAAAAGCCTCCTCAAATACATTCTGATCCAGAAAGGAAGAAGGGAATGGCTAGTATTCTAAGTCACACCCAGCACCCTTTCCTCCCTCCTCCAGCCCACCTGTCTTCAAAGACCTGCACCTGCCCAGGGCCTCTGGAGGAAGCAGATGTGTCTTGTCATAGAGTAAAAGCCATATCCTGACCTCTGCCTCTCCTGCTACTCCTAGTAATGTGTGATTCCAAACACAGGGCAACATTTCCTGGGGCAAGCAGAGAAGGAAGCAGTGAGGGATGAGTGGGTTATAAAGCACCTGGGGGTTGCAGGGCAGAGGCTTCCACACATGGGGAAGACAGCAAGGGATGCCTCTTGAGTAAGACAAAAAGTCTTCACTTTAGGGGAATTTTTGTCACTTCAAATGTCCTAAAATGCAGTTATTTTTCTCCAGCTGAGCTAAAATAACTTTCAGAAGTACCACTTGACCTGTTTTTGTTACTATGTATTTAGAAGCAAAATACATTTCCTGCAAGAGAAGACTGCTGTGCTTTGTCCTGGGGTCATTACCTGCTCCTCACCACTGTGACTGCAGAGCCAGCCCATCCGTGCTCAGAAGTCTGTGTGGGAAGACGATGCCTCGCTCTACCTTGTTGCTTGACACTTTTCTCTGTAGTGTGTAATCTATTGAAAAAAGCTCATCCTCAATCCCTCGTGCTCAGTGGAAATCAAAGATGTTGCTAATGGTTTCATTGCGGATCCACCAAGTCTGCAGAATTGGGTTTGAGAGTTTCCTGGACTGCACTGTTGTAACACCCATTGCTCACAGCAGGGCTGTAGTCATGCAACATCTTCTGGCACTTGTCTTAATTTGTACCAGGAACTTAGGAGTTTAGAATAAAATGCCCTGCCCATGCCTACAGGTGCCTAGGCAACAAGATCACATATGGGGAGAGAATACCAGAAAATTTGAAAGGAATGTTAGAAGGACCCTTCTTTTCTTAGAGAAACATCACACACTGGCAGTGTGCTTGGCTGAATGCAGTTCAAAGGCATGCTTTATCAGCATCTTCACTGTTACATACATGCATACGTACATAACAAATTAGTTGACCAAATTCAAAAGTTGACAGACCACCGTTAAAAGTGCAATCCATGTTTCTAACTCCCTTAGAGAATGGGGTCTATCCTGCAACCTGATCTCACGTCCCAGATGGTTTGTCTTGAGTGGCACACCTAAGCATGCTCCCCTATTCCACCACCACCCTCTCATGACCTCCTCTCTCGGTTCAAGCTTTCTTCAAGACCTGGACAATATAGTTTTGATCCCTGAGATGCTCATGGCCACTGATTCTCCAAAGGGACCATAAAGCTGATGCTTGCATGGAATGGCACACCTAGCACTGTGTGGCTCAGACCCCACACCAACAGAATCAGGTGCCTTGTGGAAGAGAATGTAGCTAATCTCCTGAGAGATTAACAGAGTCCCCCAGGTCATTCCAGTGTGGACAATTTCTCAAACTCCCAAAGGAAATTGTCTCTTTAGAACGCAGATATCCTGGCAGAACCTCACCACGGAGAGACAGGTGGCAAGTAGGGACCACTCAAAGGGAAGAAGGGAAGAAATATGATTTAGGTCAGCAGTGCAGGTGGCACCGTAGATGAAATGTAGGCAACTTTAATAAACTTGGTGCTCCTGCTTCTGCCACTAGCTCCAGTGCTTCGAGTGATCTAGCTTTTCACATTTTACAAAGCCTTACTTTTGACATTTGAAAGGCAGATTGAGAGAGAGGGAGCGAGAAAGCGAAAGGGACAGGGTAGGGAGGGGTGGATTTCATGTTCTGAAACAGTCGGAAGTGGGTCATTTTGAATTCAGCCTCAGCTCTTTCAAGTATGTGGATGTCAGGGACTCATGTAACGGGATCAAATCCTACTTTTTCCAAGAAGCACTAGCAGGGAGCTGGATCAGAAATAGTATATTCTGGACCTGAACCAGTGACGAATGTGAACATTCCTAGCAGCAGTTTAATCTATTACTTCAATCACCCTGAGAATTTTTTTAAATGTGTTTTTCCTAAGAAAAGATGTAGGAAAAGATAAAGATCACCAATTTAGAGCATTTATTACAGATGTAAATGCTTTGCTTGGTCTGAGATACTCATCTAAGACTAAAAGCAAACAAGCAATCTTGAGGTTATTGAAGGAACCAGTGTTGGATGGTGTTTCACTGAGGACTGAATCTAGGTTTGAGCGCCATCTTTCCACAGGATGCAACCAGAAATCCCATGAAAAGTTGTCACATCTCCAAAACCACAGGTTGAGTTTCTAGTTGGCATGACCTGCAATATCATCTTAATCTCAACCTATATTTTAGGAGCCTCCTAGCTACCTGTTGCTATTTTACACCTTATTCTGTTTCAACAACTTAATAAAGCACCTGGAGCCGGGCCAACCCATTTTTTTTTTCTCCATAGTTGCAGTGCCCAGGGGAGAAAAGCCCTTTTCTCCATGGGAAGGCACAGGGTTTGCCACAGATGCATAGATGTCACAGTTTAGAAAACTGCCCTAATTCCCCTGTTGCCTATCTGTGGAATTTCACTGAACTTCAGTAATTAAAGTGTTTTTTTAATCTCATTACAGAGTTTATGCCTTTGTGTTTATATGTTCTGGCTAATCTAGTCCATTGAAATTGAAATGTCTTATTTGGTACAACTGGGAAATGGGTCTTGATTTTTCTCCCTGATTAAAGCATGGGAAAGAACAGTAGAAATGCAGTGAAGAGTTATCAATTTAGTCATTTTGGGAAAGTTTCCCTCAAGAGTCCTGTCACTGTGAACAACCCTGATTTATAAAATCAGTAGTGAGCTTGGTTTATTTATAGTGGTTAATTTATCTACACTGAACTTCCAAGTTACATCATTTCTTTCAGTGATAGTAGCAATAAATTTATACATACATATTTGTATGATATAAATATATATAATATGTACTCACATATATTGGACATATATGATATATTTGATATATATCATAGTTTTGATATCTATCAAACTTTGATTTTGAAGTATTGTATTTTTGTGGTTTTTATTCTTGTGTATGTTACATTTTATATTTTAGATACATTTTTACATTTTTTATATATTTGATTTGATACACATAATGATAAATTCTATATAATTTGATAAATATATGTGTATGTATATATATAACAAATTAACATATGTATTAGCCAAATGTATATACCAAGATTTTTCATTTTTAATGCTAGTAATTACTTTATTATTATTATTCTTTTTGAAGTTATTTATTATTTTATTTTGATAATCTTTACATAGTTGATTAGGGACAAAGGGTCAAGGGCTACAGGAAAGTAGGTAAGACCTATGTTTCCACATTCTTATTATTGTTTTCTTTGTAGATATGGGGTAATAGAGATAAAGGGAGAAGCCCCACCCAGCCTCCCACCCATCTTAGGTCCCCGACACGGGGCACGCTCTGAGGGTCCTGCTCAAGTGGTTTTCATAGTTCAACAGTTCCTGAATTGTTGCCAATCTCGCCATTCTAAGCCCAATGAAATGTTTCCAGAATCAGTGCCAACACATGGCTAGGGTAGATACTGATTTGTTCTGTCCTCCGTCCTGTTGTGGTACCAGGTATCCTCTGTGGGTTCCAATAGTTTGCCATATCCTCCATGTGCACTTGGATTTGCTATCTACTGTTCCATCTGGGCCTCTGAGGAGGCTCAGGTTTGACACTTGCACTCCATGGTCAGACTATGGAACCTTCACTTCTCTTCATGGTGTGAGTTCTGAGATCAGCAGTTCAGTTGGAGCGATCCCAGGTCTTGTTCCTGTGTGTGCATGCCAGCACAGGATCTGGCAGAGTCTGTCATCCCCAATCAGCTTATGCATATGCTGGTGCTTGAAATCGCTGGGTCAGTTCTGTTTCCAGCCCTGTCTTCCACACGAACCAATGGGTGTTGCAGTTTGGACTGATTCTCCCATCACACACTAAGCCCTCATGCAAACCAGTGGGAGCTGAAGCCTAGTTGGGGCAATTTCTTATAACCCCTAACATGCCTGTCCCCTGCCTGGTTCCTGTGCTTGCCAGTATGTACAGAAGATTGGTCCGGTCTGGCCCACATCCCATTCAGCTCTCCTACATGTCAATAGGCATTGAAGCCTAGTTCAACCCAACCAGGCCCACTATCCAGTCTACACACATGCTGGTGGGTGCCATTCTGTCCAGCCACGTCTGCCCCAGTTCTGATCTTCATGCTGTCCTGTGTGAGTGGTGACTCAAGAGAGAGAGATGCCCACTATTTCCCTACTTGGTCCTCTCCCATCCCGGATCATGCACTCTCCAGGTGGTTTTGCAGTTTAGTTTGTCAGAATTAGCCCCCAGTGCCAGCACCTGCCAGTTGATGCTGCAGCAAAGCCCAACCAACTCTCACCCACTCTAATTTGTTTGCCCAGTAGGAACAGTCAACCCAGCCTGGCTTTTCCCTGATCTAGCTCACATGAGGCCCATAGGTGTTATAGCTCTCCCCAGTCTGGCGTACCTCCATCCCAACTCACGCTCTCCAGTGGGAGTGGTGTTCCCACAGGGGAGCCTTCCACATTTCCTCTACTAGCTTTAACCCTTCCCCTGGGTCTTGCATGTGCTGGTTTGGCGCTGTGTCCTGGTCTGACATTTCTTGCCTCACCTCAGCTTTTGCCAATGGGTGCTGTATCCTGGTCCAGCGTGGCCCACACCCAATTCCAGCTCAGGTTGGCAAGGGCTAAAGCCTAGCCCAGTGCAGCTAGCACCTAGTCCAAGCTGTAATGTGCATTGGTGTGTTCACAACCAGATCCAGCCTGACCCACATCCCATTCTAGTACTCGGATTCGCCAGCAGGTGATCTGAATTGGCCCTGGCTGGTTCTCCCCCTACCTGTGCCAAAAGTATGCTGCTGGGTACCGTTCCCTGGCCTGGTCTGGGCTATTCCATATTGTGGTTCTTGTGCTCAACTTCAGGTACTGTGCCCTAACAGAGGAGTTTCCCAGGTTCCTCTATCAGAACCATTCCCAATGTAAGATCTTGCACACACTAGTGGGTCCATGGGTCAGCTCTACTCAGTCCACCTTCTGATCTAGCAGGAACAATGGCCTTTCCTGACCAACCTTCAGCCCATTCCAGTTATTATTGTTGGGTGTTACAGCCCAGTCTAACCTGGTCCTCATGCAGACACAGGTCATACCCTGCTCATCAGGGGCAAAAACCTAACTTAGCCCGTCCTACACCTACCCTGGTCCTCATGAGTACCAGTGGGTGCTGGGGTCTAGCCCAGTCTGGTACACCCAACCCCAGTTCAAACTTGTGCCAAGGTATGCTGCAGCCATATCCAGACCAGAATACAGCTCCCATTCCAACCCCACACTTACCAGTGGGAACTGCAACCCAGCCAGGTGTCCCTTTAGCTTCCCAACTATGTGTGGTCCCAGCTATAAATCTTGCATGTGGCAGTGGTTGTTCTGTGCCAGCTTGACCCAGTCCCTCACCTGTCATGACCTTTGCCTTTGAATGCTGTAGCCTGGCCTGATCCAGCCTAAACCAAGTCCCACCACTCGCTGGCAGGTGCTGGAACCTGGCCCTGCTCCATCTGCTCCCCTCTCAGTCTCATACAATCTGGTATGTGTGAAAGCCTAGTTGAGTTTGATCTGTGCTTCAGCCTGATTTCTGTTCTTGCCGGTGAAGTAAGGTTGGCTCATCCCTGCCTGGTTGCCCCCCTCCAAAGCCAACCCACACATTAGCCAACAGTTGGAGTTACCCTGCTCAGGCTGCCCAGCATCCAGTCCTGAAACATGTGCTCACCAGCAGGAGATGTGACCCAATAGGTTCTTTAAGTTCTCAGGTTCCCCCACTCGGTCCACTCCCCCACTCAGAGCTGATGTTCTCCAGAGGTGCTAGGTGCTTGCCCAGCATAACCTGTCACTCCATCTTGGCCTTTGTATGAGGTGGAAGACGTTGCGGCCTGGCCGGCTGACACCCTGTGACCGGATGCATGTGCAGGTCCTGCAACCTGGACCTGCCCAGCCTGTTTCCAGCCCCAGGACCCATGAGTATCGATGGGTTCCATAGTCCTTCCTAGCTCAGCCCATTACTAACCCAACAGGGTTTGGACCATTTGCCCTCACAGAATCCACCTTGGACCTGGTTTTCTTGCGTGCTGGTTGGTGACATGACCCTTCCTATTGTGACTCACCCCTGTTCTGACTCTCAGTCAGGTACTGGGATCCAACCCTGTCAGACAGGCCCTCAGCTATAGCTTTCCTGTGGACTGGCATCTGGCAGTCAGCAATGTTCTATGCTAACAGCCCATCTCAGGACTCCCATGTGAGCTGGTGAATCAATCTGACCCAAATAGATCCTATGGCCTCTTCCCTCCAAATGGCCAGGTCTCAGTCCCCATGCTTGCCAGCAAGTTCTGTGACCCTGTCACTGGAGGCCACACAGGATTCATACCTCACCTACTCTCACATTGGCCTTATCTATTGATGTCTTTAAGCAGCAATTACGTACCCCCAAAAAACCTAGAGCTCACCTCCTGGTGCCCAACAGCCAAGATTTGCTCACCATGTGGCAATGGTGTTCATGGATCGAGTCCCAAGCATTGGGTTCGACCTGGCTTGGGTACTCTACACAGCCACCACACTGCAGAGGGCTCCTTTTACCCGAGTCCCCAAGGTCGAACTCCCACACATATACCAAGATTTTTCATCTTAATCTTAATAGTACTAAGTTTCACCAAGATTTTCTAGCCTGAACAATATTCATCGGATCATAAAAGAGGATAGAAAAGTTAAATGGGCTGAAGTATATTTTGTAAGACCTTTCAATTTTGAATAAGGTTCAGAAAACATAAGCCTACAGGAAGGAATATATTAGATCCATATTGGTGATTTTAACAACTTCTAATTCTCACAATGGATTATTAAGATATTGATAACTGAAGGGAAAACTTATCATCACTTATTTTAAATTATATTCTCTAGGGAAAGTTTTCCAATAGAATCTGATGTAGTGTTCAGTCCTGGCCACCCCATATCCCACCACCCCCAAAATAAAAAAAAAAAAAAAAAAACTTCACCAAACTATCTACAAATATGCAGCACATTTTACTGGAAGGTTTTTTCTGTTCTTAATTCCTACAATGAGAGTTTCTCAGTTCCTTACAAATCTAGCCCAATGCAGACAGGGCTGTGTGAGAATGGTTTTCTGCTTGCTGCAGCCTACCTATTCTATGCTATTTTGTACTTGTCAACCATGATGTCCATAGCTGTCAGGTACCTGTGTGTCAGGGACACAAATGTCACAAAGCTTCCCCACCTCATCTTTGAAAGAAAGGAAGGAGAAGTTGCATTAGGACATCTCGCCATGCCACTTTACTTCAAGTTTGTGAGTGTGTGTGTTTGCAGACTGGAACAAGCTTCAGGCAGAAAATAAATTGTGATATTACTCAGATTACACAGGGGCTTGCTTTTCTGCAAATATTTATACATCCATTCAGTCACCCAACTGTGTCTTTGTGAAGCATTGACTTAGCTGGAATTTACTGAGCGTTTGCTACCTGTCAGGCCTAGCACATTCAATGTTCTATGCATTATCACACACACGTCCCCTTAAAGCTACCGAGGATATTGGCACCATGATCATGTCCATGTGACAAGAACTTGGGATTCACATAACTTCAATGTGCCAAATATTCTTAGCATCTCTCTCCAGGAATATCCAGTCTTAGAATCAGTAGAGACCATGGTTTCTAACTTGCTCTACAAAAAAGGTTGTAGATTTAGCCACTAAAAATATAGTATGACCAATTAGCTTTGAATTCCATGTATAAATTTGTACTTACTGCAAGTATATGATATGCAATATTTGGGATACTCCATAGTAAAATATATATGCATATATGCCAGATGCAAACACATATTTGTTGTAACTTTCAAATGTAGCATGAAAATAGCATCTCACATGTTATCTGCCAAACAAAGAACCCTGGCTTCTAAAATGAAATCTCATTTCCAACCTATTTGGGCAAGTCTAACTTCAACTTCCATGGCTACAGAATACTTAGTCAAACACTGACCTTTGATCCCAGCTGACATGTGCACTGTGTAGAATGATGACACAGGTTCCACTCCGGGGTTTCACCCACAGGGAGCAAGCTTTGCTCTCAGGTTCCTCTTCTGACAGTGCTGTGCCTCTGCCCCCTGCTTTCAGGCTTGCTTCCTGACACAGCTGCAACTTTCTGTTGTCACGCCCTCTCTTCTGACTGCCATGGGTGTTTCTTGCAACAAATCTGCCCAGGGTTCCCCATTCCACCACTGAGTGATATCAGACATCGTTTTCATGTTTACTTCAGTAGGTTGAGGAAAATACGCTTTTACTATAAAACACATAAAGTGTAGACCCGGAGGAAATCATGGGAGTGTAGTAGAAGGACCACAGTAGAATAACAGCACCAAAACAGGGGCATAGATCATGTGAGGAACAAGGATGGAACAACTTAAGCACAGGTGCATAAATGGAAACATCCGATGTGTTTATGACAGTGATAGATGACAACCTGCTAATGATCACCTTATAGTAAGATGTGCTCTGGATAATCTTGAAAATCACTAGAACGAAAACTTGATGTCACTAAGGCCAGGGCAGCAGTAAGACAGAGAAGTCCCTGTGGTCAATCTTTTATTTCAAAGACCCTGAAATCAGCTACCCCTCAAAGATTGTGCCCAAGTCACCTCATTGGTCTGACCCAAGACACAACACTGGTGGCTGAGTTTCCTTCTTCTTCAGTACTTTTTGATGTTCCTTGATTTTCTGAGATTCCACGCTAGGGTACAATATACAGAGAGAATCTCAATGGGGACCATTTAGAAAATAAATTAAATTTGTTTGGGACTAACAATTTCACATGTGGTAGCCCTGGACAGGCTCCTGTTTTCATATCAACACAGTGTCCTCTATGGTACTCACTTATTCTTCGTTGTGGAAACTGAGATAAGTTACTGTGCTTGGAAATCACAGTACAAAGGTCAGGAAAGGCATGGACTCCAAAACCAGGTCTGACAATGGCAGTGTGATCTCCAATACCTGAGTCAGTGTCTTGGGGACACAGTTTCCTCATGAAAACAATGAGGAAATGCCTACTGAAAAACATTATGGTGGGTATTAAATAACGCAGTGAATTGTAGTTCATCAAAGCCTGGTGACTTCCTAGGAGACATGACTTCTTGGAACTCTATTGCTTTGTCAATACCTTCTTATATTTGAGGTTGATTCAGTTGGATTTCAAGTTCTTTCTCAAAGACCACCAATATCTGTAAAGAACAATGAGCACCAGATTGACAGTCCGGAAACTTCAGATCAAATTATAAATAGATCACTTCAGGTAGAGTCCTGTAACCACCCTGAATGATTGTTTGTGAAACTCGGCCTCTAAGAAGCCATTTCTCCACAAAAGCTGCTTAAATCTCACTACTGCCTCAGAGAAAACAATAACATTGCTAAAATGTAAACTACAGATTCAATCCTAAAAGTTGAATATCTAGAACCTGTAGCAAAAAAAAAAAAAGTGATACTATTTTGATGTCTTTGGCTGCCTTCACATATATAGAGTAATCTCTGCCTTTCTACCTATGTCTTCCTGCGCCACAATAACAAGATATCCAATTGCTCTTTTCTCCTTCCCATTCGAAACTTGGAATTGCATGCCATCTCATGATTCTCACAGCCCTCTTGAGGGTTCATGGACAGCCATTGCTCCTGAGAGGAAACCAACACCACAGAACAAGAGTCTCAGGGATTTATGAAGTAGTTGGATCAGGGCTAACAGAAGACTTTGAGTTACTACTGCTAGTGCTGGCTCAACCAGGCAGTCATGGCATAATTGTTAAATTACTGATTTTACAGCTTTACCATTCTACCATCAGCCTAGCTAGAAAGCCATGCCCTGAGTCCCTACCCTGTACCGCCCCAACTGTGTCCAGTTCAGTGTAGATCTGTGGCTAGAAGAACTCAAATTCCTTTATCAGCTTGGAGAACTGCAGAGGACAGTCAAAACCCCATGCAGGTGAACAATGTCCCCCGTGGCACTCAGGAAGCTTCTCATTCTTGTTAGCTTCCTCTATCACTGCCCTCAAGAATGTTCAAGTTTCACTCTTCTCCCTTCTCTCCCGCTCTTTCTTGCTGTTCCTGCTCCTGCTCCCTTGGAATAAAGCTCCTAAGATACCTAAAAAAAAAAAAAAAAAAAAAAAAAAAGTTCAAGTTTCAGACTTTTTAGCTAAAAAAAAATGCCTGAGATTTGTTTTTCTGTTTCTACTCACAGTTCTATCCAGAACCTCAGTCTAGAAAAGTCTAAATCATTAATTAGGCAAAAAGTTCAAAAAACTGACATTAACGTCTACCCACCGGACAGTTTCGTAGCTCCACCGAATTCACTTTAATTTCACAGTTAAGTGTCAAACACTTTTAGCAAGCATTCAAAAGGTTTCATTTTGTCTCTAAGTTTTCTTTAAAATTTGAATTTAAATTTAAGAGCACAACGTGTCACACTCCAGCCTGAAGTTTGAAAATTTCATGTAAGATCAGTCTCTGTTTCATTAGCATCTCATTAGCATCAAGGTGAGAATGCACAGCACAACAGCTTGACAGTGTGTCAGAACAAGCTTTCTTCAGCTTGAGTAGAAAAAGGAAGTACAACTAGACCAAGCTTTGTGCATGCAGGATGCTCTTCATGGATCTGGCTGCTTTGCCTGAAGGTGTGTGTGTCTGGTGTGTGCATGTGTGTGTCTGTGTGCATGTGTGTGTCCAAGGATTCCAGCAGCTTTGTACTACAGCGACAGATCTGATGTTACCAACGTCCTACACATGTGGAAATGAGACTCTTTTGATGGGGTTCTTCACTCGGTCGTTGTGAGTTGGCATTCTTCCTGAAGGTTCTCTATTCCACTGAGGTTTTCCAGTCTGAGTTCCAGCTGGACTCACCTAAGCCCTAGCCAGCTGAGTCTCAAGAATATCCCTTCATGCAAGCTTCCAACAGCTGACCCCACTTATTACTGGGAGGTCATGTTGTGTCCTGGCCACCCGCAGGTGAGGCACACACAAAGCCCAAGGCAGAGGGCAGGGCCTGAGCCCTTGTTGGCCTTGGGGACAATAGAGTAAGGGACAAGAGAGACTCCTGTCTTTGCAAAGCAGTAAGCTTACTTGGGCAGGCAGGTTTAAGAGCATAAGGTAAAGTATGGTGGACTAATCTTTCTTACGAGGTAGCAGAACACTGTGGTCTACAAACAAAATGGATGTAAAGGTGGATGCCTTTGAAGAACTGATGGTTAAACTGACATGAAGATAGAATCAGGACTTACAATTAATCTGACTGGGGAGATCGGAAGATGGCCGACATCAGAGAGCTGGTGTAGGGAGGAGTCAGGAAAGAGGGGAACCAATCCAGCAGAGAAACAGGCTAGGAAACACAAAATTGTAGGGAGAGGAGTGGGAAGGCCACTCGAGTTCACTAAAGCAAGAAGATCTACACAGCATGAAGGAACAGCCACGAAAAGTGGGAAAGAAAATACAGCACACTGCAAGAAACTTGGTGAGTCACAATCCTAGGCAGGGGGAAGGAGGCAGAGTCTCAATCGCCCCAGGGAAAACAGAGGCGGCAGGACGGTGTTGCGCCTTTCCGCGGAGCAGCATTTCTGAGTAGGAATTCCAGAGAGCAGAGTTCGGCGCAGATCACACCTCCTACAGATTACAGCACTGAGGGAAACGGCTGTGGACAAACAGGTCAGACGCTAACATCCCAGAACAACAAGAAGCAAAAACACAATGAGGAGACGTGTCAGAAAAGGCAATGACCCAGAAGAAAGATCAAGCACTTCCTCCCAACACAACCAAAAACTAATCTCAATATCTGAAATGCAAGATGAAGACATAGAGGAAATAACAAAAAAGGACTTTAAGAAACTAGTGACGAAATTCATCAGAGACAGTGAGAAGCGCTGGAAAGAGTCCAAGGTATTCGAAAACCATGTCACTGCAGAAATAAGTCAAATCAAAAAAGGGAATCCTTGATATAGAGCACAAAATTGAAAGCCTAACCAACAGAATGAACACAGCAGAAGACAGAATATCAGAACTGGAAGACAATCAGAATGAAAGGCAGCAGCTCATCAAACAGTTGGAGACAAATCTAGAGAAAGCCAATAGGTCCATATAGGAAATGAAAGACAACCTCAAAAAATCAAATATTAGAATAATAGGCCTTCCCGAAGGAGTGGAAAAGGAGACAGGCTTGCAACGGGTGCTCAATGAGATAATACAGGAGAACTTCCAGAACACTGGAAATATAAATCCAGCACAAATCCAGGAAGGACAAAGAACCCCCAGCAGGCTCGATCCAAACAGATCGTCACCCAGACATGTGGTCCTCAAGCTACCTTCAAGTGAATACAAGGAAACTATTCTAAGACAAGTAAGAAAAAAGGATAAGATTACTTTCAGAGGAAGGCAAATCAGGATTACAGCTGACCTTTCAGAAGAAACGCTCCAAGCAAGGAGAGAATGGGGTAAAACCTATCAAATCCTGAAACAAAACAACTGCCAACCAAGAATAATGTACCCAGCAAAGCTCTCATTTGTATTTGAGAATGAAATCAAATACTTCAACAGTAAAGAGAAACTCGAAGAATACACCAACACAAAACCAGCTCTGGAAAATCTCTTCAGGAAGGTGCTAAACCCAGAAAGAAAAAATGAAAACCAAAATCAAAGATGGCAAATGGGAAGACCTCCCCACTGAAACCCATACAAGGAAAGTCAACCAATCAGAAACTCTAATAGTCGAAAATACACACTTGCACACTTACACACACTCATTGCAGCCCAAAATCACACCCTCTCAATATTGTCTCTAAACACAAATGGACTAAACTCACCAATCAAAAGGCAAAGATTAACAGAATGGATCATCAAACAGCACCCAACTATATGTTGCCTACAAGAGACACATCTAACCAGAAAAGCCTCTAAGACATTTAAAGTGAAGGGATGGAAAAAGACATTTCATGCCAATGGACAAGAAAAAAAGGCTGGTGTAGCTGTCCTAATCTCAGATGACCTAGACTTCAAGCTGACAGACATCAAAAAAGACAGGGAAGGTCGCTATATATTGGTGAAGGGATTGATCCATCAGGAAGTAATTACAATCGTGAACATATATGCACCTAATTCCAATGCACCTAGCTACGTGAAGCAATTACTTACAGACTTAAGGGGAGACATAGATATACACAAAATAATAGTGGGCGATCTTAACACTCCGCTAACAACTATAGACAGATCAACAAAACAAAACTCAACAAAGAAACAACAGAGCTCATACAAACATTAGAACAACTAGACTTGGTAGACATTTATAGAACTTTTTATCCTAAGACCACAGATTATACATTTTTTTCAGCAGTGCATGGCACCTTCTCCAGGATTGACCACATGATAGGACACAAAGCAAACCTAAATAACTTCTAAAAGATAGGAATCATACCATGTACCCTCTCAGACCACCATGGAATGAAACTGGAAATCAGCAATTCAAAATGCCCAAGGAAATACAGAAACTCTTGGAGGTTGAACAATATGCTATTAAACGAACAAGGGGTCAGGGACGAAATTAAAGACGAGATCAAAAAATTTATGGAAACCAATGAAAACTCTGACACAACATTCCAAAACTTGTGGGACACAGCCAAAGCAGTGCTACGGGGTAAACTCATCGCAATTGGAGCTCATGTCAAGGCCCAAGAGAGGCGCCAAATACAGGAAATAACCACACACCTCTAGGAATTGGAAAAGCAGCAGCAGATGAGCCCCAAACACAACAGGAAACAAGAAATCATCAAAACAAGGGAGGAAATCAACCAGATAGAAATAAAAAAAACCATACACAAAATCAATGAATCAAAAAGCTGGTTTTTTGAAAAGATAAACAAAATAGACACCCCGCTCGCCTGACTGACAAAGAAAAAACAAGAGAAAGTAAGAATTAACAGCATCAAAGATGAAAAAGGCAACATAACAACAGACATTACAACCATTAAGAACATAATCAGAAATTACTACAAATCACTGTACTCCAACAAATCAGAAGACCACCAAGAAATGGAAAAGTTCTTAGACTCACACCACCCGCCAAAACTTAGCCCAGAGGCAACAAACGAACTGAACAAACCCATAACTGAAGCAGAGATTGAATCAGTGATTAAAGACCTCCCAACAAAGAAAAGCCCAGGCCCAGACGGCTTCACTCCAGAATTCTACAAAACATTCCGAACAGAACTGGCCCCAATACTTTACAAACTATTCAAAACAATAGAAAAGGAAGCGATCCTTCCAAACTCATTCTATGAAGCCAACATTACCTTAATCCCAAATCCAGACAGAGATCCTACAGAGAAAGAAAACTACAGACCTATCTCTCTGATGAACATTGATGGTAAGATACTCAACAAAATCCTAGCCAACAGAATTCAAAAACACATCCGACAGATCATTCATCCAGATCAAGTAGGATTCATCCCTGGAATGCAGGGGTGGTTCAACATAAGGAAATCCATCAATGTGATACACTACATCCAAAAACTGAAAAACAAGAATCACATGATAGTATCAATAGACGCAGAAAAAGCTTTTGACAAAAATCCAACACCACTTCCTGCTAAAAACCCTAACCAAGGTAGGCATAGATGGAAAAATCCACAACATAATCAAAGCAATATATGAAAAACCCAACGCCAGCATCATACTGAATGGAGAAAAATTGGAACCCTTCCCACTGAGATCTGGAACAAGACAGGGATGTCCACTTTCTCCACTGCTATTTAACATAGTCCTAGAGGTACTTGCTGAAGCCATAAGACAAGAAAAAGAAATCAAAGGAATCCAAATTGGAAACGAAGAAGTCAAGCTTTCACTATACAGAGATGACATGATTCCTTATATAAAAGAGCCAAGAGGCTCAACACAGAGACTCCTAGAACTTATACGAGAGTTCGGTGGAGTGGCAGGATACAAAATTAATGAACAAAAATCAACAGCCATACTGTGTGCAAACAGCCCCAAGTTGGAAAAAGATCTAACCAGCAAAATACCATTCAAAATAACAGAGAAAAGTATGAAGTATCTGGGAATTAACCTAACCAAAAATATAGGAGACCTATTTGAGGAAAACTACAAACCACTTAAAAAAGAAATTGAAGAAGACCTCAAGAGATGGAGTAACATCCCATGCTCCTGGATAGGTAAAATCAATATCATTAAAATGTCTATATTGCCAAAAGCAATATATACATTCAACGCAATTCCAATCAAATTGCTCAAAACATTCTTCATGGAACTTGAAACAATGATCCAAAGGTTCATTTGGAAACACAAAAAACCACGAATAGCCAGAACCATCCTGAAGAACAGGAAGTTAGCAGGGGGAAATCACAGTTCCAGACCTCTGGACATACTATAGGTCAGTGGTTATCAAAACAGCGTGGTACTGGCATAAAGATAGAGAGGAAGATCAATGGAGTAGAATAGAAACACCAGAAGAGAACCCACACAGATACAGTCAATTAATCTTTGACAAAAAGGCAACAATCCAAGCAAATGGGAAGGTCTGTGCAATAAATGCTGTTGGGACAACTGGTTGATAGCCTGTAGAAACAAAAAGATAGACCCACATCTCTCACCATACACTAAGATCAAATCTAAATGGATCAGAGACCTAAACCTACATCCAGAAACCTTCAAACGTTTGGAAGAAAATGTTGGAAACACACTGCAACATTTAGGATTAGGCCGAAACTTCCTAAAAAAGACTCCAAAAGCAGTAGAAATCAAGACCAAATTAAACAAATGGGACCTCATCAAACTAAGAAGCTTCTGTACAGCTAGAGAAACAATCAACAAAGTAAAAAAGCAACCCATAGAATGGGAGAAGATCTTCGCACACGACATAGGTGATAGAGGGCTAATATCCAGAATATACAAAGAACTACAAAACAACCAAAATGTCAAAACAAACAAGCTGCTCAAGAAATGGGCACGGGAAATGGGCAGACATTTCACAAAAGAACAAACCCAAATGGCAAACAAGCATATGAAAAAATGCTCAAGTTCCCTGGCAATAAGGGAAATCCAAATGAAGACAACAATGAGGTACCACCTAACTCCAGTAAGGATGGCACACATACATAATACCACCAACACTTGTTGGCGAGGATGTGGGGAAAAGGGAACCCTTTTCCACTGCTGGTGGGACTACAGACTTGTACACCTCTATGGGAATCAGTTTGGCGAATACTCAAACAACTGAAAATCAGCATACCATATGATCCAGCAATAGCACTCCTAGCGATATATCCAAAACATCTCCTACACAAGAAACCAATATGCACACCTATGTTCATAGCAGCACAATCTACAATCGCAAAAACCTGGAAGCAACCAAAATGCCCATCAATAGAAGACTGGATAAGGAAGCTATGGTTCATCTACTCTATGGAATACTACGCAGCTATTAAAAAAAAACGAAACGTAGCTCTTTGTGGTCAAATGGGCTCGACTGGAATCCATCATGCTAAGAGAAATGAACCAATCCCAAAAGGTTAAATACCACATGTTTGCCTTAATTTGAGATGAAAAGATGACAACCTGGAAGATAGTACCTGTATATTGTAATATTATTGCAATCTCTAACAACCTGTATCCAATGTAATAAGATAATGCGATATAATCTATAAACCAACAATTAATGTCAAAATACTTAAGATCTACATCGAAAAACTGTAAAACCTACTATACCCTCAATACGCTATGTTAATCCGTAATTGGGGGGGTGTGCAGGGAAGCCTTTCAAGACCATAAAAAGAGTGAGGAAAAATTACAATATAGCCTATCAAGATCAAATCTGGAAATTCATAGACAACAGACTCAAAGCGGCACTAAACAATAGTAAAACTACTATACCAATGCATGAGGGGGGAATCGGGTGCAATCCTGACAACCTCTTAACAGGAGGTCATGTGCGTGGATCAGGGGGGCACTCCAGGTTGGAGCAGGTGGCATGGAGAAACCTTGGATCCCAACTATGAACACTCCCAGACCTTCACCACAAATTATTAATACGAGCAACAAGGACTATATCCCAACTGCCAAGGAGGCCGAGTACTCTGAGGTCACCCACCCCCAACTGGAGCTTCCACAGGGGATGGAAGAAGTCCAAACACTACCGTGCAGAAACCAACATCATCGGAAAGACAACCAGAAGCCCTGAGCGGTCAGCAGACACAGAAGAACAATTAATGTCCTTCGGGACCAGGGAGGAGAGCTTTCTCTGGTCTGAGCCTGGCTGCACCTCTGAACCCCCACCCTCCCTTGCAATGGCCATCAGGATCTCTTCGAAAATCCCTCATATCAAACAAACAATCATACAAACTAAAAAAACCTAAAATAAATAGACAAACAATAAAAAGTAGGGCTTGGAATCTGACAGGAAAGAGCTGGCGTGGATTTGCTCATGCCTCGCTGGGTGGGACACAAAGATTAGTCACTCCTCACCATGGTGTTGGGGATTTTCTTGCACACCCCCCCCCCAAAAAAAATGTTCTGCACCTTAATTGTTGACAAATGTCTTGTTAGAGTTACAAGCCAGTCTAGATTACCCTAAAATCTGCCAAGATCAGCAAAATTATACTTCAACACAACAAATGGCTAAATACTAAAATGAAATAGACACGAGACAGCTGAATGGTACCTTATAGCCATTTTAAGATATATAGCAGCCGGTCCTGTATACAAACTAAAATTGAAATGTGAACGAGCAAATCATAGGTTGTGGTTAAGAACTTGTTTTTTTGTTTGTTTGTTTTTTGTTTGTTTGTTGTTTTTTTTTAACACACTGGTTACGCAAAACCATGTCAATTCCATAATGTTGTAAATTGCTGTTGATGTTATATTGAGACTCTTAATTGAATGGGATGATATTCTACCAGCTCCAACTTTGGACCAGAAATGGTCTCCCCAAGAAGCTGTTCAACCCATCTGGACACTAAGTAGCTGGACTCTATGCTTGGTATACGTTTGCAAGGAAAGAATCTTGATTGAATTTGAACTGTAATACTGCATCAAGGTGGAGGAATCCACCAGGGGGGAGGGCCGTGGGGAGGGGTGGGAGGATTCCCAGAGCCTATGAACCTGTCACATAATGCGAAATAATTAATAAAAAAAAACAATTAATCTGACTGGCAATAACTCAAGAAGAAGTGATTCTAACAGTGAGACACACAGGCTCCAAGTCAGTCACGTCACTCAGTATCAGGATTGTATTACATTCAATACGTTGATTCCTGTCTCTCATCATATCATCAGGGCATATGATCCTCCTTAGTATCAGCTCAATACCTGAAGGATGAGCCTCAAACCGATTGTCCCTCAATCTTCTTCTTTTGCACAGGAACACAAGATGGATCTCAGTGGCAACGGCCATGTAATCAGGAACTGAGAAAATGTGGCCAGGGAACAGAAAATACTCCAACATTATGGTGTGGCAGCACATCTGAAAAGCCCACACTAGGCTCCCCCAGCCCCAGTTATGTGTGCAGCAGCACCTGTGGCCTCAGGAAGCCTGGCCATGGTCTCCTCACTGGCCTGTAGAATTGGCAGCATACTCTCTACAGGTGCCAACCTGGACAGGGACTGCACCATCACAGTACAGGTGCTCAGGAATAAAAGACATGAAGAAAGGTCTTCTTTGTGAGGAGCAAGACTTGTGGGGAGGCAGAGAGGACCCTGTAGAGGGAGGCTCAGGAATGGGGGACATTAAGATCTCGGGATGCACCCACCTGTCTCCCCCATGCTTGGTGACAGGACTCTCAGTGTGTGCAAGATCTGTGAGCTCTGGTGCTCAGAGGTAATGCCGATACGACCATCAAGATCTACCTTGAAAATTAATAGTGTGTAATTTTGAAATAGGCATTTTTATGACCAGTAGTCATTAGATGACCAGACAGGTTGCAAGAGCCATTCAGAGAGGAATGAAGCAGGAGGATGCATATAGTACACAAGCCAGGAGCTGGAAGTGTAGCAGCTCAGAAGATGTAAAAGCATTGGGGATAGATGGGTTCTGTCTCGCAGAAGACAAGGAAGAGCAGCAGAGGACAGGGTGTGTGCGGGGCAGTACTCAGAGACCCAGATCCAGGCTGGAGTATTCTCAGGGACAAGCCAGGCCCTGCAGCCACCACAGCAACTGAGCCTTTGCAGCAAGGTGAGGGTGAACACTCCCCAGCCAAGTCCCAGGATTCTGTGGCCACCACACAGCGCTCACGCGTGGTGCCTTAGCCACTGCTGCAGGCACCAGATGGTGTGAGGAGAGAAGGCAGCAATTAGGACAATCAGTACAAATCATCCCAGTCAATTAATGAATTTTCAGCTCTCCCTTGAGCATCACAGTGGGGCTGCACAAAAAGTGGAAGTCCTGGAAATGCCACAGATGATAAATAGACTTGCACACTGTGTGTGCCAGGGAACAGCGCATACCCAGAGCCAGTCCTTGTGGACATTTGGAAAGTAAGCCAGAAGATAAAAGCTTTTTTTTTTCTTTTTCTTTGAGTTTCTAGCCCTGTCTGCCTGCCTTTCCAAGAAGCAGAAGGAAGAGGAGGAGGTGGCAAGGGAGGATACTCAGGGTCAACAATTATAAATGTCCACAATGCGGGAAGAACAATGTCAAAGAAAGCACTTGAAAAGCTGGTCAGTGTGGCCATTCCTCTTTGCTTCCTATTGCTAGTAGACAGTAGAGGTTTGCGAGAAGACCTACAAGCATTTCTGATGCATTGAAGAAAGGTGACCCAGACAGCTCTCCTTGTTGAGGGAGAGCCAGCTTGTGCTCTGTGATCTAGCAACACAGGTGGAAGAAAAAGTTTGAGAAGTTACTTCAAGTTCCTAATGACTTTGGATAATCGCATGATTACTCACACCAAGCCAGTACTTCTCAAATCCAATGGTTCAAAGTGCAGATAATGGTGACCATGTGTCCTTTCAGCTGGAAAGAACTAGTGTTACAGAAATTATCTCACTAAAATTGCATAGCAAACATATAAGGTTGCTAACATTCATACTCACTATGAAAGGAACAGGGAAAAAGGGCCAACCATTATTCTGTAGTAGTAGAATGAAGATTGCAGTCAGAAGGTAATGGAACTAGACTTCACACTGGTGGTAAATGATAAAATTCCAGGCAGTTGAAAATTACTCACTTCAACGTCTGTATGTATGTTCATATCTGTGTGTGCATGTAAATAAGTATGCTTTAAGAAGTGAAATTAATTCAGTTCTGTTTAAACTACCTCACATTGCTTTCCTTATCATATGTATCATATATAATGTTCCTGAAAATTTAGTATATACCTTAGATATGTACACATTGGAATATGTGTGTGTGTGTGTGTGTGTGTGTGTGTGTGTGTGTGTGTGTCTGTGTGTGTGTGTGTGTGTGTGGAGTCTTAAGAAGGAATGTAAAGAGAGGTCCTGGGGGAAGCCAGTGGCAGTGCAGACAGAGACCTAGGCAGCTTCAGAAGAAGCCAGCTGACTAAGAATTCCTGCACAAGGGGGGCTGTTGGGTGCAGGTAACATGCCACAGCTCACAGGAACAGGCTTGAAGACTTAGACAACAGAGAGAGGAACCTGCTCTGCTCTGACGTTGCCAGAGTTTGCAGGGGAAAACATGAGTATTGCAGGACCTGGCACTGCTAGACCAACATCAGGAAGAACTAGAAAGCCTACAAGGGGACATACAGCAGGTGCTACAGGCAGAGCAGCCACCACGGGCCTGCTAGAGCCTGCAACTGCACAGCTGTCAGGAACAGAGTTCCTTCTCCCATGGGTGTTGTTTCTTCTGGGTTACAAGGACCTGGTCAAGGGCAGGGTTCCTTCATGTACCATGAACCTGAACACAAATGAAGAGCCCTGACAAGCCCTAGAAATGGGATCAGAAATGCAGGTGTGTACAGCATTTGAGATACCTTCCTTCATTTCAAAGTATATTGAACTTGAGCTTTGGAAAACTATCATTCCAGATATAACTTCTGGTGCTTGCAGCTTCTAAAATAACTCCTAGCACATGATAAATGCATGTGGAGTGGATTCATGGCTTGGATGCCTCAGGGTTTAATTAAGTTCTCCACACCTGTTTCCCCCACCAACACACAAACACACACACACACACACACACACACACACACACCATGCATATATAGGCAAGTAATTCAAAGTCTGAGCACTGAGATGATTTTGTGCAACTCTCAGAGGGTTCTTTCCTTAGAGGAAAAAGAAACACACAAATGAGATGTGTAACCTCCAAGGAACGAAAGTTCTTTTTTTTTCTTAATGATTTATTTGTAATTTTTATTTGGAAGTCGGATTTACATGGGGAAGGAGAAAGGTCTTTCGTTTGCTGATTCACTGCCCAAGTGGCCACAGTAGCCTGAGCTGAGCCGAGCTGATCCAAAGCCAGGAGCCAGGAGTTTCTTTCAGGTCTCCTGCACTGGTGCAGGGTTTCAAGACTTTGAGACATTTACTGCTTTCTGAGGCCACAGACATGGAGCTGGATGGGCAATAGAGCAGCCAGGGCATGTACTAGAGTCTATATGGCATCCTGGCACATTTTGGACAAGGGCTTTAGCTACTTAGCTACCAAGCTGGCCCAGAAACACAATTACCTCCTTGATAAAAATGTTCAGAATATAATGCATACCCCAGGGAGCAATACAGAGTCTCAGCAGGACTGGTGGGTGCCTCAGACACCTGGGGTGTGCAGGACACTGGTGGCCAGCTTGAAGGCTTGGGGTGTGCATGACTCTGATGGACAGATCCCTGGAGTGAGGACCCTGGGACACAGGAGACCTTAGGTGAACAGGAGACCCCAGGTACCTGGAGTCACAGAAACCCCAGCCACTGGGTTCCTCCCTCTAGGCACTGCCATTGCATCCAAGCAGAATCTGGCTTACTGGATGATCAGTGCTATTGTTCAGAGAGACCTGGGTGTATTTAGAAAACCTCGGATTTTTTTCTTAGCGATGATGCTGGTCCATCTGTTCCAGGGCCACTGTGCAGCAGAAGGAAGACAGGCATTTTCACAGGAGCTGTATTAAGTTCCACTCCAGTTCTGCTACACACTGAGTCTGTGAACTCCCCAACCCCACCTGTGTGGTATGAAAACCAAAACCTTCTAGAACAAGGCTGTGAATATTGAAATAAGGTTTCTTCTGAATACTGACTTATTTATTTGAAAGGCAGAGCAAAGTGGGGAGAGAGAGAGAGAGAGAGAGAGAGAGAGAGAGAGAGAGAGAGAGAGACTATGTACTTCTCAAATGGCCATTACAGCCATACAACCATATCTGGGCCAGGCTGAAGCTGAAAGTCAAAGTTCCATCCTTATCTCCCCATTTGTAACAGGGATTCGAGGACCTGGTTTATTTTCCAGTGCTTTTCAGTAACTTTAGCAGAGTACTGCCTGGGATGTGGAACAGCCAGGACTCAAGGCGGCATCTGATGAGATACTTTCTCACAACCAACAGCATCATCTCCTGGGCCACACCCAACCTACAGCACAGCACAAAACAATCTATAGGGGAGTCACGATTAGGAGGTGTGTTCATTAGGCAAACCTCAGCAAGCATTCTTCATGACCCTGCTATATACTTCACAAACAAAGGGGATGCAGACTGTATCAGGCCCAGCCTCTATCTCTTAGTGTGGAATTCCTCTGCCTTCACTGTGGGGAACACACATCCACTGCAAGACCCAGAGTTCAGTGTTCACTTCGGGAGCTAACACCCTGATGATAGACTTCATCAGGAGATGCTCTTCTAGAACTTCAGATCCTGATCAAAGTCATGACAATCTCCCCACAGCCTGGTGTCCACATTGCCATCACAGAACTTTCAGAAGAACCCAGCTGCCTCCTGTCACTGTCCTACCTAAGGGAGATCCTAGCCCTGGGGAGCAGTCAGAGACATGGACACCAGCTCTGCTCGCTCCCAGCTTCCAGCTGTGAGATGTGGCATGCATGGAGTGAGGTCAGAACTGCTCAGATTTTTAATCTGCACATGGGGTTTGGAAGTGTTTCTGTAACAACCCAGAATGGGGAAGTTTAAAGACAATGTTGGGGCAGACACTAGACAAATGGTAGGGCGTTTGAAACCAGGCTTCACTTCCTCTGAGCAGCAAGCAACATCTCCCCTTATGCAGCTTGTTTCGTGAAGGTGCGCAGATCCACTGGGGCTCTGAAAAGCTGGGTGGGGGTATATGCAGAAAGCCTCCTTGATGAAGCTTATGGTGTATTGTCTTAGCAGTTTCCAATGTCAAAGTGTGGTGATGGAGAGAGCAATAAGCATCCCACTAGCCTTTAGATTGACCACTTGTACAGTTTTATCAGGCCTGCGACTCCAGTCCTATTTTCCAACAGTACTTGCAAGACAAAAGTGCGAAATATGCAAAACTTTCTTCACCATGATATTTACATGTGTATATATGTTAAGATCCATGACGTCATAGAGGAGCTTCATTCACTCAGAGCTTCAGTTATGCAAAACTGAACCAGGAGTTGCATCATGCACTGAAAAAGCATTTGGACTTGGCAGTGTGGGTGTGTTCTCTTTAATGTAAATCCCAGGCTCACCATGTGAAGTCATGAACGGATGATGATGTGGGGATGACATCAAGAGCTACAAGGAAATTTTCCCAGAAGGCCTTGGCATAGGTGAACAGTCTGTGTTTGTATTCCATTTCATGAGAACATGTCGTAAGTGACTCACTGCGATTCACTGTCTTTCTCAGATGTGAATAAAGAGATAGCTGGATTATTTTCATTTTAGCTAAAGTAGTCTCAAAATAATAAAAAGGTTGCACATTGTTGGGTTCATTCAATTTTTTTTTTTGACAGAGAAGAATGTTACTCTTTTATTAGATGTATGTTAGAGAGAACTTGCCATCAATCACAATTTCTTAGATGATGTGCTCATTTTTATTTTGTGGCCAATAGGATCTGTTTTGAAGGGTTATAAAAAAGGCAAAGTAGTATGAATCCATCAGTAGAATGGAAGTAAGATGTATGGGCGGTAGAAAGATAGAATATGTTCATTTGCATACATGTGACACGTATTAAATAATGAATAGATCCCAGTGTCAGCTAAGTTCTTTCAGGCTTGACTTCTCAGCGACATACAGATGTATATCATAACTGCTCAAATTTTCCTAGAAAAATTAGTAGATGTTGTAAATAATGCTTCATGGGGCAAAACAAGGCTGAACAAATGGCTGCATTTGGAAAGCTAAACAAGAAATGATCAAATAAAGTGCATATAGAAAAGTGTCCAAGAACACGACTGAGACAGCCATAAAGCATCAAATGTATGGCTGAGATGCATTAAGAGAAATTGAGAGAGAATGATGAAACCATTTGTGTGTATTGGCCTAAAGAGTGATGAATGAGTTCCCAAAGGCCTGTGGTTGTGGAACTCATCCATGGAGTCTAGAAACCGCAGACTATGTTTGAAAGAACTCCAGACACCGGCTTCTGACATCTTTGGAATCAGCTCCTGTGTCGTTTTCTTATTATAAAGAAGCAAGGCACAGCATCTAGCTGCTCGATGTCTGAGGGACTCTAATCCGTGTGGGGACATTGCAATTTGTTAATTAATCTGAAATTCCATCATGAATATTATCGCACTGTTTTATGGCAAAGTACAGCATGGCAGACTAGATCACTACCATACAACGTGGTTCTCAGTGAGGTTACAATCAAATGGCAGCAATTACAGCTTAATGCTTGCTTACTATCGGACACCATACCTGACTGTTCTTTGCTTAATCAGTACAAATATTCCCCCAAGGTGATGAGCTCTGTTTTGTAGTTAAAATAAACAAACAAACAAACAAACAAGAAAAGAAACCTTAAATTCTAAGAAGTGTAGGGATTTCCCCAAAATCTAGTCTCTCATAAAGATTGAAGATGCATTTTAAGGTGCATCTAATCAAAGGCTACTCTAATTAACCACTGCATTTCAATGAAGTAGCACCATAACTGTGTGTCTTAATTTCTGCAGGAGACAGTTTTGATACAAAGGATTATTGGGGTAATACACAGTAGATTTTGATGCAGGAGCACTCACTGTGCCCTTCTAAAATGTTGGACAAGAGGGGTTGTATGGCCTTGACATTATACTCAATTCCTTATTTCTTAGTAGAATACCCAGGTTTGATTCTTTTTTTTTTTTTTGTAAGATTTATTTATTTTTATTACAAAGTCAGATATACAGAGAGGAGGAGAGACAGAGAGGAAGATCTTCCGTCCGATGATTCACTCCCCAAGTGAGCTGCCATGGCCGATGCTGCGCCGATCTGAAGCCGGGAACCAGGAACCTCTTCCAGGTCTCCCACGCGGGTGCAGAGTCCCAAGGCTTTGGGCCATCCTCGACTGCTTTCCCAGGCCACAAGCAGGGAGCTGGATGGGAAGTGGAGCTGCCAGGATTAGAACCGGTGCCCATATGGATCCTGGTGTGTTCAAGGTGAGGACTTTAGCCACTAGGCCACTGCGCCGCCGGACCCCTCAGGTTTCATTCTTACATCCTGCTGTAGGAGGCAGAAAGAGATGGCTCCAGTAGTTGGGTTCCTGCCACTTTCCATGGTTGCCAGGTAGAGTTCCTGGATTTGCCCTCAGATGGGGGCCATTACAGGCATTTGTCAAATAAACCAAACAATGATCCAATGCCCTCTGGGTCTGTCTGTTTTTGCTTATGGAATACAACTGATTATAAAAAATTGAAAAGTAAATAGTAAAAGCTTCACATGGGTCTTAGGGCTAGGACTTGGTATTAACTCACACCCCTGGATGACACAGTTAAACCACAAATGGAGACGTTGTATTCCAATGTTGGAGTACTAGTTGGAGTTCTGAGTATTCCATCTGATAGAGCTTGTGTAAAAACATCCTGGGAGGCAGCAGATGATCACACAAGACTACTTTGCACATTCCAGGATCCCATGTCAGGCTGGATCTAATTCCAACTGCATCACTTTCCCTATGGCCCCCTGCTTGTGTCCTGGGAAAACAGTCAAAGACGGCCCAATGCCTTGAGACCCTGCACCCAAGTGGGAGATCTGGAAAAAGTTCCTGGCTCCTGGCTTTGGATCAGCTCAGCTCCGGCTATTGTGGTCATTTGAGGAGTGAACCAGCAGATAGAAAATCTTTCTCGCTGTATCTCCTTCTCTTTGTAAATTTGACTTTCCAAAAAAAAATAAATAAATCTTAAAAAAGAAAAGGAATCATCTAAATGAAAGAAGAAAAGCCAAAAAAATTTACAATTGAAAATATTAGTTATGAATAATTTCTCAGCTATAGTATCAATAGCTCAATCCATTCTAAAAAAAATGGACATTTATCTAAATTAAAAATGTAAACATAATAAAAAAGAACCTAAACAATTTGGCATTGTGTCCCAGCAGGGTTAGATTACACTGTATTCACACTGATAAATGAGAAATGTTGCAACTAGTTTAAAAAACAGTTCTCTAGACCTTCTCAGATCAGGATGGAGAGAAATCTGAGTCTATAAAGACTGCTACAAGAGTGATTGCAGCTTGATTTATAATAACCCAAGCCACAGAAGACCCGAATGTTCACCAACAAAGATGAGTATAGCAAGTTACAGTACAGGTGTGTAGTACCAAATACCCATTCAGTGGACGGCCGCCAATACATGAAAAACAGGAATTCAAAAGACACTCTCTAGACAACATTAGATGCATGAGAATTTCTACTATGCAATAATCACATTTACATGAACTAGGTATTAGTGCCTCATAGAATCAAGTGGTAAAAGTTTGGAGGAAATAGAAAATCTATTTTCGGGAAGTGATAGTACAAATGAAAGCTGCTGGGGCCCGGCAGCGCAGTGGCCTAGTGGCTAAAGTCCTCGCCTTGAACGGGGCGCCGGTTCTAATCCCAGCAGCTCCACTTCCCATCCAGCTCCCTGCTTGTGGCCTGGGAAAGCAGTCGAGGACGGCCCAGAGCTTTGGGACCCTGCACCCGAGTGGGAGACCTGGAAGAGGTTCCTGGTTCCCGGCTTCGGATCAGTGCGCACCGGCCCGTTGCGGCTCACTTGGGGAGTGAATCATCAGATGGAAGATCTTCCTCTCTGTCTTTCCTCCTCTCTGTACATCCGGTTTTCCAATAATAATAAATCTTTAAAAAAATGAAAGCTGCTATAAAAGCTTATTATTTTGAAAGCTTAACAACTCTTAATTTTATGATATGAATTTCACTTCACCAAGACAAAGCTGAGAACAAAAAAAAAAGAAAATAATAGGTTAAATTGGCTAGTTTATCTATTGAGTATTGCTAAGTGGAAATATTTCTCATCTCCAAAATAGCGAAAGAAACATTAAGAAATGTGTACAGCTGCAGTTTGACATGAACAAGATATTAACCCTGGCTGCCACAAGCCACAAAAATTGTATGAATATTTGTAGCCAAGACCAGAATCAGACATCGGAACTCAGTCAAGGTCTCCCACACGAGTGGCAATAATCCAGTCATGTGAGCCCTCATCACTGCTTGCCAGAAGTTGCCCTGCTAGCAAGCCAGAGCCAGGAGCCACAGTCACGAGTTGGACTTGGAGACTCCAACGTGGGAAAGAGCGATCATAAACAAATTTTAACCACTTGATCAAATCCCCACTTGAACTTCAGCACTGTACATATTCAAAGCATAAAGCACATCATTTACACCTTGTTTTGTGTTTTTTTTTAATTTATTTATTTTTTATTACAAAGCAGATATACAGAGAGGAGGAGAGACAGAGAGGAAGATCACTCCCCAAGTGAGCTGCCACGGCCGGTGCTGTGCCGATCCTGAGCCAGGAGCCAGGAACCTCTTCCAGGTCTCCCACGCGGGTGCAGGGTCCCAAAGCATCGGGTCATCCTCGACTGCTTTCCCAGGCCACAAGCAGGGAGCTGCATGGGAAGTGGAGCTGCCGGGATTAGAACAGGCTCCCATATGGGATCCCGGGGTGTTAAAGGCAAGGACTTTAGTCACTAGGCCACACCGCCGGGCCCACACCTTGTTTGTTTTTTACATTGCTTGGTATGTCCCATTATATTCTTTCAGTGGGACCATACATTCTTTACAGCAGAGGCCAAGTGATAAAATATGTGGAAATTAAATCTAGAGGCTAAAAGATGGCACCCCAGCGTGTTTGCTTGGCACAGCAGTTAAGACAGCTCTTGGGATGTCCAGACCCATATGGCAGTGCCTGGATTTGAGTCCTGACTGTAATCCTGAGTCTAACTTCCTCCCAGTATGCACCCTGAGGGGCAGCACTCATGGTGTAAGTAGCCGGGCCCCAGCTCCCCACACAGCATAGCCTGGACTATGAGCACTGGGGGAGTAAGCCAACTAGTGAGTGGCAGATCTCTCCATCCCTATCTAGGTAATAACTGATTCAGCTTTTCTTTTATTCTGGAGTATTAGACAGCAGAGAAGAAGCCTTTCTCTTGTTTCAAAACTTACCTCAGGAAAAGGGACAGAGAATTATAAGAACTCTATTTATTTGGCATTTTGCAACATGTTTTGAGTCAATTAATTTTCACTCTTCCTTCATGCTTGTTTTACCATAAAAATCACGCATTGTTATTATTACTCTCTTTTAAATGTTACTTCTTTTATTATTTTCTTTTTATGATACAATTCCATACACCCTAGGATTTCCCTTATGCCATCCCTGTTCACTGCGATCTCCTATATTATTACTATAATGTAGTTCTTTATACACAGTCATATGTCCATCATTGTGGGCATGGGCAATGGCAGAGAGTCCAGCATCATGTGGTCAAAATAGAATAAACAGTTTCATTGGAAGTCTGTCTTTAGTCTGAAAGTGGGGACGCATGTTGTGTTGTATCCTCCCATCTGGATATGACAGTTTCCATTACACAGTTCTTTTAGATGTGGAAACACTGGGACTCACAGATTAGATGACTTGCCTCTTTTTCTTTCTTTCCTTTTTAAAGATTTGTTTATTTTTATTGCAAAGTCAGATATTCAGAGAGAAAGAAATACAAGGAGGAAGATCTTCTGTCCAATCACTCACTCCTCAAGTGACCACAATGCTGGAGCTGAGCTGAGCTGAAGCCAGGAGCCAGGAGATTTTTCTGGGTCTCCCACACAACTGCAGTGTCTTAAGGCTTTGGGCTGTCCTCGATTGCTTTCACAGGCCAAGAGCATAAAGCTGGATGGAAAGTGGGGCCACCAGGATTAGAACTGGGGCCCATATATGATCTTGATGAGTGCAAGGTGAGGCTCTTAGCCACTATGCTACCACACTGGGCCCACTTGCCTCTTTTTCATAGGCTGTCTCAAATTCTCCAACGCATGTGATTGTAAAGGTAAAAGAGGATTTGACCATGGTGTCTATTTTTATTTTTCCCAAAGCCATTGTCAAATGTTCCTGCTTCAGTATCTGTGTGACTCAAAGAACTAAAAAGCATTACATTGGTTTTAATTGCTTCATTATTATTTCATTCTCAGAGACGCAATTAATCATGTGAGAGTTAATTCTAGTAAATTCCATCCACTAAAAACAGAAACTGTTAGTCTGAGAGCCAGCATCAAAGACAGTGTGTATGAAAGACGTTAGTCATCTTGCATGTGGGCCGTCTTTTGCCAACTGCACATTGGCCAATGACATGGGGCAAAAAAGCATAAAAGGGAGATGGCCGAGAGCATGAAGAAGCTCTATTTGTTACACAAAGAAGACAGAGTAAAGCAGAAAAAACTAAGAGTAGTTAGCTGAAATTACAAGAAAAAAATGTTCCTTTTGCAATTTAAATAATCTCTGAGTTTGCTGAGGTTGAGTCCAGATTAAAAATGCATCAGATTAAACATGCATTAAGTGTGTTTTGTGAGCGTGAACAAACACTGTATCATAAAGAGCAAACCAGGAGAGTGGAAGAGAGTGGTGAGCCTTCAGCCTCGTCATTAAGATGCCAGCTAAGAAACCTTGTCCCAGGTCAGAGCTCCTGCTGTGACACAGGCTCTGTCCCTTTCTCAGCACCCCAGGTCAGAGCTCCTGGTATGACACAGGCTCTGTCCCTGACTCAGCACCCCAGGTCAGAGCCCCTGGTGTGACACAGGCTCTGTCCCTGACTCCGTGTCCCAGGCCAGAGCTTCTGGAGTGACATAGGCTCTGTCTCTGACTCCGTGTTCCTGCTTACAAAGCCTGGAGGCAGCAGTGATGGACAGAAGAGGCTGGAGCCCAGCTTCCCAGGCGAGAAACTGTGCTCATGGCTGCTTGTGCTCATTGCTCTAATTCCTGGGACTATGCTGTGAGTTGTCACCCTGAGACAGACAGCAATTAAGCTTAACTCACTGTGGCATCATTGCCGATGTGAAAATACAAAAGCTATTGTTCTTACAGCTGAGATTTGGAGTTAATTAGATTCTACAATAAATAAGAAAAATTCTAGATTTACATTGAACTATTCAAAGGGATATTCTGAAAAGTTTCTGGAAATAATTGCATTATAGTGAGAAAAGGAAGGAGTGAGAGGCGAAACTTCTCCTCAGGCATTCTTGTTTGGAGAGGAGAGCCCAAACAAAGCCTGTTTCTTCCCAGTGAAGGGAATTGAGTGTGAGTGTGGGCAGTGTTAGCTCCACGAATAGGTATGATGTGACCTTATGCACTCTGACACCTGCAATCAGCCTCGTTCCGTTCCAGACACATCCTCATCTTCCTGGAAGATTCTGTTCAGTGGCTGGGCAAGGCTTAGCTCTTGGAAACACAATTTCATTTTAAACTCCAGGCTTGGAATCATTAACCCTACTGAGCCTTCAGTAGTAAATTCACAAAAATTTCTTTCACCCATCTTATTCTCCCCAAGACCTCATATTTTTTTTCTCTGGGACACTAAATTCCTCTTTATAAAGCCATATTAACACAACATAACAAGTTCCATGAGAATTCCCAGAGTTTCAACTCCGGTGCCACTAATGTAAGTTTCTGTTTTGACCCTGGCCAATGAACAGACCCTATTCATCTTTGTTCAAATTCTCTTTGATGTTTGAAATCCCTAGTATTTCACTCTTATTCAAATGATGGTTGAGTTAAGGGCCAGAAATGAGAGAGAGGTAATACAAGCACATCAAACTGAGATCTAAGCATTTTGAGCATGCTGTTGTAGAAACAGAACTTTCAAGGAGGAGTGGCTCTCCCTCAACCCACATGTACACCTTGCATGAGAACCAATGTTTGAACTTCATGAGTCTTTCCTGCTTTCTGCTTCTAATAAGAATGAAAAGGGAGGGGTGATCCTTTCCACAGAGAGCTTCTTTGGTAGGGAACCCTTCCAAATGGGAAGAATGGAATTCTGCAAGACACCATACCTGCCTGTAGTACAGTATATGCGACACTGCAGTATCAAAGCATTTTCCCAAATAGGCATTCTTAATTATTCAAAGTGAGCAAAGCTGTGTTAAACCATTTAACTTACAAAAATTAAATGAAATCTAAAGGAAATGATTTGATGAGTTAAAGAATTTGGATGATACCAGGGTGAGTTCATGAAAGGAATCATTTAAGTTAAAACAGATGAAACAATGAAATGACAGTTGCACCAAAAATCTGTAGATCTTTTCTTTTAAGAAAATATTGGACATCCATTGCCTGACAGATGATAAAAGCCTCAAAGTAGCCAAGGGAACAAACAAGATGGAAAATTGGTACCTTGCGATGTGAGACAATGAGAGAGAAGAAAGCAAAGGGTAGGAGGGATGGTGGAAGAAAACCAAGAGGTGAGGAGCAGGGCAAGTCCTGAAGCAGCAGCTCAAAGTTCTCCCAGGCCACAGCAGCGTTCAAAGAGCAGGCTCTGAACCAATTAAAAGGATCTCTGTAATACATGTGCAGTAAAAGTGACAGATGCAGCTCCTCCTTGACTTATGTTGGGATTACATCTGATAAACCCACCCAGAATTGTCAATGTGCTACTTTGGCTAGCAAGATTGACTGGGAGCTGAACTCAAGAGACAGGACCAAATCACACATCCAAAACCTGGGGGAGCATTCATATTCAAAAAGTTTGTGTTTCACCAAATGTGCATCCTGCTAGTGAAAGCATCTTTAGTGCTGCCCTCTGATGCAGATTTCAGGGAAGGTGGCAGTGATAGGGGGTCATCAGCTGCACCAATGTATGTAAGGGAGAGTAGTCACAAATATTAAAGAAATGCCTTGATTTTATTCTTTTCTGCTTTCTACCACAAGTGCAAAACATCTGATCTTTTTGTATAGATTTAATTATATGAAATACAAAGTTTCAGGGGGAGACAGAGATATTCCATCCATTAATTCACATCCCAAATGTCTGTCATGGGTAGGGCTGGGGCAGCCAGAAGCCAAGAGCATCACTCAGCCCCAGCCCCCTAACATGAGTTTAGGGAATTAATCACTTCATCATTTTCTACTGCTTTCAGATAGCAAGGAACTGGATCAGAAATGAAGAGAAGAGATGTGAATGGGTGCCCATAAGGAATGATGCCAGTGCTGCAGTGTGAGAGTGCCGGTCCCACACAATCTTTCGACTCAGCCAATTGTGCTCCCATTCTGCTGTTTCAACACTATGAGTGGTGTGGGCATATCCTTGGACTTGACTATGTGTTTTGTTGGTTTGTGCTTCAACTTGTCTGAGCTCCAATTCCTTCTCATATGAGTGGGGCTTAGCACAGCAGTACTGCACTCTGAATGGACATGCTTAATGGATCTGCCCATGTTTGCTACAAATGGTTTGAATCAGATATTTTGACTAAAGACGTTTAATGCATTCAAAACAGACAAAAACAATTCAAAATTGGAACAGAACATAAATGATTTTTTGCCTTGGAGGAAGTAGTAACCACCATGTCACTGGTGGTACATTGAGATCTTTTATCAACTGACCTATTGCCCAGATGGTGATAATGACTGAAGCTGAGTATGAGCCAGGTGCTTCTTTGAGGTATTCCATGTAGGTACAAGGGCCCGAAGACTTGAACCATCCTCCTCTGCTTTTCCAGGTCATAAAATGGGAGCTGAATGAGAAGAGGAGCCATTATGACATGAAATAACACCCATATGGGATGATGGTTCCACAAGCAGATTAGCTTAAATACCACTGCATTGTCCTGCCATCTAGAATTTTTTCTTTTTAGAAAAAATTTATTTAACTTGGTAGAGATACAGAGCTGGGAGGAGTTCAGCATGCATGTGCAAGAAAAAAATCTTTCATCCACAATTAGTTGCAAAGACCAGAGCTGAGCTGATCTGAAGCCAGGAGCCAGGAGATTTTGGGGGTCTCCCGTGTGAGTGCAGTGGCCTAAGGACATGAGCTGTCCTCTGCTGCTTTCCCAGGCAATAAGGACGTAGTTGGGTGGGAAACTAAGCAGCCAGGGCATGAACTGGTGCCCAAGTGGGAGGCCAGCGCAACAGGTAGAGAATTATCCTACTATACCTCCATGCTGACCTCATAATCTATAAATTATAAAGGGTGTATTACCATACAATGTACGTGTGCTTAGATATTACTGTTTATAAATAAACATTGCTAAAGGATTGCTGTTCAAAATTTTGTCCCACTTTCTGTTGTGTATGTCCAGAAATCAAATTCTTGTGTTCTTTCATTGATAACCAAAAACTCAACATTTTACATAAAATTAAAAAAAAGTATTTATCATTTTGGAAATGAAACTCATTTTTTTGTCAATTAACCTGACCATTTATCCTTTAAATATATTTGTTTTCTTTATTAATGTTTTGAGAATGAACAGGAAAAAGAAAAAAAATGATACCTAGGCTGTATAAAAAATTCTGAGGCTTGGGAAGAGCAAAGCCTGGATCCATGAATGCAATCTAGATCTGACACATGGTAGGCGGATACAGGAACACCTGAACCATCACCTGCTCCTCCCAGGGCACACCTGGGCAGGAAGCTGGAATTGGGAACAGACCCAAGTCTGGAACCTGGACACTTGGTTAATGTGATGTGGGTGTGTCCACCAGCATCTTAACCGCTGAGCCAAACTCCCACCCAAGTGTATGCATTCTGTGTTTCTGTGTTTTATTACTTACTATTGAACATACTTGAAAAAGACACAAAGCTTTGACATAGTCTCTAACTGCAAGTTTATACAACCTCCCCCAAAGATCGTATTAGAAATGTTATTTTACTTGGATACTGTTGCTTGCTTTAATATTTCACATGTAATGCTTTCTTTGGTTTAACGCAATATCAAACATCTGGATGCCAAGTAAACATTTGAGTAACTAAGCTCTATATTTTCAGTTATTCTCCTGTTTGGCAATTTATGGAGCAAAAACCCAGATTTATCACTGGAGATTTTTCTTTTTAACCAGATGTTTTAGTATCAACTAGATGTTTTTCAATAAAGCATCATCTTTTCAACCTTTCATATTCTGATTGCTCTGTTCTGTGCTTAACAGAATATCCAATTTCCTTAGTTATATTTGAAAAGAAAACTCCAGTATTTTGTCTAACTTTTTATTTCCAGTCATGATAATGATTCTGACCAGCTGATACGACAGGAACATCTCCTCTGTTGCAGGTGGCAAAGAAATCACCTTTAAAAAGTGGTTGCTGCATATAATCAACTTTTAGAACACATTTCCCTTCAAAGGCAGATTGTGTCATTTCAGAACACAATGATGAAGATTCATATCTTAACTCAAAGTTGTGTGATGAAGACAGAGAGTTCCTAAAATTATTGCAGCATTCCTAAGATTAAACCACACTCTTTTGTTTAAAGGAAAGGCAAATTATTGCTTTAGGATTACAATGCTCACATTACAAAGACCAATGATACAGAAGCACCCAAGTAAATGGATTTATTGGCAAGATCCACTGAAATGTTAACAAAGCATGGAGAAGACATTCCAGCTGCTTCTAAAAAGAATTGGAATCTCTCTCATGCTTTCCCAATCCCCTACAACACCTTCTGTGAGTGTAGGATTTCACTTGACTTGCACATCTTTTAGTGAATCTGTTTAGGTCTCAATTCTTCAGAAAAACTCTTCCTGATTCTCTAAAACATCTATATACATAATCAGATTTCACTCGCATTTCTGCCACCTATGCTCTATTTATCTCCATAAGCTATTATGATCTAATGAAGGAATTCGATGTACCTCCTCCAGAATGTTGATCTAAAGGTTCAGTGTAGGTTGCTGGTTGGTTCTCTGACTGTCAGGTTTCCATGCTAGGGCAGTCAGTCCTGACCCAAGGACTGCATATGTATGTACCAAACAGCCTCCAGAGATCTAAAATGAAGGGATACTTTCGCACTACTAGAGATAGAAAGTTACCTCCCTCTTCCACAGGTAGGTATCCAGAATATTTTGATGAAGAGCGGAAAACTTAAAATTAATCCCAGAGATGATATTTCATAAGAATTTTAAAGGCAGTGAGATAGAGAAACAGGAAGATGTCCCATCTGTTGGGACTGCCACCCCATCCCCCCAGTTATTTGAAATACTCAGCATTGGGATAACCAGGAGCCAGAGCTGGAAGCTGAGTCTAGGTCTCCTACATGGGTGCTGGACCAAAGCACCTTTGATCCATCACATGCAGGCTCCTGGCATGTTCGCGGGCAGGAATCAGAAATGGGGCATGGAGCTGAGCCTTCACTGCAAGGCATTCTGAGATAGATGTGAATCATCACATGCAGGCTCCTGGCATGTTGACGGGCAGGAATCTGGAATAGCGCATGGAGCTGAGCCTGCACTGCAGGCATTCTGAGACAGATGTGAGCATCTCAAGAGGCTTCTCAACTTGTGGGCCAACAGTGGCCCTTATGTTTTCTTCTGTTCACTTACAGCCAAATACAGTATCCTTTTTGTCTAATTAACATTACAAAGCTCTTGTCTGTGTTAATGTGTTTAGAATCTAGATAGAAAGCATCCTAATATAATCAGAAGAGGGAGCAAAAATGCAATGTATATGGGTAAAGATAACATCTTGAAATTCCATTATTGCATGTAGAACTCTGGCCACCCCGTACTGCTTTCCCAAGCACATCAATAAGAAGCCGGATAGGAATTGGCACAGCCAGGATTTGATGATATTTATTAGGGATGCCAGCATCACAGCTGGCAGGTTAGCACACTGTGCCACCATATTGGCAAGGAAGCATTGCTGCTTAAGGCTCACTGTTTACTTATAAAACCCCAGTGTCATGTCTTTTTCCTTATTTTCAACTGTGGCAAATCTGGAAGCTCCAGCATCTAAGCAGGGAAGGAGGTGGGATCTACTTCTTTGCATCTCACCCTCTGCTCCTGACACCCCTGCTGGGTGGCTGAGCATGCCACGAGGGTACAGAGCTCCTGATGTTACGGTCTGCCCTGCAATGGCACTCACTGATGCTTCTGATTGATGCATTGCGCTTAACTGTCCAACCATGAGTAGTGCATTAGTAAGGAGTGCTAGCTTGGCCTAGATTTCTCTCTATCCACAACTCAGCTTCGTATTGCTAATTTCATGCAGTAAGGTTTGCTGTGTGCTCAATTCCTACTCCTCCCATTGTTATGCCAGGACCACACAAACAAGCCAGGCTGCCATCCTTGATGCCACATCCAGTCCCTGCATCCCATTTAGAGTTGCCCAGAGTATTAACATTAGAGACTAATTAGGGTCCATGAGAATCACAGACTTGTCACGCATCCACTCCAGGATACTAATTCCAGGAGTGTCTGAAAAGAAATGGAACAAAATAAAAATTAAAAACAAAAATATTAAATAGTACTAGTTTTCTTACAATAGCTGTCCAAGTTTTTTTTTTTCTGAAATTTTCATTAAATGTGATTCACATGCAAAATATCACTTTAAAATAAGGGCTGAAGACAGAATTCTTAAATGCATCCAGTATGCTTTATGCAGTAAATGAACAGCCAGAGTAAAATTAATGGTAATCTGTGAGTTGGAATTGGATATTGTGGGCATGGTAGCAGGACAATCAATGCCCTCTGAGAATTTGTTAAAGACAAAATAGATAGAGCACAGCACGGTGGCCTAGTGGCTAAAGTCCTCTCCTTGAACATGCTGGGAACATATGGGTGCCCGTTCTAATCCTGCAGACCCACTTCCCATCCAGCTCCCGGCTTGTGGCCTGGGAAAGCAGTCAAGCACAGCCCAAAGCCTTGGAATCCTGCACCTGCGTGGGAGACCCAGAAAAAGCTCCTGGCTTGTGATATTGGGTTGGCTAAGCTCCGGCGATCGCAGCCGCTTGGGGAGTGAATCATCGCACAGAAGATCTTCTCTGTCTCTCCTCCTCTCTGTATATCTGACTTTGCAATGAAAATGAATAAATATTTTTTAAAAAAAGACATGATAGATAACTTGAGCTAGCAAGCTAACTTTCAAAGTCGTGATTCTCATTATGAAAAATGGAATGGAAAGATACAAGCAACTAGAACATTTTACCAAATTGTTCCCATTGATTTCCATTACAGCCTTAAAAACTATCAGGTATTTAAATATTGCATTTGACCTGACCAAGGACAATTGTCAGCTATTACTTCTGAACAGTTAATTGAAAGATAAAATTGAGCAATTGTCAAATCCATGTCTTAATGACATGCTACTGGTTAAAACTACCTTGATGATGTAGTTTCCATGAATTATTTCTGTCTAGTGACCTTTTCTCATGACTTCTGCAATCAAAGTACACCCAAATTCAAGGTAGACATGACTTCCATGGCTAGCACACTGTAATTTTAAATGGAATACTTTTTAAACACCAAGGGCTTCTCAGAATAGACAGCTGGGGAAGACATGCCTCTATCCTCACCCAATGAGAAAGATTTCCTGAATATTATGGCTAATAATATCCCCCAACCTCAATATACAGCAAGGAAGCTTTCTAGACTCAAGTCAGAATTCTGGACATCACTCCTGTTTGTTTGCTGGTCGTCTCCCACTGCTTAACACTGTGCAAATCCCATCAGCTCTATCTTCAGAATACAGCCAGTGTCTTATCCCCTTCCACCACCAGGGACTGTCATCAGTGCACACAGGGACTATTGCAACAACCTCATCATTGATCTCCTGTCTCCCATCTTCGCTTCTCTGCACTTACTCCAGTATAACTTGTCAAGTATATTCTTACCTCTTTGATCATACCCATCCTCCTCTGTTCCAAGTCCTGCCTACACTCACCAGCTCTCTTAGCGACTGAGACCATTGTGGATTATCGGCACATCTACCCCAGTCTCCTATCCAAGCCACACCCTCACCTACAGACCTGGCGTATTCTTTCCTCTTTATCTCCAGCTCAGACTCCGCTCCACCACAAGGTCTGGGGCAGGCAGAAGGTGGGAGACCAGGTCTCGACCTCTGATTCCAAAGTGGGTGACAGGGACACAGTTTCTTTACCCTCAGCTGCTATCTCCAGGGTATGCATTTGCAGGAAGATGGAATTAAAAGTAGACTTGGAATTCAAAGTATGGGTACGTTAATGACCACACAAAATGTTCAATGCCCCCACAATGTCAGATTTTAATGGCCAATTAATATGTGTGGTGATCATCCTAGCCATCTGCCAGATCCTTCCTCATCCCTAATTCCCTTCTTCCCCTTTGCAGAGGAATCCATTTCTCTCATCTCAAACACACTGCAGCATAGAGAATGAGTCATCTGTTGTTGCTATTGTACTCAACACAAGTCTGGCAGTCTTTGACACTAGTGTATCTTGAGAATTGATAATATTTGATGCTTTCATGCACAGTGGCCTCTAGGATGCTCTAACAGTATTGTGCTGAGAGTTGTGAACCTGTTGCCAATATTATGATTAAGCCAGTTAAGCCACAGTTTGCAATGCTTACATTGCATATAGAAGCACTAGTTTGTATCCTGGCTGCTTTGCTTTAAAATTACCTCCCTTCTAATGCATCTATAAATGCCCAAGTATGTGAGATCCTGTAAACTATGTGGAAAGTGCAGATGGAGTCCTGAGATCCTGGCTTCTACAAGACCTTTCCTTCAGTGCTGCAGCCATTTGGGAAGCAAGCAAACAGATGGAAGATTGTATCTATCTCATTGATAAACAAACAAGCAAAAAGAAAGACCTGGTTCCATGGCTTGTGTCCCAGCTGTTCCACTCCCCATCCATCTTCCGGCTTCTGGTCTGGGAAAACCGCAGAGGATTCCTCAAGTCCTTGAGCCCTACACTCACTTGGAAGACCCAGAGGAAGCTCCAGGCTCCTAGCTTTAGATAAGTTCACCTCTGATCATTGTGGCCATTTCGGGGGTGAACCAGGAATGCAAGACTCTATGTCTCCTTCTCTCTGTAAGTCTGATTTCAAATAAAAATAAAATATTTAATAAAAAATATTTGGTGACATGACAGAAGCCATTATATACAAAGTGAAACCAGTGGTGGGGTGTGGAGGAAACCAGCCTGAAGGCCTTAAGAGATAGGTAGAAGGATTTGATCAGGTCCTGCCTAGGCAAGATGGGACTTGAAGTTCCACAAATCTGTAGCAGGCCAATTTTTAAGTTAAAAATTTTGTGCAATTCATGAGCAGGGTATTAAATATCCAAATGGTCCTTGACATAGAAAAAAGATGTGCTCCTCACCCATGATAGAAGAGACGATACTCCCATCCAAAAACTGTTTTAAAGTTGTTCTGAACTACGAGCATTTGTTATAACTGCTGTTGAGTTTCCAAATGGTACATGCACATGAAAAATGAATCAATCAATAAATAGTGTGTTTGGTATGGAAATTTGTTCATGAAGATACTTTAAGAAGAAATTTACTGTGGTGTAACAATTTTAAAATTAGAGCATATGAGGGTGTCTTCATAGAAAATATTCATTATGTTAAAAACGTAGGCCTGGGTTTTTGAAAACTTTATTTACACAAAATAACTAGTAATTTCATCTTCTGGTAGCATGTGAAAGCACCATTGCAAGAACTCTCATCATGCAGTCAGGCCTTGATACTCACGGACTCAGCCCTGGAGAGGGAACTGCATTCATATGTCCTAGTCCTTCCATGTCAAGACCCTTTGGCAGTTGTGCTGATGAAAAGCAACGGGACATGCAGGTCACATGCCAAGACCAGAACCAAGACACACATCTGGGCTCTGCTCACACTCATTCATGGGTGTCATGAAAAATATTTATCTATTTATTTTATTATTCCATGAAACAGTTTCATAGTCCGTGAGATTTCGCTCCTCCCATACCCAAAACCCGACCCCTCCAATGATTTCCTCCATGTCATTAATATACTACACTCCATCACAACAAGTCCTAACTCCACCGTTCTGTTATTTAAGCAAATTTCGACTTTGTAGGCTTAGACCATGGCAGAAATTCCACCATCTTATTATCAAGTTATGTTTAACAGTTTCATTGGCAGCCCATCTTTTGTTTGGAAGTAGAGATGCATACTGAATTATATCTTTACATCTGCATATGATAGTTCATATTAAGCCATTGCTATACATCCCAGTAAATGAAAAGCCATAAAATCCAACAATGGGAGATAAAAAAAAGAAAATTTACAACATTAACTTAAATAGCATCATATAAAAGAATGTGTCACTAAAAATGAAAATAAAAAGCTTTCATGAAGCAAATGATGTTATGTGATGTACGAGTCAGTGATGAAATTAATAAAAAGAAAAACCTTTTCTGAGTGAATGAAAAATGAAAATGGAAATATCAAAACTCAAGAGACATAGCAAAAACACTATTGAAAGAACTATTGGTGTTGTACATTGCATGAAGGCTCTTTTATAACAGAGACAACATATGATATTTGTCCTTTGAAGATTGACTTGTTTTGCTAAGCATAATGGTCTCTTGTTGGGATCATTTGGTTGCAAAGTAGGATTTAATTCATTTTTAATGGCTGAGTAGTGTTCCATGAAGTAGATACACCATGGTTTCTGTATTCACTCCTCCTTTGACTGGCACATGGTTTGTTTACATGTCTTTGCTATTGTAGATTGCACTGCAGTAAATATCAGATTACACATCCCTTTCTCATGTGCAGATTTCATTGCCTTTGGATATATCCCAAGGAGTGGGATAGCTGGGTCATATGGTAGGTCAATTCTCAGTTCTCCCATATTAATTCCCTGTATTAATTCTCCTATATTAGTTACCTGTGTTAATTCCTGTAGTGGTTGTATTAGCCTGTACTCCCACCCACAGTTAAGGAGGTTAACCTTCCCTATGCTTGCACAACAGCAGGTGCTGTTAATTAAAATTCTGAATGTAGGGCAATCTCTTCGGAGTTAGGTGGAACCTCAGTGCGGTTTTCATTTGTATTTTCCTGACAGCTATGGAACCTGAGCATTTTTTCATATGTCATTAATCATTTGAAATTGTTGTTTTGAAATTTCTGTTAATTTCCTTCACTCATTTCTTCACAGGGTTGGATGTTGGTCACCTAGTGGTTGTGTAGTGTGCAAAGAATTTCTCCCTTTCTATTGGTTGCTCCTTCACTTTATTGATCATTTCCTTTGCTGTACAGAAGCTCTTTGTTTATTTTGGCATTGACTGCTTGTGCTTTTGGTGACTTTTCTAAGAAGTCTTTTCTCATTCCTATATCATGGAGAGTGCTTCTTCTGTTTTCCAATAATACTTTGATGGTTTCTGGGTGCAGATTTAGATGCTTGATGCTTGTACAGATGATTTTTGTAGAAAGTGAGAGATGGTGATCTTGGTTCTTACCTCTGTAAGTTGTTATCTGATTGTACCAACAGCCCTTTTTGAAGAAGCCAGACTTACCACCCTCGATTATTTTCATAACTCTTGTTGAAGATTAATTGGTCATACATGTGTGGGCTCCCTCTGGGGATTCTGCACCAGAGCAAGACTGTTTTGATGACCATTGCTCTGTAGTATGTCTTGAGGAGGGAAATTTTAATTCCTCCAGCTTGATATCTATTCTTCAAGGTAGCTTTGGCTATTCATGGTCTCCTATGATTCCAAACAAATTTTGTATCATGTTTTCTTTCTCTGACAAAAATAATGTTTGGATTTTTTTAAGATTTATTTATTTTTATTGGAAAATTAGATATACAGAGAAGAGGAGAGACAGAGAAAGAGTTTCCATCTGATGAATCACTTCCAAAGTGACCACAATGGTCGAAGCTGAGCCGATATGAAGTCATGAGCCAGGAGCTTCTTCTGGGTCTCCCACACTGGTGCAGGGTCCCGAGGTTTTGGGCTGTCCTCAATTGCTTTCCCTTACCACAACAGGGAGCTGGACGGGAAGCAGGACTACTGGTATTAGAACCACTGCCCATATGGGATCCAGCATATGCAAGACGAGCCATTAAGGCTACTGCACTGGGGCCATGTTGTTAGGATTTTGATCGGGATCTTGTTGAGTCTGTATATTACTTTGCCAGTATGGACATATTGATATTGTTGATCCTGCTGATGTAGGAACATGGCAGGTTTCTCCATCTTTTAATACCTTCTTCTATTTCATTTGTAATTTTAATTATAGAAGACTTCCACATCTTTGGCTAGGTTGATCTCAAGATATTTGAGATTTCCCCTGCACTAGTTTAATGGGACTATACTTAAAATATGTTTCTCAGCCATGGCATTATTTGTTTATTCTAGTGCCTTCAATTTATGTTCATTAATTTTGTATGCTGTCAAATTATCGTATGAGGTCCAATAGTCTCTTGATTGATTCCCTTGTTTATCCTATGTAGAAAACCATGTCATGTGCAAACAGGGATAATTTTAATCTCATAGTTCAAAAGGAATTATGTTAATTTGTTTTTCTTGCCTACTATCTCTAGCAAGGACTTTCAATAGTATATTGAATAGCAGTGGTGAAAGTGGACAGCCTTGTCTAGCTCCAGATCTTAGTAACAAAGCTTCTGGGCTTTCCACTTTTAGTGTAATCCCTTTTAGTGGATTTTCCTTATGTTGCTTTGATTGCTACAGAATGTTCCTTCTATGCCTACCAGGTTAAGGTTTTTAGCATGAAGTAATGTTGAATTTTATCAAATACCTTTTCTGCATCTATTGAAATTGTCATATGGCTTTTCTTTTTTTAGCATATATTTTTATTGCATTTCCTTCATGTATTGATTTATGAATGCTAAAACATCCCTGCACACCAGTGATCAATCTCACCTGGTCCTGGAGAGGCACAGTGGACAACGTGTGCAGAGATAAGGTAATCTTTAGGACACCCGTATCCCTTAGCGGAGTGCCAGTATTCTAGTTTCACCTCTGCCCGGACTCCAGAAATACCCTGGGAGGCAGTAGGTGTTTGCTCAGGTAGTTGGGTGTTGGCCAACTGTATAGAGAACCCAGGCTGAGATGTAGGCTCTTGGCTACTCTCTGAACTAGTTTTAGATGTTATGGACTTTTGGAAAGTAAAGCAGCAAGTGGGAGGGCTCACTCACTCCTGTTTACAAATAAAGCTTAGAGAAAGATCTCTTGTTTATAAAACCAGCTAGTGGACTAGACTTGATCTCTAAGCCACTGTTCTCTGATCCGTGACATAATGGCATATTTCAGCAACGAAGTCACACTAAAGCTGCGCATAAAAAGAAAATGAGCTTTTAACTGCTGGCAATAGTTTATCTCTTGATTTCATTGATCTTTTGTTCGGTATTTATAGTACAAAACTTGCTGACACATATACTAATTTTACGCACTTGTCTGTATGTGTTATGTTTAACCTTTTTAAAAAGATGCTTAAGTTTTGACTTTCTGTTTCGCTCTACTTCCTCTGCTCAAAACACACAACTTTGATAGGGAGTCTTTTTTTTTCTTTTAATTATAAGACTTATCAACCATTAAAATGCAAATTAGTAAATTGATTGATTCAGCAAACTGCCACTTTGGATTCTTAACTCCAAAATGAGAGCTTTTTTTTTTTTTTTTTTTAGAATAAGAGCAGGGAAAATAATCTTTCCAGAACTGAAGGAGAAGAAAACTCAACTCCATGGCCCCAAATAAAGGGGTATGATATCATTCTCACCTTTTTTAAGGTGGCTAACATCACAGTGACCACTGCCTATGCTTTACTTCATGACAACCTGAACATTTATAATGTTGGGAGCTAACAGAAAGGAAGATGATCAACCTGTTCCCAGGTCCTTTCCCCATGGCCAGCAGGTGCATCCTGTTTGAGAGCAGACAGGACAGCTGACATTACTGAGTTCCTTTTTAATGGCTGTTTGGGAAACAGGCACGAAAACAGTGGGAGCAGAAGCGGCATTCCAGACCTTCAAGGTGATGCCAGAGTACAGAAGCGGCATGCCCGACCTTCAAGGTGATGCCAGAATACAGAGGCAGCATGCCCAACCTTCAAGGCGATGCCAGGGTACAGAAGACAGTCAAGCCATGCACATTCTCAGGGCACTGACTCCGTGGACACAGGAATAGGTGGGAAGTGTGAATTTGAAAGCTTCTCTAGAGTCCAGCCCCAATGGCATTGCGCTGGAAGTTAAGCAGCTGCCTACGATGCGGGCATCCCATATGGGAACCCATGCCAGCCTCAGTCACTCCACTTCCCATCCATCTATGCCCTTGCTAATGCACCTGAGAAAGCAGCAGCAGAACGGCCAAGTGTTGTGTTATTTACTTCTCAGTTTCTTGTGCTCTGTTTCCTATGAGCTGACTCAGTTTCCATGTGGCTCATCTTCATCTGCAGAATTCTGAGGGCCACAACTGTGAATGAGGCCACCAGGAAAGAAATTCATTTCTTTATGCCCGGATCTTAGTACGATGAGAAGGAGATGAACAATAAGGTCCCTGACCAAAAGCTCAGTTCCGCTTTCCTGTTCCACACTGCATCAGCTCCTGTTTCTTGGACCCTGGATTGTGTTGTTATTGCTCCTTAGGACAAATGACAATACTGAAATAACTTCATGTCCTCAGCTTTGCACACAGGCTTTAGTTCAAACATTTTTTCCATAAAATTAATAATTGGCAATAGCTCCTTCTGTCTTCATCAATGTTCATTAAGCATCCATGTCCATTACTTGGGGAAACTTTAATGTTCTGATTTCTGGGCTTCATGGTTTGGCTGTAATGTAAATTATCTCAAAATAATACCACATTCTTTTAAGAATATCATGTTGAGGGCTCAGTGTGGTAGCCTAGCTGATAAAAGGACCTTGCCTTGCATGTGCCAGCATCCCATATGGGCACTGGTTCTAATCCTAGCAGCACTGTGTGTCAAACAGCTCCCTGCCTGTGGCCCAGGAAGGGAGTGGAGGATGGCCCAAAGCTTGGGACCCTGCACCCATGTGGGAGACCCAGAAGGAGCCGTTTGCTCTTGACTTCAGATCAGCTCAAACTCCAGCTATTGCGGCCAGTTCGCGGGTGAAGATCTTCCTCTGTGTCTTTCCTCCTCTCTGCATATCTGATTTTTCCAATAAATATAAAATAAGTTAAAAAAAAGAACATCATCTTGAAATCTAGTATTTATTCACATATATTGGTCTAATTTGAAAGAAATAAAGTATGTGTTTTATAAGCATCCTGTTGTTTACGTACTTCAGCAGAGGGCTTTTTATGTAGGAATGCAACTTGATGGAATTGGAAGCTCTTTTACAATCTTTAAAAACATTTATTCACTTTTATTGGCAAGGCAACTATACAGACAAAGATCTCTCTGCTTGTTCACTTCCCAAGCACAGATTAACTACCAGCACTGAGTTGATCTGAAGGCAGGAGCCAGGAAACTTTTCTGAGTCTCCCTTCTGGGTGTAGGGTCACAAGGCCTTGAGCCATCATCCACTGCTTTCTCAGGCCACAGGCAGGGATCTGGAAAGGAAGGGCAGCAGCTGCAATACAAACCAATGCCACGTAACCTGACACATGAAAGGGAGGGATTTAACCACTGGGCTATCACATTGGGACATAATTTTCTTTCTTTTTTTTTTTAAGGATTTATTTATTTTTATTGGAAAAGCAGATTTTATTTATGGAGAGAAAGAGACAGAACAACCATGCATCTGATGGTTCACTCCCCAAATGACCACTTCAGCCAGAGCTGAGGCTATTCGAAACAAGAAGCGAGGAGCTTCTTCTGGATCTCCCAAATGAGTACAGGGTCCTAAGGATTTGGGTCATCCTTCACTGCTCTCCCAGGGTGAAAGTAGAAAGATGGATGGGAATTGGAGCAACTGGCACGTCAACAATTCTTGGTATGAGAATCCTATTCTAGGCTAGCATTGTGACACAGCAGGTTAAACTGCCCATTTGTGACATGGAGTATTGGTTTGAGCACCGATGTTCTACCATTAATCCAGCTTCCTGCTAATGCACTAGGGAAAATAGCAGAAGATGGCCCAAGCACCCAGGTCACTGTCACTTGCCTGGGAGTCCCTGATGGAGCTCCTTCCTCCTGGCTTTGACTCAACTCATACCTAGCAAGGTTAGCCATAGGGGAGTTAAGTAGCAGATGAAAGTTCTTTATCTTTCACTCCACTGTTTCAAGAAACAACACTGATGAAAATAGTGAATGCATATATGTGTACAGGATTTTATAGAAGACGTTTAAGTGATAAAAACACTGTAATGGTAGTCATCCATTATATACAAACTTAACAAAGGCAAGAATTTGTGGGTTCTTTGTTGTATCCATCATTCAATAACTATTGATACAATGAATCAGTGAATGAATTAATGTTTGGCATTCAAATATCTGCATGCATACAGCTAGGATGAACCTTTTCACCAATTGGTGCTTTTGGACCCAAGGGGAAAAATCCATATAAACCATGTACTTTTACTTCAACAAATGTCTAATTGTCTCCTTTCAAATATTTATAAAAATTCTTGAGTTAAGTCTGAGTTGTAGAATCATGTCTATGTCTTGCAATGTCTGAGGAAAATACTGATGTCTTGCTCACCCTCATCTTTTTGTTTTGTTTTGTCTTGTTAGAGATTCATTTATTTCTATTCCTAAGTCAGATATACAGAGAGGAGGAGGGACAGAGGGGAAGATCTGTCACTCCCCAAGTGACCGCAACCAAAGATTTCTTTCCAGGTCTCCCATGCTGGTGCAGGACCCAAGGCTTTGGGCCGCCCTTGACTGCTTTCCCAGGCCACAAGCAGGGAACTGGATGAGAAGTGGAGCTGCTGGGATTAGAACCGGAGCCCATATGGGATCTCGGTGCATTAAAGGCGAGGACTTTAGCCACTAGGCCTTCGTGCTAGGCCTTGCTCACCCTCATGTTTTAAAGAATGATATTTTTTTCTTTCAGAGGGGTAAGAGGAATTCCCAAGGCAAAGTTATCTGGAAAGGAGACACAGGCTTCTATGAAATAATTGGTTTTCCCCAGATATTGCTGTCCTGTGTCTCGTACGAACATGCTTGGAGAGGCAGGATCACAGATGGCAGTGCATGGATCTCACTGGTTTGTCTTTGCACACATTATGATGGGACCAGTGAAAACAGAAGCTGGACTCTGCACCCACTCACTCACAGTGTGCCAGAACCCGCTGCAGGCTGCCTGTTATCCACTGTATGCCCACCTGCACACCCACACGGTACCTGTCCTACGAACCTTGACCGCATGCCGTCAGTGAGAAGGCTCAGTAAACCTGCTTCCCAGGTTGGCATCACTTCATGGGCACTTCATAATAGCTCATTATTCTAAACTTTAAAAAGATCTGTTTTGTAGTACAATCAGCATTAATAAGCTGAACAACCAGATATGTCACCTTTGAGAACCAAACACAGTGTATGGGCGTAGTGGATGAGATCTGTGTTGCCTTTTGATCTCGGGTACTTTCTTATATAGATAGATGCACTTTTACTGGTTTATTTGTCATCTAAATTTCAACACATTTGCTAGGAAGTTTTCTCTGCAGAACAAAATTCCTTCCACAGAAGCAGTTTCCTACAGACATCTGTTCTGAAAAGGGCAGTGCAACACACACACACACACACACACACACACACACATACACACAAAGCCTTACTTATTCACCTTATAATAATATTTTCAGATGATTATTTGTGTATTTTTCACTTTAAAATGGAACTTAGTGGTCTAATGACTTGGGCTGGTTTCGTTTGCTTAGAAAGGAATCCCCATGAGGGTTCTGTGATGGGATTTGATTGCTCCTCTGTTATCCAGCCTATAGAATCACAGGTTGCTGGGATCACCTGCTTTTGCACGTGCTTTTTCACCTTTTTAATCAGCTTCTATGCAGCAATGTAATTCATCCAGGTGAAAGGATTGGCTAAAGGTGGTGTTTTGGCCCAGGGACGTCCCTTCTTTCTGTGTGTTTCAACCATATGTAAACATGACAGGCGCAACCATGAAGTGACTCAGGCCAGGAAGGATTTGAGAGCTGATTGATCTCACAGAGAAACAGACTCAAAAATAAGGAAACTACTGCATGATCACTGCGCTCAGCAGCAGCCTGTCCCTGGGGGTGAAGCGGGAAAAGCCCGTCTGCGGGTCTTACCACACTCCACTAGGCTAGGCTCCTACTATTTTCTTAGATGAGTGTTTTACTTCTAATACAAACATCCTTACTTGTATTCCCTAATGTCTACATTTCTCGCCAACCCTTTTTCTTCCCCAACTCCATCTGTTTCAACTCTGCATGAGGATCCTGCTAAAATCAATGGACTCTCAATCATATCAATGCATATCTCCTCCATCCTTCTAAATATTTATATTCTTCAGAGAGTGAGGAATTGTTTTGTTTGTTTGTTTTTGCCAAAGGACATTTGGATATCACTACATCATTTTTATGTCTTACAGAATTATCAAATTAAAATTGGCCTAGGATAGATTTTCTGAATTGCAGGTCCCACCTGTGGTTGCTTTGGCAGGGGCAAGCCAAATGGCTTTTGCAGGTCTTATATAGTCCGAATCTGCCCTTCTTTCATGCTTCTTAAGACACCTAGCATTCATTTGGCAAACACTCCTTGAGCACAATCTCAGGTTCATTCACCAACAAGAGCATTCAGTGCTGTGGCATGCACGTATAAATGAATAAGTGACATTTCAATATCCACACAGAAACACTCGAGAACAATGCCACCTCTCTGACTCCTTGTGGGATGTCTGTGCTTGATATCTAATGCCCTGGTTCCTGTATCATCATCACTGCATGCCATCAAGTTAACGCCACATGAAAACAGTCTCCTGCAGACCAGTGTTGTGGCACAGTGGGGTAAAACCATTGCTTGTGAAGCTGGCATTCCACATCAGAGCTAGTTTGTGTCCTAACTGCTTGGATTCCAATCCACTTCCCTTCTAAGATGCCTGGGAAAACAAAAACATGATGTTGTAATCCCTTTGGCCCATGCCACTCATATGGGAGACTCAAACGGAGCTTTGTCCAGGCTTTGGCCTCGTTCAGTCCCAGATGTTGTAGCCATTTGGGGCAAGATCTGATGGATAGAAGATCTCTTTCCTTCTCTGTTTTGTCTTCTGTCTGTCCCTCTGCTTTACAAACAAATGAATCCTAAAACACTTGGGCTACAACTGAACTATATACCCCAATGTCTATTTATATCATTATACATATTCGGTTTCTTTGATCTTCTGTACTGCCTGTCCAGTTCTTCTCTCTCTTATACCTAATGTACAACACAACTTTCCTCATCATGTGTGATGCCTTTGACTTCATTACAGTTCTATGAAACACCAAATATGTTTTTACATGCAGCAGGTGGTTAAATGAATTCAGTGTCTTTCCAGAAATTTGCCATTCTTGCTATGCTCCACTGTATGTCCAGGATCAGTAACAAGTGACATTAAAAAAACTATTTATTTTTATTGGGAAGTCAGATATACAGAGAAGAACAGAGAAGAAAAGAAAGATCCTCCATGCACTTATTCACTCACTAAGCGGCCACAATGCCTGGAGCTCAGCCGACCTGAAGTAAGGAGTCAGGAGCTTCCGCTAAATCTCCCACATGGGTGTAGGGTCCCAAGTCCTTGGGCCGTCCTCAGTGGCCCTCCTAGGCCACAGTCAGGGAGCTGGATGGGAAGTGGGGCTGCCAGTATTGGAATCTGTGCCCATATGGGATCCTGGCATGTGCAAGGCAAGGACTTTCGCTTCTAGGCTACTGTGCTAGAAATTTTTACCAGAACAATTGATGACACTTTGTAACAACCACACTCTACCCACCCATGCAGACACATGAAGCCTCTTTTCTTTTAGCCCCCTCTGCTCCCTCTGTAGTAAGCACTGCACTGCTTCCTAGGGATGCAAACATTGCAGGATGCAGGGAGCTAGTGTGCAAGGGAGTCTTGTGCAGAGTTTGTGAGAAGTTTAGGTGCATTAAAACTCCCTGATACATCACTGTTCCTTCTCAAATCATCCAATACAAATCTGGTACAGACTGAGTAATTGGATGGAGGATAGATCTGCATGTACTCTTCATTTTCACTTCTATAAAATCAAGTCAAATATTTCTTGTAATATATTTCCAGCAATGGTACTGCATAGAATTACCGACCATTGAATAATGGTCTCCATTCTCCTTGCACATTTAGTCTAAGGTTGCCTCCCCAACCTCCATCTGATGTGTCTCACCACAGTGTGACCCTTTTAATGGAGAGTGTGCAAGCCTATTCAGGAAGCTTTAAACTCTATCATCCATCATTTCAACTCTTGCTACCCAGAGCCTGGCACCCTTCTGCCAAGACTCCTTTTTGCACATATCGTCTGCTAGAGTTAACTTGATCTATTCATTTTTTCAGCCTTTCTGAGTGTGCAAAGCTCCTATAAAAAAATTCCGAGTCAGAACAGCAGACTAATAATGAAAGGAACAGTGGGATCCAGGCTGTGACTGGAGGGAGTATTGAGAGGAATCCCAAGTGTGCTGGTGAGACACGCTCTCATCACCTACTTAGTTTACATGGAAACCTTGGGTTCACAAAACTGAGAAAGGACGAGTTGTTACAAAACTGTTGGCACTTTTCATTTCTTAGCCTCTGTGTGTGTGTGTGTGTGTGTGTGTGTGTGTGTGTGTGTGTGACTCTTTCATACAAGTTCTGCCAAGTTCATGCTGATGCTTATATATGATTATAATCCCAGATGATATATTTCTGTAAGATTAAGCAACAACTCACACTGTGTACATAAAAACAAGAGGTCAGAGACAAAAATTGTGGTCTAGTTACTATCTCGCTATCCATCATATATAAACAATTTTTCTTCCTTACCTGAATCGGCAAAACATATTTTTGTCCCTGTTTCATAATACAGGAAATTGAGGCAGGGAAGGATAAATTGTCCTAAAGTCATTTCACTGGTAAGTAGGTGTGCTAGGAGTTGCTAATAGTTGAAGTGCTATGAGACGCCAAAACTTATAAATTAACTTGGGAAATGTTCCCCTCCAATGTAGTAAACCTTCAAAAATATGATTATTTAAGCTGGATTTCATAGTTAAGCATTTACTTTGGATGCACCAATTTTAATTTCTCTTCTGTATGCAGTTATTGGGGAAGATATTCACTTGTATTAAACAGAACTGAGTCTCAAAACTCAATGTTGCTGTGTAATCCTCAGGATTTTGAAATTCCCATCAATAGAACCTTAAATATGGAGCATGACTGCTGTAAGAAAATGGTAGCTAACACAAATACTACAAATAACAACCTCAACTCTGCAAAAACATACCTCAATAAACCTTAGAAGCAGATAAGAGATGGCTGTTGCCCCAAATTCAAGGAGTAACCCTTTCTGGTTTTGAGCTTTTGCAGTCCAGCCTGGCATGCCTGGTAGAAGACACAGCTGCGGCACAGGGTGGCACAGAAGCCACTTACATCTGGAAGGCCTGGCCTGAAATTCCAAATCTTCTTTTTTTTTTTCTCAGTCTATGGTGCCTATATGGCAGATTCATTACTTGCAATTTCTTACCTTAGAATAAGGATGAATTAACGCAGCCACAACAAACTTGCCAAATACTGTAATTGCTGACCGTAAATTCTTCATGCATATATTCCTTCACCAATAAACTTGCAAAATGCATCCCTAGCCTCTTAACTGCTTCGTAGCTGTCTGTCAGGTGTTTGAAGATGCATGAACTTCTATGATTATCTAGAGCGATCGGGAACAGGGCAGGAATAAGACATACACAACAGCTAGCACATGTGGCCTGTGCTGTTTGATCTTTAGGTGACAACTATTATGACGATCTTCACATCAAATCAGCAGAGAGGAACACATGATGATGTAATCATGCCATGTTTTCCGTAAGGTGGAGCAGGTTTCAGTAGTGGTTTGGTTAAAACATTTTTAAAAGACTTTCAAAGCAGAAACACTTCTTCATTTGATTGATCTAAAATGTTTAAATGACAGGATTGTAACTCTTATTCATTAAGACACTATACAAATAAATGTTTCTGATTTTACTCAAAGGATAATTGAAAAAAAAAAACAGCCCTGTTTATCTTAGGCCACGTTTCCAAAGCGGAAATGAGATCCCATTATCTACCTTCCAGCAAGTATTTGCTTTGCATGCAATATCCTTGTATCGATGGTGAGTTTCTAGAAACAGTAAACAGGGGTTTAACTGTTTGGTGATGTGCTTATACGACTGCAGACCTTTTAAAATCATGTTGTGTGTTTAAACAGTTCATAGCAGTTATGAGTTTACCCCTCTACAATGCTTTAATGACCATGGCAGTAAGGACAAATGAACCAAAATGTGTGTGCTTCGGATCCTGCGCGCTAGACCTTGCTTCAGTTACACATGAATTAGCAGGAATGGATCCTCAGCACTTTATTAAACGGAGCTCAACTATTTCATAAAGACTAACCATACAGCAATTTTTCCAGCCATTTTAGAATAAGGAGCACATTGACGTTATTTGTGTAATTAAAAAGAAATCGTAACATGTCTCCAATGCAAGCCCTTTCTGGAGCTCTGTCTGCTCTCAGACGTGAGCAATCATTCACTCTGAAGAAAGCTGGGACTCGGTCCCGCCTGCATCTCACCTTCTGCCTCTTAGAGCTCCATTACACTCCTGCGGCTTATCCAGACAAGGCTTAATTACAGGCCTGGAGCAAGTGAAAGAGCTTCTGTGGATGTAGCAGGTGATTTTTAAAAATGATGCATTTACCTCCAGTTATTCTAGCTCTGTCATTTGAATAATTAAGGCTGAGATAAGGGGAGATCTCAGATCTCCCTTAAATGCCTCCCTTTCACAGGCTCACATGAATTTGATATCCTATTACCTCTTTGACCAAAACTTTCATACAAGGAAATTCACTCTCCTGGAAGGAAGGAACTCACAGGCTGCAGCAGACATCCCACATCCATTGGTCTCAGCATGTTCACAGCACCCTGTGAGGTCCAGGCACTACTCCTGCTTCACCACTGAGGAGAATAAGGTTCAAGCATTCTCAGGAGCCTTCCAGAGTCACAGAATCCAACCGAGACCAGGAGAGGGTTGGCTTTAAATTGGCCAAGCTGGGACTCTGTCCTGGCTCAAGGTGATGGATGGCTCAAGGTGACAGTGATTTTAGGACCTACTCGCAAACCTTATAATATGAAGGTTCAAATCCTGTTGTCCCCTTGGTCTATTTACTTATTTGAATGAAAGGGAGAAAGAGAGAATGCATGCAAGAGAGCTTCTACCCCCTGGTTTATTCCCTAAATGACTACAGTGATCAGGGTTGGGCTAAGCTGAAGCCAGAAACCTGAAACTCCATCCAGTCTCTTAGCTCTTGTTTGAATAGCAGCGTGCCAACATCTTGGGTCGAGGCCCACTACTATTCCAGGCATGTTAGCAGACAGCTGTAGCAGAAGCAGAGCAGTCAAGACATGAACTAGTGCTCATTTTGGTTGCTGCGGTTGCAGGATGCAGCTTAACCCCCTGTGCCACAAAGCCGCCCCTAAACTCTAATGTATTGAAGTGTACATTTTCACTGAAGAAAATACTAGTCTCAGGTAAAGGGTAGCTAAGAGGAATCAGTACAGTCCCAGGAGCGGCTTTCCATTTTTACTGAAATATAACAAACACATTTGCACCACAAATTATTTCAACCCATTAGATAAAGTTTTCAATACAAGATGTTGACAGATGAAGCCACAGCAAACAAACAAACAAACAAAAAAACAAAATGAGAAATAAAGTAAGTGATCATTCCTCACCAATAAGCTGCACCAATAAGAACTTAGTGAGTGGCTGTGCTGTACACAAAGCTATGTGTGAATTTGGAATAAACCTTGAATATAGTTGGATGGCTGATGTTAAAGGAAAGTTTTCAGTGTGTTCTTAACCCTCTGAAGACTCAACTACTGTAGTCTATGAAATAAACCTGTGATAAATAGATAATAGGAAAAAGAACAAATATTTTATCTTGTGGTGAATCAGAAAAGCCATAGAAGTTGCAGTCTGAGTGTCAGGAGAAATAGCTGCCCACTTTGCAGAACTTAAAGCGACAGGGCCTTGAACTGCTGGGGGAGGTGAGGTGATACGTGCTGTGTGAGCGGCATTGAGGAGCTCTACAGGAAGCAAGAAGGGCTGTCTTGTTGCATAGCTGATCCTCCCTGGTTGCTCCTTGCATCCTGTGTCAAGCTCTTTCAGATGTAAAAACCTTTACCAACTATTGCTACCAACAGTTTCTATTCCCTCTGCTAGTGTAAATGGGTACGAATTGTTGCTTTTTTTTTTTTTTTTAACTTTGAGGGCTATGCAGGTACCTGCAGTGTTCAATTTACTTCATAACCAGTTCACAATCTGCTAAGATGTGTAATTGAGGTGGGGTAGCTCACTCTGCCACACTTTTCTTGGAAAGGCAAACAAAGAGGGTAAATTAATTTCAATTTGTATTAAGATTTTCACCATTATAAAGCATCATCTAAGGTAGTTTTTTTGTTATTTTTTAAACTTATGCATTATCTTGAAATGCAGAGTCAGAAAGAGAGACAGAGAAACATGAAAGAGATCTTCCACCTGCTGGTTACTTCCCAAATGACTACAATGGCTGAAGACAGGCTGGTCCAGCTTCAGAAGCCAGTGACTTCATTTGGGTCTTCCAGTGTGGATTCAGGAACCCAAATACATGGTCCTTCTCCTATGACATATAGAGGAAATCATCTCAGAGATATTACCAGGAATCTGATCTGAAGGGAAGCTCAGAACTTAAACTGATGTACATACTCAGTATGTCAAAACTCCAACCCCTTAGCTTTACTGTTCAAACATTTATTTGAAAGGCAGTGTGGCATAGAGGGAGTCAAAGAAATATAGAGACAAGTATCTTCCATATAGTGATTTACTCCTCAAACAACTGCAATAACCAGGGCAGGGTTGGTTGAAGCCAGGAAATCCATCCTGATCTCCCACATAGGTAATAGGGACCCAAGCACTTGGGTCATCCTCCAGTGCCTTTCCAGGCACTTTAGGAGAAATTGGAAGTGGGGTACTGGGACTTAAAACAGCTCTACAATATGATATATCAGCAATTCAAGCACTGACTTAATCTTCAGCACCATCAGGCAACCCCACTAGCCAAAATTTACAAAAGAAAAATTTCATGTTGGTTTATAGTTTGAGCGAGGTCAAGTATAAGACAGGACAGACCTGTTGATTTGGCATCTGCTGAAATGCCACATGCCAATGGCCAAGCAGCTGCAGAAAGCAGATCAAAGTGGAGCAGGGAACTCAGAGTGGCTGGATCTGACATATCTGCATACAGCTGATGTGACCCACAGCATTCTCTGTGGGCACATCTGTATCTGGAACATCTCCTTATAGCCTGGCCATTATTAATGCGTTGTTTCCCTTGCACAACGGCTTATGAATTTGGGGTTTAAATGTCTACATGTGTTCAGGAACTGAATCAAGTTCCAACTACAGTGCAACCCAGTGAGATATACATAATGCCTGGATCTAATGAGATAAACTCAAAGGTCACACATTTTGTTTACTTACAGAATCCTAATACCTGGTCTTTGCATAGTAAATACCTAATGAGACAAAGAGAACTTGAGAACATCTGAGAGGGACCACATGCCCACATTTGGCGAAAGGAGTGGGGTGTGTGAAGGTTTCCAGAAGGGATCGGAACCTAAAGATGAGGCAGGAAGAGAAGCAGAAATTGGTGTGCTGGGGAGGGATGGCTGAGAAAGGAGCAAGGTCACCCAGAGTCAAGAGGCTCTTTTTGCATGAAGGAAAACACACAGAGCTTAGCTCACAGTGCCAAGTGCAAAGAGGAGTCAGGGAGCAGACAGCGCATTGAACAGAATTTTCTCTTGTTTTGTTGCTTTTCTGAAAGGTCTGCAAAGTTGAAATGCCTGGGGAAGCTTGTTTGATCTCTGGTACTGAGACATGTCTGTTGAGTTGGAGTAGGATTTTCAAGGATCCGTTTCTGAAAGAAAGTTAAGAAAAACTGGAGGTGATACTTTGATGTTGCATCCACTTGACCACTAAAACAGAATATTACATTCACCAGTGACAGTTATAGCCAAAGTTTTATTATAAATGAGAGACAAAGCAACTGACTGACCAACTGGCCAGCCTGGACAGACATACCCTACCAGATTGTAGCCCCAAACAGCACATTCACAGGGTTTCTATAGGGGCAGTTGACAATAGCTTGAAAAGGGACACTTTATAATAACTTGCAAGGTGAGTGCAGGAATGTAATACATCCCCTGCCTATTTCAGCTGGACAGTCCATGCCTGGCTCTACTCAGATTCAATAATTAAGCTAGTCACCACTTACTTACTTACTTGTAGCCACCTGTGAGACAACCAGTCTTGGGCCTTGAAGCATCTGTGAGATAACCAGACTTGGACGTTGATCCCTAGAAATCGGGGCCCATCAGTGTTAATGGTCACATAGGCCACTTGGCCTGCAAGTTCTCAGTTTCTTGGCAAAGCAAGCAAAGCAGAAGTTACAAGAGCTAAAAGTGTTGCAGTTAGCAATGAGACACATTTATTCCATTTTGCTTTCAGCTCTACAGTGGTATAATAATAAATACATGTTCAGTCATCATCTGTATCTCAGGCACAAAGCTTTTAAAACCATCAGAAATTTCTGAGTGATGGGGATGAAGCAACTTTCATTATTCATAAGCCTCCTTGAACTACACCGAGAGCTATCTCTTGTCTCTGGTCAGCTATGGACTTTTGTGGTATCTGTGAAACAGATTTGTCTGTAGTGGTTTGAGTGAATGCTATACCACATTTTTGCATAAATGAGATATTTCTTATCATTGCACCCTGCCATGTTGGACACACTTGTATGTCTTGTTTCTGACTACAGATCTCCATTCACGCACTCTGACTGACTTCACATTCAGAATGCATGTCTAACCCGTTCTAGTCCACATTGCTGAACTGGAATCCTGTCACCACCCCTCACTGCACAAAGCATGCTTCCAAAAATGCCTTGGGTATTAAATGGTTGCTAACCACACCTAAACTTGCCATGTAGATGTATGTAATACTGCTTAAAAAATATTTGATCATCCACCTTGGAGGACGACCCTTCCAGAATGTAAGAAACCTTAGCTATGGACTTCTGATTTGATCAAAATCTCTTTAAACCCCAACTGCCACCATGTTATCATAAATGCTTATAATTTGAAACTAACATATCTGACATGTTCAAGTGAAAACATATTTTAAAATGCTAATCATTATGCAATTGCTAAAGGACATGCTTTGCTTCTTGGAGATAATTACCCCTTGAGATTACTACAACTGCACTGAGTGTTACCAAGTCAATTCCCGTGGTTGAGTTTAGTATTGGGCCCAATGTCTACATCTCTTGACCTCTTTTGTTTTATATGATGCTTCTTATTATGTAGGCTCTGCCATCCCCGAATATTCCTAATGAAGATGCATCAAAAAGAGGTGGATTCAAAAGGAAGACAAAGCCACCAGTGTCTATAAACTGTAATTATGTATTTGGCACTTGTACTCCAGTATTCATGAAAATAGTCATGATGGAAATGCTGACAGATCCTTAATAGTGGCCAGAGCTACCATTCAGTGAAAAAATAAATTAAGTAAAAATGTATTGCTGAGATTAACAGCACAAGGCCGATACATTTTATAAATCTGTCAGTATCTTTTCAATGGTGTGTATATGTGTATTTGTGTTGAAAGAAAACATAATGTGTGTGTACATGCTTTCATGTGAATTACAAGGCACACAAAAGATGCATTTTCCAACTCTACAACCTATGTTGAAGTATAACTACAGGGGCAGCTTGCAGCTCCCTGCAGTGTGGTGGTTGTTGGGGAATGCCCCTGCTGGGCCGGATCCAAGGCTGGGGACTCAGGCCAAAGCCACTGCCAAAAGGCAGTGAACAAGTCCTTGGATTTCTCCAGGCCCAAGAGTAATCTTCCCTCAGGGTGAGTACACCATGAGAAGAACTTGGGAACTGGGTTAAAGTCCTAGCTCCACCCTGCCGCTAATACCTTGAAGCTGGTTGAGTCTGGGAGGGGTCCGGGCCTTGGGGTTGGGGGCAGCTTGCAGCTCCCTGCAGTGTGGCAGCTGTGGGCGGTGCCCCTGCCAGTCTGGATCAAATGCTGGGGACTCAGGCCAAAGCCACTGCTAAAAGGCAATGACTGAGTCCTTGGCTTTGGGCAGCCAGTGCATCAAATGGTGCCATGCTCTGCATGCTGGCTGCCCAGTGGCGAGCTCTTTGGTTTTTAGAATATGAAATTGCTACTTAGGGACACACATGAATAAGGCCAATTTTAGTGTAGGTAAGAGATTCTGGGTAATTCCCAGTAACAGGTTCAGGAAACTTTCGGGCAAGCGTGGGGACTGATACCTGATCATTTGGAGTGGAGTGTCCATAAGATCTATTTGGGCCAGACTGATTCACTAGCCATATTAGGAATCCTAAGATGGGCTGGTAGCATAGAGCATCACTGACTGTCACATATCAGTTCACACCACAGTTATGGATGGGGGGGAGGCTGTCTGGCAGGATTAGGTATCATTACTTGACTGGGTGGTGGAACAGCAGACTGGTCATATTTGGCAGGATCAAGACACTAACCAGCACATGAGAGAACTTGGTCAGGGGGTAAACTCTGTGGGGGAAGTGTGGGCCCAACTCTGTAAATACAAGTCCCGCAGGTTAGCTTGCAAGCTGGGGTGGCGATGGGCTAAGCTAGGTGTGACCATGGCACCTGCCATCACTTTTGGGTAAAGGAACCATTGGCAATCTGGGCAGGTGAAGGCAGCACCACCCAAAGGTGCATCCTAAAATATGATGTGGGGTGGGCCGAGCTGCAACTGGAAGGGGGCAGACTGGGCAAAGCCAAGCAAACTTCAACTCACAAAAAAAGAAAAGAAATCAGGATGGAGCACATGTCATTCCGACCTAGGCTCTTAACCCAACTGGTCTTCATGAGGCAGGGATACTACAGCACAGTATCAAAGGCAAAGGCTGATTTCAGGACTCCAACCATGAAGAGACAATGTCAGCTAGTGGATTCTGAATAGGTTTCATCGCGATTGGAATGGCGAAATTGCAGCAATCCAGAACTGTTGAACTATCAAAACTGCTTGAGCAGGACCCTCAGAGCATGCCTCACATTGGGGACGTGGGATGGGTAGGAGGCTTGGTGAGGTTTTTCCCTTTATTTCTCCCCTGACCCCAAATACAGGGGAAAAATAATATTAGTGTGGAAACAATGGTATTACCCACTTTCCTGTAGCCCCTGACCCTTTATACACTAATCAACTAAGTGAGACTATTTAAACAAACAAATAAATAAATAAATAATAAATTAAGAAAAAGAAATGTAAGTACAGCTGAACAGAAATAGGTGTTTTACTTAAATTTGTTCCTAATCTGTTGTGGCTCATAAAAAACTAAAACAGTTGATCAGCTTTTACGGAACAGACACACTGTTATTGGAAGGTATTCATCAAATTTTGGTCACTTTCTTGGTCCTTCCATAGAAGCTGACATGGCTCTGTTAAGTTACAGATAATAATTTTGACCTTTGATATCCTCAGTTGGAAGCTTTTTATACTCATCATTCATTAGATTTTTTTGAGCAATTTTAGGGAACCTTCAAGGTCACATTTTGGACATCTGATTCAATTGTCCTCAGTGGTTGCTAATTTTCCTGAATTCCTACTTGATGTATTAGAAATACTGAGCTTATTTCTGGAGTGTCAGTTGCTTTTTAGGGAACACTAATTTGAAATTCACAGTCCCACATATACACACTCACACAGTACATCTTATTATAATTTCCATTGTTGCTAGAGTCTGCTTTTGCTTGTGTTTCTGTTTTTAAAATTATCTAGGACAAAATGGAGAACAGTGATGTGTAGGGTATTTAAAATGGAGACCAAATTGCTCAACTTGTGTAATGTTGTCATCATAATATAAACAGAAAGCCAACAATTTACATTATATCAAAAATTGAAATATTCCCAAGTTTTAACATAATTTTATTAATAATAGCATACACAGGTTTAAGGACCACAGTGTGACACTGCAATATGTGGAGGCAAGGTGCACTGACTGAATAAGCATACAACATTTCCCTTTTTACAACATTACTTTATGTTTGAGGCCCTGAGGCAGCACTCAGTCTATCAGCTTACAAAATACATAACAGGTATTGTAAACTGTAAACTGTAACTTACTCCTTCCATTCAGCACTGATTTGGTTTCTAAACTACCTCTACCCATCCTGTAACCATTCTCCCAGATTCCAGTTATCAGTTTCTTCCTTCAGACCAAGATTTCTTGGCTTACACACATGATGAAGAACATGTGCCATTTGTCTCTCCATGTCTGGCTTATTTCGCTTAACATGATGATTTCTGGCTCCGTCTTGTTGCTGCAAATGACAAGATCCCATTCTTTTCTTTCTATGACTGAATACTAATAGTACTCAGATGTGCATATACACTGTGTTTTTGTTATCCATTCTTCATATAGGCTGATTCCACATCTAGGCTAGTGTGAAATTACTGAATTACATGGCAGTACTATTCCTTGATTGATAGAAATTGCCATAGCTCCTCACAGAGAGGCCGCACTGATGTAATATGTGTTCCCCTTTCTCCACAATACTAGCGGGTTTGTTATCTTCCTTCGGGTAATAACCATCTTAAATAGGAGAGGTGATATCCTGCTGTGGTTTTGATTTGCATTTCCCAGAAGGGTAGTAATATTGAGATAATATTTTAATATATTTGATATTTACTTTCATTATTGTTTTGGGGAACTCTCAAATTAAATTCTTTATCCATTTTATCAGTAGATTCGTTGCTTTTACACTGTCCCTGAGGGTTTTTTTTTTTTTTTTTTGAGTTCTTGTTATATTCTGTGTACAAACTCATCATAATGCAGCAATTTTTAAAACATTTTTTACCATTCTGTTAGATCTTTTAGACTTAATTTTTCTTCGATGTGCAGAAGCTTCTTTGTTGGTTTGGTTTTGTTACCTGTTCTTACTGCCCGTACTGTCCTGAAGTGTTTTTGCTGTTTTCCTCCAGTTTCTTGAAGGTTTCAGGTCTTACATTTCAGTCTGTTATTCACCCTCAATTGATTTCATGTGTAGTAGGAGTGAAGATAGTATCTACCTACATATGTATATTCATTTGACAACATAATTTATCATCCTGTATCCCTAGAATAAATATATCCAATTTCAGCACGGTTTATGAACTTTTTAATATGTTCCTCAACTTGGTCTGAAAAATTTTTTCATCTCTTTCCATTAAGGCTATAGTTCTCTAGTTTTTGTGGGGAGGGTTATATATTTGATTTTGTTATCAGAGTAATACTGATCTTTCATAAGGATCTTAATAGAGTTCCATTCTAAAGTTTCCTGAATGAGTTGGGGGAACTATTGGCATTATTTTTCTTCTTAAATTTCTCAAGTAATTCAGTTTTAAAGGCATCAGGTCCTATCTCTGTGATAGAAGAATAAAAATAATTACTGCTTAAATCTAGTTACTTGTCAGTAGTTTGCTTAGACTTTTCAGTATCTTCTTAAGTAAATCTGAATAAGATATATATATATATATATATATATATATATATATATATCCAGAAATTTATCTAACACATAATGCCTTTCCCATTTTTTTTATTTTAGGGGCCATGCTAATCTTCTCTGTATCATTCCAATTTTAGTATATATGCTGCCGAAGCGAGCACCATTTTTAAAACATATTTGTTTTTAGTGGTTTCTTATAATTCTTTGTATTTCTGTGTATCAGTTGTAATATCTCTTCTTTGATTGATAGTTACAAACATTGGAGAAGGCCTTCATTTTTAAAGAAGTGTTCATTTATTTATTCATTTTATTTTAAAGGTACTGATTAAGAAGACAAAGGGAGAAATATACGACAGATTTATTTTCACAATGAACGCAACAGCCATGTCTAAACCAGGGCAAATCAGGAACTAGGAATTCCGTCCTGGTTTTTCACGGTGTTAGAAAGTGCTCAAACACATAGACTGAATTCCACTGCTTTTTCTAGTGAATTAGTAGGGATTGACTTGAGAAATGAAGGAGATGAGAGTAAAATTGGTGTCCCAAGTGACAGCATCACCAACTGGAGCACAGACATTGCTCTGAGAAGGCCTCATCTGACAGTTTGCATGGGTCCTTGGCCCACTTACTTTTGGACATCCCTATCTCCATTGACTTTAAAAGTTCCCAGCTATTACTCACGGCATGGGTTCTTATATATTTTATTTCATTATTTTATGATACAGTTCCATAGGCTCTGGGATTTCTCTCCTCCCACCCCCTGATGATTTCCCCTATATTACTACCCAAGTATAATTCTTCATAAACAGTCCTAAGTCCATCATTCTGCTACTTAAGTGTATCCAGGCATTGCAGGCATGGACAATGGCAGGCAATCCATCATCTACTGTCAAGATATATTTAAGAGTTTCATTAGGAGTCCACTTTTGATTTGGAAATAGAGATGCATTTTCACATCTGGATAAAATAATTTCTATTGCACAGTGCCTATACATCCCTTTAACGTCTTTCTCTTCTGCTTCAGATGGCCCCACAACATGAATATTTGTTCATTTATTGACATCAAAATTTCATAGGCCTTTTCCATATCTTTTCCTTATTTTCCATTTTTGTCTAAATGTGCTATTTTGTATCTTCAAGATAAAAGATTTATCTTAACCTGTTTTCTTATTACATTTTTCATTTTTTTTTATTTTACTGATGTTTTCAGTTCTGAAGTTTTGAACTTTTTTTTAAAGAATTTATCTCTCTGTTACCTTTCTCATTAACTTTTCTCATTCTGTTTACTGAATGAGATTCCATTCAGTGAGTCTGGAAGCTTAGACCCCAGTCAGATTTTGAGGGTGAATTTAAAACCAATAAAGACTATGGATACTCTATTAGTTATGATGGGGTCACTGCGTTTTTCCCTGAACGAGCTTTATTGTACAAAGTTGTAAAGCCAAAGTTTCATTGAAATATCTGCACAACACCGTATAGAACTCTGAAAGATGCACAATCTGCATTGTATATGTCCAATGTGTAAGAGAGACTCGCATTTCCTGTCTAGCTATCTGCAGGGAGAGGCACCTAGTAACAAGAAAGATATTGAGTTAATTTAGAGTAAAGTCATGAGAAAAAGAGGAGGAAAAGAGAAAATGAGGGAGAGAGGGAAAGTGAGAGAGAGAGGGAGTAGAAGAGGCAGAGAGCAACACTTATTAGCAGGGAAAGGGTAAGATGTTCCTGACTTGTACTGGTTAAGGAAATCCTTTGTGAGAGCAGAAACCCCATACATAATTGGATACTTACCCCACTCAGTTCCAATGATTCATCTAAGGCACCACACATGTGCATGGGTTAAAATGCTTGACAGGAGGTGGCCAAAGTTCTTGCTACATTCTCTCCATGTAAAGATCCAATACTGATGGGGATTTGGAACTGCAGTGTGGACTTAAGTAACATAAATCAGTTTCTAGAAACATCATAAAGAATAGTCTTTCCTGGGTGAGGATTTCTAATATATTATTGCATGTCATTTGGAGTCTCTAAGATTTTGCAAAATGGGACAGTTGCAAGGTGAGGCCTCTAATCTGTTTTGGATATTCCTAAGAAGATATTCTCATTTGACATAAAAAAACAGCCCTGTCTACTTGCTGGGTGCCAAGCCTCTTGCTGAAACCATGCAGAAGTCTATGGAGAAGAGATATAAGCTCCATGGACTTTGAAACTACAAATTCTTTGTTTTTATTTTATTTTTGCTTAGATTATATTCACATGTCATAAAGCTCACTTTTTAAAAATACATGCAAGTTGTTGGTTTTTAGTGTAGTTACAAAATTATTAAACTACTGATGCTATATAATTCCAGAATATTTTCATCACTTAGCAAATACTACCCTGGTCATTATCACTCCTTTTCTGTTTCCCACCATGCCCCCATACTGGACAGTCAAAACCACTCATCCACCTTATTGTCTAAAGATGTGCCTTTGTGTGTATTCAAGGATCGATGGAGAGGCAGCCATGACTTCACAGCCCTTTCTCATGCAGTGGCCTCAACCCAAGGCAGTCAGACTTAAGTCCTCTGGGCCCATAATGGCTGTGCCTGCCCTGCTGACCTTTGAACCACCTTTAGGGTCATCCGTAGCCCTTAGTGAATGATGGCATGCGTTCTAATGATCATCTTGTAAAACCCCCAAAACAACATTTTTTTCAATTCACTTTCTCCCTGCCCCTTACTGTCAAATTGGCTGTGTCACTACTCCTGGTGAGATGTCAGATTAAGCCCATAAATTATACAGCTGTAAGATCCAATACAAAATGGTTTAGTTCTGGTGATTTTTTTAGAGAACACAATTTCTCGCTTTATTATTTTTTCCTATATGAACAGGCTGAGAGCTTTTCAGATCGTTAACTTCTAGTTCCTTCTTGCTAAACAATTCTTTAATGTACCTCGCCTCTCACACTAGAAACCCCCTTTGTTCATTATTCATCACAAAGTCTACTTCCGATGAAAACGAAAGTTTAACTGAGCTCTGTCCTTTGCAGTTTTGTAACAAGGTTCTGCTTTTGAATAATGTGTTCTTCGATTCCATTAGAGATCTTAGCAGAGGCATCTCTAAAGCTCAAATATCTACCAAATATGGGGTCAGAATCTGTACACACATTTATAAGATGATGGCTAATTTTTCTGTACACATATGTTCACAGTTAATATCCATTCTGCAAAATCCCAGCTCAGCAGCCTTCCTCCATTTCTTCCAGAAGCTTCACCAGATCATGTTTGACACCCATATTTCTACCAGGAGTCTCTTTGAAAGTAGTTTAGGTATTTAGGTACACGTAGCCCCAAAGCCAGTCTTACATATTAATTACTTATGGTACCACTGGTTTCTGTGATGCCAAGATCTATTTGAGATCGCTAGATTATCACAACAAAATTTTCATTATTCAACTTATAACACCTATTGCCTTATTTCTTCCCTGTGCATGGTTTCTGTTAATTCAGTTACTCCAGATTCTTGTTAAACCCATGTTAGCTGCTACCAGCTTCTTCACCCCTTCCCACTGCCATACAGCCTTAGACATTTCCTACCCCTGTCATGGTGTTCTGTGTCAATCACTGCTCTTATTGTGGAGACTTCAACATACCCAGAAGACTCTCAGAAAATGTCCTTGCTTTGTAATGCTTTCACCACCTCAGAACCAATCAGAGGGGTCTCTTTCTTATTCAGCCATGCCTATAGGAGCCACTCCCTCCTCCCTCACTATGAAAAACTGTTCCGTTTTTTACATCACTGATGCTGCCAGCCCACATGACCACCATCTCCTAAGTGACTCTTCTTGGAGTGTCTTTACTTAGTCATCTCAAAGGATTACCTGGGTACTCAAGATGTCTGAACCTGAGGCGTTAGGAGCAAGCCTACAGGTTCAAACTCTGGCTGTATTTGCTATTTTGGCTGAGAAGGAGTCTGAAGAGCCACTGTTAGGTACTGGGACTCAGGCATCAGAAGTTTTTCCCGATTTCATCATCAACCTGTGAGACAGGCACATAGTGGTGGCGAAGCTTGGCATTGGTTGATGGTGCTGGCAATACCACACATCCAGGAGAGTTGTACTTGGAGTGCTAGCTGTGACTTCCTTTCCTACCAGTTCCGGGATATTGACTTTTAATGACTTGAGAAGAGCAAAGAGGAAGACCCATAAAGGAGATCAATAGCAGCCGGTTCAGAACAGAGGACCATCTGGCTTAGCCCTTGTGATGTGATAGTAGGATTAAGTAGAAGACCCTGTGGCTCACTGGGACTTGTAGCTCAGTCCTTTTGAGGTGGGAAGTTTCAACTTCCACTTGTGTATTGGTCCAAATGATTACTTCCCCAAATACAGCCATCATTGGGCTTTCCCTAGCTGTCTTACCTGGATCCTCACACCTCCCTAGGCCTTGAGAAACCATCCCTTAGTCTTCAGATCTTCTCCCTGTGTTGGCCTGGCCACAGGCTTGGTGACCTCAGGACTTTAGAATGTCATTGATGGCTCCTTAATCCTGACTTAGTGACCTCAATAACAGGACTCTCTTTTGGGGAAACACTGTCTACTGAATTTTATCCATGTAGGACAAAAAAAAAAAAATGAACATTTTCAATTAGAGGTGTTATCCTGTCTAGAAGATGCCAGTCAAGTTAACTGACAACTTTTCATTCTTAAGAGTTTTTTCAGTAACTCTTTTTTTATTATTTTCATCTTTCTACTCAGTACCTATGCTTTCTTTCTGATATATTATTTGATAGATTATTGCTCATTTTTTTGTAATAATGGTCAGAAACTTATTTATTGTCTTGTTGTCTTCAAATTTTAAAATACTTTTTCCCCTCATTTTTGTTTAACCTGAAATCTGAGACAACGATCCCACACCCACTGCTTCTCTCACCAGCTAGGGTTGTGCTAGACCTATGTCAGGGTATAAGAACTCATCCGGGTATTCTTGAGGGTGAGTAGTAAGGCCCCAGCCACCTGCTGCCTTGCAGGGAGTGCATGACAAAGCCAGCATTGGGCTCACAGCCAGGAATCAAACTTAAGATGCCCTTGTTCTAAATGGTGTCCCAACCATTGTGCCAAGGGCCTATGCCTAACATCTGCATTACTTCTTTTTGATAAATGGTCACATGACATAAATTCACCATTTTTAAAAAAGATTTATTTATTTCTTTTATTTGAAAAAGCAGATTTACACTGATGCAATGTCCTAATAACTTGGGTCATCCCCTGTTGCTTTCCCAGGCCTTAAGCTGGAAACTGGATTGGAAGCAAAATAGCTGGCACATGAACCAGCACGCATAGGGAATGTTGGCACTTGGAAGTGGAAGATTAGCCAGTTGAGCCAACACACTGGATCCAGATTTGCCATTTTAAATATATGATACTCAGTGGTTTTGAATATACACAACCCTCCCAAGTACCAAATTTCAGAACTCTCTTTTTATTCCTAAAAGGAAATTCATTTCATTTAAATGGCCATTCACCATTGTCAGGCCTTAGCAATTTGTGGTCAAACGCTACCACAGTGGCTGTACATTTTGACATTTCTACCAGTAATGATCATGTTTTCTGAGCGGTCCCTGTCTTTGGCAGTACTTATTGTTTTCCATGATTTTGACTCTGTCCAGCCTGGTGGGACTGAAGTGGCATTCTATTGTGGTATTTAATCTGTGCTTCCCTGAAAATTAAGAATGTTATTGTTAACATACTTAATGGAGATCAGTACATATTTCTTGGGAAAATGTCATTGCAATTGTGTATTTTAAAATGAAATTATTGATTTTATTTGTAGATCAGTAGGAATTATTTTTATATTCTCGATATTAGCTGCCAATTAATTTTTAATCAAAAATATATTCTCTCATGCTTGGGGTTTCCTTTTAACTTTTTTGTTAGTGATTTTCAATAAAAGTTTTACAACTGCTTCGAAATCCGTTTCTCTTGGGTTGCTTCTCATTTGAATACCACAGTTAAAAATTCAGTCGTAGTGAAAATCTTGAAGGTTTTCCTCTAAGATTTTCTATAGTTTCAGCTTTTAAATTTAGCATTTTATTTAACTTAGACTTTAATTCCACACATGATATGAGGCTTCAACTTCATTCTTCAGCAAGTAAATTCCCAGTTTATGGCTTCATTTATTAAAGAGCTATTTTATCTTCAAGGAAATAGCTTGACAATCTTACAACATTGCCGATAAGTAGACAGGTAAGAAAGTTGGAATCTTGGTTCTACTTCATTGGTCTGTTCTGTACCAGTTGTACCTTGTTTGGACTATTAAATCTGAATGTTACTTTTGAAATTGGGTACAGTTTCTCCTCCAATTTTATTCTTCTTCATCAAAATTATTTAACTCATCAAAATATCTTGCAATTCCATAAATAATAGGTTTCAATTTTCCATGTTGGAAAAAAAAATAGAAAAGGAAACAAAGTAGGTTTTTTAATGGGGATTTCATGAAGTTGCTTTGGAGAGCCTTATCATCACAACAGTTTCATGATTTTCACGATGCATATAGGATGTCTTTTTATTTAAATCTTCTTTACCCAGTTCTTTTCAGTATAGTTGTCATGTTCAATATACAAAGGTTAGATAATCATTAAGCCTAAGGAATTTATGTTTTAGTATACTTTTTCAAAGATAATCTTTTAAATTCTTATTTTACCATGTTCATTTTTAAAGGATTCATTTATTTTTATTTGACAGATTTTATAGAGGAAGAGTAGAGACAAAGAAACAAGGTCTTCCATCTGCTGATCCACTCACCATCTGGCTGCACCGGCCAGAGCTGAGCTAATTTGAAGTCAGGAACCAAGAGTTCTTCTGGGTCTCCCACAAGGGTGTAAATCCCCAGGATTAGAGCCAATCTCACCTGCTTTCCCAGGTCATAACCAGGGAGCTGGGTCAGAAGTGGATCCGCTGCAAGATATTTTTAGGTCTAATTTTTTTTCCTGGAATCTTTACAATGTTTTGTGTAAAGATCACAACATCTACAAATTAAGATGCATTTTCTTCCTTGCTATTGGGAAATCTTTTTCTTATTTCCTTTCCTAATTTTTCTCTTTATAATTTTTAGGAAAGTGTTAAATAAAAATCTAAGTTAACTGTTCTTGTTCCTAATCAGAAGGAGAGTTTCTAACTTCTTGGTATTGAGGTTGATGTTAATTCTGTTTTTTCTTTTTTTTCGTATATAAATGCATTTATCATTTTGAGGTAGGTAATATGTATTTATAGCCTTAATGAATTCTTCTGTTTAATGAAAGTGAGACAGATTTTGTCAAACATGTTTTCTGTACATGTGAGATGATCATATTTTTTTCTTCATTGGTAATCTATATTTTATTTTGAATTATTCTTGTATTTTTAGTATAAATTCTATTTTGTCAGATCATAATCCAGTTTTCTGGTTCATTTATAAGAATTCTTGCGTGTGGGCCCGGCGGCGTGGTCTAGCGGCTGAAGTCCTCGCCTTGAAAACCCCGGGATCCCATATGGGCGCCGGTTCTAATCCCGGCAGCTCCACTTCCCATCCAGCTCCCTGCTTGTGGCCTGGGAAAGCAGTTGAGGACGGCCCAATGCATTGGGACACTGCACCTGCGTGGGAGACCTGGAAGAGGTTCCAGGTTCCCGGCATCGGATCGGCGTGCACCGGCCCGTTGCGGCTCACTTGGGGATTGAATCATCGGACGGAAGATCTTCCTCTCTGTCTCTCCTCCTCTCTGTATATCTGGCTGTAATAAAATGAATAAATCTTTAAAAAAAAAATAATTCTTGCGTGTGATTTCCTATTAAAAGTTGTGTGTGTGTGTATGTGTGTGTGTGCTTGAAAGAGGCAGGAGGAAGAAAAAGGAAAATTTGGAAAAAATGGTCTCACTGAATTTCCCTTAATGCTCAACCCCTCCCACCCAGATCAACCATGAAAACATCATCAAATATAAATATAAGTTAATTAATTTAAAAATTGTGTCCCTTACCTGTTGTTGTAAATTTAACTGAATCTCTAATTTCCCTGATTGCCCATGATAAGTTAAAGAAATAAAATTGAAATTTATTTCAGTATCGTGTCCTGAGGCACGTGTTCATTTATAAGCTTTCACAGGCTTTGCGTGTGGGTTCATGGATTACTGCAGATATCCTTTGTAAAAACCTTTCCCACTGCAGAGATCACCTTTAAACGTCCTTTACAAACTACATGTCGTATTTCTTTTATCTAGTTGCCATGAGCCAACCATATAGCACAACTGTAAACTAAAAATTGCAGGGACAGCTGTACTTGACCTGTTGCTGATCTCATGAAGAAGAGCATTCAGAGTATAAATGAAGCCTACTGTTAGGTACAGGCTTTTAAATAAATGCCTTTTGTCATAGGTATACATTGTTTCCTCATAACAGAACTTATGCTATATTCACCCCTCGTTCCTCCCTCCCCTCCTTCCCCTCCCCTTCTTCCCCTCCCCTCACTTCCTTGCCTTGGCTCGCCTTTCCTCTCTTCTCTTCTCCTCTTTTCTCTCTCCCCCACTTCACTTCTCTTCTTCTCTCCTCTCCTCTCCTCTCCTTTCTTTTTCTCTTCTTGTCAATAAGACCATATTGATTGACTTTCATTTTAACTAAAACTACATTCCTGGGACATATCTTATTTTGTTAAATACATACTTTTTAAAGAGCTTTTAAGGTTTCAAACTTAGTTTGCTGGTATTCATCTGAGAATATTTGTATCTGTGTTTCTGAGAGGGATGCATTGTAGTTTTATTGTGATGAACTTGTCAAAGTTTTGGTGTCAAAACAACATTAGTCTCAGGAGTAAGTCCAGAAAGACTACCTACTCTTCTAGGTTTTAAAAGTGTTTGGAAATGATAACAGTTTAGTTTTTTTGAACATGAGAATCCATCATCCTGGACTTACACTAATGCAAAGTATTTCTTACTGAAATTCGAAATAGAACACATACACTAAAACATATTGGTTTTTAAGCCAGTTTTGTGAGATTATTTGTCTAGGTATTTGTTTAGATCATCTATATCATCCAGTTACTGGGGATAAAGTTATTTGTAGTACGTCATAAAACATTTTTAATGTCAAATCAATTGAAATGTCCCATCTTTTGCTATTGAATTTAGCAGTTACATTGTATTTTCTGTTTTGGTTTATTTGCTAAAATTTTATCACTTTTCGTAATACTGTAAGCTGATATAATTGTGTTTTTCGTATTCTATATTTCATTCATTGTCATAAATTTCTATTTATCATTTTCTTTTTGTTTGTACATGATCACTTATTGTTTGAAAGGCAGAGTGACTTGGGAGGTGGGAGGGAGCAATAGAGAAAGAAGATCTTCTCCATCTCCTTGCTAACTTCAAGATGACCACGGCTGCTAGGAATGGGCACACCAATCAGAATCTGTGATCTGTGAGTGATGTCCACTCTCCTACATTGGTCTGAAGGATCCAGGCACTTGAACCATACTTCATTGCTTTCTTTTTTTTTAAGATTTATTTATTTTATTACAAAGTCAGATATACAGAGAGGAGGAGAGACAGAGAGGAAGATTTTTCCGCCCAATGATTCACTCCCCAAGTGAGCCGCAACGGCTGGTGCTGTGCCGATCCGAAGCCGGGAACCAGGAACCTCTTCCAGGTCTCCCAAGCGGGTGCAGGGTCCCAAGGCTTTGGGACGTCCTCGACAGCTTTCTCAGGCCACAAGCAGGGAGTTGAATGCGAAGTGGAGCTGCCAGGATTAGATCCGGCACCCATATGGAATCCCAGGGCGTTCAAGGCGAGGACTTTAGCAGCTAGGCCACGCCACCGGGCCCACTTCATTGCTTTCAAAGACAAGCTTCATAAAAGGCAGAACAACTAAAATTGAAACTGCACTCCAAGTACAATCAGAGTGTCCCAAGCAGTGGCTTAAACTGAGGAACCACAAACCTAGCTTTCTCTTAGACTCTTGCTGGAAAATGCTGTGACTTAGTTCTTTAATAGCATAAATACCTAAATTTCCTTTATGAATAATGTTAGCTACATCTCATAAATGTTATACTGTGCTTTCCCTCTAATATTTTAAGAAATTTTGTGATTTCCTTGTGATTTTGTTCTTGCTCCAATGAGTGTTTAAAAATAGATTCCTTAAGTGCCAGTGTTGTGGTACTAGTTGATTAAACCAATACCTGAGATTGTGCCACCCATACCAAACTCATAGACACCTGGCAACTTGATTTCCTGACCAAACACCTCAGAAGGCAATGAATGACAGCCCAATGACTTAAGCCCCTTCCCACACATGTAAAGAGTTGGATAGAGTTCCTAGAACCTACCTTTGTTGGTCTGGCCCATCCTTGAAAATCATGGTCATTTGGGGTGTGGACCAATGGATGAAAGATAGCTCACTTTCACTTTCAAATGAACAGATCATATATTTTAAAAAGAAGATTGATTGGCCTTTTGTGATATACTAGCAGCTAAAGTCCTTACCTTGCACACGCTGGAACCTCATATGGGCACCAGTTCTAATCCCAGCAGCTCCACTTCCCATCCAGCTCACTACCTGTGGCCCAGGAAAGTAGTCCAGGACAACCAAAAACCTTGGGATCATGCACCCACCTGAGAGACCTGGAGGAAGATCCTGGCATCAAATTGGTGCAGCTCTAGCCATTGCAGCCAATTGTGAAGTGAACCAGTTGACAGAGGGTGTTCCATTTTGTTTCTCCTCTCTGTATCTCTGATGTTCCAATTTTATCAATTCCCCGATTTTTAATTTCCCCATCATTGTAGAATGTACTTTCTATTATAAAATTTCTAAAACATATTTAAAGATGTACTGTAAGTCCTAACACATAGTATGCTGATACTGCTGCTAAGATAAAAATATATTCTGCCATGGTTGAGTGGAGATTTCTATTGATATCCAGTAAATTCAATTAGTTTATGGGTATTTCAGAGCTCCTCTGTCTTGATATTCTTGACTGTTTTTTAACTACTGTTAAAAATGAGGACTGTAACTGCGTCTCTATTTCTCCACTTCATATCTGTCATGTTTGATTACTCTGTTTTTAAACTACTTGCCATATGTATTCATATTTCTAAATTTTGTATCTTGGTGGAATGGACTTTTCTGTAATATGCGATATTCCTTGTCTTCAGTACAAAGTGAAATTAAGTTTTTGTTTAAATGTTCTGTCGATGTCTGCTCTTACAGTATTTAATCAATTAGCTTCTTCTGTGTCTCCCAGATGGGTGCAGGGTCCCAAAGCTTTGGGCCATCCTCGACTGCTTTCCCAGGCCACAAGCAGGAAGCTGGATGAGAAGCGGTGGCGCTGGGTTTAGAACCAGTGCCCATATGGGATCCTGGGATGTGCAAGTTGTGGATTTTAGCCACTAGGCTACCGCTCCAGGCCTTCCTGACTGATGTTTTAAGTTCTTTTATCAGAGCAATGACTCCCCGTAGAATACAGTTAACATGCCAATTTACAACAATTTAATGCAGGTTAACATTGATTAATTAGCATTTCCTTCTCTTTGTGCTATAATCACCACGAAATCCATATTTATTTTATTATATTCATATGTGCCTACTCACAATGCATAATTAATATTTCACACAAAGTTAAATTCTGTAGGAGAGGAGATTAGCTGCAAACATAACCCATTTTCTAGCAACAGTTTCTCTCTCTCTTTTCATATGAGGTGTGATTGATTCCTCTCTCATTTTGGGGGTATAATGTTATTGGATCATGTAGCTGATACTAATTTTATTTTTTCTCTATCCACATGTCACAATGCAATCACATTTACTTGTTTTTCATCTCTTTCTTGCACTGGGCAAATTTAATTGGACTATCTGAATGTTCAGTTACTTGTTCTTTGGCCAGGATGATCTGTGTTGAGTTCCTAAGAGGAGGTTTTCATTTCAATCATTGCACATGTCAACTACACAATTTCTAATCATAAATCACTGTTTTTATTCAGATTCCATTATCCTTCTTGCATTATCCTTCTTGCATTAAGAACCATGGTTTTTACAAGTCACCACATAGATTTACCTTTTCTTGATACTCTGAAGGTGTAATTTGTAAATACTTTGCTATGTGTTTGAACTTAGAAATGATTTTCCAACATCAAACGCTGTGAGGACTTCAGACTGACAACTAATCTGTTGGTATTTGAAATCCCAAGATTTCTTCTCTGTCACTCCAGGATTCTAGATGCAACAGTAGTATTTTTACAATACCTCCCTTGCCTTACCTCTGTGATTTTATTGGGATATCTCTCTTGTAGGAAAAGGGACTTGCTTGCTCAACTCTGTGTTCCTTTCATTGCATCAAGGCTGTAGAATATATGCACTTATGCTATCTCCCTCTAACAACTCAGTGACAAGCATATTACCGGAAGCAGCGTGAACTGAAGTATTCAAATGAAGGAGATGCTCGTGGAGCATCATCTACTTGGACGAGTTTCACTGGGACCTGATTTCCAACTCTAACTATTTTGTGGTTTATTTGAAGAATGCAACTACCCATGCTTCTCTTCCAAAGAGCCTAAGTGGTCCCAGTAAGTGGCCTAAGGCAGGTAGGTGCAGCTTTGACTGCCTCTTCCCTGATATTTTTCTATCCTTGCTTTTTCCTGAGAACTAAATATTGTTCATAACAATGTGTGTCTCCCTGCCTTTAAACATCTAAAGCCAACGGTGTCCTTTAAATTTGTCCTAGACTTGCCTCTGCATGGAATGAGATATTCGATGACTTGGACAGGCTGACAAATCCACTCTCAGTTTGCCTCCTGTCAAATGAGATTTGTCTGCAGATCCAAACTTATCCCAGGGCCCCTTCTATTTGCAGAACTTGAGATCCAGAGAGTATTAAGAGGGTTCAGCTCAGCTTCTGGGCTAAGCGGTGTTTTTAAGCCTTGACTGTTGACAGAGCCTTGTGCACAAACTGTGATTGCAGAGTTCCATTCTGTTGTTGTTCCTTCTGTGCCCAAAGGGGAAGAAACGATTAGCACCCAGGGAGTTTGGTTCCTAGCTATAACACCGCTGGAATTCTCTCCACATCGCATTGCCAAAGCAAGTGATTGTAGCAGCCTCCAAAGAAAGAACGCCATTTATTCCCTTTAGACATGGACACGCACATGCCATGCAAATACCTTTTCAGCTTTAGAGACCATCAATATGACCCCAAACCATGAGCGTTAAGGCAGCTGCAATTAGCGCACAGTAGAACAAGCACAGCTTCTGACTCCACAGGTAAGGCAATCCTAAGATCTATCAAGTGAGCACTGAATCTATTAATATCTCTTGTAAATAAAATAAGGAAACTTATAATGTACTCTTATATTGGGATCACATATTTTTAAACAGCGGCTAGAAGAACTCTAAACTATGCTTGATAAAGAGAATATCTGTATAGCATTACAAATTAGTTTTGACTTCCATGGCTTTACAACTATATGAGGAGTTCTAAAAAACCTCAGTTCAATGTCTAATGAAAAGGGTATCCATAAGTTTCAAGATATTTCCATGTCAAAAATAATCATTTTAATTCTATTTCCTATAAACCTTATATTATTTAGTGATGTGGTACATAAAACCACAATCTGAGAAGTAGATCAAGAATTTTGCCTTAACCTTTTCATCATTATATGCTCACATCAAAATCCTTGGAGAGTGTGTGTCTGGGTTAGTGACTGATATGCTGCTTGGGATTCCCATATATCATATTAGACTATGTTTAGGTTGAATTCCAGCTCTGTTCCCAATTGCAGCCTCCTGCTAACTTGTGCCCTGGAGGACAGCTCTTATTGGAAATGAATCTCTCAAAGATAGCTTTAGCCATACAGGATATGTGACTAAATGTTCTTTATACACTTAGATATGTAAAGACTTTCATTATTGAAATGTAATGACATTAAAAAGTAGAACTGATATTATAAAACCACTTCAGCTGAATTTTAATCCTCTGATAGTTTTATGAAAATATAAATACATTTAAGAGGAATATGTGAAGATAGAAATATGAGTCAATGTATCTTGGAGTCTCTTTTAGCACAACAATCAGAAGACCTAACTACAAGCAGATAGCTGGAGCAGATGGCTAGAGAGGATTCTCACTGCAATGGGCTGCCCTAGGAAGAGGACTCATGGGCTGGACCACAGCCTAGCCCTCCCACAGTCACATAGTTCTGGCTAGATAGGATGGATGCGAACAGCAATGGGCCGTCCTAGGAAGAGGATTCATGGGCTGGAACACAGCCTAGCCCTTCCCACCCAGTCACATAGTTCTGGCTAGATAGGATGGATCCAGCTCAGTCACCCACATCAGCCTGCACACACACTGATAGCTTCATTTGTAGATCATATCTATATCCATCCTTGTTTCTTATATAAACCAGTGGGTTTTATGGCCCAGCATAAACCAGACCACTACACACTCAACCCTCATGAACAGCAGCAGGAGTTACAGCCCAGTCAGAGCAACCCACAATATGTCCCAATGGACTGGCCCCTCAGCCCTGGTTCCTCTGCCTGCCAGCATGTGCAGTAGACTGGTTCAGTTTGTCACATACCCCACTCAGTTCATGAACACATCATTGAGCATTGAAGCCTGACTCAACTCAAACAATTCCACCTTCTAGGTCTCATCAGGCCAGCGGGTACCACCACCTATCTAGCCAGGCACACCACCAGCCCTGGCTCTACTGTTCACCAAAAGGAACTGCAGCCCATCAGGAAAATAACCACCATTTCCCAACTGGACCATGTGTCTACCCCAGGTTTTGCATTCTACAGATGTTTCTGCAGTCTAGCTTGTCAGGACTTTCCTGCAGACCCAGAAGTTGCCAGTTGATTCTGTGTCAAAGTCTGACAAGCCTGTCCTTACTCTGGCTCATGCTGGTGCCAGTGGATACAATCATGTTAAGCCAGCCTGACTCCTGCTAACCCAGTTCACAAGTGGGTTGAAAGGTGTTGGCCAATTCTGGTTTGCCCCCAAGTCCCAGCTCACTGACCAGGCTCTCACCTGCTGCCCTACATCTCGCGTGTGCTGCTAGGTACTGTAACTCAGTCTGGTATGGCCAATATCACCTCAGCATATGCTGGGAGAGGGGTCATGTGTCCTGGCTCTTCTTTTTTTGCATTTAATTTTTTTTTCATTTTTTAAAATTACATTGTATTATGTGACACAATTTCATAGGTACTGGGATTCTCCCCATACCTCCCCACACCCTCCCCCCCAGGGTGGGTTCCTCCAAATTGTTGCATAACCACAGTTCAAGTTCAGTTGAGATTCCCTCATTGCAAGCATATACCAAACATAGAGTCCATCATCTTATTGTCCAGTCAGGTTCAATGGCTTCTTAGGTATACCCTCTCTGGTCTGAAGGCAGAGCCAGCAGAGTATCATCCCGATCAATTAAAAGCTCCAACATGCCATCAGCACAAATTTACATCATTATGGAATTAATTGACATAGTAATGAGTAACCAATATGTTAAAAATAAATGCGAGTTCTTTTTTTTTTGGGGGGGGGGGTGCAGGGAAATCCCCAACACCATGGCGAGGAGTGACTAATCTTTGTGTCCCACCCAGCAAGGCATGAGCCAATCCATGCCCGCTCTTTCCTGTCAGATTCCAGGCTCTACTTTTTGTTGTATGTCTATTTATTTTAGGTTTTTTTAGTTTGTATGATTGTTTGTTTGCTATGGGGGGGTTTCAGAGCGATCCCGCTGGTCATTGCGAGGGAGGGCCTTAATTGTCGACAAATGTCTTGTTAGAGTTACAAGCCAGTCTAGATTACCCTAAAATCTGCCAAGATCAGCAAAATTATACTTCAGCACAACAAATGGCTAAATACTAAAATGAAATAGACACGAGACAGCTGAATGGTACCTTATAACCATTTTAAGGTATATATTAGTCGGTCCTGTATATAAACTAAAACTGAAATGTCAATGAGCTAATCATAGGTTGCGGTTATTTCTTTGTTTCTGTTTTTTTGTAACATACTGGTTACAACCATGTCAACTCCACAATGTTGCAAACTGCTGTGGATGTTATATTGAGACTCTTAATTGAATGGGATGATATTCTACCAGCTCTAACCTTGGACCAGAAATGGTCTCCCCAAGAAACTGTTCAACTCATCTGGACAACAAGTAGCTGGACTCTATACTTGGTATACATTTGCAAGGAAAGAATCTTGATTGAATTTGAACTGTAATACTACATCAAGGTGGAGGAAGCCACCAGGGGGGAGGGACGTGGGGGAGGGGGATTCCCAGAGCCTATGAAACTGTCACATAATGCAAAATAATCAATAAAAAAAATATTAAAAAAATAAAAAAATAAATGCGAGTTCTTAACCACATTCTGTGACCACCTCATTGACATTTCAATTTTAGTTTATACACAACATATAACATAACATACATGACATAACATGTTTTACATAACATCATATCATGTTAAATTAAGGCAAACTTGTGGTATCTAACCTTTTGGGATTGGCTCATTTCCCTTAGCATTATGGTTTCCAGTTTGGCTCATTTGGCCACAAAGAACCGCATTTTTTTTTTAATAGCTGAGTAGTATTCCATGGAATGGATGAACCATAGCTTTCTTATCCAATCCTCTGCTGATGGGCATTTTGGCTGCTTCCATGTTTTTGCAATTACTGATTGTGCTGCTATGAACATAGGAGTGCATGTTGGTTTCTCATAAAACAAGTGTTCTGGATATATTCCTAGGAGTGCTATTGCTGGATCATATGGTATTTTGATTTTGAGTTGTTTGAATGTTCTCCATATTGATTTCCATAGAGGCTATACCAGCCTGCAGCTCCACCAGCAGTGGAGTAGGGTTCCCTTTTCCCCGCAACCTTTCCAACAAGTGTTATTGGTGCTTTTTTTATGTGGGCCAGTCTTACTGGCGTCAGGTGGTACCTCATTGATGTTTTAATTTGAATTTCCCTTATTGCCAGGGAACTTGAGCATTTTTTCATATGTTTATTTGCCATTTGGGTTTGTTCCTTTGTGAAATGTATGCCCATTTTCTGTGCCCATTTCTTGAGTGGCTTGTTTGTTTTGGTGTTTTGGTTGTTTTGTAGTTCTTTGTATATTCTGGAGATTAGCCCTCTATCACCTACGTAGTGCGCGAAGATCTTCTCCCATTCTGTGGGCTGCTTTTTTACTTTGTTGATTGTTTCCCTTGCTGTACAGAAGCTTCTTAGTTTGATGAGGTCCCATTTGTTTATTCTGGTCTTGATTGCTGTTGCCTTTGGTGTCCGTTTTAGGAAGTCAGGACCTACCCCTAGATCTAGCAGAGTATTTCCAACATTTTCTTCCAAAAGTTTGAAGGTTTCTGGATCCAGCTCAACATGGGCAAACCAGCCCCAAACCTGGCCACAATGTGAATTGGCTAACATTACAGCCTGATCTGGCATATCTTGCACCAAGTCCTGGTTCTCAGATCTGCCAATGAGTGTTATGAATTGGCCCGGGCATGCCCACTCCTTAGACCTGTCCCACATGTTGGCCAGTGGTACTGTAACCTGCCCTGTTCTGGGCTGCTCTCTGTCTTGTTGTGCTCACCTGCAGAGGATGCGTCTTACCAAAGAGGTTCCCCATCTCCTCTATCAGGTGTCCTCTATCAGGTCTCCTCTATCAGGTCTCCTCCTGGAGGCAGATCGTACACTCTCTGGTGGGTCCTTGGCTCAGGTTAAAGTAACCTACCTCCTGTCCTGGCAGGAACAGTGATCTTGCCCAACTGGCCTACCACCCATTGTGGTTCTTCCTGTTGGATGTTACAGCCCAGCTACACCTGTCCATGCCCTGACACAACTCTTGTGTGGTTCAGCTGGTGCCAAGTCCTAGCCCAACCTGTCCTACAACCACCACCTAGGCTCTCATGAGCACCACTGGGTGTTGGAGGCTAGCCTGATCTGGAACAGCCCAGACCCAGTCCACACCTATGCTGGGTGATACTCTAGCCATTTCCATCACCTATTTCTACCTCCACTCCAGGCCCTCAGCCAGGCTTGTTCTCAGGCACAGTCTGGCACATGCCAGTGGTTGCTCTGACCCACCTTCTTATACCCTTCCCGCATCTTAGTCTTTGCCATTAAATGCTGGAGCCTGGACTGTCTTTACACACTCCCAGTCCCCAACACTTGCTAGTGGGTGATGCAGCCTAGCTCTGTCCAGTCTGTTCCCATGCGTGACTCTTGCAAACCAATAGGTGTGATAAACTAGCCCTGCATGGCCTGTACTCTAGCCTGGTTCCTGCACTTGCCAGGAAGATAAGGATAGCCTGGCTCTAACCTGTTAACCCCTTGCCAGAACCAACCCACACAGTTGCCAAAAGGTAGAGATACCCTGATAAGCCTTATCCATATAAAATCTGAATCACATGTTCACCAGTGGAAGCTATGGCCCACTAGAGGAATTTTCCAAGATCCTCCACTAGGCCCACTCCCAGACCCAGATCTCACATAATCCATATCAAGCCAGTGGATGCTAGGTTCTTACCAGGCATAGCTCATTCCTCTCCTGGAAGCAACCCCCTCGGGTCTCTTCTCACCCCTCCCAACTTCCCCTCCAACACACACACTTATGCCATTCCCCAGATCCCTGGCAAGCCCATACCCCCAAGAACACAGAACACATCATTGGCTCACAAAGGACCCAGACAATCTGGTTTTGGGCCTGGCCAGGCTTCCCTGCCACTGTGGTTAAGCCACCTGGCTGCCTGCATACATGCCAACCCAAAAAGGAGTAGAAAACTTTTAACAAGCAAGCAGGCTCACACTTATCTCTATCATTAGAAGTCAAGCCAAGAAGACCCTGCAGACTCATTGGTCACAATTTCTTCAATGTGCATCCACTGTTTTGATTTAAGATAATTTAAAATTTTAATTGTTGCAAAAGAAAGAACTTAATGTGAGTAAAAGAAAATATGGATATTAAAGTATATGGAATGCTCCTGCAAGGCACCTGTCATGGTTCCAGGCAGGTAGCAAGTGCTCAGTAAATTCTGGTCAAATGAGTTCTCATTATGTGCAACAGGACAGAATTAGAAGCCACACATTGCATGATAACCCCTTACAAAAGCTCACATTAAATCCATGTGAGAATATTGTGCTTACTGGAGCAAGTCATAAATAAAGCTAAGGCTAGTAAATGACTGATGATGACCATTTGGGATCAAGATATGCCACAAGAGAATACCAACATGCTAGATGGAGGGCTTGTAGGAATTGCTAATAAAGATGATGTTTAAAGGTGTGCCAAGAGATGTGGAATTGTTAGAAGGTTAAAAAGCCTCACCTGTCTGAGTGATCTGAAGGCACAGCTTTGTAGTGATAAGGTATCTCTCTAGCTCATTCTTCTTCTGTCAAACGTGATCTCCTGAGGCTCTCGCTGTCTGTTTGCATGTACATCTAAGAATACCACACCAGGACTTTCAATGCATGTTTTTCTCTCTTCTAACTGCTTGCATCATCAGAGGCTCAAGTCCAGACACAAGTCCAGAGATCAAGTACTCTATAAATGTATTTCTTCTTTTTTGTCTGAAATGTAGTAAAAAAAAAAAAAAAACCAAAAAACTTGAAGACAAGTGGCCTGTCTTCAATGGATTCATCTACCAAGTGTAATGCGGGCATCATTTATGGGTACCCACTGGGATTCCAGCCACTCTACTTTTTTCTAATTCACCTGAAAAAGCTGCAGAAGGTGGCCCAAGTGTTTGGCCTCTGCAGTCTCATGGGAGACCTGAATGAAGCTCCTGGTTCCTGAACTCAGACTAGCTCAGTTCCAGCTGCTGCAGCAGTTTGAAAGTGAACCAACAAAGATTTCCCTCTGTCTTTCCCTCCGTTTCTCTTGCTCTGAAACTTCCTCTTTCAGATAAATAAATAAATCTCAATTAAGAAAAAAAAAAAAACAAAACACCGTTCAACAAAGGCAGTATCAAGTCCTCCTCCCCCCCCAGTTTTTTTTTTTTTTTTTTTTTTGATCTACCATAGTAGAGTACATTGGGTCAAAGACACAATTACAATTCAAAAAGTTATGTGGCCTGTAATAGTAGTTGACTGACATATAATTCTTTTAATTAATGGTAGCATTGTGAGTAGTATTTACATTTAATAGAGCTGTCAAGGATTGGAAGAGAATGAATAAAACATAAATTGATATTTTGAGTCCACTTTAACTGCAAATAGCTGCTGAAAGTTTGAGCTGGATACCTCTTCCTCCAGGAAGCCTGTTGGCATTTGCTCTCACTTCATTTGCCAGACTTATCTTTCGCCTTTGTTTATTCCCCAGTATTCTACTCCCTCCTCAGCATCACTAACAAGCACAATAAGCTATAGAAAAGCACGGTCTGTGAACTAAACTCTGTCCAGAAATCCTATTACACTCGTTCAGGCAATTCATTCTGTGTCTCTCAGAAACGACTGTTTCTCACTTTTTCTTCATCGCTTAAAAACACCAAATCACTACTTTGTCCTCATTTTCAGCTGCTGCTCTGCTTCTCGTTGTTTTCTGGCAAAGCAGAAGCAATCAGAGTCTCTTTAATCTCCTGTCACCAAGCCTAACATCCCCTCTGAGCTCTTCCTGTACTCAGTGGTCTCGGATTGCTTCTGAGGTGGACTCCTGTGCTTGTGATTTGGTCCCCCTGTATTGTTTCCCTCATTTCCTTCCATAATGACAACTTCTCATTCTTACCAAGTTGTTAAGTAACCCACAAAAAAAAAAAAAAAGATTTTTTTAAGCACACTACTAGATTCTGTATGTTTTCCACCAACTTTCTATCATTGCAAATTCAGTGAACATTGTTCACACCAGCTTTCACTTTCTCGCCACTCAGACTCCCTTGAGCCCAATCCAATCAAGCCTTTATTCCCCACTCATGACCCCAAACCACCTTCCTCAAGGAAGTTAACTCAGGTTTCGATTGCTGTGCCTCATTTTATTTTATTAACTCTTATTCACTTCTGACACACCTGGAAACCATTCATGCACTTGGCTTCTGAACTACAATGACTGCTGGTTTTCCTTCTACATTAGTGCAGGAACAATTTCTTTTTTTTTTTTTTTAATATTAATGAGTAGTGTGGAAACTGATTCTATATAATTATCATCAAGCCTTGGCATTTTTTTAAAGATTTATTCATTTTCTTGCAAAGTCAGATAGATATACAGAGAGGAGGAGAGACAGAGAGGAAGATCTTCCGTCCGATGATTCACTCCCCAAGTGAGCTGCAATGGGCCAATGCGCGCCGATCCGAAGCCGGGAACCTGGAACCTCTTCCAGGTCTCCCACGCGGGTGCAGGGTCCCAATGCATTGGGCCGTCCTCGACTGCTTTCCCAGGCCACAAGCAGGGAGCTGGATGGGAAGTGGAGCTGCCGGGATTAGAACCGGCGCCCATATGGGATCCCGGGGTTTTCAAGGCAAGGACTTTAGCCGCTAGGCCACGCCGCCGGGCCCAGGAACAATTTCTTAAAAGCTCTCTTCTCTGATCCTCCAATTTAGAGAGGTAGCTATCATTCGAAAGGACCTTAAATGAAATGTAATCACACCCGTTTTGTGAAATCACCATCCACGCCTGAGAAGCCAAGTAAATGGATTCAGCAAGGGTCTACTTCGGCTCTTATTTCTCCTCTGCCCTTCGAAGTTATTAGCACAATGTTGTAACTTGCATACACATCTGCCCAATTGCTCAGAAAATTTTAGAGTACCATTTTTTAAATTTTTATTCTAGTTCTATTTGGAAGACAGATTTACAAAGAGAATGAAAAGCAGAGAAATATTTCCCATCCACTGATCCATTCACCAAATGGCCACAGTGGTAGAGCTGAGCTGATCCAAACCCAGGAGCCAGGAACTTCTTCCAGTTCTCCAATGTGGGTAGAGTCTCAAGGCCCTGGATCATCCTCCACAGCTTATTCTGGCCATAAGCAGGGAAGTGGATGGGAAGTGGAGCAGCTAGGACATGAACCAGCACATCTATGGGATGCTGGAACTTGCAGGTGGGTGATTAGTCAGCTGATCTATAAAACCAGCCCTAAGCATCATCGTTTTCCTTTTTCCATTAATCTGTTTGTTGCACCAGCTCACCACGAGTCCTGATAGCTTCCCACTAGCACCATCTATGCCATCCTGGCCCAGGTACCAATCAGCATTCTTTCACTTCAGTGGACTAAGTTCCTAAAATCTCCTGTTTCTGTTCTGTCCATGACACAGCCAGATAAACCTTGCGACTGTAAAAGGCAAAGCATGGATTGCTGTTCCTTTTGTCTCCAAGCAAAATGCAAATCTGCTATTACGAGCTCCAAAGATTTAGATAGCCTGGCCCCAGCTTCCTGTTTGACTTCATCCAATGAAGGTCCCCTAAGCATGCTTACTTGCTGTCCTTAAACACATCAAGCATGTTGGAATCTCAAGACCTTCAGCGCCGCTGCCCCATGACTGGCATGCTTGTTTCTTTTTCACACTCAGCTCTCCTAATATTAAACTGTTCCTGAAAGCTCTTCTTAAACACCTTGCAACAAATTCCCCTTTCCTGATTCCCATTCCAGCCTTTTGCTTGATTTGCTATTTTTCATAGCATCCATCATAAGCTGACTCTGTCCATTGATCCCTCAATACCCAAAGGACATTGGCTCTGGAATCCCCCGTGAGCCCAAACTCATTAGATGCTCAAGTCCCTTAAATAAATAGATGCAATACTTGCATATCACCTATGTACCACCACCAATATACCATAGATACCAGTAAATCTCATAGAATAATTAGGTTAATATTAATGTTGTGGAAGAATTTGCTACACAATATTGCTTAGATATTATTGACAATAAAAAGAATGAAAGCGTTCAATACAAACACTTTTTTCTGAATATTTTCCATCCATGTTCTTGGAATCTGCAGACATATACTTTGTGGATGCAAAGGGCCACTGAAATTTTTCTATTCAATAATATATTATATATAGATACACATACAGATATATAGATACAGATATATAGAGTTACATTAATGTGTGTTTTCACTGATCTCTAATTACATACATATATGAAATTCTAAAGTTTTAGGTGGGCTGAAAATCACCGAGATGCCTAATTGACCACAACTTCCCCGGGCTTCCTTGTGTTCCCCTTCCAGGACACAGCATCACGCTCAGCATTCACGTTCCTTCAGCTCCTCTTAGCCAAGACCATTGTTCACACTTTTCTTGCCAATGACTTTTCAAGAATGCTGGTCATGCATTTTGAAAAATGTCCCTCTGTTGGAATTTGGAATCTGGTGCTTTTCTCTTGAGTACATAGTTTTAGGTATCTGGGGAGAAAGGCCATGAAGGTGGTGTTTATATATAAACTTAAGTAATTCAAAAAGGTGCCTTTGAGATGACATTTTTATCATGTCATATCACAGATCCCTCAATGTATGACTGTTCATGCTGACCCTGACCATTTGGTGGAAGCAGCATCTCTCAGGGATCTCCCCTGTGAAGTTGCTCCCCACACACTTGTCACCATATGACCACCTCAATGAAGGGGTTGTGAGACAAGAGCCACCACTGCAAGGGTGGAATACATGCTGCCCTATCGTTTATCAGAATTATTTTCTTTTTTTTAAGATTTATTTATTTTTATTACAAAGTCAGATATACAGAGAGGAGGAGAGACAGAGAGGAAGATCTTCCATCCGATGATTCACTCCCCAAGTGAGCACAACGGACAGTTCTGTGCCAAACCGAAGCTGGGAACCAGGAACCTCTTCCAGGTCTCCCACACGGGTGCAGGTTCCCAAGACTTTGGGCTGTACTCAACTGCTTTCCCAGGCCACAAGCAGGGAGCTGGATGGGAAGTGGAGCTGCTGGGATTAGAACCGGCGCCCCATGTGGGATCCCAGGGCGTTCAAGGGAGGACATTAGCCACTAGGCCACGCCACCAGGCCCTATCAGAACTATTTTCTTCTTCACTCCATCCAATACATGATCAGAAAGGAAAAGTTAGCTTTCATTGTCTAAATCACTTCCCTGTACAGTCACTTCACAGTACTGCTCTCACTAAATTTGAATCAGTCATAAAACTCAGTTTTGTATATCTGATGAAATTTTGTGATATGCTTGTACATGTTTGGCACTGTACTCCGTACAGAACTGTACTATTGTGCAGTATTGAACAATCATGCAAAATTGTGCAGTATTGAAACTGATTCTTCATAACTTTACCTACTACGATTCTCAGTGCACTCCAAGGGTCTGATTTGTTTTTGGAAAACTCAAATGCCTATCATTAAGCATGGGATGTTATTGATTATTTCTCAGTTTTAGCTCGCTGGGGGAGATCAAAGCAGATTAATACCTTCAATTCCACTTTTGTAATGTCAACTTAATCTTTCTCTGGCAAGTGACCTAATTCATTTGCTCGCAATGCAACAGAATGCCCCCTAAGTATGTTTTCTTCCTGGAGTATACTTCAGACCTTTGTCCTGTCATAACCAGCAGAACACGGAATGGAGACCAATGAGTTTACCATGTGGTACAGATCCTGCTCTTTTTTCCCCCAAGGGGTGCTAGTTGAGTCTTAATCTAAATTGACTAAATGAAAGGTAGAAGGAAGGATAGAAAACAGCTGATGAAAAAAGGGACTTAATAGCTCCCAAGTTGGAGCTTACTATGTTATAAGGCAGCTTTTCAATTTCTATATATTTTTAATAGCTGCCAGATTTTTTTTTATGTTGAACCAATTTTCTTGTATAACTTACATGATCTTCATAGTAGTAGAGAATAAGTCTTTTCCTTCTATGAAAAGTATATGTTAATATATTATATAGTATAATATTATATATATGTTATATTATGTATAGATATATCACATTTCTCATTCTCAGTTTGTTTTTCTTAACATGTGTGGCCTCTTCTTCAAGGTAAAACTCCCCTTCCCCTCCAAGCATCCAATAAAAGAGTTTCCCCAGTCTGTCTGTATCTTGATCACTTTCTCCCAAATGAGCAGTAGCAGGCTTCAGCTCACCTGAGTCAAGTCACCCAAAAAACTGAACCACCAGTATTTTTGCTAGATGTTTTTCAGAGCACATCTCAGTGAATTCTCACAACTCTATAATGAATCTCTTCACAAACAGGAAACCAAGGCCATGCAAGGGGCGGAGTTCTGCCCAATCTCACAAAAATCACAAGTATTGAAAATGACATTTTATCTCAATTGTGTCTATAATTACCATAAGTCAACTACACTTGTCATGTACTTTTGTTTTGTCATATATGTGTGATTTGTTTTGTCTTAGAATCCTCTAATTGTTGCACAACTAACTTTCAGAATTCAATAATTATGACCCAGGTACCCTGATTTTCATTATATGTTCTTCTTACTCCCATTATGCTATTTTATCTCTGTCATCAATCCAAACTAAGATCAATATCATTGTGCATGATCATGTTACATCAATATCCTAACTTTTCCAGAAGCTACTTGCATTGCACTTTGAACCTCATTGATAAAAATATAACAGTCCATAGACAACTCTCTGCCAAATGCGGAACTGCTGAAATCTCCTTCTCTAAAGTCAAGACCAAGACAGAGTTGGCAGCTGTTCTCACTCAACATGGCATTGAAAATTTTAGCCAGAGTAATAAGGAAAGCGAAGAAAAAAAGAGCATAAGAATAGAAAATGAAGTCACATTGTCTCTATTGCAGATGATACAATTTTGTATGGCGAAATCTAGACTCCACCATATCCACTAAAATCCATAAAATCATAGGATACAAAATTAACATCCATACATAATAACTTTTTATACAACAAGAACAGAATTGCCAAGAAAGCAATCCAATTTGTAATAACGTTTAAGCAAAAATAATAATATGATAAAATACCTAGGAATAAACTCAACCAAGGAAGTGAATGGGCTCTGTAACATGAAAGCTGCCAAGCATCAATGAATAACTTGAAGAAAACATGTAAGAACCTAAAGTTAGGCAGGTCCATACATGTTCATGTATTGAAAATATCAGCATTGTTAAAATATCCATACACCTTACAGTGATCCATAGTTTCAGTGCAATCCCTGTAAAAATGACAAAGGAATCTAAGACAATTCCTAAAACATGTACAGCAACTCGCTTAGCTAAGGTAACACTGAGGAAATAGAACATAGCTGCAGGGTTATAAGATTTGATGTCAAGGCACGATACAAAGCTATTGCAACCAAAGTGACATAGTAATGACTTAGAAAGACACAGATCAACAGAACTGAATAAAGAACTCAGAAATTCATATTCATAGTCATAGTGATCTAATCATGGGACATTTCTTTAATGAATGGTGCCAGCAAAACAGCATCAGCAAGAGAACAAAGAAATTTGACACCTTCCTGTTGCCCACATATACAAAAATCAACTCAGGAAGGTCAAAGGCTTAAATGTAAGGACCCAAACCCTGAAACCACTACAATAAAACACAGAAGAAATACTTTAGGATGTGTTCTGTGTAAATAGAATACTAAAAGCACAGGTAATAACAGCAAAAATCAACATACAAGACAAATCCAACTAAGAAGCTTCTTCACGGAAAAACAAAACAAAACAAAACAAACAAACAAAAGAAACAGCCAGCAGAGTGAAGAGTCAACCAGCTGTAGGATGCAAGAATTTTTTATTTTTCTTTTCTTTTCTGTTTTTTTTTTTTTATTTATGGATTTCACTACAGAGCCATCATGCTTGACACAGGATGGAAAAAAAAAACATTTATAAAGATTTATTCAATTATTGTCAAATATTCAAAATATATAAGGAAGTCATAAGCAAAGGTAAATAAATATTAGTAATGGCCAGTAAACCTGGCAGACTCTTCCAATAATCACATGGAATGATTTTCCACATTAATAACCTACAGAAAATGCAAGTCAAGACCACAGTGAAACAGCATTCCACGGCAGTTACACAGCATGCCAGAAAAGATAAGAAATTATGATGCACACTGAAATACAAACATTTACTCTATATTAAAGGGAAAAGCAAACACACTATGTGATTATATGTATGTGTGGCATTGTACATATATAGAGAGCACTGTGATTAGCATGAGTCTGATTCCCAGAATTCTTTTCGGTGCAGGTACCTTCTCGAATCACGGTAAAGAGCATCCCTTCTTTGTTTTACTATTTATGTGTCTATTTATTTATTTGAAAAGCGGAGTAACAGAGAGGAAGACAGAAGCAGTTTTTCCATTCACTAGCTCACTCTCCACCTGGTATAACAACCAGGCCTTTGCTAGGCAGAGGCCAGGAACTTCAGTCAAGAAATGCATTTGCAGTAACTAGTGGCCATGACTAACTATGGATTATAGCTCAGAATGAAAGATAAAAGGGCTGCATTATCAGAGCTCCTGACAAAAATGTCCATAAGAAGTTTAAGTGAAAATTGAAAAAAAATAAAACCTGCAAAGTTAATACAGGAAAAATATTTTAAAAGAAGAGGGAAAGGAACATTAGTTGTAATGAATATAGTGCAATGAACTAAGAACAATTCCTAATTGTAGCTGCAAGCTCTAAGTCAATTTTGCAAGAGTAACTAAATGAAATGAGAAGCAAATGATAAATAATGAATAAAATTGAACATGCATTTGCAATACATTAATTTATTACTTTCGCATTATAATTCATTCCATATTCTATTTTCTTGTTTTACATATTCTAATTTTCCTCAGAACATGCAATAGATGGTCCATGAGCTAAAAAGTAACACCATCAGAAGGGAACTGTGGATAACTCTTCCTTAAAATACTGCAAAAAAAGCAGAATTCTGAATACAAATACTGTTGTTAAGACTGGATCCTTCAATGATTGCCAAATCAAACACCATCTTAACTGATAATATCTGCATTCTGGTTAAAAGTGACTGATGAGCTTTCCTTGGGTGACACTGTATTTTTGTTTTCTTTCTAAAGAATCCTTGCTACAATTCTCCTAAAAGGAAATAATAGAAATCTTTAAAGCTCTACTTCTGAGAAAATATAACAGTTTCTGTTTAAAGCTGGTTCATGAAGGTATCATGATGCATGGTTTGATTTTATCAATGGCATTAATTCATAGTTCTAGGATATAATCTAAGACAAATAGTATAAATAGAGATTGAAACCCTGAGATTCATCATGACTACATGTATCTAAGTTTCAGTTGCAAATAAGGGCAAATCTCACACAACATCAGGTTTTGGCTCTGAAGCCCCCATTCTTCCTAATCAAAAAATGGACTTCACTTGATGGACCTTGATGGCACTGGGTCAGGTCATGCATAAGCTCTGACTGTAGGAATGATGTCCCATGGCCATCCTATGGGAATTACTGTGACTGTCAGTCCAACAAATGGAAAAATTGAACATCAAGTGAAATTATACAAACACTAAAAGCTTTTCTGTGTTCACTCCTGGGTTTCCCCTTTGAATTCCTCTGGGTTTACATCCCTTGTTCTCCTTTCATAAGAGAGGAGACACCTGGAAATAAATTCATGGAGCTGTGATTTACTGAGATCTACTGCCCTGTAGTTTCCTATTGACACAGCTTTCAGGCAGACTTTCAGCTTAAGTTACAGACACAGGCTCAAACGGGGTGTTGTTAGAAGCAGCTGTATGGGGCTTGGAGTAGCTACATTGAAAATGCATACACCTGTTTTTTATCTAATATCTGAAACCAGTTTTCATGGCTTTAAAAAACCTCCAAGAGTCTCAATTTAGAGATTTTCTTTAAAGACTAAACTATTGATTCTGTCAGTAAAAAATGTAATCATCTTTGGAATAAAACGGGAATGGATTTTACCCTGCATACTTCACCATTTGCTAGGAACTTGACTTTGATCACAAATAAAACATGACTAACACTACAGCTCATGTTTGTCTCAGTAATTAATGCACTGTATATAAAATACAATTCAAAATGCTGATTTGCCCTGCTCCTTAACTTCATGACCATTTTCCCACAAGAGCTCTAATGCTCCTTGTCAATGCACCGAGAAGAGCCTGTGGCTGTTTCTCTTCATCTCTGGATTCAGATAGATCTGTCAACAGTTCTCTGTACCAACCATATGATTTGGGTAAATCAGTAGCATTGTTCCTTTTTGTGCTACCAAAGGTTCTGTTTGAGAGCTGTTGCAAAGAACATAGCGACCCTTTCACCTGACATTCAAGGGGGTGTTTCAGCCCACTGACTTAACATAGATTCTGAAATTTACAGCATACCTAGAAATCTGGAGACCTGGATTCTTCTTGGCGATCGATTGGCTAGTGAGAGTTGAGAGCTTGAGTATGAAGACCTGCCCCTGAGTCTGGGCACATGAGGATTCCTAAGGTATGATATCTTCCCTGTGAGCCTGGTGGTGTGTTTTATTGTTGTTTGTTTTTGTTTTGTTCTCTTATGCTTACAAAGGAGAGAGGGATAGAAAGAGAGAGAGGCTAGAGGCTTTATATTTGCAGATTCACTCTCCAAACCAGCAAAACAGCCAGATGAGCTGCTCTGAAGCAGGAAGCCAAGACATTCTTCATATCCTTCCAATGTGGGTGCCAAGACCCAAGGGATTGAGTCCTCATCCACTGCTTTCCCAGGTTGTAAGCAGAGAGCTAGATTTGAAGCAGAAAAGCTTGGATGAAAACCAGTGTCTATTTGAGATGCCAGCTATAGTTGCTGGAAAATTAGCCTATTGAGTCATCACACAAGCTCAGCCAGGTGGCTTTTTAAATGTTATTTTGTATTTCTTATGATAGAGTTCCTTAGGCTCAGGGACTTCCTAAGAACTTACCTTTGACCTCAGTGTGGCGCTTCTGGGGAACATTTTCATGTTAAACAGGTGGAGCTATGAGGGGACGCTAGGACACTCTGCATTGTTCGGTTACTGTAATTCCTAAAGCAGGGTAAGAATTGCCACTTTCGGTTCCACCCTGAGAGGGAAGAAGACGCCACTGCCCAGTTTCAGAGGACAGGATGAAGATCAACCCTCAGACGCAAGCACAACCTGTCTCCAGCAGCCCCCAAGAAGCGCCAGGCTCGATGGTCCCAGGGACAATGCAGAGGGTTTCTGCGATACAGACTAGAGAACAGGGAAGGTCTACACCATTCAGAAAAGTTACTTCTTTGAGAAAACTTGAAATCTACCAAAAGTGTCATGTGCTGTAAATGGGGAGCAGGTGTTTAGGATGCTGATTGCGGTATCACCCCAGGTCTGAGTGCCTGGGTTCCTGGATCTCACTCTGGCTCTGGACTCCGACTTTCTCCTGATGCAAATGCTAGGAGACGGCAGTGAAGGCTCCGTTACAGCTCTTGCCATCTTCGCTGTGAAGCCTGGGTTGAATTCTACACTCCTTGCTTCAGTTCCAGCCAAGCCTCACTCATTACAGGCACTGGGGAGTGAGCCCGTGGATGGGAACCCTCTATCTTTCTGTCTGAACTCATCTCTCTCTGTCTCTGAAGCGAAAAAAAAAAAAAAAAAAAAAAAGCAACAACAGAACTAAAAAAGAAAAACAGTGATTTTCTAATTTGCTAATCTAAAATCAAATGTGATTTTGAACATCCAGAGCTAAATGAGCATTTCATGTCTTTTGTTAAATGATTACATCTGATTATTGAGATCTTAATGTTAGCTAAACTAAATCTGAACTAAAATAATATCCTCCTTACTCGTGTTCTCTTCTCTTCACTTTAAGATAGCACTAACGCCTATGTGAGACTGCTGGGCATAGTGAGTGGAACCCATTATCTTAACATGCTGACAAGAAGCCTGGGAAAAAGAAAGAGCAGCGTGCACTGACCTCTCACCACCCTGCTTTGATCTCTCGGGATAGTGTAGCTGTAGGATTGACCCCACTTAATGGTTGCAGTCCTATCAGTGTGTCCATCCTGCCTATAGTAGAATGGCATCTGTTCTCTTCAAAAGCAATGTTTCCTTGGGGACTGAAACCATTCAGACGTAGTAACGGCCCTGGAAATGCTGAGTTCTGTATGCAAAAAGCCTACTTTACTCCCTACACATACAGTGATAGTGGGCCATGTCTGGCTCTTTTGTTGCTCACAAATGTGAATGTCTCCTGGGATCACTCCAGGCAGGAATGACTGTTATAAACCCCAATGATACTGGCACACCGGTGGGAATTTAGGGCGCATTTGGTAGCTCTGTCTGCCTGCTGAGTGCCTGGTCTGAGTAGCAGTCTATACAATACCCAGCTGTGGCCTCGGGGCCCTCCAACACTAAAGGCATTAGATGCTTGCTGTAGTGTCCTTTTGTGTAGGTGCCATGAAACACCAGAGACAGTTGTTAATGAACATGGTGTATCCCCTGTGGTCACCACATTCCCTTGAAGGTGTGCAAAGGCCTTTGCAGCAGCAGGGGTAGCAGCAAGAGTGCTTGAAGGGTCTGACACGGTGGTCAGTTCCTTGCATGGAATCCATCTTTTCTGTCATAATTACCCTATTATAGTTCCATTTACTGTGGAGATCTCTGAGTCACTGACACTCAGAAATAGCAGTACAAGGTATCAAAATGAGACCACTGTGACCTGAGAGTTTTCTGGTCACCAGGGTGGAGTTGGAGAAGCCTCACTGTGGCACAACTCAGAGCGTGATGCTTTGATGGTTCAGTCGTCCTTGTAGTTCTTCCTTGTGTACCGACAAGTGCTTTCCTGACAAGCTAAGCATAAAGTTGTACATTTTCTCTAAGAGAGTGCACTGAGTGAACCAGGCTCCACTGGATTTGGGTGCACTGTGACATAACACTACTAATATAATCCTCCCAGAGCCAAGTGCCTAGCATAGAAAACATTATTAGACATTACAATTGAAGTGAGGGCATCCATACCCTCTCAGCATCATCTCTCATGATAAGGATGGAGCAGGGCTGGGGCAGTGAAGCCACACCTGCAGGCTGGATCCCTAGTGCTCCATCTTTGCCTGACTTGTATCCTTTCTGAATGCTGCATGTGTTTGTGCAGGGTGAAGCCTACTGTATCTTGGAAGTATGATGATCAGAGTCACTACACCTGATGGCAAAAATGCCACCTGCCAGTGGCAGGGATGTCTACCTCAGTGATTTGGGATTGTAATGGAAGAATGAGAAGTTTTGAGCATAGTTCAAATACTACTTTTCGTAAAGTTATCATGCAACATCATGTTGGCAATAAAGACTGAAATTCGCACAGTTCCCCTCGGTTGTGCTGTAGGGTAAGCTGGTTCCAATTCCCTTGCCAGTAATTGATTTACACATAACATGTAATGTAATTTAGGAGAATGGTATGTAAAAGAGAGGTCACTGGAATCCTTCTGGAAAGTGATTTTATTTTTTTCATCTTAAAGCAGATGCTGAAGAAGCAATGGCCTCCTGACTGATGAGCATCACTGAAACTGTGTGTCAAACTGAGAAGCTACAGCAGTCTTGTTATAACAACACAGATTGTCTAAGGACAAAGCAATGAGTTAAAAATAGCACAGAGAAAAGAAGAGAAGAATATTGGCTCTGATCTAACCAAGCCCGGACATCACTGACACTCTGTCTTCTTACTACTCTATATTAAATGATTTTTTTAAAGTTTAAACAAATTTAAAACAATATCTGTTTTTGTAACATGTAACTAAAACTATCTTCAACAATACAGAATTTGAAATCTATGGAACTTTGTGGAATTCATGTGAGGAATAAAGAGCAGACTACTTAGTTTTACGTTGGTAACAAAAGACTCTGTATCCTGACACACAAGTGCTAGAATGTGAGATTTAGTTAAGAATATCATAATTCTCTATTTGGGATCTTTGTATGCATTGAATAATAATAATAAAAAGATTTGAAGTGGGCAGCACATCAACAATTCAGGGAGGAGACCTGGAGTGGACATAACCACTTGCAAGGCTTGAGGGCGGAAGTGATGACTTGGGGCTGTGAACAGTGACAGCAAATACGAAGCATAAAGCATCAGTATGTAATGTGCAAGCTGCCTAGAGGAGGCTAAGCCTGTGAATGCGGCCAGAGGAGTCACCAAAGAGGCAGAATGAAGCCTGGAGCACACTGAGAAACCCAGGGAAGAGCTGCAGTTAGGAGGAAGGGAAATCGGCAGTGTCAGTCACAGTGAGAAGGCAAAAATTATTAGCAAATATTTCTCTTTAAAAACATTGAAATGTATAAATACATTCATTAAATGATCATATTTGCATAGCGTAATTTTTTCCCATATGGTTTCTCTCATTTGAATCTGAACAATCAGCAGACATGGACAGAAGACTTCGAACTGTAAATTGATTTTGCACAGGGACAATGGAATAGCCAAACTGGAGCTCAGACTCATGACTGAGTAACTGCTGGCCTAGGGCATTTTCAATAATTTCCCCAAACGCTTTATGATTGATTGTCTTACAGAAGTGAAGAATTAACTGTGCATCATTTACTAGGAAAAGAGAGCAAGTAGAATTGACAGGGAGATGAAGTCAATACATGCTGCATTGAGCACATTACAGTCTCATTTATCTAGCATCAACGTTATATGAAAAATGGTCTCTCGGATGCTATATTCAACAATGAACCTGCCACAAATTCAACTCTGTCTCCTGACTGGCAACAGCTGGTGGTGGAGGGTTGGGAACGGAGGCAGAGGGAATATGAGGCATATGGTTGGGGGAGGAGCAGACTTGTTTAATGAATTACAGTGCCCCTTTTTGAAACAGGGGTTATGCAGGCTCAGAGGAACAGCACAAACAGCTGTCGATGTAAATATCTGGGTTCTAGGGCTGCTGTAACGGAGTCCCCATAACCTAGGTAGCTGAAGTAGTTCTCATGGTGCTGGCGGCTGGGACTGTTCCTTCTGTAGGTTCTGACAGATTCAGATCACACTTGTCTACTGGAAATAGCAATCATGTTTGCAACCAATATTGGGCTCCCTTGGCTTGTAGAAAACTAATTTCTCTCCTTACCGCCTATCAGTGAATGCTTTGTGTCCAAACTTGCCTTTCTAATAAATATATCACTCATGTTGAATGCAAGCCCAACCTTACTACCTCATCCTTGTAATGGCATTTGTATCAACCCTGGTTCTGAGATTCCAGAAGGTATGATTTCAGATTAGGGGGCCTGGTGTTGTAGCTTAGTGGCTATAATCTTTATGTTGGCACATGGCAGTATTGTATATGAGCATCGGTTTGTGTCCCAACTGCTTCACTTCCCTTCCGGCTCTTTGCTTGTGGCCTGGGAAAGAAGTAGGGGTTGGCCCCAACTCTTTGGAACTGTACCCCCATGGGAGACTGGGAAGAAACCCCTCCCTCCTGGCTTTGGGTGGGTTAGGCTCCATTGCAGCTACTTGGGGGAGTGAAGCAGCAGATGGAAGATCTATCTCTGTCTCTCCTTCTCTCTGTAAATCTGCCTTTCCAATATAAATAAATAATATAAACATGAATCTAAAAAAAAATTTTCAGGATTTGGAGTGGATCACAATTCTGTCACAGAAATCCAAAATTCTCTTAACAATAAGTCAAGGTAAAATACATGGTTGACCGATGGCAAACATCTATACACACTAGCACACATACATGCATAGGAATACGTGTGTATATGTGCACAAAGTCCCAAGATTCCTGAGTCCGAAAAATGTAGAAACAGAACGTTTATGATTCCCAGGAAAATCTCAGCCAGAGCAGCATCAACTCCACATGTAACTGTCAACATAGGCAACAAAATGAGGGCCTGGGTGAGCACACACTCGGGCTGTACAGACCTCATAGAAGGGCTGTAACACTGGGGCTCTGTGAGCTGAGATTGTCTACTCTCACACATGCTATTCCCATCCTCTAGAAGAGGGAGGCTCGTGATTATCCTGAAATGTCGCTAATTAGGTTATGGGGCTTCTCGGACCTTGCATGGTGAGCCAGTGTCCCTAGGCAGGATGGGAAAGTGGCTTTGTATTTAATTCCTCAGCACTTCCCCAGTGACAGTCTTTACATATTATTGGAAGTATGCTTTATCTCCAGCCCCTTTGCTCCAATGTTTAAATAAGTGTTTTACTCAGAAAAGCTGCATGCAGGAACACAAAAAACCCAGTGAGAACTCTCTCTCCACAACTTATTATAAGAATTTAGTTCTGGGCCCAGTGTGATAACCTAGTGGCTGAAAATGGCATTCTATATGGGGGGAGGTTCTAATTCCGGTGGCTCTGCTTCCCATCCAGCTCTCTGCTTGTGACCTTTGAAAAAGCAGTTAAGGACTGCTCAAAGTCTTGGACCCTGCACCTGTATGGGAGATCTGGAACAGGTTCCTGGCTCCTAGCTATAGATCAGCACAGTTCCAGGGCATTGTGGCCACTTAGTGAGTGAAAGAGCAGACAGATGATCTTCCTCTGTCTCTTCTCCTCTGTATATCTGACTTTCCAATAAAAACAAACAAAAAAAGAATTTAGTTGTGAAATTGATAGACTTGCTAACCAGAAAAATCTCTCCATTGAAATTCATATACATATTTTGGTAGAGTTAACATATTGCATTTTTACTAGGTTATTTTAATACTCATCTCTTTACTAGAAGATATCTATGAGATCTTCCATCAGGCATGTCATTTTAATCTAGATGCTCCTCAATTTACATGAAATTATGTCTGAATAACCCAAATGTAAGTTAAAAATGCGGACATTTGAAAATCCATTGAATGCATTCAATGAGTTGAGCAAACCACTGGACATCATAACTTAACTTTTACTTGCATTCTATTACAAACTTATAGAACACCCTCTATCTCATATTTATTCATGCTTTTGTTGTTTCTAAATTGTTCAGGTATGGCGGGCCTCGATGTAAATGACTATCGCTTCTTGATAAGGTGAAAAATAGTTGGGCACCAAAACTGTTAGTAACAGTTGGCCCAGCTAATAACTTTAATGAATCAGAGAAGCAGAGAGGCAGAAGGAAAGAGAAAGAGATCCCATGCACGGGTGACTTCTTTGAATGTGTGCAGTGGCTAGGCTAAGAGCACGGCTGGGCCAGGATAAATGCAGAAACTGGGAATGCGGTCCATTCCTCTCCTACAGAGACCCAGTCACAGGAGCCATCACAGGCTCCACAATACCCAGCATCCACAATAGCAAGAAGCTGTAGTCACAGCAGAAGCCGGGATTCAAACTCAGGCCAATGCAGACAGCTTCTTTACTGCTAGTCAAGGATCGGTCCCCTCTCTACTGATGTTCTTCTCACTATCGGGATGGGCTGCATGAAGATACAAATAGCAGAGAGCTCACACTTTATTCCTCACTCAAATTCTAAATGCTAGGGTCATTTCTTTTATAATTCACCTTACTTTTTCTTAATTTATTTCTTTTTTTCACTTCAAGCATTGAAAAGTTATAAATATTGTTGATTTTAATGTGCTGATGTTCTGTTAGTAACAAACTAAAGAACAAACTAAAGACCCTGGAGGCTGCCTAGGGTGACATACAAGCTAACTAAGAGACTACAACACGCGTCAAAGCAAGCAGCTTTGCAAGACGGAATATGGTGATGGGTCTTTGGACAGTTGTCTCAAGCAACAAATCTGAAGGGAGAACCACATTTCAAGTGGTATCTGTACATGTTTGGCATTCAGTTTAATGCATCTCTCATTTCTAATTACATCTGTGGTTTGAAAACATCGTATTAGAACAGACTACTGCACTGCCATTCCAAGTTTGTCATTACAAAGGGAAAGAGCAGAGTCTCTCCTGTTGAGGTATCAGCTACAGAACACTTCTGAGGAGGGCTAGAGTGGACCTGGATTTAACCACCGAATGCATCACGTAACATTTCTGAACCAGGAGCACTTCAGTCAAATGGAAAGGTGAGTCCCAGCTTCAGCCTGATTCCAACTGTACAGGCAATTCATGCCACTGCCAGGAGTAGTTCCCTGTCTGCATTAGGCTGGTGGCTCTGGAATGGGAGTTATGCCAGGACCACATATCAATCCCTCGGTCTTTCAGCTACCAAATGAAATTAGCGTGATGGTATGGTCTATTCTCACACAGGTACAGATGATGTCTCAGCACAAGTGATGACGTTCTACTTGCTGCAGGCATGTGGTCCTCTGTCCCAAAGCCCTCTTCTTGTTCAGTGAAGTGTGACTCAAAGGGAAATATAGACTTTGATTCTGAAGAGATGCAGCTTAGGACATGTCGTCCTTGGGAAGCCAGTAAGGCCCTGAGACAGAGTGGGGAGAGACTGAAAGTGAAGCTCAGAGGAATGCTTATCCAATACACGTCAATAGAAAGGGAAAGGGAGTTTTGAAATTATTATTACTAGCATTTACATCTCTACTAAAATTCTGAAGATCAGAATTTTTTTGTAAAAACAAAAAAACAAAAACAAGCAAAAACAAAATAAAAAAACCCAAATTGCTTTATTGAGCCAGAAAAGAAGACTCAGAATAATTCCAAGTTAGCTTTTTATTGTTGTGTTTATTTTCTCTGAAAATATAAGGCACCTTGGGAAATGGTGCTACTCTGACACTTGCATCTTAAGATACTGTTTGTGGGCCCGGCACGGTGGCCTAGTGGCTAATGTCCTCTCCTTGAATGGGCCGGGATCCCATATGGGTGGCAGTTCTAATCCAGGCAATTCCACTTCCCATCCAGCTCCCTGCTTGTGGCCTAGGAAAGCAGTTGAGGACGGCCCAAAGCCTTGGGACCCTGCACCTGCGTGGGAGACCTGGAGGAAGTTCCTGGCTCCTGGCTCCAGATTGGCACAGCACAGGCCGTTGCGACCACTTGGAGAGTGAAACATCTCAATCTCTCCTCCTCTCTGTGTATTTGACTTTGTAATAAAAATAAAATAAATCTTGAAAAAAAAGATGCTGTTTGTGTTGGTCAGCAGCTCATTGGCTTTTCTCATGGGATTCAGGAATCCTTGTGGAAATGTTTCTTCAGTAGGAATTACTAGTTTCTACTGAGGCTGGACACCATCCTTTTTTTCCCATAGCACCTGGCCAGGGTTCACTTGAGAGACAACATAGTGGTGCAATCCAACCCAGCAAAGTCAGTTGGCCATTGAGTATTCTACTGCTTGACTGAGACCATGGTTATGGAACCACATAGAACTGGTAGAAGTTACCTCAAGAATCCTGACTTACATGAAATTCTCAAGGAATATTCTTACTACTTTTGGTTTCACTTAGTCAGAAGTGAATTTAAAACGGAGATCCCAAATTGGAGTATGTTTTCACTCTCACAAAAATTGGAGCCTCTCCTGCAATAATGACAGACTCACCAGTTTTTAAGTTAAGATAATCAAGAAGACCTTGTCCCGTACTTTATGAAAGCCCAACACTTCACAGTCTCACAATTGACCTTGAGTGTTTGGAGAAGAAAAGACATTTTGGAAATCATTCAATCCTATTATTTTGAACAAGTAATGAATTTCTCTGCACATCCTTATATTCCACAACAAAAGGAAGATAACTATTTAGGGAAAATTTTTGAAATATCAGATGTAACACCCCGCAAGAATCCTGACTCAATATGAAAATTTCACTTCCAACTTTAGGCCAGACATATATCCACTGTTGAACAGAATTGACTTCTCCTCAACCTGCTGGTGTCAAAAGCTTCAGCTCTGATTTAAAAATTAAATAAGTAAAGAACTTAATGAGGAAGAAAAGGAGAAGAAGATAAATCACAGACTCATGGGAGAGCCACAGTACCTGAATGACAATTTCTCCTCAATTCCTGGACAGGAGGCTCTACGCCCGCTGCTCTGTCCATAATCAACAGAAATGCGAAAGCGGAAGATGTGTACCACTGTTCAGGCACCATGATTCTTGGTGCTTGGTCAACTAAGTCTGAATCAGCTTGTGAAGGACTGTAGCTTAATCTCACTCACACTTTTATTTTGCTATCACACTAACATGCATCCCCAAGTCCTACACATAGTACCAAAAAAAAAAAGAGCTCTTTAAGAACATGGGAGTCTTTCCTTTGACAGAGTTGGTTTCAGGACACTGAGATAATAGAAGGCAAAAAGAAAACAAGTGGAATTGTACCTGATTCTGTGAGGCAGGTTTTGTTCTCCCCAGGATCGAGCTCATTCCGAAAAACAAGTGGCAACTGACAAAGAGCAGCCAACTGCTTAGGTTGGCAATTTGCCATCATTGCTAGACCTTCTCCCATTTTACAAATTTACCACTGCCTACAAGAAGCTGTCCTGGATGGCGTTACAGACGGCCAGTGTGAAGAACCTGCTCCAACTCTGCTTCCACATCTCAGGGAATCTGTGTGACAAAAGCATAACTGAATTGGTAATGCAACAGTACATCACATAAATCAGCATTTTGCGAGAGGAACATTGATGTCATAGATAATGAAGTCATTTCCTCCGGTGTGATTTATGGCTCAGGTGCCTTAGCAAAGCAAGTTCCTGTGTGTGCAGATGCACCACAGTGCTGATGCCAGGAGAGCTCAGAGAAGTTGTCCAACAAATGTAAATTCTTTTCTTCCTGAATTGCACTTAGTGTAGATAGCAGGGCCAGCCAGGCACGGGAAGAAGGGGGACAAAGAGGACAGTTTTGATTTATTGTCTGTCATCCATGCTTTGCTTTGTCTCTCACAATAGCGAGATCTTCGCTAAAACAGCTTGTTACCTCTGCTGGCTCTGTCTTCAGACCAGAGAGGGTATACCCAAGAAGCCGTTGAACTTGACTGGACAATAAGATCCTGGACTCTAGGTTTGGTATATACTTGCAATGAGGGAATCTCAACTGAACTTGAGCTGTGGTTATGCAAGAAGGTGGAGGAATCCACCATGGGGGGAGGGAATGGGGAGGGGTGGGGAGAACCCAAGTACCTATGAAACTGTGTCACATAATACAATGTAATTAATGAATAATAAAAAAATAATTAAAAATAATTTAAAAAAAAGAAAAAAGAAATAAAAAAATTAAAAAAAAAACAGCTTGTTACCGAACATCAAGCAGTTATCAAAGAATCATGACTTGTGACTGTAAGGCCCCCCAACAGGGAAAACCTTACCATCTGTCTTGAGAGAGTGAGTTTCCCCAGTGACCGCGGAAGACGAGGCTTAATGCAAAAGCAAGAGTCTTTATTCGATCACCAGCTTGCTGGGGCCAGGGCCAGTACTTCACGCAGGTGGCTAGGCACACTGACCCCGAATCATTGTATAGTATTCTTTTTAAAGGCTAAACCAAGGCTAAAATCATAAAACCATAAACGGGGATGGCAAAGGCTAAAACCATAACCATAAACAGGGAGGGCAAAACCATAAACATAAACAGGGAGGGGAACCCTAAACATAAACAGGGACGGGGCCATGCAATTAGGGGCGGAGGCTAGTTGCAGGTGCCCCTTTTCTCTCAGGCTCCAAAGGCTCTATCTAAACTTAATCATGAAATGTTCCTTCAGCTATTCACTGTCCTCTACCGCAAGCAAAATACAGAAAGCAAAATACAGAAAGCAAAAAAAAAAAGCAAATTAAATCTTTCTGTCATTTTAATCCTAAATATTCCTTTTCATGATCATTTGTGACCTCTACTGAAGTTAAGTCACTGCTTTGAGTCACGTGACTGAATGCAAATCCTTCTGTGGTTAATGTTGCCAGCAGGTCAGTTACCAAGAGGCTGCTGTGTGGGAAAATAACCTCTGAGGCACCTGCTGAGACTGAAAATGATTTTCTCATTTACAAGATAAACACATCGGAGCTAAGACTTCATTGGAAGCATATTAACGCTTCTAGTGAGCACTGAATTGCCGTTTACATGTCAATACGGAAGCATTAGTAGAAGAGAACAGCCACAGTGTGGAGGAAAGGGAGAGAGGCTGCGTGAAATGTCCCTGTTTGGGGAAGAATAGGTACAAATCAGACAAGAACAAGGTCCAAGTCAAGGTCCACTGGGTTGTATTCTGAAATAGACTAGCAATTGTTACCAAAATTGCCCGGTGGGTTCTCTCCTCAGCTTAGTTTACAAATAAAAAGTCGGGAATCTGTTGCAGACAGAAAAGTTTATTTGGGAAGGGACCAGGTGAGCAGGGAAGGGAGAGGAAGGGGAAAGCACCTCTGGAGAAAAAGCTGGGAGGTGGGGAGCCTCTTGAAAGGAGAGAGAGAGAGACACCAACGGTTTGAGACAGGGTCTTGGGACTTTAAGCATTCCTTGACCTCTCCTTGTTGGGCGGGGAACCCACAGGTGAGATGTTCCCCATTGGTGGTCTCCTAATCGGTTATGGGGCAATGCTGATGCCTCCCACCTGAAGGTGTGGCCAAGACCTCAGCAGGCCTGGACGGTTTCAGCAATGGTTAAAGAAATTAAAGCAAAAGAACCATTATTAATAAAAGCATCAAAGTAATGGCAATACTAGCTACTCATGATGAAGAGCCTGCAGGTTTGCAGGTACTATGCCAATCATCATGTGTATATTTTCTGATTGACTCTACCAGCAGTTCTGCAGAGTGGCTCATGTGGGTCTGTGCTGTATTCTAAAGGAAGCAGAGAAGCACAAAAGTTAATTCCAGATTGATTTTGTTGCAATGGATCAAAACATTATTTATAGTAGGTGAAATGAAAACCAAACCAACAGGAAGCAAATTTATTCTTTCAGCAATCCTAAACAGAGATTTTTTTTTCCTTACCATGTACTGATCAAATCCCTGCAAAAATAAATTGTCTCAGCATTCAGGCCACTCACAGTGCAGGGAAGGGAGGCAACTTCACAAATGCCTAATCGCAGGTGGGCTGTGACTGGTGCACAATGGACAGCTATCAACTCAGGTTCTGTAGGTACAAGCACAGTAAATGACCCTGCGGGTAACTAAAACAGGAAATACTCTGAGGAGAAAAGAAAACAGTTGTAAGTGTCAGAGTCATTTTAAGAAAGGATGCTGAGGGAACAGTTCCAACCTCTGGCCTTTGTATCAAGTCACAGTGGGTGACTCAGAAGAAGCTCACTTCTTTTGTGGGTCATAAAGGATTTGGTGAAAAGGGCTAGGACTTCAGGCTGCCTCTGTCTTTCCCTTTTTCCTCCAAATGACTTTAAAGGAAAACAAGTGAAGAAATGCATCTCTTCTTAACAGTTTGCACCAGGAGCTATCTGGGTCTGGGCTTCTAAAGGGTTCTGGGTTGGAACGAGTCACATGGTTCTGACACAAGTACAAAGAAGGATGGCACTAGGAGGGTACTTCCTAGTCCCCAACTCTCTCTGATTTACAGAGTAATGGGACAGGACACAGATATCACCGGGGCTTCCCAAGGGAACAGGAACTTGGTGCTCCATCATAAGACCAGGCCTGAAGTGAATGAGCACCAGACGTTTCCCCGTTAGCTTGCTCCATTCTGGGAGTGTCACGTGTTGTCTGGAGGAAGAAAGAACATCCTGAGCTATGGCCCACATAGACTGTGAGCGCAGAATTGCCCTGCTAAAGCAGGACAGAGAGAAGGAGCTACTTGGAAGTCAAAGAAAGTATTAGGTGAATGGACGAAGGGGAGCATATTTAATGCAAATGTGCTGGAGAGGAGGATGTAGCTTGGAGATACAGGAAGTTTCCACTGACTTGAGTAATACTCCATGGGGCAAAGGGGGAGGGTTTGATGACAGAAGACATTGATAGAGCAGAAAAAGTGATATATTCTTCCACTAGCTCCACCAGCCTGCAGACAAGTGAGCCAACCTGAGACTCTGACCCCAGGCCAGTAGGAGGCTCTCTACTCCCTTAGTCTTTGTGCTGCTCCCAAAGCGCAGGGTTAGGGAGAGATCAGGAGCGAGTGAGACATCTGTTCCCTCTGCCTACTCACATACACACATGGGCTCATATATTTATAAACCACATATACCCTCAAATGTGATCACTCTCACTTATGCCACACGCATACACAGACATACTCACATGCGCCTGTAATCACTCACGTGTTCCCACCTGCACACGTGTTCACACATATTCACCTACGTCCCTAGTCACATTCACATGTGCCACCACCACACACACTTACATGTATACACACACACACATGCTTTCAGAGAAGGATGGGGACAGAATAGATGGAATATCTCCCCATTTTTTTTACTAGGCTGAAATCTGGCCAGGAGAGTTGGGAAGATTTCACGGTACAGCATCTGACAGAAACAAACAAACAAACAAACAAACAAGGAATGGGCTATGCTGGGTCAGAGCAACCACTAGCACATGCAAGATCTGTGGCTGGGAACAGGCCTGGTTGGACAGCTAAGAGATGCCCTGGCTGGACTGTAGTTTCCACTGGTCAGCACAAGAGCTGCAGTAGGAGTGATTTGGTCTGGACATGGCTACATTTTCATTCAGCATGGGTGTAGATTGGGTCTCGACTGTGCCAGACCGGGCTAGACTCTGGCAACCGCTGGTGCTCATGAGAGTCTGGGTGGTTGTAGGACAGGTTGGGCTAGGTCTTGGCAGCTGCTAAGCCACATGAGAGCTGTGTCTGGGCACAGACCAGGTATAGACTTGTTGCAGCACGTAACAGTAAGAATCGCAATGGGTGTGGGCCATTTGGGTAAGACCACCATTCCTGCCAGGACAGAAGGTAGACTAAGTCCATCAGAGTCAAGGACCCAGCAATGTGCACAAGATCTGCCATATGAGGCTGACTCTGCAGGGGAATGCAAAAACCAAGGCTGAGAGCAGCCTAGACCAGGCCAGGTTACAGTACCCACTGGCATACAAGGGAGCCAGGTCTGGGGGCTAGCCAGGCTTGGCCAGTTTATAATACCTGCAGCAAGTCTGGGTACCAAACCAGGAAGGGGTGCAGGCCAAGCCAGGCTGGGCCGAAGCATCAGTCAGTTCACATTGTAGCCACAGTTAGAGCTTGTTCACCTGGGATGGCTATTTGTATCACCAACGTGAGCGGGAACTGGAGCAGACCAGGTTATGCCAGACTGAAGCACCTGCTGGTAATTGTCGAGGTAATATGGACCATGCCAGACTGCATCACATCAACATGAGACCCACCGTGTGTGGGAGGGTGGCAGTGTGAGACTAATAGGTAGATTCTGGGGAGCTCTCCTGCTGGGCCACTGTTCCCACTGTTGAGTATCAATATTGGAAATTGCGGGAGACCAAGCCAGGCAGGTCTACAACACTGGATTAGGGGCAAAGCCAGGTTAGGCTACCCAACTGTACCCACTGGAACAGACATAAGCCAGAGTAGGTAAGGGTTGGCTGGGCTTTGTTGCAGCATTGGCTGTAAAGTGCTGGGACTGGAGCAAGTCCTGTCAAGCTAGACTGTGAACCTCCTAAATAGTGCAAGATCTGGTAGTGAGAATGGGTCTAGTAGGGAAACAGTGGGCACCTCGCTAAAGGGATGCAACTCCCACCAGTGAGCATGAGAACTAGGACTAGGAGCAGTCCTGGCAAGAGGGTTGATGCTATCTGCCTTTATGAATGTGGGACAGATCATGGGGTTGGTTGGGTTGAGTTAGACTTCAACATTCATTGATATGTACAAGAGCTGAATAACATTTGGGGCAAACTGGGCCAGCACACAATGGCCAGCACAGGAACCAGGGCTCAGGGTGGCCTGGTATATATTATTGGGGGTTACTCTGACTGCACTGCAGCTCCCCCTGGTGTGTGTGAGGGCCAAGTGTGTGGTGGGAATGGTTAGGTTGGGCTGTAGCATCCTTTGGTTCATGTAAGAGATGAACCTGGAGACAGAACTGATCAGGACTTGCAACTACCAGTGTGTGTGATATGGACGACAGACTGACCTGGATCCCCTACTGTCAAGCACTCACAAGAATCAAGTTCTGGGATCATCTCAGACAAGGGTTCTTTGGGGATCTCCCAACTGAACCACCAGACTCATCACTCCAACCATGGGGAGAATTGCAGGATCTGTGATCTGACTACAGACTGCATATGTCAGAACTGGGCCTCCTCACTAGCTAAGATGGTGCAGTGAACAGCACAGCAGGTGCACATGAAGGATATAGCAGTCCACTGGGGCCTGATGTGGAGGTGCAGGAATAGCCATGATACTGGTGTATGGAAGGCTGTCCTCATCTTCACATTGCACCGACTGCTGCCTAACATTGCTGACCTCAGGAGGCAGCAACTGGCACTCTCACTCAGACTCATCGGTGATGACTAATAGGTTTGTACCAAATCGATCTGTAATGATTTTGTCTTTGAAATGCAATTTCAGAGTGTGATAATGGCCCTCACTAATGGCGAACACACTTTCAATTGAAGTTAGGCTATGCCAGTTGTTACGTATGGAAAAGGATAAAAATACTCTTCTAGTTGATGGACAAGAATACAAACTATTAAATAAATAAACATCATTGGATAAAGGAACTATCAGTGTCTTGAGGGAAGAATAAGAAAAAACAGCAATCAACTTTGCTTACACACATGCACACACACACACACACACACACACACACACCACAAACAATGCTTAAAACAAATGCCCATCATATTGCTGAGGAGGAAAAGGGTTCTAAGTGAAGAGATATAATTTTGTCTCCCCAATGGAAAGTTATGCCATTGAATGAGTCCTTCGGTTATTTTAGTAAAAAAAAAAAAAAAATTCTTGGCCCGGCACGATAGCGTAGTGGTTAAAGTCCTTGCCTTGCATTCCCGGGATCCCATGTGGACAACAGTTCTAACCCCAGCAGCCCTGCTTCCCATCCAGCTCCCTGCTTGTGGCCTGGGACAGCAGTCGAGGACGGCCCAAAGCTTTGGGACCCTGCCCCCGCATGGGAGACGCAGAAGAACTCCTGGCTCCTAGCTTCAGATTGGCACAGCACCAGCCGTTGCGCTCACTTGGGGAGTGAACCATCGGGCAGAAGATCATCCTCTTTGTCTCTTCTCCTCTCTGTATATCCACCTTTTCAATAAAAATAAATCTTTAAACAAAATTTAAGTATTTGAAAATAAGTGATGTGAAAATAATGTATCTCCTATCAAAAAGGTATATGTTTCAATATGCATTCTTCATTCGTCTTTTTAAAAATTACATATTCATTTTCATTTATTTGAAATTCACAGAAAAAGAAACAGAGAAGTTATTCATTCTGACGTTCATTGCTTAAGCAATGGCAAACACTAGGATTGTTCCAGGCCAGATTCAGGAGATAAGAATGTCCTTCAGGTCTTCCATATGGGTGACATGGACTCACAGGCTCTGGCCGTCATCTGCTGCCACCCAAACGATTCAAGAGGAAGCTGGATTGGAAGTGAAGTATGAAGCATTTTAACCAGGCATTGAGTGTGTTGGAACCACCGTTCTCATACGGGTAAACCCTTGAACAGGTGGAGCTTAGTGCATAGTAGTGAGTTCACTGGGAGCGTTGATCACTGGGGAATGCCTAATAATTGCTTAGAGTGCAAGAATGGGTTGTTATTACCACAAAGGGTGTGACTCCTGAATAGTTCTCATTCTCTCGCTTTCCCCCCGGAGCCCTGGAAAACACCTATTCTATGATGCCATGTTGTGGGCTGTGGAGCTGATTTACATTGCTTTAGCTGAGCACTCAGGAATCAGGCCTAAGGCAGTAGCACCTGGCCTTTGCAGACTCATTGACGTCCTATTGTCCTGTTAATGGACTTGGGGGGAAGAGGAGATAATATGTAATAAGGAGGCTTTGGAGCAGACGGCTCCCAGCACTTCTACCACCACCATGGTCTCCGTGTGCTTTTCGCTTGGACATTCCCCGTGCCTACTATGCCAGCTCAGCTGAAGAATTCTAATCTGTCCAGGCATTTTCGCTATTGTGAGACTGGCTTTTTACTCAATGTGAACTTGGAGGTTAATGTCAATGATAATGTCTTACAAAAGGGCCTTCTATTATTCCTACTGTTTTGGGTGTCCCCTTTGACCTTATGCTAATCAAGGGACCTGTGTTTAGGGTTTCATCCTTTCCTTAATCTTTAGGTTCTCCTTTTTGTTTGTGATACAAGATTAGGTTGTAGGATAGGAATTGTAGCAGGAATTTCTATTGTTTTTGGATAAAGCAGATGGCATGGTTGTCCTTAGAAACACCCACTTAACCATGACGTGGAAAGTCTGAGCCAGAGTTTAACTGATTCTGTGCCGTGTCCACTATCATCATGGAAACCTAGTGGTCCGTCTCTTTCTTTCTGCGCCTCGTCCACGCACCCTTCCCGAGTTCCGAAACCCAGGCTGGAGCTGGACTCCGGCAATGCCATACACAGTGCAACCCATACATCAAATCCATGGAAACTCTGGTCTTTGATTTTCAGCTTCCAAAATGCAGCACATAAACAAATTTTCATTATAAACTACTTCTAAGAATGGTGAAAAAATGTAGAAAATAAAATAAAATAGAATAAAACATAACAAAACAGAATATGCTGTTCCTTTGATTCCCCTGTATTTGGCACAGCTGAAGGAAGCAGGATTTGGAGGCATTTAGGTAGGAGTGGCTAGGGGTTGCCTCAAGCGGCTGTCTGCTCAGATTCAACATCCTTATTTCTTATACTAACTTGATAAAGCTTTGTACAAACTGCCCCACAATAATACACCCAGCTGGGCCCAGCGTGATGGTTCAGTGACTAAGTCATCATCTTTAATGCACCAGGATCACATATGGGTGCTAGTTCATATCCTGGCTTTTCTACTTCGCATACAGCTCCCTTCTTGTGGCCAGGGAAAGCAGTAGAGGACAGCCCAAAGCCTTGCGTATCTATACTCATGTGGGAGACTGTGGGGTCTCTCCCACAGATTCCTCTAGTACCCCGTTGCCCGCCACCCAGCCTTCCGGCCTCCAAGAGACAAGAAGAGGGACAGGGGCTCTATCTTAGCAGTTCCACTTTATTGGGGAAATTCACATTCTAATATAGAGTAAGGAATGGCTTCAGACCAGGAATTTCAGGAATTGTAGGAGGGGAGAAACTAGGAGCCAATTACTAGGAGCATGACTGCAGAAGCCACGTCCCATAGGCCGGGGCAGGTAAGCGAGATGGCCCTGGTCAAACAGTATTTCCTTGGAGCTACGTGACTCCTGCCCTGGTTCACGCCCAGGGCTCTGTCCTTGGCTGCCATCTCGCTCGCCAGTGACCTTGACTGTTAGTCACCATCTTATTGACTTAGTGGCCTCTTTGCCCCTGAGCCGCACAGGAGACCTCCACTTGGGGAGTAAACCAGTGGATTGGGGAATCCTTCCTTTTCTCTCCTCTTGGTAAATCTGCTTTTCCAATGAACATAAATAAATCTTTAAAGAAGAAGAATATATCTGGCTGTTTGGAAGGGCCTGGAAGAGGTGATAGAGATGGGTAGCCACTATTCAATCTGAAGAAATTAACCACAATTGATCATTCAAGTCATGGGTGCTACACACATTCAAATCCAAAATGGAATCCCAAAGAAGCCGCACCAGTGTGGTTCTACCAGTGCAGTTATGGTCCAGGGAAGAAGATCGAACTATTAAACAACCATGCAGACCCTCTTTATTTTTTTATTGTTTACTTTTCCCACAGTTGCAGTGGTCAGTATTGAACAAAAAAGCTGTGTTGAGCCCTAGCCTAGTCGTTAAAGTTCTTGCATGTACCAGGATTCTAGATGGGACCTTATTCATTTTCTAACTGCTCCACTTCCAATCCTGCTCCCTGCTTGTGATCTGGGAAAGCAGTTGAGAATGGCTGAAAGCCTCAGGACACTGCATCCATGTGGGAGACCTGGAAGAAGCTCCTGGATTTGTATTGGTTGAGTTCCAGCTGTTGTGACCATTTGGGGATTGAACCAGCAAGCAGAAAATGTTTATCTCTGTTTCTCCTCTCTGTACATCTGACTTTCCAATTAAAAACATCCTCAAAAAAGAAAGAAAGAAAGAAAGAAAGAAAGAAAGAAAGAAAGAAAGAAAGAAAGAAAGATAGAAGGAAAGAAAGATGTGTCATATGTTATATTTTTAACTCTATCACAGGAGACACGTTGCAAACCTTTATGTACTATTCTAAGTTCCCCATACCTTGCTCCTCCAGCAGCTTCTTCTGAAACAGATTCTTTTTATTCAGAGTCGTTCCAGAATTTATATATATAAATATCATTTATATATAATATATTATAACAATAACATAATATAATGATAATATGTGTCATAATATATATCATCTGTAGATATTTGTTACTATTTGACATTTTTCTATAAAATATATTATACCACTGCATCTCAAAATTTAATATTTGTATGAATGATCTGAGACCATGGCCACAATATGGTTTCCCATTCAGCAGGTCCCCTCATTCTGTTTTTATAACAAGCTCCTGGGTGACAGACACCAAGGCTGACAATGCAGGAACTTCATTTGAGATTCAAATTCTACTTGTGCATTTATAACACCACGTCACTCAAACACACACACACACACATACACACACACGCACACACACACACACAGAAGCTCCCTCACACACAGTCTTTAAACAACACATAGAAAATATATATTACAGGTATCTGTGTGTGAACTTGACACATTTTGCCCTAAGCTAAACTTTAACTCCCTTTTCACTGAATTTTCTGAAGGCATTTTGATATGAGCAACACTCCGATTTATTCTTTGTAAGTACTTTCTGCTCTAATGCGCATTCCAAGCTTGTCTGACTGTTTCATAAGAAAATCTGGACTCTTGTGAAATAAACAGACAATAGCAACAAGAAACCACACTCCCAGCTTGCTGCTGCAGAAATTGTAAATCATAAGCACACAGACAAAACTTCTAACCAGGCAAATTTAAGAAATGAGCCATACCTATTTGTCCATAACAAAGATAACAGAGTCACAATTTTGGTATCATTGAGAGTTGAAACGATTCACAATTGCCTACAATTACATGTTTTATTGCAACAGAATCACAAACAATTTTTAAGTTGAGCCAGGTTACAAGATGCTCTTAGGACAAAAACAAGCATAAAATTATGACAATAAATCAATCAAAAGCTTTCATACATATTGGAGATTCATTATGCAGATTATGCAACCCAGCAATTCAATCTTCAATAAGAGATAAATACAAATTTAAAGTTGTTAAGATTGAGTAGCTCAAGGTTTGGAAATATCAGGGTTTTCCTCCATTTGCTGACAATATCACTAATAATATATATTTTTGGATCATTCAACAAAACACAAAATTTTCACAATGTTTATGTGGAATCTCCCCCCTTTGTTTTCTGTGAATTGTCATCAGCCTTGGCTGTAATTTGTTATTTATTTTTTGTAGCCATCAGCCAGCTCTGTAGAAGTGCCCTATTTCACTTACAATTTGCATTTCTCTCATAACTAATGATGTCAAGTAGCATTTAGCATTTAGTGGGCTAATTTGCTCTTTCTACAGCTCTTTCAATGAAATATCTCATCACATCTTTGTTATTTTCTAACTGAGTTGCTTGTGCTTTTATTTGGGGGAGCAAACTTTAAAGATTCTTTATAAATTGTTGAGAAATATTTCCTGAGGGTTTTTTCTTTAACAGTTTCTCTCAGAAGCAATTTTGCATATAATTCTTGATTAGGTTCAATTCATTTTTTTTTTATTCCTTAAGCTTTTGGTGCCAAATCTAAAGGCTGTATTCCTGGATGTGAAAGTTTTCCTCCAGTCTTTTCTAGAGATTTTAAGGTTTTGTTTTTTACCTTTAAATCCATGACCCACCTAGAGTTAACTTTTGTTAATATGTGAGAGAAACAGGTCAAGGTTTCCTATTTCATTTATGGAAACCCTATTGTTCTGGCAGTGTTTGTAGAAAATGTACTTTTCTCTACTGTATAGCTTTGGCATCTTTTTTCCAAAGCTAAGCTATATGTCAAAAATTAACTATGAGTAAATCTCCTCCTTGCCTGTCAGTTAGTCCCCTTTCCTTACCTGGTTTGTTACACTGTAAGGAATTTACCGTGAACAGTGAGGCGTGTAAATGTGGAAATCTATGTCGTGTTTCTGATTTTAAGGGGGATGTATCAGTCTTTAATTACTATGAATAATGTTAGCTGCTGAGTTTTTGTTTGTTTGTTTGTTTTGCTATATTCTTCACCAAATTAAAGCCAATTCCCTTATTTATGCATTTGAAGATTTTATCATCAGTGATCATTGTTTTTTTTTTCAATTGCTTTTTGGATCGGTTGACATAAAAATGTGACTTTTCTTCTTTAGCCTATAAATATGTATTTTCCACATACTCACCTTTGGCTGTGCTGTTTAATTATTCTCTGCTGCTAGATACCAGTTAGAGGTTTTTCTTGTTGTTCTTTCTTTGAAGTTGGCATCAGGCTAATCTTAGGTTAATGATACATCAGCTTCATTGTCTGGATACCATTGACATCAATTCTTTGTTGAGCATTTGAAAGAATTCTCCAGCGAATTTCTAGGCCCAAAGACCTCTATTCCACAAAATAATATTAACCTAACTTGTTATGGTCATGACTTATATGGAATTTCAATAATACCTTTGTCTCTTGATTGAGTAATATGATCTCATATAAGTATATTAAAAAGACAAGCAAACAAAAACAGAAACAAAAGAGCAAAAAAAAAAAAAAAAACAAGAGGATATTGAGCATGCCTGTGAATGTCTTTGGGGAGCAATTCTCTAAAATGTGAAAGTGATTGTATCTATGCCTTCAGGGAAGTGGACCCGGATAACTAAAGGACAGTGCTAGATTTTAGTTGGTTTATTGTATATTCTAGAATCAGGAAATATTCACTTCATAAAATAAATTGTGTCCATAGGTTGAGCAGAAGAGGTTTTATAGATGAACAAAGGTTAAACAAAATAGGGACAAAAAGCAAGTTGTGCACTTGGAAATTTCATGTTTGAATCATTGTCTATACAAAAATCCTAGCATGTTATGAAATTTGCATAAGATCATCTATTTTGAGATAATTATTTTTATTTTTGATATTTACATAGTTGATTATGGTTCTAAGGGTAAAAGGTTACAGGAAGGTGGATGAGATGATTATTTCCACATTCTTCCTGCATCTGGGGAAAAGGGGGTGGGAAAAATAAGGGGAGAAGCCACACCCAGCCTTCCAACCACCTCCATACCCTGGGATGCAGGACAGAAACCCTACACCATCCCAGGGTCCCTGATGTGGGGCAAGCTCCAAGGCTCCTGTTCAAGAGGTTTTGATTGTTCAACAGTTCTTAATTACTGTTGATCTTACCACTGCCAGCATGATGAAATCTCGCCAGAATGCTCTGGCTGACCTAATCCACCTTAGAGTCTCTGCCCACATTTTCACTGCCAAAACTTGGTTGGAGTAGTTAATCAATTTGTTCTGTCCTCTGACTTTTGTTATGACACCAGGTGTCCTATGCAGGTTTCAATGTACTGCTATATCCTGCATGTGCACCTGGATATGCCATCCACTGCTCCATCTGAGCCACTGAGGTGGCCGAGCTCTGACACATGCACTCCACGGACAGACCATGGAATCTACAGTTCTTTCCATGGTTGGGGTTCTGAATCCAGTGATTCAGTTGGGGGGATTCCCAATGAAACTTTATCTGAGGTCATCCCAGACCTGATTCTTGTGTATGCTTTCCAATATGGGGTCCATTACAGTCTGTCACACATACTGATAGTTGCAATTGCTGGGTCAGTTCTGCCTTCCAGCCCTGTCTTCTATAGAAGCAATGGGTGCTGCAGCCCAGAAAGATCCAGGCCACCACACACTTGGCCCTCACACTAACCACTGTCAGCTGCAGCTTAGTTGGACTAATCCACAATACTACCCACCAGTTCTGCCCCCAGCACTGGTTCCCTTGTTTACCAGTATGTACACCAGACTGGTCCAATTTGTCTCACATCCCATTCAGCTCTCATACATATCACTGGGCATTGATTCCTAGTTCAACAAAACCAGTCCTACTATCCAACCCACACATGCTTGGTACTGCAGCCTGGATCTGCCCAGACTATTCTTGGTCCCAGGACATGTGAATGTCGTCAGGTTCCAAGGTCACACCTAATTCAGTCCATCACTACCCCAAATTTTAAGCCAATGAAGGACTTATATTTCCATATGGTTGTGCCCAATAGTAAACCACAGAATCTAACCCGAGAACTCACTTTCCCATGTGTTGTTTAGTGTTATTGCCCTGCCTAATGAAATCTATCTCTTGTTCCAACACTCAGTCAGGTACTGGGATCTAGCCCTACCAGACAGGCCTCCAGCCCTAGCTTTGTGTGGGCTGGCATGTGGGGTTCAGCCATGTTCTGCACTAAGAAGCCAGTCTCAGGACTCACATATACTGGGTGCTTAATACCAGAGAAAATATATGATATTTGTCCTTTTGAGATTTACTTGTTTCACTGAGCACAATGGTCTCTAGTTGGGACCATTTGGCTGTAAATGATAGAATTTCAATCTTTTTAATGGCTGAGTAGTATTCCATAGAGTAGATGCACCACAGTTTTTTTCATACACTCCTTTTTTTGATGGTCATCTGAGTTGTTTACATGTCTTTGCTATTGTAGATTGTGCTCTTGTAAACATAGGATCATATGCATATTATCATATGCATATTATCATATGCATATTTCAATTCCTTTGTATGTATTACCAGAAGTAGGATAGCTTTCTCCCCCCATCCATGCCAGCAGACGTTGTGAGAAGAGCTGTGAATGTAATCAATCACACTGGAGCTAGGAACCTCAATGTGGTTTTCAATTGTATTTTGCTGACAGGGAGCCTGTATACCATTTCATATATCTATTAGCCATTTGAGTTTTTGTTTGTTATTTTTTTTTTCTTTCACAGATAATATTAGCATAGTTGATCAGGGTAGGAATGATTAAGAGTTAGGGGAATGTGCTGTAATCGTGGTTTCCAAATTTCCTATTTCTTCTTCCATTCATGTGTATGTTTGTGGCCAGACGGGGTGGGTAATAAAGGGGTGTAAAAAGACATACTCACCCTCCCAGCTGTCCCAGTACCAAAGAATGGAGAATGGCCACCCAATTTAACCACAGAGTCCCAATGTGCTACATGCTCTGAGGGTTCTGCCTAGGTGGTTTTCATAGTTCTGAAATATTATCAATATCACAGATCCAAGGGTGAGGGAGCCCTTTGAATGCATATTGGCTGAAACAATCAACTTCAGAGTCTCCATTTGCCTATGGATTTGCTGTTATTGTTTGGCTGGGGTAGTTGTCCAATTTGTTCTGCCCTCCTTTCTCTGTCATGATAGAGTTGTTCTCTGTAAGCCCTAATGGACTACCATGTCCTCCAAGTGCATCTGAACCAGCTGTCTACTACTCTTCTTTTACTGAGGAGGACCCCTTCCGACACACACACATACACCACCACCACCACCACCACCACTCCCATGGATCACAGACCCAGTACCCACTGAGCTGAGCGGGTGGACCAAGGACACAGGTCAGGTAAACTAGGCCCCAGTGAACACCCCTCTCTGCTCCTGGACCCATGAACCCAACAGCCACTTGCCACAGCCTGGAATGGCTCATCAAACCATAGTATCCACTAGCACATGCTGCATTCTGGCTCAGTCCAGCCTGCCCCAGTTCTAGTTCATGCTGACAGCCTGGCCAGGCCTAGCCAGCCACCTGTCCTGGCCCTAATGCGAACTGCCTGGCATTGCAACCCTATACAGTCCCTCTGGCACCCTGGATCTACTAATGGATGTTACATACTGGCTCACCCTGGCACTCCCCCAGAAATGACTCTCTTGTATACTGGTGGGTACTGTAACCTGGTCCAGTTTGAGCTGTTCCTTGCCTTGATTCTTGCACTGACTTGCAAGGACTGCATCCTGACAAAGGAGTTCCCAAATCTCCTCTGTCTTCCCAAAGCTTCTCCCAATGGCAGACGTTGCACATACACCAATGGGCCATTGGCCCAGTTTGACTTTGTCTGCCTCTTGTCCTGGCAAGAAGAGTGTCCTTTCCCAATTGGCCCACACCCACACTGGTTTTTATGTTTGTGTGTTACAGCTCCACACCCAAACACTACTCTCATGTGGTTCAGTGGGAGCTGAAACATAGCCCAGTCCGTTCTAGACCCACTTTGGCTCTCAAGAATACAAGTTGATGTTAAAGTTTAACACAGCCTAGTGCTCCTTAGACCCAGTCCACACCTATGATGAGGAAAATTGCAGAATGTACAGCCCAACCCACTACCCACATTCTGGCTCTCACACTCACCAATCACAACCCCAAACCCAACTTCAACCAGGGCATCCCATTTGCTACCCAACACAACATTTTCCCAGCCACATTTTCGTATCTTTCACATACGAACGGAGATTGTTGTCCCACAGATGTGAGTACCCACATCCCTCTACAGATTCTTCCCTGAACCTGATTCACTCATTTGTTGGTTAGTGTCATGGCCCAGCCTCACATTATTTGTTCACTGGTTTGACTCTCAGTGGTGGGTACTGATCTCCAGCCCTCTCATGTAGGCTACTATTCCCACCTTTAGTGTGTGCCTGTAGGTGCTATTAATTGATGGTCAGTGCTAACTACACCAACTCAGACCTCCCTTGTGTACTGGTACTTCAGTCTGACTCTTAAAGACTCACCTGTTTCCTGCTTCAGATTAGTCTCATTGCTTACAAGCTAGTACAGTGTCCCTGTCTGTGTAAGTTCCTCAGAAGTCATACCTCACATGGACAAGAATCTTCAGGCCCCTGCTCACCCTCATCTGTATCATCTCCCATACCCACAATGTGCCCACAGGTCAAGTCCACAGAGCTTCCTGGTACTTCCTGTGCTTACTGGTGCCCCAAGGGTTTCACCTGGCATCATTGGCATGCTGGATGCTCACTCTAAAATCCCACCAGCAGAACTAGGCAGCTGGAGGGGTGGAAATCCCAGGTCAGATGCCTATGCTGCCTGAAAACCCACCAGCCATTGCTAGGCAGCTGGCTGCAAAAAACCCGGGTCCGGCAGTTCGATTGGATAGATCACCAAAGAAACTTTGTCTGAGGTGATCCCAGACCAGATTCTTGTGTATACTTGCTAGTACAGGGCCCAGTACAGTTCATCACCCCAATCAGCTGATGGATGCATACCACAAGATTTTAAAAGTATTCCCATCAATAATAATAGGTCTGCCTTGTTTTCATGCACAAAATTTAATATTTACATATTTGTTCACTGTTATTTTTATATAATGTATTATATATTTATTAATATGCGATTATAACTTGGCTAATGTTATATTTATTAATATTGTTTATTATAAGGTCATAAAATAATGAAATTATGAAATTATTCATCTTGAAATAAAATAAAATCATAAATAATGTTGATATTATTATATAATTTATACTTATATAATTTATATTATATATATTGCTTATATATGTGTTGTATATATATTGTTTATACATATTCATTGTTCATACGTGTGTGTGTATATATATATATATATGTTTTCCCAAAGTAAATTCGTATCATAACTTATGGAATGACGGTCAATCAAACTCTTATTATCCATGCTTCAGAGCAAAGAGAATATATAAATGAGAGGAAAGATAAAGAATTTAATGTGTATCAAGATGACTGATAATGCCATAATGCCTGCACTGTCTCTCACTTCAAACAGACACTGAGAGAAAGACATAGAGCACCCAAGTGGATGCCACTGGTAGGAAATACAGAGGAACCCTAGGAATACTGAAGGCAGCAAATTGTCAATATGAGGAATAGTGCCTTGGAGCAACATAAACATTGGGGCCAGCGTTCCTGAGCATGGCCTGAGCTCGGCTGTGGCAGGACACCTGTTGAAGTCTTGGGCACCTTCACCACCAGGCCCTATGGAAGAGCTGAGTTGATGCCTCTTTTCTGGAGTATGGGGACACCAGTTGCAGTTCCTTGCCAGAATAATGAAGTGTATAAGAGTGAGTATGTTGTAGTCTGGAGCTTCACCTTGTCTGTGTTCCCAATAAGAAAGTAGCATAGTATCACTGGCTTCTAAGCAGTTAGATAAATCCAGAATCAAACTAAGAAAAAAATAGATGAGGAAGAACCATGTGTATGTACATGTTTCCCTTGTCCAGGCAATTGATACCTTGGGACCCAGGAGCCAATTGCCATTGATACTGTTTGTCATGAAAAGAAGAAGTAGTTGAGCATGTATGGTAGTGCTTAAAGAAGACAATTATCTTATTCTTCAGCTCTCAATTTCACCAAGAAAGGGATAAATCTAGTTAACCACAGTTCCAAGAAAATATGTGTGGGACAAGACAAATACTCTTAAAGTTCAGGCTTTGAGAAGCAGAGGTAAAGAGAAGTACCCACAACAGAAGAGGCAAGAATAATACAGTAGCTTGATGAGGAGTTTAGAACACAGCATTATTAGCATTTCTGAGTGTGAAAGAGATCTGTGAAAACAAAGAGAAAGATATTCTGATTAAGAAGCAACTGGGAGATGCTGGACATGAATACATTTCCAAAGGGTTTCCTTGTCACCAACTGGCTGCCTCCCAAGAATATAGTATCCCCATTGGCTGATGTCTATGATTTCTGCTGGGACAAGTATGGATCCTGGAGAGCGGACAGCCTTGGCCAGGTCATGAAGATGCATTTTCTCTGCGGTCACAGCGATCGATTTGTGGATCAGTATGCAACCTAATGCAGCCAACCAAGGTGGCTGCCAATTTCCTCAGGGACCCGTGGGACAGAGATGCTTCTAGATGGGGTTGGATGGTGTAGAGTGAAACCTGAAACAAGTTTCCAATCCTGTTGTAAATTGGGATGGGCATTAAGTTTAGCTAGGAAAGACAGACATGGGCTATTTCTGTAACACAGCTAGACTGACATTCTTCGGCTGTTTAAGTCAGTAAGTTCATTTTAACTGTTACAAAGTTGAATCTTATCATGCTTATTAACAAAAGTGCTCAAATTGATAATTCTGAATTCAATTGTATAATAGATGGATTGAATGAGTACAGTTAGGAGCTGAAACAACAACAAAAAAACAGGAATAAATGGACCATTTCAAAGTAACACAAAGAAATAAATAATGGAAAATATGAAAGGCAAGCCTACAAAATAAAATTTGAAAAACTACCAAACCCTCTGAAGCACACAATATGGGCAAAGAATAACAGTACACTTTGAAGTCTCTCCATATCTACACTTTAAAAGGATATTAGATTTCAATCTACAATCTGCCTAGTTGTCGCTGTCCCGCAGCGATGAACTTGGTGCACGGAGCCAATAATAACACACGTGGACCCTGACTGATGGTCAAAAGCAGTAGTTTATTAGTGGCATCAAACTTTATACACTGAGGGTCATACAGGATAAGGGAGGAAGTATTGAGCTCATCAACAAAACCATCAATGCTTTTGTTTGGAACTCTTCTGTCTTGTATATTCCACCAGGTGTTCTCATATACATACTCTCCACTCAACTGTTCTTACGCAAATGATATCCAATAAGGTATACAAAAGGTAGCCATTTGGTTATTCTCCTTCAAATATTATCCAACCAACTGTAATCCTGTGCTCACTGACCTTCTAGGGTCACAATATCCTGCTACACCTAGTTAGGAGGGATAGGTTACTTACAAAGCCTTCAAGTTGCCATGAACATATGGGAGTTCTTTTTTATCTTTAGCATTTTTCAGTTTTGTATGGATTGGGCTTTCTTCCTTTCTCTCCCTTTTCTCTCTGCTCCTCTCCTCTTCCCATTGTCTCCTGTGTTCTACAATAATGTAGTCCCTCACCTCTAGTCTTGATTCTAGCATTCATGACATTAAAGGTGCAAGCAATTGTAGGGAGACTAGTATTGTGTGCTCAAGGAATATTTACTTTTTTTTTTTTTTGAGTTCCTGCCTTCCAACTCCAGCCTGGCCAAGATTTGGCTGCCACAGGCATTTGGTGAGTAAATCAGCAGATCTAAAAATTTCTTTCTTTCTTTCTTTCTTTCTTTCTTTCTTTCTTTCTTTCTTTCTTTCTTTCTATCTATCTATCTATCTATCTATCTATCTATGACTCTTTAAGATAAAGAGAAAACACACATTTATAAAATAAATGTCCACATGGCTTAGTGAAAAGTCAATGCTCCCCTACTAATTAGGGTTTCACAATAGACATAAGCAAGAGGAGAAAACAGAAGGCAAAGAAACAGAAATAGTAACTGCAGCGTACTGGAGCTTAAAAAATTATTTAAAAAAAAAAGTTCTGGATTTAGAGATCTGGAATACAAGATGAGGTTAAAAATATTTTGCATTTAAGTGTATGTTTTCTTCCTAAAACATGTTTGTAGGGGCCGGCGAGGTAGCCTAATGGCTTAAAGACCTTGCCTTGCGTGTGCCGGGATCCCATATGGGTGCTGTTTTGTATCCCAGCAGCCACACTTATTATCCAATTCCCTTCTTGTTTCCTGGGAAATCAGTAGATGATGGCCCAAAGCCTTGGGACCCTGCACCTGCATGAGAATCCCTGAAGAATTTCCCGGCTGTTGGCTAGGTCCTGTCTAGAAGGGAGCCTTTCTTTCCATGGATTCCTAATTGTCTTTCTACTGAGTTGTAAAACCATTATCAATAGATGAACTTATACTGTCACTTATCTCCCTCAGACTGATTCTGTGAAAGATGCAAAATGAATATATTAATTGTGAAGTCTGTAAAAGGAGATCAGGCCATGATGTTAAAAACAGTGGTGGAATGACCTTCATGCCCACTTCTGAAGCTAGGGAATTATCAGATTGCAGATGTACACAAGTGTCAGGGACTGAATGAGCCAACTGAAGATGTTTCTCTCCATATCTCCTTTTAACTGTAAATCTGCCTTTCCAAGAAAAATCAGTATTTAAAAAAATGAAAACCACATGATTTTTGTACTTGGCGTATCTCAGATGACGTGTACATCTGTAGTCTTATACTTCCCTAGCTCCAGGCTCCTATAGAAGTTGCATTTTACGTTTTTTCCATTTCCTTCATAGTAGCCCCTGACACAATCTTCTGCTTACAGTGCCAAGCAGCAAAAACAACACACCAAATGTTCTTATGCCTTTTTTAAAAATTATTATTGCAAAGTCAGATTTACAGAGAAGAGGAGAGACAGAGGAAGACCTTTTGTCCAATGATTCACTCCCCAAGTGACCACAATGGCTGGTGCTGTGCTGATCTGAAGCCAGAAACCAGGAACTTCCCCCAGGTGTCCCATGCAGATGCAGAATCCCAAGACTTTTGTATTTCCATGACTGTTTTCCCAGGCCACAAGCAGGGAGCTCGATGGGAAGCGGGCCCACCGGATTAGAACCAGCGGCCATATGGGATCCCAGAGTGTTCAAGGCGAGGACATTAGCCACTATCCTATCATGCCAGACCCATGTTCTTATGCGCACCCTGATCTCTCGTGATCTCCAAATTGCAGCCACTCCTACTTCTATTGTGGCCCCAGTGCCATGTCTAGCCTTGGGTTTTGCAATAGCTATTTTTTCCTGGATTGTGAATTCCCTTCCTTATACTTCAAAAAACGGACATTTCCAATAAGTTCAGAATAAGTTCAAGGTTTTTAGGTAACACCCCCAACTACAGAAGAATCCACCCCTCCCCCTGGCAACAGTGTGCCTTTATGTCATCCAGTTTGTGTTTCTTGCTTATTTATTATCTATTCTCTCCATCAACCCTGCCCAAAGCATAGACACTCGAATGTAAGATCATTAATTAGAATTTTGTCTATGTATTGTCCCAGTTCTAAACCAAGATCCAATGCAATGTTCACAGTAAAATACAGGTGAAGCAAATGTTCATTCCAGAATGAATAAATAGAATTAATTAGAAAGTGAATTCAAGAGACCTTGCATTCCAATTTCATCCATTATCTTAAAAATATAGAAAAGTTGTTTTCTTGTGTGAAAATTCTTTCCCTGATGATCCCATTGATCACAATTCAAAACCCAATTCATCAGTTGTCAAGATATTTGAAGGAATGAAAATTCCTCAGAAAAATGAGTTTTGGACAAAATTCTATCAACAATAAATTTTGAAGAAAAACTTCATGACATTACTTTTAAGTTCAATTTGTGGGCAATTCAGAATGTACATGGAAAGTGGCATTTAAAGATATATTTCTTTAGATGCCATAAAAACATTGAAATCTATACTTTTGTTTAATAACCCAGGCTTCTCATGGACTATATATATATATATATATATATATATATATATATATATATATATTTCTTTTCTTTTCTTTTCTTTTATTAATTACATTGCATTATGTGACACAGTTTCATAGGCTCTGGGAATCTCCCAACCCCTCCTCATGCCCTCCCCCCATGGTGGATTCCTTCACCTTGTTGCTGTATTATATTTCAAATTCAGTCAAGATTCTTTTGTTGCAAACATATACCAAGCATAGAGTCCAGCATCTTATTGTCCAGGTAAATTCAACGGTTTTCTTGGGGAGACCATCTCTGGTCTGAACGCAGAGCTGGCAGAATATCATCCTGATCAATTTAAAGCCACAACATAACATCAACGGCAATTTACAACATCGTGGAATTAATTGACATGGTATTGAGTAATCAATATGTTAAAAAATGCAATTTCTTAACACATCCTGTGACTACTTCATTGACATTTCAATTTTAGTTTATACATAGAACCAGCTGCTATACACCTTAAAATGGCTGTCTCATGTCTATTTTCATTTTAGTATTTAGCAGTTTATAGTGTTGAAGCATAATTTTGCTGAACTTGGCAGATTTTAGGATAGTCTAAACTGGCTCATAACGCTAACAAGGCATATATCAACAATTGAGGTGCAGAACAGTTGTAGGAAGGGTGTGCAGAGAAATCTTCAATACCTTAGTGAGTAGTAATTAATCTTTGTGTCCTACCTAGTAAGGTATGTGTGAGTCCATGCTGACCATTTCCTGTTTGGTTCTAAACTTTCCTTGTTGTTCTCTGCCTATCTATTCTAATGTGTGTGTGTGTGTGTGTGTGTGTGTGTGTGTGTGTGTGTGTGTGTGTGTGTGTGTTTGGTTGTGGGGAGTGTCTCTGGAGCAACCCTGATGGTCATTGCAAGAGAGGATGGGGACCCAAAGTTGGAACTAAGTAAGGACCAGAGAAAGCTCCTCTCCTAATCCCAAAGGAAGTTTACTGTTGTCTCTGTGGACTGCTCAGGGTTCCTGGCTGTTGTTCCAATGACCTTTTATCCTGTGAGGAAGGATTTGAGCTTCTTCCATTCCATATGTTAGATACAACAGGGGGTGGATGACCTCAGAGTTCTCAGCCTCCGAAGGCACTCCAGTTCCCTGTGGACTCTTGGACAGTTGGGATGTAGTCCTTGGTGCCCGTACTGATGGTCCTTCTCATGGACTTTTTAAAGGTTCTTTCATTAACACAGCTTCACAGAATCTAAGAAAAAATAAAGAAAAATTAATTCTCTGGGAGTTCAGCATGATTTGATTTTTGTAAGAAGTGAAACATGGGTTTATCAAAAGATCAAGGACTCTTAGTCTTTAGGAAACTTGTGTCTGACTGGCATATAAATGAATGGACATTATGAAGCTCTGACTGTTGGCCAGGTCCCATTCGACAGGGACCTGGACGGTGTGATGTATGGGGAGGGAAGTATGGAACTGTGAAGAATGGGGTGATGGAGGAAACTTCCCTGAGCATATAATCTACATATGCATGCAGGCAGACTCTGGGAGAAATAACTGCAGGCGCAAAGTGACAACCAGGTGTGGGTTCTGGGAAAATGTTTGTAGAGGAAATTGGGTCAAATTGCCCTCTTAACAGATCATTTTATTTGTGTCAGCTAGAAAAGAGGATTGAATAAAGTTTTTAAAAAGCGGTTACACCAAACCCTAAGACTTAGTTTGAACCCACAACACCCTCCACAACTTTCTTTTTCCCAGAAACAATATAGTATTTCTGAGTTGAAGGTGTTACTACAAGGAGACCCCACCTACCCTATTATCTTTTTCATGTTTCTTATCAGAGCATGCCATTTTCCAGCTGTGATTTTAGCTTTCCAGAGAGCATCAGACTGGTTGTTTTCAGTGTTGTATCTACATCTCTCCCTTGCACTCTTGTAGAGGATGATATGTGAGGGTGTATTTTCTAAACACAGAAGTAAAACTAAACAAGCCTGCTGGGAGAAAGTGTACAATTTATTAGAGGTTTTAATTGTCCTATTTGTTACAGAGAAATAACAGATGCATTATTGCACACAGCAATCAATTCAGAGATTTGTTATGACACATGACAAATGATGTTATTATAATTTTCCATTTGTTTCCTTCTCATGGTTAAAAAAGCACAATTATGACAAATCGTGACAACTTGTCAACTAAACAGATGAAGTGTGGATCTTTGCATTTTGCAAATTAAGTTGAGGTATGTGAGGGGGAAAAGAAACAGAGTACTTACTGCAGTGATTTGTTAGGAGGCTTGGATAGGTGTATGTTAAAATGAAAGCAGTTTCTGTTCTTTTGCTATAACATCTGAACCTTCCAGGCCTTATTTCCAGCTACAAATAGCAATAGTCTGTGTTCTTAAGAATGTTTAGTCTTCATTAGAATAATACACACTGTGTTGATTCAATCTTATCCATTTCACTTTTATTCTACAAATAATGTGAGAAGATTCAAGGGGGCATTCATTTTATACAATCTAAATAAATAGTGGGATCATTAATGTTAATAAATCCTCTGGACTTGCCCTTTGGAAGTAAGGAATAAGCTGCACCATATCCTCATAGAAAAATGATTTAGATGTAAGTGAAAATTTGCAAGACTTGGTGTCAACTTGGGGCAGGAAATACCTGGGAGAAGACTGGTGCAGCACTATGAATCCAGCCTGATGAGGAGAGCAAAGAGTTCAGTGGTAGGCTCTGGTCCAGGAGACCTTCAGATTCCAGAGCAGAATACTGGCTTTCAACAAATATTCTCAAAAATTTCCAGAACTGTAGTATGTAAAAATTAAAAGAAATTATAATATGTGTCAATCTCTGGAAGCAGACACTTGCTTGTGCATGTTGACAGACCCCGTTTTTTAGATGGATCTCTGTGGGTCACACAACATGAAATTAAGAACCATTGCTTTTCACTTCTCGTCTGTAGAAAGACACAGTCCCAGAGTAAATATTTCAGAGTTGCCTAGTCAGACGAAGTCTTGTGTACATTAATTTGGTCAAGAGTGCAGTGTGGGGAGTACAGACTGCGGACATCGCAGAGAGATGTGACACCCCACTCCCCACTCCCCACATGCTCACTGCTTTCATAGAGCCATTCACATAAACTCTGTGTACTCATTCTCCATCTTGAAATGAAATTATACATGCTCAAAGGCGAGGATTCCTGAGATGGATTCTCAGATCAGGGCACAGACTCATGGTGCTGGGAAAGTGTTGTCAAGTAGGAAGGAAGAAGCCATTCCTCTGTTTATGCTGGATAGTAGAATTCTGAGACTAGGGCCCAGTCCTTTGGAGATGAGTCTGATTTGCAGATAACACTCTAATACAGGAATTAGGACAAATGTGGCCTAGCCAACTGTGGGAATGTAAGATACACTAGTTGCAATTAGGAGGAAGGTTAATTAATGCTAAAGTGAATAAAATCCAAAATACAGAGTCCTCATTTGCTAACATAATCATACTCCTGCTGAAGCATTGATAAGGAAAATACAAACACCCCAAAGTCACCCTTGTATTTCATGGGGATACTTTCTCCACCAATGAAACAGGAAATATGCATTTGGGAAGTGGATCCTGCTATGGAAACTGTGGCATTGCTGCTGGTCCCAGTCATGCTTCTCTTAGGAAAACACCGAACACATGCTCACATTGGCTTTTTGGTCAAAATACTCACATTCGTTCTTTCCTAAGTTGTTCAAATATATGAACGCTGCCAGAATGCCTGCACAGTTGGCACTGGTCTAATTTACTGGCAAGTAAGATAAACAGTCAAGAGGAATGAAATCTGCTGTTTCTAGTGTATTTTGCCTTTTCTTTGGTATGTTTAAATAGAACATTTTTCCTTTGTTCCTTTCAGGCTTACTTATTTGATAGCAGGGTGACAGGGAGAGAAAGAGAAAAATAGAGATCTTCCATCTAGTACTTCTCATCCTAAACAGACACAATAGCCAGAGAGTTGGACCAGGAGCTAAAATTTCCAGCCAGGATCTGGAATTTCCATCTGGCATCCAAGTGGAAGGGGACATCTTCCATTGATTTTTGGATGTTCATTAAAGAGTCAGCCATATCTTTTTCCATTTCCATACTAGCAAAAATGTGGTTTATGACTTGGGTGGACATCTCTCAATGTCTGCTTTACCAAATCTATACCTTAAGGAAAATATTACCTGAATAGAATCTTATCTGTGCCTTGTCCCCTGCCCTCAATCCCTGCCCTACCACACACACCAATTCCACAAGAAAAGAGTGGGAAGCACACGTGTAGAGTTTTGAGTTCTGAATTGAATTTTTTTTTAAGGCAGATCTTCCAAATCAAGGAAATGATTGTCATTGGATTTTTTTAACACGGTTTTAACTAAGGACTGGTAGCACATGCTGTATGGCACTGAAGTGGATATTACAGGACATTTGGTAGAATGCACAAGCTGATGAGAAAATTGCTGCCCTGAACAAACTGGTTTGCAGAAAGGCCCTGAAGCACCAATTATTTATTGCCCTAACCCCTTTGTCTTTCCAACCAAGAGTTATCTGGAATAAGACAGTGAAGTCACATGGCTACATTATGCCTCTGCCTTCCATCACAGAGTGAAGCTCAGTGGATGCAGGCTGTGCCCCTTCTCATGGTTGCCAAGGCAACTGGATTTTTTTTGTACTCTCTCCTCTTTGCCCAGGGCCTGAGATCTGCTTCTCCTACTGGATGTCCTTCTTTCCTCTCCTTTCCCCACTGCCCATCTCTGGCAAGTGCACAACACTTGAAAGGAAACCACTTGCAGCTCCAAGTCTAAGTTGGCTGGCTCATTTTGGTGTTTTGCTATAACTCTCTGGGTTGTCTTTGTTGCATCTTGGAACCATCAGTGCTCATGTATCTTTTCTGAGGACATAAAAATCATGTTTTAAAAATCCATGATGCAAGGCACCCAATGTTTCTTGAGCTAATTCAAGCCACAGAAGACTAAATTGCATCTCATTTATTCCCGTAATATGAGGATAATGTCAACTTCAAATGCTTACAATTAAAATCATTACAAATGACACTGTAGTATTCTAGCTATAGACTACAGCAGTAAATGATTTAAGTGTTTATTCAAAGAGGGAGAGAGGTGTACACAGAAGTCTCCCAAGTATCGGCTCACTCCCCAAATGCAACAGCCTGAGGTGTAACATGGACTGGGTCTCCCACATGACTAATGGAGACACAAATGTTGAAGTCATCAGTAGCTTCCCTCATGGTGAACATTCGCAGGAAAATGGAATCAGGAACAGAGTCTGACCTTATATCTAAGCATTCTGTTTTGGGATGCTGGTATCCCAAGAAACATCTTAACTATGACACCAAACACCTGTGTTTGGATTTTTTTAATTAAAAAAATATTCTCATCAACGAACACACAGTGAAAGTTGCTGGTTCAGGGAATTTGAGTCACATTGGGATTGAGCACTAGACAACAGAATGTGTGCAAAAGCAAGAACAGATACCTCTGGGCTACAAGACAGCTTCTTCTTCTTCTTCTTCTTCTTCTTCTTCTTCTTCTTCTTCTTCTTCTTCTTCTTCTTCTTTCTTAAGGCATAAAAGTGGTTTATTCAGGTTAGCCTAGGTCTCCCAGCCACCTATCCCAGCCCAGCCACCCAACCCAGCCCCCAGCAGCAGCTGGGACAGCAGAGTGGAAAAAGACCAGGAAGGCAAAAATAAAAGAAATGACCCAGGTTGAACAGCACAAAGTTCTCATACATTTCAGGAGAGTTCCATATAATTATACAGTCATGACTGGTCAGTCCTAACTGTTAGCTTTCAAAAAGAGCAAGTTGGCAGGCTTCTATTGGTAGGCTTGAAGCAAGCAACTTTCAAAACTTACAAACTGGTGAGCTTTATGGTTGTGAGTCTTATCAAACACCAGGAACCTCCTTTCTGGGGAATGGTCTGCCTATGTGACCTGCCAGGTGTCCTGCTGGTGTAATGTAGACTGTCAGGCCTGGAGTTCACACAGCCCCCAGCCAAGCAATTAAGGCAGAATCACAAAAGCAAAAAACATCTAGGTTATTAATTTTCCCCTCTTTCTTGTAACTAATCAAATCTTTGATTCAGTAGCATACCTAGTAACACAATTAACAATGTACAAGCATTGTTGAAAATACTAACATTCAAGAATCTCTTAGTGCTAAATGTTACATGTATACAAGACAGTTTTATCAGGAACCGGACACCCTAACTGCCTATCATCCCATTTGGTTCCTACATTTCCAAACAGAGGACTGGACCCCAACTGTTTTTAGGGAAGGGGGGCATTGTTGTACTCTCTTATCTACTTCCTGCTGAGAGAGGGCACCCTTGAGTAACAGCAGGAGTAGGGGGTCTATCTAGCTCTTCCTGATAGAAAGAAGAAGTCATCAGGTGTTCAAGGTACAGCCTGGCATCAGGTGTTCGATGTACAGCCTGGCATTTGAAAGGCTTCTCTTTGGTGAAGTCTAGATAACAAAACATAACATAGTTATAATCCTTCCCAACCTAGTAGGCCATGAGTTCAGTTAAAAACTTCAGTTTGAATACTTGAGCTCCAAAGCTTAGATGTAAAAGAATTGTTAGTTTTCAACTTTTGGCACAGTAAACATTAGTTTAAACCTAGGGACTAGATTTATATCAGTCTAATGTAACTCCTAAGAGTTACCTTAACTCTATGTTTTGGAACATACCCAATGAACTCAATGCAATACATGAAACTCCTTCTGAGTTGCAGAAATTGCTGATCTAGATCAATCAGAAGACATAGTAATGATGCAACATTAGGATACAAGGCCATTATAGGACAGGTAAATGCAAGCTGACTTCTTGGCTAACCTTAACAACTACTGTATTTGACCTTTGAAACTGCTACAGTAGTTTTACTCCTAGGTAGGTGATGTCTACCACAGTAATCAGAGGAGGGTGGAGTTGAACTCCTGGAGTTACCTCCAGGTTTGGAGTTTACATCACCAAACCTGGAATGGATGGCAGAATTCTGTCAGGGCTCGCCCCTCAGGTTGTAAAATCACTGTTGCACCAATGAGGGGCACAACCCACTAAATAAAGGCCAAGGTGACCTTGTTTCCACTTCCTTATCAAGAAGAGTTTAAAAAGGTCCCTTCCTCATCTTTTCTATACTCTTTTTCCTCTGCATCCTTCAACTTTAGGTCTGTCTGCCTGCTTCATGGGGAAGGGAAGCTCATGACCATGGTTCTCTGAAATAAAGGTCACCTAGATTCTTTTACATACATTTGGCCAAGTTATTCTTTCCCTTTTTTATTGGAAGCTATAGAGCCCACATTTGCAGTCTGATAGGAAACATCCTACCATGACTTGATGAAGACTTAGTAAGTGGAAACTACTGGATGTTTGTGAGCACAAGGTCAGAGGCAAGATTTGTTTTCTGTGAGTGGATGTAGAAATTCCCTCATCTCTGTGGATAGACAATGCTTTCTGCCCTTCACTGAACTGGCCCATTTTTTAACTGATGCTGTATTTCCAGCTCAGCCAGGATCAATTAAGTAATGTGATAGTCACAGCCATTGCCCTGCGTCTGTGATTGGACACATCAAACGCACATTTCTCCCTCACACAATGCCAGCACATGGATGTCCTGCTGCTGATGCTTGTGTGGCTATGGTAGGTGAAGAAGTTGTGCATTTCAGGCTTCCACATGGATGTAACATGATTCATTCACATTCTATTTTTTTTTTAACCAAAGTTGAGCGTACAGTTAGAACTTGGGCAAGGAAAAAAAAATGTAAACCAGAATACACAATTACCAACAAATGTAGCAGTTATCACAATTATCAAGTAATAAGAAGGTTGGGAAGCATATTTTCTAAATAGTGTTCATGGGGAATTGTTTCTAGTACCTGCTCTGTACATAAAAGTCTATGTGTTCAACTCCCTTGCATGATATTGTCTTTGTTTATGCTCTACATTATCCTTGGTGAATCACCTCAACATTAAAAATAATACCACATAGGGCCTGGCATGGTAATTTAGTGGCTAAATTCCTCACTCTACATGTACTGGGATCCTAAACTGGTGTAGGTCTACATCCCAGCTGCTCCGCTTCCATTCTAGTTCCCTGCTTGTAGCTTGGGAAAGTAATGAACCAAGCTTGTAGCTTGAGAGGATGAACCAAGTCCTTAAGACACTGTGGTCATGTGGGGGACCTGGAGGAAGCTCCTGGCTTCTGATTGGCTCAGCTCTGTTGCAGCCACTTGGGGAGTAAACCAGTGGATGGAGGTTATTTCTCTTTGTCTCTCTCTGTAAATCTGACTATTCAAAAAGTATTAAATATATGTATATTTTTTTAAATACCAGATAAAAATGCAGATGCATCTGAGTAGTATCCATACAGTATTGCTTAGGAAATATTCAAGGAAATAAGTGTGTAGATATTAGGTATTAATGCAATATTATCCCAAGAATGCTCAGACAGAATTTAAATGAATGACTGTAATGCAGAGCCCATAGCTGTAGTGGCTGGTTATTAATATTCTCACTTTCACATCACAGCCCTAGAAACCACTAAAGGGAAAACTGAAAATTACCAAGATTTAAACTACACACAAAAATCCATGTGCATCATTTTCCAAGTGGTTTTACTTGGAGCTGAATTCGATTCAAGGAAGGCCCAGTGTCCTCAAATGGTCCCTTTCTGAAAACATTGCCCAGTCATTTCCCTCTTCTGTTCAGTTTCTGATGCCTCAGGCTGCATTGTTCTCTTTGTTCTCTTCACACATCACTCCATTCACTATGTTTTTTTAAAATTTTATTTTTATTACAAAGTCAGATATACAGAGAGGAGGAGAGATAGAGAGGAAGTGGAGCTGCCGGGATTAGAACCAGCAGCCATATGGGATCAAGGCGAGGACCTTAGCCACTAGGTCACGCTGCCGAGCTCCATTCAGTATGTTTTACACACTCCTGTTCTGATGACCACATGCTAAATGAATGACAGCGCATTGAGTCTACATTCTGGAATAATTAGATGTTTTCTATAGTGTTCCATAGTGTCCATGCTAAGAATGGGCACATAACACAAAAGCCATTATTACTCCTTGACAGTTGATTTATTAACACAAGCAATCTGGCACCACATTGATGGATGTTACCAGGGTCCTGTCAGTTCATCCATAGGAATGTTAGGAATGTTGCTGTATCTGTGGAGAACACATTGCCCTACTTTACAGGCAGTGTTGCCATTCACAGTGAGTTGCAAGACTGTAGAATGTAAGCAGCAGTTGGCAGGGTCTGTCTGAGGACAGACATTAATATTGCTAACAGGCTCATGTGTTCAACTTGGCCCAGCAAGGGCAACAGATGCATCCTCTCAGGCAATCTGGAGACCCTTCAAAAGGCTCCTACATGTCAGGCTTGTGGCATCTGCTTACATACAGGCCACTGAGCTACTTGGCTCAAGACAGAGCTCCATGGCTAGAATCATCATCCCCCCACCCAGACTCCATTTCATGAAAAAATGAATGTTGCTGGTGTGGGAGGATGTACTGCTCTACTTTCTGATTTGGTCCCAGGTTGAGCTCCTCTGCAGATGCGTTTCCTAAATGGCCATACAAAGCTAATTGGCATCTGGTTCTGCATCTCAGCAGAGATAACTTGAGTCAACATGGTCATATGACTCCCTTATGTTTACTGCTGTGGTCAGGTACAGAAGATCCAAGAGAAAGATGGATCAGAGTACCCTTGACAGCGATGTGATCATAGAGAATTACAGTCAGTAGGCAGATAAGGATGTTAGTTTTCTTATATGGTTCAAGGTTAAGTCTTTTTAAGCTTACACCTAAGGAACCCATGGGCAGTTTCTCTCATTACTTGTTAAAAAGGCTAGTGCTGTGCCACAGCAGGCACAACTATCTCTTGCAATACCACATACTCTAATCTCAATCAAACTCCATGGTAATGGCCTTATCAAAGTAGCAATTGCCCAAGTCAGGCCAGCCTAGGGTACAGGCAATTATACAAGTGGGTTATGTTTTGGTGGGAGGAGGAAAGGCTGGACCTGTTTATAATATATCCACTGGCAAATCTCAGTAACAGGGCAGGATGCAAGAGGAGCCAGATTGGGCCACAACCAACCAGTTCACACAAAGTCAGGGACAGGTAACTGGCTGGACCAAAATAGCCTGCAGCACCAACTAGCAAGAGCTGGAACTGTGGCAGGCTAGTGTAAGCCAGGCTGAAGCACCCACCATTCAATGCCAAGCTGCGGTGATCCATGCCAGTCTTGGACCAATGGGGAATGGAGCATCAGCCCCAGGAATGGGGGTTTGGCAGAGCCTGGGTTGCCTGTCCTGGGACGGCCTATCTGCATAATGGATGCCACATTCATGAGCAACTTCCTGGGTCAGGGTAGCCAGCAGGGCTCAGCTCACCTTCACTGGGTTTTTGGGCCTGCCTGTGTGCTGGATCTGTGAGCCCTGGCAAGAGGGGAACTGGGGAGGCTCAACTCACCTGGCCCTTTTTCTTGGGACCACCTGCACTGTGGATCTTGGGTCAGTGAACCCTTGTGGTGGTGGGTACAGCAGGTCCTGTGTTGGCTGCCTCAAGTCCTTGGGTCCATCTGAATGATGGGCATGGGTGTTTGTAAGTTGCAAGGGTGTGCGTGTTTGTCGGGGCCTGGGTCACTGGGCCTAGCTCCGTGGGCCCACCTGCATGTGTAGTGTCAGGTCCATGAGTCTCTGGGGTGGTGGTTCTGGCAGGATATGGGTCACCATGATCTGGTCCCGGGGCTTGCCTTTAAGAATGGGTCCTCCTGGACCCGGCAGCGTGGCCTAGCAGCTAAAGTCCTCGCCTTGAATGCCCCGGGATCCCATATGGGCGCCAGTTCTAATCCCGGCAGCTCCACTTCCCATCCAGCTCCTTGCTTGTGGTCTGGGAAGGTAGTTGAGGACGGCCCAAAGCCTTGGGATCCTGCACCCATGTGGGAGACTCGGAAGAGGTTCCTGGTTCCCAGGTTCGGATCGGCGCAGCACCGGCCGTTGCGGCTCACTTGGGGAGTGAATCATCGGACGGAAGATCTTCCTCTCTGTCTCTCCTCTCTGTATATCTGACTTTGTAATAAAAATAAATAAATCTTAAAAACATATAATGGGTCCTCATCAGTGGAAAGATGGAATAGCTGATGGCTGGCCCAGATCTGCAAAGGGAGTTTTATGGCAGCCCATTTGGGGCCATCAAATACTTCTGTTACCACAGCAGAGGAGGGAGAAGAGAATAGATTGGATAACTACCCAAGCACACATGTGACAACAAATATCTAGGTGAATAGAGACTCTTAAGGTGGACTCTGTTATCCAATGGACATTGGAAGTGTTTTCTCATTGTTAGATCTCCAAGATGGACATTTCAAAGCTGTCAAAACCACCTGGCCAGAACCCTCGGAGCATACACCACATCAGAGCCCTGGGTAGATATTAGGTGGCCATTCCCTAGCCCCAGTTCCTGGGGCAGTTGGAAAACTGAGTATGTCTTCTCCCCTGGTCTCCTCCCACCTTCCAGACACAGGAGAAATAAATGGAAAACTTAGAAATATTGATCACATTCACCTTTCCCTCACCCTCAATTCTTCCCACTCTGACACCCAGATCAATTATGTAGACCTCATCTAACATAAAAATTCAAAAATGAAATTAGAATGGAAGATATAATAACTGATCAATCTAGAAATAATCCGGAGATAACAAAAAAAAAAAAAAAAAAAGAGAGAGAGAGAGAAAGAAAGAAAAAAAAAACAGAAAGAAGAGAAGATCAAAGCTAAGCTAAGCCAAATGGCAGGGGACAGCACAAATGCTTGGGCCCTTGTCCCTAACATGGGAGATCTGGATCAAATTCTTGGCTCTTCGCTTCTTCCTTTCCCAACCCTGGCAATTAATTATAGCCATTTGAAGAGTGAACCAGTGGATTAAAGATTTAATTTTCTGCAACCCTTGGAGGGGGTCGAATGTAGGTGTGGAGGACTTCTATCCTCTTACCACATTTCACCGCCTTAAATTGGTGTAACAGTGCTTGGACAACTTTCCACTCTCTCCAAATATTAGCAGGCCTTTGACTGAGTTACTGATAGTTTTGTCCATGGATGACAGGGTCAACCATGTTACGTCCACTTAAGCGACCAGAAAAGACAAGGACTTCTTCAAGGGAAATTGCATGTCATAGAGACAGGACAAAATGGGGACAGCCCATAACATCACTAATGATCTTACCGTCCAAATTTTATGTGGATATAAGATGTGTCAACATCAACAATTAAGAATGCATGTGCTTTGGAGGAGCCTGCCCCTGCTGACCATCATGGATAGAAGAACAGGGGACTGATCTAACTATTCTGCAACATAAACTGTCAGGATTCTCAGGCAGTAAGAATCCCACAAACGCAAAGGTCTCAGATTTCTCACTAACTTTCACTGTCAGCCTTGGATTCAAGTCAGGTTTAATTTGATTCAGAATATGGAAGTGAAAGATTTTTGGATATCAGTTAAAATCTCTTTGGCATGTATATACTTGCGATTCTGCAGCATAAATATTTCATATATTGTAAAGTTGCATATCTGAGCAACAGATCTGTTCTCTTTTCTCTGATTCGTACATGTGCATAAACCACACACACACACACACATACACACACACAGAGTCAGGGTAAGAAAAGACTGGAGAGGAGGTAAAATAACAAAACCAGAATCATTTTCAGGGACAGATGCAAGGATAAATATCAAGATTTTTTTTCCAAACAACAAAAAAAAAATTTTTAGATTGGCAGGAGGTTGTTTTGCTTCTGATTTTTCTATTAAGATTTTCAAGAACAGAGACCTGATGATCATTTTTACAGTGAATACTAGTGAGCTGCACTTGCTTGCTTGCAGGGGAGGAAAAATGAATGTGTGTATTTAAGATTTTTAGAATCACACTTCTGGTGAGAGATGAGGATGGTTCTGGTTCTATCATTGCCTTAATGCAATTGGTTCCACTTAGTGGAGATTACATGTTGAAATGTGATGAGTAAAAATGCACTAAAATTCTTTGATAGTTGGAATTCAAGCAACAACACTGGGCAATGTTGAGTCATTTACTGCTTTTTCAAATAAGTCTCTTTCCTTATTTGTGGAAAGAATGAACATATTATAGAATATCAGAATCTTACCCTAAAACAAAAAAAATGAAATAAAAAAATATTTCACCTGAATGCATCTACATCTGAATCAAGCATATGTGCAAGTTGATAGAACTCCCAACTGTTCAATTTCTTCTTCCTGCTTCCTCTTGTTATGAAATCACAGGATTTTATAGCCAATGTTGTATCCTAGGAATAATATTGTGTCCAGCTCTTGGTGTGGAATTAAGGGAAGAAAGGCATAACTAAGCGAAGTAACTTACCAGTGGATGCACTGTGAGTGCAGAGCTTACAATTGTAGAGTTCTGGATTCTTGTTATTGTATTACACAAGAGAAAAAGACCAGATAGGCATAATGAGTATAACAGAAGTCATGCTAGGAGAATGCCTCAGGAACCAGTGATCCTAGAGAAATGCTGAAAAACACTGAACAAGACCAATGCCTAACAAAGTGTCACTGGCTGTAGTTAACAGATTACTGATGAGCTTCAGTATCAGGATGCCTCTGATCTCAAACGGCTTGGAAATTATTTAAAAGCAACATGAATGCTGTCTAACCAAGCATCCTCAGTTCAGTGATAATTTAAAGTATTGCAGGGGCACAAATGATCAACATTGAGTTATCTCCAGCTATGTTTCTTCATTTTCTTTTGCGATTACATCCTTCATGCTTTGAGCAAATAGCTACTTGCAGTCCAGTATTTATATTCTCCCAGTTGACCAACATTGGATGAAAAAGAATGCCTTGTCTTCCAAGGCTCAAATAAAAGGTACATGTAGAACATATATTTGCTCTGGTTAGGTCATCTACCAACACTGGACTTTGAAAACTGGTTTCTCTAATGTTACAACTGCCTCAATTTTGTGTAATTTTGATGATTTGCTAAGATGCAGAGGCATTCTATATTACCTAAACTAACTGGTGTCACAGAACAAGAGTGTCTTGAAGGACAGAGATTTATAACTAGGAAACAAAGAGGACATCATACTGAAAGTAAGCAATAGCTTGAGTATTATTTTAGCGATTATCTAGCACATACATGTGTTTTTACAAATGGTCAATTCTAACTAATGAATTTCAAGTACCCATGCATCTTTAAAAGTATGTCAAATACTTCCCAAGGAATTTTATCCCAAAGCTAATTCCAGTTGTTTCTCGCCATGCCATGGAACCTAAGCCAAAGCAGTGTACACTCTACCAACATGTCTTCTGCTAAAACCCGTTTCAGGATTATGGAATCTATGAATACAGTTAATTGTAATTGCTTATATTTGCCAATTTAATATAGACGTAAATCATGATTACACCACATGCTCCCTCTAAGGCAACAGAGAAAATAGGGAAGTCCTTGATTCATAGCACATGACATGAAGTGTTGGAAAAAGAGAGTAACCACCCTCTTCATTGGAGATGGAGGTAGATATTTTGTCCATCATCTCACTGTTCTTCTTCTATTTTATGACACTTTTTCTCCAGGGTCATACTAGAAAGGCAAGGATGGGCAAAGAATGAGACAGAGAGAAAAAAATAGAGAGATATGATTTTTGATAGCTGGTAACTCAATCCAGATCTCTCACATGAGGTTTCAACTACTGGAGACATAACTGCATTGATAGACAGCTGGGTTCATTTTGTTGTAGCTGGGAATTGAATTCAAGCACTGTGATGTGGGAAGTGGAGATCCCAACTTAACTGCTAAGCTAAACAGCCTAGCCTGTTGTTCCTTCATGGTTAAGCCCAGTTACAGTGGCAAAATTTCCTTCCTAACTCCCCTCTTGAAAATGACGAGGGAGTTGGGGATTCTGGGCCATTCCATAAGACACACCATTTGCCTTGTACCATTTGAATCCATATGCTTCATATGGCACATTTTAATGCTGCTCTTTCTGATTTTGTGGGGACTTTTTTCCAGGGAGAAAGTGAGAATGTGTCCATCTTAGAGACATGCGAAAAGCAGGGACAGAGCTCTGCAGCAGTTGGCCACAAAGAATTCCCAAGCTTGTTTCTTTCAAAAATCTCACAGCCACAAAGTCACCAGTTCACTGTGGTTGCTAACATTTCCTCTGCTGCTGGTACTATAATACGGCTTCAATTGACATGAAACAACTGTCAGTCATTCCAAGAATGTCATCCTGCCACCAATCTCTAATCCTAGGTGCAGGACACAATCACACAAGTATTTTGACTATTCACCCTACCATTTTCCCTTGTACCATGTGGAATATCTAGGTGGCATATGACCAAGTCGAGTTCATCCATGACTTCCATAGGTATTGATACCTAAGCACTGTGACAGAATCCCTCTCTGGCCCATGTAGTGCTCAGTTTTGAGTATTTATTCTTTCCCTCTCTCCTCCCCTTCTGCTTCCCCTGCCTCTTCCCCTTGTAAAACCCACTTCTCAATCTTTAGCTCTCTTTCTGTCTGCATTACCTTTTCACCTTCCTTTACAACTTTTAGCATCATTGTCAGTTAGTTTAGCTGATTGTAAGACATGGAGGACAAGAGGGAATGATGTATCAACAGGTCAGATGAAAAATTGATAGGTGAAAAAGCTAAGAAATGAGTGAATAAATACCAAGCCATTTCACACCTGTTCTCTCTGACTCCCTGATGTGTATTCAACTCACTAATAAAGATCCATGAAAAACACACGAATGGGGTATGGGGCAAGTTCATTATGCCTCAACAGTCTGAGGGTTGTTTCTGGAACACTCCTTGTCAGAGGTCTGAATGAAAGTGCACAATTCTTTTTTTTTTTTTTAAAACACATCTTTATTGCATTTCATTTTTTCAAAAATGAAGTACATTGCAGTATGTGATACATTTTTTATGCACTGGAATTCCCCACACCCTCCCCCCACGGCGGATTGCTCCACCTTGTGGCATTTCCATAGTTCAAAATTCAGTTGACATTCTTTCATTGGAGGTATTTACCAAGCATAAAGTCTTATTGTCCTGGTAAGTTCGATGGTTTCTTGGTGAGACCATCTCTGGTCTGAAGGTAGAGCCGGCAGAGTATCATCCCAATCAATTAAAAGCCCCAACATAATATTTCCAACCATTTACAACATTGTGGCATTAATTGACATGGTATTGATTAACCAATATGTTAATAGGAAAATGCAGGTTCTCAACCACAACCTGTAACTTCTTCATAGACATTTCAATTTTGGTTTATATTCAACCATGCTCTATAAACCTTGAAATGGCTTAGATTGCTATTCAGCTATCTCATGCCTATTTTAATTTTAGTATTTAGCAGTTTATAGCATTGAAGCACGTTTTTGCTGAACCTGACTGTTTTTCAGATGGTCTAACTCTATAATTCTAACAGGACATATGTCAACAGTTTAGGTGAGCATGTTTAGGAGGGGTGTGCCGTGAAATCTTCCATACCCCAGTGAGGAGTAACTAATCTTCTTGTCCCACCCAGTGAGTTATAAGTGCATCCCCGCTGGCCGTTTCCTGTCTGTTTCTAAGATTTCCTTGTTGTTCTCTGTCTATCTATTCTAGTTTTGTTTGTTTGTTTGTTTGTTTGTTTGTTTTGAGGGGTTTCTGGAGCGCTCCTGATGGTCATTACGAGAGGGGGTGGGGACCCAAAACTGGAAGCAGGCAAGGACCAGAGAAAGCTCCTCTCCCTAGTCCCGAAGGAAGTTTATTGTTCTTCTGTTTCTGCGGACCACTCAGGGATCCTGGCTATCGCTCCAATGACCTTGGATCTTGTAAGGCAGGATTTGGACTTCTTCCATCCCATGCGGTAGATCCAAATAGGGGTGGGTGACCTCAGAGTTCTTGGTCTCCGAAGGAAAGTGCACAATTCTAATTCGGGGCTTCAGATTGAGTTCCCCAGAAAATTGCCTCCAAGGGGAAATGTGTGTGTTGAGGTTGACTTCCAGGTTCAAAGCCTGCTGGAGGAGTAGAGAAAAAGAGGTTGAGCAGGAGGGGTATTGAAATGCAGTATTATCACAGCCTAGATTTCCTGAAATCGTCTTGGGGACTCTTGAGTTGATGTGCTTCAGAATTGTCACAAATTGCAAGGGGATCCAAGGGTTTGCACTCTGCGTCAGTCAGCCATTGGAGGTGAACTCCTCGAAATTAGGGGAATTGGGCTCTTGAGCCAGCAGTGGGTCCCAGAGATAGAGTCTCCCAGATCCTCTGAGCTCCTGAAACTAGGGCAATGGGTGTAGTAACTAAAGTTGTCATTAAGGCACCCAATTTTAGGTTGCCATTTTTGCTAAATAACTGTATTCTGCTTGACACAAATGCATGTCTTATTTATCACAGTTCCTGCTTCTTTTTCCCCTCATTATGTTATTCTACTTGGTCAGAATCACCACAGCTCATGAGTCACTCATTGCCCCAGCACATTAGGTTGACACATGATGTGCCAGCATCTTGCTAGTTATAACTTTCCCCAAATTGACAAATAATTCTCTAATCATTATTTTCTTACATGTTTTCTTAATATGCATTAATGTTTTCAATGTAAGTTGAAACTAGGTAGGCTTATGACTTTCCTAAAAGACTGTGAGATGGAAGCCCTGCTGGGGCAGCTCCCTAGTGGCTCCCTAGGGTAATCCCTTCAGGGGGAAGCTAGTCACCAGGGAACAGGTTCAGCTACTTTGGGACCCATTGTGACAGAAGCCACAATCGGACAGACAAGCGAGGTGTCCAACAACTGCAGGAAAAGACACTAATCTTATGAATACCACATCCAGAACACCCAAGCCAATTAAACCTTCTGGTTGTTCTCTTCCAAAGTCATATCTCAGTTTAACTGTCTAGGAAAATCTAGGCAAGTGTTGCTTTGTTAAGAGTTTCTCTAAGTCCTGACCCACAAAGCTACAAACAAAATATTTCTTGTAAGTTTGATGGTGTTAATATTTTACCTGAAGTTAGCATTGGTACCAAATTGTGATGCTAGTGATAAATGACTGAAATACTGTGTTGGCTTTAGGACTGTGTCCTGGACACAAGCTGGGGGTTCTTGCTGGTGATGGAAGCATGACATGTCTCAAGAAGGCTGGTGGGTTGGTGAGCAGGGGAAAGTGTTATTGAAAGCTGAATAGTTTATTGATGCCGGGTGAGTACCAGGTTGAAACCTTGCACTGAACTCTCAGACTACAGCCAGAAATCAACTCCAAAATATGTGTGTAATCCTTTCCAAATGCCTAAGAATGCTGCTTTGTCAAACTACTTTCCAGGAAAACTTTACAATTCTCACATTGCTTTCAGCGACCAGCCATCTGGCTGTTGGAATTCATTATCTTGGACTTTCAGACTAGAAACTAATATGTGAAAATGGTGTTAATTTTCAGATATTTACAAATCTCATTTTTTTCTTAATTTATTGAGGGAAGTAGATGAAACTGTAAAAGAGGATATAGAATTTTAATAATACAGATTTTCTAAAAAGTTTTAATTTCTTTGAAACACAGAGGAATAAATGCAGATAAGGAGATAGCTTCCGTCCACTGGTTCATTCCCCAAGTGGCTGCAACAACCAGGACTGTCAGGATGGAAGCACAAGACAGGAACTCCATCCTGGTCTCCCACACAGGTGGCAAGAATCCAAGTACTTGGACCCTCATCTGTTGCCTCCCCAGGTACATGAACAAGAAGCTTGATTGTGCACCCAGTAGTCAGGACCAGATCTTTGATATAGATGCCAAATAGTAGCCCGTAGCTCAACTGTTTTGTCACAATACGGGCCCCAAAGAAGTTCTTGTAACAATAATGACAGCTAGATTACTATTATGTTTATTGATTACTATTTATTATAAATTCATCAACTAATTACTAACATCTGCTCTGTGCATAATAATGCTAATAGTACGGAGGAGCGAGGATTTGCAAAAGAGACTGGATTTTAACCCCATCTCTGTTCTCCCTCAAGTAGAGCAAGTCACTGTATCAGTATTTACTTTGTTTTTCTCATCTGTTCATGCAAGTGACAGTCATATGTAATCCTCTGGGATTAATGTGAGGATAAAAAAATAAGTGAAATTTGAAAGATTTATTGGTTTATTTGAAAGTCAGAGTTAAAGAGAAAGAGAGAGAGAGAGAGAGAATCTTCCATACTGGTTCAATCCCCAAATGGCTGCAATGTCTAGAACTGGGCCAAATCAAAAGCAGAGGCCAGGAAATCCATCAAGGTCTTCCACATGGGTGAAGGTGCACCGACTCTCAGAACATCTACTGTTTTCCCCAGGCTTATAGGCGGGAACTGGGTTAGAAGCAGAACAGCTAATATGCCAGAATTATAGGTACCAGCTTTACCTTCTACACCACAAAAACACAGCAAATGGGAAAGCATAGCACCATTCAGGGAGGATTCCCCTTAGTGAGTGTTAAGTGTATGTTATCATTGACCTTTACCAAGTGTGTGCTGTGTCCAGGCTCTGCGTTAAGAATTTTGCTGCATTGCCACTCTAGTGTTTCCTCTCTGTGCAGTGCACATCATTCCTCAATACTTTGTGGAGGGATCTGTAGCTCCAAAGGATAATATAATTTTTCTAGTTTTCCATCTATGCATAACCGAGCAAGGTTTTGAACTAAAGGCTATATGATCATGGAATTTGTGTTTTACTCCAGTTATAAATTCAATTCCTGTTCAGACCAAATACCTTTGCAAAAGCAAAGAGAAATATTACTTGTAGATTCTGCCTTCATGGAGCCATCCAGAACTGTCAGCAAAATGATGAGGTTTTTGGGCCAAGGGACAGAGAAATAGCCGAAAGTAACTCGAATCCGACCAAAGCTCTGAATTTTGGATATAATGGCAGGCAGCTGCTCCAAATTTCCCTGAAGAACTGTAGGTCATCAGATGCTGTGATGCTGTCAGAGAAAAGGTCCATGTTATCTCCCTGCAGAGGTCTGCTATTTGACCTCAGTCTTCTTTTATTGTGAAGTACTAATGAGAGGTGTGATGAAGATAGAAAGACAAGTTCATGACCTGCAAGGTGAGTTCCTCTCAATTAATTGCAGTCGTTAGGGAAAGAGCATGTTTGGAGATTTCTGAAATAAAGTTTCCAGTTTAATGCCTTTTTCATTTCAAGCAAGCTCTCATTTCAATGTTAACCTTTGTAAAGACATTCAAGTCTTTCCTGGATGGTCCCATAAATAGCAGCAATGATGTATTCTGAAATAGTCCAAGTGAAACTGAAGCTGTCAACCACACATTCCTGCCCATCTCAGTCTATTGCATTGATGTCACTCATCTTATTATGTCTGTCTGACACTTGGGATTTTCCTGCTTCTTCTTCAAGATAATCATTGACTTCTATTGGATTTTCCTCTTGTCTTTCCTCCTAATCCTCCTTCTTCATCCTCTCGCTCCAATTCACAGTTGCTCAAGTACACATTCAAAAATAGTATTTTCCTAATAATGTCTTCTATCAAATATTCACAATTAAATCATTCTAAATGTTCCTTTGTAGGGTTCATGTTTTGTCTAATGATTAAGAAAATGGTCAGGGACTGGTGCGGCAGCCTAGTATCTCAAGTCGTTGCCTTGCATGCACTGGGATCCCATATGGGTGCCGGTTTATATCCTAGCTGCCCCACGTCTCCTCCATCTCCCTGCTTGTGGCTTGGGAAAGCAGGGGAGGACGGCCCAAAGCTTTGAGATCTTGCATCCACGTGGGACACCTGGAAAAAAAACCCTGGCTCCTGCATTCAGATTGGCTCAGCTTCAACCATTCCAGCTACTTGGGGAGTGAATCAATGGATGGAAGGTCCTCTCTGTCTCTCCTCTCTGTAAATCTAACTTTCCAAGAAAAAAAATGAAGTTTTTTTTTAATGGTCAAGGTGCTTTCATCCCTCATCAGACTACCTGAGCTCAAAACCATCCTCTGTCAATTCTTTCTTCTGCTAACGCAGACCACAGGAGACAATGATGAAGGCTCAAGTAGTTGGCTTTTCAAAATCCATGTGGCAAGCCTAGATTGAGTCTCCAACTCTTGGCTTCAGTGTACCCAACCTGAGCACTGGTGGAATATCAGCCCTTTCTATCTCTTTTTCACTCTATCCCCACTTCTTCACTCTCAAATGGGATAAAGATTCTTTGAATTAGATACAGGGGAAGACATAATTTGATAGAATAAATGCCTAGCACATGCTACCTTGCCCAGGGATGAAGATCAGAATCTCCAGACATGTCATGTCTTCTCCAGATATGTCATCTCCATCATGTCTTCATCATGTCATGTGATCATGAGGTCCTTCACCCCAGTATAACCGTGTTAATGAAGCAGACACCAAACCTAGAAGAAATTCTGCAGGATTCTTTTTCAGAGCTCCTTTAGATTGTCTCGGTCATGTAAAACAAGACAGAGAAGTTGTCACAGATGCGGACACTGGGAAGGCCTGATGGTCAAGTGTAGTCCAGTACCCTGGGGCTTGATCCAGGAATGGGAAGGGACATTAAGGAAAAAATTTATGAAGTCCAGATAAAGATTGGAATTCATTTAGCAGCAATTCATCAAGGTTGCTTCCTTAGTTTTGACAAGTGTGCCATAAAACATAAGATGAGGAGAAGGAGTACTTGGCAAAAGTTGGAAAAGACATTTCTGATCTATATTTATAACTTATTTTGTAGATGATTTCCAAATAATTTAGTTAAAACTGCTCTCTACACAAAACTTTCCACACAACCTGTTGTTTCAAGAATGTCATATGCGAGTCTGCACACCATGACTCTCTACTTTCCTCTTCAATCATCTGCTCTTGCGGTCGCCGAGAGTCCACACTCCAACACCCTGGAATCGTGACCATATTATCAGAGACTGTGCGGGCCTTGAGAATACTTTTGTCTCACATAAACAGCAGGGCTCCTTTTGCTACTGTGGTTGTCTCTGCCATCTCCCGGCATGCTCAGTTGTTGGTGCTTGCAATTAAAATACTTTCTTCAGCTATCAATGAGCATGAGTATCTCTTCTGAAGCCTACTAACTCTGAAGATGAGAATATGCCCACAGATGCTAAAGGAAACATCAGCTCTTAGTACATAACCAAATTGACAGCCAGGATTGCCAACTCCTTGGTGACATTGAAGGTCAGCCCTTATTTTCACAATGTGCACATTCAATCTGATACTATCTACCTTGCCAAGCAATACAAAGTGGCTGTATGTTATTTGTGTATCTTTGGACATTGGATCTTGAGCAAGAATATTCTACCAAGGGAAGGGTCCACTTGCCATATTCCTCTTCAGAAGAACAAAGGTGGATATTGCAAAGACTGTTTCTCAGAATTTTCCGATAATCCCTTCTCATTATTCCCAAATTCAGCTGAAGAGTTTTCAAGAGGTTTTAAAAGCTCAGAATCTAAACAAAAGAAAATCAGTTAAGGAATAAATACAGCCTTCAAGATCAGATGCCAGGAAACTCTTTTCACGTCAGAAAAGCAATTTATTCTGAAAGGAAAGCAAATCCATCAGTGTTCATTCAGCACGCTGGCACACCTGAGGGACATTCCAAGTCCTCCTAGATGAATGGGCTTGGGATCTCCCTGTTCCTGAAACTCTTGTCTTAATTGAATTGTGCCTTCTTTTTCTGTGCCTGTGTCTGTCTGTATTTTTCAAATATTCCTTAGATATGTCACTGCAGGCAAAGTTTCTTTAAAATGTGAAGGTGCCATTTCTTAGCTACACTGGGGATTTCTGACACAAAGGAATCAGCATGGGATTCTCACTCAAACTGGAATGATTCTGTGTCCTTTTGATCCATCAACTTTGCCTTCTCTTATGGCCTCTGAAGTGCATGCGACGCCCTCGAGACCCTCTAGGCATACTGAGGGATAACAGCTTCATGGAAACCTATTTTAGGAGAAGCAATCTCACTGACACTTCACACAAAACCAAGCCTTAATAACCCAGCATGAATCTAACCATTACTATCAAATATCTTCATATAGCAGGCTTGGACACCTACACCTGCCTTTGATGAAAGGAGCTGGCACTCTGACAAACACCCAGTCTTTGCCTGTTCCACATACCAGTGGAACAAAGCAACTTCCTTTTTCTAAATACTCATGCTGAGTAAGTACAATAACAGGAAAAACACTGCAAATATATTTTACAGAAGCTGAAATTCAGAAGGGATACTTGTCAGCTTCACAACACACACAGATAGGAATCAGGTGGTCAGCTTTTGTGAGCAAGCACCAGTGTTTGGTTTACTTTGTATCAAGTAATAACTACCAGAATACAAGCCCCAGCCACAACACTGATACCAACAGCAGCCCAAGGTATCAATGATTTTAGATAAAACAAACCTCAATCTTTAAATACTAGTGATCCAAGGGCTAAAGTGCTTGGTGGCATCTCCTTTTATTGCTTTTGTAATTATGTTCTTGCTGGGGCGAAGGGATGTGTCAAGAAAAGGAACTCTCGAGTCAGCCAACCCCATGCCTAGCACTGGCTGTGCCCCACACTTGTGGAAAGAGCAGATGTGAGCAGGTGACTCAGAGTCTCCAAACCGCACTGACATCTTTTCCCAGGGGATGACTCTGGTCATGTATAATACCTGAAACGTTAAGGCAGGTTGAGGCCAGCCGGAGCTTGTCCAGATATATGGACAATTTCTTTAAACTTATCCCCTCTGGGGATAGGAGGCAGAACTCTTTGAAGCCATAACCCCAGAAGAATCCACTGCTGAGACTGATCAAGCCTTCATAAGAAGCCTCCCCTCCACCCCAACTCCCACCCTCACCTCCAATCCTCACCTCCAATCCTCAATCTGAAAAGCACTTCTGGAGTCAACCAGTGATCATAAGCTCACATGCAAAATGAAGGCAAACCAATGCCAGGGACTTGAGATTATGCAGAATTCCAACCAGAAAGAAGGGATGGGAGAATGTCTCCTATTTTGGGAGACCGGTGGGTCTCCCATTCCTATCCACTAAAAGCCAGATTCCATGGCTTCTCTGCAGAATTAGTAGTGACTTGTGTGTCTGACTTTCACAACACTTACGTCAGCTCTGAGCCCCAGATCTACTGAGCTCATCTCTGCTCCCTGCTGACATGTTGTGGTGAGGTAGCCAGCTAGTTCAGAAATGGGCTTGGAAGCCAGCCCTGCTCATCTACCACCACCTAGGTGCTCCCTCCAGCCCAACTGTCAGACAGTATTGCATTGTTATATAATCGCTCCCCTCACAAGCCCTCATACATATCCATGATAGGGAAGGTCTCACTCTCATGGTCCCATGATTATGTCACTCTAACGCTTTGACTCTTGGTCATCTCAGTACCTGCTTGCTCTCTGGCTTTCCATGGACAGACTCTGAGGACAAGTATCCCCTGAGCATGGCCCCTGTGTGTCTGTATCCCTCACCCTATGTTCTCTGCTTGGGCGGGACAGTGAAGATAGCAATGCTAAGAAGTTTTGTATTTCTAATTTGTGTGCTATCGGAAGTTTCAGGAGAGGTGAGGCATAGCAGTAGTGGAATATTGGCAGATAACCAGGGAAAGATGAATGTCTGCACCTTTGTAAATGTGTCCAGGTTATTCATTGTATGTCTCTTAGGATAAGTTGTACTGCTGGGAGAGTTGCAACATAGGTCTTCAGTTTAACGGATGGGCTTCAGGGTAAAGACTATCTGTTCCTGTTGGGGTTACTATTGATTGGATTGCCATATGGACTTGTGATTTGCCATTTTCCAATGGGCTCTGTTATCACCAAGCTTGGTTAATAAAGACTCCTTAATGACCTTAGACATATCTGGCATGATCTCGCTCACATCCCACAACAATGTTTGTTTCAGAGAGTAGCCAAGTGCATGGAGGGTCTAGCCAACACTATCTGTGACTCTGCCTCCTACATTCACATCCCCCATGGTTGTTCAGAGATCCCAAAGTTTGTCCAAAGGTCTCTTTGTACCAAGTTCTCTAAGCGTTCTGAAAGGCCACACCATAGTGGACTCTCACCTGCTGGGGCACACACCTTCCTTTGTTTCCCTTCCTTTCAGACAAAGCTAGACTTAAAGGGGACTTCTAATGGAAAACACTTGGCAGAAACTACAGGTGGAATATCTTGGGTCAGATAACTATGGATATGTCGAGGTACTTTTTCTCATTTTCACCTGGTATGATAGAGTTATCACATGCAAGATGCCCCTGCAGAAAACCATCTTTGGAGGAAAGGAGGGACAAGTTTGCCCCAAAGTCAGGGATTATTTGGCCAACTCCCTGGACTCATAAGATACTGAATTATTACCATAAGCACTTGTGTGAACTAAGATGCAAATCGTCCGGAAGTCCAATGTCAGATGTGATGCCTCAATTGGAACCTTGATGGAGACACTGCATTATAGGCACCTAAATTACCCATCCCTGGATTCCTAGCCCACAACAACTGAGAGACACTTAATGTTGGTTATTCGGGGCCCCAATGTTTTGGGACTATTGGGTAGATAGGAAAAATGTACCACTCACAGGAAATATTTGCCAGTGACCAACTAGACAAAATACAAGAGCCCCCTTCACATAAGTGCTTCTTCATCTCCAGAAAACAGCTCCGCGTATAGATAAGCCTGTCTCTATCAGCTGTGTCCTTGGATCTATTTCTGGAGGCAGGTGGAGTGTAAGAGTTTAAGCACTGGCTTCACTATTCACCAACTTCATGGTCCTGTAGAAGTTGGTTCTTTAGTGCCTTGTTTCCTCATGGACATGATGGGAATAATAACGATACCTATTCCATATAGTTACACTATTTATGGTAGTAATCTCAGCAATTTTGGTTGCACAATACAAAGTCAATGTCGACATGAATGAATGCATTCTTTATCCATCAACTGTGCTGAAATCTATGGAACGCTCTGACTACCACTTGGTATTACATTTTTTATCACGTCTCCCACAGTTGCAATGCAGCCATGTAGCTCCAGAAATGTATTTACCTGCTTTGACACTACCAGAACACTATGGATCCATGAAAGAAGAATTGGCTGAATATTCCTATTTAAATTTTTCTTTTAAATACATTTGAAAACATTTTATTAAATTTGTTATTAATGTAGTGCTACTTGCGTATGAGGTTCACTGCGGTGTTTCAATGCATGTACATGATGTGTGATGATCAAATCAAAGTGCTTGCAGTATATGTCACCTCCGGTATTTTGCTGTGTTGGGAACATTCAAACCTCTCTGTTAGCTATTTTGGAAATAAAAGGTCTGTGGGAAGCTCACATGCAAAAAAAAATGTGTACTGTGAAAAAGTTTTGGAAGAATTTCAAAGTTTCTTCACCAAAATACTCATCTTTTAAAAGATTTAATTTTTCCATTAATCTTCTAAAGATCCATTATAGTTAATTAATTATTTTCAGGGTTATTCTATTTTACTAGAGAGCATCACAAATTCTCCCTCCTATTCAGCTATATTTGAACCCTTTTTGCTGTAAAGACAAGCTGTCATCTTTCCTGAATAGATTCCCCACTTGAGTTCTGGGTTCTTCGCACATCATTCAGAAGAGTCTGATTTTCTTTTTCAACTGTCTTCAACTTCCATTGAACTGCATGAAGTTCCTACTCTTCTTCCTTCAGTAAAACATGTTACAATCCAGATGTATGCAGTCTGTAATTCTCAAAGTGTGGAGGGTGTGCAGGAGCCCTCTTCAGATGAGGGGGACTATGGGCATCACTGTTTGGATATTTCCCTTGTAGGGACCTCACAAAGGTAGGGCAGTTGATTTGCAGAGGATTGCCGGGGAATTCAAGCAAAGATGGCCTGGTGTGCTATCATTTCCAACTTTACTGTCTCAAACCCCTCTGCTTCCTCACATACTCCCCACCCTGAGTATGTCTCTGAATCACTTAAACACATATCTGTTTCTTCTAGACACACTTGTTTTTACAGGGTAGAAGAATATCATTACCTGAGAATCTGCCAAAAATGAAAGTGACTAAGTCCTGAGCTTTCCAGCAGATCAGGGCTGGACGGGAAACCTGTGCTGTAACAAGCTGTCCAGGTGATTCTGATGGGTATTCAAGTCAGAATTGCTAAGATAGGGAAGGTTTTCTGTTTTGTTTTTGAGGGCAGTGCTCATGGGATATTCCCAGACTTCAGTGCTATTCTTTCCTTTTCATTCATTTATTTATTTTTTTAACATAGAAATAACCCAGCAATATTTGTGGAGTAGTCACTAGGCAAAGATTTGGCATCTGAATCTACTGAGTTTCTGTTTTTCTCTTGCCAGTCTTACAAGAGGGGATTCTGAGTTCTCAGAGCCCAAGTAACAATAATAAAAACCACCTTCAGGAAACCATGCTGTTCATGATTCAAGCCTCACTTCAGCCATCCCTGCTTGGGGACCTTTCTTGCTGCCAGTCGAATGTGGTCCTTCTTCCCAGGATCCTCTTGTCCGAGTTCATCCTACACACTATTCTAATGATCCTTTCCCTACTGGGCAATGACCAGAGCTATCCATTTTTGTTATCTCAATGGCATGCAATTTTCAGCACAAAACTAATGCCAGAAGCATGTTTATCCATTATCAGACAGTTACAATCCGCATACATTGACGGAAAATTAAATCAGTGTTAAAATCATCAGCAAAGTTGTCTGTCAGGATTGATCCAGAAAAAGAGCCAGTTGTTAGGAACTGGATTGCATATCACTCCCAATTGGACCAAGTCGGAGACTCGGGGCCAGGTTTTCTCTGGCACTTTCATTTTCCTGTCACTGTTTTTGACCTTTTCTTCTCTCTTCTATGACCTAGGGAAGGGTCTGGCTTTGGTTCCACTTCTCCCTTTATTGTAATCAAGTCTGAACAGAAAAATATCAAGAAGGAATTCATGAAGATCATTGTTCCCCCCCCACCTTTTTTTTTTTTTTTTTTTTTACAAAACAGATGTTTATTGAAGAGCTAAAGCAAGGTGTATCTGTGGGTCCTTGGGGCATACTACTGAACAGGACACGCCAAGTGTCAATTCAGTAGGGGACTAGGGCAAGTAAAGAAGTAGGGGGTGCAATGGAAATGTGTATGTAGAATAGTTCAGTGCAGCCTGGCAGTTGCCATGAGAAACCCCAAGCAGAGATAATCCCCAAGCTGGGATAACTGTTGAAATGACAGGCAGGCTGTAAGTGGATTTACAGGCCAGCACTGAACCCTGCTTGCAGAGGATCCTCATTTATTATTCCATAAACTGTCAGGGCATTGGATGTGATTTGTATGCAAATGACTCTAAAATGTTTGCTTCCAGTGTGGAACTCGTGCATGTCTCCAGATGTGCACACACACTGCTGCTGTGGCATCTCCATGTGCGCACTGAGTGAGGACCTACGTTCCATTTGCTCAAAATATCTCTTCCATTTCTCCCAAGGCCAAGGAGAAACCTGCAATCCCCAGAGTCTTATCTTCATTTATGGAGACTCCAGCTTCCTAGTTACTTAGGTTGAAACCCTTCAGGTATCATATGCCCTTACGCCCCCTTAATGGATGTGTCACCCAATCCTGCCATCTCTGCCTGCAAAAGTACCTCCAGCCTCCAATTTTCAGCACCACCCCATCATCATGCTCCCCTCCAATCTGGGGTTATCTCTGCTAATGCTTGCTTTCCACAACCACCATAGAGAGCCAGTTCCTGGCAAGTCAGCCACATTCCTTCTCCATTGCTGGTTCCCTATCTTTGCCCAGGATATCTGTCTTCCTGAACTCATCCTTCTCGATATCCCACCTCCCTTATCTTTCTCTGAATGTTAGACTCTCCCTTGTAGCCCTAACATATTCAAAATATCCAGGCATATGCCAAAACCAGGCACCAATTTCACGTTTTTTTGGTAAAGATTTATTAATTTTTTTATTGCAAAGTCAGATATACAGAGAGGAGGAGAGACAGAGAGGAAAATCTTCCGTCCAATGATTCACTCCCCAGGTGAGCCACAATGGCTGGTGCTGCGCCGATCTGAACCTGTGAACCAGGAACCTCTTCCAGGTCTCCCACACGGGTGCAGGATCCCAAGGCTTTGGGCCATCCTCAACTGCTTTCCCAGGCCACAAGCAGGGAGCTGGATGGGAAGTGGAGCTGCCGTGATTAGAACTGGTGCCCATATGGGATCCTGGCACTTTCAAGGTGAGCACTTTAGCCACTAGGACAGGCCGCCAGGCCCAATTTCATGTTCTTTTGAACCCAAACATACTTCTAATTTCATTTTCCATTCCATAAACATTCTGAATAGCCTCGTATTTCACCCTAGCATCCACATCTCTTGTTCTCTGCTTCATTCCTGGTCTTAGCTTGAGGGCTGCCCTTTCAGTGAGGTCGGCCCTGTGATGTTGTAACTTTGGCCTTTTAACAGTCACTGTCATGTGTGATATTACATGCTTTACTCAATATTTGTCACACTGCTCTCAGGAGGTAGGCTTTAGGATGACAGAGTTTTTGTCTGGATCATTTTTGCCATTCTGCCAGTACTAAAAGAGTAGCTAGAACGCACTGGATATGCCTTTCATATCCCTGACTCCAGCCCTTAGTCGGAATCCAGTCCAGGCTTGATCATGGTAATGCTTCATGTCATGTGGTCCTCATGACCACCCTCAGGTGTATCTACAGGCAAACCAATTGAAACCAAGCAATGCAAAAAAGGCTTGTCCAATGTCATGCACATTGTATCACTTAGACACGGAACTCAGATTTTTACTTTAAATCCCACATAATTTTCACTGTAGTAAGTGGCCCTGTTTTAATAATATTTTCCAGTTCTCAAATTTGATGCTAGATTCTTGTGTATTTGATGTTTGCCTTAGCGAGATAGGGATTCCCAGGACTAACCCTCTCCTAGAGAGAACTATGAACCTTTGGGGTATGCCTTTCACAGGCAAAACAATCACTTCCAGCTCCAGTTTAGGGCTCTAAAATTATTCAAAGAAGTGAGCCCTAAAGCAGCTGGCCCTGTCTCACCCATTCCTTCCAACAGGAATCAATACAAAATTTTCTGTCCCCGTTATCTCTCACCCTGCTGCTTCCCAAAGCACACGTGGGGCAGTGTGACTGTCTCCAGGCAAGCCTGTGTACAAAACCACCGTTTAAATGGCAGGTTTCTCCTGTTCTGTAAGCCTCCTCTTACCTTAATAGTAATAAAATCCGCATCCTAAACCGTGAGTGGATTGTAAAAAGTCTGGAATAGCATGGAAACTCTGTGCTATATGCAAGTTAAAATTATAAATGTAAAATAATAGTAAGTGTATGTGGAAGATCTTGGAAGCCTGTTGTCAGAGAACCACACAGTGAAGAGAGAAGAGATGGGGAAATGAGCGCATGTCTCACATGGTCACAGACATACGAGAGTAGGAGGAAGCACAGGAACCTAGCACCAGGTCTATGCTGCCATGCGTAATGACAAGGTCTCCATTATGCTCGTCAATCCGAAAACATCCTCAGAAGTAGGTATCATTACTATCATGTTACAAAATCTGAAAATAGGATTTCAAGGAATTCGTTTTTTTGATCAAGTTGCTGAAGACCAGCACAGATCACACTGGACAAATTTATTTTTGTTACCAATGCTTGGTTTGTCACTCCCCTGAGATTCAGTAACCTGGCTAAGGAGAGGGCTAGCTGGTGTTATTGACAAGATCAGTTCAGATATTTGCATTTCTCTGATTTGTTTTTAAATAATTACACTTTTAATCTCTTTTATTTGTTTTATAATTTCATTTTTTAATCTCTGCCTCCTGGGGTTCTCTTATCCTCAAATTATCCAAAACTTCACTCCATCACAATTATTTTAGTAAGTACAGTCCAGTTGTGTTGCCCTTGGCTAACAGACTTAAATGCTCCTGTGTCTCAGTGTTGGACTGACAGGTGTGGGCTTGGAACTGACTTCAAAGGAAGGTCCATTTAACAAATCACAACCGACTGATGGGGTTCTTGGGCAAATACACTCCCGAACTAAGATGAAATTCAGAATAACAACGTTCAGCTTATTATCAACTCTTTCCTTAGAAGACATCCATGGCTGTGTTTGATTATGTACAGTTTTTGGCAGTGGACGAGCCTTTGAAATCAGGTAAACTGTTAGAGGCATGAACACAATAAAACTTGAAGCGCAAGAAGAAATGAAGGGCTTGGGTGCTGGAGGTCTGAAAGTAACCCAGCAATCTCAGTGTATGATCAGCCTGGCTTCACCCTTTAAGAGCAGCCGTGCCTTAGTGACAGTAACGGCTTTATCTAGCCTTATGTTCCTCATCTCTGAAATGAGTTTAATATGATCAGCTTTTAAATGATAAGAAACTGGGCCCGGCGGCGTGGCCTAGCGGCTAAAGTCCTCGCCTTGAAAGCCCCGGGATCCCATATGGCGCCGGTTCTAATCCCGGCAGCTCCACTTCCCATCCAGCTCCCTGCTTGTGGCCTGGGAAAGCAGTTGAGGACGGCCCAATGCATTGGGACACTGCACCCGCGTGGGAGACCCGGAAGAGGTTCCAGGTTCCCGGCTTCAGATCGGCGCGCATCGGCCCGTTGGGGCTCACTTGGGGAGTGAATCATTGGACGGAAGATCTTCCTCTCTGTCTCTCCTCCTCTGTGTATATCTGGCTGTAATAAAATGAATAAATCTTTAAAAAAAATAAATGATAAGAAACTAATTGGATACCATGAAGTACTAGCACAGAGACTTGGTCCTTACTTGCAGAATCAATCGTAACATTGGGTGGCTGGCCTTGATTCACGATGATCTACCCATTAGCGGGGTGACCTTGGGCGGTTTTCTGACCTATGTGTGCCTTGTATGCTTATTTCCCAACACATAAAATGAGGGGAAATACAGTAACAACCTCATAGATTTTTTTTTAGATTTGCTTTATTTTTATTGGAAAGTCAGATCTACACAGAGGAGGAGAGATAGAGAGGAAGATCTTCTGTCTGATGATTCACTCCCCAAGCGGCTGCAATGGCCAGAGCTGAGCCAATCCAATGCCAGGAGCCCAGAGCTCTTCTGGGTCTCCCACACGGGTGCACAGTCCCAAGGCTTTGGGCTGTCCTTGACTACTTTTCCAGGACACACCAGGGAGCTGGATGGGAATTGTGACTGCTTGGATTAGAATGGGCACCCATGTGGGAATCCCGGTGCAAGCAAGAGGACTTTAGCCACTAGGCTGCTGCACTGTGCCCAACCTTATAGATTATTATGACCAAAAAAACTGCTCAATTCAAGGACAACACCACACATCTACATGACCCATTCTGCATCATTTTGATATTTTGAAATGAGGTATTGTTTGATGTGGCACAAAATTCAGTGTTTTTAGAAATTTCAGATGCTTATTGTTTTATTTCCGTCTGCATGAAAGGCACAATAATAGAGAGAGAGCCAAGTGAGAAAGACAGAGAATGAGAGATCAGCAGAGATTTAATGATTGACTTCCCAAGTATCTATAGCAACCAGGTTGCAGTTAGACACTGGAACTCCATTCCATTCCCTCACAAGGAAGTCTGGAATCACTGCAGGTGAATCACCACCTACTGCCTGCCAGGGTCTGTACCAGCAGGAAGCTGGACAGGAAACAGAGCGCAGGGAGCAGAGGCAAGAATTGGCATTTTGATGCGGTTAAGCTGCAGCTGAACTTGCTCTGCTGCTCACCATTAACTTTGCAATTAAAAGCCTTAAACTCGGTGTTTGTTTTTTAACATATCCACAACGTCACACAAAAATGACTGCTGCCTAGTTTCAGAATGATCCTATTAACCCAAAAGGAACTGTTTGCATCTAACCAATCTTTATTGTTGCTGTTATTATTAATTTTTATTATTATGTTGGTTTACAATGCAGTTCCATAAGCTCTGGGGATTCCCCTCTCCCCTCCTCAAATCCCCTCCCTCTCCTAGTCTTTCTATGTCCAATCATTACAACCCTACACAAACAATATTCTACATTAGCTTTCTATGATTCTATCAGTCCTACATTCTTCACATAAATGAAATCATACCATATGTGACCTTGGTACTCAGCTTTGTTCATTTGTGTAATTGTATGAACCAGCACTTAATGGGTTTTTTGTGGCTGAATCATATTGTCGTACATGTACTGCGACATTTCACAGTGTTCATTTGTTTATTAATTGATGGACATTTTGGCTCTTTCTGTTTTTAAATTATGCTTCATTTCTCCACCAGATGATCTCTGCACCATTGCTTCTTTTCTTTTTTTTTTTTAACTTAGTATAGCTTTATTTATTTTTTTAACTTTTTCCATTTTTTATTATATTTTTTGAGAAATTTTACATAGTTAATTAGGGGAAAAACGTTCAAGGGCTACAGGAAATTGGGTAAGACTATTATTTCCACATTGCTTCCTTCATGTATCTGAGGTAAAGGGGGATATTGAGGGAGAAGCCACACCCAGTTTCCCACCCGCCCCAGGTCCCGGATGTGGAGCATGCTCCGAGGGTCTTGCTCAAGTGGTTTTGATAGTTCAACAGTTCTGAGTTGCTGCCACTTTCACCACTCCAAGCACGATGAGGTCGTTGAAGAATCCACTGATTGACATAATCCACCATAAAGTCTCTGTTTGCCCAGTTTTCCCTGCCAACATATGGTTGAGGTGGTTGATTGACTTGTTCTGTCCTCTGTCTTTTCATGGTTAGGGTTCTGAGTCCGGCAGTTGGATTGGGGAGATCCCAAAGAAACTTTGTCTGAGGTTTTCCCAGAACAGATTCTTGTATGTACTAGCAAGCACAGGGCCTGGCACAGTCCATTGCCCCAATCTGCTGGTGGTTGCAATTGCTGAGTTGGTTCTGTTTCCAGCCCTGACTTCCAGTGGAACCAATGGGTTTTGCAGTCCAGCCTGGTTCTGCACAGCACACTCGGCCCTCACATAAACCAGTGGGAACTGCAGCCTAGTCGGAGTGTCGCAGCCATTTGAGGAGTGAACTAGTAGAGGGACTATTTTTCTCTCTGCCTCCAAAAAAACAAATGAATCTTTGGAAAGAAATAATTCAATTGAGGGTGAACAGACAAGCTCATCTCAGGATTCTCAATTCATCTATGCTATCCACAAAACTGCTACTGCCACTGCTGTATTTTGTAGTAATTTTGAAATTGAGAGGTAAATCCTCTGTATTTGTTCTTCATTCCCAGGCTCATTTCAGACATTCCTGCTTCCTGTCACTATGTTATGGTTAGGGGAGAAATTCTTGCAGAAGTGCACTGAAACTGAAGATCACTCTACGAACTCTCACTGTCTTAAATAATATTGGGTGTTTCAATCTATGCCTTTTTGTCTACTTATTTTTTTATTTCTTTCTCTGATTTTTATTAACTCTGTGTGTGTGTGTGTGTGTGTGTGTGTGTGTATGTTGGCCACAGTGAAACCTGCTGTGATGTTTGCACAATAGGTATGGATCAAGTCAATTATTCCCCTCTTTGACATTATTTTATGATTATAAATCATAACTTGTAGCCACAATTCCCCTCACTGACATTATCTTATGATTGGAGCGTTGGAGCTTCTTTTTGCTACTTGGTCATGGAATATAGAGTGGGTTATTGTGAACGAACCAGTGTCAACCATTCTTGATACAGGAGGAGTCTGTTCCTTTGATCTAACTGATTTAATGTCTGCTACCGTATTCTTCAGCCCACACTTATATAATTCTTACATTTGTTCAGTTAAGTTTGTTCTTCAATGTTGTTTCTGTTTTGATACAGATAACATTGTTTTTTTTTAATTTTATTCTCAGATTACGCATTGTAGAATAGAGATTTTCAGCTTGTTTTGTGTAATGTGTTCTGAAACTTCACTGAATTCATTATTCCTGGAAGTTGCATGTGTGTTTGTTCTTTGGGATGCTCTACATTCAGGAGCTTGACAACAGTGGTGATTGTACTGCATCCTTTCAAATACTGATGAATTTTGTTTCTTTATTTGCTTTGCTGTCATGGCTGGAATATTCAATACAACCATGTGGTGAGTAGAAGTGGTGAGAGACAACATCCTTGTTGGATTTCTGATTTTATGGGAGAGCTTTTATCATTATGTACAATGGTGGCTGTTTCCTATGCTATTCTTTGTTAAGTTGAAGAAGTTCACTTCTATTCCTATTTTGTTCAGAGTTAAAATTGTTTGAGTTCTGTTGTGTTTGCATTTTTCTACTTCAAATCAGAAAATGGTTACAGGGATCACCTTTTTTCTTTACTATTAATTTAAATCATAATAACTTATTTTTATATAATGAATATTAATATTGGGAAAATACTCAGATTTTTTTTATACTCAGCTTTTTCTTAATAATTTGCTTCAAATTTTTTGGACACATTCATAGTGGGTATTAGCAAGTAGTTCTCATTTCCTGTGTTATTTTTAATGATGACTTTATAACAAAGGTAATACTGGCCTCATAGATGAGTTAGGAACAAATTCCTTCTCAATTATACTGTAAAAGAGTTCTAAAAGGTTTGAGCTTTTTAAAAAATATGTAGTTGATTCATGAGTGAAGCCGAGTACTCTTTGCTGGAGCTGTAGTTGTTTGTAGTTCAATCTCATTACTTGCTGTAGCTCTATTTGGGACACATGGACTTTTTTGAAGTCAATTGTGATAGTTTGTATGTTTCTAGGATTTTGTTATTCTTTTCTGTCTACTACCAGTATGGTCACATTTGGAAGGTGATTCTATATGTCATTTTGTAACTCTAATTTCCATCAGATTATTAGTAATAGTCCGCTTTCTATCCCTGATTTTAGCTATTGAATCATCTATTGAAACTCCTCTTGCTTTTTCTTAAGATTTGTTTATTTTTATTATAAAGCTGATTTATGGAGATAAGATATAAAAGGAGGCAAATCCTCCCTCCTCTGCTTCATTCCCCCAAATGGTCACAGTGGTCAGAATGGGACTGACGTGAAGCCAGGAGCGTCTTCCGAGTTTCCACATTGGTGCAGGATCCCAAGGTTTTGGGTGATCATCTACTGCTTTCTCAGCCTGTAAGCAGGAAGCTAAATGAGAAGTAGAGCTGGCCAACACAAACAGGCACCTACGTGGGCTTCTGGCACATTCAAAGTGAGGATTTACTATTGAGCCATCTTGCTAAGCCCTAAAGCCTAAATTTTTTAAAAAACATTTCTTTTTCTTGGTTTCCAGATGATAAATTTATTCTGATTATATTTTGTTAAGGATTTAGAAATGTGTGCCCTCATTTCCCGTCCAGCTCCCTGCTTATAACCTGAAAAAGTGGTAAAGGATGGCCCAAAGCCCTCGAATTCTGCATCCATGTGGGAGACAAATCAAGAAAAGGTCTAGGCATGACATCCATGAACACTTACAGAATTGCACTCTCGTCTTTAGTAGATAAGGTATCTTTTCAAACATGAATTCTCACTAATCATTGTTTGGTGCTGGGAAGTTGTGCGGAAGCTGTGCACTGCAATCTGAAACTCAAGATTTTTATTTTGCACTCCTGTTCTTCAAGGTTGGAGATAATTCTCTTATCCTGAACAAGTTTACAAGTTTATATATATATATATATAGATATATCTTAGATATGGCTAGAATCTGTTACCAAATAAAACGTTATTTTCGTCTGTTGGTCTGTTGAGATTCTTCCAATTAGAAATATTTGAATGCATTTTAATTATCTTAAGGACATTCATTTGAATAAAAGAGATATTAAACGTTTTCAAATATTTCAACACACTTGTCTCTTTCAACAATAATATATTCGTTCCACCTGCAATGACCTACCTGTGCTCTATCTGTATCTCTGCTTCAATTTTTTTTTTCTAAAAGATCCTTTCTCAAACAATATAGAAGAAATCAGGGCTACTGAGTGACAACCCATTTTCCTCGGGGCACGTTGCAAATGTACCGTATCATCCTTGGTCTCGCATCTCCTGTCGTAAGAACTCAGAACACCAACAAGATTTTCTGCAGCCACAACTTCCTCATGATCAAGACAAAACTGTTTGTCTAAGTGCATACCTTTCCTCATTGCCTCAGAGCAATTAACTTAAGAGCCATGAAGAGAGTGAAACGGAAAGCCCTATTGGCATGAAATGTAATGCAAAAAGAAAATCCGTTGTAGACATTTGGCTATGGACTGATTGAGAATGGAGACTATGGACTGGAGCAGATGGAATGAGACAGACATTCTGAAAAAGAGCACGCAGGACACAGTGTATTTTATTTTCTAAAGCTGACACTGTGCATTTAGGTGAGAGCTGCAGAGGCTCCTGTATTGGGAGTTGTGCTGGGGGTCTGATGGATTATCTCTGCGTTGTGGTGACTAGTGAAAACCCAGCCCAGAATACGATGTTCACTGAAGGTTCAATCAACTTACCAATCATACAAAGGACAGGTATGCCAGGTTATATCATCCCAGACCTGAAATTGACCCTTGTTTGACTTCAGGTTTAAATGAAATATTGAGTCTTAAAACTGTCCTTTAGAAAAGCCACCCAAAAGGAGTTGAAATGTCTTTTGGAAGTTAGTGTCGTCTTGAATGAAAGCATGTACACACATCATCATCATGACCGCCTTGATGGAACTGAAGCCCATAGTTCTGTGAGGTCCAAAATCCCAGCCAGCACACTCAAATAGGGCCTCTCACCTCAAATCAAACATGGTGGCTCCTTGTTGCCAAGCTTTAAAAACTAATGTTTTTCACTTAAGTGAATTGTTTAAAGGCTTAAAAAGTAAGAAAGTAACAAGGGAACCTTCACTGTGGCAGAGTGAGTTAAGCAGCCTTACATGGCAACGCTGGCATTGTATAAGGACTGTGAGCCAGGACTGCTCCACATCCTACCCAACACTCTGCTAAAATCCTGTGGAGACAACAGAAGGTGGCCCAAGTGCTTGGCCCTGTATCCACGTGGGAGACTAAGATGCAGCTCCTGGTTCCTGACGGCTATCTGATGCATCCTATGCATTGCAGCCATTTGGGGGGTGAACCAGTAGTGAGCCAATAGATGGAAGATTCTGTATGTGTGTGTCCTTCAGTCTTTGTCAATTTCAAACAAACAAATGAATCTTTAAAAACAGTTCTGTAGCTCCCGGTGGCCTTCCTTGCCTGTGATGTCTTCCTCTCTCCCTGTCCTTCCCTCTCCACCACCTTTTCCACCTCTTGCATTAGTTCCTCTGTAGATTCCTATTTCCTTCATTTCTCTTCCCCGAAAGTCCCAGTCTCAGTGTGTGGTTGTCACACACAGGTGCCTCTGCACCGGCATGGCTGCTGCCTGCCCTGGCCTCCACACAAGTGTCTGCTCTGTTCTGAGTAATGTGGACAGCAATGAGTGTTCTGGAGGCAAGGATGGCCTGTCCTCCAGAAACCTAGGGGAAGCCAGTGCAGCTGGGAGCAGTGTGAGAAAGCACACAAAGTAAAACTGAAATAGCGTTGCCTACCAGATAAAGGTCAACAGATTTCAAAATGTCAAATGACAAAAGGGTAATTTCCACTCAATGTTTCAGTTAGTACCGTCTAGCTGCTGCAAGTCTTAAATACTTATGACTCTGTACATTTTTAGTCTCATGTAGCAGTTTGTTAGCAATTCATTTAAGTCTATATCTTCATAAATGTGAATCAGTATCTTAAGTAATGTGAGAATCTGGGGTATATTCTTGAATATAATGACTGTGCATTGACACATATGGATGCTCAAAGGTCAATTGAGTGCAGCGTGGAGATTAACAATTAGATCTACATCTACAAAAGGAGGTAGGAGAAAGCCTGATTTTCTAGAATCCTGTTAAGAAAACCACACTGCAAAAGCCAAAAGCATAATAATTATTCAGTGAAACATTTATTAACTTTATATGGTTGCAATTGTTTGTAATATTTTTCACATCAAATATGGTTTGTTTTAAATGCAGAGTTAGAAAGAGATAACCAGAGAGTGTGGTTGCAATAAGCATATGCTTGCAATAAGCAAGTCTGGACCAGGCTGAAGCCAGGAACTGGGAATTCCATATAGATCTCCCACCATGGTGGCAGGACTTTCCAAGGAGTCTTCTCAGCAGCACAGCAGTGAGAAGGATCAGCAGTGGAATAGATGAGGGCAACCTGAACTGGTAATCATGAGGGAGGGTGGCTTTTCAAGCTGTGGCTTAATCCTCTGTTCCACAATGCTGACAACCCCCCAATTACCCACTTGCAATTTGTTTAAAGGGCATTGTGCTATGCCAGCCATTTGACATCCATTATTTTAATTTAAATGCCTGATGATTCTTACTCTAAGAGGCAGAAATTGATGGCACAAGTAGTCACAAGTCTGACACCCACATGAAAGACACAAATTGAATTTTAGCTCCTGCGTTCAGCCTCCCCAAACCAACCACAGCTGATGCAGCCACGGGGGAGTTAACCCACAGATGGGAAATTTCTTTCTTTGTTCCCACCCCATCCTGTTACAATTGTAATAAATAGCATTGGCTCAGAATAGAATGTCTTTGTATGTTTTCTGATTCAGTGCTCACAGTAGTCCTGATATATTGTAGAATCCATGTGTCTCTGAATTACTCAACAGTTAGCCAAGGGTTCAGATTGTAATTTTCACCCAAGAAGAGATAGCATTTTCTGTAAGTGTGCCCTCCATCTCCAGTGATGAGAAGGTTCTCATCACTCCTGGTGGGATCCCCACCCGTTGCTGTATTATCATCAATCCCTACAACACTGAGTGACGTGAAGGAACATCACACATCGTTGTTATTGCTGTGTTACCCTTCAGCTGAGTCCTCACTCTCACCCCACGCAGGGAAAGCTGCAGGGAACAGGATCCCTCCTCTAGTACGCTGCCACAGTGGGTTCAGAAAGCTTTGATTGCACATGCATCAGTGCAAATCTGAGAACAGAGCAGTCATGCTTCCTATTGATCTTGAACTTTTAGGTTTCCCCAGAATGACTTGCCCCCTGTATTTGTACTGCATATAAGCATGGGCTTGGGGAAATCAGAGTCAAAGAACTGCAACACAATCTTGGTCTCTAACCTGAATGATTCTGGCTGGTAAGATTACCATACCCAACTGTTTATTGTCATTCTTCATTCTTCCTAGGTGGGTGACCTCCTGCTTTGTAACATTTTGGGCACTCATTGCTGTGTAAGATACATGATTGCACTCGGGTTTATATAATCACGGTCTCCGGTGATGATGATGCCCCAGATCTGCAGTTCTGTCTTTACTACTTTAAAAGACACAGAGAAAGTCAGATGATAACAACCAATGTGAAGTTCACGCTCCAGATCCCAGGGTTGAAAGAACAGGACAGAAAGAAGGAAAAGCCATGATTCAGTTCCCTGCTAATGCACCTGGGAAAGCAAAGGAAGTACTTGGATTCCTGTAATCCACATGGGAGACTCAGATGGAGTCCCAGGTTCCTTGCCTTGAGACCTGGCCCAGTCTCAACCATTGTGACCATTTGAGGAGTCAGTGCTTGGAAAATCTTTTTCTGCCATTCTACCTCACAAATAATAGATATCAAAAAAATAGGACTAAAGACCAGTAAAGCATGCACATAGACAGACAAATTCCACAGAATACTTGCTCTTACTTTAGTCACGGTCTATTCTGACTCCAACAAAGGCAACTAGAAATACAGTCCTATAAAGCTTTCAGACACAATTCCATAGTTTTAGTCTTCTTTTCTTGGAAAAGTCAACAAAGTAGTTAAGCTGCTTTTGCAAACAAGGAGATGGAATCACAAAAATGCCAACCACATGTGTGCTGCAGTAACACATCGTAGAGGAGGTGGTCAGGATTTGGCTAGGTCCTAGTGGCCCGAGGACAGTGCTACAGATTCAGCTCCTGGTCAATTCACCTGCTCCTTCCCTACTATTCTTAGAGATAACCTGGGCTTCAGTTCATCGACATTCATTAAACACATCAAAAATGAAACTACCCATGAATGGTTATAAATCACTCTTCCTAAAACAACAGCAAGGTCAGTATTTGAATGTCACACCAATGAATTCCAAATAGCCAAGCAAAAGTCAAATATAAGCTTTAGGTGTAGATATACTTTCATGGTACTATCTGAGGGTCTATACATTTTCAAAATCTAAGTGGTGCATATCTGACATGGTATAAAGCCAGATCAAAGATGATTTAATGACTCAAGAACACATAAAAAATAATTTTATTCATTCTATACAGTACTTTATTCAATTATTTTTCAAATGATTATGTCAATAAATCCTAAAAATCCCATGAATTGCTGTGGATTTTCAAAACAGGTATCTCTCATGTAAAGAATCAAAAGAATATATAAAACCAATGAAAGCTTAAGAGTTGTCTCTCCGTGTCCTTCAGCCAGACAGAGCCTTCTACAGGTTGAAACTGTGCTCAAAAGCTTTGCTAATTAGCACATCAGTCCCCAGATTATTTTTGAACTTTAAAAATTAATGCAATGTTTTTTAAAAATATTAATACTCTCCCCTTGAGTCACTAATCCACATTTGAAGATAGGGTGTGTGCATGTCTGACTGACTTTTAGGTAAGGAAATTTCAGAAGACGTCTCTCATTCTCCTAGAGTATCTTTCAATAATCCAGCAATATTTACATCAGGAGCAAGGTGCATTCTAAATAGGAACATTGGAAGCTTAAATGAGGACTCTGTGCCAGCAAGGAACTTTGTGCTCTACCATAATTGTACTATTGAAGTGCAGATAGCTTAATGGAAAAGATTAGCAAATGTGTGACACAGGAATCATATATTCATACTGAAAACAACTACAAGCACAGCCTTTTTTGCTCAATAACCACTGGATCCCTGCTTTGCAATCTTTTAAAGTCTTCCCACTGCAAATGGTTACTCCCTTAGTGTCTTCTGCCCTAAATTTATCTTGGGATTTCACAGGTGTTTCTTCCACCAGGTCATTTTATGTCTGTGTTCAGGCTTCTGTTTACAGTCTATCAGTTCATCTAAAACAATATGTGTGAATGTGGTGCCTGCTTTTCTCATTTAAACTCTCTTAACAAAGGGCAGTTAACTTTCACTGGCAGACTCCAAACGATGTTTGTTGATGAATGCAGGTTGTACAGGATTCTTCTCTAAATAAGGTTAATGCAATTATCTATGGTGCTATAAATAGACTAACAAATAAGCATGTTCCTTTTCTTAGGATAGCTTGAAAACTTCTAGAAGAGAAATCTATCTCAAGCTTATCTATAACCTGGCTACAGAAATTCTACTCTTTTTTTTAAATATGCACAATGGTTTTCCTTGTACTATGTGTGAAATGACGAGAAAACTCCCTCTCCAAAACCATAAACTGTCACTTGCTTTATAATTTTGAGCAATCTTACATGAGATATGTGCAAGTGTATCTAGGGACACACATGTGCATATGAGCATGAAGGCACCTCAAAACATTCATAGGAAATGAATTTAAAATTAGGGTGATTTTTGTGCAATGTTTAAAAAAGTTCATGTGAGCAGTCTTTTGGAAAACACAAATTAAGAAACATTATGCATGGTTCTACATTTTTAATGATTTATTTATTTGTTTGAAAAACAAAATCATACAGAGACATGGAGAGAGAACTCTAAATAGAGGAAGATTGTTCACCCACTGGTTCAGTTTCCAGATGGCCACAACTCTCAGGACTGGTGATGGCTGATACTAAGAACAAGAACTCTATTCTGGCTTGCCATTTGGCAGGGGCTCATGTGTCTGGGCCATTTTCCATTACCTCCCTGCATATATGAGCAGGGCACTGGATTGGATGTGCAGCAATTGGCATTTGAACAGCACTCTGATTTAGGGTGTCAGTTCTGCAAGCAGCACCTTAAGTTACTGTGCTACAACACTGACCCATTTCAAACCTTTTTTTTTTTACATAAAAAAGTTCCTCCTTTCTGAGAGACAAAAAGATGAAATATCACAAAGCTAACTTTCTTACATAACAGCCAGAATTATATTATAAAAAGAAAAATAGAGTGTCCTACAGCCAAACACATCTTCATGGTCCTTGGGCTCCCATGTTCTCTACTGATCCATCTGATCTAATCATCATTAATTCCTGTGAGGTCCTGAGACAGTGAGGGGAGCAAAGCTTCATCATCATGTCTGCACCTCTGAGTTGAATGCTCCTCCCTGCTGCTCCACTGGGCTGCCTTATTCTCAGACTGCGCAGACACTGAGAACTGCTCCCTGAAACTCTGGACTCTCCTATCCATCTCTACATTTTAACTTCCTGCACTTTTCGTTACTTTACACACCTCCTTCCCACCTCTAGACTTACCCTGTTTTTCCTTTTCATAATTTGCTCTGATTACTCCAAGCCATGAATGCAGAGATTGTGTTACACATGAACATAGAGTGCTGTCTGTGATAAATCACCACCTATCCTGGCACAAAACAGACACACAGGAATAATTTGATAAGCCACAAACCTACAGTAATGCAAGTGGCCAAGAGAGAATTATTACCTGCAATCCTGAAACAGTTTAGAGTCCTACCAACAACGGAACCCAGTGTTGAGAGGAAGTGTGAATAAACCCAGGTGTAAGAGGAGTTGCCCAGAATCAGCCTGCCTACAAGGCCAATCAAGACAAAGTTGGGCATTTTGACTGACAGATTTGATCGAAGGATACCAGCAACCGGGAGACTGTTTTGTGAGTCCAGGGTGGACAGTCATCATGGAGCAAGCCTAGAAGCAACATACCTGCATCTACCTGTCTTCACTGGATCAGAATTCAGTCACTTGGCTTCACTTACCTACAAGCAAGGGTGGTAGATGCAAGGTACCCAGAACAAAACAGGAGTTGCTGGATATCTGGCTGCTTTGCCTCAAGAAGATGTACGGGCTAAAACCTCAGGGGAATGTTTGTATTCATGGCAGGTGTATGTTCTTAAGATTTATTTATTTACTTGATAGGCAGTGAAAGGGGAAAAGAGAAACAAAACAGAAAGAGAGATCTTCACTTCACTGATTCACTCCTGCAAGTGGCTACAGTGGCTAGAACTGTACCCGGTAAAAGCCAGAAGCCAAGAACTCCACCTCAGTCTTCCACATGTGTGGCAGGGGCATATGAACTTGGACCATTTTTCATTGCTTTCCAAAGCACATAAGCAGGAGCTAAAGCGGAGCACCCAGTACACATGGAAAGCTAGCATCACAGGGTAGATTCAGTCTCAGAGCCACATTGCCAGTCCCATCATCAGGTTCTGTATAGCATAATACCTATGTTGCTATGTCAACTCAAGCAACCCTCCACTTCCAAGTTCTGTCAATCAAGACTGAGGACACATGAGCCACCAAGAAAGAAATAATCATGAAAGAACACAGATACTGCTCAGGCATATGGAATGCAGAGGCACGCCACTCACAACCCTGAATCCTGCAAGTTGACCAACCTCAAGCTTTTCTAGCTTGGAAGCTGCTTCTAGTATCAACGGGAAAGAAAAATATTACTCTTCAGGGTTATTGTTAATCACTGACTTCAATGTGAACCCAGCTTGTTCATAAAAGAAACAGATGTTGGCCTCTGTTCTGAGCTCCCTTTTGTCAACATTTGCCCATTTGCAGCAACACATTTTGACTGCCCAGTCATTTCTGAGTGTTCCTGGTAAATCACATCTTTGTTGGGTTGGGGACACTTTATCAACAGGTTGTACATTTCTGCCATTGTCTCAGGAAGATCATGGAGATAGCTTACGTGTGTTTACCACTTGAGTCATTTTCAAAGTGCTTCTGAGAGCATAGCAGTTTTCACAACTGGTGGATGCTAAGTGAATTATCACAGTTCTGGGTTTCTCATAATTGTGAAGGCTAAAATTCCAAGGTCTGGATGCCAATTTGGTCTTGTTCAAGCCAGGGTCTCTTGCTTGGATTGCAGGTGGATTACCCTTTGCTCCATCCTTGCTGACAGAAAAAGGAAGCTCTGATGCCTTCTTCTCACCAGGACGGGTGTCCCATCTCGAGAACTTGTGACTTCATCTAAGCCAACTCCTTCCCCAAGGACCGTTGCATTGGGAGTTAACATTCTAACATGGATCTGGGGTATATAAAAACCATTAAGCTATAATTTTTAAGAAAAACTACATGAAGCATGCAGCTTGAAAGTCATCAGATATGTCTTCAGTCCCCCCTACAAACTTTCTCCATTGTTCCTCTTGTATATTTCTAGCAATTATGGATCTCATGGTTGAGTGAATAACAGAGTAGGCACAAGAGGACACTGGCCCAAGTGGTCCATTATCTGTGTTAACCCAGTATGAAACTCCTGAAGAATTAGCGCTTTCTTAGCACCTGTGCATTCCCTACACCATGGGAGGGAAGATGCACCAAGGGGTTCTGTGAGTTAGACTTGAGCTCAAACAATCCAGGATATTCAATCTGTACTCACCTCCACAGGAATCCTGCCTAGTAACTGAGTGTCTCCAGATAACTTTCTTAAGCTTCCCTGGTTTTTATAGTTGATGTGTGTGTGTGTGTGTGTGTGTGTGTGTGTGTGTGTGTGTTTGTAGTGCATCTGGAAGTGACCATCAGAGGAAGTGTCCATGCCAGGGAAATCAAAACCAAGTTATAGAAAGCTGGTTGGCTTCTTTGTTAGAGTCAGAACCAAACTAGTACAAAGGACATTTCATTGAGGTTTGGAGAAATCTATGACCATGTTGCTAGGACTTGGTATTTCAGAAAATTCTGGCTGCTGGCATGGTGGCATTTCATGGTGACCTTTGATGCCAGAATCTCATATAGGTGCTGGCTCATTTGTGGCTACTCCACTTTTGAGTCAAATTCCTGGTTATGGCCTCAGAAATCAGCAGAGGAAGTCCCAGATCTTTGAGTCCCTGTGCTCACATGTCAGATTGGCTCCCAGCTTCAAACCAGCCAAACTTGTCACTTCCTGTCACTTTTATAACCATTTGCAGATCGAGCTAGCAGGTGGAAGATCTGCCTTTCCTACTATTTCTGTAAAATCTTCCTTTCAAATCAAAATAAATATTTTAAAAAATCTGTATCTGGGAGCAGGAGTTGTATCTTAGCCACATGTGATTTCTATATCTCAACCTGGCATGCCAGTTTGAGTGCTGGACATTCTGCTCCTGATCCAGTTGCCAATTTGTCAGAAGTAGGTGATAATTCAGGTACTTGAGTCCCTGATGTCCACATGGGAGATCTGGATGGAGTTTCCAGTTTCTGAATTTGGCCTGACTGTTATGGCCTCTCAGAAGGTTAAATAACAAATGGAAGATTCTCTCTCTTCCTCTTCCTCTTCCTCTTTTTCTCCCTCTCAGTGAGTGTTTGTGTCCCTCTATCATCTCATTAACCTGCCTTTCAAATTAATATCTTTATTAGAAGTAGTTTTATTTTAAAATAAACACATTTCAAATATTATGGATAATTTTTTTCATAAGAGAAAATTTTTCCCCAAATATTTTAAAGATTCCCCATATATAACCACCCAGAAACTTGCTTTTGAAATTATTTAATCTGGAGTCTTTGTGGAAACTATATAGTGCATGTCTATTCCATTTTATGCTGTGGATAAGCAGCACTTCCCTCAGTATTGGACATAGAGTTAGTCCTCCTCAAATCTAATCACATTAAATCACCAGCTCCATAAATCCCATCAAGAAGTTGGACTATTCTTTCTTAAGGTTCTGTTCTCCTGGAAACACTCTCTACAGCAAACTTTGTGGGCATCAAAGTTCTCCAGGGAAAAAAGAAAATGAGCATAGTGGAAATTTGTTTCTACATATTGGGAGGAAAGAAGGGAATGAAAGAGAGAGAGAGATGGACAGAGAGAGAGAATCTTGAAAAGAATCAGTGCCAATTACAGAGGTTGGTAAGCCCAAGCTCTGGAAGGTAAAACAGCAATGAAGACGGCCAGCTAACGGAATACCCTTTCTTCTGGAGAATTCAGACATTCACCCACACTACACCAAGCAACTGTGCTACCTTATGTATCAACTTCTCCAAAATATGTTAGATTTCTGTTACCTTAACTGAAATACTTCAGAGAAGTCTGTTGGGTAGAAAATAATTTCTTTTGGCTTACCCTTTGGTGGTTCATAGTTCAGTCTTGTGGCCCTACAGTCTAGTGACCAGTGAAGACTGGCGGTGGCAGAGTGTGGACAGAGGAGTACCCACATGGTGAGTCAGGATGCAGGATGGAGAGAGCCCAGCCTTCTCCACCTTCTATGAGCTCTCTCTTTGTGATGTCATTGCAACATCATCAGGAACCCCACCCTGATTCTAGCCAATCATGGCACAAACAGAATGAATCCTCCATCCTAATCCATCAACTATCGACATTAGTGCATTAACTATCACTGTAAGACTATAGGGGAGATAAAATATCATTCAGTCCATTACATATACCTGCACAAAAAATCTAAAATAATAGTGTTCAAATATATGGGCACAATGACCCAAATTAGATGGCAAAATTTAATTGCCACAGATAAAAAAGTTAACCATTTTAAGCAGGGTGAACAATGTATCTCTAATCTGCTGTTTTGAAATGTGAGGTGATAGATACAAAGCATGGTTTCAGGCACAGAGCTTATATTTCATAAATTGACAATTAGCCCCCTACACGCAAAGGGGAGGTTTGAGAGAGGCTCCCGTACTTTGCTTTTAGAACAGCCCAGCTCTGACCATTGTGATCATTTGTAGAATGAACCAGTGGATGAAAGAATTCTCTCTCTGTTTCATTCTCTGTAACTCTGGCTTTTAGTAAAACTACATTCTAAAAAGAAAAGAAAACTTGGAAGAGGTACTAAAAGAGGTGGGAATGTGAGGAGTTGGATAGACCAATGCTCAGTTAGGTCAGTTGAAATGCAATGAGGTCAGGTGACCACACTGTCTTATACAGTGTTATAATCTCTGCCTTGTGAATAGCTGTTATTTTGCATCTCGCTGATTAATTGAATCTAGATTTGGTATTGGGAAGAGGCCGATTAGAGAAAGATATTTGTGTACACAAGAGCCAGGATTCCAAAGTTTCTTTGTCAATTTGTCTTTTGTAGCTCAACTTTTGAGTGTTGACACAGATTTCTTACTTTCAAAAACTTTTGCTTTGTTCATTGTCTTCATTTAAATGGAAAATCTGTGACATGTGACAACAACGACAGTCACCTTTGTCTTCATCCACACACAACAGCTGCATGCCATTCCTGGGACTCGACTTGCTTTCATATCAGTACTGGTTAGCCTCTCTTAGCCTCTCTGAACAGGTGAACCGGCTCCTTTTGCCTGTGTGTTTTGGCGAGCCTTTCTCTCTGCCATAGACTCTCTGTTTCTCTCTCCCTTCCTCCCACCTTTCTCTCATTCTCTGCATTTTTCTTTACCTTTCCCAAATTTCTTCCCTGATTTTTTCAGACATGTGTCAGGCAGATTTAGCTGTGAGTCTCAGAAGAGACAGAAAAGTCTGTCCTGACCACTTCCAGCTGCCCACTCAGGGCCCATTTGCCGCCCTTGCCAAGGCCTTTTCCTGCCTGAGGTCATTGGAGAAAGCTAGCATTCCAATGTGACCCCTTCAATATCTGAGTGCTAATTTCTTTGCTAATGTAATAACCCAGAGAAACCAACTGAGAAAACCTTTCCTAACAAGGTATGAGTGGCTATGTAATGCATTATCCTGCAGCACCACAGGTTCATCGAAGCAATTGCCAACATTCAAAAACCAGCAGGGAAAACTGAGCTAAGGGTGGAGTTTCAAATTTTAAAAGGTGGAATATCAGATTCTGTGGAGCTGAGTGGAAAAGGTGTACATACGATTTAAATTGATTATAAAGATATCAATTCATGCCAGCTAATGTGATGCAGAGAATAACACATTTATTGAGTCTGCTACCTGGCTGCCAAGTGTACCAGAGGCCAGTTCAATGGTCACTGTGTAAAGCTGTTGCACTGAATTAGACTTAACATTTCCTGCATAAGTAGCAGATTCTTTTTGAATCAAAGAGGCCTCTATACATGGCTGGAGGTATAACCTGCGTGAAAACCAAGCTAAATGAACCTCAGCCCATCAAAACAGCCAAACACCAGCCCATCAAATGGCTCAAAGCTACCTCTTCATCTGTTAGCCTTATCCTGAGATGGCTGCAATCTGTTGGGCCAAGCAGAAGCAACTCCTGAAGGAGCTGAGTTCATCATAGCACTAGAGAGTTTATCACAAACCAGGAGCACCTGGTAAACTTGGAACCCCAAGCAGAAGACTGAGTCCCGGTGCTTTCTATGCTATCTTTGCCAAGATCAAGCAGCCATTCCCATCCAGAACTATTTCAAATGCTGAGTCTTCACAGATCAACACTCACCGTGATGGCACACAACCATCACAAGTATATATAAACTGAGGAGCTGATGCCTTCTCTCATTCCAACACCTAAAAGGCATAAAAGCCCAGTGTTGATGTACCCTGGGTGGCCATGTCCCTCATGGGTCACCCTGCCATGTGGGAGCAGTCCTGGGCTGCCTCCCACCAGGAAGCATTTCAACAGATTTCTCTTTCTCTCTCTGGTCTCTATAATCTATGGCTACCTTCCTTGTGTAACTTAATACATCTGGCTTTTTGAGTTAGTGGTTTAAAAAGCTAACAACTGGGCCCGGTGGCGTGGCCTAGCGGCTAAAGTCCTTGCCTTGAACGACCCGGGATCCCATATGGGCGCCGGTTCTAATCCCGGCAGCTCCACTTCCTATCCAGCTCCCTGCCTGTAGCCTGGGAAAGCAGTCGAGGACGGCCCAATGCATTGGGACCCTCCACCCACGTGGGAGACCCGGAAGAGGTTCCTGGCATCGGATCGGCACGTACCGGCCCGTTGTGGCTCACTTGGGGAGTGAATCGTCGGACGGAAGATCTTCCTCTCTGTCTCTCCTCCTCTGTGTATATCTGGCTGTAATAAAATGAATAAATCTTTAAAAAAAAAAAAAGCTAACATCTACTGTGACCTTGATTATGCAAAGTCATCAACCAAGTTTGGAGTTGATTTCTTACAAGCGATGTTGGTGTTTCTGTTTTGATCTGTGGTGAATCATGACTGGTATCAATGTCATACAGAACAGTGAATCCCTTTTAGGTTTTCCATTGATTTTACCTAGATCTGTGAGAGGAATCACTATGGCAGCTATCATCCTATGGAATGAATTTCCTAAATGCATTTTTTTAAAAACACAAAATTAAACATCAAGGCCCCGGAAGTGTGGTGCAGTGAGTTAAGCCACCACCTGGGATATCAACATGATATAATGAAGCACCAATTCCAGTATTGGCCGTTCTACTTATGATCCATCTCCCTGTCAGGGTGACTTGGAAGAAAGAAAATGATGGCCAACATATGTATGCCCCTGCTTCCCGCGTGGAACACTCAGATGGAGTTCCTGCCTCTTAATGTCAACCTGTCCAGACCTGGTTCTTGTGTCCACTGGGAAATTCAATAGATGGAAATTTTATCTCTAAGCTCCCCCTCAACCACTAAAACCCCACTTATGTTCTTCCTTCAAATAGATAATTTAAAAAAGCATTTATTGAAATCAGCACCATAATTTACAGGCTAATTCTCCACCTATGATGCTAACATTCTATATGGGCTCTGGTTCATGTCCTGACTACTGCATTTGCAATCCAACTCCCTGTTAATAATCTTGGAAGACAGCAGGGGATGGCTGAAGGCCTTGGGCCCATGCACTCCTATGGGAGGCCTGAAAGGAGGTTCTGGTTCCTGGCTTTGGACCAGTCCAGTTTGGGATGTTGGAGCCTTTTGGGGAAGTAAAATAGCAGTTGGTAGACCCCTCTTTCTTTGACTGTCTCTCCTACTCTCTCTGTATTTCCAGCAAAATAAATGAATCTTTTCACAAATTATTTCTTGATCTATGGGATAAAGATTTGGTATTATATTCATACATATAAAAACATTAATCCACATATTTAACTCCATCAGAGTTACTGGTTGACCAGATGCATTGTTCATGAGCAGAAATATTTTTTTTAAGAAGAAATCTATTCCTCTTATTTCAGCAGATCTCATTAGTTGCCTTAAAACATGTAAGGGCCTAGCACGCTAGCCTGATGGCTAAAGTCCTCACCTTGCATGTGCCTGGATCCCATATAGGGACCAGTTCTAATCCCAGCGGCCCTGCTTCCTATCCAGCTCCCTGTTTGAGGCCTGGGAAAGCAGTCAAGGATAGTTCAACATCTTGCAAATTTGTACCTGTGTGGGAGAACCAGAAGAGGCTCCTGGTTCCTGGCTTTGGATAGGCTCACTCTGGCCATTGCAGCCACCTGGGGTATGAATCAATGAATAGAAAGTCTTCCTTTCTGTTTCTCCTCCTCTCTGCATATTTGACTTTACATAAAAATGAAAATAAATTAAAAAATATTCAGTGAATATTTTTCTTCTGTGAATATTCAATGTAATTCATCAGGGTCCTGGTCTCTATACAAGGTAAGTATACAAGGCTCCAAGCAGAAGTCACCATTCGAATCATCCACCAACAGGAGAGCCAGCTTGTCCTTAAAGCTCTGATGACATTAGAGACTTCTCTTAGCTGTGACATCTTCTATGACTGGAGTCTACTGTGTCCACACTAAAATCCTGAGTGTGCCCAGCTCTACGCTTGACCTCAGCTGGAACTTCTGGATAGTTTGATGGAGCTTCTGCAACAACCCATGCTGCTTTGCCTTGCTCAGTAATGTTTCAGAGTTTCTTTACTTCAACTTGTTTAACCAACTTCTGTTCCCATCACAAATGTACAGTTTCCTCACTTCACTTAGCTATTGTAGGATTAAATAGTTAAAGACTGCTTTTGAATTTGGATTTGGGTGAAATGAACATGTGGTTAGTATGATCTTTTATCCAGGTCACTAATGAGACCCAGGGACACATCTGACCCTGTCCTTTCAGGACCCACCTCACACTCCACCTGTGTCTCGAGTCCCACCTTCCCCACAGAGCACTCTGTCTCCCAATTAAAACTTTTCCTTTAGGGACTACATCTATCTCTTCCCTTTCCTTTTTATACAATGCATTTGACACAAAAAAATATTGCAATAAACTCAATGAACTTGTTCTTAACTGCTTGGCTGTAAGCTACCCTCTCCTCTTATGAAATTGCTATCATTCACCTCATGTGTATCATAAAGCATGTTGTATTTAAAGAGCATCCAGAATCTAAGCCTTAAACCCCCATATGGATTATAAATTCCTGAGATTTTAGATTATACTTGTCTAGCATTCATTAACTAAAATTTGTGTACATGACCAGTCAATTATGACAAAATAAAACATCAGCATTGATAATGATGAAGTCATGATAATTGCCATTTGGCTGTGTGCTTGGCGCTACTTCTCTGAACAATCTGTGTATACCTTTGTACTTCAAACACAGAACTCTGTAACATCTTTCCCGCTATCTAGATGAAGACCATTAGTGTATGTAACAACTCTTGCATGGTAGACACTCTTGCATGCCAAGGTGTTATCTAGGAGCAGCTTCTGGCACCAAGGCAAGCTGAAACACTACAGCTACAGTATTCCTGTTTTCTTCAAAGAAATGCTTTCTTCAAAATGCCTTTGAGCACTTCCAGAGGAAAAGAAGGATAACAGACCAGACTGAATGAGATGCCGGGGTTATAGGGCATGAAGGAGCAAACAAGAACAGAGTCCTCAGGGGACTTAGCATCAGGACAGCCCACAAAACCTTGTGGTTTTGTCATGGTGTGTGTGTGTGTGTGTGTGTGTGAGAGAGAGAGAGAGAGAGAGAGAGAGAGAGTCTGTGTGTCTGTGTGTGAGTGTGTGCTGGAAATAAAACACAAATTTCCAACAAATGTTGATTTTTGCAAAGTTTTCTCCTATCTATCTCCTAAGAGTTTCGCTTGTCTCACCCTTGCATTTATTTTACCCATTGGCTTCCTGTTGACTGGTTACTGACAGCTTGGTCCCCATCCGCAGTGTCAAATATAAGGACAAGGTCTGGGGATGAAGGAGAGAAAGCACTAACCCACAAACAAATTAGAGGGGAGAAGGTTTCTGGGTGTCAAGGGCTACCACTGTCAATGGCTACCTCTGTGTTGGATGAGTGTGTTGGGCTTCATAAAGGGACTACAAGGAAAGGGGTGTTGATGTGGCAAAATCACAGAAGAGCTGCAGGCTCCTGGAGTCAGATGCCACGATTTGTCATGAAAACGCTGCCCTTCTCTGCTTCACCATGGTGATCCTTCAGGGCCACAGATGATGTAGTTAAATTTAGCAAGACTAGTCCTCGGTTCTGGGGGCAGGAGTTGAGACGAGGAACAAGGCAAGGTGTGCATTAGGACACATTAAGTAGGAAGGTTGTCGTTCACCCCCGAACTCTCAGCTTCCAGCTTTATACTTAAGTGGTGAACATTTTTGCTCCCATTATTTTATAACTAATTGTGAACTGAGGATCTAATACACAAAGGGATTGATGTGAAGCTACAGGGAATGATTGTGCTATTCCTGGAGAGGTGAGCACCCCACACATCGAGAAAAAGCCTGGAGGAGAAGGGAAGGGAAAACTCAATATCAATGAATGCTAAGAACGATGCCTGAGCTCCTGTTGAAGGAGAGCTCAGAGGTGAACCTGGCGGGGGAGAACCTCACACTCCACGTTTGGATGCCACAGGTAGGAACGATGCCTGAGCTCTGGTTGAAGGAGAAGAGCTCATACATGAACCTTGCAGGGGATGAATTCACAGACACGCTACGTTTGGATGCACAGGTATGCTGCTCACGGCAGGTTTTAGTGGGTTTCCACACCCAGGTGCCTTCATCATTTCTCCTCCTAAAACAAGGCACTTTGTCTGGGGATGTTTGGAAACAGACAATTTTGAAAGTATTTGTAGGGTTCCATTAATGTTATAATTTGTTCAAATTTTAATTAATAATACATTCACATAAAGTAGCATTATTAGACATATTGATCAACATTCCAGTTGAAAGCACAGATGTCAGAGATTTGGGGAGGCCTCAGTTCTATGTACTAGTGCTGTTGATGAGAGAAAACTAATATAAAACAACAGATGGTCTATTTAATATTCTCTCAGCTTTGAAACAGGCCAAATGTGATTCACACAACGACTTGACTGGGCTGTAACTAGAAGCTTTTAATTACAACTATTTGCATTCCTGAGCCCACTGTAAATTCTAAACTAACACTGCAGTCCCAACAGCAGTCAATGCAGAATTTAAATAAAGCCCATTTTGTGATATTGTTTGTGACAATGTATTTCTAAGTGATCCCTGCAGACAGCTTTCATAGCAAGTTTAGTGGTGGTTGTGCTTGGGGCCGGGAATGTGTGAAGGAACCAGGGGCAGCAACCAATGTCAGCTGAGATAGGTACATTTTCTCAAAACCACATCTAGTCTGGGATGCCGATCAGCATCCCCACAGTCAGAATAAGGGATGGAGTTTGTAAAAATTTATTATTGAGGTGAACTCCATGAGACAGTACCCATTGAGGTAAAATCCCCAAGCAAGGATTCAGTTGCTTGTAATTCAAGTGGTAAACCAGCCGTCTTTGCTCTTCCTCTCCCAACCAGCAAAAATGCAGAAAGGAGGGTGCTGGAGCCAAAAGGAGGCCATGTTCAGGTTCAAGGCCACCCAGCTCCTAAGTGGTAAGCTAGTAGGTTCATTGCCCAGGCTGACAGCAAAATTAGACCAATCAGTGAAGACATGAGGGTGTCACAACAAACAGGAAGTCCAGAGGATGTGTGGGAGTTGGGTTAGCAGGAGAGGAAATAGTGGCTGATGGGGGAAAGAGGATTGAGCTCTTCGGGTATGATGCAATCAAGATTAAGAGAAATGTGCCACTGAGTGAGCAAAGCTCTCGGTATAGTCCGCCTATCTGCGCCCCTGATTGCATCTATGATTTCTGTTTTGAGCATCAGAACACCCTCATGGGAGAGAGAAAGGACAAAGCAAGGGCGTGGAATCCACAGGTCATTGGCGTCAGGGGCCAAAGAAATGGCTCCTGTCTCATCTTTGGATTGTGGAATCCTCCACTATTCAGAGTTCCAGCTGATGGGGAACCCTCAGAGTAGGCACATACTCAGGTGACCTCAGTGGGTTGATATGACGCTGCACATGGAGCACCTGGAACTCAGCAGCCTCTTCGGATGGGCACCAGCTGCCATGTGTGTGCTGCCTGCTGGTCAGGAAGACTCCAGAGAGCAGGCCTCCAGTCTCTTGCCTGTGGGACAGCCCCCTTATCTGAAATGAGCAACAGATCAATACTGGGAGGGCAGAATACAAGCCAAAAGTTCATGAAGTTTATAAAGTATTTCCAAAGAAAACAGTGTTTTTACCACATAGTAGAACAGTAGGAGATGCCAGGAAGAAATGCTAAAGGCTATACTTTGTTAACAAAAGAGAAGCAAAATATAAACTTATCATCTGGGTATTAAGAAAAATGCTCTTATGAACAGAGCTCCAAACAGAACTTCAAGGTAAAATTATAGATTTTTAAATATTTATTTATTCATTTGAAATGCAGTGAGAATGAAAGAGAAGAGAGAGCCTTCATCCATTTTCTCAAACTATGATGGTCATAACAGCTAGAGGTGGATTAAGTTGAATCCAGTTGCCAGGAACTCCATCACAGTTTCTCACATGAGTGAGAGTTGACCAACCAATTAGGTCATGCACCCCTGCCTTCCAAGACATTTAGCAGGGAGGCAGATTGGAAGTAAGGAAGCTAAGAATTGAAAATATATTCTGATACTAGATGTTGGTATATTGGCTTACAGCTTAACTTGCTGTGCCAAGACATGGCCTTGAAATTATATATTTTTATTTATTTTTTATATTCTTTTTATTATTATATTTTTGACAATCTTCACATAGTTAATTACAGTAAAAAGTTTCAAGGACTATAGGGAATTGGGTAAAACTATTATTTCCACATTGTTTCCTTCATGTATCTGAGGTAAAGGGGGATATTGAGGGAGAAACCCCACCCAGTTTCCCACCCACCCTAGGTCCCCGATGTGGGGCATGCTCTGAGATACTTGCTTAAGTGGTTTGATAGTTCACCAGTTATGAATCGCTGCCAGTCTCGCCACTCCCAGCATAATGAGGTCGTTGAAGAATCCACTGATTGACATAGTCCATCATAACCTAGTATTTCGCTGCCAACATTTAGATGAGGTGGTTGATTGACTTGTTCTGTCTTTTGTCTTTTCTTGGTTAGGGTTCTGAGTCCACCATTGCAGTTGGGGAGATCCCCACAGAAACTTTGAGTTATTCCCAGACCAGATTCTTGTGTGTTCTAGCAAGCACAGGGCCTGGCACAGTCTTTTAAAACACATGTAATCAATAAAGAAAAGTACTTCTGAGAGTGGAAAAAGAAGCAATAAAAATTTAAGCAGAAATAATTGCTCTATTTTCCAATTTATGCAATAAGGTGTGTGACAAGTCAGACAATTAGGATTTTTTTTCTAGTGCTTGGTGAATTTATTTCTTAAAAATATAAAATTGTAGGGCCCGGCACCATGGCCTAGCGACTAAAGTCCTCACCTTGAATGCGCCAGAATTCCATTTGGGCAACAGTTCTAATCACGGCAGCTCCACTTCACATCCAGCTCCCTGCTTGTGGCCTGGGAAAGCAGTCGAGGACGGCCCAAAGCCTTGGGACCCTGCACCCGTGTGGGAGACCTGAAAGAGGTTCCTGGCTCCCGGCTTTGGATCGGCACAGCACCAGCCATTGCGGTCACTTGGGGAGTGAATCATTGGACGGAAGATCTTCCTCTCTGTCTCTCTTCTCTGTTTATCTTTGTAACAAAAATAAATAAATCTTTAAAAAATATAAAATTGTATTTGTCCTCCCTAAGCATGTTTTTCAAGGACACCTTCTCTCCTTGAGGAAGGACAGATTCCAGTTGCAACAAAAGCAAGAATTGACCCAATTAATCTCAACTCTGAGTCACTCTCAGAGATGATCAGCTCATCAATAGAATGGGAGGAAGTTAATCAGTCCCTCTCTTCAGAGGTTTGATTCTAAATCATATGCCATTGTGAATAATTTTGACTTTTGTAGAAACTTCCCTGAGATGTGGAATAAAATGCACCATTTCCACCACTAACTCAGTACTTCTCTTCCTTCTTCCTGCCATTATGGCAGGACCTCTGGGATTTTTCCTCAGAACACATGAAATCCTCTCCTGTCACTATGGCAGGTGTCCCTTTCCCCTGTCTTCTAAATAAATCTTGTTTTGCAAACTAGAGATTGCATGGAAGTTCTTCTTCTGCGTTAGACAGGGATTTAGGTGGTTGTTGTGTTGTTGCGTCCGACATCCTACAACAAAGGCAGTACAGAAGACAATCTCTGGCCCTTAAAAAAAAACTGTTAGTACTACTGCTATTAATAAAAAGGAAAATAAAATATTGGAAACTGCATCAGAAAAGCTAGCATAATCCAAGAAAAGTAATGAATAGAAACAAACAAAATTGGATAAGTAAACAAAATACCGGGATCTCCTCCCTCAGGAAGGTAAAATAGCAAAGAGAGGTGGGTCATGCACAGTTTTGAGAGGTGCAAATAATGGTAGAAGATTTGGGGGTGTGGTGAAAATGTGTTGCCCAAAAAAGTTGAGCAAAATGTTACTCTTTAGGGAAAGATGGCGTTTCCAAGTCCTCTCTGTAGGTGATAGGAAATAAGATGAAACTTGAGCTTGAGGAAACTGGCAGCGGGTGCATGAGAGGAGGGGCTGAGTACAAGGTTGTTACTCTGAATGGGTGGGCACATCAGCCCACTCATGAACCACCTTATATTTCTTGTGAAACAACTTTCTAGGTCCCAGTGATTGTGATTTTATTTTGCGCATGTTCATATCACATTTTTAAAGTATTTTTCATTCATCCAAATTGCAAAAAAACTGGCCTTATCCATTATCTCCATTGAGTTTTGTAGAGCCAGTTCCAAAATTCCAATACTTGTGCGCCCCATCCCCCTTCAAAAGCCCATGGAAAAATGAACATTATCCAACATATAGGAAGACCCACAATAGACATAATATTTGAGGTTGGTTCTTAAAACAATTTCACCTTAATCTAAGTATTTGAACATTTCCCCAACATTCAGCTGTCCAAATCTTAGGCATTTTACTTGACTTCACCCAACAACTATGGTTTCTATCTTGTCCCTTAAACATTTGCTCGTGCCTCCATTGCCCATTCACAGGAGCTCTAGCCATGAAATACCGGTCTACGTAATGGCATACAACATGATCAATGCCATGCAGCTCAACTCACATTTCTGCTAATTCTAGCTGTTGTGCAACAGAGATTGACTCTTGGTGATGGGCATCATTTCTTAGCAACCAGAGTATTTCATATGCACTTAAACCAGAAACATGCATCTGTAAAATGTTATCCCCAGGCCTAGAGATATGACAGAAAGGACACAGAAAAAATTTAATATTTTCTCAGTTTCTGTGGCCATGTTCCAGCACACATGCTAATTTGTCTAGTTTCAATAAGATGATTCATTTATTGAGGCAATGAAGTTCAACATTTAATTATTATAATTAACTCTCTGAAAATAGTTATTTAACATCAGTTCAAATCTGTCAGTCACCAGGGAGTAGTTGGCTCCAGATTGCAATTTGAAAATACTGCTTGGAAAGTGTTTCTAAATACAGGTAATAAAATCCATTTTCTTTGGTGTGGTTTTATCATAGTTCCAGTATTTAAAAGTTGGAAAATATTTTATAATTTATTACAATCTCACTTATGTGTCCAACACAATGTCACTCTTCAGTAACCATTTCCTTTCCAGAAGAAAAAAGATCCAATCATGATAATAATCTATTTTATTGAAACAGTTGATTAATGTCAGGTGAATTATCACAGTAGCAAAACACCGAGCTTCTGGAAGTTTGGTTGCATGATGGTACAAGTGTCTTCTAACTGTGAGTATTGGCACTGACAGGATGCTGTGCCTTTCAGGATGCAAAATCATCTCAAAATAAGCTACAATGATTGACATGTCCTTGGGTCTGTCAAGTTTCTTAGTTCTTAATATCCCTTTTTACTTCCTCTGGTCTATGTTTTCCTCTATTACCAGTCTCTCTCACATATCTGAAATTATTTTTATTCTTGTCCAACAAATGAGATCTGACATCTTTCCAAATAATGCAAAATTATCTGTGCTGTGTATTCATAGAAATGTAAAAAAATTCATTGATAATGGCTTATAGGAAGAGTTCATTTTTAATATGTTTATAATCAATAAGTATCATGTTTTTCATGCTGAGGATGGTGCTGATAAACTCAAAAGATCAAAGAAAAGTGTGTGAGCTCAAGACTTAAACTCGTCTATCTAACTTTTGATTTATTGAGACTGTGGACAAGTTGATAACCTTGGTGATGCAGTACGGTTATTATTATTTATTTTTTTCAGTTAATGACACAGCACTTGCTTCTAAGACCTGTTGTGAGAAGCGCATAAAACATCACTTCTCTGACACATGCTACTTTCCTTTTCTACACAACAATATTTTTAGCATGGGAGTGAAAGAGATTTCACCCAAACTACAGTATGTGCTACATTGTTCTCAGTAGCAGACACATGGCCTCTGTAACCTCTGCATATGCAGGCAGACAGGTGGACCCAGAACTTGGACTACCTCACTGATGGCATCAGCCACAACCCATGACATCACAAAGCCTGTGTCACAAAGGTCAACCACAGACAGACACAGCCGTTGTGGCTTCAAGCCACAGGAAAGGACTCACCTTTTCAGTGAACGGCATGTCCAGTTTCTCAAAAATCTTGCAAAATGAGCCTAAAGGTCAACAAAAGGTAGGATTGCTACTTTCTTTTTCTTTTCTTTCTTTTTTATTCATAAAGCTAATTGGCTGAAGAGTTCATAATTTTCTTGCTGTTGAAAAACATCTGTATGATTTCTTAAGGGGGATATTTTATTTATTTTTATTTTTTTATATTCATTTATTCATTAATTACATTGTATTACATGACACAATTTCATAGGTACTGGGATTCCACCCCCTTCACCCCAAACCCTTCTCCCATGGTGAATTCCCCCACCTTAATGCATAACCACAGCTCAGGTTCCATTGGGATTCCCTAATCACAGGCTCACACCTGTCCAGTCAAGTCCAACGGCCTCTTAGGGAGGCCCTCTCAGGTTTGAAGGTTGAGCCAGCAGAGCGTCACCTCAATCAATTAGAAGCTCCAACATATCATCAGCAACAGTCCAGGTATGATGAGGCTGGTGCAGAGTCCACTGATTGACATAGTCCATCTTAGAGTTTCCCCTTGTCCAGTTTTCCACTGGAAGCATATAGCTGAGGTGGTTGATTGATCTACTCCATCTTCCATCGTTTCTTGGTTAATGTTTTGATTCCTCCATTTTGTTCAGGGGAATTCCCAAAGAAACTTTGAGGCATTCCCAGTCCAGGCTCCTACATGTACTACTAGTAAGCACAGTGCCCGCCACAGTCCATCACTCCGATCAGCTGGTGGTTTTAACCCCTGGGTTGGATCTATTCTGAGCCCCGACCTCCATTGGAACCAATGAGTATCGCAGCTCTCCCCGGCTCTGCCCATCACACTCTCGTCCCTCACCTAAACCAGTGGGAGGTGTGCTGGTCGGGTGTTGCATTCCCTACTGGCACAGGCCATTTCACCTTGCAATTTGGGTTTTGTAGCGTTGGTTTTTTTTTTTTTTTTTTTATCGCAGCCAAACCCGGCCAGGTCCCCACACAGTTCCAGCGCTCAGGCTTGCCAGTGGATGACGTGAACTGACTCAGCCTGGTCTGCCCCAAAGGGGGGATATTTTAATTGATGTTGTACATGGGCTGTAATCGTTCCCCTCAGTAACGCTGAATGAGCTATGCCAGAAACAGGTACTCCACCTGCCAATATAGCTTGTAGACTTTAAAAAAAAAAAAACTATGTGTTTTAAAGTACTAGATGAAAAACAGGTTCAAAAAGCAATCAGTGTAATGGTCTGAACCACTGGCCTGGATTACTGGCACATTTAACAAGGAGGCAGTGTTTATGGTCTCAGTTAAATTAGCTGCCTTACAGTCTACTAGCCTGGTGGCTTTTATTGTTCCTCATCTCCACTCTTGTCTGTTGCTGCTCTCTCATGGGTCGCGTAGGTGACAGCACTGCCTTGGAAAGGGGGAACGGGCAGTGACAACACATCTGAGGTGAGGTTCAGACCTGTCATTCTACCTTGAACAAATACCTGTCTCTCTTCAATGAATTATTAGAACTACTATGAGCGAATATCATCCAGGATTACAGTAATAATTAGATTAGTCAATCCTTACTGTATATATCTTTTACATATTAAGAATACAATAATGGACCAGTAGAGTCCTTTATTAGCTGTGGCTATTGTGGCCATTTGCGGAGTGAACCAATAGATGGAAATTCTCACTATCCTTCTCTCAGTAAATCTGCCTTCAAAATATACATTGTATGAAAAGTTAAGTCAATGTTAGCCTTTGTACTATTCTCCACATGGTCTCCTCACTCCAACTAAACACACACTGTCAGGCCTTGCTTTCACCCCACAGTCACCTTACTAACAAATGTCATGGAAAAACAGAATTAAAGTCAAAATCATGGTAGGCATTTTTCCTGATGCTTCAGACATCAGTGTCCCATGTTAGAATGCCCAGGATTAATTTCCTGCTCCAGTCCCTGAGTTTATCTTCCTGCTAACGCAGGCACCAGTGAGGACTCAAGCTTTGCCACTCGTACTAAGGGCCTGCATGAAACTCCGTATTCATGGCTCAGGTCTGTGTCTAGCTTTGGCATTGCAGGCACACGCGGAGTGAACCAACCAGTGATAGCTCTGTGCGTCTCCGTTTCCCTGTAGGTAGGTATATGCTGTGAGTGTGTCAGCCTTTCAACCAAATAGTTTTTTCCTTTTTTTTAAACAGGATTAGGTTAGGGCAACCACATTTAAATCCATGCTTAATGTTTGTTTTTATAACGTACATTTTCCATGAATTTTTTAATTTAAATATTGTGGGTTTTTTTTTTTTTTTTTTTTGACAGGCAGGCTTACAAGAGAAAGAAAGAGAAATAGGGAAGTTTTCTGTCTACTAATTCACTCCCAAATGACCTCAGTGGCCAAGTTGAGCAGGCCCAAATCAAGAGCCTGGACTCCATTTAGGTCTGCATAGGTGTGTGGACAACCAGACACGTGGACCATCCGGTGCATCCTTCACAGCAGCGTTAGCAAGGAGCTCGTCTAGCTATGGGACAGCCTGAAGGGCTAGCATGGCCTGAGTCCACCCAGGGCAGAGTGTTGGCACACGTGGAGATGGATGTCTGAGCACAGCACCTGATTACCGGTGAGAAGCTTGTGAGGGGTCTCCTCTAGTACACCTTGTAACAGAAGTCTGATTTTAGGAATGGTACAGTTCTCGACCAACATCGTGGCACAGTGGATTAATGTGGGTCTGTGATGCAGGTATCAAATACTGGGTTCCAGACTGCACTGCTTCCCATCCAGCTTCCTGCTAATACACCTGGGAAAGTAGCAGAAGATAGTCCAAATGCTTGTATCCATGCCCTCTGTATGGGTAGACTAGATAGAGTTTCTAACTCCTGAAATCCAGCCCTGGCCATTGCTACCAGTTGGGGAGGATTTCTATGTTTGAAATTATGTACAGATTTTCAACTTATCTTTCAGTTATTTTTCAAGAACATTTTCCATATGTTCCCTTGTACAACAAATGACTACTAAATAGAATCACTTTAATGCACAATACAATACTAAGACATATTTCACTCACAGTTGAAATATAAAAAAGTAGAACTGGTGCAGTAGCCTAGTGGCTTAGTCCTTGCCTTACATGTGCGTAAAATCCCATATGGCTGCCGGTTCTTTAAATTTATATATATATATTACATTAAATTAAATTACATTGCATTATGTGACACAGTTTCATAGGTTCTGGGAATCTCCCAACCCCTCCTCATACCCTCCCCCCATAGTGGATTCCTGCACCTGGTTGCTGTATTACATTTCAAATTCAGTCAAGATTCTTTCATTGCAAACATATACCAAGCATAGAGTCCAGCATCTTATTGTCCAGGTAAATTCAACGGTTTTCTTGGGAAGACCATCTCTGGTCTGAACGCAGAGCTGGCAGAATATCATCCTGATCAGTTTAAAGCCCCAACATAAATAACATCAGCAACAATTTACAACATTATGGAATTAATTGACATGGTATTGAGTAACAAATAAGTTAAAAAATGCAAGTTCTTAACCACATCCTGTGACTACTTCATTGACATTTCAATTTTAGTTTATACACAGAACCAGCTGCTATACACCTTAAAATGGCTATAGGGTATTATTCAGCTGTCTCATGTCTATTTTCATTTTAGTATTTAGCAGTTTATAGTGTTGAAGCATAATTTTGCTGAACTTGGCAGATTTTAGCATAGTCTAAACTGGGTTATAACGCTAACAAGGCATATGTCAACAATTGAGGTGCAGAACAGTTGTAGGAGGGGTGTGCAGAGAAATCTTCAATACCTTAGTGAGTAGTAATTAATCTTTGTGTCCTACCTAGTAAGGTATGTGTGAGTCCATGCTGACCATTTCCTGTTTGGTTCTAAACTTTCCTTGTTGTTCTCTTCCTATCTATTTGTGTGTGTGTGTGTGTGTGTGTGTGTGTGTGTGTGTGTGTGTGTGTGTTTGGCGGGGGAGGATTCTGGAGCGACCCTGATGGTCATTGCCAGAGAGGGTGGGGATCCAAAGTTGAAACTAAGTAAGGACCAGAGAAAGCTCCTCTCCCTAATCCCAAAGGAAGTTTACTGTTTTGTTTCTGTGGACTGCTCAGGGTTCCTGGCTATTTTTCTGATGACCTTTGATCCTGCGAGAAAGGATTTGGGCTTCTTCCTTTCCATGTGCTAGATCCAAAAGGGGGAGGATGACCTCAGAGTTCTTGGCCTCTGAAGGCACTCCAGTTCCCCGTGGTCTGTTTGGCAGTTGGGATGTATTCCTTGGTGCCCGTACTGATAGTCCTTCGTGAGGATGCGGGAGTCTCCAGGGTTGGGATACAAGCCTCCTCCTGTCTGCCTGGTCCACTCTGGGGTCTCCCCCTATAGCTGCCAGTTCTAATCCTGGATGCTTTGATTCACATCCTGTTCCCTGCTATAGCCTGAGAAAGCAGTCCAGGACTTCCCAAAACCTTGGTACCCTGCACTCACATGGGAGACCCGGAAGAAACTCCTGGCTCCTGGCTTCAGATCAGCTCAGCTCTGGCCTTTGTGGTCACTTGGGGAGTACACCTGTGGATGGAAAATCTTTCTCCTGTATCTCCTTTTCTCTGTAGATCTGCCTTTCCAATAAAAATGAATTTAAAAAAGAAATGTAGAAAGGTTATCTTTGCAGGGGCAGAGGATAGGACAATTGTTATAACAGAATGGATAGACAGAAGCAAGGAAGAATGGGAAGAGGTTTCTAAGAGGCAAAAACTTACCAACAGGTAAGAGAAACACAACTTTTAAAATTTCTAATGACAACATTAGTGGTTATTCCAACTCCTCTGTATATTTACTGATAGATAAATTAAGCTCTTTAAAGTCTTCACTTCTTCATTTTCAAATGTACTTCCAACGGTTTGTGAAAGATGAAAATAAAGGGTAAATTTGTTAGTTGACACACATTTTAATTACAGATTTAATTGTATTTTCATTGGAAAGGTAGAGATACAGAGAGGAGAGACAGAGAGGAGGATCTGCCTGTTGATTCACTCCCCAAGCAGCCGCAATGGCCAGAGCTGAGCAGATCTGAAAGCAGGAGCCAGGAACTTCCTCCAGGTCTCCCATGTGAATGCAGGGTCCCAAATCTTTGGGCCATCTTCAACTGCTTTCCCAGGCCAGAATTAGTAAGCTGGATGGGAAGTGGGGTTGCTGGGATGAGAACTGGATCCCATATGGGATCCCGGCGTGTGCAAGATGAGGACTTTAGTCACTAGGTTATTGCACCAGGTATGGTGCCACATTTGAAAGCTATGCACCCAGAGATCACAGTTCATGGGAATATGTACGTTATGAAAAACTGTGTTTTGATTCCAAGTTGCATGAAAGGGACACCGCCTTTAATTGTATTTTCCACAAACGTTTTGAAAAGAAAGCTCATATGCACTTAAGTGGCTAAATAAAAGATCTTAGAATTATCTCTTCATAAAGGAATGATCCAATTTATGAAGTGATGAAATTGCTAATTAATCTTGCATATTCCATAATGTATAATATATTCAAAACAAATGATTTTTCCCGAAGTGTATATAATTATCTGTGAAAAGTTTAGAAGAAAATATTGTTCTGACCATCACGGCAACATCAATAACCCAAAGTCTTTCCTAGTGTTGCCTACAGACTGACCACAAAATATCACTCATCCTTAAATATAAGCAGTAACCCAGAGCGTCTCCAACCCCACATTCACTCGTTCTGGTTTGTTCTGCAGAGGGTTTTCCAAGAAAACTTGGCTTGCCACCTGAAAACAGAGGAAGCCAGACCAATACAAAGCAATCCTCCAAAAATTAGTCATGAGTCAGAATTCTGAGTGCACAACATATAAAGAATGGATACCGTGCCCACACCTGACTCTCCACCCTGGAACACTTTCTCACACTATGAAGCTATTAAACAGCTCATAAGAGACTTCTCAGGGAGGCAGCTTTTTAAAGGGACTTAACCTCTGTGTTCTCTTCTTTGTTTCTCACTGTGAATAAAGTTTCCCTCTGACCAACTCCTGCTCAGAAATGATTATTTGACAACATTGCAAGTGAGAAAGCCCCTGTATCCACTCACAGCTGAGGCTCTAAGAAAAGATCATGAGACAGTGGTCACAGCCCATGTCATTCAATCCCAGCAGTGAGGGATCAGGGGAAGAAACACACCAGCCTCCCTCATCCTCCACCATGGCATCTTCTCTACTTTTGTTCCCACAGTATACGGGTATCACATTCTCTGTATGCTGCTGTCTATTGATCACACCATCCTATGTTCTGATCACTAAAGTTATACAAGGGATTTGGATTGAATCGTCCAAAGATGTCAATTTTCTGTGACACCAGTAGGCAGGAAAGAAGGGCTCAGATTGGACTGTACCTCATGGACCTCTTAGTCCACTCAGTATGTACCTAGTTCCCACTCAAGCTTTCTCCACTCTGAACTACCCTGCTCCCATAAGAGCTAGGCTCACCATAGTTAGTAGGCAATGGCTATTTTAGGTTTCTTAGTTGTTCTTCCTTTATTTTGGCAACAAAACACCTTTTGCAGAGCCATTGTGCCATGAGCAATGGGATGAACCTACACACACATATATACAAACAGATTTTTTCAGGCTCTTCTCTTCACATGATAAATTCAAAGTGGGGGAACAAAGATCTGCAATAATTTATTTCAAAGTGAAGAAAAAGTGCACACTCAAGAAATAAGCACCTATTGGAGAGAGGGGCACACAAAACCACCATAATGAAATGAATGCCCTTAATAAGGTTCAGAGTATCACAATAATCTGGAGGCATACAGGTAGTATCTGGACTGTACCTCACTGACTAAAAGAGCTGGAGCTTGGATTTGGATACATTTTAGTAATCTTGGAACTGCCATGGTATCAGCTATGATGGGAGCATGAGTGCTGTAGTTCTTTGATGCTGATGACCTGATAAGGACCTAAAGATCACTGTAAAGACACATCCTGCAGTTGTGTTGTTTCTTTTACCAATACACAGAGGTTCTAGAGTTGCAATGTGGTGGAAGCTCTGATTTCACTACACTGAATAGTATTGAATTGTTGGAAAGCATTGGCAGTTCAGGTATAGTGGGCTTGGCCAAACCACAGAAAGGGGTGTGTATGGTACAGACCTAGCTTCTGTGAGGGTCTGGTGAGGTTGTCATGTGAGGAACCATGGTTGCTGGAGCTGTTACTGGTGGGTCAACATATGGATCCCTGGAGCCATCAAATGGAGCTCCCTTCTGCCAGCCACCATTGCCAATTTACCCTCATGCATTTTGACACTATTCCTACTTCACTCCACGTGTAATTGGTTGAAGCATTGCCACAATATTTGTTGAGTCTAATTTGAATGCTAGCTATCAACAACTGCCGGAGTCCAGCTCCAGCTGAGTTCAGAGTTCGAGAAGGGTGCGTGAAATAGGCATAGAAAGAAAAAGAGAGACGAACCACTACAATTCCAAGATCATTGTGGACAATGGGAGAAAGCTGTCCACTTTATTTATACAGAAGCAGTACAAAGTTTTTCTTTTAGGGGCATTTTGACATAGCCTCAGTGGGGCACAATTTACAATTTCTTGAGAGATGATTGAGGAAGGATTCCACATTTCTTGCTTATCTTGGGTTGCCAGTCTTCATCTGCTCTCCTCAGGTCTGGGCTCTTGGCACCGCCTGTGACAACCAGACCACTACCTTGAATTATATATGGGTTAGTAAGTCTGGGGTCTTGGTCTATGGGGATTAGGGGCCATTGGCACTAAAGGTCGTTAGGATGCAAGCTCACACAGTTTGTTAACTAAACAAGTAAAGCAAGAGTTATAACAGCGGAAAGAGTTATAATTAGCAATGAGCCATGTTTACTCCATTTAAATTTCAACTCTACAATGGACAAGTGAGTGTTTCCAAAGATAATTTTACAAATTGTTTCACCTTAAGACAGGGCATTATCTATTCTGATGTTGCACCCAAGAATTTCTCAGTAGACAACACATCTTGTTCAATAACACACTCTTACTACAATTATTATTCTACAACTTATCCATCACTTAATAGGAGAAATACATCAAAAGAGAAAAAATATAAAGATCTAGGACAAAAAGTTTCAAGCACCAAATCCCTCTACAACTGCAGGTTCTACAACCTCATAAATGATCAAACAATAATCAAAAGTATATCTTTATGATGTTAGTAAAATCACCCTATATTTCCTCTAGTTAAAAAATTATGAAAGCAGCTAAAGCAACTACATTTTCTATGTTCTAAAGAGTTGCAAGGACAGGCTAACCTTTAAGGTCACTGTAACTATATTTTTTGCCTTAGCAGGATAGCCTTTAGGGTCACAGTAGCTATGTTCTTTGTCCTAGCAGGATGGCCTTTAGGGTCACAGTAACTATTACAGGATAACTTAGCGGGTCCCAGTAACAGGACAGCTTTTAGGGTCCCAGTAGCTATATTTTTTGTCATGGCAGTTTTAACCCATACTCAATCACTTCCGTTAGTTTGTAAAATTCTTATCAAGCCATTTCCCAGAAAGGATGCTAAATGTCTGGGCCAGATTTTATGGCAATGGGTAGGCACACAATAAGGTGTCTGGAAACAGCATGGGCTTAATTGTACTCCTGTGCACAGTTTAAGGCTCACTCACCAGGACATTATCAGTAGCATTAACTCTTAAGCCCATGTTGATTGTAAGAATCCAGCAGGGGGGAGGGGCGTGAGGAGGGGTGGGGGGATTCCCAGAGCCTATGAAACTGTCACATAATGCAAAATAATTAATAAAAAAAAAAAGCCATCTCACAGGGGCAGACAATGCCTCAATAGATTACAAAATTCTTAGTGGGGTGGTTGAGTGTCCATGCGAAAGGGGGTGAGACTGTGTCAAGGTGGTCAGAGAGAAATTCGCCGGGCCCTACCAAACAGCTGGATGCTCCCCAGGCCCTGCCAAGCAGGGAGCTGTTCTCTTCACACCTTCATGTTATTCACACATGCTGCAAGGACCCCAGCAGTGGTGATGGAGGGACTAGGCAATAAATAAGCAGGAGATGCAAGCTGGATGATATAAAGGCACACTGGGGCCTGGGGGAGGGGTAGATGCTGCTGTAGTTGAGGGTGTTGCTTAAAAAACTTGAGCTTATTCTTAACTTCTTAGAGATCTCAGGTTTTTGAAGTGCAAGGAAAGGATCCACAATCCAGACAGAAGAGCCACTGCAAGATCCAAGCCTGAATGAGCCTGCCCATGGATCGGGGGCCAGTTTAGAAACAGGAGTGACTGCAACCTGGAGATCACGAGAGATCGGGGTACGCACAAGAGACAGAAGAGCAGTGATCAGGGTCGTGTCGTTTTGCTGCTTGGCACTGTGAGCAGAAGTTTGTGTGTGTGATGGGAGTCTATGGATGGTGCAGAGAAAATTAATGGTAACTTGCAGAGGAGCCTGGGGTTTGTTGAAATGGAAGTAGACCATGCACAGGAACCACAAGGAAACTGGTGTCTGAGAATCACCATTAGCTACATGCACATGAAAAGAGATCGTCAAAGGTGTGGAGCAGAAGGCACACCGCACAGAGCCTGTAGCACTTAGAGCGACTCCTGAAGTGGGGAAGCCTCCACTACCACTATTACATGTCTGGCAGTGACAAGCACGAAACTCACAAAGGACAGGACCCTTGTAGGGTCATTCTCCATGAAGTGAGATACAGACAGACAAAGATGATCAAATGAATGACAAGTATGGAGAAACAGTGATCACATGAATGACTGTGCATGCATGGCCATCCCCTCAGGGAGCTCTCCAAGGTGCAGGTACGATGCACAGGCCAGAGAAGCAGATGTCTCTTCTTTTTGTGTGAACAGACTTCCTAGATTTCAGTTTCTGATTTTTATGTCCCAACCCTCTTCATTATTATTACTTTTTGGTTGTCAAGTATTTAATGTAATTTTTATTGAAACAACATGCTAGACAACATATGAGTTTTCCCATTTGCCTCCAGGTTTCAATGGTTGGCAATTGCAACACTGCCATCTGAGTGATTTTTCTTTCACTACTTGGTTTTGGGCAACACTGCCAGATGGTCTGTTGAATTTTCCTGGAACTCCTGAGGATATCTGAAATCCAAGCAATCCTGCACTAAGGTCCTCAACAAAGCGTCCTAAAGCAGGATTCAGACACTACCCAGGTGGACCACATAAAGGTGAATCCTGAGCAGAATGGACCATGCAAACTTATTCATGAATCCCTTATTTTAGGTTTACAATGCCAGGGTGCCTAGGATCTCCGGGAGTCCTGGTCTCACTTATACCTTTTAATAGGCCCCTCCTCTCCTCCCCTCCCCTCCCCTCCCCTCCCCTTCCCTTCCCTTAGAGTCTTCTTCCCTTGGTTGCTGTCAAAGTATTGTCCTTTTTGACACCCCGCGGTGATGTCTGCCTGCGGTGGGTACCAGCTAGGGCCAGGTGCACATCACCAAGTGCTCTGAGATGGCTCTGGGAGGGGTGAGGGACTTGGTGACTTCAGTACTCTCCTCTGCCTTTTGTATTTATCCCTGCTTTTTTTAGAGGTTTGTCATTCCTGGTTTTACACTGGGAATATATGCATCTATGAACAGAGGACACTTTTCCAGGGAGCACGGGTAGCTGAGAAGAAAATAGCTGTCCAGGTTATAAGTTTGCACTAATCTTCTTCTGTAAGATTCTTCTTCATAGGAACCAACTGCCTGATGTCCCATTCCTATTTTTTTAAATTTTTAAATTAACTTATGAATATGAACAATGAATTTCAAGCAGCTCATAGATGTAATTCTAAGAGTGTAATACTTTTTCTCACTTCCTACTTTACGTCCTAAACCCTCCCTCCTTCACTCTTCTTCTTTTTTTTTAATCTTAAAAGAGATTTGTTTTATTGGAAAGTTAGATATACAGAGAGAGGGAGAGACAGAGAGGAAGCGATTCTGTCTGTTGATTCACTGCCCAAGTGGTCAGAGCTGAGCCAGTCCGAAGCCAGGAGCCCTTTGCGTGTCTCCCACACAGGGTGCAGGGTCTCAAGGTTTTAGGCTATCTGGACTTCTATCCTGGGTGACAAGCAGAGAGCTAGATGAAAATGGGGCTGCTGGGATTAGATCTGGTGTCCATATGGAATTCCGGTGTGTGCAAGGTAAAGACTTTAGCTGCTAGGCTACTGTGCCAGACCCTCTTTTTAAATTTTTGTAACATATTGCTAAATGACTTCATTATGCTTAATCTTGCACTGAAATCTCAGTATATCAATTTCAGTCACAAATATAGAGTTTTATTTTGTACTTTATATGTCATTTAGGGAAATTCATATAAAATATCTGATATTGATCTTGTTGAATCTGCCTTTTTTTTTTCACTAACCATTACAAACCCAGAGACATCCATTTTGCTGTAAAGGAAAGGATTTCAATTTTTTTTCCTTTGTGGCACAGTGGTATTTCATCACGTTTGCAAACCAAATAATTAGCCAATGATTTCAGGGAAAACTAGACTGATTTCCACTGTGTTGAGCACTCAAAAACATGAAGATAAAGGAAACTTTAATATGCTGAGTTGATTTCCTCTGGGCATATTATCAGGAATCAACAGCATTCATGAACACAAAAAATGCAGCCGCATAGAAAGAACTTGTAAAGTATTTATTCTTGTGTATTGATTTGACACCCTTCCACTTGGCTGAAGTCTCTCATGAATTCCAACAGTCTCAAAATGAAATTATTTGTTTCTCCAACATATACAACCTTGTCATCTGCACCCGGGTATGATTGACTCCCTGTTTTCTGATTTGTATCCTTATGATTTTTAACTTTTTCAAAAATTTTTTCATGAGTACCCTAGACTCAAGGATTTCCCCTTGTACCCTCCCCATTTACTCTCCCTCCACACTGCTTTCCCATGTATTATTACAATAGTATAATCCTGCAGTAGCAATCACAAGTTCATCCTTCTTCTATTTAAGTGTATCGTGACATTGGTAGAGATCATGGAAGAAAGTCCATCTCCTATTACCATGATGTATCGAGCAGTTTCAGTGGGAGTCCAGCTTTTATTTGAAGGGTCCTTGCATAATGCAATGTGTCTTCCCTTCTCGATAGGATAGTCTCCCTTATACAGTTTCTATAGATAGATAAGTGTACATACACATTCACCTATATATCTGTTGATCTTGTATTTTGCATGAAGATTACCTAATATGAGAGAGAACATACGATATCTGTCCTTTTTGATGGGTTTATTTCACAAAGTATAATGTTCCCTAACGGAACCACTTTGTTGCAATGGTATTATTTCATTGTTTTTAGTGGATAGATATAGTATTACATAGAATAGCGGTATCACAGCTCCTTTATCATTCCTCTATTGACAGGCATCTGGTTTGTTTATGATTTATTTTTCTTACTGAATGGCTCAAGCTTAATTTTCCAGAATTATATTGAGTAGTGATGGTGCAAGTGAACATATCCTTGCTTGGTTCTAGATCTTAGTGGAAGTGCCTCAAGCCTTTCCCCATTTAATACTGTTCACTGTTCTATGATGTGCATGAAAGGAGAAATAGACTGGTAGCACCTCCTCTGCTGAGCTTCATTAAAACTTGGCACAATGGGGCCCGGCGGCGTGGCCTAGCGGCTAAAGTCCTCACCTTGAAAGCCCTGGGATCCCATATGGGCGCCAGTTCTAATCCCGGCAGCTCCACTTCCCATCCAGCTCCCTGCTTGTGGCCTGGGAAAGCAGTCGAGGATGGTCCAATGCATTGGGACACTGCACCCGCGTGGGAGACCCGGAAGAGGTTCCAGGTTCCCGGCTTTGGATCAGCGTGCACCGGCCCGTTGCGGTTCACTTGGGGAGTGAATCATCGGATGGAAGATCTTCCTCTCTGTCTCTCCTCCTCTCTGTATATCCGGCTTTCCAATAATAATAAAATCCTAAAAAAAAAAACTTGGCACAATGGGAAATACTTTTTCCTTCAACCTGCATCATGACAAAGAAATCCATTGGGAGTCTGGACGTGGTCTCTCCCATTGTATCGTTACCTACCCCAGATACAGGAAGAAGAGAAAATGTGTGAACAATGGTCTCATCCACTTTTCCTTGATTCTCGATCCACCCCACCCTGATCAACTATGTGAGTATCATCAAAAATAAAATAAAACAAACAAATAAAATGCATATATAGAGATTTAAAAATGTATAGTTTGGGGTTTGGAGCAGTAGCCTAGAGGCTAAAGTACTTGTATTGCACGCGCCAGGATCCCATATGAATATCAATTCTTTTTTTTTTTTAAAGATTTATTCATTTTATTACAGCCAGATATACACAGAGGAGGAGAGACAGAGAGGAAGATCTTCCATCCGATGATTCACTCCCCAAGTGAGCCGCAACGGGCCGGTGTGCGCCGATCCGAAGCCGGGAACAGGAACCTCTTCTGGGTCTCCCACGCGGGTGCAGTGTCCCAATGCACTGGGCCGTCCTCAACTGCTTTCCCAGGCCACAAGCAGGGAGCTGGATGGGAAGTGGAGCTGCCGGGATTAGAACCGGCGCCCATATGGGATCCCGGGGCTTTCAGGGCAAGGACTTTAGCCGCTAGGCCATGCCGCCGGGCCCTGAATATCAATTCTAATCCTGGCAGCTTCCATCCAGCTTCCTGCTTGTGGCCTGGGAAAACAGTGGGAGACGTCCCAAAGCCTTGGGATCCTGCACCCGCATGGGAGATCCAGAAGAGGCTCCTGGCATCTGGCTTCGGATAGGTGCAGCTCTAGCTGTTGTGGCCACTTGGAGAGTGAACCATCAGACGGAATATCTTCCTCTCTGTCTCTTCTCCTCTAAGTATATCTGACTTTCCAATTAAAATAAATACATCTTTTTAAAAATGTATTTTATTCTTGTCCCTATTTTTCACTTTACAGAATTCGGTATTTTTATTTTTTTCTTAGCTTGCCTTTAATAGTTTCTGTTATTAATTTTGTGTGTGTGTTGCTTTGGGTTGCCCCCTTTAATTCTGTTTTTCAGCTTCTAATTTTGCTCTTCGAATTCATATATTATACAGTTCAATTCATTACTATCTGTTTGAGAACTTTTGTTAGAAAATATGATAAAGACCAACTTTATTTTAACTGTTCAAAGGAACTTACTGTCATAAACAACCACTCTATGCCAGTCCTGCTGTACTGAAAACATGACACCCACCCCCATACTTCATGGCTAAACTTTGTGCTCACACCAACTTCTATCAGGGTTGGAAACCTTTTCTGGTTTCCCAATACATTCCCTAGACCAATCCAGAAGCATCTCTGTACACAGGTCCCTGAAGAATCTGATAGTCTCCTCGACTGGCTGCTTGAGGTCACAAACCAGCTAATCAATGAATCGCACTGCCCACAGAGACAGCACACCTTCAGGAGCTCTCCATGCTGCCTGCTCTTCAGGAATCACAAATGCCCCATCAGAAATCAAACCAGCAGCTCTTGGTGATATTGTATATTTTTTTTGAGATAGCCAGCTGCTATTCAGCTTGTGAATGTTTTCATGTCTAGCAGTTCCCATTTGCTTTTTATTCAGAACAGGGTTCTCCTCTTGATTACACAGGTCTCCTTCATATTCTGAAATGTTGATAATCCTTGGTTTAAATTCCTCATCAAACTACCATATTCCTCCTATCTTTTCTGTTGTAGGTAGGTCTCTTTGCCCTTCTTTCTCAAAGCCTTCAGTTCAAGGATAATTATTTTGCCTGACCATCATGTTCTCTTGCAATTCTTGACTAAGACTTGATAGAATTGAGTCCTAAAGAACAGGATAAATGTCTTCTCTAAGAACTATCGTAGAAGTTTAGTTATTTCATTGTGTGTGTGTGTGTGTGTGTGTGTGTGTGTGTGTGTGTAGCAAACAGCATCCAGGTCTTCTTGGTTCTAACACAGTACTTCTGTCTGAAGAAACACACTCATTTTCAGTTGCCTGGACAAGATAAGGCATGGACATATAGCTAATCCACCTGCCTCTGTTAGTTTTTGCTCCAGTGCCAGGTTTATCTTCCTGCTTCTCTGTGATGCTGCTACTGTCTTAAAACAAACACGGTCAGTGTAAGTCTTCATGCAGAAACAAAACAAAGACTTATACAACTCACTATTTTGATGATCACCAGAGACCAGTGCCCCAGTATCCCACAAGAGACTCCAGTCAGCTTTGGCTTAGGGCCCTGTGCCAGAGGGTAAAGGGTGTGCCTGGGACTTCTACATGTGTCCTGCACAGCCGAGTTTAGGGATGCCAGTTTCTTCTTTTGTCTTTCTCCGAGTTACTATTGTTTCTCATATCGAGATCCTACTGTCTTCAGTATCAGCAGGATTCCCATCTGCTCTTTTCCATTAGCATCCTCTCGGGCGTCTGGGTGTATTTTCTTCAGTGTCTCTTGGCTTGGTGTGAAGGACAGTGCAGGGAATACCGCATCCTCAGTCATGTAGATCAGAGCTGAATACTTTCTTTATCCTTCCTGACAAATATGGTTGTTTAATTTATAGCTTTTCTTTGCTCTGACATGATGGATGATGAGTTTGATTCATTGTTACTCCATAAGGGGCAATACTCATTTTTAGTGAACAGCCAAAATACAATGGTGTGAAATTTCAGGCACGAAAACAAGGTAGACCTATGATTACGGATACACATGACTTTCAAATCTCATGGTACAGAATAATACCTGCAGTATTTGCTGGTAAGATTATCTTTCCATAATATACAATAAGATTAAATGCAAACTATTGTGCTTGTTCTCAATATTGGGCATTTTACAAATAAGTAAATGAAGTAAGCTAACTTTAGTTTTAGCATATCAAAATGTGTGGTTTTAAGTTTTACGTTAGAGGTCAAATGCAAATGTATTAGTTCATTAGACAGGGTGAAGGGTTGTAGACATATACGGACGGGGGTCATTTAGTCAGCTCTTTGGAGTTTTCTTTGTTCTCATACATGTACAAGTGTACCTCACTGCCAAACAGTGGAGAGACACCGCTAATTTGATGAAAAATGCTTGGAAATATATTACAGTGAATGAATTTTGAAATCCTCATAGAAAATGACTTTGCATGGATTTCACAATTTTTCTGCAAGACATAAGTATATTTTAAATTAATTTTCCAGCATTTTATTTTTGAGCATTCCTATATGTGTACAGTTTAGGGCATTGTACGGTATGGTATAAAATAACCTATAGTAGGTACATATTTTCTACGTTTCATCCTGCTTCTGCTCTTTAGCTTCCCTTGACTTTCTCTTCCAGCATTTCCTCAGCTGCGTCAGTTGGCTCATTTGCTTAATTTCTAGCATGCCTTGTGCTCTTTAGAACCGTGCATTTACTCAGCAGAATTTTAAGTTATATTCGGTCCTCATCGACCCACATCTTAGTCGTGCTGCAAGTCTCCTTTCTTCACTGGTGTAGAATCTTCCCAGCAGCACTTTAAGTCACTCTAATGTTGTCTGTACTTCTCAGTTACCATCTGTCTGCGTGTGTGTTCCCAAGCTCAGTCACTGACGTCACACTTGTTCTTGAAAATGGGGATCAGATGGTTGGGAGTATGATGACAGTTACAAAGTTTTCACAAAATAATGGGACAGATTTGGGGCAGCCTGAGGCCACCTATGGTGCTGGTATCCCACACCAGTGTCTTACAGACTTGACTAGCTTACTTCTCATCCAGCTCTCAGCTTGGGAAAGTAGAAGAAGGTGGCTCAAGTAGTTGGATGCCTGCCACACATGAAAAAGACCCACATGAAGTTCTTGGCTCCTGGCATTTGTCTCTTCCAGCTCTGGCCATTGTGTCCATTTGAGGAATGAGCCAACATTTGGATGACCCTTCTCTCTTTCCCTGTGTGTGTGTGTCCCTGTCACTGTAACTCTTTCATGCTAAAACACACACACATACACATGCATCTTCAAAAAAGAATGAGGCAGACAAAGAAAGCTTGACACAGAATCTTTTATTAGGTCAACTCAGAAGCAACACCATTAAGCACTCGAATGGAGAGGGAGACTGAGAGAGAAGGCTTGAGATAAAATGGGGATTGAGAGAAACAGAAAATATAGGAGACTATTGAAGATGAAAAATAAATATATATGATTGCGATTTGTTTAGAAATTGTGACTTAGGATCACATACCTTTGCTGCATAACATTTGTCACCTAGGCATGTAGTTGTTAGGTCGGGTCTTGGCTGCTTTCTTAGAGAGGAAGTCACTACGTCTTTTCATTCAGAACTGTGCACCATCACCCAGGAGAGTTTCTGGATGGCATTAGGGCTGTTGGAGAACATCCATGTGAGAGTTTAGCTTTACTGTGGGAAGAACGTAGCATGTGCGAGGTCTCATTCTGTGGGCATTTAACACATACTGCTTCACTCTTATAGGGAAGAATGTAACTCTCTGTAGAAAAGCAAGTGCAAAAAGCCACATTTAGACCCAATCCGAATGTCATGCCGTGACATGAGAGTTGGAACACACTTTGACTAAATGCTGTCTGCACTGCTCTTGTACATAACAGTCGCCTCTTCATTTAATGAACAGGAACACATCTCTGTTTAAAAGTCTGCTTTCCCACTTTCTATTGAGTCAGTTTCAGAAAACAATGAGTCTGCAGCTGGGTGCAAACACTTGTTGTACAGCAGATCACAGGGAGGATTCTAAGTAATGACATTGAACTGGCTCTTTCCTGAACAAACACTTGACCAAGCACTTAGGATGTTATAAGAATGTGTGTATCTCATATCATGGTATGTGGGTTTGAGCCCCAGCTCCACTCCAATTATTATCCATTGTTACCACATTAGCTTCCTGCTAATGTGCACTCTGGGAGACAGCAAGTGCTTTGGTCCTTGCTGCTTACGTGGAGGCCTGATTCGAGTCCTTTGCCCCTGATTTTGGCCCGACCCAATTCCAGCAATTGTGGGCATTTGGGGAATGAATCAAGAGATATTTTTCTATCTATCTCTCAGATAAATAAAATGCATTTTAGAGGCTTCTGCTTCCTATCAGTTACAGAACTCACGGGGATTGAAAGGGTGGCCATAAAGTGGGTATTATTCCCATTGTTGTCAAGACTGTCTTTAGGATATGAGGAACAAAAAGTGTTGTTGCTCCATGGAGATGGAATATGAGATAAAATTACTGGGAGCTCAGAAACAGAGCATAAGATCTTCTAGATTATGATGGAAAGAAATAGAACTATGTGACTTAGACTGTGTAAAAGATAGTCTCAAAAACTGGCCCGTGGGAAGTGAAACTATAACATGCGCAGTCCTGCAGCGAGGTATCATGCAGGGGGCAGAATTAAGCAAGTGCTAGGCGCTACACAACAACAAACTATAAGGCATGGTGCGAAGTCAACTAAATCTGACTTCATTCTCAAATTCTTATTTCACTTTTCAAATATGATTTTATACAACTCTATTTTGCTTCAATTGCTCTTCTGCTTTTTAAAAATGTGAAAACATTTAAAAATATTATCAGAAATCACCCAAAATAACAGAAGAGGACAGATGGAAATTTGAACTTCACTAAATAACAATGTACTCTAAATTTCTGAATTAAAAGAGGAGTAAGTTAAAGATGTTCTAACCAAAAAATTAATATTTGAACTGGTAGATATGTTAACTAGCTTAGTTGAATTATTCTGTGTCTTATATGTATATCAGTATTTCATGTTATTCCTTACAAATGTATATAAATATAATTAGTCAATTTAGAATGTAAAACTGTAAAAAACAAAAGTCAAGCTTTATGAGCTTAAACAAAGATCACATTTCCCACTAAAGAACAGGCGATAGCATAATAGCTAATGTCCTTGCCTTGAACGTGCCAGGATCCCATATGAGCGCCAGTTCTAATCTTGGTAGCCCTGCTTCCCATCCAGCTCCCTGCTTGTGGCCTGGGAAAGCAGCGGAGGGAGGCCCCAAGCCTTGGGACCCTGCACCCATATGGGAGATCCAAAAGAAACTCTGGGCTCCTGCTTCTGATTGGCTCAGCTCCAGTAGTTGCAGTTGGTGACGGTTCTAATACTGGTAGCCACGCTTCCCATCCAGCTCCCTGCTGTGGCCTGGGAAAGCAGTCAAGGAAGGCCCAAAGCCTTGGGACCCTGCACCCATGTGGAAGACCCAGAAGAGTCTCCTGGCTCCTGGCTTCGGATCGGCTCAGCTCTAGCCATTGCGGCTACTTGGGGAGTGAATCATCAGATGGAAGGTTTTTCTCTCTGTCTCTCCTCCTCTCTCTGTATATCTAACTTTCCTCAATACCCCATTCAGGAGACCTGGACCGAGTTCCAGGCTCTTGTGCTTGTCCTGGTGCAGCCCACAGGTTTCAGATCCATCAGAGTCATGGGATGAGATTAGTTAACCAAATGGTTTGGAAAAATAATATTAAAATGTGTTACCCGTAAAGCAAATAAAATCTGTGTGTGAGACGTGTGTAGAAGGTCATAGAAGAGATACTAATTCTTACTGAGGAGAGTGATCACGGTAAAGCTTTGGGAAGATCTTCCGGCTGGCTGAAGGCAGATCAGTGAAGAGGTCTTTCTTGTAATCAAGTGATAGAAGAAGGAGCGTTTCACGTCCGTGATGCCTCTGGGGCAGGGAAAGCACTGGCTCAGCAGTTTCCAGCATCACTACAGGAGAGGTGAACACCTGTGGCCTCCCAAAGACAGGATCTCCTGCCGTGTGCCTGCTGCTCTTCTGCTGACTCCATCATTTACGGGATTTGCTCCAGAAATCACCTCAGCAGTGTGGGCATCCGGTAATCCGCACTGCGTGAAGTCAGCTTCTTTTAAAAAAATTCTTTATTGATTGATTTCTTGTTGGAAAGTCAGGTATACAGAGAGGAGGAGAGACAGAGTGGAAGATTTTCTCTCTTCTGATTCATCCCCCAAGTGGCTATAATGATCGGTGCTGAGCTGATCCGAAGCCAGGAGCCAGCAGCTTCTTCTGGGTCTCCCATATGGGTGCAGGGTCCCAAGGCTTTGGGCCAACCTCGACTGCTTTCCCAGGCCACAAGCAGGGAGCTGGATGAGAAGCAGGGCTGCCGAGATTAGAACTGGTGCCCACATTGGATCCTGGCATGTGCGATGTGAGGACTTTAGCCACTAGGCTGCCATGCCAGTACCAAAAACAGCTTCTTCAATTGTATATCTTGTTCTTTGTCCTCTCAGTTCCCCCTTCTACACTGTGAAGCACCTTAGAGCAGGGCTGGGGCTGTCTGTGTGCCTTGACCTTGCAGGGTATGTGACACTCTACTTGTAGTGTACGGGAATTAGTGCTTACCTCAAGGGCACAACTTCAGGGTCTTCATCTTGGACTCTGGCTTTGTTTCTCTCTCCCCTCCCTTTTCCATTTGCCTTGATGTCTGTCACTCTGCCATTCAAACACATTGAAAAAATCTTTTACAAGAAAGAGTAATTCATTTAAAAAGAAACAGAAGAACCTGAAATGTGAGATTCAACATTAAGTAATAACATCTTAGAATGTCGTTTTGCTTGGGAATCAACTGAATATTTTTTTCAGATTTATTTACTTATTTATTTATTTACTGGAAAAGGGGATAACGCAGAGACAGAGAGACAGCAAAGATCGTCCATCTGCTGGCTCACTACCCCAAGTGATCACAATGGCCGAAACCAGGAGCCAAGAGCTTCCTCTGACTCTCCCCTGGAGACGCAGACTATCGCTTTAGGTCACCCTCTGCTGCTTTCCGAGGCCACACACAGAAAGCTGGATGTGAAGTGGAGCAGCTGGGACATGAACAGGTACCATACCAGATGCTGGCACAGGTAAGAATTTATCCAACTGAGCCATCACTCCGGACTCAAGGTAACACTGTTTCTTTCCTCTAAACACCTATGCACATAATACATTTCATGTAAGTTATGTTTGTAAATCTTCCTATACTTAAGCTGCGACTTTAGAAGCGTTTCAACATGGCAAGGATTGCGTGGCTTGGGGCTGTAGGTTGCTTATCAGGAGCTTCGCAGGCCAGCTGTGCCAACAGCAGTTATAGGATTTATTCATTGATCCTGTTTGGCAAGCCTCCAAGTTCTGGCAGGTTGCGCTGGCTTATTTTTAAGGCTGGAGCCAAAATCAGGATGAGGACATGTAATTTCAGGCGGTGGCTTTCTTTGAAATGAAAATAACCACGAACAGTTTAGCAATCAGCCAGGACGCCCTTGTTTTTTTTAAGGTTGGGAACTTTCTAATTGAAAAGTCAGGCAAACCTGTATTTATTCGGTTAGTAAATGACTGATACTTAATCGCTTTCATTTATCCCTTTAATTTATTCATGTATCTGATTAGTTACTTAATCTGAAATGCAGACCTATCTTACACTAGAGTGAGCTAGTGAATTAAAAAAAACTAGTGAAAAGGGCCCGGCAGCATGGCCTTGTGGCTAAAGTCCTTGCCTTGAAAGCACCGGGATCCCATATGGGCACCAGTTCTAAACCCGGCAGCTCCACTTCCCATCCAGCTCCCTGCTTGTGGCCTGGGAAATCAGTCAAGGATGGCCCAAAGCCTTGGGATCCTGCACCCGTGTGGGAGACCTGGAAGAGGTTCCAGGTTCCCAGCTTCGGATTGGCACAGCACCAACCATTGCGTTCACTTGGGGAGTGAATCATTGGAAGGAAGATCTTCCTCTCTGTCTCTCCTCCTCTCTGTGTATCTTTTCCAATAAAAATAAAATAAGTTTTTATATAAAAAGACTAGTGAATGAACAAAGTCTGTTTCCCTCTCTGCTCCTCTGCCTTTTAAAAAGATAGATACATATATGAAAAAAAGTCTTTCTTTAAAGAAGAAAGCCTGCTCTTCTCTTTAACCTGGTTCAAGAAGGCACCCACAACATACAGAAGCCATAGGAATCAGTCTCATGCTAACCACATTGACTTATATGTGTGTGTGTATGCCACACATGCATATAATCATGTAATATGCTTTATTTTTCATTATTACAGAGTAATTGTATTTTAGAAAGTCTTATAATTCTGCCCCTTTCATGTTATGCAGTCTAAACGTAGTAGGATGTGATTTCACTGTAGCTTTGGTTTGCGATTTCAGCATGATTAGCAACAATCCACACTACCTCATGTCTTTGTTAGAAGTGTTCACTCAGGTTATTAGGCACTTCTAAAATGTATTTGGTTAAGTTCACTGCTGAATTCTTTATGTATTTGGGGTGTTAGACCACCACTGAGTGAATCATTTACAAAAATTCTTTTCACCTGCAGGCTGACTCTTCACTCAGTTGGTCGATTTCGATTGCTGTGAAATAGCTTTTTGGTATTATGTGTTGTCCTATGTGTCAATTTTTGCTGTTGTTGCCTGTTTATTTTTGGGTCCCTTTCAGATAAAACCAGATCCGAAAATGTTTCTTCTGTAAGTTTCAACGTTTGGGTGCTTGTAGGTAACCCTTGGACTCCCTGATTTTTTTCACTTGTGAGAAGTAGGTGCCAAGTTCTGTGGTTTTCTAAACTGTTTTGCTAGCGCCATTCCTTGAAGAGACTTTTCCATCCATTGACTGTAAATGTGTAGATCTATTTTTAAGTTCCTTAAATCACTTCTGTTGATCTCTGCTTAAGTCACTATCGTGCTTCTTCGGTTATTATAGCTTTGCAACATGCCTTGAAGTCGGGTACTATAATGTCTCAAGCTTTGTTTTTTATTTTTTTTTCCTTGGTGTTACTTAGCTAGTTGGGATTGTTTGTTTTTCCATAGAAATTTAAGGAATGTTTCTCTATCTGTAAATCATTTTGGTAGGAATTGCACTGAACTTTTGGGTCAGTTTAGATTTTATTAGATTTTTTTCTTAGATGTTATTGTAAATTGAATTGCTTTCTTGATCTCTTTCTTGGAAATTTTGTTATTGGAATATAAAAAAAGCTACTTATGTATGGAGCTGATTTTGTATCCTATAGTTTTACTAAATTATTTATCAACTTTAATGGCCCTTCGTGGAGTTTAAGTTACTCTCTGTAAAATCAGATCATCTATAATAGGGACAATGTGACTTCTTCATTGTCTATTTATATGTTCTTTCCCCACCTCTTTCCTTATTGCTCTGGCTAAAGTTTTTGATCCTAGATGAAGCGATTTTAATATTTCCATATTTGGTACAGCATTGGCTGTGGGTTGTTACATTTTTATTCTTGGCTAAAAGCGTCTAAAATCTGATGCATTAAAAATAGCTCTGGAAACATAATATTGCTATAACAATGATCTGAATCTTACTTTTTATTAATTATTGAGATAAAATATCATAACGGAGTTAATTAAGAGGACAAATAAGTTAAATCAGGATTCCTGGACTATAATTCTTTTATTCCACAAATTAGTTGCACAACAATTAAAGGATCCCAACACAAAATAAAACTAATATATATGACAAAGCAAAATATTTGCCAAATATAGTTGAATTGTGGTTACAATTGAAACATTTCATTTTCAATGCTTATCATCTTTATGAGATTGGGCAGGATTCTGGCCCTCTCATGGCCATGGTTCCCTATTTGTGAAGAGATTCATTATGGGTTTGGGAGAATTCACTGAGATGTGTTCTGAAAATCACCTACCAAAAATATTAGGGATTCAGTTTCTTGGGTAGTTTGACTCAGGTGAGCTGAAACCTGCTTGGAATCATTTGGGGAAAAGTGATCGTGATCCGGAAGGACTGGGGAAAATCTTGCTCTGGAAGCTTGGAGGAGCAGAGGGTGTACCATGACAAGAAGTGACATGTGGGAAGAAAACAGACCGAGAATGGAAACAGCGATTTATCACTCAGTATGTGTGCGTCTTTGGACGCTGACTCTGATCCCATTCTGGACACATTGCTTTTTATTAGAAAATGAAAAGGTTGAAGAAGATATTTTTTTAATTTTTTTTTCACTCTAGCAACAATAAAAATAAGGATAAATTGGGCGGATAGTCGTGGGTTCTCTAAAGTATGTACCTATTGGTGCCGATGTTGTGGCATGGCAATAAAACTGCTGCCTGTGATGTGCTACACTGGATGGGTGCTGGTTCATGTCCCGGATGTTCCACTTCTAACCCACCTCCCTGCTAATGGCCTGAGAAAGGCAGCAGATTGCCCAACTGCTTGGTCCCCATGCGGCAGACCTGGATAAAGGTCCTAGTTTTGACCTGGGCCAGCATTGGCCATTTAGCCATTGGAATGCGAGCAAATGTATGAAAGGCTTCATTTTATCTGCCTCTCTACTCCCACCTCTCCTTATAACCATGACTTTTTAAACAATGAATACAATTTCAAAACAAATATAAATGAAACAGACTTATTATCTGCTGATACAAAAGACAGAACTAATCATGTAAGGTAAATGTAAACTATTCATTCAACAAAAAATAACTTCCTTCTAGCTGTTAGAATCATTTACGAATGGGAAAGTGGCCTTGTAAGGTAGTTAGCTCCACCTTGCAAACTATTGAATAAACCTCAGTACACTTCAGGTGCTCTAGTTGGATTACCCATCTTTCTACATTCTACGGAGTCAATTCATATGAAGACTCAGATCTTCAAAGGCTAAATCATCACAACCTGCTGAAAAATCCATCTCTTCCCCCCCCCCCAGAATTGTGCATTTTTCTTATGATAGTGCCAGCTTTAGGGCAAAGATATAATTCTAGCATTGCTTGTTATCATAAGCTATAAACTTCTCAAACAGAAGAATATTTTAAAAGTCAAGGTATGTCAGGTGGTGAGATATTTCAGTGTGTCTACAAAATTCATAGGAAATGGGTAATTTTTTTTAATCTAGATTTTTTCCTGATATAATTCATAGGCTCAGGGATTTCCCTTTCATCATCCCTGTTCCACCCTCTCTCCCGATTTGATTGTGCTATTATGTGCCAGGGTGGCAGATGGTATTGGCAGAAGCAGGGGTTAAGATTCATGATAACGCACCTGGGAATGCTCAGGTGAATATAATCCTGACACCCATGCGCAGACCTGGAAGAAGTCCCAGGCTACTGTTTGGCCTGGCCCATGACTTGCTAATGCAGCCATTTGAGTTATAAAGAGGTTAAATCAAGGTCAGAAGTCCATAGCAGAGTTTTCTGACATTATGGAATGGTTATCCTCCAAGCTGGGCGAGTAAGTATTTTTCGAACAGTGTTATTTCAATCTAAGTGCTAAGTTTACGTGTGGTTAGCAATCACATGATACCTAAGGAAATTCAGTTCTGTAGGAAACAAAACAGCATTTACCACTAGGGCAGCAACATCTCCTCCAAGTCAAATGTGAAGCTCTCTGGAGACAAATCAAGTACAAGAGTAGATAGAAACAAGCTCAAGGCATTTTTGGAAGAGCATTTTGCCCAATGAGGGGTGATGATGGGATTCCAGTTCAGCAATATAGGATAGTTTGCCAGGAATTCTGAATGTCAATTCAGTAACAGTTGATGAATGGGGACTTACAGCTCTAACCAAGATATAAAATGTGTCTTATCTGACAGGATGCAATGAAAGGAAGAGTCTGTAATTTATGTACAAGTGTGCTTTAGAGTTCACTCCAACCACAACAGAAAAGTTTGTTCCAAAGATATCCAGAAAATTCCATAACTGACTAGGGAAAAGAAAGACCTCAGTGCAGCACAAAGGGTTGATGAGTAATGAAAGGTGCTTCATCTCCATCCCTCAGGAATCTCTGATGGTTTTCAAAGCTCCGTGCCAGGACCTAGGGATAAAAACAACATGTATTTCTTATTATAGCACAATACCATCCTCGGCACTTCCTACCTTTCCTTCAGAAAGCATCCTTGAAAAGCACTTTGCAATGAAGCAGGCATGTCTCAGTGCCAGAGACCCAGCAAGCTGCCCCAGCCATTCCAACTTTGCTGACCCACTGGGAAAGCAACAAAACAAAAGAAAACCCCGTTCAATGCACTGTCTACTCACTGTCTCTTCTCTACACTTGGCACTGCGGACTATGCTCTGTGTGTTTTCCTTCATGGAAAGGAGATGCATAGAACCTCTTCTTTTTTGGTGGCCCTGGTATGTGCTTTTCTCTCAGCCATCCCTCCCCGGCACCCAAGGTTCTACTTCTTATCTTACCTTGTCTTCAGATACCAATCCCCTATGGAAACCTTCACACACCCAACTCCTTTCGCCAAATGTGGGCATGTGGTTCTTCCCAGATGTTGTCCACCTCTCTTTGTCTCGCCATGTATTTACTATGCCAAGGACCAGGTGTTTGGATTCTGTAAGTAAACAAAATGTGTGACCTTGTAGTCTATCTCATTACAGCCCGGCACTACATGAATCTCACTGGATTGTGCTGGAGTTTGCATTTGATTCAGTTCCTGAGCACATGTAGACTTTTTTTTTTAAAAGATTTATTCATTTTTATTGGAAAGCCAGATATACAGAGAGGAGGAGAGACAGAGAGGAAGATCTTCCATCCAATGATTTACTCCCCAAGTGAGCCGCAACGGCCGGTACACGCCGATCTGAAGCCGGGAACCAGGAACCTCTTTCAGGTCTCCCATGCGGGTGCAGGGTCCCAAAACTTTGGGCCATCCTCAACTGCTTTCCCAGGCCACAAGCAGGGAGCTGGATGGGAAGTGGAGCTGCCGGGATTAGAACCGACGCCCACATGGGATCCCGGGGCTTTCAAGGCGAGGAATTCAGCCGCTAGGCCACGCTGCCGGGCCCTACATGTAGACTTTTAAACCCCAAGTTCATAAGCTGTTTAGAGAGCGAAACAATGTGTTCACGATAGCCAGGAAATAAAGTAATCAGGAAGTCTTTCTGTTACAGATGTGTTCACAGAGAATGCTGCTCTCAAGAGGGTCAGTTGTATCCAGGTATGTCAGACCATTCGATCTGTCTTCTGCACCTGTTTGGCCATTGCCATGTGGAATTTCAGCATATGCCAAGCCAATAGTTCTGCCCTGTCTTATGCTTGACCTCCCCAAAACTGAAAACTACCATGAAGTTTTTCTTTCATAAATTTGGACTATGGGGCTGCCTTATGGTGCTGAAAGTTAATCTACCATTTGAAATATTGATATACCATGTTGGAATGCTGCATTATATCCTGGCTACTCCTCTTCCAATCCCATTTCCTACTAATATGTCTAGAAAGGTAATGGAAGATGACCCACGTGTTTGAGTCCCTATCACCCACGTAAGAGATCAAGATGGATTTCCTGGCTTCAACCTGATCCTGCTCTGGCTATTATAGTTGTTTGAGGAAGAGAATCAATATATGGAACATTTTCTCTCTCTCTCTCTCTCTCTCTCTCTATCTCTCTCTCTCTCTCTCTCTTTTCCCTCTTCTTTGCCTCTGCCACAGCAAATTTCAAATAAATATTCAAAAAAGTAAATTGAAGGATCTGGTGTTTTGCCATAGTGAGTAAGCCCACTACCCATAGCACCAGCAATCAATGTGTGCATCAGATCATGTCCTGGGCTTCCCTTCAGATTAGATCCCTGGTAGTGTTTCTAGGATGCTTTCCCCTACTGGTTGTAAGGGCTGGCCCAAATGCTTGCATCCACATTACGAGACCCAAATGAAGTTCCTCACTCTTGGCTTTGGACTAGCCTATCTCCAGCCATTGTAGCCATTTGGGGAGTAAAACAGGAGATGGAAGATCCCTCTCCTGTTTCTCTGTTTCTGTCTGACTCTGCATAAAAATAATAATCAATATAAAAAATAGCATTAAACTTCCACAGTTATTGTATTATAGTGGTGAAAATCTTGCTAATAGAGATTGAAAATCATTTATTCTCTTTGCCTTTCCAAGAACAGTGTGGCAATGTGCTCTCCTGCTTCAATTATGTTTCTTATCATATGGTGAACTGTTTATACAGACAAATTGAATTCTGCTGATACCTGCATAGCCCTCAAACTTGTAAAAAAACAAAACAAAGCAAAAAATCCACAAGCAATTCATACCAATCTGCACTAGCAGAATGCATAGCAACACTTGGTAGCAATGGTTGGCAAAGGCTTTTACATATGAAAAAGCTTGACATAGGAGGCAAGGAGTCCTCATGGAAGCTCAGCTATGCAACCAGACAGCCTTGCCTGCTGCCTGTGCACCTCCTGCCTGTGCTTCACACAGCATGTATCGCCTCGCTTCCCCAGGTGTGCAAGGCCCTGTCCTGTTGTCAAGTTCTGCCTGAGGGCCAGCCATTTTTGCCTGATACTTAACACTACATCTTGTTTGATTTTCCTATTTACCCACATGATAACTTTTATATGCTTATTGTCCTACTATTTTATGTTGTTTTCTTTCATGGGCTAAAGTAATTGAGTCTTCAGTGGGTCGAGTATATATTTAAACTTTTCCAGTGACAACAGCCATCCAACTGTTTCTAAGATTTATTCCTAATGTCTTTATGCTTTTTTTTGCATGGCATAGTCATTTAGTAAGTTCTTGCTGGTGCAACTGAGGAATGATCTCTTACTTTATTACTCATTTTGGGCTTGTTTTTTGTTCATTTTCTGTAGCTTCATTTTTCTTTTTATTAATTTGTTTATTAATTACATTGTATTATGTGACACAGTTTATAGGTACTGGGATTCCCCCCACCCCTCCCCAAACCCTCCCACCATGGTGGATTGCTCCACCTTGTTGCATATCCACAGTTCAAGTTCAGTTGAGATTCCTTCATTGCAAGCATATACCAAGTCCAGCATCTTATTGTCTAGTTAAGTTCAACGGCTTCTTAGGGAGACCTTCTCTGGTCTGAAGGTAGAGCCAGCAGAGTATCATCCCGATCAATTAAAAGCCCGAACGTAACATCAGAAATGATTTATAACATGATGGAATTAATTGACATAGTATTGAGTAACCAATATGTTAAAAATAAATGTGAGTTCTTAACCTGTAGCTTCATTTTTCAATATCCTGTCTGGAAATCTGTGTCTAATGAGTGGAAATAAATTGTAGTGTTAATTTCTTAAGTAGAGGAACTCCTGAGGCTGCACTGGTTCCTCTTAGCCACCCCTTACCTCAGATTAATCCTTTCCACAATGAAAATGTACACTTTTAGTACATTAAAAGTTAGGACTGGCTTTTTGGCAGAGGACATTAAGCTGCTTTTTGTAACAATAGCATCCTATGTAAGTACTAGTTCATATCTTGACTTCTCTGCTTCTGCCCAGCTGTCTGCTAATATGACTGGCAAAGTAGTGAAAGATGGTCCCAGATATTGACAATATGCTACTAAAGAAAATGGGTAAGACATGGGATGGAGTTCCAGGTTTCTGTCTTCACTTGGCCCAGTCCTGAACATTTTAGCCTCTGTCATCTTAAGCCATCCGTCACCTTGACCTGGAACAGTCTATACTCTGGTCAATCCGAAGCCAACCATCTCCCAGTCCTGGTTGGATTCTGTGACTCTAGAAGATCCCCTGAGAATTCTTAAAAACAAACAAACAAACAAAAAAAAACCTTCTTTCCAAACTGCTCAATCTCAGCCCTCTTGCTTACATCCAGAAGTCATTCTTCGCTTGCAACATACTCCCTCAGTGGTCCTCCCTCCCTCGCATCCCAATAGCCCCTTCCCTGAGCAATCTATAACTCCTGTACCTGAGAGCCCATTGTTCCCTAAGCCCAATGTTCCCAAGCCCAGTCTTCTGGCTGGGTGGCATGCTGGCTTGGAGCTCTGTGTACCCGTCAGAGACCCAAGAGCACAGACAGATTCTCAGACTCAGTTTTCTGGTATGGTGCAGGTCTGGGACCTTACCTCTCCACTAGCCTGGGATACACGTGCACACGTGAGACCCCATGCATGACCCACAGGCACACCACACTAGCCTGTGGCCTTTCTCTACTCCATCCATACCCACCCTTGTGACCAAAACATGTGCAATCTCAGGTATGCTCCAACAGCCCCCAGTGTGAGTTCCTGGACTGCAGAACGCTTGGAAGACAGCAAAGCACAGGTTCCAGCAGCTCCCAAGACAAAATGAAGACCATTTTAAGAGAGATTTGAAGTTTCCCTTATTTCAGACTTACTTATTCAAAGGACAGAGGCGGAGTAACTTGAGATAAATGCATTATTCTAATAAAAGTATCTGGTTCATCCATTGAGGCTCACTTGCTGCAGGCCTGTAATTAAACCTTGTCTGGATAAGCAGCAGGAGTGTAATTGGACTCTAAGAGGCAGAAGGTGAGATGTAGGCAGGACTGAGCCTCAGATTTCTTCAGGAAGTGATTGCCCACCTCTGAGAAGAGAGGGAGTTTCAGAAGGTGCTTACAATTGGGGACATTTTATAGCTAATAGAGCCTATCTTTTGCAAATTCATTGTAGCAATGACTGGAGCTATTGACCGTAAACTCTTTTTACTTGTATTCATTCACCAAGGAATTTGCAAAGTGCATTCCTAGCCTTCATCCAGAAGACTGGGGAACAAGGCAACAAGAAAGCATGCAGAAGAACAGCTAATTGCAAATAATCTGGCCTGCACAGTTGGATCCTCAGCTGTACATATTGGAAAGTAAGAGACAGAAGCCAGCATCCTGGTAAGCTGGGAATAGGAGCTGGCACCCTCAAGCCTGGTGCTTTAGTCTGGTGGACTAATAGTCCTTGAGCATTGCTTTAAACCATACTTGGACTGATGTAAGCACATGATTACTTAAATACTTTATAAAAGATAAAGTACCTCTAATCTTCATGCAATTCAAGGATTTATTCATAACTCATAAGGCCATATAGACATAAATATCTAGAACATTTTAAGAAAATGTTCTTCAAACTTCATTAGTTTCATGCATACAAATAAAATATTTCCATTTTCCACCCCCCATGTAAACACAGATTGAAACATGAATACTAACATTTGATAATGATAAAATGTTGAGTGGGCAGCTTTTTAGTAATACGCACACTCTCACGCAAATCAATATTATTGTAGATAATTTATATTGCCAGATGTTTGTTTAATAATATAAAATGCTATTTCATTATCTTTGTGGACTGCATGTTATTCTTTGTGTGGATGCTTGTTGGGAAGTTTTACCATCAACCCAATACACCAAAAAGAACAAGTCACACAGGTCTTTAGTCCAGTGGGACAGGCAGCCTCAGGGAATGGACAGAGTAGCCACGTCAAATAGCTAAAAACAAAAATAAGACTCCCCATCAAAGCTGTGTGCTCTGGGCAGAGGGAGAGGAAGGGAATTGAAAACCATAACTTAAGCATTTTTTAAAACTGTTAAGTATAATACAAATGTGCAAAAGTGCATAAAATGACTATATACATCAGCAAGTTTTTATAATATAAATACAATGAAAATAGAATAAAATATTGCCAACATTCAAAAGTTCATTCTGTTTTTATGTGTAGCAGCAGCTTTCTATATTGTTGTCAAATATCCCATTATATATTAGAGATCAGCAAACTGTGGGTTATAGGTTGAGTCCAGCCTACAAGTTGTTTTTATAAGCAAGATATTTTTCTCCTAAATCTTATCTGTGAAAGAGAGATTGTGAGATTTGCTAAGTGCCCATAGCAGCCAGATCTGGACCAGGCAGCAGCAAGCACCCTAGGTCCAGCCCGGGTCCTCTGTGTGTTAGCCAACATCCAACTACTTGTGCAAGCACTTGCTGCCTCTCAGAATGTGCTTCAGCAGGAAGATGGATTCAGGAGCAGAGCTACGACCAGAGGCCCGGCTCTCCCCTATGGGCTGTGGGTGTCCTAAACATTACCCTAACTCTGCACCTAAGAATTGGACACAAAAATTACGAGCCTCTAGGTTTGCTTTCCTTCATGAATATCTTGGGTGTTCTTGAGTCTTGACCTTGGTGTAAATATTTTAGGATTAGTTTTCCAGTTGACTCTCACACACTGTTGTTAGTGTGCAATTATATTATCCCTTTTCCATTGTGTCTTTTGTCTTAGGCTGATGATGAAAATAGCTAACAGACTTAGGTTAAATTTGCTATACATTCAGAGATTATAACAATGTTACAATCATATTAATTATCTACTAAAAAGGAGTTCAATAAGCGAAAACAAAAAGACTCTACTTTGTTGGTCACATAGGCAAGGGCTATAACCAAAAACCCAGTGATAACATGTCAAGTTCACTCACATTCAACCAATGTTTCCAGCATTTACCATGATCCCACAGAAGAGCCAACTGACAGCGAATCGTGTTCTCTGGATCTCTCTTCATCACTTCTGCACATCCACTTGGCAGTGACTGCTTTTTAAATCTGTGTGCATCCTGCAGGCTCAGGAGATGTGAGACACACCCCAGTGTGCTGAGCTTCCACTTAACTCCACTGAGTCCAGATTCTCCCCAGGTCCCTGCCAGATCAAGCCCCTATGGCTGACTCCTTGAGTACCAGGGACTGTGATATGAGTCCTTATGGGGCCCCTTCAACATGCTCAGCGAAGATGGAATCCATAATGCTGTATTGTACAAAGAAAGTTTCTAAAAAGCTCTTTGCCTACTTTTTTATAATGGATATTTTTCATGAACTTTTTGAATCCTTCCTCACATGCATAAATCTCAAACTTTTTTATGCTAAAGTAAGCTAATTTTTAAATTAAATATCTTCATGAGCAAATTTGCACATTAAATGCGATACTTATTAATGGGAGAAGTCATGAAATCATGCACATTTTTAATGGACACATAATATGCGGAGATCTGACAACAGTTACAACAAATGTGTACAATCAAAAACAGAAAAAAAATTTTTTGGAAAAGACAGTTTTATCAAATATCCAATTGGATATTTCTTACACCATTCATGGGCCATGCAAAATTGTTACCTTAAACATTAACCTGCTGCAGGTTTATCAAATGTCAACTCCCATCTTGGCAGGGTTTTATCAGGGTTTTATCAGGGTTTTGTCAATCATTCTGCTGTTCTCATATGGCCTGTATTCCTCCTACCTCTTTATCCACATTGTTTATAATCAGAGAGGCCTGGCAATAGTAAGAACTGGGCTACCTTTGAATGGGCGTTCTAAATAAATCTTTCCTTATCTACCAGCAATGTGTGCCCCTGTGGCTCCATGTGGGACGATCTCATCAGCGAATAGTCTTCTTTGCCAACCATAACTTTGTAACTGTTAAATTACTCTGAGCAGAGAGCTCTTGGAGAAAAGAGGCCTTTTACAGAAAATATGCAGGGTCTGATATGAGGATTCAATCGGTTAATCCTCCTCTTGCAATTGCTAGGATTCTAGATAGGTGCCAGTTTATGTCCTGGCTCCTCTACTTCTAATCCAGTTCTCTGCTTGTTGCCAGCAAAGATGGAAAGTGGAAGATGGCTCAAAATCTAGGATCTTGTTCCTATGTGGGGGACCCAGAAGAATCTCCTGGCTCCTGGCTTTGAATTGACTGTTGACTGTTGTGGCCATTTAGGGAGTGAACCAGCAGATAGAAGAGCTTTCTGTCTTTCCTTCTCTCTATAAATTTGCTTTACCAATAAAAATCAATAATAATAATGATAATAATAAAGTACCTTCAGAAAAAGGAAGCCAGGCTCAGTGAGCCCGGCAAAAGACAAAGTTAAGCCAAAGGAGCCCAGGCTTACTCGGCAAGAATGATAGAGCAGTTCAACTACAGAAACAGAATAAATACTAGGTTCACGGACATCTTGTAGGGCGCCGTGCTGTGTTCTCTGACCTGTTAGTATTCACATTGGTTGTCAGCTTGACTGGATCAACAGATGCACAAAGGAGTATAAAGGATGCTCTGGGTGTGGGTGTGAGCCTGGATCTAGAAAGGACTGGCAGGTAGATACGTGGGTGGAGGGGCAAGAGCTGCCCCACATATGAGTGCTCCATTGAACAGGTGGAGACTACACAGGAGGAACACTCTCCCACAGTTTCTCTCTGGCCCTCTTCTGATGTTGCACTTGGACTTTAGATCTCAAAATCTGGGACTCGCACCTGCAGCCCTGGCTCCAACAGGTAACACCAGGACATTCAGTCCTCAACTGGAAGCTGTATTTCTTATTGTGGGGACCCTAGTTTTTTCCACCGAGCTGCCCCTGGTTTCTTAAAGATGAACTGAGAGACAGAGAGGAAACAAAATACCTCCTTTATCAGTGGTTTGGGGGTAAGGCTGGGAATCAGGCATTGTCTGAGCTGAGCAAATGGAATTGTGGTTTGCAGAGTCCTGGGTCAGAGAGACGAGAGCAGCCACAAACGCACTCAGGAGAGCCAAGTCTCAATTCCCAGAAATAAGTAGCATTTCAATAGTGTTCCATTTAAATGAAATTGTGGTATCCTATCAACAGGAGGCACATTCACACTGGTATCTATTGTACTTTGATTGCAGAAGTCATGACAAATCAACCCTAGAAATACCTAGAAATAAATAATTCATGGCAACTACATTATCAAGTTAGTTCTAACCAACAGCATGTCATTAAGGCCTGAATGTGAAAACAGTTCAATTTTTAAATTAACTCTTTGAAAATAATAGTTGACAATTGTCCTTGATTAAGTCAATTGCTATACTTTAGTGTCTGACAGTGTTTATTGCTATAATAGCAGTCAATGGGAACAACTTCTTACAGTATGTTAGTTGCTTAGATGTTGCAGGTCATGCTTAATGAGGATGGTGACCCGAGTTGCATATTTTGTCTTTAATAAATTCTCAGAGGGCATTAACCTCCCTCATCTCTTCCCTGAAAGTTCCAATCTTTCAGGGCCCTGCTTTCAGCCCACACTGATTTTCAAAGCCATATTCTGTATGTAAATAACCATTTTTAAAGTAAAATTTTGGAAAAAAATCTCTAGCAGGTAATTATCCCAAGAGAGAGTAGCATTTAGTATTGTTGGCATCAATTCTCCCTTTATTTCCCTTATTTCCAGACACTTTTGGAATTAGTATTCCTGAGTGGAAGCATAAGTCAGTGATTCCTGTGGTCCCTAGTCTCTTACCTGGGTCTCTGGTCAACTGCTCCATTGCAGCTACTCACGTTGTAGTAGGGAGAACAATGGGGTTTAGAGGCATGGTGTAGTGGAAAGGAGGGAAGCCTGGCTTCCCTATAGCTGGTGGGTCCTGGCATGCTATGGGATTAAATAGGGCTTTAGGGTGGAGCAAATGTAGTGTTGCATGAAGGTAACAATAAGAGGCTGAACTGTGGACAGAGAGAATCAAAGCCAAGCTGAGTGTTCCTTGTTTATATGTTGTGCACAGTGAGGCTGATAAACACACGCACCAACCAGAAGCATCGGCCGGTGCCATTGCAGGACAGACCGTGACGTAAGGCGCTCCGTGCCCTTATGGCAAGCTCGGCCACAGAGCAGGGGTGTCAGGAGCAGAGGGTGAGATGCATGAAAGTAGATCCTACCTCCTTCCCTGCTTGGATGCTGGAGCTCCAGTTGTCAGATTCTGTCAAGCTTAAGGTTACAGCGTGAAAGCAGGCATGCAGATGAGTGAGATCAACAGGAAGGTGACAGCGCACCAGTTTGGCATTGCTGGGACCAACCAAGAGGAGGTTGATGCTCTGAACCTGAGCTCCTGACTTGCCCCACACTCTTGCTTCACTCTCCCAACATAGTTTGGCTGTCATGGTGACAGGGAGCATTCTGATTGGCTGTGTCTTTTTGACATCATAGGGCTCTGTGACCATAAAAACTGTCCAATCAGCAGCTGCATGGTCATTAAACCCCAGAATCCTGCAGCCTCAGCATTCTAGAGGAAGCCCCAGTTACAGACAGGCTTCTCTGGCTAATGGAAAAAGTGTGGTGAGTGGTTCAAATTCTGCTCCCTGTGGTCTGCTTTCCTGAGAAGTCTTGGCAGGAGGATGTTCAGATGTCATGCAAACCAGGAGATTGTGAGTGTAGGGGGCTGTGTGTTACATGGATGTGGGTGTGGAGTACATTAGGATCTGCTGAAAATGTAATGAGCACTAGAACTTTTAAAAAACTGTTATTATTTATGTATTTGGAATCTTTGTATCAATGAAAATACTTGTACATCTTAAATTAGCAAAATTGAACATAGTTCTTCATTTGGGAACAATATTTATGCTGTTTCCTTTTTTCTGTATTTCTGTATTACACTACACTAAAAACGTAGTAATGGATGACTGTTGTATGTAATTACTGCATCCTTGTAATGAATGTTTCATAAAAAACCTTTCTTATTGAAATAATGGGGCATTAAATTATTCCCCTGAATAGTTTAAGTTGTGCTTCACCAGCAATCTGCCACTTTTCTTCTTTTTTCAGGCCCTCAATCATTCTTTCCCCATCCTAGCTCAACAAACGCCATATTCTCATACTCCCTATCTCCTTAAGGCTCCAGTTTTTCCTAAACAACCTATTGATTCACATGTTTGCTCATTATGCTCTTTCTTAAGACTACTGAGGAGAAGCTGTTTTTGTTTTAAGTTTTGATTTTGTTTGATGTCACAACTCCTGATTTTCTCATTTCCCTTAAATGCTGAGTACCTCTTCCAGGTTCTGGAAGTTCACTTAAAATCTTCAACAGCAAAGCCTACTTATCTGTCTTCCCATACGGAAACAGAATGCACCTGTTCATCTTGAGAGTCAAATTCCTGAATGATCACCTGTATTGTTTAAGTTTTCTCCATTTCCATCTCAAGTTATTCTGCTCTGATTCTCCAAACATGTAAGAATCTTTCCAAGATCAATAGCCTCCTTGCCTTCAATCAAAACTCATATTTTTAGATGGCATCTCACTTGTCTTCTCAATGGGTTTCAGTTACACTATTTTATGTCTTTTCATTTTCTTACAGAAAATCTCTGGTGGACTCAAAATTTTATTTACTACCAACATACTTATTCTGAAACCATTTCAGTCTAGCATTTCTATTGAAAGGTATATTCTGTGAGTCTGTAATAAGGCTATCTAAGACTTGTCCACACCTACAGTGAAGTAGCAAGTGTACTTGTATTTTTTGATTATTTAACATTAAGTATATTTGGACATAAAATGTGATTTGATAAGTAGTAAGTAAGTATTCCCTTAAGTGGTGTCTTTGGGAAATCTATCTTGTACTAATGTGTGTCTTGCTATTTTGGGGCCCTAGTTGTTCAAACTTACAAGTTGTTCAAACTTACAAGAAAAGGAGTATAAAAGGACTTTACAGATGTTTTACATGTAGTATAAATGGAAGGGTTTATACATAAAATTTGCATGAGATGTTAATAACAGAGGAAGTTGGGTACAGTTTTCTAATAAGGACAATATATCATAATGATATTAAATGTTAATAATACAGGAAGCCAGGTGTGGGTCATATGAGAATTACTTGTAGTACTTCACAATTTTTCAATTTTGAAATTGAAAATAGAGCAAATTGAAAAAAAATAAACAAAAATGACCAGAAAGGGACCTGCATGGTGGCAAAACAAACTAAGCCTCTATCTTCATTGCCAGCATCCCATGTGGGTGCCATTTAGCACCTGGCTTCTCCACTTCGAATTCAACTCTCTATTCACAGCCTGTGAGAGCAGTGGATTCTGGACCAAGTTCTTGCTCCCATGCATCCATGTGAGGCACCTGCAGGAAACTTGTGGCTCCTGGCTTTGTATCAATTCAGTTCTGGCCATTGTTGATTCACTGGAATATGAACCAGCAGCTGGAATATCCCCCCTTCTCTATAAACCTGCCTTGCAAACTAAAACAATGTGTTTTTTAAATGATCAGAAAGGAACATAGTTTAATTGGTTTTTCAGATGAAAAGGAAATAGATTATAAAACATTGTACTGTATTCTAAACAAGTGCTTCTGTCGTTACTTAAATAATTTTCACTATTGATATCATTTCATCAATAAGTGAAAGATAAAGACATCTGTTACTTATAGTCATATCCATTCTTTCCGTAGGTATTAATATTAGCTCTTGTTCAGCGTTCATCTCTGTCCACCTTTTCCTACTTTTAATAATCTTTATTAGCTTAAGTAACCAATCTCACCAAGTATGACTTTATGCTTTTTTGTACTAACTCTGGATATAACATTTCATCGAATCAAATCTGTGCCACAGCCTGTCAGTATGCATGTCAGTATACATTAAGGTTTGTCCATCTCTACCTTCATATTCATCTGCATCTTCAGGTTAAAAGTTAACCACCCTATGTCAGTATTGTGGTAGAGGACATTAATCCACTGTGCACAAGGTGGATTTCCCTTATGCACAGCAGATCTAGATCCTACAGCTTTAATTTCTCTTCGGACTTAGTGCCATATTAATCTCCCAAAGAAGGGTATAAGAATGCAGCCCGGGCTCCTAGTCCTTTGTCACACATGTGGGAGACTTGGATAGAGTTCCAGGCTTCTGGATTTCTACTGGTCGTGGCCACCTGAGGGTGAACTAGTGGGTGAAAGGTCTCACTCTTTATCCTCTTTCTTCCTCTCTTCTCGTCCTTCCCTCTCTATAATTATACCTTGCAAATACATACGTCTTTTAAAAATGAATTTTTTTAACTCAATGATGATGTTGTGGCATCACAAATTAAACCATTGCCTGAAATGCTGGCATTTTCTGGAAATGCCATTTTGAGTCTAAGCTGCTTTACATCCAGGCCAGGTCCTTGGTGATTCCCCTAGTAGCAGAAGATTTTTGCCCTGCTGCCTCTGGGGGAGCTTAGCTGGAGCTCCACTTTACTGGTTCCTGGGATTTTACAAAATTCCAACACATTGCTTTATTTTCTAGCTTAGAACTCTTGGTTGCTTCTTATTTTTAGCCCACACTATTCCTCTTTCCCTCATTGTATGTATTCACATTATTCCATTAAATCTATCCAAATATTACCATCCCAGTGAATATTTTCTTAATCTCTTTGTCGAGGAAATAGTCTCCTATACTACCTCGTCTCCTCATGGTGCCTCTCCTTCAATTCACACATTGTGTTGTGATTTACAGGTTTCTGTGTCTCAATTAAAATGCTTCTCTCTGTTCCATATGCAGTTATAAGTTACAGATGGAGGGCCTGGCGCAACAGCCTAGTGCCTAAGTCCTTGCTGTGAACATGCCAGTATCTCATACAGGTGCTTGTTCTAACCCCAGCAGTCCCACTTTCCATCCAGCTCCTTGCTTCTTGCCTGGGAAAGCAGTCCTGGATGGCCCAAAGCCTTAGGCCCCTTCAGCCATGTGGGACACCCAGAAGAGGCTCAGGGCTGTTGGCTTTGTATTGGCTCAGCTCTGGCCATAGCAGCCACTTGGGGGATTAATCAATGGATGGAAGATCTTCCTCTCTGTATCTCCTGCTGACTACATATATGGCTTTCCAATTAAACCAAAATAAATTTTTTTAAGACACTAATGGAAAGTGTGGATTAATTTCCACACACTGTGTCCAGAGCATGCTCACAGAAAGAGCTCAGTGAATGCTCATGGAGGGAATGACAGCATTAAGGAATGGAGAAGTCATAGGCTTCTTCCCTCTTGCAAGCTTCACCAGAAAGAGAAAACTTGCAACAGCAAACTTGTACCACCATCTTTTGTAAATGGATCCCATCCTATCATGAATCATCGCAAATATTACCATTAATTTTACTTTACATTGAGGTTAAGGCATTATCAAATTTTGTAAGCTCATCATATGATAAGAACATTCATTAGCAGTTTAAGCTCAGTTTTTTAATTAACAGCAGGTAGAATTCCAGTGCTTCATTTATGTTTAATTCCTGAAAATTGGAAGTTCCAATTCTTCATTTTCTCTATCCCAGAGACATGTGTCTTCAAATTCACACCAGTTATTGGCCATTGATGATCAATTACTTATGCTTTGAACAAATACTGGAGCCTGCTAATCTAAATTGTGCTAACTTGGAGGATAAACTTAAATATCTTAAGATCTCACTTACAAAATTAACTTGAACTACCAGAGTGACATTTTTAATACAGCAGAAGATGAATCTCCAAATGAAACTCTCATGTGGAAATGTCACTTAGAAAACCAAAGAAGCACCAACATGGCTTTGTGGGAGCTTGCATTGAACCAAGCTACCAAGAGCATGACTCAGGAAGGTGCATACACTTGAAACACCAGGGCATTTTGTGTTCACTGTTGTCATATCCACTCTCAACACAACATCACAAAATGAATTGATAGTTTTTCCAAGATTAAAAGAAAAAACTTACAATATTTGGTTTATCAAAAGGTTATCCACAATATCTATATGTGTCTTATTGACTGAGACCTCAGGCGGATATGAAGATGGAGTCTGGACTTCGCATTGATGGGCATGTAGAACAGTATGGAGTAGTGCAGAGGGAATAGAGAACCACAGATTCCTGAAAGGGGGGTAAAGGCAGAGAACATGAAAGGCACAAGGAGTAGAGAAGGGCGAGGTTCTTACAGAAGTTGTTTGCACACTAGCTTAGATAGAGAAAACTCCACATACAACCGAAGGAAGTCACATTCCCAAAAGGCATGAAAGGATATGAATCTTCATTCTTGATAAAAATTATTCATTTAAAAGCATCACTCTATTCAGATTCAGTGTGAAAAGACTTGACGAATTGGCTGGTTTGTCAATGCCTAGTTTTTAACACAAAACAAAGAGAAAAGAAGGGAAACAAGTCTATTTAAACATAGAAAATAAGTCTCCAGAAACAAACTCTAAAGGAAAAATGAATTTCAGATTTGTTGGGCAAAGATTTGAAATACTATCTAAATATTCTAAATTAACTAAACATTAAGTACTCTAAATTAAGTTAAATATAGCAAATGTTACTTGAACAATATAAAATAAACCAAATGTGATATAAATTATTTTGAAAGCTCTTTTGGAGCTGCATATAAGATAGTGTCCAGCAATTTTAATTAATTTGAAATTTTAACTAGCAAATGTTGAAGGGCAAACTTAAGCACACAGAAGTAAAATCAGTGAACACAAAACAGTTTCTGGAAGTTATCAAATTGTATATATACAAAACAAAAAAGTGTAGAGAGCAAACATATTACAAGAGTAAACAATATAATCAAGTGTGTAAATATTTGATTACAGAGGGATCGAGAAAAGATGGCTGACCACAGAGAGCTGGTGTAGGGTGGAGTAGGGAAAGAGGGGAACCAATCTAGCAGAGAAACAGTCCAGGAAACACAAAATTGTAGGGAGAAGTGCGGGAAGATCACTGGAGTTCACTAAAGCAAGAAGATCTAAAAAGCGTGAAGGAACAGCCGCAAAAAGTGGGAAAGAAAATACAGCACGCTGCGAGAAACTTGGTGAGTCATGATCCCAGTCAGGGGGAAGGCGGCAGAGTCTCAACCGTCCCAGGGAAAACAGAGGGGGCTGGAAGGATAGGCGTCCACACCGACAGGGGCACCAGTCTACTGGAGGGCAGGAGCCCCGAGAGGAGGCTACTGGACTGATCATAGAGGGCATCTTCCCCTGCAGAAGTGGAGGACAAGCAGGGAAGATTTCCCAGAATTCATGCCACCCAACTGCTCAGCAGCTTTGAGAGAGTGCAGAGGGAACTGGAGTGCTGCTGTGGTACCAGGGCTCAGAAATCCCCATATCAGCTCTGAACAGTGGACTGGCTGCGACAGAATCCAGTGAATCCTATTGCTGGGGTCAGCCTGAGCTCCAGAGGCTGGGCAACACTCGGCAGAACCTCACGACCTGGGCAGAAGAGCAAACTAGTAGGGGCACGGCTGCGTGCCCCTCACAGCTCTGTGCCTCTCAGGGCTCTGCTTCCACCGCTGAGAAAGTGCAACTGAGAAAGTAGCTTCTCTCAGGCAGAATCCCCTGCTGGGCTCAGCCAGAGACCCCAAACCAGAGCTGGCTCAGCTGGAGAGGCCAGACAGGTTCTCCCAGCAGGAGCCTGCTCAGAAAAGCCTGCCTGCCCAGTGGTGGGAGGCGGTGTTGCACCTTTCAACAGAGCAGCACTTCTGAGTGGGAATTCTGGAGAGCAGAGTTTGGCGCTGAGGCCCGCAGAAATTTCCAACCCAGCCCAGGGTTGGGGATTTCAAGCTTCGAGCAAAAGAAGCCTCTGCTGTGCTAACTTCAAGCCCTGAAGGAGAGTCTCGGCTCTGCACTGAGGCAGAAACCCCCGCCGTGCTAGGCTTGTGACCCAGAGCCAAGGTGCGGTGCGGCCGGGCAGAGTGAATCTCAGTGGGGCAATGCCTTGGAATGGGAGCTGCAGGGGGAGGGGCCCGGCACTAGGGCTGACCCACAAAGCCTCCTGACCCAGCTTGGGGCTGTGATCTACAGACTCTGAACAGCAAGTAGCTGGTGACTCAGGCAGTACGCCCTGCCGGGCTCAGTCAGAGACCCCAAACCAGAGCCGGCTCAGCAGAATCGGCCAGACAGGTTAACCCAGTGGAAGCCCAATCAGAAAAGCCTGCCTGCCTGGTGGTGGGAGGCGGTGTTGCGCCTTCTCAGCAGAGCAGCACTTCTGAGTGGGAATTCTGGAGAGCAGAGTTTGGCGCTGAGGCCCACAGAAATTTCCAACCCAGCCCGGGGTTGGGGATTTCAAGCTTCGAGCAAAAGAGGCCTTTGTGGTGCTAACCTCAAGCCCTGAAGGAGTGTATCGGCTTAGCACTGAGGTGGAAGTCCTCAGTGCGGCATCGCCTTTGACATGGAGCCACAGGGGAAGGGGCCTGGCACTAGTGGCTGGCCCACAAAGCTTCCTGACCCAGCTCAGGACTGTAGATTACAAACTCTGAGCGGCAAGCAGCTGGTGACTCAGGCAGCACCCCCTGCCCTACTGAGCTGGAGCCTCAGAGGTGGTGCCACACGTAGGACAACTCCTAACCAACTAGCTGCAACGGAGCCAGGTGGCAGAAATATAAACCCAGGCACAAATGAAGCAACCCAACAGCAACCCCACCATCACCTGCTGTCCCCAATAGAGTAAGAAATATAATGCTTATGCCAGCACCCCATACAGCAGCACCTATATCACATCTCCTACAGATTACAGCACTGAGGGCAACGGCTGTGGACAAACAAGTCAGACACTAAAATCCCAAAACAACAAGAAGCAAAAACACAATGAGGAGAAGTATCAGAAAAAGCAATGACCCAGAAGAAAGATCAAGCACTCCCTCCCAATACAACCAAAAACTAATCTCAATATCTGAGATGCAAGATGAAGACATAGAGGAAATACCAGAAAAGGACTTTAAGAAACTAGTGATGAAATTCATCAGAGACAGTGAGAAGCGCTGGAAAGAGTCCAAGGTATTCGAAAACCATGTCACTGCAGAAATAAATCAAGTCAAAAAGGGAATCCTCGATATAGAGCACAAAATTGAAAGCCGAACCAACAGAATGAACACAGCAGAGGACAGAATATCAGAATTGGAAGACAATCAGAATGAAAGGCAGCAGCTCATCAAACAGTTGGAGACAAATCTAGAGAAAGCCAATAGGACCATACAGGAAATGAAAAACAACCTCAAAAAATCAAATATTAGAGTAATAGGCCTTCCTGAAGGAGTGCAAAGGGAGACAGGCTTGCAATGGGTCCTCAATGAGATAGTACAGGAGAACTTCCAGAACACTGGAAATATAACTCCAGCACAAATCCAGGAAGGACAAAGAACCCCCAGCAGATTCGATCCAAACAGATTGTCACCCAGACATGTGGTCCTCAAGCTACCTTCAAGCGAATACAAGGAAACTATTCTAAGACAAGTAAGAAAAAAGGATAAGATTACTTTCAGAGGAAGGCAAATCAGAATCACAGCCGACCTATCAGAAGAAACGCTCCAAGCAAGGAAAGAATGGGGTAAAACCTATCAAATCCTGAAACAAACAACCGCCAACCAAGAATAATGTACCCAGCAAAGCTCTCATTTGTATTTGAGAATGAAATCAAATACTTCAACAGTAAAGAGAGACTCGAAGAATACATCAACATGAAACCAGCTCTGGAAAATCTCTTCAGGAAGCTTCTAAAACCAGAAAGAAAAAAATGAAAACCAAAATCAAAGATGGCAAATGGGAAGACCTCCCCACTAAAACCCATACAAGGAAAGTCAACCAATCAGAAACTCTAATAGTCGCAAATACACACTTGCACACTTACACACACTCATGGAAGCCCAAAATCACACCCTCTCAATATTGTCTCTAAACACAAATGGCCTAAACTCACAAATCAAAAGGCATAGATTAACGGAATGGATCATCAAACAGCACCCAACTATATTGTGCCTACAAGAGACACATCTAACCAGAAAAGCCTCTAAGAAATTTAAAGTGAAGGGATGGAAAAAGACATTTCATGCCAATGGACAAGAAAAAAAGGCTGGTGTAGCTGTCCTAATCTCAGATGACCTAGACTTCAGGCTGACAGAAATCAAAAAAGACAGAGAAGGAAGTAATTACAATCGTGAATATACATGCACCTAATTCCAATGCACCTAGCTACGTGAAGCAATTACTTACAGACTTAAGGGGAGACATAGATATACACACAATAATAGTGGGCGATCCTAACACTCCGCTAACAACTATAGACAGATCAACAAAACAAAAACTCAACAAAGAAACAACAGAGCTCATACAAACATTAGAACAACTAGACTTAGTAGACATTTGTAGAACTTTTCATCCTAAGACCACAGATTATACATTTTTTTCAGCAGTGCATGGCACCTTCTCCAGGATCGACCACATGATAGGACACAAAGCAAACCTAAATAACTTCAAAAAGATAGGAATCATACCATGTACCCCCTCAGACCACCACGGAATGAAACTGGAAATCAGCAATTCAAAATGCCCAAGGAAATACAGAAACTCTTGGAGGTTGAACAATATGCTATTAAACGAACAATGGGTCAGGGAAGAAATTAAAGATGAGATCAAAAATTTATGGATGCCAATGAAAACTCTCACACAACATTCCAAAACTTGTGGAACACAGCCAAAGCAGTGCTAAGGGGTAAATTCATCGCAATTGGAGCTCATGTCAAGGCCCAAGAGAGGCGCCAAATACAGGAACTAACCACACACCTCCAGGAATTGGAAAAGCAGTATCAGATGAGCCCCACACACAACAGGAAACAAGAAATTATCAAAACAAGGGAGGAAATCAACCAGATAGAAATAAAAAACCATACACAAAATCAATGAATCCAAAAGCTGTGTTTTTGAAAAGATAAACAAAATAGACACCCCGCTGGCCCGACTGACAAAGAAAAAACAAGAGAAAGCAAGAATTAACAGCATCAAAGATGAAAAAGGCAACATAACAACAGACACCACAACCATTAAGAACATAATTAGAAATTACTACAAAGCACTGTACTCCAACAAATCAGAAGACCACCAAGAAATGGAAAAGTTCTTAGACTTACACCACCTGCCAAAACTTAGCCCAGAGGCAACAAACAACCTGAACAAACCCATAACTGAAGCAGAGATTGAATCATTGATTAAAGAGCTCCCGACAAAGAAAAGCCCAGGCCCAGACAGCTTCACTACAGAATTCTACAAAACATTCCGAACAGAACTGACCCCAATCCTCTACAAACTCTTCAAAACAATAGAAAAGGAAGCAACCCTTCCAAACTCATTCTTGAAGCCAACATTACCTTAATCCCAAAACCGGACAGAGATCCGACAGAGAAAGAAAACTACAGACCTATCTCTCTGATGAACATTGATGCTAAGATACTCAACAAAATCCTAGCCAATGGAATTCAAAAAATCATCCGACAGATCATTCATCCGGATTAAGTAGGATTCATCCCTGGAATGCAGGGGTAGTTCAACACTTGGAAATCCATAAATGTGATACACCACATCCAAAAATTGAAAAACAAGAATCACATGATAGTATCAATAGATGCGGAAAAAGCTTTCGACAAAATCCAACACCACTTCCTGCTAAAGACCCTAACCAAGGTAGGCATAGATGGAAAAATCCACAACATAATCAAAGCAATATATGAAAAACCCAACGCCAGCATCATACTGAATGGAGAAAAACTAGAACCCTTCCCACTGAGATCTGAAACAAGACAGGGATGTCCACTTTCTCCACTGCTATTCAACATAGTCCTAGAGGTACTTGCTGAGGCCGTTCATCTACTCTATGGAATACTACTCAGCTATCAAAAAAAATGAAATGCAGTTCTTTGTGGACAAATTGACCCAACTGGAATCCATCATGCTAAGAGAAATGAACTGTTGTGGGCTGTGTAGCTGATTTACATTGCTTTAGCTGAGCACTCAGGAATCAGGCCTAAGGCAGTAGCACCTGGCCTTTGCAGACTCATTGACGTCCTATTGTCCCGTTAATGGGCTTGGGGGGAAGAGGAGATAATATGTAACAAAGAGGCTTTGGAGCAGAGGGCTCCCAGCACTTCTACCACCACCATGTTCTCCGTGTGTCAGTGCTTTTCGCTTGGACATTCGCCGTGCCTACTATGCCGGCTCAGCGGAAGAATTCTAATCTGTCCAGGCATTTTTGCTACTGTGAGACTGGCTTTTTACACAATGTGAACTTGGAGGTTAATGTCAATAATAATGTCTTACCAAAGGGCCTTCTATTCCTACTGTTTTGGGTGTCCCCATTGACCTTATGCTAATTAAGGGACCTGTGTTTAGGGTTCATCCTCTCCTTAATCTTTAGGTTCTTCTTTTCTTTGTGATACAAGATCAGGTTGTAGGATAAGAATTGTAGCAGGAATTTCTATTGTTTTTGGATAAAGCAGATGGCATGGTTGTCCTTAGAAACACCCATTTGATCATGAGGTAAAAAGTCTGAGCCAGAGTTTGACTGATTCTGTATAAATAAAGCAGACGGCTTTATTGCCGTGTCCACTATCATCATGGAAACCTAGTGGTCCGTCTCTTTCTTTCTGCGCCTCGTCCACGCACCCTTCCCGAGTTCCGAAACCCAGGCTGGAGCTGGACTCCAGCAATGAACCAATCCCAAAAGGTTAAATACCACATGTTTGCCTTAATTTGAGATGAAAAGATGACAACCTGAAAGATAGTACCTGTATATTGTAATATTAGTGCAATCTCTAACAACTTGTATCCAATACAATAAGATAATGTGATATAATCTATAAATCAACAATTAATGTCAGAATACTTAAGATCTACATCGAAAAACTGTAAAACCTCATATACCCTCAATACGCTATGTTAACCCGTAATTGGGTAGAGTGCAGGGAAGCTTTTCAGGACCATAAAAAGAGTGAGGAAAAAGTACAATATAGCCTATCAAGATCAAATCTGGTAATTCATAGACAACAGATTCAAAGCAGCACTAAACAATAGTAAAACTACTATACCAATGCATGAGGGGGGAATCGGGTGTGATCCTGACAACCTCTTAAGAAGAGGTCATGTGCGTGGAGCAGGGGGGCACTCCAGGGTGGAACAGGTGGCAAGGAGAAAGCCTGGATCCCAACCATGAAGACTCCCAGACCTTCACCACAAACTATTAATATGAGCAACAAGGACTATACCCCAACTGCCAAGGAGGCCACAGGGAATTGTAAGCCCTCGGAGGCCGAGTACTCTGAGGTCACCCACCCGCAACCAGAGCTTTCCCAGGGGATGGAAGAAGTCCAAACACTACCGTGCAGAAACCAACGTCATCGGAAAGATAACCAGAAGCCATGAGCGGTTCGCAGAAACAGAAGAACGATAAACGTCCTTCGGGACCAGGGAGGAGAGCTTTCTCTGGTCTGAGCCTGGCTCCACCTCTGGACCCCCACCCTCCCTTGCAATGACCATCAGGATCGCTCCGAAAACCCCTCACAGCAAACAATCAATCATACAAATTAAATACCTAAAATAAATAGACAAACAACAAAAAGTAGAGCTTGGAATCTGACAGGAAAGAGCTGGCATGGATTTGCTCATGCCTCGCTGGGTGGGACACAAAGATTAGTCACTCTTCACCGTGGTGTTGGGGACTTTCCTGCACACCCCCCCCCCCAAAAAAAATGTTCTGCACCTTAATTGTTGACAAATGTCTTGTTAGAGTTACAAGCCAGTCTAGATTATCCTAAAATCTGCCAAGATCAGCAAAATTATACTTCAACACAACAAATGGCTAAATACTAAAATGAAATAGACACAAGACAGCTGAATGGTACCTTATAGCCATTTTAAGTTATATAGCAGCCGGTCCTGTATGCAAACTAAAATTGAAATGTCAATGAGCAAATCATAGGTTGTGGTTAAGAACTTGCTTTTTTTTTTTTTTTTTAACATACTGGTTACGCAAAACCATGTCAATTCCATAATGTTACAAATTGCTGTTGATGTTATATTGGGACTCTTAATTGACTGGGATGATATTCTACCAGCTCTAACTTCAGACCAGAAATGGTCTCCCCAAGAAACTGTTCAACCCATCTGGACAATAAGTAGCTGGACTCTATGTTTGGTATATGTTTGCAAGGAAAGAATCTTGATTGAATTTGAACTGTAATACTGCACCAAGCTGGAGGAATCCACCAGGGGGGAGGGGCGTGGGGAGGGGTGGGGGGATTCCCAGAGCCTATGAAACTGTCACATAATGCATAATAATTAATAAAAAAAAGTCAAAAAAAAAGAAGTTATAAGAAAAAAAAATCAAAGGAATCTAAATGGGAAATGAAGAAGTCAAACTTTCATTATACGCAGATGACATGATTCTTTATATAGAAGAGCCAAGAGGCTCAACACAGAGACTCCTTGAACTTATATGAGAGTTTGGTAGAGTGGCAGGGTACAAAATTAGTGAACAAAATTCAACAGCCATAGTGTATGCTAACAGGCCCAAGTTGGAAAAAGATCTAACCAGCAAAATACCATTCACAATAACAGAGAAAAGCATGAAGTATCTTGGAATTAACCTAACCAAAAATGTAGGAGACCTATTTGAGGAAAACTACAAACCACTGAAAAAAAGAAATTGAACAAGACCTCGAAAGATGGAGTAACATCCCATGCTCCTGGATAGGTAAAATCAATATAATTAAAATGTCTATATTGCCAAAGGCAATATATACATTCAACACAATTCCAATCAAATTGCCAAAAACATTCTTCACGGAACTGGAAACAATGATCCAAAGGTTCATCTTGAAGCATAAAAAACCACGAATAGCCAGAACCATCCTGAAGAACAGGAAGTTAGCAGGGAGAATCACAGTTCCAGACCTCTGCACATACTATAGGGCAGTGGTTATCAAAACAGCGTGGTACTGGCACAAAGATAGAGAGGAAGATCAATGGAGCAGAATAGAAACACCAGAAGGGAACCCACACAGATACAGCCAAATAATCTTTGACAAAAGGACAAACGATAATCCTGGCAAATGGGAAGGTCTGTTCAATAAATGCTGTTGGGACAACTGGTTGATAGCCTGTAGAAACAAGAAGATAGACCCACATCTCTCACCATACACCAAGATCAAATCCAAATGGATAAAAGATCTAAACCTACATCCAGAAACCTTTAAACTTTTGGAAGAAAATGTTGGAAATCTCTGCAAGATCTAGGGGTAGGTCCTGACTTCCTGAAAAGGACTCCAAAAGCAATAGAAATCAAGACCAGAATAAACAAATGGGATCTCATCAAACTAAGAAGCTTCTGCACAGCAAGGGAAATAATCAATAAAGTAAAAAAGCAGCCCATAGAATGGGAGAAGATCTTTGCGCACTATGTAGGTGATAGAGGGCTAATCTCCAGAATATACAAAGAACTACAAAACAGCCAAAACACCAAAACAAACAAGCCACTCAAGAAATGGGCATGGGAAATGGGCAGACACTTCACAAAGGAACAAACCTAAATGGCAAATAAACATATGAAAAAATGCTCAAGTTCCCTGGCAATAAGGGAAATCCAAATTAAAACATCAATGAGGTACCACCTAATGCCAGTAAGACTGGCCCACATGAATAAAAGCACCAACAACACTTGTTGGCGAGGTTGCGGGGAAAAGGGAACCCTACTCCACTGCTGGTGGGGCTGCAGATTGGTACAGCCTCTATGGAAATCAGTATGGAGAACATTCAAACAACTCAAATTCAACATACCGTATGATCCAGCAATAGCACTCCTAGGAATATATCCAGAACACTTGTTTTATGAGAAACCAACATGCACTCCTATGTTCATAGCAGCACAATCAGTAATTGCAAAAACATGGAAGCAGCCAAAATGCCCATCAGCAGAGGATTGGATAAGCAAGCTATGGTTCATCTACTCCACGGACTACTACTCAGCTATTAAAAAAAAAAAAAAAATGCAATTCTTTGTGGCCAAATGGGCCCAACTGGAAACCATAATGCTAAGGGAAATGAGCTAATCCCAAAAGGTTGGATACCACATGTTTGCCTTAATTTGGGATGATGTGATGTTATGTATAACGTGTTGTGTTATGTATGTTATATGTTGTGTATAAACTAAAATTGAAATGTCAATGAGGTGGTCACAGAAGGTGGTTAAGAGCTCGCATTTACTTTGAACATACTGGTTATCAATACTATGTGAATTAATTCCATAATGATGTAAATTTTTGCTGATGTTATGTTGGAGGTTTTAATTGATCGGGATGATACTCTGCTGGCTCTGTCTTCAAACCAGAGAGGGTGTACCTAAGAAGCCGTTGAACTTGACTGGACAATAAGATGCTGGACTCTATGTTTGGTATATGCTTGTAATGAGGGAATCTCAAATGAACTTTAACTGTGGTTATGCAACAAGGTGGAGGAATCCACCATGGTGGGAGGGCTTGGAGAGGGGTGGGGAGAATCCAAGTACCTATGAAACTGTGTCACATAATACAATGTAATTAATGAATTAAAAATAATAAATAAAAACAAACTTGCCTTACTGGATTCTCCCAGTAAGAGACTTTACGAGAGCTCCTGTTTGCAGGAGTGTTTGTAATTTAGTACTCTTCTGTCCTGAACACAGTGCCTTGGCAGAATAGACACTTGTTACACATTGATTGAACAAAATGCATTGATAAGTGCTGTGTTTACATTTTTACAAATATTTCGTGTTATATTTCTTTTTAAAATGCCTTCGGTGAAAGGTGAAGATAAATACAAGGTAACGTAGAGCTCTTTCTGCTGGAACATGTTATTATCATGTTTTAACACTGGCAGCCGCTAGCATTTGCTGTGCAAGGTCATATTCCAAGATGTCACCCAGAATTACACAATTCATCTCTACAGTGATGAATTGATCAGGTCACAAGCATTTTTACTAATTGCACAGATGTGGAAACTGAAGCACATTTGCTAATGCCACACAGTGATACAACTAGCACCTGCATTCCATTTGCTTGTCTTCTCCTTGCATTGGTCCTATAGGTAATGTCTGAGACACTCCAAGACTCTCTGCAGATGTCAGTAGCCAACGTGACAATCATTTATCTGTGGACTAGATGGGAAACTGTCCACGAGACGTGCATGTGTCTATGTAACCTGACCAGACCAGTCTTCTCAAACTCCTCCACTCATATCTGTGTCAATATTGTTTCTAATTTTTAGCAAGTTTGTCTTATCTTTCTCTGCCTAGGAAATTGTTATCCATATTTTGAGGCTTCTTTATTAATAAAAAATGTACTGTGAAATCTTGCAGGGTCAATTTGTTCATCAGTAAATGTTGCACACTTCCTCATGTCCATTGCTTTTATATTGATTTATTATTACTTCCCTATGAATTCTATTCCTCCTACTAGACCATGAATCTTTTCAGAGTAAATGCATTTATTTCCTTGATGTAACCTAGCAGGAGCCACCATGTAGTAAAATCTTAGAGATCCTAGGCAAATTCTCATTAGCAGCTTCAAACTACTAATGGAGATTCTCAAATGAACGATGCCATCTATGTGGGAGCATTGTATCATTGTTAAGAATATGCATGCTACAATATGGTGAAAGAGATTGAGGCAAGGGAAAGTTTCTAACGGGAAAATAAAATAGGACAGTGGTATCTGATATTGAAATAACTATCTTCTACCATAGGAATTCCTAATAAAGTTGGTGCCAGATGGAGATTAAACAGTTCCTGAATAGATCTTCTTGCAACAACATTTTAAAAAGATGTATATATTTTACTTTAAAGTCCTAATACTGAGAGAGAGAGAGAGACAGAGAGAGAGAGAGAGAAATTTTTCCATCTGTTGAAAGCCAAGAGCTTTTTCTAGGTCTCCAATATGGAGGCAGTGGCCAAAGAACTGTTGTGTCTCACTATTTTCCTAGGCTTCAAGGAAAGAGCTGGTTAAGAAGTGGGGCAACCGTGACATGAAACGTTGCCTATATAGGACGCTGCACTCCCCTGCCAAACACAGATGGAGGAGTAGTGTGTATACCATTACAATGATTCCAAACTTTCATTCTTTACCCCATAACGTACTAACCCAAGGTTCTGGAAGCCTTTGGTGGTAGTTAATACTGAGTAATGACAATCCTATCTCCAAACTCTTTTGGCAGCATCTGTTTAAGAAAAAAGGTTTATTAATATAGGCAGAAGCTTCTCCATTTTGATTCTGACAAGTTCCACAATATGCACTGAACTGACCATCCCAATGTCACAGACCTGGAAAAAGACGAGAACAGCTCAGTTCTGATAACAAGATAATTTCTTCAGAAGATCTTGCTCTCTCTGCATTCCACTTTAAATAATCAGCATCATTTATCCCTTTGTATGTGATTTCTCTTCAACAATTCCAGAGGCAAATCCAAGCATGCAAAATTACCCCACCCATGGTATTAAACACATGCTTCTTTTAGACTCATTGTCAGACAGAGGGCTGAGAACAATTTTCCCTGACAGTAACTGAGTGAATCATTCGGCAAAACAAGGAATGCAGAGCGAATTCAGAGAGATTTCTCAGATGTCAAGGAAGTGGAAGCAGTTTTCTGGCCTCACCATAGAATCACAGCATCCATTTTAAAGAGAGAGAGAGAAAGAATCCCTTTAGCTCATTTGATTTTCTTCAAGTAATGTCTTACAAAAACCAACGTCCTGGATGTGGACACTGGACATGGAGTTAAGATGCTCGTGTGCCACAATTCCTAGCTCCTGTACCTGACTGGCTCCTTGCTACTGCAAACCCTGACATCAACAGGTAGTGATTCATGTAGCTGGGTCCATTACAAGCCACAGGGAGACCTAGACTGAGTTCTTAGCTTTTAGCTCCAACTCCAGTCCAGTACCAGCCATTGTATGCATTTGGTAAGTGAATCAGCAGGACTTTAGGTTTAAAAAAAAAGATTAATAAAATAGATAGACACGTTATAGATACATAGATTTGAATAGATTTCAGTTTTCTCTCTGCTTCTAAAATATGTAAGATTAAAGCTCTCTCTCTTTTTTCCCTTTAAAACAAATCCTGACCCAGGTAGAGAAAGACTATTAGAAATATTCTTAGCACTGAAAAGAGGGAAACTGCTGGGACAGGGAAAGATTTAGCAATCGAAGAATTGCAGAAAAGTGCTTTGCTGTCATGAGGAGGCATCCACCAGGTGCAAAGAATGAGATAGAACGTGGGCAAGCCAGAAGACCCTGGTCCCTTCAGTTGTACTTTGCGGAGATAGAAATGTTTTACATACGGAAACTCTTCTCAGGAGGCTTTTCACAGGGGTGAATGTGGGCTCCGGCTGTGCTGCATATGTGTGAGCTCAGCAACCTTGAGAAGCAGAGGCTCTCAGCTAAAGTTAGTCACTGCCTGTGAGGCAGATAGGGTGTCTGCTCTGGTCAGGGAATACTACAGCCCATCAGGTCTTCTTCTTATGAGGCAGCAAATGGGAATTCGGTGAAAGTGTGGGGCCTGATCACATGTAAACAGGGAAGCATCTTTGTCCTAGGACACTCAGAGATTTTCAGTGAGTTTTTCTGAAAATGGGATAGTAATTTAACTATCACTTTTCCCGTGAGTGTAGAGCGAGGTGAGGTTCAGTGCCATCAGACAGAATGTTTTCTACTGGAATCTCAGTGAGAGGATGCCCTGCAGAATCAGTGGGTGGAATTTGGTCCTACGCCAGGCCCTGGCTGCAGGAAAGTACTAGACATTTTCAGCAGAAGTACTGGGAAGAGGCAGGAGGAAATGCACTAAATGAATGGATAGCTGGGCCTGTCACTCTGCATCTCACTTTACTAACAATCATTTGCAGTACAGAATAGCAAAGAGAGAACAAAGACAAACCCTTGTGGACCTGGAGACTGACCAACATGACTCAAGTGGGGTCTGTGAATATATATTTAGCTGTTCCTTGCATGATACCAAACCTCCCACTCAGAGGACACCCAATACATGTTTCCATATGATTATGCACTAAGAAAATATACTTCCGGGAATCAGACAATGGGTGTCAGATTATCAATACAGTACCCAATTAGTGACTTCCAGGAAATCTGTCAGTGAATTTCAAATCTTTATGCTTTCTCCTCAAGGTATACAAATGTGATGTGATGATGACAAATGAAAATGGGTCTTCTTGAATTTGAAGAACTCAGGATAGCTCCAAATGACAAGGGTTTGCTAGGTGTTCCCTTCAAATCCACTAGTTTCCACAGTTCCTTTAATCTGCAATGTGTGCTTTGGTGTGATTTGACACCTCTCTGGAGTTAGAGTGCTGCTTCCTGCTGCCAGACCAGTCTCCCAGGAGCTTGGCTGTTTCTAGAGGCTGTCAAGGTACAGTGGAGAAGCCAACACACACAACCATGGCTCCTGCATGAATCAGAGCACCTGTGGTCTCACAGGACCCTGGCAATTCCGCATGCATGAAGAATCAGGACTCAGGGCTCTGATTCGAGTGTTGCTTCTGATGTTCTCTCTCCTGGAGCTGCAGGAAGCCTTTCCAGTGAGTAGTTTACTACATATACTCTTGTATTTTATTCCTGTATTGAGTTTACTAGCCACAGTAAACTCAATACAGGAACAAAGTGGCATGTCCTAGAAAGTTGTGTGTGTTAGGAAGAGAGAGAAAGAGAGAGAGGGAGATACAGAGAGGGAGATGCTGCAGGACAGGCAGGAGACAGAAGATAGTCACATTGAGAAAATGTAATGAGATGACCCCTCAGAGGGAAAGGAGTCACCAAGAAAAGGAAGCTGAGGGTGTGGAAGAGTTAAATCAAAGTATTATGAGAGATGCACCAACTAGCAAGTGAAGTACAGCAAGTCCATCATAGAGGAGCAGAATATGGGAAAGAGAATTTGGGAAAGGAAATTGGAAAGGAGCTGCTAGGGCTTGTGGACTTAACTTCAACTCCAAATAGAACCCCGGGTGGATGAGGTGACCTGAGCCAATCGCAAAAGGCTTGCTCAGATAACCAATGCCAAGAACACAGTAAGAGTTGAACATTTCAGAAAATTAAAAAATCCAAATGGTTCTCGGTTTAGTATGACTACAAGGACTGTTATTATGGTATAGCAGATAAAGCCACTACCTGTCATATTAGCATCCTTTGTGGGCTGCCATTCTAGTCCCAGCTACTCTAATTGCAATCTAGCTTTCTGCCGATGTACCTAGGAAAGCAATGGAGGACACCTCAAGTTCTTGTGACCTGAGTTCTTATGAAGACTCGGATGAAGCTACAGGCTTGGACCTGACTCAACCCTGGTTGCTGTGGCAATTTAGGATGGGAAATAATGGATGGAAGATCTCATTATCTCTCTCTTCATGGACATTTGAATATCATATATATATACACACATGTTAATTTCCATCTTTCTCTATAACTTTGCCTTAACAACACATCTTCAAAGAAGAATAAATACAATTGCAACAATATCATTAAAATTATTCAGTTCGTTGATAAGCTATTATGTATAAAACTTCTATGCAAAACTAATTCAGCTATGAAGATGATCCTGCAAATTACGAATGTCCAGCTTAATTTCTGAACATGATATGTTGAATAGTGTCCCTGCAAACATACGTGCATTCTGGACCTTAAAATGGGACCTTCTTGAATGTGTGATCTTTGCACAAGTAATTGGTTTAATCTCTTGAGATGAAACTGCCTTCAATTTAGAGGATGCCTAAATCCAAAAAATTATGCCCTCATTAAGTAATAGATGGCTCACAGGTGCAGAGAACAACTTTTGGAGGTAGCAACATACTATGCTGAATCTGCCACAAGCCAAGGTTGTCAGGAGCCACCAGAGGGGGAGGTGTCTCCTCCTCTTAGGAGAATAGTTCTACCCTTAATAGAGAGCCTGTCACTACCAGTACCAGGACTTTGACATTTCATCTCTGAAGCAACAAGACAAGAAGCTGCCTTTCATGCCATGCAGTTCATAGTGGTTTATTCCAGCAACCCCAGGAACCCAGCAAAGCATGTCTGGTAATCAATGCTCTTAGCACACGGAGCCACTCCGTAGGGCCTCAGTGGTCAAGCTTGAGGGCTTTGAGATGTCCTGGCTCTCTGGGATAAACATCACAGTTGAGGTTGTGAGCGTTGGACAGCAGGTACACCTCAGTCAGGCAGAGCACCAGCCGCAACCACGAAATCCTGATCCACCCCTTCATGGTAACCACAGTGTTTCCAATTGTTCCAGCCCCACTTCCCAATATGGCAGTACTGTCCAAAAACATGCCACCACCAGCTGGCATAACAGCTCTTTTTTCATGGCCTGAGAACAAACAAAAGACCACCACAATCACTGGCTGAGCAGTAAACTATCTCACCCAGGAGTCCACTTTATGGGAGAAGCATGGGCTCTGGTCACTTTATGGGAGAAGAATGGGCTCCAGTCACACTGAGACTTCTGACACCTCCTCTGAAATCTTTACATCTGCTGTTCATTTCTTAACTGACTTGTCTGTGTAGTTTCTTGAACTCTTTGTGCATTGTGGGTATGAATTCTCTGGGATGATCGTTTTGCAAACACTTTCTGTCTTTGGGTGGTTGTCTCTTCACATTGTTAATTGCTTCCTTGGTTGTGCACTTCTTGATTTGATACAACCCCATTTTGTTGTTAGTGTTGTCGTCATTTGTGTTGTGAGAGCTTGATGCGAAAAGGTGTTGCTTTTATCAGTAGGTAATGTTCCCCTATGGACTCATTCAGTAGTTTGATAGTTCTGTGATTACATAAGAATTTTTGTTCCATTTCACTTTGACTTTTGTATGCAGACCAAAAAGGGCTTTGTGTCAAATTCTTACATGTGGAAATCCACTTTTCCAAAAAGTTGAGAGGATTGTTCTCTTTCCAGGGAATAATCTTAATTTTTTATTAATTTTTTTTCTGTTGGTACAATAATTTACTTTTTTTAAAAAGATTTATTTATTTTTATTGGAAAGTCAGATATATAGAGAGAGGAGGAGAAACAAAAGGAAGATCTGCTCTCTGATGATTCACTTCCAAAGTGGCTGCAATGGATGGAGTTTAGCCAATCTAAAGCCAGGAGCCAGGAGTTTCTTCTGGGTCTGCAACATGCGTGCAGTGTCCCAAGGCTTTGGGCCATCTTCAATTGCTTTCCCAGGTCACAAGCAGGAAGCCTACACTCCCACCAACAGTGATGGAATATACAATTCTCCCCACATCCACATCAGCAGGTGTTGGTAGAGTTCTGAATCTAGGCCAATCTCACTGGAGTAAGGTGGAACCTGAATGTGGTTTGTATTTGCATTTCCTTTACAGCTAGGGAGCTTGAGCACTTTTTCATATGTCTATTATCCAGTTCAATCTGTTCTTTGAAAAATGTCTGTTCTTTTGCTTCACGCATCTTGTCAGAATTGTTTGTTTTGTGGCGCTGACTTTCTAAAGCTCTTTGTAAATTCTCGAGATTAGCGCCCTATCAGTTGTGTGGTGTGTGAAGATTTTCTCGCATTTGGCTGGTTGACTCTGCATGTTGTAGCTCATTTCCTTGGCTGTACGGCAACTTTTTAATTTGATGTAGTCGCACTTGTTGATTTTGGCTTTGCCTACTCGTGCTTTTGGTGACTTTTCTAGCAAGTCTTTCCCAATTCCTGTGTCTTGGGTGTGCTGCCTATGTTTTCCTGTAGTATTTTAATGGCTTTTGTGTACAGATTCAGGTGCTTTTTCCAGTTTCACTAAATTTAAAAGGCTTAAATAATGCCTTATGTCTTCTCAGACCAAAAGTTATATCACTGAAGTAAAAAATAAAAACACAAAGGACATCGCACACATGAAAATTGGAAAAGATACTACTGTCTCACCTATGGAATATTAAGAAAATGTTTAAAAACTTAAAATATTTTCTTTTTTTTTTATAATCTATTTTATTGTGTTGTTGTTGACAATCTTTATATCTAGGAATTTTAAGCCAGTTCCCAAGTTCCCTCATGGCGCACTTACCCTGAGGAATGAGCTCTCTTGGGTCCTGGATGAGGCCGAGAACTCGTTCACTGCCTTGCGGCAGTGTCTTTGGCGTGAGCCCCCAGCATTGGGTCCGACCCGGCAGGGGCACCCCCCATAGCCGCCACACTGTGAGGAGCGGCAGTTGCCCCCGAATCCCAATTAAAATATTTTCTTAAAGCAATTAAAACAAAAACACAGCATATCAGAACCAATGAGGTACAACAAGGCAGTGTTAACGGAAATTGTATAGCAATAAATATGATAAAAGTACTAGGCAATTTAAAGAAGGGAAATTTCAAATAAGCAATGTAATGATTTATCTGAAAGACTTAGGTTAACAAGAGAGAGTAAAACCACAAATTAGCATCAAAAAAGCATTAAAATAAGAGCTGAAGTAAATAAAATTAAAATGTACATGAATTCCTGGATTTTTAAAATGATAAAGAACAACAAACAAGCAAAGAAAGCGTCTGGTGCAATTGCTCAATGGCTAAATTCATACCTCAAGTGTCCGGATACCTTCTAGGTACCAGTTTATCTCCTGTCCACTCCATTTTCCCATCCAGATCCCTGCTCATGGTTTGGGAAAGCAATAGAAGATATCACAAAGCCTAAGAAACCTCTAGGCTTTGGATCAAGCTCAGCTCTGGGCATTGAGGCCATGTAGACAGTGACCCAGCAAGTGAAAAATTATTCTACCTTTCCTTCTCTCTCTAAATCAGCTCTGCCTTTCCAATATAAATAGATAAGTGTTTAAAATACATAAAAAAAGCTTTTATGTAGATTAACAAAGAGAGAAAAAGGACTAAAATAACTGTATTTGAAAATAAATATACAACAGTTACAACTGCTTTCACAGAAATAAAATCACGAGAACCTGTTATGAACAAATAATTGTTAGCAAATTGGAAACCTCAAATAAATGCTTGTGTGTGTGTGTGTATATATATATATATATATCCCTTAAAAAATAAAATCAAGAATATAAGGAAATTATAAACAGATTCATAATAAGTAACCGATTGAAGCAACAATAAAGTTTGCTTATAAAAGGAAATTCTAGGAGCTGCTGACACTTCTCAGCTAAGTTCTATAAAACATTTGAAGAGGAAATGACATATGCGTGACCCAAATTATGTGAAGACAGTGAAAAGGCAGAAAATGTACTAAGCTCTTTCTATGAAGACATTACACTGATACTGAATGAACAGGGAACCTGCAATTATCTTAAGGTATGCACAGAGAGCATTTGGAAAGATCAAATGACTTTTAAAAATATTTATTTATTTTTATTGTAAAGTCATATATACAGAGAGGGGAGACAGAGGGGAAGATCTTCTACAAAGAGGAGGAGAGAAAGGAAGATCTTCTGTCTGATGATTCACTCCCCAAGTGGCCAAAATTTCCGGACTTGTGCCGATTCAAAACCAGGTGCCAGGAACTTCCTCCAGGACTCTGATGCGGGCACAGGGTTCCAAGGCTTTGAATCATCCTCGACTGCTTTTCCAGGCCACAAGCAGGTTGCTGGATGGGAAATGGAACTTCTGGGATGTGAACCTGTTCCTGGGACATGAACCAGTTCTGGGACATGAACCAGTGTCCACAGTGCCTGGCATAACCAGGCACGTGAGAAATTAGCCACTGAGACATCATTCCAGAACCAAAACCATTTAAAATTCAACAACGAATTTTAACAAAGCAAAGAAATTCTGTAGCAAAGTTTGTCAACACGATGAAAGAAGCAATCAAGGACGGAAGGCAGCACTGTGGTACAGTGGGCTAACTGGGCGCCGTGACAATGGCAGCTCTTATCCACAGTGCCCGTTTTTTCAGTGCCCGTTATTCTGTGCAAGTCCCTGGGAAAGCAGCAGAGGTCAGTCTAAGTGCCCTGGGACCTGCTACCTATGTGAATTATCTGGATGGAGGTACATGAACCTGGTTTCCTCTTGGGCCAGCTCATGTATATCTTTCTGTCTAAGTGCATCCCTGTGTTTTACACGCACACACACACACACACACACACACATATGTATCTTATGAAACGCATATATACATAAATATATATTAATGCATACATTTATGCATATATTTATATATTCTTCATATATTAAATATATATAGATAAATATATATTATATAATATATAATGTATATCATATATCATATATTCTATATATAATTCCTGTATATGAAAAATCCAGCACACACAGTATCTTAAAATATATTCTGTATATATGAATTGGAAAAAAAATGAATAATATCAAAATAGTTTTATTACACCAAGTGATCTACAGATTCAAGGTATCAATAAGAGTCATTACAAATTGCGAAAAAATCTTATATGGATTACAGAACTCCCAAAGGTGTTAGCAAACAGGCTAGTCAGAGTAGGTCAGATGGTCATCCTTTACACTATTCCATACTTTTCATTTTACAAATTTAATACTACTTTGAAACTGAAAGTTTTTTTTGAAAAGAAAATCAGAAATATTTTCCTTCTCCAAAAAACCGTGTAACAAGGACTTTCTAAGCAAAATATTATGAAAATGGAATTAACGATTCTTTTTTGACTGACATCTCAATTCCACATTGGATTTCACATAATCCTCATTGGAGGACGTTGAGTATGACACATTCAAACATGATTACCTTTATGTAGCAAAAGCTGTGCAAAGTGGAGATGTAGAGTTTTTATCAATAGACATTGGTTTGATCTTTTTGGATTAGGAGGAAAATATTGCCCTGGAAATCATGACTTTGCTGTAGATTCGCATGTGGTTTACTAAAACTCTCCCGAGAACTATCAGTTCCCATAATACTCTGTGGGCTTCACAAGACTACCATATTCTAGGCATCTATAGCATTAGCCCAGATAGGCTTAGGTGGTTTCAATTTCTCTGACACTTCCTTGGCTGTGTGGCTGTTATGCAGTGATTTTGTCCTGTAGCAAAATCAGGTTTTTTTTTTGCTCTGCATTCTCAGACAAAATGATGATGATCATTTTGTGATACAATTCCATAGGCTCCTGGCATTTCCCTTATCGCAGTCCAATCCCTACCCCAACCTAGTTCCTCTATATCATTACTGAAGTATAGTTCTGCATACACAGTCATATGTCCATCATTGTGGACATGGACAATGGCAGAGAGCCCAGCATCCTATTGTCAAAACATAGTAAAGTTTTATTGTAAGTCAATCTTTGTCTGAAAGTAGAAATGCATACTACATTGCATCCTCACATCTGGGTATGTTAGTCTCCATTTCATAGCTGTTGTGCCACACGGACCTATTTTGACCTGTATGATGCCACACAGACCTATTTTGACCTGTATAATGCCACAGTTGGTATTATTTTCCTGCAGGACCAGTGGAATCCACTGAGCTCAGTGAGCTGTCACGAGCTCAGCACATGTGCAGTTCACTGCTGTTCCCTGCAGCCCTAAAGCTTTTGCCACAATGTGCAAAATGGCACCTGACGTACCACTGCTAGAGTTCTCGATCTGCTGGCCATCAGAACTGAGGGCTACCCAGACCTGTCTTGGGTGGAACCTGTAGAATGCCATGTTGCTGCAGTTCATTGAGTCAGAAATGAGTTCACTCCCAGCTCAGCATATGCTCAGTCCTTTTTCTTGCCTTTGCCTCCTTAAGCAAAATGGTACCCAATTCGGCTCTAGGGGGCTGACTGGGCTGTAAAATCCACCCTGTTCTCGCACTACCCATCTGGGATTTGCTGCTCTGTCTCTTCTCCTGGTCAAATCAAATGGACCAGCAGGACAGACAGTTCTTTGTCTGGGTTCACCTCCCAAGCTCCCAGTGAAAGTCCCTTACCACCTGGTTGCTGGTGGAGTTCCAGCTGCTGGTGGAGTTCAGATTGCTGTTGGTTGAATGCCACTGGAGTATCAGTCACTGCAACACCACACTTCTGTGTCTGCTGCTTTCCTGTGTCTGTCAGTCTCCAGGTACCCCTCTGCTGTTGTTCTGTCCTCTCCTATTTTCTGGAATGTGTCCTCTCTGCTTCATCCTGATTAACTGTTTCTCCATCCGTTTAAACATGCCCTTATCTATTCCACCACCTTGGTTCTTGTGGTTGTTTCTAAAGGTATATAAAAGAATACCTGTGAAAGGATACATTAAGGGACCAAAATAGAAGAAATATACCCATTGTTACTGATTTCCTTTTGATCTTTTTAATGATTTTTTTCTTTAATGTGTATTGATTGAAACAGTGTTGCTAATATTTAATGCTTCTAAAATTTTATTTTACTTGAAAAGTCATGTTGAGAGAATGAGAAAGAATGAGGGAGAGAGAGAAAGAGAAAAAAGAAAAAAGAATGAGAAAAAGAAAAAGAGAGACAGAAAGAAAGAAAGAAAGAAAAAGAAAAAGAATTTTCTGTCCACTAATTCATACCTGAAATGATTCCAGCATCCAGAGCTGTGCCAGGCTGGAGCCCAGAACCAAGAAGTGAATCATAGATCCAAGTGCTTAATGTGAATATCACCTTCTAGTGTACACATTATCAGAAGACTGGGTCAGAATTCAAGGAGGGGCTAGCAATATGGCTTAGCTGTTACAATCACAGCCATGACTCCAATATCCCCTGTGGGTGCTGGTCTATGTCGCCACTGCTCTGCTTCTAATACACCCCCCGCTAATGTCTTGGGGAAAAGCAGTAGAGGATTACCCAAGTGTTTAGGCCCCTGTCAGCCACCCAGGAAATCCAGATCAGAACACTGGCTCCTGCATTGGAGCTGGTTCAGTCCTGACCCTTGTACCCAGCTGGGGAGTAAATCACCAGACGGAAGCTCATGCTGTCTCTCTCTTTCTCTCCATCTCTCTCTCTCTCTCTCTCTCTCTCTCTCTCTCTCTCTCTCTCTCTCTCTCCCCCCCCCTTTCCCTTTCTCCTCTCTCTTTGCTTCTGTTTCTGTCTTAAAAATGACACAAAAATACAGAAATGTGATAACTTATAAATTGTGAAAGGGCACCTTGTTCTTCGAATAAATTTATTCCCTGAGTTTGCATTACATTTGAATAATATATTTTCAATAACTTTCTTAAGCTCAGAAAAAACTGAGCCAGCTCAGTGGATGCATGACACATTTAAGCTGAGAGTACGAGGATAGCAAATGTTGAACTTGGCCAACTAGATCACACTGCAGCATTTTAACTACAACATACATGCTGGAGTAACGCCTCGGGATTATTTGCAAATACATCTTTGAGGTTAGAAAGAGAAGGTAAACATCCCTAAAACAACATAATTCCCAAGCACAGAGTAAGAGTGACGTATAAAGCCAGTTGACTCTTGCCGTTGTCTTGTCGATGAGAGAATTACACCAAAGCTGGAGAGAGGGGCTGGAGCTCATATACACGTGCTTGGACTCATTGTACTAATCAGGGAGGTGTAGGCAAATGGCAAACTCCAAGTGCAATTGCTCCAACTTCTATATCCTCTCTAAATTTGGGTGTTTTCATGGTAACATTTGTTAAAGTGGTACTGTGTGTTTGATACACTATCAGGTACTGGGAAATTCAATAAGGTAGAAACATCTTTCTTAAGGAACTAAGTCCAGTAGACTATGGAGTGTTTATATGGCTGCTAGTTTCTGTGTACTTAAAAAGACTGTTTCAACCCATAGAAAGTAATTGTTAGCCCTTACAGAATAAAAACCAGCAGAAATTATCCACTGTCAATGACAGCATGGCTGAAGGGCAGAACTTCCTTCGAATTCTCAGTCAGTGCCCAGTTCTGACAAAGGCTGAACATTAGCTACAAATAGAAAAACAAGATATCATAATTTATAAAAAAAAAAAAAAAAGATAAAATCGCAATTTGACTACTACACGCTGGAGGTTACTGTGTTTATTACATAAGGCTAAAGTAATTAACTGCATTTTAGATATGATCTTTTTTTAAAGATTTATTTATTTTTATTGGAAAGTCAGACACACAGAGAGGAGGAGAGACAGAAAGATCTTCCGTCCGATGATTCACTCCCCAAGTGAGTGCAACAGCTGATGCTATGCTGATCTGAAGCCAGGATCCAGAAACCTCCTCCAGGTCTCCCACACAGGTGCAGGGTCCCAATGCATTGGGCCATCCTCGACTGCTTTCCCAGGCCACAAGCAGGGAGCTGGATGGGAAGTGGAGCTGCTGGAATTAGCACTGGTGCCCATATGGGATCCTGGCGCATTCAAGGCAAGGACTTTCAGCTGCTAGGCCATGCCACCGGGCATGGCCTAGATAGGATTTTGATGACAAACCTCACGGACCTAGTCTGGATTTCATGATAAGAAAACTAAGACTCTGAGATGTCAGGTGGAAATCCCAAGTGTCAGCTGGTGCTCAGCTGGGACTCCCACCTGAGACTTCCACTCCCATGAATGGGGCTGCTATTCCACAGTGAGTGTCTTCAGAGACTGTCAGGGACCAATCCAGAAACTTAAACTATTCTACAAATTCTGAGGCACAGCGTCAGGATCCAGTTCAGGTAAGATTAGGAAGGGACCAAGCCAAAGCCCACACCAGCCAAGATCATTCCTCTGTGCTGGTGCATACTTCCTGTGCTGTTGACATTTGACTTGAATTCTCTCAGGCAGTGTGTGTTTGGACCAGCACGCTGGGAGGGCTCGGTGTCAACACCCTGAGTGCCGTGCCACAGTGGTGAGTGGCACCTGGGCAGCCGCTGGAGGCATCAGGATAGGAGGAGTACTGACATGACCACAGAAGACACAGGGGAAAAAAAATGATTCTAAGTAAATATTACCATCTGAACACAACTCAAACAGTTGGCAAGTTATAGAGAGTTTGCCTCACCTTGAGAAGACATGAATAGATTATTTTACACCTTAGCATGGAACAGGATGGATTATCCCTTTGTTACATTCTGCTGTGCTCAGAAAAGTAGACTCCAGCAACCCGACTAGCATCCTTTTAGTGAGCACAAAAGACAAGCCACCATCCTTAAGAACAAACATTTTAGCCAAAATTGAAAATAGTAGAAAAACTAAATGTGGAATGTAAAAGGAAGAAGCTGGAGCAGAGTGAAACTGCATCTGCAGACAAGCTGAGACACCTAGGGTAGGGATGAAGAGAAAGAGGTATCAGCAAGAGGTATCAGCATCTTTAGTCTCTTAGGGAATAAAATACTCCAAATAGAAGATAAATGACTCTCTCTCAGCTTTACGATCCTCTCTTCCAAATAAACCCTTAAAGACAAAAAATGCTAGACAAGAGAATTCCTAGTGAATCCTGCCTGGACCTGGGAATCTAGCTAGAAACAGAGACCACAGTTTATTCAACACAGCATTCCAAATCTGCAAGGCTATCCCAATGTGAATTCCTGGGGAAATAATGAATATGAGAGGGCAGAATTAAATGCACCAAATACATGGACCTTGAGGAATATGACTGAATCCAGGACATGGACACAGGCTTCTGACTTCTGTCTGTCCCAGTCCAGGCAGATGTGGCCACTTGGGGACTGAACCAATGGATAAAAAATTCTCTCTCTTTTTTTAAGATTTATTTTTTTTATTGGAAAGACATATTTACAGATAGGAGGAGAGACAGAGAGGTAGATCTTCCATCATATAATTCACTCACCAAACGGCTGTAATTGCTGGAGCTGTGCTGATCCAAAGCCAGGAGTGTTGATCCTCTCCAGGTCTCCCTTGTGGGTGCAGCGTCCCAAGGCTTTGGACCATCTTCAACTGCTTTCCCAGGCCACAAGCAGGGAGCTAGATGGGAAGCAGGACTGCCAGGATTAGAACTGGCGCACATATGGGATCCCAGCGTGTTCAAGGCGATGACTTTAGCCATTAGGCCACTATTCTGGGCCTCTCTACCTCTTTGTCGGTAACTCCTTTTCTCTCTTTGTCTTTTAAATAATCTTTAACATGACTTATCTAATATTTGTACTTAAATCTTTGAAATTATTTATTGTTATGTATACAGAAGGCAATGAGAACAAGAGGGCCACTGGACAGAGAAACAGAGAGGCCTTCTATGCACTGACTCACTCCTGTAATGTCCAAATAACAAGGCATGGCCACCCAGTCAGGAGCCCAGCACTCAATCTGGATCTTCACTTGGGTAACAGGGACCCAAGTATCTGTCATCTCCCAGGATGCAGGTTGACAAGATGCTGAAATTAGGAGCAGAGATGGGCCCTGAATCTAGGCAGTCTGAAACAGGATGTGGGAGTACCAAGTCACATCATTAAGTCACTGTGCACGCACATGTCCTGAAATTTAAATCAGAAACTACAGGGCTGGCATTGTAGTGTAGCAAGTAAAGGCATCACCTGGAAAACTCGCATTCTATATACAAGCTGGTGCAAATCCTTGCTGCACCATTTATGATCCTGCTCCCTGTTGATGCAGCTAGAAAAACAACAGAAATGCCTCCAGGTACTTAGGCCCCTGCCACCCATGTGAGAAACATGGCTCCTGGTTTCAGCCTGAGCAAAGTCTAGCCAATGTGATCACTTAGGGAACGAATGAGCAAGGGCAAAATCTCTCCCTCTCTCTCTCTTGCTTGCTCTGTGAGAAAGAGACTCCACCTTTCAAATATAGTAATATCCATTACACACACACACAGAGGGAGGAGGGATAAGGAGGAAAGGTGGAGGTTGGGTCATGGGAATCAAACACAGAAGAAATGAGGAGATGTTATGGCATTCTAACCCAGAGTGTGGGCAGAGCAGCTGCTGCCATGCCATCAGGTATTTGTAAGCATACACAAAAAAGTGGAATCCAGGGACATCCAACATAAAGGAAAGACTAGGGATGAAAACATAGGAGTGTCCTAATTTCCTCCATATGATGTAGCATCACACTGTAACGTACAATTAAATCAAATTGTTAACATGCACATGCATATATATATAATATATTTATATATGCTTCTTTATATCCATATAATATACATATAAAAGAGTAAGTAAAGCCAATAGTCTCAAGTCTTTTCTGTTCTTATCAGAACAAGGAATTTAAAAAAGCTTCCATCAGATTTATCCTCCTGATTTATTCAATGAAATTCTCTCTTTATAAACCTTTTTGGTCTTGACATATCAGAAGAGATATTGAAAATGTTTTAAATAATACCTGTTGAAATTGGCACTCAAATGAGAACACACACAAAGCTGCACTCAGTTTGGTTTATCTAAAAATACATTCACATGTACTGGGTTTTTTCTTTTGTTTTGTTTATTTGAAGAGTAGAGAGACAGAGACAGAGACAGAGAGAGTACGTGAACTGCTGATTCCCTCGACAAATGGCCACAAGGGCAAGTACTCATCCAGGTCAAAATAGGATCCAGAAACTCCATTCAGGTCTCCTCCAGGTGTGGCAGAACTTCAAATGCTTTTCCTGGCACAGGGTCAGGAGCTGAGTGGGCTGCCTCCCTCTGTCTGCCTTCCTGGGCACTGGGTCAGGAGCTGAGTGGTCAGTCTCACTCTGGCTGCCTTCCAGGACCCTGTGTCAGGAGTTGGGTGGTCAGCCTTACACTGGCTGCCTTGCCGGGCACTGAGTCAGGAGCTGAGCGGTCAGCCTCCCTCTGGCTGCCTTCCAGGACCCTGTGTCAGGAGCTGAGCGGTCAGCCTTACACTGGCTGCCTTGCCGGGCACTTGGTCAGGAGCTGAGCGGTCAGTCTCCCTCTGGCTGCCTTCCAGGGCACTGGGTCAGGAGCTGAGCGGTCAGTCTCCCTCTGGCTGCCTTGCCGGGCACTGGGTCAGGAGCTGAGTGGTCAGCCTCACTCTGGTGCTCTGTTATGGGATGAAGGCGTCACAAGCAGCTGTGCCATCCTGCCCACCCTTTCCTGTGTTCCTCAATTCCGCTCAGGGAAGGGCTTTCATCCTGCTCTGGGAGATGCCACTTCTGTGACACTGTCAGGTCCCTCCAATTTCCCCGACCCAGCCAAAGCCAAGAGCCAGTGACCCAGAGTAAGCCAGACCCAAGCAGCACATCTGTGAATGTCTGTGTCGTCCTCTGCCCTGCCATCCTGGCTGCAGGACTTGCATTTTCATACCATTGTGGGGTTCTAGGCACCTCTTCATCCTACAGGGCCTCGAGTGACATTGTGGGATGCTCTTACCACAGCTAAACCATTTTATCCCCATCCCACAATCCAAAAAAAAAAAAAAAAATAGAATGATTTTTACCTTCTGTGCTATTTGTTCTAGGTGTTGGAAAAAAAAAACCCACAAGTTTAGATAGTAGATACACAGAACATGCTAAAAAGTAGTTAAAATCCCAGATTGGGGCCAATCTGGGAGTAACTTATTTTTATTTATTTTTCTGGGTTCCATGCCCAACTCGAGCTCCTTTTGCCTAACTTTTTATTTTATTTTTTATTAGAGCACAAAGGTTCAATGGCTACAGGAAAGTGGGTAAGACCACTATTTCCACATGCTCTTTTTTTCTGTATCTGGGATAAAGGGAGAAATAAAGGGAGAAGCCCCATCCAGTCTCCCACCCATCCCAGATCCCCGATGTGGGGCATGCTCCGAGGGTCTTGCTCAAGTGGTTTTGATAGTTCAGCAGTTCTGAACTGCTGCCAGTTGCCATTCCGTGCATGATGAGGTCACTGCAGAGTCCACTGACTGACATAGTTCATCTTAGGGAGCAGCTTATTACACAGCTGCATTCCATCTTAGAGTGCTGGAAGCAACTGAAGACTCGCTTTTGTGATCACAGATACTGAAATGAAAATTCAATGTCTACCAGTTGGAGGGCTATGGCTTCTAAATTGCTGGAATGGTAATTCAAAGCCCATTTTGGAAGTTGTGCCATTACAATGGACAAGCTGAACAGATTTGAAACGCAGAAGCAAAACGGAAGAGTAAATGGAAAATTGGGGTAAAATACCTTCAACAACCATTGAAACTTAAATATTTATTTTATCTAATATGTGAGGACCTCTTGCAATTTGATTATTAAAAAAAAATCACAATCCGTCAATCCAGGTGTTAAAGAAGCTACATACAGATACGTCCAGGAAGGAGCAGGATGTTTCACTTTTACCGACACAATTTCAAGCAAACTGTTGGGTTGTAATTTCGGAAAACAAGGTCTCACAGTGAGTAAGAAAGCATAACTACTCAAAGTGTGATTATGATACTGCCACAGCAGTGGATCTCTGACGTCCTTGAGAGAATGCTAGTTCCTGCCACATTTACAGCTAGCTTTATCTGGGCTGTCCTCCCAGCTTCATGAATGGCAGGACTGATTTACTGCCTCAAGATTCCTTCCATGTCTCTCTCTGTGTATTTTTACACCTCAGCTACCTCAACTATAAACTGGAAATAATATATGATAAATGATATACAATAATAAATAATAATAAATGATATAGAATTATGGTAAGAATTAAATGCTTGTATCATTCATCAAGAGGCTGAAACAGTACATGGGCAAACTGCATGCTCAAAAAATGCCATGGAGGGCCTGGCGGCGTGGCCTAGTGGCTAAAGTCCTTGCCTTGAACCCGCTGGGATCCCATATGGGCGCCGGTTCTAATCCCGGCAGCTCCACTTCCCATCCAGCTCCCTGCTTGTGGCCTGGGAAGGCAGTCGAGGACGGCCCAATGCATTGGGACCCTGCACCCGCATGGGAGACCCGGAAGAGGTTCCTGGTTCCTGGCATCGGATTGGCGCGTACCGGCCGTTGTGGCTCACTTGGGGAGTGAATCATCGGACGGAAGATCTTCCTGTCTGTCTCTCCTCCTCTCTGTATATCTGACTTTGTAATAAAAATAAATCTTTTTTAAAAAATGCCATGGAGGAGGTAGGGAAAGAGAATAAAATCAGGTCCAGAGAAAGGCTGGAAGAAGAAGAAGAAGCTACATACAGATAAGGTGGGGCAAGCCCAGAGAAAACGATGCAAAGAAACAATCCGTGCTTGAAAAGGGAAATTGTTTCAAATAACAAAAGAATCAGGCAAACCACAATAATGAATGCTATTTCCTCTGTCAAATCAGAAGCTACTTTTAAATAGATTTACTTACTAACTTGCTTAACTGAAAGGCAATGTAGCAAAAAAAGTGAAAAGAATTTTTTTTCCACTTGATTCTCAAACCAAATATTTGTAACAGCCACAGCCAGGCCATTCTGATATTGGGACCCAGGAATCCCTCCAGGTTTTTCACATGAATTACAAGAACCCAAATAGGTGGGGCACCATTAGCTGCCTCCTAGGCACACAAACAGGAAACTGGACCTGTAATGCCAAGTGCCCAGGGTTGTGACTGGCACTCAGATATGGTAGGTTCATGTCTCAAGTTGTGGTTTCACCCTCTGCACCATGGCATGTGCCCCCAGCGTGTTATACCATTGATTCAATCAGCAGCATCCAGTATCAAGAGTGCCAGAGATACAGGAAAGCACTCCTTCCAACCCAGGCTCTTGCTGCCGCACATCCTGAGAGGCAGCGAGTGTTTCGGAAGCTTGGATAGAGCCTCTGATTCCTGGCTTTGATATGGACACTTGGAGAGTAAATCAGCAGATGGAGAGATGGACGATTTCTCTCTTTCTCCTTTCCTCCACCATTTTCTACCATATTATTACAAAACCACAGGGCTTCAGCAACAGTCATAAGTCCATGGTACTTAAGTGTATCGTGGTATGGTAAGTATAGGCAATGGCAAAAAAAAAAAAAAAAAAAATCTAGTATCATATTGTCAAGGATAAGAGGTTCATTGGGAGTCCTCCTTTTATTTGGGAGTATAGATGCATACTGCAATTTATCTTCACATCCTGGTATGTTAATCTGCATCATGCAGTTTGTTTATGAGAATATGCACATGTTTACCTATATATCTATTGGTTTTGCATTTTTGCATGAAAGCTACCTTCTATCAAAGAGAACTTATGATATTTGTCTTTTTGAGGTTGGGTTGCAATAAAATATAGAGGACAAGCTTTTTGGTCATGGATGTGTCAATGATTGCTTAGATAAGACACCAGAACATAGCCAACAAAATTTTAAAATAGGATACATTTGCCCATAGTTTTCTCATAATATGTATTTGCAAAAACTCTTTGAAATACCCTTTGTGTGTGTGTGTGTGTAGTGTATACATATTTATACAATATGTATATATAATGTATATACTCTATATTCAGAATGCTATCTACGTATGACAAAAATACACATCTATCTATATATATATGCACACACATATATACAGATATATACATATATACAGTAAAATTTTGTTCTACCTTAAAAATTTGAAAGATACTTCTGACACCATGATACGGATGACGTGCAAGGATTCTGTGTAATAAGGCAGATACAGAGGTACAACCATTCCATGATTCCACTTATGTGAGGTACCTTGCTGGCCAAATTCAGATTAAAAAGTTGATCAGTGAGTCACAGGGCCTGGGAGGAGAAACTGCGACTATTGTTTAATGGACCGTGGAATTCCAACACGGAGTGATGAAAGTATGATATAGGTGAATAGCCATGGTAACACGGCAAGGTGAATGCACATGAAAATGCCAAACTAGGCACCTGAGAATGATTGAACCATTTCATGTTAGAAAATATGTTTACTACTCACAGTCACAAAAATGTCTAAGTACAATGCTTGTGGAAACAAAATGATAATGGAAGGTGGACTCTGTTGTGAACAGCAGGTAGTAAAATAATAATTTTAAATATAGTAACAGTCAGATTCTTTGACAAGTCTGCTCCACACCCATTCAGAAATTTTAGATGAGCTCTCAGTCATCCGCAGGCGAAATCCTTCACACACTTTGATTGCCGTTCGTGACATACACATCTCATTTCACATGTATCAGAAATCTGTTGGTGTCTGTTATAGTAGACATACCTTGGAACAAGGCTAGAAATGTAGGCATACAAGTTCACAGCTTTCCACAACACATTATAGCCTAATGGTACTTTCCCATACCCTACGGGATCAAATTCAACATCCATGATATATGGCATTCAATCTCTTCTACCTAAACTTCACCTACTTCAACTCCAGGTATGCACAGCACTGAACCGCATGGTGTTTGACATGCAGACTACATTAGTTGTATCTCACACAGCTCTTAAAATCCACGTGTTCTCACTCTAGCTTGGAATGTTCTCTTTCAATGCAGTGTACATGCAAGTGCCTTGCTCATGCCATAAAAACCCACTTCACTGGTGTCTTTATGCAGCATGAGTGGAAGAGATGGCTCTTCTGTGTTCATAATTCATTTATTCTTCACATGTAACCCACTGCAATTTCCTCCTGTAAAAGCCTATCATCACTACTGTCCTGTAATTCCAAGTCTTTATCGGTGATTCAACTGTATTCTTGTGCTACATGGAATTTTTTTAAAGATTTTTTTTTTTTATTACAAAGTCAGATATACAGAGAGGAGGAGAGACAGAGAGGAAGATCTTCCGTCCGATGATTCACTCCCCAAGTGACTGCAACGGCCGGTGCTGTGCCGATCCGAATCTAGGAATCAGGAACCTCTTCCAGGTCTCCCACGCGGGTGCAGGGTCCCAAAGCTTTGGGCCATCCTCGACTGTTTTCCCAGGCCACAAGCAGGGAGCTGGATGGGAAGTGGAGCTGCCGGGATTAGAACCGGTGCCCATATGGGATCCCGGGGCATTCAAGGCGAGGACTTTAGCCGCTAGGCCATGTCGCCAGGCCCTATATGGGATTTGATTTTAAAATTCTTGGTAGATTAAAGAAATAGAATGATATAATGCAACTGAAAAAGCATTGGTTAATGGTTAATTGATTTATTCATATACTGTTTCCAGAGCAAGTCCTTACCATTGGCTACATTATAGTGAAATGCCTTGAGTGCATGCTTTGAGTCTAAGGCATTCTTCTCATCTAGTAAAAATAAACTCTTGAATGGAAATTTCACGGAAAATGAATCTCTATTTCAATGTAATGGCAAGTTAAATTTGACTGCAAAAGCTTATCCTTTGCATTTTTCACATCTATGAAACAGTGAAATTTTGTATTAATATTCTCCATATCATCATAGCAATAAAGAGTTAGACTTTCATAAATCAGTTACAAACTTAAAGTATCATGGAAATGTGATAGGTTATTGCAGAAATCATCATGAGTTATAAATTACACTGAATTTTGGAGCCCTGCCTGTGTTCTTATAAAAAGGCTTTTTCAAACCACTTCAGCCTCAATGTGATCAGCTGTAAAATGCCGATAATAGGACAAATGTATCAGGCAGCTCTGAGAACTTCTGCCAAGTGTCTGGAACATAGCTAATCAGCAGAATTGTTTAATATGATTCTTCATTTTTCAGTTTGTCAAATGTGTTATTCTTCCAATTTATTTGGGTTAGGGATTTCAATTTTTGCCTTTCTAATTCTAAGTTTTAAATTTGTTTGAAATAGAATGGAAGAGAATACTATCTTCCTTCGACTGGTTGACCATCTAATGTCTACTGTAGCTGAGGATGGAACAGGTGTAACATCTGAGTCTGGAATCTACTTCAGGCCTAAGCCAGCAGTGGCGGGAAAGCAGCATGGAGCACATGTCATCTCTGAGCCTGGAACCCACTCCAGGCCTACCCCAGAGTGGCAGGAATGCAGGTACTTGAACCACTGCATGATGCGACTCAGGATGTCCAACAGCAGGAAGCTGGATCTGTAAACAGAACTGGGACCCAAATCTTGAAATCTTGGTTCTCTAACATGCACTGCATGGGTCTCAGGTGATGTGTGTGTGTGTGTGTGTGTGTGTGTGTGTGCGTTTTAGATTTATTTTTTCTTATTGGAAAGGCAGAACATAATCACAGTCAGCAGGAGAAACAGAAAGATCTTCCATCCACTGGTTCACTCCCCAAATATCTGTAATAGCCAGAACTGAGCAGATCTGAAGCCAGGGGCCAGGAGCTTCTTCTGGGTCTCCTACATGTGTGCAGTGTGCTAAGGGTCTGGGCAGTTCTCTAATGTTTTCCTGAGCCACAAGCAGGGAGCTGAAAGGGAAGTGGAGTATCTACGACTCGAATTGTTACTTGTATGGTTTTTATTTAGGATTAAAGGGAACCTATTAGCATTTGGAATATTATTCATGTATCCTCTCTACTTTTCTGAAACTGCTTCAAATTTTAATAATATATAAACTTTCTTCTAAATTTGTGCAACCATTCAAAGCATCTGGGAACAGTGATTTTTTTAATAACTACACTAGCATCATTTTCTCATTTCTGATTTAAGTGGATGTTAATATCATTATATAATTAATAAAAGTGCTTGAAAATAATCCTTTCAATTTGAGAATTTTTTAATAATTGTACTTCAATATTTTTACCTCATATAGTTTGTTCATTATTACTGTCAATTTAACAACTGAACTCAAAAGTTATGTTTTACATGCTGTTCTTGCATATTTTTGCATAAAATGTTAGTCTTATAAACTGAGCTACAAAACAGGCTTAGTAAAATATTTTGTGTATCAATGAGTTTTTAAAGATTAATTTTATCTGAAACTCAGATTTTACTGAGAGGGAAGAAGAGACAAAGAGGTGTTCCATCTGCTGATTCACCGCTCAAATGGCTATGCTAGGCAGAGCTGAGCCGATCTGGACCTGGGAGCCAGAAATCTCTTCCAGGTTTCCCGTGTGGGGGTTGGCCTTTGGCCATCCTCTGCGTCTTTCCCAGGCCATAAGCAGAGAGCTGAATTATGAATGGAGAAGCTGGGATGTGAGCTATCGCTCATGTAGGATGCTTAGTGCCACAGGGTAGAGGGTTATCCTGTTGCGACACTGCCTTGGCCCCACATTATTTATTTTTCTAACATTAAAAAAATAATAATTTGGAAAGCAGAATAATAGAGAAAGAAGGAGAAAGGAATAGAGGTCTCGCATCTGATCGTTCACTTATCAAATAAAATGGGTGGATCAGGCTGAAGTGAGGAGTTTGAAACTCATTTCACCCATACAGGTGACAGGAACCCCAAAACTTGGACTGCCTTCTCCTGCTTTCTCAGTCACATTAGCAGGGACCTGGATGAGAAGCCAAGCTCTGGGTCTTGACTCAACACTTACGGGATGTGGGTATTGCAGTGCAGGCATAACTTAGGGCACCGTGACACCATCCCTTGTCTTGTGTGTCTGTAACTAGGAAGGCATGGAGCATAGAGATTCTCATCCACTCATTTTGATAACATCAGTCTCCCCTAATTTTATTCCTCAGTAGTTCTTTTAGATAAGTAAGAGTAGAGGTAAAACTAGTGTATCAGGTTAAGCTTTCCAGACTTGTTAGAAATCATCAGAAGTAGGGAGTTGTTAAGCCTGCTAGCTAATACCTTTGCATCCCTTGTCAAAGAACCTTTTTTTATCCCAACCTTATTTTTATCTGATTCAAATTATCTGTTTTGACTCCCCAGGGAGCAGTGGAGACAGCTAAATGATTATGTATCGCCACGCATGTGGAAGACTTAGACTGTGTTTTTCAGTCCTGGCCGTAGGCAACCATTAGAGGCATTTGAGAAGTGATCCATTAGATGGGATCCATTGTCCCCACCCACCCATAAATAAATAAAACAAATACAAAGAATCTTCAGAAAAGACAGTCAGGAAAGCAAAATATAGTGTGGATTTGGCCTACCTTGATGTCCCAGGGCAAAGGAAAACCTTCACAGCGAACAGCCAATGAAGAAGAATGGGCACAATCGGACTGCGATTTGCAAGGAAATACAGTATAATGGCTGAACTAAGGTGGAAAACCCAAAGAAGCATAAGAGCATAAATGACAGCCAGAAGATCACAACAACCAGCAAAGCAAAGTGGGAATCCCAGATTATAGAGTGCCAAAAGGTGGTAACAATGATGGCAGGGAAGCTCAGGAGTGGAACAAAGTCAGATCACAGCTGCTGTGAACTGAGAATAGTGCTTGAGATAAATGCTAGTAGATGAGATGTGTTGACTCCCCCTGTTATGGACTGAAAGAATGGGAGCTTACACGGATGCAGGAATGTAAGCCTTGTTTTAAAAAACAACTGAGCAAAATATATTTGTTAGAAAGGCAACACATGGTCTCTATCTTGTAGCTTTGACATTGTCAGGTTTTCAGACAACTCTTCGTCCATTTTCTGTTGCTGAATCAGAATACCTGGATGCATTACAGAGAAAATCAGTTTACTGAATTCAGTTTTTGAGGCTGAAGGTTCATAAAAAAAGCCCCACTGCTTTGGGTCTCAAGACGGATGGTATCATGACAGAAGTGCCTGAACAAGGATGGTATCACATACCAAGAGAGATTGAGGAATTAGGCTTGCTCTAGGCATAATGAATCAAGCTCATGAAAGCCCACCAGAACTCCTTGAGAACTACACAACAGCCTTTAAGCACAGTATTGCTAAAGACCTAGCCATCCTAACTGGGTCCCACTTCTTAAAATCCCACCGTCTCAATAGCCATACTGTCTTCCAGCTGATTATTGTTTGGGGAGCAAACTACATCCAAACCACAGTTCTTCCTTTGGTGGAGGATCTGTCTTGACATTAAAAATATGCATATTTATTTATTTCTACTTGAAAGTCAGATTTACAAAGAGAGAGGAGGGTGGGCAGTGGAGCAGCCAGAACGTGAACAGCTCCCGTATGGATTTTGAGCATCTGCAGGTGGAGGATTAGCGAGCCTATTGTGCCATGACTCTGACCCCTGTCTTGACATTTTTTATGAAGCACAATAGATTGCTATTTTATCAAGTGGGTAGTGCCCAATACTAACTGCAGCTATTTATTTCATGTGTGATTCTGGTTTAGAATTAACCAACAAAGAAACTTAAAAAATACTTGAAGATATACTCAGCTATTAAAAAAAACAAGATGCAGTTCTTTGTGGCCAAATGGGCCAAACCGGAAACCATAATGCTAAGGGAAATGAACCAATCCCAAAAGGTTAAATACCACATGTTTGCCTTAATTTAAGATGACACGATGTTATGTATAACAAGTTATGTTATGAATGTTATATGTTGTGTATAAACCAAAATTGAAATGTCAATGAGGTGGTCACAGAAGGTGGATAAGAAATCGCATTTATTTTTAACATATTGGTTACTCATTACTATGTCAATTAATTCCATGGTGATGTAAAATTTTGCTGATGGTATGTTGGAGCTCTTAATTGATCGGGATGATAGTCTGCTGGCTCTGTCTTCAAACCAGAGAGGGTGTACCTAAGAAGCCGTTGAACTTGACTGGACAATAAGATGCTGGACTCTATGTTTGGTATATGCTTGCAATGGGGGAATCTCAACTGAACTTGAACTGTGGTTATGCAACAAGGTGGAGGAATCCACCATGGTGGGAGGGTTTGGGGAGGGGTGGGGAGAATCCCAGTACCTATGAAACTGTATCACATAATAAAATGTAATTAATGAATTTAAAATAAAATTAAAAAAAAAAAGAAATTGTGTTGCAATTACACATAATGTATCTTAAACAAAATGGGTACCAGCATGATTTTGAATATTCTATATTAAAGTGTAATATTTACTTTCCAGAAATAAAATCTAATAATTTTATTCATAAAATATTTTATATGCCTTCAATATATTCTTATAAATTACATTATTTTCTTAGTGTTATTAATATGATCATTTTTAACTTCTTAACAACTATGGTGTCTGTACTATATTCCAAACAGTCAAGAAGGAAGCTTCTTACTTTCCACTGAAAAGAAGAAATAAACAAAAACCCAACCAAGTGAAAAAAAAAAATACTTGAAGATAAATATAAATATCACTATCTTGACATGTAAAGTTGATGGATCATTCCAGCAAATCATCTATATCAGAGTTCTATAAAGAGGCATAAATCTACATAATAATTATGTAGATATATGCAGGAAGACACATTAGAGCAATGGGTGCATGTGATTATGGCAGTGGGGTACTTCATTATAGAGTGTCTCACAGGTTGGGGAGCTGGATGCAGGTGGCATGGATCAGGCTGAGTCTGAGGGTATGGGAGGCAAATAGCACAAGGTGCATCACTCAATCTGAAGCTGAATCTGTGGGTGCCAAAAATGAAGCCCCTAACTGATTCCAAAGGCCAGGTAGCAGATGGATTTTGGTGACCACAATGGGAGATGAGCAAGTCCCGACTCTCAGAGTAGGACATAACTGTTTTTCTGTATCTGTGTCTTCCAGACTGGTAACCCACATACATCAAGCTTTTTTCTTGTCACCTGGATTCACTCACACCAATGCATCACATTTGGAAACATGCTGGCAGACACACCCAGGGATACCTTGCAGGTAGCTGGTGTCCATTAGACTGGTCTTGTTGCAGCCTCCCTCTCCACTAACAATGCTTTCCCCCACGAGTCTGTCAGCCCTGTGGTGATCCACAACTCCGGGTCCAGCACTAAGTACTTGCTGATGGTGACACAGATGAAGGGATCATACATGGGGAACACCATTGGTTAGATTTTTCCTTGGCTGTCCTTTGTGTTCTGACTCTGCCGGCCACATATGCTCGGGGACCCAGCAGCCTTACAGACTCAGAATCTTACACTGGCGTCATAGCTTCTAAGATGCTCTGTATTGACATGGGATGGATTCTTCAGTCCCCCAAATGCTCATCCATCTGGTTCTGCTCACAATTGTGTAAAGTCTTATTCCTGTAATCAGCCTGTTATTCCCCCCAAAAACCTCATACTCTTTTTTTTCCTTTCTGATTTCGCACTGACTGGTTTCACACTGACTTGATTTCATACTGACAGAGGTATGTTACTTCTTATCGATATCATAGAACTCTTCACTGGGGTGAAAGAATGAGAAAGCAAAAATGGCTTGATTTTTACAATTAATAATTATTACATTAAACAATATAAAGTTAAGGCATTTTCTATTACATGAATATTGTCTCCCTCCTTTAGCATGGCATCATAGACCCTCACTTTAAGAGTTTTTTCCTTCAAACATGTCAATGGATATTAAAACCTTGTTCTACCTAACCAGCTCAACTATCCAGCCTTCATGGATGTTGTTGGGTGTATCTCTGTCTAGTTACCCCAGCCCGTCCTAGTTTTCATGCCTTTCCATGTATGAGAGCAGAAGGAGATGTGGGACAGACTGGACTAGTCTGCCACACATACTGGCAAACCAGGGCAGGGGGCAGGCCTGGTGGGGGTATTGTGGGTCGCTGCGGCTGGGCTGCAGCCCCCACTGGTTTATGCGAGGGCCGAGTATGTGCTGGGCAGAACCAGGCTGGACTGCAAACACCCATTGGTTCCAGTGGAAAACAGGAATGGAAACAGAACCAACCCAGCAATTGCAAACACCAGCTGATGGGGCGATGGACTGTGCCAGGTCCGGTTCTGGTCTGAGAACACCTCAGACAAAGTTTCTTTGGGGATCCCCCCCAGTCGAGCTTTTGGACTCAGAACGCTAACCATCAAAAGACAGAGGACAGAACAAGTCAATCAACCACCTCAGCTAAATGTTGGCAGTGAAAAACTGGGCAAACAGACTCTATGATGGACTATGTCAATCAGTGGATTCTTCAATGACCTCATCGTGCTTGGAGTGGTGAGAGTGGCAGCAATTCAGAACTGCTTGCAATGAAAGAATCTCAACTGAATTTGAACTGTGGTAATGCGACAAGGTGGAGGAATCCACCATTGTGGGGAGGGGGTTGGGGATGGGTGGGGGGAATCCCAGTGCCTATAAAACCATGTCACATAATGCAATGTAGTCAATAAAAATAAATAAATAAATAAATAAATAAATAAATAAATAAGAGCTTTTCCTTGACTATATGTTCGAAGAAGGGAAAAGTAAGTTAATTTTATCTAAAAGCTCAACAGTGTGTTACATCTGGAAAGTAATCCAGGAGTGTCACACTCTAGAGTACACAGCCTGCCAACTTTCTAACTTGGTGTTAGCCGGCAAGTGCTCCTCCTCACAGAGTGTGATTGAGGAGAGTGGAAACTTCTTCCAGCACAACTAAACTTGGACAGTCGACTATAGCTGACTCAGGTAAAGTAAAAATTGACTCTAGGGGAGTGATCCCGAATGTGTTATTTACTGAGTTTGTATTTCTTCATTGAGATTTTCTGGGTTCACACTGAGAACAAAATATATATATTTTATAAATATCTGTGCCGTAGAATATCCCTTTATTGTTTTCTTAATGTGTATTGTACATTGCATATTAAAGCTCAAAAACTAGCAAACTTGAGTCAGCACTAACAGTATAAACCGATGGTCTCACCATGTTCAGTGCATCAACTGAGTCATTTCTTACAATGATATATGGATTGTATACTCTATTGCCTGATTTCATAAGTGAAGAACAAAATATAAGACATCAATAAAATTGTGTAAGGGGCAAATGGAAAGCTTTGAGTTTCTTGTTTTTAATCACTCCAACTAGAAAGTTCCTAAGATCAGTTTAGAATGCATAATCCAAAGATGGTCACTGCTCTTTCATTAATACCAGCAGGCATGTTAAAATTGTTCAATATTAGGAAAAGCTTATGTAATTTATAAAATATTTATATGGTTGGGTACTGTGAGATAAAATTATCAAATAAATTTGCTAACAGTTCATAATTTTAGGAGGAATGTCTAGCATATTCTGCTGAGTTAGTTAAAGTTAATGCAAACGCTAAGCCACAGTGTCTAAGGCAAAGGCCAGGGAAAGTGAGGGACTGAGTCAAGTTGAGTCAGAACAGCCACTGGCATGCACGTGATCTATGGCTGGGAACAGGCCTGGGTGGGGAGCTAAGGGGACACCCTAACTGGGTTGAGGTTCCCACCAAGGAGTGCCTGGGATGGAATGGGGGCTGCGTTCTAACTAGGAAACAGTTGTAGTCTCCCGTGGCACTAGTGTGGATTGGGATTGGATGCACCAGGCCAGGCCAGACCCCAACACCATCTGGTGTCATGGAGAACCAGGATAGATGAGGGACTTACTAGATTAGGTCTCAACCCCCTACTGAGCCATGTGTGAGCTGTATGTGGGTATGGACGAGCCATGGCTGGGCTGAAACATCCAACAACAAGAACCAGAATGGGTTGAAAGCCAGCCAAGAAAAGTCACTGTTCCTGCTTGGACAGGAGGTGAACTGAATAGGGCTGGCTCATGGACCCCCTGGTATGCGCAAAATCTGGCATTGGGAGGGGTTCTGATGGAGGAGCCTGGGCAATTCCTCTGGCAGGACACAGTCCCTGCTGGTAAGCGCAAGAAGCATGATAGGAAACAGCCCAGAATAGGCCACGGAAAGTTTCCCACTGGCATACATTAGGCACGGGTCGGGGGCAAACCAGGCTGAATCAGTTCATGTCATCCACTGGCAAATCAGAGTACCAGAACAGAGTGTGGGTCGAGCCAGGTTTGGTCGTGGCAAAACCCAAGGCACAATATGGAATGCCAGGGTGAGGTGCCTGTACTGGATGTGACCGCAGCACCAAACCAGCACACATGAGAACCAGGAAGGGAGGGGGCAGAGCCAGCAGGGGATTAAGGGGCTGGTCCCCTCACCAGACAGCTACTCCCACTGGAGAGCATGGGCTGGGATGGGGACAGACCAGACTAAGCAGGGCTACAACACCTGTGCACTGCATGTGGACTAGATCAGGGAAAAGCCAGGTTGGGCGGATTATTCCTACTGGTGCAAGCATAAATTACAGTGGGTGAGGGTTGTTTGGGCTTAGCCACAGCATCAGCTGGCAGAAGCTGGCACTGGGGGCTAATTCTGTCAAGTCAAACCACAGAAGCACCCGAAGAGTGCATAAACTGGGATTGAGAGAGACCCAGGAGGGAAATATTGGGTTCCCCTCTCTTGGGTTACTAGTCCCGTGGGAAGGCATGAAAACTAGGATGGGGGCTGGGGTGGCTAGACAGAGAGGCACCCAACAACATCCATGAGGGCTGGATAGTTGAGCTGGTTAAATGGAATTAAGCTTTAATACCCATTGACAAGTATGAGAGCCAACTGGGATGTGGGACAGACTGGACTAGTCTGCCACACATACTGGCAAACCAGGGCAGGGGGCAGTCCTGATGGGGGTTATTGTGGGTCGCTCCAACTAGGCTGCAGCTCCCACTGGTTGATGTGAAGGCCGAGCATGTGCTGGGTGGAATCAGGCTGGACTGCAACACCCATTGGTTCCAGTGGAAGTCGGGACTGAAAACAGAACCAACCCAGTAATTGCAACCACCAGCTGATCATGGAGATGGACTGTGCCAGGTCCTGTGCTTGCTAGAACATACAAAAATCTGGTCTGGGAATACCTCAAGGTTTCTTTGGAGATCTCCCCAATCGAAATGCTGGACTCATAACCCTAGCCAAGAAAAGACAGAAGAAAGAACAAGTCAATCATTCATCTCATCTATATGTTGGCAATGAAGACTCTATGATGGACTATGTCAATCAGTGGATTCTTCAACGACCTCACTGAGCTGGGAGTGGCAAAAATGGCAGTGATTCATAACTGGTGAACTATTAAAACCACTTGAGCAAGGATCTCAGAGCATGCCTCACATCCGGGACTTGGGGTTGGGGGGAAACTGGGCTAGGCCTCTGAAGGAAACAATATGGACATTATAGTCTTACCCACTTCTCTATAGCCCCTGAACCTTTTTACCACAATTAACTATGTAAAGACTGTCAACAATATAATTTAAATAAATAAATAAAAAATATTTTTTAAAATACCTGAAATTAAAAAAAATCCAATTCGTTTCTACTTGAATGAATTTTCTTGATTGCCAGTTATGAGCTCAATCTTGAGCAAATGTTGGATTTATGAGTATAGAAGGACATTCAGAATCTTTGCTATTGTCGGAGACAATAGGTGCCAGGAGCAATTGATAAGGATATGAATGAGCAAGATACATCCTGGTTCACAGGCTGAGATAAAGAACCTGCTAGAGGAACAAGGTGTGTTTTGGGGAACTGTACCTTGCTGTTGAGATGTAAATGGCTCAAACCCCTCCTCCCTGGATGCCTGTGTGACAACCTTCCTTTAAAAGTCTGGTGCTGTTAATCAACTTTGGCTCTTGGCCACCAGTCAGTAGTCCATGCGTGTTATTGTGTCCGTGCACCAAGTTGTTTGCTGCAGAACAGTGACAAATGGTAACTGATCCTGGACTTGATTGAAGAAAAGAGCATGATGATGATGATGCCCACAGAAAGTGGTGAGAGGGAAAATGAGCCAGAATCATTGTAGAGCATAAGATTTTATCTCTCTTATGAAAAAATTGTTAGTGAAAAGTGGAGCAAAGGTTACTAGGCAGCAATTGTGTTCTTATTTAGAGCTTATTGGTGAATATAACCCTTGGTCCCCAGATGAAGGGATACTAGAAACTGAATTTACTCAGAAACTCAGAAAAATGGTGAAAAGGCCAGAAGGAAAGAAGGTATTCATGTTAGTTTTTGGATTACATGGGCTTTAATTAAAGCTGTTATTGTAATTTAAAAGGGGCAATCTGCAAGAAACTCTTCTAACAGGAGACACTCCCAAAATATAGCTAAGACAGAAAACTTTCATAGGACAGACAAGGAAGAAAGAGAAAGGGAACCCGTAAGAGGTCTTCTCAACAGGAATGGCCTCTGCAATATGCCTAAAAAAGAAACATTTCATGGTGCAGATAAGGAGGATGGCAAAGAGGAACCCGTGAGAAGCTCCCCTAACGGGAGATATCAACATAATGTGGCTAGGAAAAAAACGGCTTACACTATAGATGAAGAAGATGGAAAAGAATGTGTGAGAGACCTTCCTAGGAGGAGACACCACTGTAATCTAGCTAAAAGAGAAATTAGAAATTGCAAGTTAGAAAACTCAGAAGAGATCCCCCTAACGAGAAATGCTATCGCAATGTGACTAGAAAGAAACTAAAGCTTCCCATGTTAAAACAGTAAAATCCCATGACTTAGGACCCGGCGCGATAGCGTAGAGGTTAAACGCCTCACCTTGCACAGGACGGGATCCCATATGATAACCGGTTCTAATCCCAGTGGCCCCACTTCCCATCCAGCTCCCTGCTTGTGGTCTGGAAAAGCAGTCGAGGATGGCCCAAAGCCTTGGGACCCAGCACCCGTATGGTACAGCTGAGAGAGCTCCTGGCTCCCAGCTTCGGATTGGCTCAGCTCCAGCCGTTGCGCTCACTTGGGGTAGCGAACCATAGGATGGAAGATCTTCCTCTCTCTCTCTCTCTTCCTCTCTGTATATCTACCTTTCCAATAAAAATAAATAGATCTTAAAAAAAAAAAAATCCCATGACTTCTCTGAATCTTCTAGTGAGGTTAACGAGGATGGGATAAAAGAACAGTTAAACACCAGCCCCCGCCATCACACTCTTAAATCTGATCAAAGACTTTCCCAAATGCCTGATGTTCCCCAGAGACCTCATGAATTCCAATTGCTTTTTCCAATCATATTCAGTCAAGAAAATGATCAACCTACCTATGAAAGCCTATATGCTAATACCATCACAGCTTTTAACAATCTTGTGTGTCCTATGGACCTACTTCATATGTGTGGGAATATTTAAATGGCTGGAGCCAGGGAGCATAGCGGATTCCTTATGACTTTGAAGTAATAGCAAAACTAGGGCTTTGTCCTTCTCAATATTTACAGTGCAATATGTGGAGAAGTGATTTGGCTAAGGAAAAATTGCAATCCTTAGGAGCATCAGGCCGGCAACTCCCTGGAGGGAAGCAATTGACTTATGATATGTCAGTTGGATATGGACAGTGGGTTACTACAGAGCAACAGAGACAGTTACCTTAAACTGCATTTATATATATACAGGATGCAGCACTGTGGGCATGGGAGAAAATTGAAACTGGGTCTGAATTTGCAGGCACTTATACAAAAGTCATTCAAGGAGCTGGGGAAATCTTATGCTGACATTATAGGACCTTTGACAGACCCCAGAGAAAAACAATTTAGGGGAGAAGGCACTAGGGCATTGTTATTAAAGCAACTGGCCTTTGATAATGCAAACAAGGACTGCCAGTCTGTCATTCCTCCTATGAAAGAGAGGATCTTCTGGGTTGCCTGAAAGCCTGTCACAACATAGGGACATTTAAACACCATGACAATCTAGCAGCACATGAAACTTTTGCTATTCAAAAGCAAATAAATGCTGAATGTTTAACTGTGGCAAGCCAGGACACCTTAGGAAAAATTGCCAAATGTACTCTTCAACTCAAAAATACCATGCTGATACTTCTAACGGTCACTCCCTGGGAATATGTCCTAAGTGCTAAGGAGGCTGGCACTGGAAAAAAGAATGCAAATCCAAATTTGATCCTGATGGCAGATGCCAGTGGCCAGAAGACTCTTGGAGGGGCCAGTCCCAGGTCCCAAACATTCAGAGGTTTACAAAGCAACAGTATCCAATTCAATTTGTGTCTGTAGAGAAGTTACACACTTAAAAACTGCTACTATCTAACTTCCCCACCTGCACTGCAAGATTTATAACCTGCAAGTATAAATCCTGGAGGATGAAATTTCAATCAATTGTGGTGAGAGAATGCTATTCATATATCACTTTTTCCTATATAGCATTGCTTAACCAATATGCTAATTCTTCAGTGTGGGTTTTTATATTAAGGTAATCTTTATGGTCTCTGTCTCATTATGTTCTCATTGTTTAAAATTAATAAAAAAAGTGATAGTCTTGCTTTAAGAGTTCTTTGGGTCATGTCATTATATCATTATAAGGTGAATGTTTGTTGTTTTTTTGCTAATGTACCCAGGTGGTTCACTGCATGTGTCTGAGGAATGTTCTATATTGCCGGGGAGGCTGGAATACAGACCTTCAGTTCAACAACCAGATCTCACAGTAATGGCTATGTTTTCTCTCAAGGTTTTCATTCTGTTGCTTGGCCACCCACTTTTTACGTAACTTTATAAAATGAACTTGGAAATTCTACCTTGAAAGGTCTTTTGTTGTGATAAATGTTTAGCAGGCTGACTTCATCTGCATAATCCATGGCAACTTTTGGAAACTTGGAATTCAAAGAAGATACTAGGTTTTATACATCCTGAGGGTTTTTTTTTTTTTTGCAACATTTTAAAAAATGTGAAATTTTATCATAAGTAATTTGGCATAGAATTGGACTTTAATGTACTATTAAATTATTTCAAGGTATAAGTTAAATTAATGCGATATTCACTGTCTGCAAAGTGTTATCATTTATTAAAGTAATCCTTGTGTTTTCAGCTGGTTATCAAATTTTTCACTGCCTTTCATTGGTCAAGGTTTTGTTTTTGTTTTGAAGATATTTGAATGATAATTTCACATCAAGAACCGATTCTAATCTATAGTGTTACGCTAACTTCAACAACAAAATCTTGTTTCAGGTATTTTTAGCTATCGTTAAAAAAAATCCAAGAATTCATAAGTTTCGAATTCTGGGATTTCCCTTGATATTCTTATGACGCCTCAAGAGTGCCAATGGATCTATCTCCTGTTTTGTGGAGACAATTGATTAGACTAAATGGAGTATATTAAGATCATTGCCAAATGGAGTAAAATTTTGTTGTGTCAAAATGTTGTATACATCTATTGAGTTGTGAATGTTTAAACTGTAGTTTGCACGCTTTTGATGATTAACTCCTGAGTTGTGACATGGTTATTCACTACGCATTCCTAGCATAGTTATACGGAACACTGAAATTTGCATTTTTTTGCTTCATGGAGGGATTTCATGATGGTGAACAATTTTTTCTCTTAGGGTCTTTTGATTTAAGACAATTGACTTAATGGCTTTTCGCTAACTGGTTTCTGGTGAACACTACTACTACTAAGCTTGGTTAATAATTTTAAACTCTCCAAAAGTATGTGTGCATTTGTGTGCATTTGCGCATGTGTCTTAACATTTGCCTTCTGCAAAAATTATTTAAAAAATTATTATCATGTGTTGCTGCCTGTTTATTGGTCAAAAAATGTTTTAGCTCTTGTGAATTAATTCTAAAGTTCCTGTAAGAAACATTTTAAAAGATGGGGGAATTTATTTATCTGTTTGTGTCATCAGCTATCTGGATCCTCTTCTGCTAACCCAGTGTGCATAATTCGCTTATCAACAGCAAGAGCAGGTTGCCTTGGGGCTGTGGCAGCTCCTGGATTCTGCAGCCACTCCCAGAGCTGTCTGATAGGATTTTAAACTGATTTATTGATCTGTCTTGAACTAAGATTGCTAAATCAACACAGATTTCTTTGATTCATGTAACAATTTCTAATAGGCTATTTTAAAATATTTTAATTCATTGATGCATTTCTGCTCAAGTTTGATTCTCATTGCTTTCTCTAATATACAATTTAGTTTTAATGGTTTACCTGTGCTCTTATTTCCACATTCACAACAGACATCGAACTTTTGGGGTAACGTTTTCTCTCAAGATAATAATATTAAAAAGGGGGGAATGCCCTCAAGAGACACTTTATAACATTTCTAACAGTTAACTTTCAACACTTAATTTTAAAATTTGCCTCAAGGAGACATTAATACTCCTGCCGATAAACATTTTTCTATATTCTCTGATAAATTCCTGTGTAGGTAAAACTACTAAATGACTGATATTCTGGAACTCTGATAACATGTGGAAAAGTTTATGCTCTTGTCTATAGAATTTCCTGATGGATTTTCAAAACTGTGGGTTTCCCTATGGCTCATCTGACCTCGGAAGTGCAGCAGCTCCCTTGAATACAACACTGCCCCTGGAGAAGATCAAATCGCCAGTGGAGCTGCCTCTAAAACCAGATTTGTTTTTTAATATTATTTTTTTTTTCCACAACAGGTCAGGAGTGCAGAGAAATTTCCTACCTTTTTAGAATGTTTGAGGAAAAGTTTAAATATAATTTATAAAGAGTGTAATAGGTGATTTATACAGAAAAGGTTCTTAACTGCCTTAGACATTAGAAAATCTATAGAAACTTGCAGTGGGATTCAAGAGCAACAATGACACCTTCTTAAAAGGAGGCTGTGTGTACAGAGCAGGAGGGGATCCCAGGGCAGAGCAGGGGATAAGAAGAGGTCTGTATCCTAGTCCAGAGACCCCCGGAGGCCTCCTAAGTGCTTTCACCATGGAAGCAATGGATATTTTGTCTAGGATTGTGGATGTGGACACCGAGAACTGTATCCCAATTGTCTAGGAGATCACAGGGAATGTGAGTGCCATTGGAGGCTGAGAACTGAGGTCAGTCATTTCCTATCGGATTTCCCACACAGGCTTGTAGCAGCCCAGATTCCACCTCATGGGGTCTGGTGAAGTTGGAACTGTAGCCAGGAGCCCCGGTTGCTCTCACAGATAAAATGATTGTAAATTTCCTTCCAGATTCAGGAGAGGTACTTTCTCTCTCTTTTTTTTTATTAATTATTATGCATTATGTGACAGTTTCATAGGCTCTGGGAATCCTCCCACCCCTCTCCCTCCCCTCTCCCCCCTGGTGGATTCCTCCACCTTGATGCAGTATTACAGTTCAAATTCAATCAAGATTCTTTCCTTGCAAACGTATGCCAAGCATAAAGTCCAGCGACTTATTGTCCAGATGGGTTGAACAGTTTCTTGGGGAGACCATTTCTGGTCTGAAGTTAGAGCTGGTAGAATATCATCCCAGTCAATTAAGAGTCCCAATATAACATCAACAGCAATTTGCAAAATTATGGAATTGACATGGTTTTGAGTAACCAGTATGTTTAAAAAAAAAAAAGCAAGTCCTAACCACAACCTATGATTAGCTCATTGACATTTCAATTTTAGTTTGTATACAGGACCAGCTGCTATATGCCTTAAAATGGCTATAAGGTACCATTCAGCTGTCTCGTGTCTATTTCATTTTAGTATTTAGCCATTTGTTGTGTTGAAGTATAAATTTGCTGATCTTGGCAGATTTTAGGGTAATCTAGACTGGCTTGTAACTCTAATAAGACATTTGTCGACATTTAAGGTGCAGAACTTTTTTTGGGGGGTGGGGTGTGCAGGAAAATCCTCAACACCATGGTGAGGAGTGACTAATCTTTGTGTCCCACCCAGTGAGCCATGAGCCAATCCACACCAGCTCTTTCCTGTCAGATTTCAAGCTCTACTTTCTGTTTTTGTCTATTTATTTTAGTTTTTTTTTTAGTTTGTATGATTGATTGTTTGCTGTGAGGGGTTTTTGAAGCGATCCCGATGGTCATTGCGAGGAAGGCGGGGGTCCAGAGGTGGAGCCAGGCTCAGACCAGAGAAAGCTCTCCTCCCTGGTCCCGGAGGTACTTTCTCTTAGTTACAGTGTTTGCTCCCCAACCTCTCTTACACTGACCATCAGGGTTGCTTGGGAGCCCCAAAATTAGTTCAGATAGACAGAGGGAGACCAGTTAAAAATCAACTAGCCCATAATCACTCAGTCTGTACCTTACTAAACAGGCTCCCTAATTGGCTTTTCAGATAGAGCAAGGCACTGATATAGAAAGTTTGGAACAGCCAGAAAAGGGCCAGCTACCCTATAAAGGCTCAGCCTGTACTTACTGGTCAGGCTCCCTATTCGCTTTTCCTGGACTTTACTAGGTAGGATGTAGAGTTAAATTCTTCCTAAGTTGTTGAGGATTTCCCTGCTCATTCTCCCAAGACTTTTCTGTTCTTTAATTATTAACATATGATTTGTTAGAATTATGATACTGTTCTGATTAGCCTAAAATGCACAAAGTTCTGTAAAATCATGCTTTAATACTATATACTGCAAAGTTCAAATTGTGGGTTAAGATTCTCTCCAAAAAACGTAGCATTTTTGGTTAATTCAACTCAAGAAAGTTTCAACTGTCATGTGTGGCATACTTTAAAGCTTGTATTGTTTTCATTTTCCTTCTACTGAGGAAAAATTGGTGCTAAAAACTCAGTTTTAGTTTGGTATAGTTGAGACAAAGGGGTTATAGATATTTAGTGTGCAAGAAATGACATTTTGATATATGGCTGCATTGTCAAGTGATCGCCATGACAGCATGAATAGCCTCTCCAGCAATTCACCTGATTAGCTGTTGCTGTTTCATTGTAGCAGGAAAGCCTGAGAAGCACTTGCTCTCTACCCTGTCAACATGTGAGCAACTGACCACACAGCATTGCTGCCCAACTTCACCATGCTCGACACATTCTCCCCTGTGTAAGATCAATAGTTACCATGACCAAATATATCATTTTCCATTCTTGACACAATGGATATCAACTGGTACCTTTATTCCAACTCTCACATGCTTATAATATTTGTTGTAAGAGCTGGCTGACCTCGCACGTTGGATCCATCAGATATTCGTTCACTTTCTGGCTTCATCTTTCTCAGAACATGGCCTGTTTGCTGTGCTACTCTCTGTGGGACAGAAATTAAACTAAAGATATATTCCAGGGAGCTGAGAGGTATCTTTTAATTCTGCCAGGATAGGCAGGTGGTCCAACCCACAAGTACACGGAGGGAAGAAGAAAAGTCTCCTGAAAGAGATTCTGGCCCAAGGAAGAAAGAACTGCAGAGGCACATCCACTACCCTTTCCTCCACCTCATGCCTACCTGTCTGCACAGACCTCCTGTTCATTTCATATGAAGGGAGATCTTGGTAATTTTCAAGCAAAATAAGGGACAGCAACTTCCTCCAAATTGCAGTTAATTTTCTCCAGTTGAGCTGAAGTAACTTGTAGGACTGCCAATTGATCTACTTTTGTGACTATATATTTAGAAGAAAAATACATTTCCTACAACAGAAAGCTTCTGTGCTTTGTTCCAGCTAGTTATAAGTGTGACAGCAGAGCCAACTCACTACTGCTTCTGACAAGCCCATGTGGGAAGATGGTGCAGCCCGATTTACTTTGCTGTTTGATATTTTTCTCTCTACTGTGTAATCTCCTGCAAGAAGCTCATCCTTAATTCATCATGCTCGGTGGGAAGTGAAAAAGCCATTAAGAATCTCATCATGAATCAATAAGTACTGCAGAATTAGATCTGGTCGTTTTGTAGGCAGCATTGATGAACAATGCCATTCCTCACAATGGTGTAGCCATGGAACATCCTCTGAGTGAATAGTTGAGGATAAAAAAGAAATGTTCAGCCCTTGTCTATTGGTGTGTGGGTGTTGGCATAATCCATCTGGGAAGAGAATCTCAGTAAATCTGGAGGGAATCTTGCAAAAAGCTCCCCTTTTTTTTTTTTCTAAGACCAAAGCCAAAAAAAACCTGGAAATGTCCCTGACTGAATCCAGTTCACAGGCCGGATTTATTAGCTGCTGCTTCTCCTCTTCCTCCTTCTTCCGTCTCTCCTCCATCCTTCTTATCTCCTCCTTCTTCCTCCTCCTCTTTCTCCTCTGCAGCTGCTGCTCCTTTGTATAAAGCAAATTGGTTATGCAAGTTAAAAATGGCAAACTATACATAAACATATAATCAGGAAATCTGACTTCTTTTGAGAATGGGTTCAATCTAGAACTCTGGTCCCACATTCCAGCTGACTTTGCTTGAGTGGTGCACTCAAGTGTGCTCTCCCATTCCACCATTGTCCATATGTAATCTCCTCAGTTCAGGCTTTCCCTAAGACCTTGACAGTCAGGTGTTGATCCCCAAATTGATCAGGGCCACTGATTGTCCACATTGACCACAGAACAGAATCTCATAGAGTAGTATGCAGAGTACTGTGGCTCACAGCCAACACCTGCTAGGTTACTGCTCCTGCTGGTGAGTGACATCCAGGACCAAGGGCTGACCAGGTTGCACAGGGCTACAACACACATTGGCTACGTGTGGGCTTGGTTAGAGCAAGAGACAGGCTTGGCTAAATGACCATAACCACTGAAGCATGCATGAGTGAGCAAATGCAGGCTGGTCTGGCTTTGCCACAGCATCAGCTAGTAACTGCTGGGAATGCGGACAATTCCTATCAAGTGAAACTGCAGAACCACTTGGGAAATCCAAGATCCAGGGCTGGTAGTTGGCCTAGCAGGGAAAATGTTGACACCTCTCTTTTGGGCTGCAGCTCCCACCGGTGAGCATGGAAACCAAGGCTGAGGGCAGGTCTGATGGAAGGGTTCGCTGGGGGCCATTCCAACTGGGCTGTGGTTCCCACTGGTGTACATTAGGTGCAAAACGTGTGGTGGGCCAGAATGGACTGGGCTGTGTAATCAATCAATTTGCATAAGAGATGGGTCTGGAGACAGAACTAACCCAGCAACTACAACCACCAGTGTATGTAGGCTGGTATTGGTGATGGACTCAGCTTGACCCTTACTTGTTTACACATACAGGAGCCAGTTCTGAGGTCATGTCTGGTGAGGTTTCTGTGGGGATCTCTCCAACTTGATTGCTTGTCTCAGAACTCCAACCATGAGGAAAATCGCAGGATTTGTAGTATGACCATGCAGTGCATATTTCAAAACTTGCCTGCTGTTGCTAAAGATGATGTATTGGATGGGATGCCAGATGCACATGAAATATATGACTGTCCATTGGGACCTGCAGAGGACATCTAGTAGCACAGCAGAGGACGGAGGGCAGAACAAACTGGACAACTCTCCCAGCCAGGCTTTGACAGCAAGTACCTGGGTGACTGGAAACTCTAGGATGAACTATGTCAGCCAAGGGATCTTGGAAGGGCTTTCTCATCTTTGGAACAACAAAATCAACAGCATTTCAGAACTATCAAAACCATGTGAGCAGTACCCTCAGAGTATGCTCCATATTAGGGACCCTGGGATGACATCAGGTGGACATCTCCCATTTTCAGGTACTGATGGAGTTGGGATGCTGGGTGTGGCTTCTCCTCTTTGCTGACCCCTGCCCTGATACAGGAACAAGAAAACAAAAGTTGTATATGCATGTCTTTGTGTGCATATACATATGTATGCTTTCAAAAGTGGAATGAATTCAGTGCTTTTTAAGCCACTTCGCATTGCTTTCCTTATATGCATTATATATAACATTCATGAAAAATATATACCATATACGTATATATATGCAGATTAGTTTATAAATTAAAAGCTCTTTAGATGTCTATACATTGTGTGTGAGCTCTTTATATTATTTTAGTCTGTTATGTAGAGAGATATTTATATATGCATAAAGCTGTGAGTTGACAGAATTCAACTCAGAAGACTTCTTCTAAAGCAACAAACAAGGAAACTAACATTTTCTGGGTGTGTAACTGTAAACAGCAATATTCCCAGCCAGGGCTGGCATTTAGCAGTTCAGGTACTGGAATCCCACATTGAGTGTTGGCACATCATTCCCACCTCTAGCTCATAGCTTCAGCTTCCTGCTAATGCAGGTTCTGAGACTGTTTATATAAAGATCCATCCATCAATCTATCTCTCTATCTCCCTATCTATCTATCATCTATCATATATATATATATATATATATATATATATATATATGTGTGTGTGTGTGTGTGTGTGTGTATATATATATATAACATTCTGCAGCATTTGTTTCAATTGGGAAACTCTCACAAAGCCTGTGGTTTGTCCAGGATCTCAGGATCTTCCCTAGGGAATAGTGGAAAGAAAACAAAACACAACAAAACAAAACAAAAACTTCTTGCCACCACACCACCTTTCTTTGTGCTGAAGTTTGTGTCCTCATTTGGGAAAACACAAATGACTACCTGCCAGGGGCTGGAAGGAGGAAGGCCCACTCCATTCTGGAAGCCCTTGGCACTTCTCCTTTACAGAAAGCATTCATCACATGCCTGCTGCAGATTTGGACTGTGTGTAGAGCACAGTGAGCACACGTGCTGGGGATGCAGGCGTCCACACCAGGAACCAGGAGCCTCTTTAGTCTTCAGAATGAAAGCAGTGGCAGTGCAGCCAGCTTCAACAGAGTCTCACATACAGGAGATTCCTGGGTGCAGGCAATCCCCTGCAGCTTCCAGGAGAAGGCTTGAATGCTTGGACTCCTCAGAGCAAGGGGCCTGCACAGCTCTGACATTCCCAGAGTTTGCAAAGGGCACTGTGAGAATGAGGGGCCTGGAAGCTGGGGGTGAACACTGACAGGGCTCAGCCTGTCCAGGCATGAAGAACTAGGTGGCCTCCCTGGGGGACCTGCAGAGGTCCTGCAGAGAGAACAGTCAACCCATATCCTGTATCATCTGTTCTGGGCAGAGTTCCTTCGCCCTGTGGGCACTGCATCCACAGGGCCGCATGAACCTCGTCAAGGGTTCCTGCATGTGCAATTGTTGGCAGAACATCTGTTCAGGTCACTAGCAGATAAGTGTACGCTGGCCCTGCGCCTAAACGAACCCTGCAAAGTTTGTAGAACGGTGTTGGAAACACAGTTGTGTAGAGAATTGGAGATACCCTCCTCCTTTCATAGTGTATTGAATTTAATCTTTGGAAAGCTACTCCTTTTAAACATACCTTCTGATTATTCATTGCAATGGGATGATAACAATAATTACAGCACATTCGCTGACTATCTTACGGTGAATACTCAGTCCTCACACAGTGATATTTCTCTTCACACCATTTATTATAATTTGACAGCATAGTAAGAATTTAATTGCATCTGTTTATACAATGTTTCTATCATTAAGTACTCCCTGCTTATGGAAACTCTGGCGCTGCTGCTCACTGTGCTGTTTCCAGCATCTGAAAATAACTCCTTGCATGTGACAAATGTTTATTGAGTGGAGTTAGGGTCTGAGTTTTGTTGAACGTAATTCAGGTTCTTCACTCCTCTCCTGCCCCCCAGATACCGGGTACATATGGGCAGCTAATTGGAAGTCTTAGCACTGAGATGCTTGTCTCATATCTCTCAGAGGGTCCCTTTCTCAAAGTAAAACAAAATTGAGAGTGGAATATATTCAAAACAAATTAAATCTGCATATGAGAAAGTGACTACATTAGCGAAGACATGGGAACAACCCGATGCTCATCAAAACAGGAGTGGCTAAAGAAATTGTGGTACGTTTACTCTAAGGAGTACCACCCAGCCATCAGAAAGAACAAAATTCTACCACTTGCAGCAAAATGGCCCCAAGTAGACACCATTATCCTCAATGAAATAATCCAATCCCCAAAGGACAGATATCATATGTTCTCTCTGATACAAGGCAACCTTCATACAAAATACAAGATTAATAGAGGGCCCGGCGGTGTGGCCTAGCGGCTATAGTCCTCGCCTTGAACGTGCCGGGAGCCCATATGGGCGCCGGTTCTAATCCCGGCAGCTCCACTTTCCATCCAGCTCCCTGCTTGTGGCCTGGGAAGGCAGTTGAGGACTGCCCAAAGCTTTGGGACCCTGCATCTGCGTGGGAGACCCGGAAGAGGTTCCTGGTTCCCAGCTTCGGATCGGCACAGCACCGGCCCGTTGTGGCTCACTTGGGGAGTGAATCATCGGATGGAAGATCTTCCTGTCTGTCTCTCTTCCTCTCTGTATATCCGGCTTTGCAATAATAATAAATCTTTAAGAAAAAAAAAGATTAATAGAGATATAGGTAAACCTGTATATACACATAATCAGACAAATTGTATACGGCAGACTCATACCTAGAAGGAAGATACTGTGCAGTATACGCGTCTATTTCTGAATGAAAGATGGATCCCCATGGAAACTGGTAAAAAAAAAATGGAAAATAGGATGCTGAACTGCTGACCATTATCTATACGTACAATGTCAAGATACAATGAAATAGAATTATGGACTTGCAACTTGCTGCAGGAATATTCTATTATAAAAGTTTGGAGGGGGAAAGTGGGAGGAGGGCAGTTAAGGAAGGTGGAAAAGGAAACTTCTGAGCTTATGGAACTGTATCATGACAAATAGAAAAATAAAACTTAAGAAATGGAGATTTGGAATCTCCAAGGAGCACAAATTCTAAGCAATAATAATCTCCTTGATAAAAATGTTGAAAATATGAGGCAGACTCCAGAACTCAATGAAATGCAAAGCTCGACGAGGGTCCCTCAGCATGACTGTTGGGAACCCCAGTGAAAGTGGGCATGGATTCCCTAAAGAGGAGGAATCCAGGAGGCTAGAGCCACAAAGACCCCAACCACTGGCTCTCTCTCTCTCTCTGTCTAGGAGCTTCCACTGAATCCAAGTAGATTCTGGAAACACATCAGATGAGCAGTATATATTAAATAAGCTTGTCAGTAATTCGTAAAAATAAAAATTAAGAAAGTTACATTCTGAAAAGCACATTTAATGTCATGTTTGGACACTCAAAAGACCTCCAGTCAAGTTATGCAATAACAATTTCATTGTACCTTCATCAATACCCTAGTTTTGTATATGCCTAGTTTTCTCAGGAGACAACTGAGTGGACTTGAGCAATGAAATAAATAACGTGGGCCTGGTGCGGTGGCCTAGCAGCTAAAGTCCTTGCCTTGAATGATCCAGTATCCCATATGGGCACCGGTTCTAATCCCGGCAGCTCCACTTCCCATCCAGCTCCCTGCTTGTAGCCTGGGAAAGCAGTTGAGGACGGCCCAAAGCCTTGGGACCCTGCACCTGTGTGGGAGACCTGGAAGAACTTACTGGCTCCTGGCTTTCAATTGGTGCAGCACCGGCCGTTGTGGTCACATGGGGAGTGAATCATCGGACAGAAGATCTTCCTGTGTCTCTGCTCCTCTCTGTATATCTGACTTTGTGATAAAAAAGAAATAAATCTTTACAAAAAAAGAAATAACAAAGGTATTCTGGGCTTATCCTGACTATTCCCCAATCTAATTTGCAAGGACATTAGGCCCTGTGTGATGTTTAGTCAATGCTCAAGATGATAGCAACTATGAATGAATATGGTAGTCTGTGTTTGGTTTTAGAATTTGAAGGTTCAAAGTAGTCCTCTAATTAGAGAATGTCTTCTTTTGGGAGTCAGTATGGGGTAAAGATAAAGTGGAGATAGAGTCTGCCTGGACAAAGAGCAGAGGACTTGAGACAAGTTTAATTCCCTCTAAGCAGCAGGCAGTTTCCTTCCTTAAAAAGCCTTTTGGTGGAGTACAGAATGACAAAGGAGCTTTGAAAATGTTGGTGGATGCTGCAAAAGATGCCTTTGTGAAGTTCACAGTGAATTCTCAGAAATTTGAAATGTTCCAGGTGTGACACCTTTGAAAGGAAAAAGCATTTCCCTAACCTTTAGATTAAACATCTGCACCCAGTTGCATCAGGACTAGGAATTCAAGCCCAGTGTTCTAATAGTAAATTGCCAGCTCAAAGATGGGAGTATCAAAACCCTTCTTCACCCCGAAATTTTCTCATAGACATGCCTATATATATTTATCCAGTGGCAAGATCCACTGAGAAACTTCATCAACTTAGAATTTCTGTTAAAAGAAATTTATCCCTCATATGCATCACACATGAGAAAGGAGCAGGAGTTGGAATAATAGCTGCATTTCTCTTTGATGAAGGTTCCCAGGTCCCCCTGTGAAGTCACCAATGGAAGGTGACGCAAAAATGACATCCAGAGCTACAACAAAGTTTTCCCAGAAGGCCTAGGGATTGGTGCAGAGTCCTGGGCTTGAATTATACCCCATGTGAACATGTTACAATGCACTGTGATTTGCTTTTATCTCTGCTGTGAATAAATGATGGGGCCAAGCCCCTATAATATAAAAACAAGGCCCAACCCCATGCCCTTTCCCCTGGCCCCAGGTATCATTGGGAATATCTGTCTGCATCTTTGCACTGCTCTTTGTAATAAATGCCTACTTTCTTCCACCATCATGATGTCAATGATAGACTTTCTACATTTCAGGTGAATGAATTCAATTTGGGGATTCTACAACAATGTCTCCACTCAGGTTGGGGTGTTGTTCAGCAACAAGAATGGCAGATGCTTTCCTCTTTAGCTATGATATTTTAAAATCCAAAGAGTCACATATTGTTTCCTTCTGATTTTGTATTCAGACACTGTGATTAAGGAGAATACTACCACTCTTTTATTAGACGTATAGTAGGGAGTGTTTGCCATCGATCACAGTTTTTCTCGGACAGGGATTAAATTAGTATGTTTTGTAAATATTGCCTCATGGAAGGGAGAAATGCTGAATAAAGGGCTGCATTTGGAAACATAGACAAGAGATAATGAAATGAAACAGTCTGAAAAGCGTCCAGGAACATAATAACACAGCTGCAAAACCTCAACTCTGCCATTGAGAGTGTATTAAGGACAGTGAAAGGACATCAAGAAAGCATTGAGGTATATTGGCCTAAACGGGGCTCTGGTTGAATCCCCATAGGGCTGAAGCTGTGGAGTTGAGTCAAGCCATCTAGAAGCTGGAGAACAAGGGTGAAAGAGCTGGAGACACCAGCTCTGGTGTCTGGCAGCACAGCATCCACCTGCTAGGTGACTGAGGGAGTATGATATTGGCTAGTCCATGGTGATGTGTCAGTTATTCTGAATTTCATGGACTTTATAACCAAGTACAGCTAGGGAAACTATGCTCTGTCATACAGCATGGTTCTCATGTTTCAGACGAAGAAACTGTAACCCCAATGAGATTAGAATCACGAAGCAAATAGTAGCAACTACAGCGTAATGCTTGCTAAAGGACTGTCAGGCAGCCTGTTTATCCTTTATTTCATCTTTACAATTCTCCAAGGGGAATTAGCTTCTCTCTATTTTACAATGAATAAAACTTAGACTTGAAGCAGTGGAAGAATGTTTGCCATAGCTAACCACTCATAAAGGATGAAGTTGTGTTTTACGGCACATCTACTCAAAGGCCCATCAGAGGTCACAGTTAGGAATATTTATGATAACCACCGAACACCACAACAGATACAATAACTAATTCTCTTTTTTTTTCTGTTTGCAATAGTCTTTTTTAAAATTTTATTTTATTTATTTATTTTCATTGATTACATTGTATTATGTGATACAGTTTCGTTGGAACTGGGAATCACCCCACTCCTCCCCCCGCCCTCCCCCATGTGGAATATTCCACCTTGTTGCATATCCACTGATCAAGTACAATTGAGATTCCCTCTTTGCAAGCATAAACTAAACATAGAGTCCAACATCTTATAGTCCAATCTAGTTCCTCAGCTTCCTGGGGAGACCCTGTCCGGTCTGAGGGCAGAACCATCAGATTATCAACCCAATCAATTAAAGGCTCCAACATACCCTCAGCAACAATTAACTTCGTTGTGTAACTAATAGTTAAAGTATTGATAACCAATATGTTAAAAACAATTGCAATTTCTTAACCATCTTCTGTGATCACCTCATTGTCAATTCAGTTTTAGTTTATACACAACATATAACATAATATACATAAAATAACATGTTTTACATAACATCATATCCTCCTAAATTAACGCAAACATGTGGTATCTAACCTTTTGGGATTGGTTCATTTCCCTTAGCATTATGGTTTCCAGTTTGGCCCATTTGGCCACAAAGAACTGCATTTTTTTTTTTAATAGCTGAGTAGTATTCCATGGAGTAGATGAACCATAGCTTTCTTATCCAGTCCTCTGCTGATGGGCATTTTGGTTGCTTCCATGTTTTTGCAATTACTGATTGTACTGCTATGAGCATAGGGGTGCATGTTGGCTTCTCATAAAACAGGTGTTTTGGGTATATTCCTAGGAGTGCTATTGCTGGATCATACGGTATGTCGATTTTGAGTTGTTTGAATGTTCTCCATACTGATTTCCATAGAGGCTGTACCAACCAGCAGCCCCACCAGCAGTGGAGTAAGGTTCCCTTTTCCCCACAACCTCGCCAACAAGTGTTTTTGGTGCTTTTACTCATGTGGGCCAGTCTTATTGGCGTTAGGTGGTACCTCATTGATGTTTTAATTTGGATTTCCCTTATTGCCAGGGAACTTGAGCATTTTTTCATATGTTTATTTGCCATTTAGGTTTGTTCTTTTGTGAGGTGTCTGCCCATTTCCCAATTTTCAAAGGCAAATATCTTGTCAAAAATGAAAAAGATGGGGCCAACACTGTGACATAGTTTGTTAAATCTCTACTCATGATGCTGGCATACCATATGGATACCAGTTCTAGAATGGGCATTTGTACTTCTGATGAAACATGCGTGCAAAAGCAGCAGAGGATGGTCCAAGTCTTGAAGTCTTATATCCATGTGCAAGATCCAAATAACCCCTAGCACCTGTCTTTGCCCTGGCTCAGCCTAGATATTGTGGCCGTTTGGTGAAGAAATCAATCGAAGGAAGATCTCTGTCTCTTCTCTCTCTGTAACTCTTTTTCAATCAAATAAAAAATACTAAAAAAAAGATACAAAGATAAAACAAACATGGCAAGTATGTATGCACAACATAGGTGAAGAAATGGAAGATTTCAGCAGAAATTAGAAAGAATAAAAAGAGAGAAAAATATTGAAATTGAAAATCATAATAGAGATGTAGTTGATGAGTCTAATGACAGACTGTTCAGAGCAATTTCCATGAATGTGAATACACAACTATGTGGAAACTATAAAATAAGATGTGATTCTAAGAAGTGAAATAAGTGAGCAGGCCATCAGAGATCTGAGATAACATCAAGCATCTAAGAACAATATAAATGAAAATTCAAGAGGCAAGCGACAAGAGTGGGCAGAGAGGTGGCCAGTAACTTTCCAGTGTGGACATCTCTGGACCCTTGTACCAGGAAATTCCAACCATTCCTCTCCCAGCAGAAATCCTGACAAACGTGCATAAACCATGAGACTAACTCCATCATGATCTAGAAAGTTTATAGCCGCCAAATGCATGCTGCATTAAAAAAAATAGATGCTTCACAGCGATAGAAAAGCTCTTTGCCTTTTACTTCCCAGTGCTAGGCAGTTTCTAGTGTGATTTGTCTGTAGCCTGTATTCCCAGTGTTGATTCTAAAGGCAAAACAGTGAGATCTTCCTTGCCAAGTTTGTGTTGATGAGTTCTTCCCTAACTAAGGTTGCCTAAGTGATGAACACACAGAGTTGGTTCTCATCTCCGTGTTGTCTTTCCAGAAATTCAAGCTTGGAGAACAGCAAGCAGGGCTAGAACTGTTGCCCAGACAATCTCAAGATAATAGTCACAATGGGGCTGCACAAGGTCAAAGCTGAGATCTGAGAGCCCAGGGTACAGAAAATAAGGACACTCCAATACATCTACTTATGCTGAAAAATCACTAAAGTCACATTCATGTGCAGAAAACCTAGCCCCAGAAGAGATATGGCAGAATCCAGATATCTACCCTAGAGGTTGCCAGAACACCGTGCTAACGTGGCCCCATGGAGACCAGGCTCAGTGCAGAGCTGGTACAGTGACACAGGAAGGTCCTGCACAGCACAGACATGTAGAGACTGGGACAGCATACAGACCTCCTTGGTCCCTTCTCTATGTGATTATTTGGTTTTATTTTGACAATCAACAACATCAAAAGGTTCTTTTCACTTGAAAAAGAAAGTTGAGAAGTAGTTGCTCAGACTTCTAATGGTTTGGTCCAGTGGTTAAGTTGCCATTGGGATGACTATGTCCTATACTGGAACACCTCTTTGGGTCCTAGCCCCACTACTGATCTCAGTTCCCTGCTCAAGTGCAGCTGGGAGGTAGCAGTACCAGTTCAGGAAGCCAGCTCCTATCTCCCAGGTGGAAATCTAGACTGATTCCCTAACCCAGCCCCAGCCACTGTGAGCATCTGAGGAGTGAACCAGGGGACGGAAAATTATCTACCTCTGAAATAAACAACATAAATCAATGAAAGTATATATTTTCAAAGAGCCATGCAGTGGCCATAGTGGTACAGTGGGTAAAGCCAACACCAGGGATATTGTATTTCTGCATGAGAACATTGCTCTGAATCCTGGATATTCCATCTGAATTAGTTTGTACAAACACACCCTAAGAGGAAGCAGATAATGGCCCCTGACCCCTATGTGAGACTATGAAGGATTTCACTCAGCATGACCCAGTCCTAGCTGTTGCAGGCATTTGAGAAAGTGAACCCAGCCAATGGAAGAGATTTGTTCTCTTTTTCTTTAAAGTAGATGAAAAATGAGTAACCGTTAGAAAGAGAAAAGTATAATAAGTGAAATTAATGTTAAAAATAAAAGCTATTGCTTCCAATCTTACTTTATAATAGAAGGTGATGAAAATGTAAACACAATTTAAACAAGCCATATGAAATAGAAAAATCCCTAGAAATATGAAAATTACTGAAGCAAGTCAAGACAAAATTGAAGCTCTCAGGCCTAGCAAACAAATAAATTGAATGAATTTGCTATCATTATTGAAAGTTAGGCATACAGGAGGAAAATAGGGCAAATTAAAACTTCAGTGGAAAGTCTCAAGAATGAATGAAGCAGAAGACTCTCAGGACTGGAGGATATTTCCTACTGCAATGGCAAAACGATCAAGAAGCTAGCAGAGCTGGGTGCAGCAAAATAGTGTATTGAAGAAATAAGACAGAATTAACAGGCCAAATATAAGAGTCACGGTGTTGGGAACGCCCGCATCGCCGTGTGCCCCGAGCCAAGCAGAGGGACTAGGGTTACAAAAAAGACAACACGCAGTGGACCATTCTTGTCAGGAGAATGCCGAATGCGAATGATGTTTATTGAAACTCCAGGCTGCCTTTTATACTCTGCCTAGCTCCTCCCAGTGTTTATCCAATCCCTCGGGACATAACTTGACAAATAGGAAGCAGGAACTTGCGGTTAAGCCAGGGGCTAGATGTATCAGGCCAAGATTGCCCATCCTGTTACCCTTTGAGAAACAAGCTAAGCTGTGAAGTTAACCTTTGGGAGACCGGGCCCTGCATCACGGGAGTTCTAGAAAGCACAGAAAGAGAAGTTGGGATTAAAAGTGTATTCAGTTAAAAAAATAAATAAAATTTTCCCTAATTTGGAGAAAGAATTGGGAAACAATATCCAGGAGGGGCACCGTTTGTAGCTGTATGCTTTCAAATCTTTCCAAAAAATACTTGATGTTGATACTGACTTGCAGAATATTGTCCCTAGCTTACAACGTCTAAGGAAAATACTGATGCCTTGCTCACCTCTATCGTCGGAGCTGACAAACACAGCTTGTAAGGCAGTCTTTAGGAAAACAGGCATAAACCTCTGGGAAATCATTGGTCGTCCTGCGCTTTGCCACACCACATGCCTTACTCAAAGGGCGTGGAGACACTGTAGGGATCCCACTGCTCTGGTCTTACACATAGTGTGCTGGAACTCAGCAGCAGGGGAAACTGGACTCTACAGACATTCACCTCCAATGGGCAGGACCTGCAGGTGGTCCGTGGCCTGGCACATGCCCACCTGCACGTCCACACGGCAGCCAACATGTAAGCCTTGTCTGTACTCCGTCCCTGAGAAGGCTCTAACTTGCTTCTCACTGGCAAGAGTTCTAGAGGACTTTGTGACACTTTGAAAATCCAAGCTTTAAATAAAAGGTTACATTATTTCAGAAAAAAAAGTAACACCAACACAACTGGAAATGTCAACTTTGCCAACCAAACCCATTGAATGACAAGATGCTGAGATCCGTGTTTCCTTCTGATCTCCTGTATTCTGTTCCACTATTAGATATAATTTTACTTGATTATGTGTTTATCTATTTATTTATTTATCATCTAAGTTTGAATATGTTGTTAAGAAGGTGCCTTTGCAGAAGAAAACTAATTCTGTGAAAGTGGTCTGCAATGGTCATTTATTCTGAAAAGGGTAATTTTATACACACACACACACACACACACACACACTGCCTTTACTTCACCTTGTAATTATATATGCAGATGATTGTTTTTTTCACTTTAAAATTGAAATGAAGTGCGTGATGACTTGGGCTGATTTAGTTTGCTCAGAATGCAACTCTCATCCAGTTCTGTGATGGACTTGGTTATGATTTCATTGCTCAGTCTGTAGAATCACAGGCCGCTGGGATCACTTAGTTTAACACTTGGTTTTCCACCTTTTCAGTCAGCTACTAAGTAGCAGTGTAGTTCATCCAGGTGAGAAAATCAGTTGAAGTTGATGCCTTGCCTGGTTTTGTGCCGTCTTTCTGTTTCTGCCACATGTGGGCAAAAAAAAAAACCAACAGCAACAACAACAACAACAACAACAAAACATGTAAATGTAAAGGGTTTGGGCCAGAATGGTTTTAAGATATGGTTGAGCCAAACAGCCTATATTGTGTGGAGAAACAGACTCAAAGTTGAAGAAAACTACACCAGCACAGCATTCAGCGGCCTATCCCTGGAGCAAGGCAAGAACAGCCCACGTACTCCACTCTGTTGCCAGGCAACACTCTCTCCAGTTGCTTAGATGAGTCTGTTACCGCTGGAACAAAAACATCCTTACTTGCATTCCTTACTTGCGTTCTCTAATGTCTACCTTCCTCTCCCACCCTTCCTCTTTGCAAACTCCAGGTGCTTGTACTCTATTGATCTCTCCAGCTAAGAGCAACAGGCTCCTGCACATCCCCTCCATCCTTCTAACTATTCAGAGTTTGCAGAAGGTGAGGAACCATTTTTTCTTCCAACGGCCATTTGACTATTTCTACATCATTCACAGACCACATAAAATTATCATATTAAAATTCAGCCTATGACAGATTCGCTGAATTTCAGGTCCCACCTGTGGTTACTTTTGGAGAGCTAAACCAAAAGGTTTTTGCAGGCCTTACAGGGCCCATGGGCTGCATGCTCCCCACCCCTCGACATTACTTTCATGCTTCTCAAAGCATCTAGTGTTTATTCAGCAAACACTCACTGAGGTCTACGTACTGTGAAAAGTGTTCAGGGAAGTGGCATTCCCGTATAAGTGACATCTAGGTATCTGTGCAGAAATGCTCACCAGAGAACGATTCCACCTCTCGACACCTTGCTTGAAGGCTGTTTGATGCCCAATGCTCTGGTTCCTCTATCATCATAAGCAGAAGATGTACCTCATGTCATCAGATTAACATGACATGAAAACTGGCCTCCAGCAGCAGAGCTGTGCACAGTGGGATAAGCCAGAGATGGTGATGCGGGCACCTCATGTCAGAGCACAAGTTTGTGTTCTGTTTGGCTTCTCTTAAAGCTCTCTCCAAAGATGCCAGGGAAAGCAAAATGTGATGTTCCGGCAACTTGGACCCCTACCACAAACAGAGGAGACTCAAATGGAGTTCTAAGACCCTGTCGTTGGGCAGCCCAAGCCCCAGATGTTGTGGCCCTGAGGAGCGAGAGCCTGCAGATGGAAGGCTTCTTTCCTTGTCTGTCTCTTCCTTGATCTCAGTCACTCTGCCTTTTAAATAAATCCACATGCAGCTGAACTGGAAGGCCCAATGTGTAGTCAAATTCCTGCACATATCCAGCCTTCTTTCATCTTCAGTACTGCCTGTTGGACCTTCCTTCTGCTTTAAACCTAAGCAAACACTGTTTCTTGTCTGTGCTTTTGCTTTTTTATAGCTCTATCAGCTACCAGATATCTTCGCATATGCATGTGATGATTAAATGAATTCAACTTCACCTCAGAAACATTGTCATTCTTCCTGACTTCCCTTGTTTGTCCAGCATCTGTACTAAGTGACATCAATGCTAACATTCTGAAAACGAACCATGCTGCTCGCTACCTCATTCACACACATGATGGCTTGTTCTTTCAGCCCACACACTTTTCCCACTGTAGTGGCACTGCGCCACTTGTTAGGATATGCAGATCTGACGGGATGCAGGCAGCAGGTGCTCAAGGGAAATCTTGTGCAGAGGTTATGAGTAGCTGCAGCCGATGACAGAGCATGAAAGCTCCCCGAAGCGTTGTTGTACCTTCTGAACACATCTAACACAACATCAGGTAAAGACTGAGTAAATGAATGGAGGACAGATCTGCGTATGCTCTTCATTTTCACTTCTATAAAATTGAGTCAAATACGAGTTTTAAATCACACTTATGTACCATGTTCTGCAACAATACTGCAGAGAATCAGCGATAGCTCGTAATACTTTCTATTCTCCTTCCACTTCTAGCCAATATTCGCCCGCAGCTTTACATCTGATTTCTTCCAACACAGCATCAGTCTTTCCGTGGTGAGCCTGAAAAGCTGATTCAGCAAGGTTTAAACTCTGTGGCGATCATTCCAAGTCTCTCTAGCAAGAGCCTGGCTCTCTTTTCTCAAGACATTTTGCACAAACCAACTGTGGGAGTCAATTTACTGTTCTCCTTTTCCCATGGATGCATTGTTCAGTCCTTACAAGTGTACAAATCTCATTTAAAGGATGTCTAAATAGGGCCCATCGCAGTAGCCTAGTGGCTAAAATCCTCATCTTGAACATGCCAGGATCCCATATGGGCTCCGGTTCTAATTCCAGCAGCTCTACTTCCCATCCAGCTCCCTGGTTGTGGCCTGGGACAGCAGTAGAGGACGGCCCAAAGCCTTGGGACCCTGCACCCACATGGATAACCCAGAATAAACCCCTGGCTCCTGGCTGCAGATTGGCTCTGCTGCAGCCATTGTAGCTGCTTGGGGAGTACACCAGCAAACAGAAAATCTTTCTCTCTGTCTCTCCACCTCTCATATGACTTTCCCATAAAAACAAATTTTAAAAAAATAAAATGTTGAAGTCAAAATACCAGACTAGTAAGGAAGGAAAAGTGGATTCCAGAATGTAACTGTGAAGAGTCGTGAGATAGGAACTCCAAGTGTGCCTGTGAGACACTCCTCCTTGGCTTATCTAAATTACGCTGAAACCTGGGGTTGGCACCGGTTAAGGGTAAGGTCTTTAAAAATTGCCTGAATTTGTCAGTGTTTAGAATTTTTCTTTTTCGAAACAGGTATCTTCTCTTAAATGTTTCTGACTAGAAGCAAAGTCAGTTTGAAAAACAACAAAAAAAACTAACAGAACAATATGTCAACTATTTTCAGTCTTGACGGGGAGCTGTTAAAAAATTAAACCAGGGGCTTCAGATGTCAGCTCTGATGACTTACTCTTTATTGTGCTGCTTTCTTATTTTGCCCCTAACAACCTACCCATGCCCTTTCCTGTGCCTTCAACTCTCTGGCCATTCATATCTGAAAAGTCTTAAATTTCTCTCAGTTTGCAACATCCCGATTGCAAAACTTCATTTGCAAGTGTGAAACCCCAGCTTTTATCAACACTGCCCAACACCTTTGTTTGTTGCTGTTCTATAATTCAATTAGGATGTGGTGTGCAGTCTATATCTTAATTTTCTGGCATCTAGTATTATACAATTGTATTAAATCTGTTGGGTAGCAGCTGGTCAGATGTTTTCTAAATCAATGACTTTTTTTTCTATTTATTTATTCATTAATTACATTGTATTACATGACACAATTTCATAGGTACTGGGATTCTCCCCCCTTCACCCCAAACCCTTCCCCCATGGTGAGTTCCTTCACCTTGATGCATAACCACAGCTCAAGTTCCATTGAGATTCCCTAACTAAAAGTTCACACCATACAGAGTCCAGCATCCTACTTGTCCAGTCAAGTTCAACGGCCTCTTAGGGAGGCCCTCTCAGGTTTGAAGGCAGAGCCAGCAGAGCGTCACCTCGATCAATTAGAAGCTCCTACATATCATCAGCAACAATCCAGGTACGATGAGACTGGTGCAGAGTCCACTGATTGACATAGTCCATCTTAGAGTTTCCCCTTGTCCAGTTTTTCGCTGGAAGCATATAGCTGAGGTGGTTGATTGATCTACTCCATCTTCTATCTTTTCTTGGTTAATGTTTTGATTCCTCCATTTTGTTCAGGGGAATCCCCAAGGAAACTTTGAGGTGTTCCCAGTCCAGGCTCCTACATGTACTACTAGTAAGAACAGTGCCCGCCACTGTCCATCACTCTGATCAGCTGCTGGTTGTAACCCCTGGGTTGGTTCTATTCTGAGCCCCGACCTCCATTGGAATCAATGAGTATTGCAGCTCTTCCCAGCTCTGTCCATCACACTCTCGTCCCTCACCTAAACCAGTGGGAGGTGTGCTGGTTGGGTGCTGCATTCCCTATTGGCACAGGCCATTTCACCTTGGCATTTGGTGTTTTGTACTGTTTTTATCGCAACCAAACCTGGCCAGGCCCCCACACAGTTCCAGCACTTGGATTTGCCAGTGGATGACGTGAACTGACTCAGCCTGGTCTGCCCCCAACCCGAGCCAGATGTATGCCAGTGGGTGACTTTCCAAAGCCTCTTCTGGGTTGTTTACCTCCATACTTCCTGCGATTATTTCTAGGGTCAGTGTCCTGTCAGAGGAACTGTTCAGATTCCTCCATCAGACCCCTTCCTGGTGTCAGACTTCACACATACCAGCAGGTCCTTTGGCCAGCACCGCTCTTCAACCCATTCTGGTTCCTGCTGTTGAGAGTTTCAGCCCAGCCACGGCTCGTCCATACCCACATATAGCTCATATATGGCTCAGTTGGGATTGAAACCTAGCCGAGTCTGTCCCACATCTACCATGGTCCACCAGAGCACCAAACTATGTTGCGGTCTAACCCGGCATGGTGCGTCAAGTCCGAATCCATGTTTGTGCCAAGGGATTACAACTGTGACCTGACCAGAACTCAGCCCCTTTCTAGTTCCTGCGCCCCTTAGTGGTAATCTCCACCCAGCCAAGGCCTCCCCCAAACTCCACAACCAGGCCTGTTCCCAGCCAGTGTTAAGTATGCCAGAGGTTGCTCTGGGTCAGCCCAGCGGGCCCCATAGACTGTCATGCCTCCTGCATAGACTCCACCGGCCCTTCTAAACCATCCAGTGGGGTCAGAGTTTGCACAGAGATTGGTCCACACATACCTGACACATTATAGCCCCAAGTATGGTTCTCAAATGCCAGACAATGTCATAGTCTTGCCTTCTGTGACCCCTCTGCTGATCCCTCCTCCTATCAGGTAATGGGGTATCCTGCTGGACAAGCCCAGAATTTTGCTTTTGAAGGGACTGGTGTTGGTAATCTGCACTATAAAGTGACTACAGGTTCTTCAGAGGAAGATTTACTGCCATTGAGTATCTTAAGGACTAACACACATTCTCAGAGAACTGTGGGTTCACTGACTCATGTAGCATATCAAAGAAATCAAATTCCAGCATGGCTGCCCGAGGGTTGAGACGCTCAGGCCTCCGCCAAATCAATGACTTTAATGAAGGTTTGGTTTACACACACACACACACACACACACACACACTTCTTCATACAAAGACTTTGCAGCTGTTACAGAGAAGTGTGACTGGAAATATGTGTCACCAAAATATGACTGTAAGAGGCCAGAAACTGGCCACCCCAAAATATGCCTCTTTGTTATAATAGTCATTTAGGACTCATTATTTTGAAAAATAGTAGACACAGGGTTAAGTTATGAAAATTTTGTAGCCATTGCTGTTTCGTTACAGCACTTTGCCTTTGCTGGGACACTGCTTCTATACCCAAATTTTCCATGTCTACAGCTCTGCCTAATGTTCATCTATAACTCCAGGGGTCCTGGGCAAGGTTACCCATTCAGTATTCTCTCTCTTGGCTTCTTAACTGGCACAGGTACCTCAGGATTGAGGAGTATGCATCTTTCCATCTCTCATGATCTTAGCAACTAGTACTGGAACGCGCAAGCTGAAGAACTTGCGGATGCTGGAGTTCTGCTCCCACTCCTGATGAATAGAAGAATGAATGAACAGAGCCTCAGGGCAGAGAATAGACTTGTCTTAAGTCACAGAGTGTGTGGCGAGGTATAAGCTGGTCCCTGGAAACAAGTTCTTACGGGTCATCCATTACTGAACACTTCTCCAGCAGCTTATGTAAAACCGTGAGATTCATTAGAGTCAAGAATTGGGCAGGGGTTGGTAAGGTGGAAGAGAGAGTCTAGAGGGTTCAGCATCTAGAGGATTCTACTGATGATGTAGTGTCAGGTACACAGGCTGTATTTAGCTCCTGCCCACAAATTCAACTTAGTTCATGCTAAAGCTTGGATAACTTTAATCTCAGAGGCAATATTTTTTTTTAAATAAGAACTCAATGTATGAATAAAAATAAGTACTAGAAACAAAAGTTACGGTCTCGGTGCCGTCTACCTATGGTTCATGTACCCATGATTTTCATTCATTATCAGAATTGAGAAGCCATTGTTGTGTCCCCATTTCACAAAGGAGAAAGTTGAGGCAGAGAAGGTTAAAATAATTGTTCCAGGTTGCATCGTGAGTAAATAGGTGTGCTAGGAGCAGAAGCCATATGAGACTGCAAAATTTATAAAGACCCCTGAAATATGTTCTCCTCCAAAGCAGTTGCCTTTAGTGAGCACAATTAATTTAGCCTCTTTTCACTCTCTGAGCATTTACTTTAGATATACCTTAAATACACCAATTTTAAGGCCTGTTCTCTGTGCAGTTACTAATCAGGAAGACCTCCATTTGCCTCGGTTGAATCAAGCAGGACTGATTCTCCAAAATCAATATTACCTTATACACCCTAGAATTTATAAACCATTATCAAATAGAACCTCAGATGTCATGCGCAATTGCCATAAGGAAAATGACAGTTAATAAAAATACAATTATTAACAACTTACTCTGCAAAATTATATCTCAATAAAACTTAGGAGCACATTAAAGGTTTTTGTTGCTCCAAATCCAAGGAATGCACCTCAGTTTTCTGAGCTCCCAGCAGCCCAGTCTAGCTTGCCTGCTTGGAAACAAAGACAGAGCTGCAGCACAGTGTGGTAGAGGTGCCACTCAGAACTAGATCTGGCCTGAAACTCCATCTTCTTGTTTTAATCGGTCTCTAGTGTCCAAATGGAACCCCCTCACCGGCAGGTGCTTATGGAACAGCGATGATGGATAATGATGTTGCCACAATGAATTTGCAAGTCACTGGAGTTACTGACTCTAAATTCCTTATGTGTGCAGGCATCCACAGAGGACTTGGTGCATTCTTAGCCTGTCCAGTGCTTGCTGGGTGTCTGGCAGGCGTGTGAAGCAGCATATAGATAATCATCTAGGGTGCTGGGGAACAGGACAGCAATAAGGCATACAGAAGAACAGCTAGCTGCAAATACATCCGGCCTGCAATATTTGGTCTACAGGTGACAGCTATTATTATAACTTTCTTCACATCAAAGTCATTAGGGAGAGACAAATGATAATCAGTCAGACCACATTGATGTGTGAGGTCAAGCAGAGAGCAGGGGCAGCTAGATTCAAACTTATAAAAAGATTTCGAAGGCAAAATTGCTTTTCATAGATTGAGTTCAGATCTTACACTAGACATTGTGCTAACATGGGCCCCCTTTCTTATTCAGACACATTAACCACAGGATTTTTCTGATTATAGGTAAAATATTATTAAAGAAAATGTGACCCTGCTTATATAGGGTCACTTTTCTCAAGTGGAAGTAAAATCCCATTTCTATCATCCACTAAGTACACTCTTTGTTTGCAATATCCTTGTATTGATGGTGGGTTTATACAAACAGTACAGAGATTTTACTGTCCATGTTTGATGGTGTACTTACAGTTACTAACCCTTCTGAACCATCCCTGCTTTGCATTTAGACAGTTCATAAATGTTATGAGTATACTCCTCTTCATTGCTCTAAAGCGTTAATGACAAAGAAAGTGAGAACGAAATAACCAAAGAACTGGTGTGTTCCTCAGCCTCCATGCTAACCCTGCCTCAATTATGTATGGATTAGCAACAATGCATTTGTAGCACTTCATTTCTTGAAGTAATGGAGCTCAACTATTTCATAAAACAGAACCATACGGCAAGTTCTCAGCTCATTTGGGAATAATTAGCACGTTGGTGTTAGTTGTGTAGCTAAAAATAAATATTAATTTCCCCAATGGTGAGCACTTGCTGAAGCTTCCTTCGCTCTCAAAAGTGAGCAATCCCTCACTCTGAAGACAGCAGGGCTCCACGTTTTTCCCTGTACTTCACCTTTTCCTCTTAGAGCTCAGTTACTGTCCTGCTGCTTATCCAGACAAGGCTTAATTGCAGGCCCGGAGCAAGGGAAAGGGCCTCTGCGGATGAAGCAGATAATTTTTAAAAATGATGCAATTACATCAAGTTAACCCCAGTCCCGTCCTTTGAGTAATTAAGGCAAATCTCTCTTAAAATATCTCCGTTTAATACGCCCTCACATATTTGACATTTTCTTCTTTGCTCAAAACTTTTGTACAAGAGATTCACTCTCCTGGAAAGAAGAAACCTACCCTCATAGGCTCTGCTCTGTCAGGTGCTGCGGCGGGCATCCCACTCTTACTGGTCTCAGAATGTTCACAGAATTCTGTGAGGCCCAGGCACTCACTCCTGTTTTCTCAACGAGGAGATGAAGGTTCAAGAGTTCTCAGGAGCCTTCCTGGAGTCACAGAATCCAAGCAGGACCAGGGGTGAGGTGGATTCAGATTGGCCAAATGTAGACACTGTCCCAGCTCCAGGTGATGGATGGCTCAAGTTACAAGGTTACAGAGGTTTTAGGTCATGCACACAAACATAATAAAAAAGTTCATGTTCTGTTTTCCCAAAAAATCTATTTACTTATTTAAATGGGAGAGAGAGAGCAAGCTTGCAAAAGAGCTTCTCTCCCTTGGTTTACTCCCTACTTGACTGTGATTGCCAGGGCTGGGATCAGCTGAAGCCAGAAATCTGAAACGCCATCCGCTCTCTTATCTCTCACTTGAATAAAAGGGTGTCAGTATATTGGCCGTCCTCCACTACTATTCCAGGCATCTTAGCAGAGAGCTGTATCAGAAGCAGAGCAGTCAAGACATTAGTGCCCATATGGGCTGCTGTGGTTGCAAGAAGCAGCTTAAACACCGTGCCATCCCTAAAGTTTAATATACTAAAAGTGTGAATTTTCACTTTGGAAAAATATTAGTCTGAGGTGAGAGGTGGCCAAGAGGAACCAGCTCAGCCCCAGGAGCTGCTGTCCATTTTTACTGAAGTATAGCAAAAAATTTGCACTGCAAGTTGTTTCAAACCATTAGACATAGTTTTCCGGACAGGATATTCATAGGTAAAGCTAGAGAAAACAAAGAAAAATCAGTGAGAAAGTTAAATGATCGTTCCTCAGTTTCACCAACAAGATCTTACTGAGTGAGTAGCCATGTCAAAAAAATATCTGGGCATTAGAAACAAATCTTTGAACTAGTTGTATGGATCTTGTCACAATAGAGTTTTAAATGTATTCTTAACCTCTGAAAATTCAATTCTTTTGGTCATGAAAGACACTGGCAATAGATGGATAACAGGAAAAAGAACATACACAATCTATCATAGAAGCCATAGAAGATAATGTACAAGTGTTAGGAAAAATGGCTGGCTCTTATGCAGAACTTTACAAAGATACGAGGGTTCCTCTACACACTCGACCCCATTCTCTAATCAACAGTGTTATTAGTTTGCATCAAGATTGAATAGGTTTCACATACACTGGAGATGATGTGGCATATGGTCTCTCCATGTCTGGCTTATTTCACGTAACATAATGATGTCTTCTGCTTCCATCCTTTTGTTGGAAATGATAGGATTCCATTGTTTTTATGACTGAATACCAATACTATTCAAATGTGTATATATACTGTGTTTTTGTTATCCATTCATTTCATGGACTGATTTCATATTTAGGCTACTGCAAAATTATTGACAGTACAATTCTTTCATTACATAAAAAAATTCCCATAGAAGAAGTGTTAATTTCATGAGGATGCCCCGTTTCTCCACAATACTCACTAAATCTGCTATTTTCTTTCTTGATAAATTTTCATTATTTTCTATTTATTAATGTCTGACGAGTTATTTCAAAATTCTTGAGTTCTAGATGAGAAAATTCTCCAGGCCAGTTCTGTGTTACATCTTTCTTTCTTTCTTTTTATTTATTTATTTTTTTATTTTGTAGAATGATGCTATCAGTTCAAAAATTTCTCATTTTTTTTTACTAATTTCTCACTTATTTATCATTCATTATTTTCATTCATTTCAGTGAATGAGATCCCACTCAATGAGTTTTGGCACTTCAGCCCCAGTCAACTTTCCAGGATTAATTTAACAGGATTTTCTGGTGGTTATGATAGGGTCACCGTGACTTTTCTGCAAAGCTAAGAAACACCTTGGCCAGTGAGCTAGGGTTTTCAAAGCAAGGCTTCCAGCCTTAAGTCATTTGGGTCCATCAAGGTTGTGGCTGCCCTGCTGGCCTTCGAACTATCTTTGAGGTCATCCTTAGGCCCTACTTGACGGCTGACATATGATCTCCTGGCCATCCAGTAAAACTTCAAAGCAATGTTCTTTCTTCACTGCATTCCATGCTTGCCCTTCTGTCCCGTGGGGAGCACCACTGCTGATGGAGAACCCACCTATCTTCATTCCATGCCTGCCCTTCTGTCCCGTGGGGAGCACCACTGCTGATGGAGAACCCGCCTATCTTCATTCCATGCCTGCCCTTCTGTCCAGTGGGGAGCATCACTGCTGATGGAGAACCCGTCTATCTCCTTGCCTCCCAGTGGTTAAGCCCTTAACTCACACATCTGTAATCTCTGGATAATGCTCTAGTTAGCTTTTGTGTTCTTTACAGAGCACAATCTCTCATTTGTTAAATATATATGGGCAGGCTGAGCATTTTCCTAATCTTTTAATTCCTTTACGTTTAAAGAATTTTTCAGTGTACCTCTCCTCTCACATTTCACCAGAAGCAACAAGTGGAAAGCAAGCCACAGCTTCAGCAATTCAACTAGAGATACTCTGTGCTCATTTTGCAGCCCTTACAAAAGCCTATGTTCAGTGGAAATTGAAATATAACTTAGCTCAGCTCTTTGCAGTTTTATAGCAAGAAGCTCCTGCTTCTCAATAACATGTACTTCAGTTCCATCAGAAATCTTAGCAGAAACACATTTGAAACTCAAAGCTCAATCAATGTGGGGCTCATAATCTTATGCACGCATTTCCAACATAGGTAATTTCTGTGTAGATACACATATGTTCATAGCCAGACAGGTCTATACCTGCTCATCCTATAAAATCCCAGAAGCTCACCAGCCTTTCTCCATTTCTCCCTGAAGCCTCACCAGGTCATATTCGACACCCACATTTCTGCCAGTGTCTCTTTCAAGATACTTTAGGTATTTAGGTGAACATATCCCCAAAGCCAGTTTTACATTTTCCTTATTGTACCACCCTTGTCTGTGATGCCAAATCTACTTGAGATTACCAGCTTAGCATAACAAAGTTTGCATTATTCAGTTTATGAAAACTGTTGCCTTATTTCTTTTTCTGTATAGTTTTCAATTGCTCAGTTACTCGTTAGTCTTCATGTAGAATCATTAATCATGTTAATCCCATGTCAGCTGCTACCACCCTCTTCCTCCCTTCCTGTTGCCATATAGCTTTAGACATTTCGTACCCCAGCTCTGTGCCAACCACTGCTGTCATTCTGGAGGCTTCAGCATACCCAGGACACCCTCAGCCGATGTTCTTGGTTTGTAATGCCTTCACCACCTTAACACAAATGAGAGGGAATCTCTTTCTTGTCCAGGCAGGCCTATAGGAGCCACTCATTCCTCTGTCACCATGAGAAACTGTTCCTTTGTGACATCACCGATGCTGTCATCCCACATGACCATCGTCTTCCCTGTGACTCTCCTTGGGGTGTCGGCTTAGACATCTCAAAGGACTACCCACTCAAGATGTCTAAAACTGAGGCATCGGGAACAGGCCTGCAGGTTTCAACTCCAGCTGCATTTTCTATTTTGGCAGAGGACGAATCTGTGAGAACCACTTTTAGGGTCCAGGATTCAGGCATCACAAGTTCTTCCTGGATCTTTTCATCAACCTGAGCAACCGGTACATAGAGGCAGCCAGACTTGTCATTGGTTAGCGGTGCTGCCATCAAACACGTCCTGGGGAGGTGTACCTGAAGTGTTTGCTGTGACTTCCAGGATGTTGACTTCCAACGATTTGAGAACAGCAAAGAGGAAGACCCACAAAGGAGCTCACAACAAACCATCCTCCAGAGGAAGACCCTGTAACTCACCGGGACATCAGCTCAGCTCTTGTGAGGTGGGAGCAGGTTCAATTTCCACTCCTGTCGGGGCCCAAATGGCAACTTCCACAAATACAATCATTGTGGGGCTTTCCCTTGCTGCCGCACCTGGACCCTCACATCTGCCTTGGCCACTGGAGACACCAGTCCTCAGTCCTAGCCTTTGTCTCCAAATCTCCTCCCTCTGTTGGCCTGGCAACAGCCTTGGTGACATCAGGACTTCAGAACGTCATTGATGCCTCCTTAATCCTGAGGTGGTGACCCTAATGACAGAACCCTCTTTTGGGGAAATGCTGTCTAATAAATTTTATCAATGTAGGAAAAAAGGTATCTTTTCAATGATAAGCTTTGTCTTATCTTCAAGATGGCAACCAAGGTATCCAATAATCTTTCATTCTAATAAGCTCTTTCATTGAATCTGTTTTTAATTTTAAGTTATCTCTCTACTCAGTACCTATTTTAAAAATACATCTGTTGGTATATTGCTGCTCATTTTGGTAATGTTGGTAAGTAATGTGTTCACTGTTTTGTTCTCTTCAAGTTTTTTAAAGACTTTTTTTCCACCATGTTTTTTTTTAATATGGAATTTGCGGCAAAGATCTACCACCCACTAATTCTCTCATCAGCTAGAGCTATGCCACAGCTAATCCAAAAGGTGGAAACTTAGTCTGGGTCTTATTTTGTGGTGGGGGGCAAGGCTCCAGTAACCTGCTGTCTTGCAGGGAATGCCTGAGGAAGCTAGCATTGGGAGCACAGCTGGGACTCAAACCTAGGATGTCCTTGCAAGTGGTGTCCCAGCCATTGCTGTATTTGACCACCTATTGTCAATATTTTTGTATGTACCTAAGAACTGCAGTACTGTGTGGAAATCATTTACCTCATTGAAAAACTGCCAAACAGTTATGCACAGTGGCCACATGTTTTCTTATATTTCTACCATTAATGAAAACATTCCCTGACTTATCCCTGTTTTGTCTCTTGTTTTTGCTGTTGTTTTGTTTTGTTTTTAATTTCTTTAATTTCCTTTGCAAAGTCAGATTTACAGAGAGGAGGAGAGACAGAGAGGAAGATCTTCCATCTGATGCTTCACTCCCCAGGTGACCGCAATGGCCGTTGTTGCACTAATACAAAGCCAGGAACCAGGAGCTTCCTGTAGCTTTCCCACATGGGTTCAGTGTCCAAAGGCTTTGGACTGTCCTGAACTGCTCTCCAAGACTATCAGCAGGGAGCTAGATAGGAAGTTGGCTGCCAGGATTAGAACCAGTGCCCATATGGTATCTCGGCACATTCAAGATGAGGACTTTAGCTACTAGGCCACTGTACAGGACCCTTGTCCTTTGTTTTTACTTTGGCCAAGATAGTGGGTATGAAGTGACGTTGTCTTGTGGCATCCTATTTGGTTTCTTTGACAATGAAGGATGTTTAACATTGTTTAACTTGCTTAATGGAGATCAATACATATTGCTTAGAAAACTGTTATTTTGTGTGTTTTTCACTGAATTAGTAATCTTTTCTGTGAAGCAGTAGGGATTCTTTATTCTAGATATTAGCTGCCAGTTATTTTTGTTAATTGAAAAGGAAGCCTAATGTTAGTTGCGATTTTCTAAATAAATTCCTTTAACGTGCTCGTTGCTCTTAGTTATACGGTGCTTCCTTATGACAGATATGAAAATGTGTCTAATGTCAAGCAGCTGAGAAAACTGCGCCTTTCTGCCCCTCAAGTGAGTCATAAAAATTTTATTTTGCTGATTGATTTTTGTTTTCCTCTCCTCTCCACTCCTCTTTTCTCCTGTCCTCGTCTCTCCTCTGTTTCTTTCCTCATTTCCTTTCTTTCTCCTTCCCTTCCTTTCTTTTCCTTTCCCTTCCTTTCCTGCTGCTTCCTTTCTTGATACGGCCATAGTGATTAACATTCATTTCAACCAAACCTGCATTCCTGGGACACATTTCTTCTTGTCAAATTCATCATCTTTTTCCTCTCATTTTAAGATTTGAACTTAGTCCATTGGTATTCTGCTGAGAGTATTTATGTCTATATTGACTGGTGGGATATGCTGTAGATTTATTCTAATGACCTTGTCTCCTTCCAGTATCAAAGAAACACTGGATACATAGAGAAAGTCCAGAAAGCTAACTCCTTTCTGTGTCATGAAAGCTTTTGAGAATAACAGTTTTTAATGACAGAACCCATCAACTCAACTATCTGGACACACACATACACACACACACACACACACACACACACACCTATGACTATATGACTCCTGGAGTCAGTTTTGAAGGCTGCTTTGGGTATTTCTTTAGGTCATCTACATTATCTAATTTTACTGGACATAAATTTATTCATAGAATGCTACATAATCATTTCTAATTTTCATTCAATAGAAATGCCCCTCATTCTGCTATGGGATCTAGTAATCACAATATTCTCTCATTCCGTGTGGTTAATTTAAGAATTTGTGGATCCAGTCGGGCCCATGTGGCCACAAAGAACTGCATTTCATTTTTTTTAATAGCTGAGTAGTATTCCATAGAGCAGATGAACCATAGCTTTCTTATCCAGTCTTCTATTGATGGGCATTTTGGCTGCTTCCAGGTTTTTGCGACATGCTAAGAGAAATGAACCAATCCCAAAAGGTTAAATACCACATGTTCGTCTTAATCTGAGATGAAAAGATGACAACTTGGAAGATAGTACCTGTATATTGTAATATTAGTGCAATCTCTAACAACCTGTATCCAATGCAATAAGATAACGCGATATAATCTTTAAAGCAACAATTAATGTCAGAATACTTAAGATCTACATCGAAAAACTGCAAAACCGACTATACCCTCAAGACACTATGTTAACCGGTAATTGGGGGGGGAGCGCAGGGAAATCTTTCAGGACCATAAAAAGAGTGAGGAAAAAGTATAATATAGCCTATCAAGATCAAATCTGGTAATTCATACACAACAGACTCAAAGCGGCACTAAACAACAATAAAACCACTATACCAACGCATGAGGGGGGAATCGGGTACGATCCTGACAACCTCTTAAGAGGAGGTCATGTGCGTGGAGCAGGGGGGCACTCCAGGGTGGAGCAGGTGGCAAGGAGGAAGCTTGGATCCCAACCATGAAGACTCCCAGACCTTCACCACAAACTATTAATACGAGCAACAAGGACTATATCCCAACTGCCAAGGAGGCCACAGGGAATTGGATGCCCTCGGAAGCTGAGTACTCTGAGGTCACCCACCCCCAACTGGAGCTTCCGCAGGGGATGGAAGAAGTCCAAACACTACTGCGCAGAAACCAACATCATCGGAAAGACAACCAGAAGCCATGAGTGGTCCGCAGACACAGAAGAACAGTAAATGTCCTTCGGGACCAGGGAGGAGAGCTTTCTCTGGTCCAAGCCTGGCTCCAACTCTGGACCCCCACCCTCCTTCACAGTGACCATTGGGATCATTTCGAAAACCCCTCATAGCAAACAAACAAGCATACAAACTAAAAAACCTAAAATAAATAGACAAACAACAAAGAGTAGAGCTTGGAATCTGACAGGAAAGAGCTGGCGTGGATTGGCTCATGCCTCGCTGGGTGGGACACAAAGATTAGTCATTCTTCACCATGGTGTTGGGGACTTTCCTGCACACCCCCCCCCAAAAAAATGTTCTGCACCTTAATGTTGACAAATATCTTGTTAGAGTTACAAGCCAGTCTAGATTATCCCAAAATCTGCCAAGATCAACAAAATTATACACAACAAATGGCTAAATACTAAAATGAAATAGACACAAGACAGCTGAATGGTACCCTATAGCCATTTTAAGGCATATAGCAACCGGTTCGGTCCTGTATATAAACTAAAATTGAGACGTCAATGAGCTAATCATAGGTTGTGGTTAGGACTTGTTTTTTTTTTTTTTTTTTTAACATACTGGTTACTCAAAACCATGTCAATTCCATAATTTTGCAAATTGCTGTTGATGTTATATTGGGACTCTTAATTGACTGTGATGATATTATACCAGCTCTGACTTCGGACCAGAAATGGTCTCCCCAAGAAACTGTTCAACCCATCTGGACAGTAAGTAGCTGGACTCCATGCTTGGTATATGTTTGCAAGAAAAGAATCTTGATTGAATTTGAACTGTAATGCTGCATCAAGGTGGAGGAATCCACCATGGGGGAGGGGAGGGGGACGGGTGGGAGGATTCCCAGAGCCTATGAAACTGTCACATAATGCAAAATATTAATAAAAAAAATATATATATATAAAAAGAATTTGTGGATCAATTTTTTTTAGTGTTTTAAGCTCGTGTCATTGAATTCTTATCTATTTCTTTTTTGTAATTTATATTTAATTAATCACTATAATTTCCAATTTACTATTTTCTTTTTTGCTTATACAAGATTCGGTTTTTTTCATAAAAATTGATCTATTTGTTTCTCAAAAGATAAGTGATGGAGAAAATGTATACATTCTAATTGTTCTCTAATAATAGTTTCAAAAAGAGAAAATAGAAGACAGAAATAAATACAAGTCAAGAGTAGAATAAACTTCTTAGCATATACTAAGTCCTCAGCATTTCCGAGTGACAGCAGGGGCAGCACTGACACAGTGACTACTGCTCATGACTCCGGCATGTGACATATGACATTGGAGTGCAATTAAATTCTCTGCCACTCTGCTTCTGATCCAGCTCCCTGACAAGGTGCCGAGGAGGCAGTAGGAGATGGATCAAGTGCGGGGTCACCCTTACCACCCCTGGACAGAGTCGCTGGATCAGCTGCCACAATTATTGCTATATGGAGAGTGAACCAGTGGATGAAGTCTTAATATGCAGCCAACAGATCCCCCAAGATGGAGAAGCCCTGAGGCAGCCATCATGCTCTGCTTCCCACTCCTCTTCTGAGCCCAGTTCCTGATGTCATAACGGGGTAGCTATGACAACCAGCCAAGGGGACAGCTAAGCATCTCACAGAGGGGACTGGGTGCTTCATTTCTGAAGTGAGACTGGGAAGAGAAGATGAACAATTCTCTGGATTATCCGGTCTACCCTGTTATCATCTCTAATCATAGGCAAAGCACAACCTTCAGGAAGAAACTGGACTTTGGCCACTACATATTTCACAAGAATAGAATACAAATAGTGAAACCTACTGTTGATACCAAGCCTCTAGCAGCACACACACACACCACATTCTGAAACTGAGCAAACTGCAGGGTGAGCAAAAGAGAATCGACAAGATCGAGTATAAAAACAAACAGCAGTGTCAGAAAATCGCCAATGTCCATCGCGGCCCTGCCAAGGTGGATTGCTAGAACGAATACTTTTCTAAGAGCTTAAACAGAGAAACAGGGAACCGTGAGCTCGTGAGGCCCACCATGGAGAACCAAGGGCTTCTCAAGAGACTGGATGATTGCAAACCCCACTATGACCACAAGGCATCTGAGCTAGACTGGCAGAATTCAAGGCACTATATCAAAAATACAAGAAGATATCCTCTCTCCCAAGATGAATAGGTTTGTGTATCTATATCACATGGTCACAATTGATACCAAAGCCCTAAGAAACTCATAAATGGTGAATGAGAGGTCATCCATCCAGGGGTCTTGGCGCTGTCTATCTTTCTTCCCTCCATACAAGCAGGAGCTGATACTGTCTTTTGCTGTTTGCCTTGAGGTTCTGTGGTAGATCTGGGGGAAGCAATGGGTTCAGATAAGACATAAACAGGATGCCTTGTGGCTTTAAAGTTGTGCTAAACTCACAATACAGGTCTCTGCCATTATGCAAAATAAAATGAGAAAATGAGAAAAACACTATGGACCAGTTTCTCAACTTAAAATGGTTTGATATTTCTGACTTTTGGGTAAAGGTAGGAAAAAGTGTGCTCCCTACAATCATTCTGCTTCTCTTTCAATTAGATGATAAACCCATTCATGAGATATGCAATGATGTATTTTATATTATGATACAGTATTGATAGATACATAGAGAGAGATGTTTTTCTCTGAATTTTAAAAAAATGTAAAATGAAGACCACCAGTGTGCAAGCATACTTATTATTAATAAGGGTACCTGCCAAGCACAGCTTCTCACCTCCTAACCACCATCACCCATTCATTCTGGCCCCACCACCATACCCTCTGCCCCTCTGGGGTCCTCCTTGCCTTGCTCCTTCAGCTGTGTTACCCTACACAGCTGCTTCTTCAATGTTGGAAAGTTTAAGGTCAGGAAGAGCGTCCCTGCTGATTTTTATCCCTGGTACCAGCACTGGGCCTGGCACAGGGCAAGTGTTCAGAGCACCTCTGTATGTCAACAAAACTGGTGAACTGATACAATAGAGTCCTGGGCAGCTGATCACAGACCCCATTACTTGTGTTTGTTTTTTTCTCCACCAGACGCACATTCTCATCAACCTCCCGGAATGTCAACCCTGGCCATGAGACTTTGATGGAAAGTTTCAACTCAAGCATTTCCTCATATTCATTTCTAGCTTCACATTTTCTTTCCTAAGTACCATTATCATCACATTTGGAACTTAGTTATTTGAAGTTCAAACCAAGATGCAGAACACTGTGAGGAAAATATCTCAAGACCAGAGCCTACAGCCCTTGGATGGAGAACTGCTCTCTCGCCTTGCTGTCTGATGCCTGTTCCTGCCTTGCATGGAAAGCCCCAGGCCTACTCTAAGTGGTTTCCCTGGGTGGACCTCCCCATTGTCCACAGCACAGCAGACTCTCTGCACTTGCATTATGCCAGAGACCAACTCCAGCTGAGTTCAGAGCTTGACAAAGGATGTGTGGAATCTGCCATGAGAAGAGAAGAGATAGACTATTATCACTGAATGATCATAATAAACCACTCAAGAAAGTTGTCTCCTTTATTTATAAAGAAATTGTCCCAAGCTTTTGCATACACTTTTTTACTTCATGGTCAAGTGGATGTTCTCAAAGATACTTCTGCAAACCACGGTACTTCAAGGCAGACCATTATACATTCTAACCTTGCAGACATGAATTCTTCAGCTGCTAACGCATATTAAGCAGCAATACACTCCTACTGTATTTCTGTTTCTACAGCTTACCTTATCATTTAAAGAAGAAACTACGTCCCAAAGGGATAAACGTAACGATTAGAAACAAAATACTTTAAACATGAATTCACACTATGACCACAGGCCTTACAGCATGTTTTACAATGTTAGTTCAAACAACTTTGAGCTCCCCCATCCAAGGGGCCATGGCAGTGGCCAAGAGACTATTAATTGTTATAAGGCTTGTTGTGGGCTAAGGAGTTGGTTAGCACTCGGTAAGCTGAGCACTACAGGGAATGGGCTTGGGGCTGAAAGCACCTGGTCTAATGGAACTCAGCTGTATCCAATATTCTGCTAATGAGAGTGTGGACGAAAGCGTCAACAAGAACTAGGTGAAAGGTCAAGAGTGGAGGCAATAAAAGCAGGCCTCGAGAGAGGCCGGAGAGAGACATTTCCACCATCTCTGGTCTCCGTGTCGGTGTCTATCCCCAGATCCTTCGCCATGCCATGTTACCAGCCTAGACGGCCACAACAAAGGCTGGCTCACCAAGGCATTATTAATGACACTAGTTCTTAAGCTCACATCAGTACAAGACATTCCCCAAGCCTTGCCACACAGCTGGGAGCTCCTTACCAACACAGAAGTCATTCTCTTCCAACCTTTGTGTCACTCATCCCAACTACAGGCTCCCAGCAGCATTAAGTCTTAGCACCTTAAACCCTTTAGAAAACAAACAATAACGATTGTGTTTATGGCATGACCCTGCAGTAATTTTTTTTAATTTAGTGTCTCACGCATAATTGAATATCAGCAAATATTTGTTGAATGAATAACAATAATCATGTCTTTCCTCATCCCAGAGCACAATAGGTTCTCATGTTGTGTGTTGGTATCAGTGAAGCATTTAAGGTAGAATCGTCATTCCTGTTTTCATTGTAAAATCCAGTGTTTGGCATACTTAAAATCCCTTCCAGGTCCATGGCTTGAGTGTCTCCCTCCATGTTGACATCTAACTGCCTTTGTGACTATGAGGTGGACCTGTCAACAGTGAAGGTTTATCTCTGGGAGGATCAATGACATATATGCTGTCTACATGACATGCCAAGGAAAGCATAATTAACTCACAGGAGATGCGGAATGGCCAGCTTGATCTACAGCTAAAAATGCAGTCAGATCACTATTGTGGCATCCAGATGCTTTGCCCGTAAACTCATTTCCAGCAAGAATGTGGGAAAAGAGAGAAGAAATGGGCACCTTAACCACTTCCCCCAGGATGGAGAGAACCTGGAGAGTACCTGGCCCAGGATCAGGGACACGGAGTTCAAATACACACTTCAGCTTGGTGATTTTAAGCAATACATAGGTTGGTCTTATGCCTCTTGATCTGCATCTATAATTGATGTTTGGGGTTTGACAGAGATGGGTAAGTATTTGATTGATAATAAAATACATGACAAATGTCAATATACAAACAAGTAGATGACAGGGAGGTTGTAGATCAATTGGTAAAAGAGGTAGATGACAGATGATAGATAGATATAAATACATAGGTGATGATGATGGTGATAAACATATAATTGATAGAATATTTGACTACTCGTGGTCTCGCCCATTGGAAGTAGAGCTCCCCCAAGAGTGGGTTTAACATACAACAGAGTAGGGCTTGGCAGTGTGGCCTAGTGGCTAAGGTCCTCGCCTTGATCCCATATGGCTGCTGGTTCTAATCCCGGCAGCTCCACTTCCTCTCTATCTCTCCTCCTCTCAGTATGTCTGACTTTGTAATAAAAATACAATAAATCTTTAAAAAAAACATACAACAGAGTATAATGAAAGTTTTCTCATAAATGTGCAGGAAAACTACACATTTCTCAAAAGACAAGAAGCTAAAATGAAAGCAGGAGAGATCACAGTGCCCTGGTCTTGTGGGCAGGCGCCATATCTAAGTCCCACATTTCTTCCCTCTCGTGATCTTTGTGACTTTGGGTGAGTCACTTTGCCTCTTTAGCTGTCAGATGGTGATAGATCTGGTCCCTGCCTCCTGGGGCTTTGTGAGCCCACATAAGGGAGGCCATGGAACAGGGCCAGGCACCCGAGTAGTTCTCTTTACCTTCAGATGCACTGGGTCAAGCAGGAGGAAGGAGGACCACTTAGTGCAAAGGGCACACCTCAGTGCCTTGTTCGAAGGTTGGGACTTTCACCTTTTACTCTTCCACCTCCCAAAAGGACAAGCCAAAGCCAGGAGCAGAAACTTCACACTGGTCTCCCAAATGGGTAACAGGGCCATCTTCCTCTGCCTCCACAGGTGCATAAATGGGAAGCTGGTCACTCTAGAACAGTGCTTGGAAATGGGATGCAGGCATTGTAGGTGGCTTAACTCACCTACAATACCATAAGAAACAATACCCCCTACAGTAACTAAAATATATAAATATCTTTCTTCCGTGTATTCACCTAGAGGAACTGTATTCACAAGAGCGTTTGCAGATAACCACACTAGGAGATCAGTCTACAATACATGTGCTCAGAACGCTCTCCATTCTCTGCTCCATAGATTCAGTTTGTAATAAAAAATTACATCAAAGTGGCCAAGGAGAGTGAATCCCTGTAGTTAAAACACACCATGGAACAGTCCGCTGCAATTTAGAAGTTCTTTAATATCTTTTAATAATTCATGCAGATTTCCCATTTCAGGATCTCATGTGTCTTTTTTACTATAAAAGTAATGTTCTAAAATGTTTAGCAATTAAATAGAGTTTCTGCTTCCCTCCTCCTCCCACCAGCAAATATCAAGTTCCTTGAAATTCTAAGCAGTTGTTGGTGTTCAGGCTGTGTGGTACATATGAAGAATGTTTGCAGTCATGTTGAAGAGGCACAGACAGAGTGAGCCACTTGGGCCTCTCATGTTGCCCCCAGTGCGCTGTACCCTTTGAAGCTATCGTATACCTTCCACCCTTCCTCATCCCACCCAGCCCACACCTGATCTGAGCTAAGTTTCTGGCACTCCCCTTAATTCACAACTTTGTGGGTGGCTCCCAGGGCACTTAAGCAGGACAGGAGAGCTCTACTGAGGGCCACTAGATGCTTAGCATCCAGCATAGTTACAGCCCCTCCTCATCCAACTTGGACTGTTGTGATATGTGGAATGTTGTTCATGCACAAATAGCAGACACCCATAGCCTTACACCTGCCCTGAGAGCCAGGACAGTCCAGCCCATGCTAGCCATGACTCTGTCAGTCATATCAGACATGTCTCTTTCAGCCAGCCCCATACAGCATCCAACCCTTAGACTTGCCTTGTCAATGCACACCAAAACACGCACATTATCATGTATCCATGTTATCAAAACACTAGCTGCTGTTTCAGGAGATTTGGAATCTGAAAAAGTGAAGGAATGATTGCCTACAACCCCATCAGCCAGGAGCACACAGCATTAACTTTCTGGAGTGCTGCTGCCAGTTTTTCCTTTAGAGGAATTTTAGTCAGCTGTGGTCAGGAGGCTTGGATATTTATTTACATCCTTGCCCCTGACACACACACACTATATTGGAGCATTAGCATTTGGAAGTGATAGACACCCCTAGCTATTCCTTAACATAAACAGTAATTGCTGTCTCGTTTCTAAGCTCAGCATGAATGTGAGAAAACGAATGTGAAGAAGTGATGCTAGAACTATCTTACTCCCTGGTCAAGTGTGTGTAGAAGAGAATTCTCTGAATCAAGTCCCCTTCTCTTCCTTCCAGAAAGCTGTCCTGGCTTGGGCCAGGGTGGTAGAGAGGAGTCTGTGCTCTGGCAGCCATGCAGTTGCTGGTGGCCTCTCTCCCCACAGGCTGCTGGCCTGAGTCCAGCTCCAATCCTGGACCCTGTTCTCAGGCCTCAACTGTGCATCTACTGCACTCAGCTAAGGGATGCTCAAGGAGCAAGTCAGACATCATTTCTGGTGTGTGTGTCAGGGTGTTTCTGACAGGCATCAGTGTGAGAACCAGTGTAGTGAGCAATTGTTTGCCCTCACTATTACAGGTGGGAAATGAAACCCACTGAGGGCCTGGCAGAACAAAAAAGGAAGAGAAGGATTCTCCCTCTCACCGGGCCCTGAACTGCACAGGATACATGCACACACTCCCTCTGTTGAGATTTGCTTATTGTTGAAGATTATCCTCTAAACCAGACCACTGAATGTCCAAGGGACCCCAAGTCTCAGATGTTCTTGGCAGACTGAGAATTATGCAGGAAGCATAATTCCTGCTGAGATTGTGGCTGCCTTGTTGGCTAAGCATGTCTGGAGAGGTGTGAGATGCTTCAACTATCATTTCTTTCTTTAGGAATTGTGACCTGCACGTATCTGAATGCAAACAAAGTTCTGTTAGACTCCTTTTCTAGTTAGATTTTTCTGTTTACCAGCATTGATTACTGCGACTCATGTTTGCTCATACAGCTATTTGGAGCCTGGTGACTGTTCCCCTAATCTCTTGTGATCTATCATTAGAAGCAGCTTGTACGCTATGATTTAGTTAACTTGTAACTTTTAGCAGCCTGCTTTGCAAAAAAGTGAAATAAGTTGTCACGGAAAAATTCAATAAAGTATGCATTGGTTCATCTTGCCTTTGCATCCCATGTGTCCCAATTATTCTCAGTGCAGTCCACGTCCTCACTAGAGGGGCCACCAAGAAGTGACGCCTGAACAGGGACCCAAAGAAAAGCCCAAAGGAGGCCATGGGTCACATCCGAGAAATCTATTGTGATGAGTTATCACAGGGTAATGGGGCAAGCTCGGTCTACTTCCTTTGCTATACTTCTTCATCACATTCTTAAGAAGAATGGGGCATGAGTCTCCCAGGGTCGAATAGATTGTTGCCTAAAGGTTGTTGTTGAATTGAATCCTTGGTTGCTTGAGGATGGCTCCACTCCAAGTTATCAGGCTTGCTTCTCAGGTTGGAAGAAGTAATAGTGGCTCTGCTGTTCTCGGGCCGTCAGACCTGGACTGAATGACTTTGCTTCTTGGTGGGCGTCATGGGACCTCTTGTCCTTTCTAAGTATATGATAAATCCACATCATGACATGGAGATCTGAGCTGCTATTTAACATGTCTGCATCTCAGAGTCCCATTAGCCCTGTTGCTATTCCTCTTTCCCATTCAATTCCCTGCTGACACCACTGGGAAGGCAGCGGGAGATGGGCCACGTGCTGGGGCCTCTGCCACCCACATGGGAGACCAAGATAAAGTTCCTGGCTCATTGCTTTGACTTGGCTAACCCTAGCTGATGTAGACATTTAGGGAATAAATTCCTGTCTGGATATATTCTCTAAGATATTATCTATATCCATCTACAGTAACAATTAATCCTGAAGGAAGATTATTCTAGTCCAGGTCATCATAAGAGAAACTAGTCTGTAAAATGTTTTATTCTGACTTTCAACAAACTCCACATGAAATTTCACCTGAGTTCAGGCTTGGAAATCCAACAGTGTTAACTACTGGATGACCATAGGTAAGTGTTTATGCCTCCCTCAAGTTTGACTTACCCATTCATTAAATAGAGATAATACAAATAACTATTTAGAAGTATACACAGATGCAACTTTGCAGAATAGAGTAGAACATTGCAATCAGATTGGTATACAGAATTTTATCAGAGGTAGCTGGCTTAACTTATGGATTTGTTGTATTTGATAATTTGTAAAATAGAAATTGCATTTGCCATTTTAAGAACTGAATGAGTACCAAGCCTTAACCCAAAACAAATAATTACATATGTGAATTGCTATCCAATAATCAATTTTCAATTAAATGTGTGTTTTAATTTCAATTTCCTCTAAGGCCTTCAAGCAAAATAGAATTTAACATAAAGTTTGCAATTCAAACACTTTACTGAAGCCAGTACTGTGGCAAGTAAAATCATTGCCTGTAATACTTGAGTCCCGTATTAAAACATGTTCAATTGTTGGATGCTCCACTTTGGATCCAGCTCCTTGGAAAGCAGCAGCAGATGCGTTTAAAGTGTTTGAGCCCTGGTCACCCACATGGGAGACGTGGATGGAAACCCTGGCTCCTGGCTCCCACTTGGGTGTGTAGAGGCTGTAGCTCCCACAGGGGCTGGCAGAGAACTGAGACTGCTCTTCACACACCCCTGGCTGAGCTCCTTCAATGATGAAGCTAAACAGTACTTGACAATAAGTATCTTAGCAAACTTGAACTTCAGGAAAACAAGAAACAATTTACATCAATACTCCCCCCAAACACACTTTTTGCATAGAACAAAGCTGTAGATATGTGTCCTATTTGCCCACCTGAGACACAATTTTTTTTAATTGAATTTCAGTTTTATGGCCCATTAAAAGCCTAGAGAGAGACTCATGGGTCACTTTGGACTAATGACTGTTGTGCAAATTATTTTCTTAACAAATTCCTGGTTGTGTTTGTTGTTGTTGTTTGCTTGTTTTTTTCTACAGACTATGAGAATCTCAGATTTATCTAGCATGGCCCTAAGTTGGAAAAGAACAGCACCCTCTCTTTATTGAACCTGGTACAACTCTATTACTAAGAGTTATTGGTGTTCCATGTCTTCCGATTGTGTTTTGGTTTATGTTTCTTTTAAAAACTGTGTCTATGTATTTATTTCATAGACAGAAATTCCATCTTCCGGTTCACTCCCCAGATGCTGGCAAGAACCTGTCTAGGACAAGGCCAGAGCTGGGACCCAGGGACACAAGCCCTTTCTCCCATGTTGGTGGCAGGAAACCAATGGCTGGAGACATCACAGCTGCCCAGGCTTTGGTTAACAGAAAGATGGAGCCTGGAGCCACAGCTTATAGTCACACTCCAGTACTCTAGAACCAGAAAGGATAAAAACTTTCAATGGACACAAGGCAAGCTACTGATCTGGTCTGGTTTATTAATATGGTTTATAAACAAGTGAGTAAGAGTTTATTAGAAAGTTAGAGTTACAGAGAGAAAAAGAGAGAGACATGGATAAAGAGATCCTGTACATGAACCTTTCCTCTCCAGATAGCCACAACAGCCAGCGCTAACCCAACCCAAACCCAGGAGCCTGGGGCTTTATCCAGGTCTTCCACATCTGTGGCAAGGCACAGGTGCTCTGCTTATCACCTACTGCTTTCCCTTCATTAACACTGAGCTGAACTGGAAACGGAGCAGCTGGGATTCAAACCGCATCCACGTGGGATGTTGACATCACATGTGATTGTTTAACCTGCTTCACACAATGCTGGCCCCACCTCTGACATTTTAAACATGTAGAACTTCTGACAGCTGGGTGTCAAGCTGAGGAGGAAGGAGACAGTCTGAGCTGCCACCCTAATCCTTGGTGGTTCCTAACAATGAAGCTCTCTACAAACGTGGCCGCAATCCAATTGCACACATTCCCTAGTTCCCGCTGCTCTCTGTCCACATTTCCAACCACAGCACCAGCTCCCTCGGGTCCAAAAGCTCTCCCTCGCCCATCCATCATACCCACCCTCTTCATACCTTCTCCTGCGGTGATTGCAATGGCTCCCTGTCTGGACCATAAATCTGGTCACACCACCTCTCTTATCTTCTGCAGAGTTTGATAATTTCCCTATATCACCTGCTGGACTGCTCATCTGCAAAGAAGGCAACCCGAAAATACCTTGTCATGGGGACAGTGCTGGGCGTGCTGGCCAGGCAACCTACAGGGCCATACTGGGCAGAAGAGGCTTGATGATGTTGATGATGATAATGGTAATAACAATAATAACAATAATAGAGAGGGATAGGTGTTGTGACACGCTTGTTAAGCTTCCATTCAGAAACCAGCATCTAATGTGAGTATAAGTCCAAGTCCCAGTTGCTCTGCTTCTGATCCAGCTCAGTGATTATACACCCAGAAAAGCAGTGGAGTGTGGACCAATGTGAGTGAGTCCCTGAACCCATGTGAGAGGCCCAGATGGAGTTTCCGGTTCTTGTTTCAACCAGCTCTAGCTATTGCAGCCATTTTGGGGATGAACCAATGAATGGAAGAAATCTCTACCTATCCCTTTTTGTTACTCTGTCATTCAAATACACCCAACAGATTTTAAGTAAATGGTAATAGTAATGGTACCAGCTGGTCAATGGCAACTGTCCCTCTTTGCCATGATTCATATGTGACTGATCCCCTGCAGGTTGGTGTGTTGGATGTTGGGATCCCAGTGTGGTGGGAACTTTAAGACTTGACCTTAGGGGACAAGCATGGTGGCAGAGTGGGCTAATCCTCCACGCTCTGGTGCTGGCATTCCATATGGGCACTGGTTTGTATCCCAGATGCTCCACTTCTGATCCGGCTTTCTGCTCATCAGGAAATTAGCTAAGGATAGCCCAAATCCTTAGGATCTTGCAGCTGCCTGGGAGACCTGGGTGAAGTCCCTGGCTCCCAGCTTTGGGCCAGCTTAGCACTGGCCATTGCGGCCACATGGGAAGTAAACCAGCAGATGAAAGATCTTTTCTATCTTCCCTTCAGTTTTTGTAAAATCTACTTTTCAAATAAAAATAACTAAATCTTTTTTTTTTTTAGGATATCAACTTAGAAGGGTGATGTTTGGCTCATGACATTGCTGGCTTTCTTACAAATCAACACTAGCCTTATAGACTTAGTTCCTGCGAGATCAGGTGGTTTTCAGAAGAGGGGACCTGCGCTGCCCATCTCTCTGGCGTCCTGCCTCACATATGATTCCTCCTTCTCCCATGTTGTCCCTCTGGGACAGTGTTGCCAGCTGTGATACAGCCAGGAGGCACTCACTGGAGATGAACAGATACTGGTGCCAGGTTTTGGGGTCCTTCAGAACAGAAGATGGAAAAATCTGCCCTCTTTCCATGATGCCCAGCCTCAGGCATTCAGTTATAGCAATCCTAAAACATTTGTGAATCCTGTGTCAAACCTCAGATCAGAGCTTCTTCCTGCAGTGTAGGGAGGAGGGAGTAAAGCTTGGAGAGAAGGAAGGATGACCAGGGCACAGTACCTGGAGTCTCCCTGGCTGGCAGAGCCTCGTGTTGGCATCTTGCTACTGTTCTGGGCTCACAGTTGTGCCAGATGATGGGGGAAGTGGGACGATGAGTTTCTATCCACTGCTTTCTCCTATCTCCTTAGGGAATGCTTGCACTAAAGGGACCCAGGAATGTCTAAGAAATGACTGAATGCTGGAACTCACACAGTGTTCGATGGACAATACAGGGTGAGCTCGGATTGCAGAACACTTTGTATATCTCAGTGAAACACAGATCTTTTCTCTTTAGATAAAGGGAAGTCATGGCAGCTCTGTGATTCATGAGTCTTCCATTCAGCAGACATACTCTGAGTCCACTATCAAGGGTCTTAGCAGAAAAGCTTATATGAACAGAGTCTGAGCCCTTGCTACAAAATTCTCTTTGAAAGCTCCTGCAGAAAGACATGAAATTAGCAATTATTACTCCATCTCCTGTGATTTGCACAGAGCTGTTCTTTAAAGAGTCACAATAATGCAATTGTCATGCTACCATTTAAGCCTTCCAAAATATTGATTTCCAATGTGAATTCCCATCCTAACCAATTATCTTCACAAGCAGTGTGATACAGGAAAAAGTACATATACGCATCCCACCCTTGGTTCCAAGTCCAAAGATACAAAGTTGAGTTTAGCACCAGCTGGCACTTCTACCCAGACTTCAGAAGTGAGGCCACTGAGACCCATTAGGACAAAGCACACTTTCAGAGGTCAGCAGTGCTAAGGGCCCATGGGCTGGAATCACTCTGTGTCAGGAGAATCACTCACTAATCTATCTTGACATAACCACAGCCAACGTGGCTGCTGTTGTCACCTTGGCCTTTCCGCAACCCTGCAGTCATCCTAAACTGTGTACGATAACCAAAGTCATTTTTTTGGCCTCTGTCTGAGGTGATGAATGTCCAACTGGCCTTTGGTACAACAAAGGTTCCCACTTCCTCAAAACTGACAGGATGAGGAGCGCATCCATTGTCTTACAGCCACCCACCTGAAATCATGCTATGCGTCTGAGTCCTGCAAAAACTGATGCCTGTGTGATTATCGACTTGCCACTCTGTCTCGTTGTTGCACCTGCACTTCTGCAACCAGTTTGTAGGTACCAGACCCTGCTGAGACACTATTCTGTGTCTCCTATGCTTCTGTCTCTCAAGTTCCTAGAACCTGACAGAGCTGGCCACAGAATGTTGGCTGTAACTAATGGAAAATGCCTTGCCACAGCACCCTCCCTCACTTTCACCGCACCTGTCATAAATCACTCCTTGGGTTTCCTTGTTTTCTGGACCCATGGTAACCCTAAAGGAATTTTTCCTGGAAGCTGCTGTGATCAGATTTCAGATGGTTCCAACTCAAGAATCTTCTTTCCAGACCTAAAACCAATCATGCGCTGGATGTAATGTTTGGATCAACAATGAATCTTGCCTATACAAGGGAGTTCCCTTGGATTCCATCATCTATGGCCATTACAGCCATAGCAGCTGATTTAGCTTATAAAATTATATCCCGTGATGTTTGCCCAATGAGAAGACTGAAGATGCATTCCCTAGAATGCATCACCATCACTAACCAATGTGATTGTTAAGTGCACATCAGAGGCATGTGTGGTGAATGGATTCAGCACACAGAAAAGTGTCAACAGCCTATGAGGTGTGAGTGAGGTGGTGAGGTGGTAAGCACAGCTCCACAAAACAAATAAACAAACAAAAACCTTGTGGTGGTGCAAGCAGACAAGAAATCAACGCAGGCACAGGGCAAAGTCAAGAGCATGAAGCCACAGGCATATCAGAGGGGCAGGGCTGTAAGAATAAGTCTCACTGTGCCCTGGGGTTGCATAAGCCCAATAAAAGAACAGAGGGGTTCACAGTTCGGAGGTTGTTGTGTGCTGTGTGTTCTCTGAACATCCCTTGGCGTACACTCTGTAGACAACACCCTGAGGTGCCCTTCACATGTCATCCTTGCATGGCTAGCCTTGCTCCCTCATTAGTTCAGGAGGCTGTCTTAGCCACAGCTGTGCCCTGGAACTAACTGGGTCATCCCAGAAGCTGCCCCGAAGCCACTGCAATTACATAATTTGCTGGAATGTAGCTGTCTTGTGTTTCTGCAGTGTTCTGTGATCTTTGGAGCCCTTTAGCAAGCTAGTTCGTGTCCCATCTCTAGGAGGTGAACCCACTTGGGATTTTCTCTTTGCTTGGAAAAGGAAGGCTGGGAGTTTAAATGCCCCACCCCAGGATTCACACCCACTTACTACTGAGTCCCATTATAACCACCTTTGCCCATAATGTTGGCCTGGCCTTCCCTGCCTCGTCCACCTGTTTGGTCACCTAAGGAAACAGGACGCAGGGGAAACCTCTGGCACCAAAGAGTAAAATGTGGCCTGAAGAAGACCACATGTCCCTTCCAAATGGCAGATATTCCCACAGTTTCCCCCTACGGTTTCAGATAGTTTATTCATGAGTGCATTTGGTCAATGCTGTCTGCTCCATCCAACCATGTAATTTTTAATAGTAGGAACTACTTCTTTGGTTAATCCTGTATACACAATGCTTGGCATAGTGTAAGCTCCCTGGATATGGTGGTAGTTGTGGCATTCAGAGACATATAGGGGAGACACCATCTGAATACCACACCACATCTACCTTTATCCATGTACCTCCCCATCCTCAGCATTTTCTCCAGGTGTTGCTGCAGAAATCGAATGTCCACCCACCAGTCTGGTGTTCCCCAAGGCTGCCGGACTGTGCCTCTTTGGGTCTGATTACAATGGATTTCATGCGTGGGGCTTCAAGCAGCCAAATGCAGTGCTGCTGTGTTGAGTTCAAACCCTTCTCTGACTTGCTGAGTCACCTTCAAATTGCCTATTTGACACATGCAGACATTGTTAATAATCTGCCCACAAAAGAAGGCTGAACTGGGAGCACAGAGCCATCAAATATGGCAGAACCTTTGATCTACTCATTAAAAAAGGTGAAAGCGAAAGAGGCAGAGTGACAATGGAGGTGGAGAACATGGCCAGAACACAGGGTGGCCACCAGCAAAGGCCACCTCACCCCGCACCATTGCCACTGGCAGTGTCTCCTAAATGCAAATAGGATGCTCCCCCTCCAGCTCCTGGCACTGCAGGTGATCCAGCAGCCTGCAGCTCAAGCTCGGAGTAATCGGCATCACTCCGGCCACAAGTAACCCATTATACACAGAAACAAGAACTTAGAAGTGGGGTTCATAAGGCAGAACACTGACTCTCTGACACTGCCTTCTTTAGTGGAAGAGAGAGCAACTGGTAAATCAACAATGATAGGCAATGCATCTGACCCTGGTATGGCAGCAGGGAGCATGGTTTGCATGAACACTTCTTACCATGCCTGCTGCTGCTTCCTCCGGGGTGAAGCTCGGAGTCCTGGTCATGAACATGAGGCTCCAGCATTTGCACGCTCATCCTCCTGCCCTGCCCTCCTCTCTGCTCACTCTGGTGATGCTGCGTTCTGTTGATCACTTCCACGCTCTCCAACGTTCAGAGAGACCTTACCTCTTTGCTAGTTCATGCTCAAGCCAGGGCACTGTTTCCTTTGAACAAGGTTAAAGCTCATGCCCATTTTCCCAACGGAATAGTCTTTTCATGTCTTATTTGCTGAGATTTTTATTCAATGGAGGCCATCAGACTTTTGACTGTAACATAAACTATAAATATGTCAGCTCAAATCAACAATGAATACAGTATTTTTCTGGAGGAAAGAGTTGGCCATGGGATATTTCAGACACTATGATCGCATTGTGTGTCAGCCTCTTTAATTCATCACTCTCCTAGGCTCTGCTCACTCTGTCCCAGAGCTCTCTGCTGGCTTCTCTTCTCCATTCATCCTGGTGATTCTGGAATGTCCTGGGCCACTTCTCCATCCGTACTCCCCACATTCCCGAAGGAATTTCTCATGTTTACTGCCTCCTGTATTATAATATTTACTACATGTATACCCCCAAGTTTCAACCTTCTTCAGAGTTCCACATGCCAAGTGCAGCAGCCCCCAGCTGCACGTGGCTATCAAGAACTCAGAGTGTGGCTAGGCTGAAATGTGATGTTCTGAAAATAAAAACCATGTGCCATTAGAAGAATTAGCACCCAAATGATAGAGGTGGTCTCAAAATTGAGTATTTGGATGTGAATAATTGACTTGCATGTGGTTAAATAAAATATCTAAAGGACATTTCAAAAATTTCATAGAAAATTATAGTAAAACATAAGATCATTTTACTTTTTTAATCTGCATATACAAGGGATCTTAACTAGTTCATGAAGACTACATGGATTTCAATTTTTTGTACCCAAATAAACTAATGTTGCAATTCTATTTCCATGAACATTTTAAAATACATCCATATGTAAAATATTTTTAAATGATTTATTTATTTGTGGACAGAAAGAGCTTTTATTTGCTAGTTTAATTTCCAAATGGAATGGCCAGAGCCGAGCCCCCCGAAGCCAGGAGCCAGGAGCTTCTGCCAGATCTCCCACATGAGTGCAGAATTCCAAGGCTTTGGGCCATTCTAAACTGCTTTTCCAGACCAGAGGCAAGTTGCTGGATGGAAAGTAGAGCAACGAGGGCAAACAATTACCCAAGTGGGATCACGGTAGTTGAAGAGGAGGATTAGCTAATTTAGCTATCATGGCGGGACCAAAATTAACTTTATATATCCTTTTACCTTTTTACTGGTGGGTCCAAAACATTTCTTAAAGTACTTATTTATTTATCTGAAAGGCAGAGAGATGGAGAAGCACAGCAAGAGAGAAAATGAGAGAGATCTTTTGTCTGTTGATTCACTAACCAAATAGCTACAACTGCCTGGCTTGGGTTGGGCCAAACCCAAGAGTCAAGATAGCCATTCAGTCACCCGCATGGATAACAATGGGTAACAGTGGTCCAACTTCTTGAGCCATTATCTGTTGCTTTTCACCTGATAGCTGGGTCAGAAGTAAGCAATTGGTGCTTGAAACAGTGCTCACATACTTGTCAAAGGTTCAGATGTTTCAGACAAAGGCTTAATCTGCCCAGATCCAATGAACTTACAAATCACAAGGGGCTACCTTTCATGGCTCACATCGTATTGCTGGTTAATAATTTAATTCAAAGGCCTCATGTTTAAATTCTTCAGTCCTCTTCTTTCACTCTGTACACAAAGCTAGTTTTCAGGTGCCCGTGGTTCACACTTAGCATTTTTCATTTTCTACAACATTAACTTCTGCCAGCCCCAACACTCACTTCCTCTCTTGGCCCACATGCCATCCTCTGCCCAGTAACTGCAGCTGTATTTCCCTGCTGCACATAAGGTCAGCATTGACAGAATCCTTGTCCAGGATGCCTCAAGAATCTCAAGGAAGATGTGTGTCATGAAGAAGAATTACAAATGCGGCCCTGTGTAATGGAGCAGCACGAGAACCAGATGCTTGGGCCCCAGCCACTCACATGAGAGACCTATGCTGAGCTCCTGACTCCTGACTTTAGATTGGTCTAATTCTGGCTATTGCGGACAATTCAGAAGAGAATCAGTGGATGAAAAGTTTATCTCTCATTCTCTCTCTCTCTTTCCTTCTCTCCCTCCCTCTCTCTTCCTCCTCCCCCTCTCCTTTTTCTTCTGTAATACTGCCTTTAAAATAAATAATTAAAACTTCAAAAAATATATCATAAAGCTACTTCAAATCTGAAAAAGTACTTGTAATTACAACATCCAAAAAATAGACAAAAATCAATGCATGTAATTAAATGTCTGTACCCAAATGCACTTGCCCTTGAATTCTACTTTTCCACAAACTCTTTGAAGAATCATATCATTTTCCAGGTGTACTTGGATTCCAAGGCCTGATCACATCCTTTTGCAATTGGGTTATGCTCACCTTTGACTTTCAAGCCCCAATCTCCCCACTCCCTCCAGCAGCCCACCCTCCTCATTTCCAGCACACACATCAACCCATTCGGCCATATGGCTTTTGCACCTGCCGTTAATTCTCTCTGTGCCATGATTTGAATGCAATTCCACTCCAGAGCCCAACCAGTTCTTTCAGTCCCAAAGTCAGAATCAACAGTAACAACAAGAAGGCAGAGACTCAGTCTAGCCACGTTAACTCTACTGGAGGCCCAGCACAAGGCCCTGTTGCTGTTGGCTGTGTGTCTTCCAAGGCAGTGCTCACAAGGCTGTGTTGTAAAAGCCGGCCACCCTCTATCCCCATCTCACTTCCTGACTCATCCCATAACACTTCCTCCCACACTGCCACCCACAACCACCACCAGATACAAGATCATGGGCTGTGTGACCTTGGACTTGGCCCACCAAGACTGAGAGAATAGCAAGCCTTTTCTCCATGTTGAATGAATTGCTTCTGGTGCTTTGTTACAATTAGGAAAACACACCCTGCCCCTTGTGTGCTGTTGCTGCCTGCTCTGCAGAGCGAGACACCACCTTTCAGTGGTCCTCCCAGAGGTCATGGCTCTGGGCTTCCTATTACCATTCCCACCCTGTTGCTCTCTGAAATGGTCCTGTTTGTTTATCATTGTCCACATGGTATGATTTTGTTTTTGCATAACTTTCTGAAGCCTGGCACCTGTTAGTTTTTCTTCCCTGGTTTTGCAGGGTCATCCTAGGTCATCCTAGGTCATCTGGGCACTGACTCAAACAACCTTTGATGTCATATGCTCCTGCTCACCTGGAAAAGTATTTTCTTCTGTGCCATCTCCTGTGTCACCCTCTGTAGGTGGTTTGTTTATGTGTTTGTCCACAACTCACTAGTCTGCCTGCTTCCAAAGACAGACACTGTGCCTGCCAGTTCAGCTGCTTCTCTCCCAGGATCCAGCACAGCCTGTAGCTGAAGAAGCCTCCAACACCATTTGTGGAATGAACGAATGCTCGAGATGTCAATACCCTTCATTTAAGCCACACGGCTATTTGTGGTTGTCCCCGTACTGAAAGTCCCCAGTCTCTTTATATAAGTTCTTAAGGATTTAAATATTTTTTGAATGGCAGAGTTACCAGGAGAGGAGGCCAGAGAAGCCCCTATCCTGCTGCTCAAGCTCTGGGTTTCTCTGATTAATAGGTCTTTGGACTTGGGTCATATCTCAGAAGTTCCAGCCTGTAGACTCTCCAGCTGGCACAGCTGTTTGAACCAAATCCCCTGATACACATATTTTCATAGATCTCTAGACACATCTTGTTGTTTGTGTCTCCCTATAAAGCACTGATTAGCACAGGGAGCCTCGTGAATCTGCAGTAAACCCAGTTTGTCCACAGGCAGTTCTTGATTCCACTACATTTCCTAGAGCAGGGCTGAACTTAGAACTGCTACTGAACACATCCCTGCAGACTTCCCAGAAGGGGTCCAGTCCTCTCTGCTGTAGGTGTCTCTGATATATTGGTGCCTTTCTTCACAGAGTGTCCCCTTGTGCATTCCAGGCCTGCAGTGCAGGGGGGTAGATGCCAGAACAAGTGTGCAGACAGGAGCTGACACACCCTGGACACTTCTCACCTCATAGGTCAACCCTGTACAAATCCCAGATACATTCCTACATCAGAATCAAAAGAGTAGCTCTTTGTTTCTTCTAATAATAGATTTCCCTGTTCTTGTTCCCACCAGCCCCAGTGGACACCTGTTTTTCGCAACTGCAAATCCTTGCAACGCAGGTATCTGACAGGAAGGGGGCTCCTAGTAACCCCTGCTCCTCTTCTCTACATGCCCTTGGCTTTTTCAAATGCAATGCCTCCCCAGCATGATCTCAGACTGAGCAGAGAAAAAGTAGATCCTGCCAGCTAAAGTCCAGAGCCCTACCTGGAAGCCCTGAAAGCCTTTCCTCCTTCCACAACCAAGTGCTTAGACCCCAGGCTATGAAAAATGCATGTATATCTTGGCTAATACAAGCAGTAGTTTCCTAAAAACTGTATGTGAATCATTTCCCTCCTGATTACCTGCTTCGGCACTTCCTCCCTTATTTATCTCGAATGCACAGCAGCAGATGCTGGATGTGACATTTCCTCCCTCTCAAGTGGATCATCAGTCCATCCACACGATTTTCATTCAGAGTCCTTTGTGTGAGAATCACTAGTCATGAGCTGTAGGGAGAATGGGGAACTCTGCTACTGCCCCAGGAGAAGGTGCTATCTGCAAGCCCTTTGTGAGACTCTGTGAATGGCCGACCTCCTCTTCTTCTCTGCTGTAAACTCAGGTTTTCTTATTCTGTTAGGCTTTTCCAAAGAGATGCCTCTGTGAACTTAGCAGCCTGTCTAGGTTATTATAGAAATGGAGAGTCATAAGAGGATGTTTAGAAATGTAAGTACGTCTATAAATCCTCCATAACAGCCATGGCAGTTCTTTGGAGCAATAATTGAGACTATTCATTGTGTGCTCCGAGGGAGAAGCACAAATAACTCATCAATCTGCAACCCTTGGAAAGGCATTACCACGCTAAGCAAAGGTTAATGACAGCGAGGAAAGCAATTCATGACAGACCACCTGAGTTCTCTCTATGCTGCCTGAGACTCTCAGTAATGACGGGCCCAAGTCAACCCCGGGTCTCAGTGGCCTGAACTTCTCCAAGACCGTGGCATGTTGGTTGGCACACCTACAAAACTTCAAGATGCTGAGGTCTGTGCAATGGGTATGGAGGACAGGAAGGTGTGTGGAGAGCTGCTCCCCTGCAGGCAAGGCAGGGAGGAGCTCCCCACTGCAAGGCAAGGCCCAGAGGATGTTTCTGCAACCACCTCAAGGCAGTTCCACCCCCAACTCCTTTTCATGGACATCTGACCACCCCCCCTGCTGAGAATTCGGTAATATATTGAGGTATTGTTGTTTGCCACTGCAGAGTTGGTTTTTACTATTGATGTAAGCTTGGAAGTTGATGTTGCTGATAATGTCTTGGCAAAAGGGCGTTTTACAATTCATGCTATCTCCACTGCCCCCATTGACCATCCTTGATCTTTAGGTCCTTCCTTCTCTAATGAATCTTTTCCCTTAACTGATTTTAGATCAAGTTGTAGAATGAGGATTGTAGTAGAAATGTGTTTCTGATTGATTTGTACCATCTATTGAGAACTTCCTGACCACAGGGCTTAGGATGGATAATATCCTGCCTCAAGGTGAAACAAATGGCAGAATTATCCTTGGAAACACTGACTTGACCATGAGGTAAAATGTCCATGCCAGAGTTTGTGACTGCTTCTGTATAAATAAAGGGGAGAGCTTTCTTGCATTGTCTATTATGATACTGGAATTGTAGTCCATTTATTTTATCTTTACACCTACTCCACGCACCCTTCTTGAGCTCTGAACTCAGCTGGAGCTGGCATCCGGCATCATGACAGCCCCCAGCAGCTCCTATCCAACTTCAGAAGAAAGCACCCAACTTTTTGCTTGATATTTGTAATCCCTTGGATCCAGGCAAAGGGTTCTTACAAAACACTATGCAGTGATAGAAGGAGCATTCTGCAAAGATGAGACATCCGTAAAAAGGCTCCAATGAGCCTTGTTATTTGATTACAAATATCAGAAATAAACTCCAGCTAAATTCATAAGGAAAAATAAGCAAGGGAATTTTACAGTTAAAAAATGTTTGACAAGGAAGTTGTGGAGCCAGAAAGGACAGTGACTGGCAATTGACCTTTTGTCCTGGGTCCCAGGACAGATCAACAGCTCCCCTCTTGGGGCATCACCTCTCTCCTTTCTCAGAAGACCAGTTCTCCTGTTGCCATGACAGTGCTCCTGGAAGCCTCGGATCTATAGGTTTCTGCACCTTGAGGGATGCTCTCTTAAAAAGTAACGCTTTCCTCCCAGGAAGAATTGAACCATGCAATAATTTGTCATAAAGGACTGCTATTTCCCCCAGAGACAGGTGTCAGGTCAGGATGCTTATGAATGCCTTAGAAATGTGACTTACACCTGTTAGCATGTTCCTTATAACCTCTCCAGTGACAAGAGATTTGCCTCACTGGAGTTTTGAAAAGAGAAACCTGGTCAGTGATTGTTCTCCTGAGGCATTTTCTTGTGGTGTAATACAAAAATACTCACCAGAGTGATGGCAGGTAGGCCAGGACAGCCCACGGTCAGTGTAGTAGACAGAGCTGGTGTGGGGTAGGCTCTGTCTCATAGCAAACGCTCTGTGCACACAGACCAGGACACAAGCCAATTCATAGAGTTCCATAATATTAACTTGGATTTGATTTGGATTATGCTAGACGCTTGCCAGACTGCATGTGTCATAGCCGAAATTGAAAACCTAAGCTGCCTGAAAGTAACATGGGAGAGCAGTGGGTGATTAGATAGGTCGAGGAAACTTCGTGTGGAAAACATAAAAGCTGAAACACAAAACAGAGATTTTCAAAAGTGAAATTGAAGAGTCCAGAAGTAATGTCTGATGCACAAGAACAGCTACTGAAGACTTCTGCCGAACACATTGAACTTAGCTCCCTGCTTGTGCTCTGGGAAGGCCATCAAGAATGGTCCAAAGTCTTGGGAACCTGTACTGGCGTGACAGATCTGGAAAAAGCTCTTGGCTCCTGGTTCCTGGCTGTTGTGGCTACTTGGAGAGTGAAACAGCAGATGGAAGATCTTTCTCTCTGTCTCTCTTCCTCTCAATGTATCTGTGTTTCCAGTAAAAAATAAAATAAATCTTAAAAAAAGAAGAAACAAAGTAAATAATAATTTTGTCCTAACTGTTGGTCTTTCTCTTTCTCAACTTCTTTCTGTGCAAGAAAGCAGAGGAACTTTTCAAATCTGAGGGCAGGAATGTGAGGTGCTAAAAACACTGAGCTTGAGGCTAAACTTGCAGGGACAACACCCCAAATTTCACTGCTTATGGCTTCAAGATACTCCTTTTGGTAATCAACTGTGAACATAGAACAATTAAATACTTGAGCCTGGGACTTACGAAGTAAATAATTACTCATTTCATCTTAATTCTTGTCTTTCACATGCTCTGCTTCTGTCTGTTGAAGAAACTGGAAAACTTTCCAAAGCTAGGGCATTCATTGTGAAGGGCCAGGAGCATTGAGCATGAGACAGTAAGTGCGAGGGGAGAGCCCCAAAGTAGGGGTTGCACACCCAAATTCAGCTGCTCATAGTTTCAAGATATCCTTTTGGAAACTTATTTGTAAAACTACAATAATTAAATCATTCACCTTGGGAACCCTGAATATCACTGCAGTGATCTTATCATAAGGAACATTTCTGAAACATTTAGAAACACTGTGTGTAAAAATAATTGCATGATTTCTTTTAACAACAAAAATCATAGACAGTCTTACATGTTTACATCACAAGGTTTACAGCTAAGAGGGAAGATGCATCCAATAAGTGGAAATAGATCCGCAGATGATTTAGAAACAGCTTGAAGGAGAAAAAAATGAGGGGGGAAGAAACCAAAAGTAATGTTTATTTGTTTAGTTACAGCAGTCTAATATGAACAACCAGCCAAAAAAAATGGAAAATGTCAAGTAGACTATTAAAGAGCTCCAGCAGTATGAGAGGAGTCTGGGAGCAAATATTAAATAATCTCAAAATAAGAAAGCAGAAGGGTACACTAACTGTATCAGCACAGGCACCCCGCTGTACTGTGTAGAACAAACTGCATTTCCGAAAGATAGCAATGATGGAGAAATGATGTATTTATACTGAGCGTGATACTTCAAAATATCCTGCACAAAAGAAAAAAAGAAAAACTTCAAGTTAGCCCTTGTTTATTTGACAACGGAAAGCCCAGTTGTTTAATGCAATGTTTTCTTTTTTAAAAAATCTTTTTTATTAATTATTTGCATTAGGTGACAGTTTCATAAGCTCTGGGAATCCCCCCACCCCTCCCCACGCCCCTCCCCCCTGGTGGATTCCTCCACCTTGATGCAGTATTACAGTTCAAATTCAATCAAGATTCTTTCCTTGCAAACGTATACCAAGCATAGAGTCCAGCTACTTATTGTCCAGATGAGTTGAACAGTTTCTTGGGGAGACCATTTCTGGTCTGAAGTTAGAGCTGGTAGAATATCATCCCAGTCAATTAAGAGTCCCAATATAACATCAACAGCAATTTGCAAAATTATGGAATTGACATGGTTTTGAGTAACCAGTATGTTAAAAAAAAAAAACAAAAACAACAACAACAACAACAAAAAAACAAGTCCTTAACCACAACCTATGATTTGCTCATTGACATTACAATTTTAGTTTGTATACAGGACCGGCTGCTATATACCTTAAAATGGCTATAAGGTACCATTCAGCTGTCTCGTGTCTATTTCATTTTAGTATTTAGCCATTTGTTGTGTTGAAGTATAATTTTGCTGATCTTGGCAGATTTTAGGGTAATCTAGACTGGCTTGTAACTCTAACAAGACATTTGTCAACAATTAAGGTGCAGAACATTTTTTTTGGGGGGGGTGTGCAGGAAAATCCCCAACACCATGGCGAGGAGTGACTAATCTTTGTGTCCCACCCAGCGAGGCATGAGCCAATCCACCCCAGCTCTTTCCTGTCAGATTCCAAGCTCTACTTTTTGTTGTTTGTCTATTTATTTTAGTTTTTTTAGTTTGTATGATTGTTTGCTATGAGGGGTTTTTGGAGTGATCCCGATGGTCATTGCAAGGGAGGGTGGGGGTCCAGAGTTGGAGCCAGGTTCAGACCAGAGAAAGCTCTCCTCCCTAGTCCCGAAGGACGTTTGTTGTTCTTCTGTTTCTGCGGACCACTCATGGCTTCTGGTTGTCTTTCCGATGACGTTGGTTTCTGCACGGTAGTGTTTGGGTTTCTTCCATCCCCTGTGGAAGCTCTAGTTGGGGGTGGGTGACCTCAGAGTACTCGGCCTCTGAGGGCATCCAATTCCCTGTGGCCTCCTTGCAGTTGGAATATAGTCCCTGTTGCTCGTATTAATAGTTTGTGGTGAAGGTCTGAGAGTCTTCATGGTTGGGATCCAAGCTTTCTCCTTGCCACCTGCTCCACCCTGGAGTGCCCCCCTGCTCAACGCACATGACCTCCTGTTAAGAGGTTGTCAGGATCGCACCCGATTCCCCCCTCATGCATTGGTATAGAGCTTCTGTACAGCTAGAGAAACAATCAACAAAGTAAAAAAGCAACCCACAGAATGGGAGATGATCTTCGCGCAAGACATAGGTGACAGAGGGCTAATTTCCAGAATATACAAAGAACTACAAAACAACCAAAATGTCAAAACAAACAAGCCACTCAAGAAATGGGCACGGGAAATGGGCAGACATTTCACAAAAGAACAAACCCAAATGGCAAACAAGCATATGAAAAAATGCTCAAGTTCCGTGGCAATAAGGGAAATCCAAATGAAGACAACAATGAGGTACCAGTAAGGATGGCACACATACATAATACCACCAACACTTGTTGGCGAGGATGTGGGGAAAAGGGAACCCTTCTCCACTGCTGGTGGGACTGCAGACTTGTACAGCCTCTATGGGAATCAGTTTGGCGAATACTCAAACAACTGAAAATCAGCATACCATATGATCCAGCAATAGCACTCCTAGGGATATATCCAAAAGATCTCCTACACAGGAAACCAACATGCACGCCTATGTTCATAGCAGCACAATCTACAATCACAAAAACCTAGAAGCAACCAAAATGCCCATCAATAGAAGACTGGATAAGGAAGCTATGGTTCATCTACTCTATGGAATACTACTCAGCTATTAAAAAAAAAAAAAGAAATGCAGTTCTTTGTGGACAAATGGGCCCGACTGGAATCCATCATGCTAAGAGAAATGAACCAATCCCAAAAGGTTAAATACCACATGTTTGCCTTAATCTGAGATGAAAAGATGACAACCTGGAAGATAGTACCTGTATATTGTAATATTATTGCAATCTCTAACAACCTGTATCCAATGCAATAAGATAATGCGATATAATCTATAAACCAACAATTAATGTCAGAATACTTAAGATCTACATCGAAAAACTGTAAAACCTACCATACCCTCAATACGCTATGTTAATCCGTAATGGGGAGGGAGCGCAAGGAAGCCTTTCAAGACCATAAAAAGAGTGAGGAAAAAGTACAATATAGCCTATCATGATCAAATCTGGTAATTCATAGACAACAGACTCAAAGCGGCGCTAATGCAATGTTTTCAAGGGCTGATTGTAGCACACAAGCCTGAAAACCAAACACGTGAAAACAGTGCACGTCACATCATAACTTAATCCATGCAACACAGCAGGCCGGTTCTCACAACAGAAATAATACTGGGGGAAATCGAAACAAAATTTTAAAAGTCAGCAGTTTGTATTCCTAGATACAAGGTGGATGGAGTCTTGAAGCATCAGATCTTGCTCATGAAAACTTCTTCCAACATCAGCAATGTATTTCCCCATCTTAATGATTTCCTGTGATTTGTTAAGATCCGTGCTGTGCGTCATGCTGATGAACGGTATCTGCACATTTTTTAAAAGATTTATTTATTTTTATTGGAAAGACATATATTCAGAGAGAAGCAGATACAGAGAGAAAGAGCATCCATTTGTGGGTTCACTCCCAAAGTGGCCACAATGACCGAAGCTAGACTGATCTGAAGCCAGGAGCCAAGTGCTTCTTCCAGATCTCCCACACAAGTGCAGGGTCCCAAGGCTTTGGGCCGTCCTCGACTGCTTTCCCAGGCCAGAATCAGAGAGCTGGATGAAAAATGGAGCACTGGGACACAAACTGGCACCTGTAAGGGACCCCGGTGGGTGCAATGTAAGGATTTAGCTACTAGACTACTGCTCTGGGCCCATCTGCCTGTTCTTTAAATATGATTTTCCATATCTGTTGCCATTTTTCACCACGACGAACCTAGGGGCTATGCTGGAAAAAATACCCGGATAAACTAAGACAACGACTGGTCTTAGAGAAACTTCACACGACTGATGCTCAGCTCTGCTCCGAATGGTAACTACAGTCCCAGCTCTAAGCAAATCCTGCTTCTGCCTCTGCAGAGCTGCCAGATGCGCCAGAGAAGGTCCTGCAGGTAGCAGGCTGGCTGCAGGTGCACAGAGCAGCCCAGGTATCTCTACTGGGCAAAGAAGGCACACCAGGTTCTTAAAACATGCAGGGGCCTGGGCTTTAAGTCAAACAGTTACCTGCCTAGAGAACGGGCCCTCCATTGATTGAAACGCTAAGGTATCAGAGAACACATTCAGGGACAACTTCTGTCTCAATCCTCCCCCAGGCCAAGCCAGCCCTCACACAGTGAAACAGGGGCCCTGTTTATGACCACAGAGTTCTTGCCACAACCGCGTCTCAAACCACACATTTCTGGGCCAAGAGCCTGAGTGGGGATAAAAGGACGTTAGGATGAATGCCTGGCTCCCCAACCACTGCTCGGCAGACTTTTGTGTATCTCCCTCACCCCCATTCTCCACAAGCAGCTGTCATTTGGAAATTGCTTCAAGATCTCTGCGTCCACTTAAATCTTTGCCAAAAGAGTATTATCTGATCATTTTCCAGCTGTGGAAAACAAGCAGAATACGCCACACCCACTCTGTGCTTTGATGCTATTTGCTGACCCAGGTGCTCATGATTCAGCCTCAGTGAGGTGGTTCCAGCAGGAAAGCAGGGAGCCAAGTAGGAGACGCAGGGGAAGGAGGGGACTGGAGGGGCAGCAGTCACCAGGTAGGGGTGGTAGGAAGATGACAAGGCATCTGGGCCCCACCCCAGCATGCTTACACTCTGTTTCCATTGATTTCCACCAGGCAGAGGGGCTCAGCCCAGCACAAAGCCCAGCTTCAGAGCATCTGTAGAAACCACAGGGCCATCCCCAGCATGGGTGCCCCTCCAGCCCACCTGCCTGGGTCCTTGAGTGGCACCCACAGGAAAGTTTGAAGTGGCTCAGCTTCAACAGACTCATCTGTTAGTGTGGGATTAGAGCAACGCTTTCAACAGACAGCCCTGGCAGTGCCTTCACAGGTGATTGTTGGAGCCACAGCAGCCCTTCTGTAGCCATGAAGGAAAGAGTCATATGCGTCTTTCCTGATGCATCTGAGGCACTGAATCAAGACCAGCAGGTAATTGTCTCCATGTTTCTTATTACATGTGAAAAGCGTATTGATTGATGTGAGCCACGCAGAGTCCAGTCTTCTGTTACTCCATCTGAGTCCCATGCTACCTGGGGCAATTTCCAGAACTATTCAGCATCATGTGCAGACATTGCCCTGCAGAGCAGGGAGGCTCAGCTGTACTCAGTGGTACCTCTTCTCAGCTTCTAGAAACCTCTGCCACACTGGCCAGCGAAGTTGCTATGGGGCTTTCAGAACACACTTGGGTGTCAGAACCAGGAACATTCCAAGGATGAGGACTCTGAATCCCACAGAGGAAACACCACCTGTCTCAGGATGGCAGAAAGAACAAGTGTTACTCCTGGGTCCTGTGAGGTCTGTCTGGAGCAAGGCACTCACCACAGAGAGCAGAGCGGGCCCTGGAAAAAGCTCTTGGTCTTCCCATCTCTCCTTTGGGCCCTCCAGCTTCTTGCCAAAGTGATCACTTCACCCCCACCATCCCGAAGCCCACAGAGGGGCTGCAGGTGTTTCTTCTGCCCCACCCAGGCATTCCCATTTCTTGTCAGCCAAAGGTATTCTCTCTGTCCACATCATCCGGGTTGTGCCCCCTCCCACTGCACATTTAATTTCCCATTTGCTTTTCATGTTCAGCAGAGAAACGTGCCAGCCCTCTACCTAGATCACAAGCTGTTTAGGAAGAAATTCTGCCCTGTCTGTGCTGGCTTGGGCATGAGCACTCAGGAGAGTCTGGGAAAAGGGGTGCCCATCAGCATCTGCAACAGCAGGGGTAACTCTCATGGTCACCAACAAATTGAGAGTATGCTGTCTGCCTGGGTACTCCTGGCAAGGAGCCGGGCATGTCCTCTGGAATGTCGCAAAGAACTGTGGGGGGATGTGCAACACACAGGTCATCTGCAGAGTCCAGAAGCCTGAAATGACAATGCGACTGAAGGGAGAATGGGAGCAGAGCTGTCAGGCTTGGGAGACCTTGGAGAAGCTGTAGACGATCAGCCATGCCACAACTGGCACCAAAGCAGGAGGGAGGGATCTGATCCTGCTGACACCTCCCACTGACCACACTCAACAGGAAGTCAGAGGACATGAAGATTCATGTGCTGGAGCTCACAGGGGCTGGGCTGGAACCCAGAGTTAGGGGAGAGGAGGAGGAACAGGGCACAGCATGGAGAGGGTGGAGGCAGGCACTTCAGTGTCTACTTGAAGGCTTCACTGCAACCCGAGCAATGGGATTTTGATCTTCATTCATCCCTGGGGAAACTGAGGCACGGCTGAAAGACTCAGATTGTAAGCTTCAGTTCCTCTGTTGATGGTCAGGTATCAGAACCTGTGGACCACGCAAAGGGGCAGGTTAGTGCAAGAAATTTAAGCAGAAGCCAACGGCCCCTTCCAGTCTGACACAGTTCTGAGAGGCTTTCCAACCTGGCCCTTGGTAGAAAGCATCAGCATCAGCTAGCGCTGCACTTTCCAAATACATTGGTTTCAGGGCCATAGATGTTACCAAGGAGCAAACTGAAAGCACCTGTCGCTGGCTAAAAAGTTAGAAATGCAAATCAGGAAGTGCTGTAGACACAGCAGCACACCTCCCCAAGCCACGCTTCCATGCACATGGTGCACTCACTATGGGACTTCTGGAAAACTCTACCACACACAGGAGAGGAAGTGATAGAAAAGATGGCAGAAGCTTGAGCATCACCATGACATTTGTAAAACCATGAGAAGCCCATGAAAAAGAGCTGGAGATAGGCCAGCTGTGTCCTTAGGTCACTGTCTAGTGGCCACCAGCAAGAAGACAGCCTTATTGATATAATCTACATAGACCACAGCCGTGCACAGCATCAACCAGAAGGCAGCAACCTTTGCCTCATTTCTCCCCTCTCCTCTCTGCTTCATCCTGCAACAGTGCAGACACCCTTGCCTCTGAGCTAGACACCCTTGGACTTTACCTTGCGGGGCCAGGAGCTGCAAATTGGATGCATATCCCCATTGGCTCCCTGGTAATGAGCTGGTAGGTTCAAGCAGCAGTCACCTGTGGGAGAAAAGCTTTCCAGGTTCCATGTCAGGTAGCAGATGGCACAGTTAACAGTAGAGATCAGAGCAGCTGATCAGCAGGAAGGGCACTAGTCACCCCTAAGGAAGCCAAGAGGAAGGAGCAAAGTGCAGTGTTGCTTACTCTGGCGAAGGCCAAGTGATGCATGTCTCAGGTATTCTGATCATGTTCACAATTATTTATTTGTTATGGAGCAGAAAGACGCGCCTTCAAATGTCCATAATGGGCAGAGTTGGACGGGGCCGAAGCCAGGAGCCTGCAACTCCATCTCGTTCTCTCACATGGGCAACAGTGACTCAGGTACTTGGACTACCACTTTTACTGCCTTCCAAGCTTATTAGCGGGAAGCTTGGGTGAGGCACAAAACCAGAACTTGTGTCATGCACCCCACGTGGGGTTCAAGAATTCCAACCAGCATCTTGACCAATGGGCCAGATGTTGGTCTCCTATTCGACTTTGAAAGGGTTTGGCGGGCAACCATGGGTATCATTTAAGACAGAAGGAGTGAAGATCGGGTTCACAGTCTCAACAACTGAGTAATCATACAGGTGGCACTGAGACACTGCGTAGATCCCATCAGTATGAAATGTAGCCCTTTTCTGAATCTGGGTTTGTACTTGTATTTCTTTTATGATGCCTGTAAAGCTACCTGATTCTGTCTATCACCTTTAAATCCTTCCATGAGTGTGTTTTTCCCACCATGAAAGCAAAAACCACTAGTCTTTAACACAAAGCTACTCCATAGGGATTGTGTGTGATTTCTTTCAACTCTCCATTGACCCTCATTTATAGACGAAGGAGCCGATCTTAGAAGAAACTTTGTTTGGTGAGTGGCTGAGCTTTAACTGGAAGTCAGGAGGTCTGATAGTCCAAAATCTATGCCAGCTCAGGTCTCACTGCACTGACTGCACCTGTGCAGGACCTCTTGCAAGTGCGTCCAAACCCTTATTCACTCCCATAACTCCCCTGTGAACAGGAGCACAGCTTTGCTTCTCAGACATGCTGAAGGACCACCAGTTGCATTCCCTGTGTCGCATTAGTTGGAGGTGACAGAACATTAGGAGATCCCATCACTGGGGTGTGCCCTTCCCACAGAGAAGCTTGTTAGAGAACCCTGAGTTTGGGACCAGCTTCTCTGTCTTTGCCTCCATATGCTCCACAAGGGTCATCTGCTGCCCTCTTCAGAAGCCAACTCTCAACTCGGACTTGAACCACAGAGCTGGGGTTTGCAGACACTCCACTGTGAGGAGTGATGTGAATGCTGGCCCTGAAGACTCCTGCCATTGGTAACATTTTAAATATCTGCTTTCCCTGGGCCTCACTTCTGTAGGATTAGTATTCCCTTCGGGTTCCAATTTTGTTATCTGCCAATCCTCTGTAATCTCATAAACCCATCCCCATCAATCTGCTGTAACCTCACAGCCCCACCCACTAATCCCTGGCAGACTCTTTCCCTAATCCCCACTGCACCTACCAATCCCCCATAGCTAGCAAAATCCTATTCACCAATCCTTCATGGCTACATGCTGCCCACCCCTGGCCACATAAAAAAGGCATATTCCTGCAGGTGAGCCCCCCCCCCATTTTGCCTGCTGCCCTTCCTCTGTCCTCCTTTGCCTTGCTCCTCTTTCTTGGAGCCCCTTCTTGTCACCCTCGCAGGAAATGCATCTCTCCCTCTCTGCCTCTGCTCATGTCCTATGGCCTCTCCCCAGCTGAAGTAAAGCCTCCTGAATGTTTCGCTGCATCTGGTGTTTCGGCTTGTGGTGGCAAACTTAAACCAAAAAGGGTTATTCCAAAAAAGACCCAACACCTGCCCCATTCAATAGTTTGTTCCTTGGGTGTTTGCTATGGCAATAGCATTTTGACTGGCACACATGGTTCAAAACACCCCCACTGAACTTGCTGAGAACTACACAGGATTGTGCAGACACAACCAAGTGTTCCACCACTCTCCCTTCCTACCTCAGAGAAACTCTCCTGTGTTTTGCTGCCCACCAGCTGCCCATTCTTGCTGCCTACAATTCAAATGCCCTGTTTTGGAACAAATTAGGTGACTCCGCCTGCATTCATTCTGGGCACTTCTTCTCATTATCTTTGGAAAAATAAGCTTTCCTTGGGCTTAGAAAAAGGGGGGCTTTGAAAAAAAATCTCTGGTTTAATACAGTAGGCAGGGCAGTTCTGGCAGACTACCGAAAGGTTTGATTCTGTGTAGATATCAGCATTTCAGGAGCTCCTGCCACTGGTCATTTTCCTGAGTCCCAGCAGGTTGAAACGGCACATGTTTAAATGTTGCAATTTTCTCAGCTAAAGTTTGCCCTGGCTAAGACTGTAGTTTTGAGCACACCTGTGCATTGCTTGCAAGTGTCAGTGTCCGGGCATTTTCTCTGGACAGATGCGTGTGAAGGGGAGTCTGGGTATATGTGCTCATGCAATATCTACTCTCTGCAAACCCGGTCTCAGTGCGGTCTCTGAAAACACACAAAACCCACAACATTTGAGCTGTGAGACAGTTGCTGCCTCTCTCCTTTGCTGCCTTCTCCCAGCAGAGAAGAGAGGCAGGGCAGTTCTGACTCAGCCAGCTCAGTCTTGCCCCTCTGTCACAGGCCCTAACCTCACACTGACATCTTCCTCCACCCACCCCCACCCCAGCATCTGCACATCCATAAGGCTCATCACCAAAAACAAAAGCTAGTGGTGGGCTGTGAGCTGGGAACTTTCTTTTCTCCTCCACACCACACACTGGGAATGAGGAATCTGTCCTCTCCCAAGGTCCCTGCCCAGGCAAAGAGCAAGGACAAAGGTCTGAACTCCAGTGCTGTAACCAGTCATGGGCAGCAAAACACCAGATGGGAAAAATGAGCATGAAAGGTTAGGGGTCAAATCAACCAAACAAGGGGGCTCTTCAGGCTAATGCCCAACTGGCAGCTCAGAGCGCAAGAGCTGGGCCAGGCCTGAGCAACCCCATAGAAGATAACCTGTGTAACTCTGTGCTGCCCCAGCTGAAGTTTCCTTCCTGTGTAACGTAGATGCCTGCAAAGAACGCAGCAATATGGAAGAAAGGCTCTCTCTCCTTTTTAAAGGGGGAATGTTTAAATTATCTATTTATTCTTGTAAATTATTTGTTCAAAAGGCAGAGAGCAGTGAGCATGGGAGAAACCTAGAGAGATCTTCAGTCTATCCTCTACTCATTCTGTTAGTTATTTGAAACACTTAAAGTTCTAGTTTTACATTATTACACGCAGCTAATTCCCACAGCCTGGTTCTTTTACCGTGAGCGGAAAACACCAGGTGCAGCGAGGTTTGTGCCAGCGGGGCAGGAACAGGATGGGGTGGTGGTAGAGCAGCGAGGAAAAGGGGAGAAAGGGGGTGAGGGTGGGAGGAGAAGAGGAGAGACAGAACAGCACCTGGGGGCCTTTATGTCACTCAGGTGAGCCCACAAGGTGTGCGGGCGGGGATTGGGAGGGACTGATGGCAGGCCCCAGGCGACTGGTGCCTGAGACTGTCACAGGTGATTGCCTAAGAATGATTGGTAAGCGGACGGAGCTGGGGAAGGGGTTTGAGGATTGGGGGTGGGATTCTCAGTTGAAATGCTGGGTTATATCGCATTGGTAGATGGCTGGACTGGTGTGAATTTCATGAGCTGTGAGGAAGATGAAACGGTGCTGGGTCCAGGGTGGGATATTCAAATAACTCCTTTATACACTCTTTCCACAAATGGCAACAACAGCCAGGACTAGAGGAGACTAAAGCCAGGAGCACCACCCAGGTCTCCCATGTTGGGGTCAGAGGCCCACATACTTAGGCCATCTTCACCTGCTTGCAAGGTACCCTACCGGGGAGCTGGATGGGAAGCTCGCAACTTCCCTGATTGTGGACCTGGATGAGCATGCGGTGTTGGCAGCCATGTCACCTGCTCTGTCACATCACTGGACCCAGGGAAATGCTTTTCTAATTGAAAGGGAAGCAGGGGTTGTCATCACTTACAGGAGAGGGTGAGGAAACATATTCCAGGCAATGTGGAAACTCCCCAGAACTCTCTCTTTGGGGATCTGTTTTCTAAATGATCTGCAAATCTTTTTGCTATCTTGATGTGTCCACATCTGTCCAATGTGCACGCGTGTGTATGTGTGTGTGTGTGTGTGTGTGTGTGTGTGTGTGTAGGGCATTCGTCCTCACGAAGGAAAACAAGACTGTACTTAAGTGTTTAAATTCCCTCCAAACTGTATCAGCAATACTCAAATAATATCAGGTGAAAACCCAAATGATCCATTAGAAGTCAAAATTGAAGAGCAAGCCCAAGGGGGATTTCTTTTGTCTGCAGTTGATTAGCCTAAAAAGCACTAAATCCATTTCTGTTCGAGGAGGAGCTCACACACCATGTTCCAGAGCCTGAGGCCTGCTGAACTGTGGGGATTTGTGTCACTTGATGGTGAGGGGATTTTGCTGTCAGTCCCAGCCAGTTGGTACTGCCTTGGGTCCCTCTACACCTCCCACTGGGTTACTGCCTAGAAGAAGAGCACCTGCTCCTTTGAGTCAGTAGACACAGCAGCCAGACTGTGGTCCTGGCTATCCTGACCTCACGAAGAAACCAACTGTGTGCAAGGAAAGAATACCCTTTGGCAGGACTGGAACCACTGTGACTATGTGCATCGGGGCTCCGTGTCGTGAGCACTGAGCATGGTCACACGAACAAATGCCACGCGTTGAGAGAATGTATGCTTGCAATCAGACATTTATTCAGGCGAGCACACACCAAACAGGATGAGGGAAGCCACCGAGAGCGCCTCTTAGCTTATCTGTCGTGGAAGCCTGCTGGGTGTTGGCTCCGGTCTGGTGGGAGCCTGTTGGCTTCTGTGAAAGCGCAAGAGATTGACTCCGGTCTGGTGGGAGCCTGTTGGCTTCAGGTGACTGGGACCAAGGCATGGGTTTATATACAATTCAGGGGGTCAAGCCATTAGTTGTTTACAATGTTTTTGGTTGGTTATTACATGTTTACAAAGTATTTCCATTGGTTACTTTCACTTCCGCTAACATGTTTACTTATTTCTAATTGGTTATAACTTATCTATCAGTAAAACTCTTTGCTTTTTCTTAATTGTGCAAAACCTGTTTTTTGCACATTTGTCAAAGCATATTTTTCTTCTTTTATCGTTTTTACCAGAACTTTTTTTTTAACATGTTTACTTGCATTAGAGCTTCTTGACAGGAGTGATGTGAGAGGTGACTCCACTTTACCAGTAGTCTATGAAGATGGAGTCACTTCTGTTCAAAAGCTCCAATATACACACTATATCCATTATTAAGTCACAGCATAGTTTACATAAAAGGTCTATTATTGTAGCTATTTCTAGATCATCAATCTCAGATAAAAGTGTAGTAATATTAAGAATACAATTAAGATTATTGATAATATTACTACCCATATTTCCCATGGATTCATTTTTATCTATACCCATTCAAGTATGTATTGATGGAGCAGTGTAGATGGAGATGGGAGTAAATAAACACTTATAATCAGACTGTTCCTATCACCCCGGGACACAGAGTTCACTCTCCACTCTGGCTTCAGTCAGTGCCAGGGTCATACCACATAGGTGAATCTACATTTATATTGGTATTCATAGATGGGGGGGGCGGAGAGAGAGAGAGAGAGAGGTAGACATAGCTCAATGATTGGTTCACCCTCCAGATGTCCATCGTGGCCAGGGACGAAACAGTTTAAGAAGAACTGGTGTTTGGGACAGCCAGGCATCCAGCTAGTCTCAAGTCTCTTTGCGATTCTTCCACCCATCACTTGTCAATCAAATGGCCCTTTCTTGTGATGCAACTGCTTCATCAGGGGCCAGAAGGGGATGCCGTGTGAAAATGGATACTGAGCTCTACACAGGACATGTAGAGATGCCACATAATCCCCAGGTGACACCATGCCTGCAGGTACCACTCACAGCTTCATACAGGGGACAACTTGGGAGGATGAACTCTCTGTTGTTTTCCTGTTCTTTTCCACCACTGTAGCTCAAGGAACCATCATGTGTCCTCCTGTCTCTCCTCCCTCCCCTCCTTCTGATGCCCACTCACCAGGGGCATGGCTCTGTGTGTGTCCACTTCCCCACCATTTCAGTGAGCTGTATCACTCTGTACCCTGCATTTGTGATGGTGTGTACCACATCTGTCTTTAAGCATGGCAAGAACCAAAACAGTCTATCTTTACCTACCTATCTATCTATAGTTATATGTATCTATCTATATCTATATACATATAGAACAAGTAAAAAAATACAGGGAGGGAGGAAGAGAGTGAGAGAGGAGGGAAAGAAAAAGGAAATAACATCTGTTTTAAAAAGCTGCAAGCTCCCATCAGGAAATTCTGCTAAGTTTGCTCATGGCCCAGGTGCTGCTCCAGTAGGGCTGTGGCTCCCATTCCATTGTTCAGACCCTGGAAACTTGTTCACTCACATAGCAACCTAATCCCTATCTTACCCCCATGAAGCCCCCAGCCCCCAGTCTCACCTGGAGCTCCCAGGAAGCACTTTATCCAGCTTTCACATTCTCCTGGCAATGCAAGAATCAATTCTGCTGGCCTTAACTCCTGGGGGCAATGGCTTAGGGGCCGCCTTCTTGGCAGCAGGGACATAGACAGGCCTGCAGCCAGCAGCACTCCAGGAGTGCTCCATCCGGGACAGAGAACACAGGAACACTTGTGCCATTGTCCTTTTTCATGCTCTAGCCTCTGACACACATCAGACCTTTCCCTCCTCAACTCCATCCTCTCACTCGCCAACAGCATTTCATCCTCCTCCATTCGGAGGGCCTAACACAGTACAGGTGTACCCTCCACAGTTATTACACATGAATGAATGATAAGGGGCTGTGAAGAGCATGCCTATAACCCAATGCATGCTGCTGGAGAAGGGAAGGACAAGCATCCATGGGTAATGAATTTCTAGGTCTCTGTTCTGCATGTGGCCCAGAATCCCTTAAAAGTCACCATGTTGATGCCCTCACAGCATGCAACATCTGTGAAGGTACATGTGATCAGATGACCCAAAGGCAACACGGGTCATCTGAGTGTCCTAGAGTGTTGTAGGCAGAGGAGCTTGGAATGCAGACAAGCACAAGGACAGACTAGGAAGAAGACAACTGACGATGGGGTCAAGGAAGAACTGGGAAGAATCCAAGACCAACTACGCCTTGCTTTCAGACTCCAAAAAAAGTGAGAGGTAAGTCTCCTCCATTCAAACACACACACACACACACACACACACACACACCAGTCTCTGGCAAAGTACCCAGAATCAAGCAGAAGAGGCAGTACATACAGGACTAACGGATCAGAGCTGTGCCATCTAGGCTAAGCTTTTGCCTACAGCACCAGCATCTCCCATGGGCACCAGTTGGAGTCCAGGGTTCCTCTTCGCCTTCCTCACAGTCTTCATTTGCAATTGTTCCATATTCCATGAGCTGCAAACCACTCCCCCACCTGTCAACTTGATTTCTCAGACATCCTAAATAGATTTAAAAAAAAAAAAAAACTGGCTTTAATGCGGCTGTTGGAATGATATTGGAAAGGATTGGGGGATTAGACACATCACACCCCAGAAGCTAATGTTTCTGCAGTCACCATTCCAGGTGATTATACAGTTGATCCATGAGAAGTGACTTGAAGATATTTCAGCAGAGTCCTTGGACACTGGATTGGGAGTCCCTGGTCCCTGTGTGGCCTCCTTATCATGGTCTATCACACACAAGCAAAACTGGCTGTGCTCTGATAAGCTCAGACTCAAGCGATGCTGCGGACAGTTTATACTCTATCCTGACTGTTCTCCCACACCAAGGATCAAAAGAGTGTGCATGTCTATGTTAAGAATTACCCTTGGCCAACACATGCTCACATTGTATTTGGTGTGATTGTGAAGCCAGTGGGTGTTCCACTTCTTAACACTTCTGATATAACAGACTAATCCTTGCTGTGTGCTTTCCTGCTATGGATTTCCCTGTAGAACTCACTTATGCCTCTCTGCTCCAAGTGGTAAGTTCCTGTAACTCCTACAGGAAAACCAAGCCCTCCCTCTACTGGTCACTGCCTTCATCCTACCATGGAATGCCCTTAAATCGCACCCTATGTGCACACACCAACACAGACCACCTCATACCAATGCACTTTTCATCACTATTGTCAGTACAGGGCTGGCGTAGACCATCATAACAGATGATCCCCAAATCTCAGTAGTACTGTGTGGAACTGGGTGGCTCTCCAGGACTGTAAAGCCAGTTTCCAGGACATGGAATCTGACAGGCTCACTGCAGGAGGGAACAGGAGGAACTGAGAGGTTCTCCTATGCCTACACTGGTAGGTGGTCTGTCTGGCTTCTGTCTGCCCAAACGTAGGCACCATCAACTGCAGGAGTTGAGTATTGAAAGTGGAAGAGAGAGCAGACACTGGTTGGCAGTGATATGTACTGGTTATGCCTGTGAGAGTCTATTCACTGCAGGACCACAGCCTAACAATATTGTTGAATGGCCCAGGAAACACTGGGAGAGCTGGCCCAAGAGGCATACCGACTTCAGGGTAAGCAAGCATATGTAGGTTTGCTGCACAATTTCTGGTCCTTCACTGGATCCACACATGACATCTAGTGCCCTTGGCTCAGGCTGCCTGCTTCCCATGTACCTGATCTGTGACCTGTATCATTTAGCTGTTTTGCCAGACACAGTGGGGATGTGTCCCAGTGCCAAGATGTGAAATCTAAAATGCCAGGAGCTTATCAGGAGAGGATAGGAAGGGATTTTTTAGGTTAAAGAGGTGACAAGTAAGAGTCACACACAGGATCACTCCCTGTTTGTGATAATGACAGATGTGCCTGACGCTAAGATACAACTGTATCTTAGCCTTTGCCTTGGAAGGGGAGTGATACTCAGGTTTGTCCTTCAAATACTCAGATGCACAGAGACATAAAACAGGATTTGTGTCTCTTCAAGCTATTACAAGAGGCTAAAAAGAGGCTGGCACTGTCGTATAATGGATAAAACACTCTCCTTCAATGCCAGCATCCCATACGGATGTCAGTTAAAGTCCCTGCTGCTCCATTTCCAATCCTGTTCCTTGCTAATGCACCTAGCAAGGCAGCAGAGGGGAACCCAAGTGCTTCGGCCCTGCCATGCATGGGATACTCAGATGAAATTTTTGGCTCCTGGCTGCAGTGTGGCCAGCTCTAACTATTACGGCCATCTGGGGAGAGAGCCAGAAGACAATGTGTGTGTGTGTGTGTGTGTGTGTGTGTGTGTCCCTATCTCTCCTGTGACCATGCCCCTTAAATACATAAAACAAACCTTTGAGAAAGAAATCCCAAAGTGAAGCTGACAATGGAGAAAGGCACTGTGATGACACACCAAGAGCAAGCAGAGACTCCTTTAAAGAAGTTCAACCTCATGAGCCTTACAGCAAACAAATGCTGAGAAATCAGAGGGAGCTATTGAACTACTAGTCTGGTTTCTGATGACCTAGTCTCAGTTGGTCCAGGAATTCCAGAGGATGCCAATGGTGACTTCACCTCCGAGACAGTGTCAGACAGTGGATGAGCCATTGAGAGCCACTCTGCCAGGCTGAAGCTGGCCAAGCTATTGTCACACTCAACCCTGGGAAGAGGACATGATTCCGGTGAGGGAAAGGCATGTACATATACCCAGTCCTGCTCTTGCATTCCAACACTTGCTTTCCTCAGGAGAGGAGCTGCTGGCCAAGCATGGGGACTTGGCTATCCCACACTTCTGAAGTGGCAGCTAGTGAAAGCCGAGGCACCTGTGATTCAAGGAGGGCAGCTACTGGCCTTCTGTGGACCCTTACAATAAAGGCTGCCTTGGTCTCAGCGTTGTAGCCTAGTGGCTAAAGTCCTCACTTTGCACAAGCCAGGATGCCATATGGGTGCTGGTTCTAACACTGGCAGCCCTGATTCCCATCCAGCTCCCTGCTTGTGGCCTGAGAAACCAGTCAAGGATGGCCCAAAGCCTTGAGATCCCAAACACATGTGGGAAACCCAGAAGAGGCTCCTGGCTTTAGATCGGTGCAGCTCCAGCCACTGCAGCTGTTTGGGGAATGAATCAAAGGACGAAAGATCTTCCTGCCGCTCCTCTCTGTTTATCTGACTTCCTAATAAAAATGAAATAAATCTTTTAAAAAAAGGCTGCCTTCCATTTATACATAAAGCACTTAGAAACATCGTCTTCTACCAAGTAATAAAATTTTAATTAACATTCTCACTTATAAACTCTGAGTGTGATGTTAAATAGGACATAAACCTAAAGTAATTATTCTTTCAAAGCCAGAGAATTGCCCACTCAACTACAAGGATGAGCTGACCTGTCTAACAGTGTCCTTCATCGTGAAGAGCTACATTGTGTGCTTGGGAAGGAACGGGCTTCTCAAGGTGTGACTCAGTAGTGCCTCTCTTTCCTGGCTTCTCCGTGGCTATGTCAACCTGGGCTAGGTGTTTCATGCTGTGCCTGGTGTAGCTCCAGGAATCCTGTGACAGGCTTGGCCACCGCAAGGTGATTCCCAATCCCAGGGGTCTGGTCCTGGTGCTCTGAGATGCTCAAGAAGCACGGGAGTTCCCATAGGCAACTGCCTAGGGAAATTGGGGAAGATACGAACTTTGCCAAGCTTTTCCCTTGGTGTGCACAGAACTATTGCTTGTATAAATGGGCATGCCTCCTGTATCTCACTTGTCATGGCACTTCTACATATTTATTTGAATGACAGAGCAACTGAAAGACAGTGAGAAACGAAGAGGGGACTTTTTATCCACTGGTTCACCAGCAACAGCCAGAGCTTAACCAGGCCAAAGCCAGGAGCTAAGAATTCCATGAGTGTGCCAGGGATTGAGGCCTTCTTTTACTGCCTTCCTGGGACATGAACAGCAAGCTGAATAAGAATTGAAGTAGCTGAAGCTTTGATATCGGTCATAGGTATGCCAAGCAGTATCTTAGCCCACTGTGCCACAATACCCACTCCTCTGTCAGTCCCTGATTGCCTTGTGGTCACAGGGGAATGAGTAATTAGAAAAGCAGCTGGAATCCATCCCACTTTCCAACATGGTCCCTGGGCACAAAATCTCTGATTCAACTCCTGGCAACAGCCCTCTCTCCTTTGGATTCAGGATTGTCATTTCCTCTCTTTTCTAAGAGGAAACAATCCTGTCCTGTAGACAAAGTGACAAACATGAAATGCCTATCATATCTCCACGCTAGAGGGAGGAAGTGAGCAAGGAAGCAGAGCTCCTTGGAAAAGTCCACAGTGGGACACACCCAGGGAGCAAAACCCTATGCCAACCTCAGAGTTAACTGTGGAAGACATCGAGAAAATGGGGGACACAGAATTCAGAAAATTCATTTTAAAGCTTCTGACCAACAATGAGAAACACATACAAGAGTTCAAAGAATTTAAGGAATATGTTAAACAGGAAATAGCAGCAATAGAGAAAATTAAGCCTGATATATCAGACATGAAGAACACAGTAGAGCAAATTAGAAGTACAGTGGAGAGTCTCCAAAATAGAATGAAACAAACAGAAAAAAAGAGTCTTAGAATTAGAAGATATTTCCTTTCACCGGGAGTAAGCAAACAAAAACCTGGAAGCAGAGCTGGATCAGGTCAAAAAAAGTATTCAAGAATTGAAAGACACTATTAAGAGGCCTAATATAAGAGTTATGGTAGGGCTCGACACAGTGGCACAGTGGTTAAGGTCCTCGCCTTTTGAGCCCTGGGATCCCATATGGGTGCCGGTTCTAATCCCAGTGGCCCTACTTCCCATCGAGCTCCCTGTTTGTGGCCTGGGAATGCAGTTGAGGATGGCCCAAATATTTGGGACCTTGCACCCACGTGGGAGACCCAGAAGAGCTCCTGGCTCCTGGCTTCGGATTGGCTCAGCACCAGCAGTTGCACTCACTTGGGGAGTGAACCACTGGAAGGAAGATCTTCCTCTCTGTCTCTCCTCTATGCATACCCGCCTTTCCAATTAAAAAAAAAATCAATAAGTAAATCTTTTTCTTTTAAAAGAGTTATGGGAGTCCCAGAGGTGCAGAAAGAGAAACTGGCTTTATAAATATGTTTAATGAAATAACAATGGAAAATTTCCCTAATCTAGAGAAAGAATTGGGAAACAAGATCCAGGAGGAGCACAGAACTCCCAACAGGCTTGATCAAAAGTGATCTTCACCACGACACATGATCATCAATCTCTCTTCAGTTGAACGTAAGGAAAAGATCCTTAAATATGCACGTGAAAAAAATCAATTGACATATAAAGGAATGCCAATTAAACTCACGGGAGATCTCTCACAGGAAACTACAGGCAAGAAGAGAATGGAGTGACATATTCCAGATTCTAAAAGAAAAAATAAAATTGTCAGCCTAGGATAACATAGCCAGCAAAGCTTTCTTTTCTCTTTGAAAATGAAATAAAATTCTTCCACAGTAAAGATAAGTTAAAAGAATATGTCTCTTCCAAACCTGCCCTACAAATGATACTTCAAGATGTTTTGACAGAGAAGAGGAATAGCACCTACCAAAACTAAAGGCAAATAGAAAGAACATCCCAGTAAAATGACAACAGGAGACTAAACCAATGAACAACCCTTTCCTAACATGACAAGACCAAATTGCCTCTCATGCATATTAAATCTGAATATAAATGGCTTAAGCTCAATCAAATATCATAGATTAGTAGATTGGATTAAGAAACAAAAACTGTATCTCATGGATTTTGATTTTTTTTGGTTTTTTTTTTGATATTTTTGTTTTTGTTAGTTTCATCTCTTCAAAGCAATTTCTTCTGATTAAATTATTCAATGACTCAGAGATCATACAGTAGCATAATTTTCTTCAAGAAGATTTTTGAGTTTCATTTCTTCAGCTACACGTTAGTCATTTAGTAGCATGTTATTTAGCTTCATGGTGTTGTTAATTTCTTTTTTCTCCCTGATGTTAATTTTGTTTTGTGCCTTTTCATTTAAAGGAATGTATAGTAGCTATGTAATGGAGACTGTCATATCTAGTAACATTTTATTTAACTTCATGGCATTGTAAATTTCTATTTTTCTTCCTATTGTTGATTTTGTACTGTGACTTTTCATTTAAGGAGATGTACAGTAGCTGTGAAATGGAGACTAACATATCCAGATGTGAGGACACAATGTAGTATACATCTCTACTTCCAAAGATGGACTTACAATGCAACTGTTTACTATATCTTGAGAGTAGGATGCTGGACTTTCTGCCATTGTCCATGCCCACAATGATGGACATGTGACTGTGCATGAAGAACTATATGTTAGTAATGATATAGATTAACTAGGTGTGTGTGAAGGGGAATTGGGGAGGGGATAAGGGAAATACCAGTAGCCTCTTTAAATGTATCATAAAATTATAATAAGAAGAAGAAATTTAAGAAATTAAAAAAAGCCCACCAGTTAATACAGTCTCAGTTTTTATTCGTGCAGAAAGAATTGAGACTTTGTAATTACAGAGTGTTTAGTAATATTCCTTTTATTTTTCCTTTCATGGCCCTGTAGTTTATTTAGCTGCAGACATGTAAGCATTTTACATCCCTTGGGGAAATTTCTTGTTTGAATACTTTCAGCCATCCATTGTGTTAAAGTGGTAATTGAGCCAAGGAGATGTAGCATGAAATTACATCCCATCTCCAGAGCTTTCATAATTAAATGAAATGTATCACTTACAAGCCAATCATTCTTGTCAGGAGTAGTTTCTGGAGGAGATTAGTGAATTAAGGCATTGGTGTTTTATTCCTGAATGCTCACACGATTGGAGGGAGATCAAGACATTCTTCTCCAGGACTGTGAGGAGGACTGGAGAAGCTGCTTGGTAGGCTGGAAGTCAGGACCTCAAGTCAGCCAGCTCCGATCACCTGACCAGCGTTTCTCACTCTCAGGGACTGGTTTTGTAAGTTAGGATGCTGATAAATCTAAAGCACCAGGGAGCTTTCTGGAGTTGTGTATGTTGAAGGTTCCCAGCATTTTTCTTCTGAGGGAAATTACAGAGATTACGACAGCCTTGGTCTATGGGAGGTCCTCTGTATAAACACAGCAAAAACCCAAATCGTGCCATTTCCAGCATGAGGTTTATCTGTGCATTATTTTTCTTCATTATTTTATTTTCAGCATCGGTGATGCTTACTGATAAAGAGAAACACCCAGGATCCATGCCTGACCTTTTTGTCAAAACAGCCTTGAGAAACAGGGGCATCAGAACCCACCACTGGCTTACTCCTCTTTTCACTTCTATCTCATTCTCTCACCCTTCCAACCCCCAGAAGCAATGCTGAACTTAGCTTTACTCTTAGGCTAACAAACGTGAGCTTCTTACCTTGGAAGTAACAGAATGGGGCCACTAGGAGCAGGCAGTAAGAGGCTAATGCTCCACTCTTTCTTGAACTCCCAACTGGCAGCTGCAGGCAGGATTAGCTCTGAGACAGATCTATGCTTACTCTTCAACACCTCAACCTCACAGATCAGGAAACGTGTAGTGCAGATGTCAGTATGGGCTCTGGGCTCAGCTAGAGTTATCCCTGGAAAATAAGATTACATCTGAAAATCACAGCCCATACACCAGAGGCCTTCTTCGCATGTCAACACCATCATTTCCTAGAGTGCATGGTGGTAAGTCCCACACACCTGCTCCCAGTTGCTAGCTACTGCCTTAACTTGCTAGCTCTCAGTATCACAGTCTCCCTTGGCTGATTTATTTAAAAGATAGAGTTACACAGAGGCAGAGAAACAGAGAGTGCTTCCATCTTGATGGTTCACATTCCAAATGGTCACAACACCCAGCACAGGGCCAGGCTGAAACCACGAGCCACGACAATTCTCCAGCTTCCCACATGGGTGGCAGGGGACCAAGGATTTGAACTATTCTCTGCTGTCTTCCCAGATGCATTGTCAGGAAACCACATGAGAAGTTGAGCAGCTAGGTTGCAGCTTAGCACACTGCACAGCAATTGCAGCAGCTCCATTAGGGTTAGGGTTACGAGTGGCCTCTGTATTTCCCCTCTCTCATCACCACACTCACACACATGCCCCACCCAGGAGGACACCAGCACCCCTCTCTAGCTACTCCATTGCCATCCCTGTGTCACGATCCCCATTCACAATAGGAAGTGATACATGAATGTCAGCTAGGACAGTAAAAACAATCACATAACCTAGATATCTGACGGGGCCCAAAGATTGATGCTTGTCAATAAATTATTGCTTCAAAATCTTGGTCATCTTTGCTAATGTAAAAGTCGTATTTTATAAAAGTAGAGAAGATGATTATTTCTTTTTTAAGCTTTATTTTTAAATTTAATACAATGCATATTTTAAAGATTAATTTTATTTGAAAGCTCGAGTGACAAAGAAAATGCTGGAGAAGCTAAGGAAGAGGTCAGGCACTGCTTACTTTCCGAAAGGACCAGAGAGGCTGGGGATAAGCAGTGAAGGTAGAAGTCTGGAACTCCATGCAGTTTCCCACTTGGGCATGATTCCAAGTCTTCAGTTGCTTTCCCAGGTACGTTATCCAGCAGATAGATTGGAAACGGAATGTTGGGAATCCAACCTTTGCTTAGAGCGTATTAGCCACCAAATGGCTTAACGCTCAGCGCCACAGCATCAAAACCTGCTGGCATAGATGTGGGAAGAAAGGCACACTCCTTCACTGTCGGTGGGAGAGTTGGCTGGCACAGCCACTGTGGAAGTCAGTATGGAGAGTACTAAGAGAACTAAAAATAAACCTGCCATAAATTCCAGCTACCCTATTCCTGGGAATATAGCCACAAGAAATGAAATCTACATATGAGAAATGGATCTGTGATCCTATGTTTACAGTAGCACAGTCTGCATCAGCGAAGACATGGAAACAACCCAGATGCCTGTCAAAAGAGGAATGGATAAAGAAACTGTGGTACATACATCTACTCCATGAGACACTACTCAGCCATGAAAAGAACAGAATTCTACTGTTTGAAACCAAATGATTCCAACTTGAGACCACAAGGCTCAGAGAAATATGTCAATCCCAAAAGGAAAAATACTACATGCCCTCTCTAATATAAGGCAACCTTCATGCAAAATAGAAAATCAATAACGTTCTAATACTATTTTTTTTTTGCTATATCTCTTGTGGTTTTTATATTTTTATTTTCATTTTCATTTCTTCAAAACTTTGTTTTAAGATTTATTGATTCTTATTAGAAAATCAGATATACAGAGAGCAGGAGAGACAGAGAGGAAGATCTTCTGTCTGATGATCCACTCCCAAAGTGGCCACTACAGCCAGAGCTGAGCCAATCCAAAGCCAGGAGCCAGGAACTTCTTCTCAGTCTCCCACGTTGATGCAGGTTCCCAAAGATTTAGGACCCTGCTTTCCCTGGCCACAAACAGGGAACTGGATGAGAAGCAGGGCTGCCAGGATTAGAATGGGTGTCTGTATGGCATTCCTGAATGTGCAAAATGAGGACTTTAGCCACTAGGCTACCGTACCAGGCCCCAAAGCTTTTTTTGTGTTTTAGGACTTTCTTTGCTGACTCATAGATCATGTAATAGCACTGTTGTCTTCAAGAAGGTTTTTGGTTTTTTCATTTCTTCAGCAACACACTGGTCATTCAGCAGCATGATATGTAAATTAATATTGTTGTAAATTTCCTATTTTTCTTCCTGTTCTTCCATGTCTTTAACTGGATGCATACCAGCTGTGTAGGAGGGACTGTCCTACCCAGATGTGAAGATGCAATGCAGTATGCTTCTCTACTTCCACATCAAAGATGGAGTCCCAGTGAAACGGTTAAACCTATCTTAATAGGATCCTGGACTCTCTGCCTTTGTCCATGCCTACAATGTCACGTTACATTTAAATCGTAGAATGGCAGACTTAGGTAGGACTGTTTGTGAAGGACTATACAATTGTAATACTACTGGGGCTGGGGAGAATCTGTGGGATAAAGGGATTTGGGAGGGGGAAATAGAAATCCCAGAACCTATAGAACTGTATCTAATAATATTAATATTAAAACTCCAAAAATAAATTAATCTTAAAACAAGAAATGTATTAGTGGATACAGATCAGTGTAGTCACACACAGTGCAGTGGGACTTTCTGGTCAACAGAGGGACTCAAGCCCCTCCCACTGGAGGAGCTGGAGCCATTGTGATAATCAGAAGACTGCCCATGTCACTCCTGCCTTCACAAAGGTGGGCATGTCATCCAGTGCCCGGCTCCACCCCCCCTGAGTGCAAGGACAATCTCCAGCAGGAGCTGGGCGCAGCAGAGAGGGAGACCCTTAGAAGTGTCAGCCCCATTTCCTTAGTGTCTCCAAGGTAAAGCAGCAGCATCCGTACTTAACAGGAAGCGTCCCTCGCTGTGAAAGGACTATGGCTGTTCAGTGAAGCTGGTGTTCAGCAACGTATCAGCTGTTTACTCCATGAGGCCCTGGAAGGCAGAAGCTACAACGCATGTTTCTGTGCCTCCAATTCCTAGCCCAGAGCTCAGGCAATCCGTGATCTTCAAACCCTGCCATTGGCAAGGGCAACCCAGCAAACATATCTGCCATAAAGCAGAGGCATCCCTGGGAGAATGGAGGAAGATCCAGGTGTTTGGTCTTCCAGCAAGCTTCACAGGCTCCATTGTTCAGGGCCAACTGGACTTTTGAAAAATCAGGATGCCCTGAAATCCACAGGGGGTCATAGCTGAAGGTCAAATGAACCCATTTTCATAGCCACCATCTGCTCGGTGCCTGCACAGACACATCTCAGTGCCAAGAGTCCAGCCCACCACTTGCCGGAACAAGCCAGGTAATTTTGGCCCCACATCACTTCACAGTGGAGCAGATGGCTGACAGTTAAGCTAGACCACCAGGATCCTGCTCTTGCATGAACACAGGTGTTCTGAACTCCACAAAGTCAAGTTCTCTGTCATCCATGATTCTTCAGGAGAGTTTGTGAATGAAGATGGAGATCTGGTGAGCCAGATATGTTTTCCCACGGGCTGTACCAATCTTCCTGAATGAAGAGTCCCTGATAATCCACTTGAACAGGTGTTCTTGGGCTGGGCAGAGGAGCAGGTCCTGGGGCATGGCTGTACCTAGAAGAGTGTGCAACACTTTCTGCCAGTCAGCACCTTTTACCCAATCTGGTTCTCAACACTGCTGGATCTTTCTTTGGGCAAGAGGGCTAGAACAGCTCCCCCCAGCATGGCTGCAGTCACTGAGGGACGGTGGAGCCCCTGTACTACAGCTGTGTCATCACCCTGGAGAGCTCTGTGCTCAGGGCCTCCCTCTAAGTAACTGGGAAAGAGAAAAAGGAAGCCATGGAAAAAATCATGAGAAAGAACTCAACACTAATTTCTTCCAGAGAAGAGTGAACACTCTTGTATTCAGCCATAAAACATAAGAATTTTAAAATAACTACAGCTCAGCTGTCACTCATATAGTAAGACCTGGATCCTATAGGGCACTCATTAACCCCTTGGACTCACGAATAAGCCCTGGCCTGAATGACCATGATCATTCATAAATTGATGAGATGATAATGGCAGAGCTTAGGGTTCCTTCAGCATCGTCTATCTCACACCCTGGGCTTGTATGTGCCATGGGGCACAGCCCCACAGAACTTGGCCAGGATGCAGGCCCTTCAGTCATCCCACAAACACTCTGAGAGGTCTGTATTACCTCTTAACAGTGACTTCAATGGGCATGTGAGGTAAAATGACAGAGAAAGTATATGTGGAGGTCTTTACCATCATTTGAGGGAGTAAACTGAGAGCTGGAAGTCCTCTCTCTCCCTCTTCTTCTTGCTCTCTCTTTCCCCACCACATCACTCTGCATTTCAAAGAATATATGTCTTCATAAAAAAAAGAAAAGATAAGTTTTGCTTCAGTGCAAAAATGCTGAGATCTGTGCATACCAAGGATCTTCATAAAATTCACAGATAGGTAGGCATTTGGCTAGCGATCAGATCACTGGGTTAAATGCCCACATCCCATATTGGAGTGCCTGCATTGGATGCCTGGCTGGAACTCCTGACTGCTGCTTTCTGCCCTGGGATGCAGCAGTGATAGTTCAAGCAGTTGGCTTTCTGTCGCCCACGATGCACTGACCTTCATCTCAGCTCACACCCAGCCATTGTTGGCACTAAGGAGTGAGCTAATGGATAACAACTCCCTTTGCATCTCAAAAAAATCATGGGGAATATGTGGTATGAAAAGTTGCATGAATTTTAAATATTTTTACTGCCAAAATAAACTTATCTTCCAATCTAATTTGTCTACAGACTTTCTGAAGTTCCCTCATATAGACCATACATTGCATGTAACACTAGCCAGCCTGGTCCTATACAAGCCTTCAGGTCTTCAGGCTGGCCAACACACACACCATCAGGTGCAGTTAATCTTTAGTGGGGATACAGACAATTCATTGTAAGACTATACTAGTGTAATAATACAGGGGAATTATGGCAAGGGGAACTTTGGGAAGGGGAGAAAATCCCTAGACCTATGGAACTGTGTCATAAAATTAATCAATTTTGGGCCCGGCGGCGTGGCCTAGTGGCTAAAGTCCTCGCCTTGAACACGCTCTGATCCCATATGGGCGCCGGTTCTAATCCCGGCAGCTCCACTTCCCATCCAGCTCCCTGCTTGTGGCCTTGGAAAGCAGTTGAGGACGGCCCAATGCATTGGGACCCTGCACCCGGTGGAAGACCTGGAAGAGGTTCCTGGTTCCCAGCTTCAGATCGGCGCTCACCAGCCGTTGCGGCTCACTTGGGGAGTGAAAAACATCGGATGGAAGATCTTCCTCTCTGTCTCTCCTCCTCTCTGTATATCCGGCTTTCCAATAATAATAAATCTTTAAAAAAAATAAAATTAAATTAATCAATTTTAAGAAAGAATGTGTCACAGACACTGTTACTAAAAATGGAAGGAGGGAAAATAAAACTATGTCTTACTCCAAAAGCTTTTATGAAAGAAGGAATATAGAAAAAAATAGAAAAGGAAAGATTGATCAGACCCAAGATGATGGAATTGAATAATAGGTACTACATGCTAATTAAAACGGTAACAGCTGAAATTCCAGGGGGCAGATTTGCAGCAGTTGTCACTTGAGGCCACCAAGTTCCACATTAGAGTACCCAGATTCAAAACCCAGCTCTGGGTGCTGACTCCCGCTCCATGATCCCATAGCCCTTAGAAGACAAGCATGAGGGCTTGAACACCCATGTCAGAGACCTGCGCTGCTCAAGTCCCGGGCCTCTGTCTTCACCCAAGCCCAGCCTCAGCCACCATAAGCTCTGATGAGTGAGCCAGGCCAGGGGAGTTCTCTCTCCCTGTGTGTCTCTTTCTTCCTCTCTCTGGCTCACAAATAATAAAAATATCTATATTTAGGTAAACACTAACCAAAAGTAATTCAAATATCTATATTAATTATTATCAAAATGGTGCTGATAGCAAAAATCATTACCAGAAATAAAGAGGTACAAATTCAATGAAAAAAATCATTTGACAAAGAATTTCAACAGTTATAAATGTGGATGTATCTAATAACATGGTTTCAAAATAGGAAAAGCAAATATTTACAAATCTAAAGGAGAAATACATTTGTGTATAGATATAATCACAGATTTTAATATATTCTCAGTAACTTATGGAATAAATAGACACATTTTTAAAGTAAAGTTATAGAAGAATAGAACTTGTACTAGCAGCCTATAACACCAGCATACTATATGGTCACTTTTTCAATTTTGGCTGCTCAACTTTCAATGTAGCTCCCTGCCAATGTACTTAGAAAAACAGCAGAAGGTGAGCCATGTGCTCGGGCCCCTGCACCCATAGGAGAGAAGCAGATGAAGCTCCTGGCTACAACAACTCACTTTCCAATACTATATATACACAAAACACAGCACTTACAACTTAGAAATACTTCACTTTCTTTTCTGTTAAGATTTACTCATTTTCATTGGAAAGGCAGATCAGATTTATGGAGAGGAGAGACGGAGATCTTAAATCCAATCATTCATTCCCAAAATGGCTGCAACAGCTGCAGCTGAGCCAAATTGAAGCCAGAAGCCTGGAGCTCCTTCCACATCTCTCATGCAGGTGCAGGGACCCAGAGCTTTGGGCTATCCATTACTGCTATCTCAAGCCACAAACTAGAAGGAAAGTGCAGCAGCCAAGACATCAATTGGCGCTCAGATGGGATCTTTGTGCTTGCAAGGTAAGGATTTAGCTGCTGAGCTATCACACTGGTCCAAATTTTAATATTTACTTATTTATTTATTTTAGTTCTCATTTTATTTAGAAGATGGAGCTAGAAAGATTCCATCTATTGGTGCTTCACCCCCCAAGGGAAAAATTCTTTCCAGGTCTCCCCCAAAAACTGATTGTCTGGATACTTGAACTGTCACCTGTTGGTGTCCCAGGTGTGTATTAGCAGAAGATTGAAATCAGAAGCAGAACTAAGACTCAAACACAGGGAATCTGCTATGTCATCTGGGATTGTCAAGCAGCATCTCAATCTGTGTACCCAATGCCTGCTACTCCAAGTTCTTCACATTGCTTTAATGTGTCACACTGTGAGCCATAAAGCAAATTCTAAAATTTAAAATTTCACAATTTTAAAATTTAACTCTACTTTTAAGCAATAGGTTTCTGCCGATGTTTCAGATAGGAAGATGAGAGAAATGGAAAAATGAAACAGAGACGGAACCTGGGGCAAGGAGAGGTTAATGACCTTGCCTTTATCACATAGCAAGCAAGTCATAGAGGAATGCTTGAACAGGCAGTCTGACTCCTGAACCTGTGTGTGTAGCCACCACTCTGAATGGCTCACAGTGAGGAACAATGCTAGGACACCCATGGAAGAGCTAACCAGAAGCCCACACAAGCCTCCCTGTTCACAGCAAGGGAGCTCATTTAAAGAAGCAGGTCTGTGAACTCAAAAACAGCACCTGGTGACAATGGCTGTCATTTTCCTCCTCTCCAGGAGGATTAAGATCATTAACCTGTGAGACAATGATAGCTTAATTATTAGGTGGCTGTGGTGTGCCATCCAGGGGAGTTAAGCACTAACCATTAGTGTACACCAAGAGTTGATGATCACCAACAGAGGTAGGGCAGATGTAGCCATCATTCTTTGACTAGAGCTGGACCTCCACACACTGTTAGCTGGGGCACCTGGGGATCTGAGAAGGTATGTCGATCTTCCGTGGAAGTCAGTAGCATGTTTCTGCAGTAGGGGAATGGGGTAATTGAGCACACGACGGAGGCCAGACACTCTGGGACAGACCCTGTAAGCAAGAAAAAGCAGCTTCCTCAGACTGGGCCATGCTTCTGTCCTTTCCCACCTCCCCATGGAGAAACAGACATAAAATGGCCATTTCCACATCCCTGGGTGAATGTCGTGGAGTTTGTGATGGCACAGAGATGGTACAGTGATCAGACCCAGCAAGAGAAGGGTGTCAAGGATAGCTCTAGCAACGAGCAGAGCTGCAGCCTCCTGAGACAGAAACGGAAAGGTCAATGAGGCATTGTAACACAAACACCTGCAGACAGTTGAGGGTCAAACTTGACCTCTACATGGACATTGTCATCATTGCTTCTTCCTTTCTTCATTTTTAAGGTTGATTTACTTATCCAAAAGGGGTAGCAAGAAAGAGGTATCTTCCATCTTCTGCTTCATATCCTCAAAGAGCAGAGGTGCCAAAGCTGGGCCAGGCCAAAGCCAAGGGTCTGGAGCTTTCTCGGGTCTCCCATGTGGTCCAGGGACCTTCTGCTGCCTTCCTCAGCACAGTAGAAGGAAGCTGGAGTTGGGATAGCTGGACTGGGATGGTCACTCCAGTATAAACGCAGGTGTCACAAGCACTGGTTTAACACACTGTACCACAATCCCAGCCCTGCATTGTGCTTATCCTACCTTCACTGAAGCAAATTTAGTATGCCAAACAGAAATCATAAGCAACTCAGGTTTGTGTTTTCCAAACTCAGTTTGCAGAAGGAACATTAACCTTTGGGGTAATGACTCTTTATACTGGAATCAGAAACTGGCTTCTGAGCCCTGCAACTGTTTGCTAGTGTCCTAGTTGAAGATGTGTGTGTGTTTGTGTGTGTGTGCGCGTGCACACGCATGCATTGAGCCAATACGTGGTTTTAAAGACATGTGGAAAATTGGACTAGCTAACTGAAATGAGATATCAGACTGATATAAATGTGTGAACCAACATGTCAAGCAGAAATGACTCTGATACACAAGGGAAGTGAAAACTGCCTAGATAAGAAAGAGGAGGGGCTGGAGCCCAGTGGCTGAATTGGTATCTCCCCTCCCCTGCTCTTCAAAGATTGGGATTCCATGTGGGTATCATATCATGTCAGAGCTACTTCATTTATCCAACTTCTTTCTTGTGGCCTGAGAAAGTAGTGGAGAATGGGGCAAAGCCTTAGGATGTGAGACCTGGAGGATGCTCCTGATTCCTGGCTTCTGATTGGTTCAGCCACTGGTTTCAGATTGGCCACTTGCCAAGTCAACCAAAATATGGAAGATATTTCTCTCTGTCTCTGTTTCCCTATTTAAATGTGACTTTACAATAAAAATGAATCTTTCAAAACAAAAAAAGATAATGGGAAACAGGAGACAGAGACAGAAACAGACTATGGAATGAAACAGATGCCTTAAAGTGAAGAACATGGTTAAGATTCTGCACATGTGTTTGAATCACAGTTACTGATGTCACTTAGGGCAAGCTCTTCATGTCTCAATCTCATTTATTCATTTATTTCTTGAATAAATACTTATTAAGCAGCTAGTGTGACATTGTGCACTAGCTGGTGTGGAATGTATAGAACATGCCTGTTTCCCTACTCATACAGCAGTGATAGGAATCCCTCCCTTGAAGAGCTAGCTGTCCTGTGGACCAACACACATCCTTGATGAATAGCACCCATTGCTGCACAGCATATCCGTAAGGGGAGATTCAAGACAAGCTTCGTATTTGGGTGTGAGAACAAGCTCTACAGCTCTAAACCAACATCATCGGAAAGACAACCAGAAGCCCTGAGGGGTCCGCAGAAACAGAAGAATGATAAACATCCTTCGGGACCAGGGAGGAGAGCTTTCTCTGGTCCGAGCCTGGCTCCAACCCTGGACTCCCACCCTCCCTCACAATGACCATTGGGATCGCTCCGAAAACCCCCCATAGCAAACAAACAATCATACAAACTAAAAAAACTAAAATAAATAGGCAAACAACAAAAAGTAGAGCCTGGAATCTGACAGGAAAGAGTGGGCGTGGATTGGCTCATGCCTCGCTGGGTGGGACACAAAGATTAGTCACTCCTCGCCATGGTGTTGGGGATTTCCCTGCACACCGCCCCACCCCCCCAAAAAATGTTCTGCACCTTAATTGTCGACAAATATCTTGTTAGAGTTACAAGCCAGTCTAGATTACCCTAAAATCTGCCAAGATCAACAAAATTATACTTCAGCACAACAAATGGCTAAATACTAAAGTGAAATAGACACGAGACAGCTGAATGGTACCTTATAGCCATTTTAAGGTATATAGTAGTCGGTCCTGTATATAAACAAACTGAAATTTTTTTTCTTTGTTTCTGTTTTTTTGTAACATCCTGGTTACTCACAACCATGTCAACTCCATAATGTTGCAAACTGCTGTTGATGTTATATTGAGACTCTTAATTGACTGGGATGATATTCTACCAGCTCTAACCTCGGACCAAAAATGGTCTCCCCAAGAAACTGTTCAACTCATCTGGACAACAAGTAGCTGGACTCTATACTTGGTATACGTTTGCAAGGAAAGAATCTTGATTGAATTTGAACTGTAATACTACATCAAGGTGGAGGAAGCCACCAAGAGGGAGGGGCGTGGGAAGAGGGGGGATTCCCAGAGCCTATGAAACTGTCACATAATGCAAAATAATCAATAAAAAAGCCTTCTATTTTGAAAAACTGGAAACATATGACATAAAGGACACCCATGAGTTCAAAAAAAAAAAAAAAAAAGCCTTTGGTGAAAGAAAGGAATGGGTTGAATCTCCCCAACCACTCCACCTTCTCCTCCTCAGCACAAATACAGGGCACAGGTCAACAGCAAGGGTCTTCAGAGACCAACGTGACTTCATTCACATCACAGGTAATGGGCACACAGCAGGAAGGGGCATGGAGCTGTCTGGGACTCATGCTTTCTCATCCTAAAACCACGCGGGACTATGGGTGAGAGACAATCTCCTGGCCTCACAGCCATCGGCCTTTCCTGGAAAGACAGCATTTAATTCATGAAAACCTAATGAAGAGATGGAGTTGTTTAAAGGAGGAGGTAAAGAAGGAAGAGGAGGAAGAGATAATTGAGGAGGAGCAGAAACTAGAGGAACAGAAAAAAAAAAAAACAGCTGCTTGTAGGAAATAACTGAGTTCCAGTGTGCATCAGTGTTATGGTAGTAAAGCCTTCTGTTAAAAAAAAAAAAATGGAGACCATGCGGGCACCACACAGAGAAAAACACGTTAGGAGGGACCACACTTCTCAATGTTCCAGAGTACCAAGGACAATCAAGTTGCCCATCAGAAATATCAGAGCCAGACAACTGCAAGGTCGAATTGTTGGCTTGATAATGAGTGAAGAAGAAAAAAATGTCTCTAGGTGGGTGGAAACACAAACACAGACCTGCGGACTCCACAGTGAGGGAGAGGTTTCTGAAGTCAGATATCCTGTAGCAGCGTAGGCAGCAGAGAAGTGGAGTGGCAGTGTCTGAGCCCAGGGTCCCCAAAGAACAGACAGACTTGGGTGCAGGCACAGGGCCTGGGAGAATGAGGTAGACACAGCATCTGGGAGACAGACAGGGTTGGGTGCAGGTACAGAGGCTAGTCTCAGGAATCAGCAAGAAAGAAGAAAAAGCAGAGACGGAAGATAGGCCACTTCCAATATCACAGCTGTGGGCAACAGGAGCTTATGTTCTGGCAGGCACCCCTTGGGCAGGACACAGAATTCTCCTTAAGGGTATCTGTCAGCAAGTCCAGAAGCAAGGATAATTTGACATTTACATGCTGCCCTCCTTGGGGTAAGGATTACCTCAGATGAGACTACCTTTCCTGCATTCTCACAGGCATATTGCCAGCCCTGCCTCTTCATGCTAACTCTACAAATGAGAGAGCCCTTTGATGCAAAGGCAAGTTAAGGAATGCACCTGGGAGAACAGACACCATCAGCGTAGTGAATCAATCCACAAGTGCAGAGTGAGCAGATCTTCCTGGGACTAAAACTCACACCTGCTATGTGAGGCAGCTCCCACGTGCACAGTGGGCAGATCTCCCGGGATGCCCAGGTCTGCTTTACTTCATTTAACATAATAATCTCCAGCTCCAGCCATCTTGTAGGACATATCGGGATTTAATTCCTTTCTGAGTAACACTCTGTAATGTATATATTCACTTGTGTCTATTCAGTCATCAGCTGGTGGACTTTTATAAGATTCCCCACCTGGTTACTGTGGATGGGGCTGCAGTAAGCATGGGAATAAAGGCACCTCTTCATATGCAGACTTCATTTTTCAAGGAGTGGGACAGCTGGGCTGCAGGTAGATCCACTTTCAGCTTTTGAGGTATGTCCATCATGTGTTCCTTAGTTGCTATACTAACTTGCATTTCCAACAACGTGGGGTTAGGGCATCCTTCCTCTACAACAATGAGAGAGGGTTTCTTACAGGCCATCACCTCAGGCCCCGCCCTGCTGCCTGGAGGCCGTGGCTTAAGCCTAACCTTCCCCATGGCCTGTGGCACAGTTTCCGGCCTACACATGGAGTGTGACCTCCAACATGGCTAGAAGGTCAAGGGAAGTATACCTGAACATGACCTCTGTCATCAACAGAAGATCTAGGGAGATAGAAGTGTCATACAGGCAATTACAACGTCTTTGGTGGGAGTGGGCTCTGCGGGAAGGTTCCCTCCTGCGCGCCCCTTCCTTACCCTTTAAAACCTGTAACCTGTGTATAATAAAGCAGACATTCCTCACCAACTTGTCTCCGGTGGTTCTTGAGGCCAAAGGCCACAGCCTGCCTCACCCTCAGTGACCTCAGGGCCTGCTGGCAGACTTAAACCCTGAGAGTTTCATTATTTATTTGTTTATTTATTTATTTATTTTGCTTGCATCATCTACACAGTCTACCCTTGTCACCTCGCTTTAAAATCCTTGTCATGAATTCCAGATTAATTGATATTAATATCTCTAACTTCAAGAAAAATAGTGGGATATAATAACACTTACATATGAGGTAAGTATGAGAAATGCTACAAATTGTTCAGTCTAATATTTATGTATGTATGTATCTATATCTATATCTCAATAGATAGATACATATATATATATATATAGATACAGACATACATATTTTTCAGAAATACATCTATTAGGGACTCAATTGCTAAATCCTCACCCTCCAAGCACCGGGATCCCATATGGGCACTGGTTCCTGTCACAGTTGCTCCACTTCCCATCCAGTTCCTGGCTTTGGATCAGTCCAGTCCTGGCTGATGCAGCCATGTAGAGAATGAACCAATGGGTGTAAGATCTTTTTCTCTGTTTCCTTCTCTCTGTAAATCTGCTCTGTCATCCCAACAAAAATAAATAAATCTTTTCAAAATAAAATTCATTAGTGTCTCCTGATCATTGAGAATATAGGGACTTTCTGGTCAACATGAGCACTGAAGCCCCTCCCATTGAAGGCTGGGCTGGGCAGGGCTTGGCTGAACTGAGGTCATTGTGATGATCAGAATGCTGCCCATGTCACTCCTATCCTCACAAAGTTGGGTGTGTCACCCAGTGCCTGGCCCCGCCCACATGAGTCCAGGGTAGTCTCCAACATGAGCTAGGGAAGGCAGAGGTAGAGACAGAGCTCCTGGGTGTCCTTAGGATTGCTGGTCTCCTGCCCTGGCCTTTCATGTGCCATGGGGCACAACCCCACAGAACTTGGGAAGGAAGATGGTGCCCCATCATCTCTGCGGGCACTCTGAGAGGGAGTTCAAACTTCCATGGAAGGTGAAATTATACCGTAAGTATATGTGGAGGCCCTTACACTCATTTGAGTAGTAGATGAGGGATGGTGGGGCTCTCTCTCTCCCCTGCCCCACTCTGTATTTCAAATAGATAAGTCTTCATAAAGACCTCTTAAAGAGAAAGAGTACGAAAGTGTTGAAATCCACACATACAAGGGATCTTCACAAGTACATGGGAGGGTGGGCATTAGGCTAGCTGTTGAAGCTCACATCCCATGGTGCAGTGCCTGAGCTGGATACCCAACTGCAGCTCCTGCCTGCTGCATCCTGCTCAGGCCCAAGGAAACAGCAGTGATAGCTCAAGAAGCTGGGTTCCTGCCACTCGTGTAGGAGACCTGGGTTGGGCTTCAGTTCAGCTCAGTCCAAAACACTCTAGGAAATGTATAGTATTAAAAATTGCTTGGAGTTCAAATATTTTTGGTCAAAATGAACTTACCTTCCAATTCCATTTGTCTATAAACGTTCAGATGCTCCATTATATATACTATTCAATGCATTCAACACAAGGCAGGCAGGCACTGCCCTATCGTGTCTAGAGTCTGGCCCCCACACACACCAGCAGGAACCATTTAATCCATAGCAGGCTGCATATAATTCATTCCTTTACTCATGATTGCAAACATGTTTGAATTCACATCCTATGACCGGTGATACTTCCTATGCTGGATTCATATCCAAAGTTAACAAAGCAGGTGTGCTGCCTGTTTTCACAGAGGTAATGCTATAATGGGAGGAGACAGGCAATAAGCTAATCAACAAATTAGCCCCAAATGTGCCATGTACTGAAAATTATCCATCAAAAACACAGTGGTGAAGGGTACAGAGAAAGACGACTTACAAAGCTGCCAATGGCTTCACCAAGGCCAGGCAGGCAGTGAGCCAGGTGGAGGTACGCCAGGGGAGGGTCTGCCGGTGGTTGGGCGTTTCTGGGTTCACCGAGGAGGCTTGTGTGGTCACAAGGAGGCAACCTGGGGCCAGGATGGGCTGACCTGTTTGGCACTATGACTGCTAATTAGAAGGTGGACTTCAGGGAAAAGAGGGAAATCCAGTTGGTCTGCTCCTGCTAACTGCAGCATCAGAAGCTATTCAACACTGGTCCATTCCTAACTGTTACAGGAGTTTGGGAATTGGTTCGGCTGATAAAAGACTTACTCTTGCTCTTCTTTTCTCCCTCTCCTCCCATTCTCTCTGCCTTTCAAATAAACACCAAAAATAAAACAAGAAAAAAGTTTAATATTTTACTACGGCTCAACTAAAAAGAATGGTGTTAATATCTCATCTTGCCCTACTCTGTGCCTGTATGTAGACATTATCATTGCCTACTTTACAAGCATACAGACAATATACATACTGTCAAAACGCAGGTAATGTCTTAGAAATGACAGTGAAATCCCAACAAGGCAGAAAACAGGCCAATGTGAAGACAACGTACTGTGAGCAAGTAGACAAACAGAAAGAGCTAAGACACTCAGATTACTGAGTGCACACATGCGCATTGCTCTTCCTGTGACTTAATATCTCAGTGACATAAAAGAAAGTTACAAAAAGAATTGGACAATTCAAGTGACATCATGGGTTTTTAAATGAACAAAATTGTCAAGGCTCTAGATCTGAAATGTATTAATAATTTGAGAACCCAATGTCTGGGTCTACAGCACATTAGACACAGGTAGGAAAGTGATTGTTAAGAGTGAATCCCAGTTTTGTTGAAAATAGAAATAGGGAAAGTAAAATGACATCTTAATGTAAAAGCTTTTACGAAAGAAGAAATATAGAAAAATAGAACAGGGAACATCCAGAAGACAAATATCAGGGCCAAGATTATGGAATTAAAGCGTAGATATTATATGCTGCTTGAGAGAGAGCTGAAAGGCAAGGGGGCTGCTTCACAGCGGTTCTGATGCTAATCAGGACACTCATGTTCTTCATCAGAGCCCAGCTCGGGCCACCAATTCCAGCTCCATGGTCACACATCCCTCAGGAGATGAGCATGATGACTTGCATCAGTAAGTCCTGAACACTCACGTAGGAGGCCTGAACTGCCCAAGTCCCTGGCTCCCAGCTTCAATATTAACCACTACAGCCCAGCTTCAAGGACTGCAAACATTTGAAGAGTGAGCCAAGCCAGGGAAGTTCTCTCTCGCTGTGTGTCTTTCTGTACTTATTTCTAGCTCGCAAAAATGTATTTAATAATAAAAAATTTAATGTAAACACAAAGAAAAGTTGATAGTAAAGAATAGAAATTATATTCAGGCAAACATTAACCAAGGTAACTCAAATGTCTCTATTAATAATTTGTCAAGATGGTGCTGACTGCACATTCATTGCCAGAAATAGTGGATCAGCTTTAATAAAAAGGGACAGTTAACAAGGAATTTCAACAGCTAAAAATGTGGGTGTATCTGATAACATGGTCTCAAAATAGAAAAGCAAATATTCATATACCTAAAGGAGAAAAGCACTTGTTTATAAATACAATGGCAGATTTTAATATGCTTTTAATAGTTGTTTGCAGATTTTTAAAGTAAGATTATAAAGAATAGAACTTGTACAAGCACTATGCAATGGAAGGCTAAGCCACGGCCTGTAACAACAGCATCCCATATGGACGCTTTTTCCATGTCTACTACTCCACCTACAATCTAGATCCCTACTGATGCACTTGAAAAATAGCAGAAGATGATCTGTGTGCTCGGGACCCAGCACCCATATGAGACACTCAGGTTAGACTCCTAGCCACAACAACAACTTTTCCAGTACAGAAACAAGCATACAAAACACAATACTTAAAACTTCGAAATACTTCATTTTTTTAAGATTTATTTTTATTTGAATGGCAGATCAGATTTATGGTGTTGCTTCTTGCTGATGGTGAGCCCTTGGTGGGCTTCAGGATCTCCCCAGCCTTGGGGTTTCCTAGCCAGCACAGATACAGACAGCTGACCATAGTGACACCTGGGGGAAGGGAGCCTCACCATGCTTTCAAGTACCCATGGCCTAGAAGCTGTTTGATCAGCAAGGGTACATGCAGCCTTGCTGCATGGCTCGCTCCAGGAGGGCCTGGTGGCCTGGGCACCTAAGGCACTGAGTGAAGCCCCTTGGACTGCCAGCAGCACACTCTGAGTGAGGACATCATGGTCTGTATTTGCAAGAGGACAGGTGGATCACACAGGTGGTAGAGAGCCATGACCTGTGGCTTTTTTCCCAGGCAAGGAATTACAGCTGAGGGACTGCATGGAAAAGGATACGGCAAGTGTATGTACGTAGGGGACTGAGATCAGATTGGTTTGGAGCGGGGAGCAGGAGGGCCTTTAAGGATCAAAATGAAGTGTGAGCACATGTGGGAGAATCGAGCTGGGGTACTTAGCATCGATCAGCACCAAGCAACACTCACCGGCACACACTAAAGCCAAGACTGCAACCTACAGTGAGACTCGAAATGGGATAGGTAATGTTAGGAGGAGCCATGATAATAGCTAGCATGTGAAAGAGTGGGCTTGATAGCAGAATCTGTGGGGGTATGTGGGCTCACCCCTGTGGAACTGCAATCTCTGCTGTCAAGCCCAAGAGCTGCGAATGGAAACAGGTGTGACTGGGGAGCTCAGCGGATGCCCCAGCTGGGTTGGGGTTCTCTCTGCTGAGGAAAAGATCATGACTGGAGGCAGCACATGGCTTTTCTGGCATGTGTGGGCTGGTCTGAGGAGTAATAGATTAGGCTAAACTCCATCACCCACTGGTATTCGTGAAAGCCAGATTCAGTGTAGAATGGGCTGGGCTAAGTGAACTCATGCTGAACCATGCAAAAGCTGTGTACAGGTGCAGACCAAGTGTGACTGGGCTGTAGCACCTAACAGTAAGAACCAGGATGGGTGTGGGCCGGTTGAACAAAGCCATTGTTCCTGCCAGGAAAAGAGGTGGACACACACACTGGTGTGTGCAAGATCTACCACTGAGAGACCTGAAAGAGGAGCTTGGGAAACTCCTTTGTTGGGATGTAGTATACCAGAATAAAAGCAAGGAGTAGCCCAGATCATGCCAAGTTACAGTACCCACATGAACAGGCATACATGTGGGTCATATATGGGGATAGTCCAGGCTGAGCCAGTTTATAATATCAACTGGCAGATCTGAGAACCAGGACAGGGTGCAGGAGGAACCAAATCAGGCCACAGCAGCAGCCATTTCACAGTATGTCTGGAACAGTGATCAGGCTGGGCTGGGATAGCTGCAGCACCCACTAGCAAGAACTGGAACTGCGAGTAGACTTCACTGGACCAGGCTATGCAACATGATTTTGAATGCTGAAGTGAGGCAAGCCATCCCAACTTCACGTCAGTGGGTGCAGAGCTTGTGAACCTCGGCAATGAGAGATCCAGTGGAGCTTGAGTCACCTAGGCCAGATCCTGGGGCTCTCCTGTCAGGTGGGTGCTGGGTCCATGAGACTTGGACTAGGGTTGCTTGGCCTGGGCTGTGGAACCCGGCTGCAAAGTTAATGCCAGATTTGTGAGCCCCAGGGGTGGGTGGTCTGGCAGAGGGCTTGGGTTGCCCTGCCTAGGTATTCTAAACAGCTGTGAGGTGGGTGCTAGGTTTGTGAGCCCCATGGTCAGGGTTTCTGGAAGAGGGCTTGGGTTGCCTGGCTCAGGTTCTTGAGTCTACCTGCGAGGTGGGTGCCAGGTTCATGAGTCCTGGGGAGGGGTATCTGGCAGAGCTTGGGTCACCACACCCAGGTCCCCTGACCAGTCTGTCATGGGTGCCAGGTTCGTGAGCACACAGGTGGGGGATCCAGCAGGGCTTGAATCACCTGGTTTAGGTCTCTTGGCCTGCCTGTGGAGTGGATGCTGGATTCATGAGCCCAAAGGGTGGGGAATACGCCAAGGCTTGGGACACCTGGCTTGGGTCCTTGGACTTACCTGCAAGAACATGCCCTCTTCAGTGAAAAAATATCCAAACCACTTGGGCAGAAGCCTACGAATTTTAACATATTAAGACCCTAGGATGATATCAGGTGGCTGTTCCCCATCCCTGGGTACTGGGTATTTGGAAAATCATGTGTGGCTTACCCCTAGAAGAAACAGCAAATTTGGAAACAATGAGTCCACCTAGTTTTCCTTAAACCTCGATCCTTTCGAACTTGATCAACTATGTAATCATTATAAACAATAAAGCAGTTGTTTAAAAATATTTTTTATTGGAAAGGCAAATAAGATTAAAGGAGAGAGGGAAAGAAAATGATCTTACATCCGATGGTTCATTCCCAAAATGGACATAATGACTGGAGCTGAGCCAATCTGAAGCCAGAATACAGGAGATTTGTTGGGATCTCCCAGGTAAGTGCATGGTCCTAAGGCTTTAGTTCAACCTTTACTGACTCTCGGGCAACAAGCAGAGAACTGCATTGGGAAGTTGAGCAGCTTGGACATGAATCAGTGTCCATATGGGATCCCGGTGCTTGCAAGGTGAGGATTTAGTCATGGAGCCTCTGCATTTGGCCCAATCTAAAACAAAACAAAACAAAACAAAACACCCACAGATGGATAAACAAACAAACCTTGTTTTCATTTTATTTGGAACGCAGAGATAGATAGAAAGATCCCATCTTTTGCTTCACTCTCCAAATGGTAGTAAAAGACAGACCAGAGCCAGAAGGCTGAGCTCTGCCCAGGTCTCCCAAAACATGAGTGTCAGGGGTCTAGATGTTCAAGTTGCCACCCGCTGGCTCCCAGGATGTGCAACAGCAAAAGCCTGGAATCAGAAGCAGAACCAAGACTGCAACCCAAGGAGTCCAGCATTTCACATGGGATTCCCAAGCAGATCTTAATCTATGCCCAATGCCTGCTCCCCTGATTTCTTAACTCTTTTTTTTTTTTTTTTTAATTAGCCATACTACGAGTGATAAATCAAGCCTCATAGGCCCTTTTCCACATCCCTGGGTGAACATCATGCAGGTTCTGAGGGCCCAGAGACAGTACATGAGTAGAATCAGAAGGGGAAGGGTGGCGAGTGCCACTCTGTCAATGAGCAGAGACATGCAGCAGCAGGAGCTTGGAACTGGTTGTGACTCTCAGACTTTACTATCCTGAACAATGCAAAACTATGGTGGAGAGCAAAATCTCTGGGTCCCACAGCCAATGCCATTTCCAGGAAGGACACCCTTCAACTAGTGAAAAGTGAAGGAGAGAATGTGTTGTTTGAAAGAGGAAGAGGAGGCAAAGAAGGAAGAAGAGATAGAGGAGAAGCTTGTGGAGGAGCAGGAGCTAGAGGAGGAGAAAAGCTGCCAACAGGAAATGAGTGTGAGCTCTAATGCACGTCAGTGTCTTGATGCTAGAACCTTTTGTTTAAAAATTGGTGGTAGAGGAGTACTTCCCTGAAAACTTTAGCTAGAAGACACCATGCTTCTCAATGTTCCGTAGTGCCAGGGAAAAAAAAGTTACTTGTTGGAAATGTCACAGTCAGATAACTGCATAATTGGATGGTTGCATTGTTAACGAGTAAGGAGAAGAAAGTTGTCTCCAGGAAGGCAGAAAGGCACAGAACTTCAGACAGCCTACCATCACCCTGAAGGGATTCCCTCAGTCAAGTGTCCTCTTACAGGCGTGGCAACACAGAGCAGAATAGTTGCGGGCTGAGGCCAACTTTGGTGCGGGCACAGAGCTAGGAGACTGAGAAAGACTTGGATGCAAGCACAGTGGCCAGTTCCATGAATCATTAGTGAAGAAAAATACTGGTGGGAAGGAAGATAAGCCATTTCTACAGTCACTGTTACAGACAATGGCAACCTATGTTCCATCAGGCACCCTATAAAAGGAATCAATCGCTCCTCAGGAGAATCTGCCAGCAAGTCCAGAGCATCTGTCCTCCACGAAGTAAGGATTACCCCAGGAGACTAATGCCCCTGCATCGTCACACAGGGACATTGCCAGCTCTAGCTCTTCCTGCTAACTCCACAAGAGCAAGCTTCCTGCAGTGGAAAACCACGATGAAGAATGCACACTGGAGACCAGACACCCCCAGCAGTCAGTGAAACAGCTTGCTGAGAACTGCCCTCCCGGCTATGGCTGGACTGTGAACGAAGTCACAGGACGCCAGGTGGGGTCAGGGGTTCCTGCTTCAGGTTTCAGCCACATGCTGTTAGGCTGAGACATGCTCCTCCCACGTGCTGTCAGAAAGTTTACCTCTCAACTACCTGTGGCTTTGCTAGCCAGAACTGCAAACTTGCAACTCCTTCTTTCATCATAAGATGATATCGAATACTATTAATTGGAAACTCTGAGCTCCATGAAGCCAAACCAGCTCATGCTCTAACCTCTGGGTCAAACATCTGTTGCATTCAAAACTCCCCTCAACGAATGCTGACATCAATATAGAGCAAAGTGTGACAGAAAATGGAACAGTTCTACAGGGGTATTTCAGAAGCAGAGCCCAAAGTTCAGAATCAAGGTAGTCTCTCCATGCTGGAGTCCTCCAAGTTCGAAAGAAGAAACTCAGCTGACAAATTATGGGACCCCACAAATGTCTCTTTGAAAGCACACAAAAAATGCCAGTTTCTGGCCAAAATCTATGATACCCATGCACACTGGAGTGTCTAACAACTCACCATGCAAGTTCAGGGTTCTGAGTAGAGTGCTTTATTCAAGGCGGCTGACTTAACGGGAGCAGGGCCAGCACCCTGGGCACACAGCTGGGTGTCAGGGACATAACGGGAACATGGCCAGCTCCCCAGGCACACAGCTGGGTGTTAGGGACCCGGTGGGAGCTTGGCCAGCACCCCAGGCATACAGCTGGGTATCAGGGACATGACGAGAGCAGAGTCAGCACCCCAGGCACACAACTGGGTGTCTGGGACATAACGGGAGCAGGGTCAGCATCCCAGGCAAACAGCTGGGTGTCAGGGACCCAGTGGGAGCAGGACCAGCACCCCAGGGACACAGCTGGGTGTCAGGGACCCAGTGGGAGTAGGACCAGCACCCCAGGGACACAGCTGGGTGTCAGGGACCCAGGGGGAGCAGGACCAGCACCCCAGGGACACAGCTGGGTGTCAGGGACTCAGTGGGTGTCAGGGACCAGCACCCCAGGGACACAGCTGGGTGTCAGGGACCCAGTGGGAGCAGGACCAGCACCCCAGGGGCACAGCTGGGTGTCAGAGACACTGAACACATGCATAGGTGTCTTCCAGGGCATCTGTTGGTGCCCTCATAAAATATGGAGTGAAGTGCAAATTTATGTTAATCAGATTAAATTAATAACTGGAGAATTCAGATCCTGCTGGCTATTTAGGGCAGTGCCATTGACAGCACCTAAGGGTAGGAAATCTGTCCATACAAGAAAATGTTAGTGGAAAGAATCTTTGAGGGAAACAAAAAGCACTTTGCGGTCAGACCACCCTGGATTCAAGGAACACTACCTTTCATGGTACAGTCACTTTGGAGTGTGCTTTAAGTTTCCTGAGTGCCTATTTTCTGAAGATAGACAATGGTTGTGTGGAACAGGATAATTAAAGTCACAGCGTAGACCTGGAAGTTGATCAATTCTTTCTTCCTTCCTCATTTGAGTAAGGTAAAAGCAACTTGAAATTCAGAGATTCAAGTGAGGCCTCTATGGGAGATCAAGGTTGTGCTATGAAGTGAAACCTATGGCCAGCAAAGCACCGGAGGTCCTAGTTCCTTGCCTGACTGCTCCAGCTCCTAGCCCCCTGCTGTGTGACTGGACTGTCTCTGCTTTAGCCAACAGGGTATGGTGAGTGTCAAAGTGTCTGCTCACTGGCCCCGATCTGCATTCGCATCTGTCTTCACCTTCAGAAGAACAGGAAGACTGAGCCTGGGTGTCCTCACAGTTCTAGCCCAGGTCAGGCCAGATGAGCCACCAGCTGTGAGCCTCAAGAAATATGGGAGCCTCAAGTCCGGTCACCTGCTTGCCCACCTCTCACCCCTGCTCACCAAGTGAATGGAATGTTGTTCATTGCTGAGTGTCACTATGGTGTTCTGTGAGGACATTGGTGGGAGATAGCCAGCCTTATGTGGCAGGCTGCATCCCACAGAGCCATAGGCTGCATCCCACGGACCTGTAGGCTGCAAACATGGAATCATAGGCTACATCCCACAGACCTGTAGGCTGCGTCCCAGGCTGTGATGACATAAAGATGAGCATTCAAATGAGGGTGGGAAGGCAGGCCCTTGTCTAATCTGGCTGGTGTTCTTAAGGGATTTGCACACATGAAGAGACGTGTGCGTATGCAAAGAAGCAACATGTAAGGACCAATGAGAAGTGGCCACCTGTGAGCCTGGACCAGTTTTTTCCCTGACTCCTGCAGAGGTGACCAGATATGATGGTGGGCTACCAGCTTTCCCAAGTGCAAGAGAGAAAAGCTCTACTATTTGAGGCCCTGGTCTGCACTATTGCCACAGCATATTAACAGAGCCAGCCTGCCAGGGCTCAGACCAGAGGCAGGGCTGAGTCAGGTGCTTTGCCCAGGTGCCTCATTGATTCCTCACTGCAATAATATATGATCACCTCACAGGCCCTAGTATGGAGAAAAGACAGTGCACTCATAGTGAGTGGGGAGTCATGCAGCCTCTGGGTTCTCCCCCGGTGATGCCAAGGAAATAAGGGAGAAAGAGGGTATTCTATCCACCTATATATAAAAACTGAAGGTATCAATGAATTCTTTCAATATGCAATATTTGCTACCACTGGACTCATCACTGTTGGTGTGGGGGGTTAAAGCATTATCTGCAGTGCCAGCATCCCTGTGGGTACCAGTTCAAGTCCTGGCTTTTCCATTTCCAATTCAGCTCCCCTGTTAATGCACCTGGAATCCCAAATACTCCGGCCCTGCCTCTACCGGATCTCCCCCATGGGTGCAGGGTCCCAAAGCCTTGGGTTGTCCTTGACTGCTTTGCCATGCCACAAGCTGGGATCTAGATGGGAAGTGGTGCTGACGGGATTAGAACCAGTGTCCATATGGGATCCAGGCGAATGCAAGGCTAGGACATTAGCCCCTAGCCTACCATGTCAGAACCACTAAATAAATAAGATAAAATTGTACAATAATAGAGCCATAAAAAACATAGAAACTAAGAAATATTAATGAATGCTGAATTTTTAAACAAGCAATAACAAGCTATTATATGTGAATATAACAAACCCACATGAGTACTTTGAGCAAAATCACCATTTTATTGTAAATTCAGATATACAGAGAAGAGGATAGAGAGATCTTCTGTCTGCTGATTCATCCCCCATGTGGACACAATTGCCAGAGTTTAACCTAAATGAAGCCAGGAGCTTCTTTCAAATCTCTCAGGGAGAAATAGAGCGATTTTCAGTTCCCTTAATCACTACCCAAGTGTCCACAATGGCCAGAGCTGAACTGATATGAAGCCAAGTGCAAAGAGCTCCTTTTAGGTATACCAAGGCTTTGGTCCATCCTCGACAGCTTTCCCAGTCCACAAGCAGGGAAGCTTAATGGGAAGCTGGGCTACCAGGACACAACCCAGCGCCCATATGGGATTCTGGTGTGTGCAAGATAAGGACTTTAGTCACTTGGTTACCACACTGGGCTGCAAATCAACTCTTAAGAACTTGAGTGAATGTCCCACTGCTGTGGAGCTATTGGATGCTCTTCTTGGATGCTCTCTCGAAGCAGACAAATGATGTTTTCCATGGTTTCAGTTGCATGGGAACCTGAAACCCTCTCAGTGAACTTTGTTGTCATGAGATTCTCGGTTTGCCTAAGTGGATCTTACATTCATGTGTGATTTTTTTTCCCCATTGGTCTTTAGAACAAAAGAACTCACTGAATTAGGTAGCTCTTACAAATGTTGATGCAGTGTATGAAAAAAAAAAAAAACAAAATCATTAGTTCAAGGAGCCCAAAAACTTTGTGGAAAAATAAAATAAAAAGATAATCTTTGCTGCTTTACAAAAGTTCTGAAGTTGAACATAGATTCTAGAATATTTTTAAAATTTTCTTGAATTTGACAAACAGAGAGACAGACCTCCAACTCGTTAGCTTGCTCCCCAAATACCCAGGAGCCAGGAACTCAACCCAGGTTTCTCAAGTGAGTGGCCAGGACCCATCAATGTGAGCCCAACTGCTGTTTTAACTCCATAAACACATACTAGCGTCCTCTTGCCTTGCTTGCAAGCAACGGCAAAGTGTTCGCTTACCCCCTACTCTCATGCGGCTAGAGATTCAATGCAGGCTGGAAGCAGAAGAGGAGGGAGGAAAATGAAACCAAGGATGGACAGGGTGGGAAGGGTGTGTGAAGGTGTGGTGGTATTGCAGAGCAGCTGATTAAATAGGCCCTGGATGCACACAGTGAACCCAGAGGCCCAACTGATCAACTCATGCAGGTCCGAGAACATGATTCCCAAAGCATGGCCAAACACCCACTCGCCATCAACCTATAAATTTGATCAGCAGGTCAGCACCCTCACCTAGTCTGCACTGCTGTGAAATCATTTGCAGATGGACTAGATGGACTAATTTCCAGAAAGGGGAAAATCCACCTTTTCTGACATTAGTGTGAGACTCTGCTTGGGTCTCAAGTGTATGAAAAGCAAGCTGACATTTTATCCTCCTACACCAGGCCTCTTCTTTAATTCCTGGTCGAGACAGAAATGGGGGTGGTGTAGTGCAGAGTGAGGAGCACAGTACCTGAGGGCTGGTGCAGTGGGGAGTGAGTAGCACAGTGCCTGAGCCATGGTGCAATGCAGAGTGAGTAGCCTAGCACCTGAGGGGGTGTGCAAAGTAGACAGGATCTCACAGATCTTTCAGCAGGTCCTCATGCTGAAGGCAGAGAATAGCCAGCATGGATACAGTGCCAGAGATGGAATCTGCCATGAGGGGTCCTTATATGTTCTGTGCAGGAAAGGTGGAGACAGAAGCCCAGTTGGAGTGCAAGGCAATGGATTTGGTGGCCTTGTGGACACCAGGGAGCAGGGTGACAGGTTGGACCCCAAGGTGGACTCAATGGAAAGCAGTGCCCAAGAAGGTAGTGGAAAGTGTGTGGGGACTGGAAGGAGAGAGAGGCATGAGGCCAACTGTGGGGAGTGGTGCCCTGGAGCTGAACCCACGTGTATGATAGGCAGTCTCAAGATGGCGACTGACCGAGGGCCAGGAGATAGGGTTGGTCTCGCCAGTAGGCCAACAGGAAGTAACGGGGATAGGCTGATGCCCTCACTGTGATTATGTCATTGCTACTGTCCTATCAGGTAGCACCAAGTGGACCCACGGGGAGAAGTGATTGGTGGAGAACTGTATATAAGCAGCCAGCTTTCGCTAATAAAGGTTTGTTCATCTGTCCCTCCGTTGGTGGTTGGTTGGTTCTTTCATTCATTCGTGTGTGTGTTCCTGTGTTCCTGTGTTCCGGTGTTCCGGTCATTGTGTGTTCTGGTTGTGGTGGCGGTTCCTGTTTTTCTAGACCCTCGAGAGCGTTCCTCGTCATTTTAGTGTCACTGCTGGACGGCAGCAGCCAACACCCGGGTGTGGGAGTGCACCATATCAAGGCTGTTACAGGAAGCCTATGAATGCACCTCTGGCCATGCTGAGTGTCAGGTCTTCCACCACTGGGTCACCTCCCAGAAGGCTACAACAGATAGAGCTGGGCCAATCTGTAGTGGGCCATCCTCTGCTGCTTTCCAAGGATACAAGCAGAGAGCTGGATTGGAAGCAGTACAACTGAGAATTCAACTGACATATGTATAGAATGCCACTTGAAACGGCACCAACCCGGAGGTGTGAAGAACTCTAATCAGGTACTACAAGCACCTTTCCGAACCAGGACTCCAAAGTGGAGCCTGAGATCCTCACACTTACTCTAACATTCAGTCCAGAGGGAAGGGACTTCACAGATCACTTCAACCTTACTTCTCTAGTAATGTCTCCGTTGTTCTACCTATGGCACAGATAGACAGGTGTCCTTTGAAATGTGTCAGTCACAGGTAGGGAGAGATCCCCCACATCCCTGCCCCTTCCACACCTGGTGTTAGAGGAGCACAAACGGGCAGGGCTGGGAAAGAAGAAAGCATTCATGGCTCTTGAAGATGCCAGGGCTTTCCCATCACTGTGAGCTGAGACAGGGTTGTAGAAACAATGATGGTACTCTGCTGTCTGCCGCTGCGCTGTGTCTGCTGTGGCAGAGCTGAGGAGCTGTACATGGACACCACAGCCCTGACTGCTTGCACAATGTCCACTTCACAGGGAAAGCTTCTTCTCACGTAAGCAAATGGTGGCGTGGAGCAGCAGAGAGCAGGGGCACACCCAGTCGGCTTTCCTGCTCTGTGTCCAACATGCTGGGCTGGTTTGAAGGTGGGAGCTTTAGAAAGAAGAACTTCATCCCTGTTTATACATCAGTGCAGGACAAATATATTAAAAACAAAACCCTGATCTTAATCTATCCCTTCCTATTTGTATTCAAGTGGAAGCAATTACACAAAGCAGAGATCTCTTAGGAGTGTCATGGGTTACGGAATTAATGCAGGAAGAGCTTGAAGCAAATATGTTTGTTGAGTAGCTCAGCTAATCAGATAGGTGTAGGTTGAACAGAAAACAAAACAAAACAACCAATCTACAGACCTGGGATACCCGAGTCAGTGTTTCATTTTAGTTCGCGTTTAAATTATAACACATTTTGTGTTGAATTTGTGAATTATTGCAGAGTTTTTCTACCAGGAACGTAAAAAATGGGGTGGAGGTGCAGTTGGTGAGGGAAAGGTCCACTACTGGCAGACAGACAGGAACTACACCTGGCCTGTTCACAAACACAATGAGAAAAAATTCCCATGAATTGTGCCACATAATCTGTTGGTTAATGAGCTGCAGAAGTCTTTGTGGGTGCTGTTGTTTGGAAGCTCACTCAATAAGAGAATGCTGGGCTCTTTAGGACCCAAAAGGGATCCTCTGAGGGGGGAGGAAGGGCCAGTGAGGTGTGGCAGATCTGCAGGTACAGCACCAATGTGGTCCTTAGTTTCCTCCGGGGCTGGGGTGGGGTGGGGAAGCTCTCATCTTGGACATTACACGGTCCCTCTCCTATGAAATACCACTGATATTGACTATGGAAATGTTTCACTGACTCTGAAAACATCCCCCAACAGCTTGCAAGCCTCTTGGGGCTCAGCCTCAGGATCATAGCTGGGAAACCAGGCAAGTCCCTGACAGTCAGTGTTCTGGGTTTACAAGGAGGATGGCAGAGGGCTGCTTGAGGCTCAGTCACTGACCCAAGGCTTCCTGCTAATCTGCCTTCCATGATGCAGCTTGGCTCTGCTGTGCTCCCTGCTCTGGCTGCAGATGGCGACACCCCTTCTGGGATGTCAGCTGTCATGGCTGCTCCCTGTCTCCATCAAATAGTGCTGCTGCAAGAAATGCAGCTGTCACTGGCTCCCAGTGCCGTGAGACACACAGGACTTAAGCCTGGAAAGAGCTCTCATTTAACAGCATGCATACATTTAACTGCTACCTAGAGAACAGAAAGAATCCTGGAAAGAGGATTTAATGAGACACTAAAATTGCCCTAAGTCTGCCGGTTGATGAGTGTTGCAGAGGAAAATTAGGCTGGCTGAGTTAACTAATAGACAATTGGGTTGCAAATTTCTTTCTTAGCAGAGGCCTTGAACACATTTTACTTCCGTTTCATTAGCGATCCAATAAAATACTTTCCACGAGAACTTTGCAGCCAATACAGTCAACCTGATGAAAGATAGGAAGTTACTCCTCTCGCCTTGTCCTCCCAGCTCCATCTCAGGGTATAGCTAGAGACAATTTCCAGTCCCCAGCAACAAGGGATGGATCACTAGCCAGAAGAAAGCAACTTCAGGAGGGAAGGACTCGTAAAATATGAAAAATTAAAGTGATCTTGAAGCTGCCTCGAGGAAGTTGCCACAGGCCACCCCACTCTAACACGAGGCTGTGCTCAGCTCAGCTGAGGCTCAGCCAATTGTTGGTGGTTCTGTAGAGAGAAAGATGAGGCGGCTCTGGAGGGGGAGCGTGGGGAGTCACACCTGTTTTCTTTTTATTTATTTTATTTTATTTATTTATTTTTAAAGATTTATTTATTTTTATTACAAAGTCAGATATACAGAGAGGAGGAGAGATAGAGAGGAAGATCTTTCATCCGATAATTCACTCCCCAAGTGACTGCAATGGCCGGTGCTGCGCAGATCTGAAGCCGGGAACCAGGAACCTCTTCCGGGTATCCCACGCGGGTGCAGGGTCCCAAAGCTTTGGGCCGTCCTCGACTGCTTTCCCAGGCCACAAGCAGGGAGCTGGATGGGAAGTGGAGCTGCCGGGATTAGAACTGGCACCCATATGGGATCCCGGGGCGTTCAAGGCGAGGACTTTAGCCGTTAGGCCACGCCGCAGGGCCCCACACCTCTTTTCAATAAACTTTTTCTTGGACTTGAAAGAAATGAAAAGATAAGGATCTTGGTCCTCAAGGAGTTTGTAGGGAGTGAGGGAAGCCATTCTATTGTGCCCAGATTTTGAGATCCCCAAAAATCACCAGGAGACTGAAGTCAATTCAAGTGCACAAGGATGGTTTATTCAAGTTCAGCATGTCCGAGCTTAGGTTCTTGAGAGCAGGCAGCCAGCAGACTCACTGGCAAACCGACCGGCCAGGACTAACACGCCTTACCGGAGTGCAACCCTGAACAGCACATTCATCGAGTGTTTATAGGGGCAGTTCATAATAGCCTGAAAAGTGGTAATTCACAATAGCCTGCAAGGTGAGGGGAAATACCACACATCCCCTACCTGTCTCGGCTGGACAGACCATGTCTCCAGCAACTAAGGTAAGCACCCCCTTTGTTACTTGGAGCCACCTGTGAGATAACCAGACTTGGCTGGGCCTTGATTCATGACAATTGGGGCCCATCAGTGCTAAAGGCCACATGGGCCACTAAAGGTCACATAGGCCATTTGGCCTGCAATCTAACACAGTTTCTTAGTAGCAGTGAGCCATGAACAAATGGTTAGGATTTTGATACTGAGGTTCCTCAATTCTGCCAAGCAGTGCTTTCAGTAAGGACCACCAAGAGCTGAAGCCCACCTCTGCTTTGGGAAGATCTGAAATGCAGCAACAGCCAGCTGGCACTGACTCCACACAGTGTTGTGGAGGGGACACTCATCCCCTGGACATTGGCACTGGACCCCTCCCTAAGATGGGCCCTGCGTGGTTCCCTCAGCCTGGACTTGGGAGCAGGGTGGGTTCTCACTCGTCAGATCCAGAGGTGATCTGCAGGATTTTCTTCAGCCTAGGCGGGGCAAAAGCAGCCAGACAGCACTCAAATGCCAAGGGTTCAAAGGCATACCCATGAAAAGGGACAACCCTGGCAGCCAAGTTGCTGACATCCAATTTCCTGTTTCCCACTAGGAAAGGAGGTCATGGTTGCACTAACCAAGAGTCCCACAAGAACAACCTCAGTCCCTCACCAGGACAGTGTTTCCCAACACCTGAGGACCTACAGCCAGGCCTTGCCACATACAGGCCTGTCACCTCCCGCTGTTATGACACTGAGGACCAAGCCTCCCACACACAGACCCCTGGGGAGCACGTCGAACCACACCTTAACTATAGCCAGCATACCATTCCAAAGAGCTGCCTCTGAGGGCTCCAAAATGATGACCCTCTGACCGCACGCTCACAGAGTGCCGCGCCCCCACATGGTCAAACTTGCAGGCAGCTAAATAAGCAGCCTAGTGTGTGCAAAGAAGCATAGAGCTAGAAGTGAGCAGATGGAGCCACAGACACTGAGTTTCATTCAGGGCATGTGCTGAGACTATGAGATCATCTTCCGCTGGCACTAATTCAAACCACAGACAAGTGGTGCTACGTTCTCTTTAAATGTAGGACAGTGACTTCTCTCAGTCCTTCTGATCTGCTTACAGCTTTTTCTCTGCCTCTGTAAACTTCCAGTGGCTTCCTCTCCATTTGCCGCTCCCGTGTTCCCTGGTACTCTCACCTTTAGCCAGGCAGATGCCATGTACCTTTGGTTATCAACACCTGTCAAGCGTGGAGGCCAACACTAGGGACGCAAGCTAAATGACCTGATGCTACCCACAGAGAGAGGTTACTTCCCCCCAGAAGCTGTACAGGTGGACCTGGATTATGACACACCTAGGGGACTTGGGAAAGCAGCCTAATAGTGTTGTGTGCAGCATCCATGCAGACTGGTGGGACCCTCAGTCTAAAGGGAAGTCTGGGAGAAGCTGATGTGAACCTGTCAGGCAAGATCCCAGCAGTGAAGGCCCTGGTGAGGCAAGCTCAATGTGCTCTTGTTCATTCTGTGCCAGCTAAGCCCTGGAGGTAGTTTCAGCCCAAGGAGAACTGCATTTCCAGAAAGCACATTGGGGGTTGTTGGTGTGCCAGTTGTGGAGTACCGGCAGATGTCAGCAGTCATAATGACGAGGCTTGGGCTGCCTCAGGAAGACAGGCCTCCCCCAGGCAGCATTCAGAGGTAATATGCAACATTTTGTGGCTAACTTCAGCTCAGACATGAGGGTGTGCCCTGCTTCCTTTCCGCCTCGGGCCCAAGGGTGCCCTGTGTGTGCCCTCTGCTGTTTCCTCACCTATCACAGCTTGGGCAGTCTCAGTTGTGCTGCCTTGATTACCACTGGTGACCACTCAGTTGGCCCAGCAGCGGGCTGCACCATCTGGCTCGTCCACCCACGAGGCTCCCCTGGGGTAGACCCCAGGCTTCCCACTGCTTCTCACGCGGCTTTCAGCTCCGCCCACCTGCCTGTGCAAACACTGTACACCCATTTCAGAGGATGAAGCTGTGACTGGCCACCAAAGTGCAAATGAATTTTTCACAGGCAGGCTAAAACACACTTCTTGTTCTATCTGCCATGTCTGAAAGAACTTCATTAAGTCCCTGAAAATGAAATTCAGCGATTAAAAACAGAAATCCATACACCCTATTTCTCAATGCAACCTCCTTCACGCTCTAGACACTTTTGTCAGGGATCATGCTGGACATTTTGCTCACCATTAAAGTGCTAAATGTACCCACATGCATGGAATATGTTTTAAAATGTAATCTGTTGATCGCTTATGTCTTCAGTAGTAAACACATTTTTTGCTCATATTAAAATGTTTCAGCTAAAGAAAACCAGGTGACCTTTAAAGATTTACATTTAGTTAGAAACCATTAAGGAGTTGGGGGAAGCAAGAAGGTTTTCCATCAATTTCACATCAAAACTCACAAAATCATCCTTGAGAAGAGTGGGCAGTGAAGTTTTCATGATGGTTGAAGCTTTCCCTGCCATGTTCTGTTGAAGTTTCGGCTCAGTTTCTCAAAACACTTTCCTAAATAGGAAAAAAAAAAGTATTCTGTGGCTCCCCCAAGAAATCAGCAAGGAACATGTCATGAAAATCCGATAAAAAGACCTTTCCAAGATCTTTGTTCTCAGTGGTCCTCACTGCCTTACTGGACTACTTCTGGCTTTAGTTGCTGCTTTTCTGCAAAATGCTTAGGGATCCTAACCTTGCTGGCTTAAAATTTCTGTAAGAGTTTCTGCCCTTGTCTCCAGCTGATCCATGTGCATTGCACGGAGCACTCATGGAGCAGGTGTAATCTCTCAGTCAGAAGCCTATCCCCTGGACCTCCGAGGTGTCTGTGGTGCTGACAGCTGCTGTTTCCACTAAGCTTGGTCCTCTTTCCTAAGGGCACAAACATGACAGATCTTTTCCTTACAGGCTGATCTGCATAACCTGACCCTGTGTGTTTCATTTCCAGCATCAGCATCCAGTACCTTTAGAAAATGAGGTATTCATTTGTAAACTACTGATTTTGTCCCCACAAAATTTGCATAAATTCCCAGTGATTGTCTCTGCCCTCTACCCAAATTTCCAAATGAATTTCACATTTGTGCTTGGGTCAATCTGGCAGAATTCCTGTTACTCTATTCAAACTATCATATTCTTCAAATCACAAGTTGGACCCTGCTCAGACTCACTATAACCTATAACTAAACATTTATTTTAGTGAAAGAAATTAAAGCTCATATATTTTTGTTTATAATGCACATTTTATGATCCTTTTTGGTGAATCCCGATACATTATCATTGATCTATTCGGTCATCATCTATCTATATACCTATTTGTATTTTTACTCACATCTGCTATAAGTATCCTCTCTTGGTATTACAGCACTACTACACTCAGAATAGAGAGGATTAAATGATTTTCAAAAACCCAACATGTTCAAGTGTTCATTCAGAAACTGAAGGGCCTAAGCTATCACCCTACCTGTAACCTGACACAAGTTTCAACATATACTGACAAAAGACGCAACCTTCTGTGCCAGGAACAAGGGCCAATTATTTTGCAAAATAAAAACAAACCCCAGAGAAAGGTTTTGCTTTGAACACTTCAGCCGCAGTCTCCATGGGGCAGTGGTTCCTTATACACACTGGGAAAGAGGGGAGAGTCACAGGACAGACACTCGAGAGGATGAAGTCCTCTCTCCAGGCGGGGAAGTCCCCAGCAAGCTCTGTCAGCTCGAGCTCCTGAGGCTGTGTGCTCTTCAGAATGTCTGGACAAAAGATCTGAGGGATCTGAGGCTGTCCAGTACCTCGCTGGGCTGCATGCTTTTTGACAGCCCCCACAGTCACGGGATGGCTCCTTGGTTAACAAGTCCTTGTCCTAGGACCCATGTTCTCCTCACCAGGGCTGACCACAAAGTACCTGAACTGGTTGGTAATGACCCTCTGACACCTAGCCCACAGCACAGACTAACAATGCCAGATGTTCCAAGATGTTATCGGGGGTCCCTGCTACAACCCTGTAAGGTGAGAGCTGACACCGTGAGGAATGGGCTCAGTGACTGGGAATGAAGGGTTCTGTACGCTTCTGTGCTGCAAGTGGCCAGTTGAGTCCATGTTTTGCTCCTGCTCTGCCTGCACCTGATGTCTGCTTGGGTCCATAATGAAGTGGAACTCCTCACTGCCCTGCTTCCGATTCATTTCAAAGAATTAAGCAGACCTGTCTGAGCGAAATGACCTTTGAAGAATCACAGTGAAGAGCCTACATTTTAGAGCAGACCCAATTTAACTTAGACCAGGTCAAGATAAAGGAAATATACTCATTAGCTTAAATGCCGTGCTATCTTTGTCTCAAAAGGTGAGTTTTTGAAAGACCAAGAGCCTTAAGAAAATGAAAGTAACTCCTCACAGCCTCTTGCTTGCATACTAACCTGACATGCTGGTGTGCACACGCTGACGTGACATTAGGGATGCACGTGCCAATGTTTCACAGGGAAAAGATGTCAACTCTCCAGGCTCTGAGCAGATGTGGACGGGGCAAAGGGCAGCCGTGAATGGGGCAGAAAACCCGCTGAACTGCCACCACCATACCTGTCCCTGCCAGCCCTCCTGGCCAAGCAGGCTCACAAAGAAAAGCCCAGAAATGTCTGCTTTATGACTGTGTTTTATAAATCCCAACCATCCAACCAGCAGTCCTTTATCTCATGGTCAAAGCCATTAATAGCACCTGCTGGGTACTTCATTAAGGCTAATTGTAAGCAGGAGACCTCTGCCAGATAGGAAGACAAGGCTGTGTGTGGGGTAGGAGACAACCGTGGGCACTGGCCGTAGAGACTCGGTTCACAACTGCCTGCATGGGAGCTGTAGGGCTGTGGCCGCCCCTGGGCTTCAGAGCTGAGGGACGTGTAGCTTGTGCACATCATTTTGTTTTGTGGACCCATTGGCCATGAGCCTTGATGGAGTGTGGTTGAATTTGCTGGTGAGCTTGTTGGTGTGCACATACAAATGCTGGCATGAAGCATGGTGCAAGCCGGGCTCCTTCCTGCAGGGGAGCACCGCCTCTCCTCTGCAGACTCCTTCAGTGGCACCAGGGCTGAATTCCTCAATGAAGAAGGTTGAGGAAAGAAAGCCTGCGTGTCCTGCTGCTTGACCTTCCACTCTGGAGCAGCTCATGGCCAGTTGTGCCAATGGTCAGGTTCTTCAGTGTCCCCTCCCTTCTCTGCGGCAGTATGCTTCTCTCTGACCTCACTGTCTTCATTCATGCCTGATGTCATGTTAAAAGTTAGCAAGAGGGATACTTCCATTGAGTTGACAGGAAATTTTGCCAATTTTTAGTTAGACAAGCCTCCCCTGGAAATGAGCTTATAGGCTAGACTACAATTTGAAAATGAATACAGACATGTAGCCTGTGTGGTGTCAGAGGGTGTAAAGGTTGGCTATGTTGGAGCAGTAAACGAGACTACAAAGGACCCCCCACAGGAGGTGGCAGAGGATCAGGATTATGACTTCCAGACAGGCAGGCAGTTCCCATCGAATTCCTGCGTGCCTGCTGATAGCCTGTGTTCCCACAGATTCCGACTCAGAAGAAACTACTGCTGATGTGAGGGGCCTGACATGGAGAAACTGCCAGCTGGGAAAAAAATGGGGGATGGATGGCAGGTGCTTCAGCTGTGGATTCTGCAGACAAGGTCAGGTGCAGTCTCCTAGACTGTGCACACTTGCACATGAGTGGGCGTGGGCTCATCCAGAGTGATGCACTTTACCCGGCTCCGCAGGAAATTCCCTGGCCAGAGGTAGTGGCTCCGAGTCGGCGGTGTGTGCTGCGACATTATCACAAGTGGAGAAACATGGAGTCAAGGATGATTCTGACATGTAGAAAGCAACCTCGACTCCCAGAGCCACGTGGCAAGTGAGCTGTCCTATGGCAGCTGGCTGCTTGCTCCTGGGCCACGGAGCAGCTGGAAGCAGCCGCAGGTGAACCCCAGATATGGAATGGACTGGCCTGGTTTGCTTTCACCTCCCAATCCCTGCTCTTCCTCATGAAAAGTCCAGATCTGGGCTAGCATTGCTAAGTCTTGATGTGCCAAATGGCCCTTTTGTTCATGTCCTCAAAGAACCCACACAGGTGTACTCTGAAACTCCCAGGCTGTGGTCTCCCACTCACCAGATGAGTAACAACTCCTGGGAATCTGTTAGAAATACAGGTGCTTAGGCCTCACCCTCTCCTAGTCCCCACACACACATCAGAGAGTCTTGGGAAGGACCCTGCAGAACACACAACAGCTTACCTTGTGAGGCAAATGGATGCTCAAGTTTGAGAATCCCTGCTCTATGAAGCCAAAAGGCATTTGATGCAAAACTCCCTTCTGGCCCTCACATTGACGATTTGTGGAGCAGGGACCATGTGCCTCTGACTCACTTGCTTCCTATCTGTGGAGAGAGAAAATGAGAAAGGGGAGATGGGGGGAGAGAGAGAGAGAGACTGAATGTGAAGTGTTTCCAGAATTTTGTTATTGCTCCTATGTATGTGATTTTTAAAAATTTATTTATCTGAAAAGCAGACTCACACAGAGAAGAAAAGATAGCTAGAGAAGGAGATAGAGTTAGAAAGAATTTTCTGTCTACTATTTGAATCCCTGATGGCTTCAATAACCAGAGCTGGGTCAGGCTGAAACGCCAGGAGATTCTTCTGAATCTCCAACATGGATGCAGGGGCCCAGGGACCCCGTCCGTCTTTTGCTGATTTCCTGGGTACATACACAGGGAGCTGGTTCCAGCTGCTCCATGGCCCAGGAGTACTCAAACAAGTGCCCATATGAAACTCCAGCATTAAAGGCAAAAGCCAAACATGCTATGCTGGCCCTACTAATAGTGATTTGTAGGGATAGAGAAATGTAACAGAGTTGGAATCCCCGTTAATTGAATGTAATTAATGGAAATTCCCACAAGTCAACAGTGACCCATTTCTGAGTATCGTAACAGTGCCAAATCAGGATTTTAATGCTCATTGGGAAGTGGAATATCAGCAAAATGAAAGAAATCAATGTGAGAAAAGTGGACTGTCTGGTTTTAGGTTGGCTGTGTCAGTGGATTATCTGTGACCTGCCCTAGAACACACCATTGACCAGAGATTCTGGTTCTTTCCACCAAGAAATGTCTGTGACACGAAAGGAAAGCATGTGGCTTTTGCAGTAATGTGGTGCTATGTAACTCAGCCACCATCCGAACAGAGGAAGCTAGATTCTATCTGTCTCTTAAAAAAAGAAAGCTTATGATTGTTTATAATCTGGTTCGGTTATCCTATTCTCAAAGGTTGAACAGCTGGTAGGGATTTGAAGACGGCTGGACAGGAGGAGACTTGGGGGATTAAACAGGCATTCTGCTGCCTTGGTTTCCAACACTATCAGTTTCAAATGTTAATGCCACATTTCCACATCACTCATGAAGTGTCTGTACTTGGCTGTACTGGGACATGAGCATGCCAACCCCATGCAGAATTCAAGATCTTCTCTCTAGAGAATGACTTTGACAAGGCTCTGACCTGGCAAGAACATTTTGGAGAGAGAAGTGAATGCATGGGCCTATGTGTAGGCACGCATGTTTGTCTTAACAGTGAGGCTGAACAGGACTGGAGATCCAGCCATCAGCATGCCAACTTGGTGTTGCATCTCTGCGTTCCCTGAGTGAGGTGTGTGTGCATGAGGCTGGTACACTCTCAGGGATGTGTGCTGCAGCCTGTCCTGTGGCACTCACAGGGCCCTGAGGCAGTCTACTGCTGCCCTGCCCATGCATTTGTCTCAAAGCTGGGTGTGGGAATTGTGGTCCACACCACCTGTGAAGCTGCCAGAGCACTTCCTGCTCCTGCTGGTTCCTAGACCAGCATAACCGGAGACCAAGGGGAACCAGGACTGCAGGCTAGTAAGTCTGTAGGTGTGCTAGGACCCATGTTGAGCAGTGGTACCTTCCTTGTCTACACAGTGAGGCAGATTGTATAACAATTAGTGATGGTATTTAGTGTCCAGCTTTGTAAGGACAGTAAAGAGATTAGTTGGAAGCATTTGAACATGGAACAAGAAATTCCCTGCACACCTCTTATTTTGGGAAAGGCACCATCTTAGTGGCTATCACAGGTGCCCCTGGTGAATCCAACATGGTGTCCTCTTCTGAGAACAGTGGGGGCCTTGAACTCAGGCTGCTGCCATCTGGTCTCTGACCTCACTCAGATGCAGGTCCTGCTGGAGTTCTCCATAGCAGACCTCCATCCATGTCACTGTGCTCAGCCATCGCCTCAGGAGAGCAGGGTAACAGCATCTTCCATCTTCCAGGATTGACACACTTCCCCAGAAGTACACAGTGCAGAGGAGAACAGCAATCCAGCAGAGTGTGACCTACAGTCAGACTTTAGGCCAGGGCCTAGAACTCAGGACAATGAGGTACTGAAAATTCTGTATTTTTAAAAAGATCTATTCATTTTGATTTGCGAGTCAGATTTACAGACAGAAGAGAAACAGAGAAAAATCTTCTGCTCACTGGTTCACTCCCAAAGTGGCTGCAACTGCTGGAGCTAAGCCAATGTGAAACCAGGAGCTTCTTTCGGATCTCCTACATGGGTTCGGAGCCCAAGGCTTTGGGCCATCGTTTACTACTTTCCCAAGCCACAAGCAGGGAGCTGGGTTGGAAGTGTATCAGCCAGAACGTGAACTGGTGCCCATATGAGAATCTGGTTTTGAAGGACAAGAATTTAGCAATTGAGCTATTGCCCTGGGTCCCTTAATTTATTCTTATTCTTATTCTTATTCTTATTCTTATTCTTATTCTTATTCTTATTCTTATTCTTATTCTTATTCTTATTCTTATGTGAGAGAGAGATTTTCAATCCATCACTGGTTTATTCCCCAAATGGTCATAATGGCCAAGCCTAGGGATACCATGGGACCTATGCAGGCTTCCCACGTAGGTAGCAGGGTCCCAGTACTTGGCCCACCTTCCACTGCCTTCCAGGCACAGCAGCAGAGAACAGGAGAGGAAGCCAAGAGAAGAGACTCTAATTGGTGCTCTGATAAGGGGGTGCCTGACTCCAGGTGGTAACTTAACCCACTGTACCACACACCAGCCCCTACTGAAACATTCCAGCCTCTATCATCTTCCCTTCTCACAGCATGTGGGGTTGAGGGTGGCATTCATAGAAGGGGAGGATTAGGCCAGATGTGGTTGGAAATGATGGTAAAACTTCAAGACATTGAAGGTGATCTTTTTAAAATTAGACAAATTGGTTCTTTCATGCACAGCTGGCCAACATATAAACAGGTGCAGCCTGTTGGAGGGCAAATTACACCTTCCAGATGTGAAAATAGACACATTTTCCAGTGGCAACTTCTCTTCCTTGTGCCTGTCTCAGGGAATCCTGGCATGAACACACACAAAGTCATGTTCAGAACCCTTCATTGCCTCATTGTTTGTGAAAGCAGAAAGTTAGAAACCGACCCATGACAAAAATGATCAAGATTTAGATCATTCTTTGCTGAATTGAACCAAGATGATATTGGTCTGGACATATTAATCGAAAAATTTAAAAATGAGCCAAATTAAAATGAGAAGCAGCAAACAATCACGATAATGAATGAGACACTTATCACATTAGTATTTGTGAGTCATACGATCTCTCAGAGCAGTCATTCCCCATGCAAGGGTGACATAGTGACAAAATCCATTTTATTCACCAAAAGCTGGTGGGTGTCTTCGTATTGTTGTTTGATAAGTCTCCACCTAAGACACTAGCTTCCCATATGAGTCCTTTCGTTCTTGGCTGCTCCAGCTCTGATGTGTCTAGGAAAGCAGCAGAGGATGGTCCAGCTCTCTGGGCTCCTGAACCCATCTCTCTCTCTCTCTCTCTCTCTCTCTCTTTGTCTCTCTCTCTCCTCTTACTTCACTTCATCTGCCTTTAACTCTGTATTTAAAATACATAAAACTGGCTTTAGGCTGGATTTAGTATACATTCAATAGTTTACCAGCAAGTTAGTTTTAAAGGAAAAATGGAAATCGAAGATTGAACCAGTTAAAGAAAAAACATATTGTACACAAAATCAAAAGTTTTGATTTGTATCTGCGGGTATTTCAAAGGGCTTATGCAAAATTTGATGAAAATACAGGGGTGTTTTTAAAGATTTATTTGTTTATTTTTAGCATTTTTAGAATTAATTTTGAATTTTATGGTATAATTCCATAAGCTCTGGGATTTCCCTTACCCTCAACACATACAGCTCCCCCTGACTGATTTTCCCCAAATTATTACAATACTACAGTGCTTCATAAGCAGTCATAACTCTATCAGTCTATTATTTAAGTGTGTCCCGACATTTCTGGTACAGACAATGTCAGACAGTCCAGCATCCCATTGTCCAGATATATTCAACAGTTCGAATGGGAGTCCATCTTTGATTTGGAAGTAGAGATGCATATTCCATTGTATTTTGACATCTGGATATGATGATCTCTCTTACATCATCATTATGCATCATCACTATGCATCCCTTTAAATGAGAAGCCATGAAACAAAGCCAACAACAGGCATGATGTAAAAACAAAAAACTTACAGCACCCCGACGTCTAAAAATGCACCACTTAATAACCAATCATGAGTGAAGAGAAGAAAAAGAAAAACTAAATGCTTCACGGGTAAAACGATGCCACTGTGTGATCCAGGAGCCTGAGTTGAATTCAACAAGACAAAAGGAACTATTTGGAAGAAACAAAAACAAAAACAAAAACATCGAAACACATGGGATGCAGCAAAAACAGTATAAAAGGGCTACTAATCTCACAATGTGCTTGAAGACTGCCTTATATCAAAGAGAAGATGTGGTATTTGTCCTTTTGGGATTGACCTATTTCACTGAGAATAATGACCTTTAGTGGGGATCATCTAGTTGCAAATTTAGTTATTTATTTTTAAAGATTTATTTTTTTTTATTAGAAAGTCAGTTATATACAGAGAAGGAGAGGACAGGAAGATCCTCTGCCTGATGATTCACTCCCCAAGCAGCTGCAATAGACAGAGCTATATTGATCTGAAGCCAGGAGCCTAGAGCCTCTTTCCGGGTCTTCCACATGGGTGCAGGGTCCCCAGGTTTTGGATTATCCTTGACTGCTTTCCCAGACCACAAGCAGAGAGCTGGATGTGAAGCAGGACTGCCAGGATTAGAACTGGTGCCCATATGCTATTCGGCATGTTCAAGGCAAGGACTTTAACCACTAGGCTATGCCACCAGGCCAATATTTATTTAGTTTTAAAAAACAGAGTTGGAGAGGGATGGAGACACACAGAGAGAATGAACTCTTTCATCTACACATCACTCCCCAAATGTCACACCATGCAGTGCTGGGCCTGGCCAAAACCAGCAGCCTGGCACTTCATCTGTGTCTCCCACATGGTGTCAGGGACCCAAGTACTTGGGCTGTCTTTTGCTTTTCTTAGTTCTTTTTTCTTTATTGATTACGTTGCATTATGTGACACAGTTTTATAGGTACTGGGATTCCCCCCCTCCCCAAACCCTCCGTGGATTCCTCCACCTTGTTGCATTACCACAGTTCAAATTCAGTTGAGATTCTTTCATTGCAAGCATCTACCAAGTATAAAGTCCAGCATCTTATTGTCCAGATAAGTTCAACGGTTTCTTGGGGAGACCACCTCTGGTCTGAAGGTAGAGCTGGCAGATATCATCCTGTTCAATTAAAAGCCCCAACATAACATCAGTAACAATTTATAACGTTATGGAATTAGTTGACATGGTATTGAGTAACCAATATGTTAAAAGAGGAGAAAAAAAGAGAATGCAAGTTTTGAACCACATCCTGTGAGTTCTACATTGACATTTCAATTATTAGTTTATATACTACCATCTTCTATATACCTTAAAATGGCTATAGATTACTATTCAGCTGTCTCATGTCTATTTTAATTTTAGTATTTAGCAGTTTATAACGTTGAAGCATGATTTTGCTGAACCTGGCTGTTTTTCGGGTACTCTATAAGTCTAACAAGACATATGTCAACAGTTTAAGTGAAACATACAAATCTCAAAAGCCTTTAAAGGCAGTTCATGTATAGCATTATTAAAATGCAAAGTACTGCAAGTACTCCAGGATAGTTTGACTTGATAGTACTTGCTCTGCAATCTTTGGGATTATGAAGCACTTGGCAGGCTTCTGGTTCAAGTGAGACAGGTGCTCACAGGTGAAAGCTGGTTCTATTTGGAAATAATCAAGGATGCATCCAGGGCCGAGCAAGGCAGAGCAAGGAGCCCTCATCATGAACAGCTCATGCCTCCAAGGAGACAAGGCAGGTAGGAGCTGCGAACAGGAACTTTGAGGAGACAAGGAGGGTAGGACCTGCTGATGCTTTGAAGAAACACGGGAGTCTAGGGCTGTGAGCAGGTGCTTTGAGCAAGTGGAGCTTGTCCCCATGGAGGGAGGCATGCACCACATGTACCTTTGATTCTCTCAGTGCAACCTTTGCCAATGGACAGGTGGGCTCCTGAGCACTCCTGCCTCCATTGGGAAAGAGGGAAGAAGTGAACGTGTGTTAAAGTGCATTTCCAACTGTCTGGGGATCAGTTATTCCCCTCTTGTTCTCGATTTTCAACATCCCCTGCAGCCGTCCCTTCCACAGTGTGCTATTTGTCTGATCCCATCAACCCCAGTGGCCCTGCCTCTTTTCCCATGTATCCCTGCCCCTACACCTGCAGTGATTTCAAGCTACCCCCCTTTACTGTTTAGGGCAATTCCAGACTGTGCTAACCCATTCAGGACACACAAACAGAAGAATGTACAACCAGGTGAGCTAGTGGCCACATCTCCCCCAGAGCTGGACCAGAGCCAGGGGCTTCACCTGTCTACCCTGTGTGTCGCAGGGGTCCACACACTTTAGTCATGCTGCAGGGATTTCCCAGCTGCGTTAGCAGGGAATGGCTTAGAAGCAGAGCCGCTAGGGCTCAAACCAGTGCTGTGATGTGGGTGGCAGTGGCATTACTCAGTGATTAAGGCCATCCAACTGGCAGAGAAGACATCTCACAGATAGCCTAGGTCCTACAAATCAGGCCGCACAAGCACCATGTCTCCTGAAAGCTGTGGGCACTCTGTTCTGTATGTCAGCTATGCCTGACCAAGGTTCTGTCCACTTACCCAACAGGAAGAAAGGAGGCTGACAGGAAGTGAGCTCAGTGTGCCCAGTGATATTAGCTCATTCAATCAATCAGCAAGTGTGCATGCAACTGTGTCTTCCCTCATGGTGAGGGCAGCCCATGATTGCCTGGCAAAGCCCTCCTACAAAACCAGAATCCCCTTTGAAGAGTCCAGATTATGCAAAGCATGGTCAGTTGGCTTCATTAGGACTCTGTGGAGATGAAGAACATAGCATTACACAAGCACTGTTGCTTGCTCCTTCATGTCAGAAATATAGTGTCAATTGCTCAAGATATCTGAGTGCTTTAAAGTCAGTGCTGTGTCATAACAGGTAAAGCGACTGCAACACGGACATCCCATAGGGACCCCAGTTTGAGGCCAGGCTGCTTGCCTTCAAGTGCAACTCCCTCCTAATCCACCTGCAAATCAGCAGAAGATGCTCTGAGTCCTTCAGTTCAGTTGACATTCTTACCTCCTGACTTCTGCCTGGCTCAGCCCTGGCGGCTGTGGACAGTTAGGAACTAATCCAGCAGATGTGAGAATCTCTCTGTGTCTCTCCTGCTCTGTGATTCCGCCTTTCAAATAAATCAGTCTTCAGAAAAAAACACTCCATTTATTTGCCTAAGTCAGATATTAGGGCATCCAGTTTATTGCACTCGTACAAAAACGAAATGAGATTGAGAAAATGAATTTACAATGCATAGCACAACCTTAGCTTTCCTTCCCTTTCTGCACAGAGAAATCCAACTTCCCTCACTCTTCACCTTGAACACCAGGGAACTCAGAAATTACCATCAAGCTCAGTGCAATCAGCATGGGAGGACCCACTGCAAAAACACCTCCTTCTTTCTCTCCAGTCTTAATTAAGTTGCTGCCTCTTCTTTTTCTTGGACATGAATCATGGTTTTTATGGCTTTCCAATTTTTTCCCTGTAAGATTTCTGTTTTAAATAATGCCATGCCCTTGCAGAAGGTGTTGTGTATAAATAAAGATCCTACTTGCCTGCCAGGCTGCCTTGTCCTGAGCTCACTTGGGGAATGGCCAACTAGACTTCAAATAAGATGATGCTTCTGCCACTTCCAAGACAAGCTTATGTTTAACGTGACCATTTTTATCCAAATTCACAGAACATACTGACAAGATCACTTGTAATCCTTGAAGGATATTGTGGGGGCGGCAACTCATGGCTGTGGTCTTCCCAAGTAACCATGTTTCCTGGGAAGCGGACATCAACCCCACTCAGAAGTTGCATGAGGCCCAGGCCCTGAGGCTCCCAGAGGAGCTGCGCTACATGGAGGTCTTCCACTCTCTGTGCAGTTCCTCAGGGGAGCAAGAACCCGCAAATGTTACAGACCTCTCCACGTCACCAATGCATCCAAGGGGGACATCCCACCAGGAGCTAGAATCAGGAGTCCAATTGTGCAAATAAGTGGTCTGAACCAGGGAAGAACACACCCCTGACGAGCTGCCTCTTGCAGTGGTTGGGGACACAGAGCCCCTCATTGCTTGGTCACAGTAGGGAGGCCATCGTGAGCAGAATGTGGAGGCGGAGGCTGCATGGGCATGGAGCACTTGTAGATGCCCGTGTCTGGAGCACTGTTCTGAGCTTCTTTTGTTCCACTAGGGCTTGCTCACCTTAATCCTGTGTGACATCTGGCTGTGGTCAGGACCTTTCCAGAATCTCCCAGAATAGTCCAAAGAGCCATTCAGGCTACCTGGGCTGCTGGGTGCAGACCTGCCACTGTCTGAAGATCTTTTGCATCCTAGTGGCTGTGGGCGATAGTTAATAATACAGTCAGATACAGAGGGAACGCTTGGGCCCCCGGCTGGATCAAGCAGGAGAATTTCAGCCAAAGACGGAGAACTGGGAAGAATAATTAAAAGGAAAATTTAAGACAAAAAGAACGCAGTAACTCAAGTAATAGTTGAAATACTTGAAAATGACCTAGCTCAGGCAAATGAAAGAACAGCTCACCTGAAAGACAAAAGTCCCCCATATGGAACGAAATAAAAATTAAGACATGTAATTTAAAAGAATAAAGTCAGTCTACAGGACTTTTGCGATATTGTTAAAGAAAAGAAGGAGAGGAAAAAGACAGAAATTACAAAAAGTTTATTCAGTGAACTAACACCTGACAATGCCTATAAACTGTAGAGAAATATGACTTGAAGTAGACCCAGCGAGAAAAGATCATCACTGTGACACGTTAACATCAAGCTCTCCAACGAAACGCACAAAGAGACTGTTGAGATTTGTCAGAGAAAAGCAGCATGTTATTCTAGGGGATCCCCATTAAAAGGACAGTGTGTTCTCATCAGAAACCTTAGAAGCCATGGGGAAATCTTTTTCATATATTTCAAGTATATTTTTAAAAAGGGCGCCCAACCAAAATTAGTTATCCAACAAAGTTAAACTTTCTAACCGAATGAGAAATAATTTCCAAAACAAGAAAAAAAAAAAAAAAGAAAGAAACTCATTTCACTAGACCAGGACACTGAAGGATGTCCAAAAAATGTATAAGGCAACTAGCACTGGGAAAATACCTTCAGCACAGAACCCAGCATAGAACAAGCAAAGGCTAACCAAAATAAGGAGAAGAACTGTGTTTTCAAAAGGAAAGGATAAAGTCAATACTTACCATTTACAACTCTGAAGATAAATTGACTAAATCCTCCAATTAAAAAATGCAGGCAGGGCCTAGCACAATAGCCTAGTGGCTAAATGCTTGTCTTGCATTGCCTAGGATCCCTTATGGGTGCCTGTTTATGTCCCAGCTGCTCCACTTCCTATCTGGCACCCTGTTTATGGGGAAGCAATAGAAGATGATCCAAAGCCTGAAACCCACCCACATGGGAAACCTGGAATAAACTTGTGGCTCGTGGCTTTGAATCAGATTGACTCAGGCAGTTGCAGCTGCCTCGGAAGTGAACCGGCAGACGGAAGATCTTTTTTGCTGCTTCTCCTCCTCTGTGTAGATCAGCCTTTCCAATAAAAGTAAATAAATCTAAAAAAAAAAAAAAAACAAAATTACAGTCTGACTGATTGGGTTAAAAAAAATCACGATGCGGGTCTGGGAAACCGACACAATGGTTTAAGATGTCTCTTGGCAGAAGCCAACATTTTGGTGTAGCACAGTAAGATGCACCCAAAGTCAAAACTGTTTCCCCACGCAGCTCCCTACCTGTGTGTCTGGGAGAGCAGACGATAGCCCCAGTGTCGGGCCTCTGCAGCCCCCAGCAGACCCTCACCGAGTTCCGGCTTTAGCTTCCTCGGTCCTAATGATTGCAACAATTTGGGGAGGGAAAAAGTGAACGGAAGATCTCTTCCCACCTCTGTCTCAATGCTGTCACTTCCCTGCCTTTCAAATACATAAAATCAGTACTGTTTTTTAAAAAGATTTAAAATTTTTTTTTTTTTTGCAAAGTCAGATATACAAAGAGGAAGAGAAACAGAGAAGAGGCTCTTCCATCCAATGATTACTCCCAAAGTGTCGGTAACTGTTGAAATTGTGCCAGTTTGAAGCCAGGAGTCAGGAGCTTCTTCCTGGTCTCCCACACAGGTACAGGATCTCAAGGCTTTGGGCTGTACTCAACTGCTTTTCCAGGCCCAAAGCAGGGAACTGGATGGAAAGTTGGGGCCACTAAGATTACAACCAGTGCCCATATGGGATCCTGGGCATTTAAAGTGGGGATTTTAGCTGCTAGGCTACCGTGCTGGGCCCTAGTACAAAAATTTTTTTAAAAAGATATTTCTATGCCCACCCACATTCTACTTTGGAGTGCCTGAGTTTGAGTCCTGGCTCTGCTTCCAATTCCATGTTCTTACTAATGGGCACCGTGGGAGACAATAGCTCAAATGAACGTTCGGTAGTTGGTCCCTGTCATCCACAAGGGAGACAGAGAGTTCCCAGTTCCTGACGTTCCAACAGCTCAGCACTAGCTGTTGTAGGCAATCCCTGAATAGACCAACTAAGATCTCTCTGTGTCTCTATCTCTTTGAACTTCGAAGTAATTTTTTTTAATTTAAATGTTAACAACAACAACAGCAGCAGCAGCAACAACAACAGCAAAACAGGATTCCAGGGCCGCCATTGTAGTGCACTGGTTAAGCTAACACCTCACAAATCAGCGTATGATACTAGACCGTAAGGTGAAGTCCTGGTTGCTTTGCTTCGGATCTGCTCCCTGCTAATGTATCTGGTTAATCAGCTCAAGCGGGTCCCAGTCCTTGGGCCTTTCCAAACACGGGAAGCCCAAATGGAGCTCCAGGCTCCTGGCCTCACCAGGGGACATGTCAGGCCTCCACCTCCTTACTATTAGAGGAATGAAACAGTCTATGGAAGCTCTTTCTTTACTTCCTTTCAACTAAGTACAATATATTACCCATGTGACATTTCCTTAGTAAATACACAAGCAGGCTAAATGTTAAAGGTTAGGAAAAAATATTCCAGGGAAATGCAAACAAAAACAAGCAGTTTCAGCTGTATTGATATCAAACATTACTTCTATGTAAATGGATAACAATTAACTCGAATAGGAAAATAGTGGATGATTTCAACATATAACCGTCTTTAATGGAAAAAAAAATAGAAACTCAGCAAAGAAAGATGGAATAATGTTTATTACCCTGCAGAACAAATGGCCCTGACAATCCCTCCAGTGGCTATGAGGGCAAATTCCTTTCATCAGAAAACACAACATTCTCAAAATGAATCTCAACACTCCCAACAAATTGAAATCACAGTATGTAATTTTTCAAAGTACGAGAGAACAAAAGTAGAACGTCACAACAGACGAAACTCTAGAAATTTACAAACAAATGGAAACTGGAAAAATGTACTCTTGAATGAAAAATTCGTTGTTGAAGAAACCAAACGGGAATTATAAAAGTTCCTTGAAAAGAATAAGAATGAAAACTCAATGTACCAAAATTTATCAGATACAGCAAAACAAGTGCAAAGAGGGAAACGCATAGCAATGAAACTTACATGATAAATAAAATAACGTCAAGCAATCTAATGGTTAATCTTAAGGTACTAGAAAAATGAGAACAAACTACTCAAGATCAGTAGAAGGAAAAAATGATGAAAATCAGAGCAAAACCCAAGTCATATAAATTCAAAGAAATGCACAAAAGATGAACAGGAACAAAGAGCTTTTGTGAGGAGATAAAATATGACAGACCTTTAGGTAGACTTAGAAGAAAAGCTGAAAAAATGAGACTGAAAGGAAGATAATACACCTAACATTGCATAGATACAGCAATTCACATGACAAGAAGCTGGAAAATCTAGAAGAAATGAACAAAGTTCTGGTTACATATCAAACTCCTTGACATTGGGTCATGAAGACAGAGTAGGCATAAACAGACCCATGACTCAATATGAGATTGAACTGTTAATAAGCTCCTACCAGAAAATCCCAGAACCAAATGACTTCACTGCCAGGTCGACCGGTTTTGTTTTTTTTTTAATATTTATTCATTTTTATGGAAAATGCAAATTTAGGACCCGGCACGGTGGCCTAGCAGCTAAAGTCCTTGACTCAAATGCGCTGGGAATCCCGTATGGGTGCCGGTCCTAATCCCAGCGGCCCTGTTTCCCATCCAGCTTCATGTTTGTGGCCTGGGAAAGCAGTTGAGGACGGCCCAAAGCCTGGGGACCCTGCACCTGTGTTGGAGACCCAGAGCTCCTGGCTTCGGATCGGCACAGCACCGGCCATTGTGGACATTATTGCAGTGAATCATCGGGTGGAAGATCTTCTCTGTTTCTCCTCCTCTCTGTATATCTAACTTTGCAATAAAAATAAAAAATAAATCTTTTAAAAAAAAAGAAAAGGCATATTTACACAGAGGAGAGACAGAAAGATGTTCTGTGTGCTGGTTCACTCACCATGTGGGCATAATAGCTGGAGCTGTTCCTATCTGAAGCTAGGAGCCAGGAGCTTCTTCCAGATCTCCCATGTGGGTGCAGAGTCCCAAGAACTTGGGCCATGTTCTAATGCTTTCCCATGATGAAAGCAGGGAGCTGGATAGGAAGTGGAGCAGCTTGGACTTGCACACATGGTCCTCACATGGAATACAGGTGCTTGGAGGTTGGAACATTAGCCAGTGGAGCCGCCATGCTGGCTTCCTACCAGTTCCTTTGTTGAGAAATACATTTGGAAGCATTTACATATAGGGAAGATTGCATAGAAGAGGAATTCAACCACAAAAACTAAGTATATATGCTCTAATAAATGGAGAAATGCTATAAGGTTCTATGCTTTATATATATATATTATATATATATACACACACATATATATATTTCTTTTGTAAATTTGAAATTCTACAAAAATAGTTATGAAAAAGACCTTAAAAATCATGTGATGACTGCAACAGATTCAAAAAGAGCATTCAGTAAAATTCAGTATCAATTCCCAAGAAAACCTTGAACACATAGGGCATAGAAGGAACATACCTCGGGATAAACAGCTATATATGATGAACTCACTGACAACATTACATGAAATGGGGAAAGCTGCAAATAATTCCTTTAAGAAAGGATATCACTTTTTAAGAAGCTGATAGAACAAACTTACTCTCAAAAGCAATAACAAAAAATAAATGATTTAGAATAATTTTTATAATAAAAATTATAAAATAAAACTGTGACAGAAATGGAACAAGATATGCAAAAAGCAGTGAAGATCTCCCACTTCCATGGGTGAGAATCACGATTGTTGACCTGTCCATGATATCTAAAGTGGGTTTATAGATTTGCAGAGAGGAACCTCAATGAGTGTCCTCTCACTCCAGTTTCAATGACTTTTTGAGAATTCAGAAAGGAAAAACAGAAAATAATTAGAGAAAGAAGACTCCTTATACTCTGTAGGAATGCAAATTAGTACAGACATTGGGAAGATAGTTCACACACACACACACACACACCACACACAAACTAGGTTACCCTACGATGCAGCTGTTCAGAGTGTGAATCCAAAGGAAAGATACCCATGTGTTTGCTGCATAAGTGTATATGAAAAAATATCCACATATGAAAGAGATTCCTGCGTTTCTTCCACTTCTGCTCACCACAGTCAATGGAGTTAAGCTAGATGTTCATCAATGGATGACTGAATAAAGAAATTGTAGTATACACACCCAGTAGAAGAACAGCATTCTTCCACAGAAAGAGTGTGACCCTGACATTCACAGCAACATGAATGAAACTGGAGATTATTAGGTTCAGTGAAACAAGGCAGACACAGAAAGTCAAATGTTGCACATTCTCTCTCTGTAAAAGTTGAAAATTACAAAGAAGCCCCGTACATTCTCACCATCTTAAGCAAGTATGATTCAAAGCTGATCAAACACTGAAATTATGATACTAAGTGCTAGGAAAGTGAAGATAATGGGTACCAAGACATACCAGTATTTCTAGATATCATGCATTTGCTACCCAAATTTTAAGTTTTCTTTTTCTTTTTTTGCACTGACACAGTGATTCTAAAAATGGGGAAGAGGAAAGCTTTGTAATCCAAACTCACTGATTTTAAGATCTTTCATAAAGCCACCGGGATACAATGTGGTAAGGGTCAGGGAAGAACAGGAATGGTGCTCATGGGAACAGAATAGTTAGGAACTAGCCCTCGTGTGGGTTGAAAACTGACTTTATAAAAAGGTATGAGATACCTGGTTACAGAAAGGCTAGGTTTTTCTAACAAGTAATGTTGGAAAAATTGAATATTAATTTCAAATAAATGGACTTTAATCGGAACGCCACACCCCACAGAAAATTCACTCAAAATGAGCCATTAAAAAAAGTCTGAGTATAAAAGAGTTAAAATAAATTAGAATAGAAAAGATTTTTTTTTGAGAATTAGAGAAAGAATTCTGCAACATGATAGTAAAGCATAATTCATAAAAGATTGATGAGACTTGATTCAAAGTTAGAATTTCTGCTTGAATGACATGTTGAGTGTGGAAAAAATGGAAATCTTCTCAGGAAATATGACTGGTGTAAAGCTTTCACTAGTTGTGACCCTTTAAGAAAGCATTGGGAGGTGATGGTAAATGTGTGAAGGCAGCTGGAATGAAAGAGCACAGGTGCAGAACTTCTGCATCCCCAAGTTTTGATAGAAGATCAAAAAGAGCTGCTTCTGCTGTATGCTGTCAATCATTGGTAGCCGGCTAGAAGAACACGCTGTCTACTGGTTGACCCCCCCTTACATGCTGCCATGTAGACCACATTTTATTTCAATCCCTCCTTCCTTGTCTGTGTGACCCTCAGTCATTAAAAGTCTTTTGCTGTTAATAATTTCAGGTACTGAGCCTCAGTCAGTAGTCCATCTGTCTGATTATCGACTCAGTACACCAAGTCCTTCACTCCTGGAAAGTGAGTCGTCTAGAAATCATCATCATCCTCCTCCTCCAAACACTGGGAGAAATCATTTGCAAGTCAAATACCAGATAAAAGACCTATATCCAGAAATTCAGAATCTATAAAGATCTTTCATGACTAAATTTAGGAACATAAAAATGGATACACCCTTTAAACAGACACCTCTGCAAAGCTGTGCCAGCAGCATGGAAGCACATAGGAACTTCTCGACGTCTTTTATCACTAGGAAAATGCACATTGAAATCACGGTGACATAGGACCACCCGCCTAAAACAATGACACGTTTTTGTTGTTATTGCTCAGCTAACAATGCTAAATGTCAGTCAAAATCCAGTTGTAACTGTGAAAACGCACAGATGATGGGAACGCAGATGGTACACTTGACACATACTTACTAAGCGGAAATTCCTTTCCTGGGTATTTACCCAAGCGAAATGAAAGTTTCTGGCTCCAGAAAATCCTGTGCACAGAATTCTGCTGGGGGGCCTGGCGGCGTGGCCTAGCGGCCAAAGTCCTCACCTTGAAAGCTCCGGGATCCCATATGGGTGCCGGTTCTAATCCCGGCAGCTCCACTTCCCATCCAGCTCCCTGCTTGTGGCCTGGGAAAGCAGTCGAGGACGGCCCAATGCATTGGGACCCTGCACCTGCGTGGGAGACCCGGAAGAGGTTCCAGGTTCCCGGCTTTGGACTGGCGCGCACCGGCCCGTTGCGGCTCACTTGGGGAATGAAATATCGGATGGGAGATCTTCCTCTCTGTCTCTCCTCCTCTCTGTATATCCGGCTTTCCAATAATAATAAAATCTTGAAAAAAAAAAAAAAAAGAAGAAAGAATTCTGCTGGGAGTTTTCCATGTCATCAGAAACTGAAAACATCCCAAGAGTTCCTTAGCCGAGGAAGGGTTGTCAAACCCTAACGCCCAAACTGCGGAATGTGGCACAGTGAAACAGTAGACACTGCTATACTGCAGCATGCGGTACCTCGGACGCATCATGCTTACTAACCGCAAGATCTTCTGTGTGACATCTTTGCCAAGACATAGCTGTAAGGGCATCTGAAGGATCAGAGTCTGGTGCAGGGACATGGATGAATTATATCCCGATGATCATCACAGATTTATACTTTTCAACATTCTTAGTACTACACAGCACATTCCCTCCATGAGGCAGTATGGACCTCAGAGTGCATAGAATTGCATTACATCATGGCCAGACCCAGCAGCTGGACGTTGGGTCCCTACTTCCAGGATGACTTGGGCTCCCTCTCCTTCATTCTGATGCCCCTATTGCGGCATGCCCTGTAACTGCCTACCTTCCACAAAACCTCCTGAGCCTCTATGGAAAGCAGCTCTGTACTTTCTCAGAATAATTTCCACCCGGAGATCCTTAGTTTCTGCATGAAAATGAGAAAGCCACTAGTAACAACACAACCCTGTGTGGCTGGAGCCTCATGATCCTCTCATCATCCTCAGATCACATCCTACCTTCTGTTGGCTCCTGGAATTCGGAACACTGACTAGCATGCCCTGGGCTGCTAACATGCAAAGGATGACCGCATCACGGAGTCACAGAGGAAATGAACAGACACCATGACGTCTGTGATCCATCTCTACAAAATACAAGCATGCCTAACTGATGGGCCTGGCTGTTCTTGCTGCAGGCTCCTCCCAAGCCACAAAGGGAAAAACCAGCTCTGCTGGTAGAAAAGCATATAGGTGCATGTGTCCCCACAACTCTGCACCCACATGTTTCCCAGCTAGGTCACGGGGGATGCAATCTTTAGCCCAGTGTGAGAAATTGGATGCATTCACCAAAATTCTGCCAGCAATGATAGGGCTGGGCTGGGGCAGTCCAGGTTGTCTAAGTGGATGGCTGGAACCTAACTAATTGTACCACCACCTGCTGACTCCCAGGGTGCACATCCACAGAAAGCTGGAGTCTGGGCTACAGCAGTGAACTTAAGCATTCTGATAGGAGACATTGGCATCTTAACTGCAAGCTCAGGGGCTCAGCCCAACACCATGTATCCCTTTCTGGAAAGGACAGTCCTCCCAGTCTAGTTCATCACCCACAACAGGTGATCTTTAGGATAGATCTCTTGCAGAGACAGATTTGGGAAAGGTTCAAGGCTTTTTTTTCCTTGAGACATCTTGAGCTAGGAGGTTGCAGATCAACAGGAGAGGATGCCACCTGCCTTGGTCATTAGAACTTTGTCAGCTGCTTCCCTGCAGGAGGGCAAGGGGTAGAGCTTGACTCAAGGGGAGAAAATTCTCTCTCTGCTGGAGGTAGAACGTGGCACTTAATCTAAGAGTGACCTTCCACTTTCCTCTATTTGATGTCGAGCTTAATCCCAGCCTTTATGGGGCTTGTATCAATAAACAACCAGCCTTTCCAATATATACAGCTGATATACCCAATATATCCATGAAAATGACAATATGTCTGTTGAGATTAGAAGCCATGAATCATCAGGAGTTCAAGCAGTATGCTGCACGTTTTTAGCAGCCCCAGCTCTGTCTATTCTAAATGGAAACAAGGCCACAGACCAGTTCCTACCTGTCTGAGGAAATGTGATATTCCAGACCACATTTTCCACCAATTCACACACTTGAACAGTCTTCTGGGTGCCTGCCTCCTGTGAAAAAGCAGGCCTTGAAGCTGACCTGGAGGAAGAAGGGAAAGCAAAAGGGCAAAGAAAACCAGAAGGAAAGTGTAGGGGGAGATGATGAATGGAGAGAGAGAAACCAAGAGCAAGCCACCTCCGAGGGCTTTGGCTCAGCAGTGTGGGCTGTGATGACACTGGACCCGAGCGTCCTCAGTAACCTTCCTTCTGGCTTTCCCCAGGCTTGGATTTTTCAGGTGCATTTTCAGGGTCAGAATGTGTGCAAGCTAGCCTGGGCTGGAGTCAGCCCTGCAGCCATCAGGGAAGGTAGTGATTTCACCCACCAAGCTAGGCATTTGCTAACTTCTTTGGAAATCCATTGAGTCAGGATACCCATGCACACCTCCCACAAAAATCATCATGAAAGTATTAGAGAACTGAGATCTTAGGTGTTCTAACGAGCATGCCCTCAGGACCACTGAGAGGATAAGGCAACAGTGTTCCTCATCAAGAACCAACAGAATCTGATGGAGCATGTCCATTTACTGTAATGCAGGGACAAACTTAATTAAACTAAGAAAAGTGGAAGGCAGAAAGGCATCTCATGACAATCCTTCCATCCACCAATGGCACGGTAACTGGCTAGAAGGCAGATCTATCTCTCTGGACCCTCCAATCCTGCTGTAGGTAATGCATGTCATGGCTGGCTGGCAGGTATGCTGCAGGTCACATACACCATATATGCTCTGACATCTGAGAACTGCTTATCAAGGAATCCCCAGCACTGCTCGTCCAAGGACATACAAGAGAAATTGGGGCACAGAGCACTGCTCTTACCTGCCTTGCCCATAATAAGCTGAGGTTGAGGAGGCTGTGTGGCACAACCATTGCCAGGAGGTTCTCCTATGACCTATCAAAAAGCGAAGCAGGCAGAGATCCTGGACGATCTCCCACAGAGGAGAGGGGAGTGTTGAAAGGAAAGTATCCTGGGCCCAGGAATTAACCCGTGGCTAAATCCTTGCTTTACATCCCTTGAGATCCTATATGGGTGCTTGCTCATGTCCCAGTTGTTCCACTTCCTATCCAGCTCCCTGCTTGCACTCTGAGAGAGCAGTGGAGGATAGCCCAAAGCCTTGGATCCTGCACCCTTGGAAGACCCTGAGGACACTCTTGGCTCTTGGGGCTGGATCAGCTCTTTTCCTGCCGTTGCAGCCACTTGGGAAGTTAAAAAGCAGATGGAAAATCTTTCTGTGTCTTTCTCTATATACATATGACTTTCTAATAGTAAATAAATATGTTGAAAATTCTGTGTGTTGTGCCTTATAAATAAGGATGGTGGAGTAAAGCAAACTCAGGCAGCTCAAATGGCTGATGCTGAGAAACCTGGTTAGCTAAAACTTCAATCCCTATATATCCAGTAAACAGCGCATCCTCAAAGCAGCAGATGACAACTCAACTTAGGTATTTTTCAGCCATGTGGCAGACCTGAATGATGTCTCAGACTCCATGACATTGGCTTGGTCAACTCTAGCTTTTATAGGCATTTGGGGAATTAACCAGAATATAAAATATTTCTGTTGGGCCCAGTGTGTAAGACTAGTGGCTAAAGTCCTTGCCTTGCATGTGTCAGGATCCCATATGGATGCTGGTGCACATCCTGGCTGTTTCGCATCCCTTTTAGCTCCCTGCCTGTGGCCAGGGAGAACAGGAAAGCATGGCCCAAAGCATTGGGACCCTGCACCTTTGTGGGACACCTGGACAAAGTTCCTGGCTCCTGGCTCCTGGCTTTAGATCAGTTCAGCTCTGGCCATCGTGGCCACTTATGGAGTGAACCAGCTAATGGAAGATCTTTCTTTGTCTCTCCTTCTGTCTGTAAATCTGACTTTCCAATAAAAAATAAAAGCTTAAAAACACTTAAATAACTCTCTGTTAAAATAAAAGATGAATTTTTTAAAAAGCAGAAAATCAAGTTGAGGAAAAGACATAATTAAAAGGAAACAGGAATCAAGAGAGAACCAAAGAGAAGTTTAATGGCCACTTTGTGTAGGGAGATGCGAGACTCTGTGTGTGTGTGTGTGTGTGTGTGTGTGTGTGTGTGTGCAACACCCAATGTCAGCTGTCTCTGCGAGCTTCAGGTAAATAACATAGTGTAGTTAGATAGTCACTCCAAGGAAGCTCATCTTCTTCACTGTCCCTGAAGGACTTCCAGGAAAACAGCAGTATCACAAGTGCTCCCCTAAGAAGATTCCATCATCATCAACACTTGGGAAATAGCATCTTCTAGATCTCCCTTCTAAAGGATTCTGTCACACACACAGAGTATACAGATGCAAGCACACATACATGCATGCACATATAGACATGTGTTCATACAACACATCACACCTATACGCACAAATACATACACACTAAGACTCTGAGAAGTCCTACAGTAAAGAACACAGCTGGAACATAGCTGAGGAATGGTGAGGAAAGCTCACCCCAGCCATAGCTGCAACACCTCTAGCCCTGAGGTGACTCCTTTAGCTCTCAACTTCTTCCTTCAACACACCTCTCCTGCCCTCTGCCCCCTTTCAGTTCTGTGCACCTGCAATCTCCAAGTCCACAGGCTGTCCTGGGCCCCTCTCCCTATGTAGCTCTTTCACCAGGACAACCCTGGACTTGGCTCTGTGCCTTTCCCCTCCCTCACTGCTCCAGCTGTCCAGGGGATGCTGGTGTTCCTATCTCTCCTGCATGCCCCTTCAGCAGGTCCTCCAGATTGCTGGCCAGGCCATGTGGAGCACTCACTGGACCATGGCATGTCTCTGAGTCCCTCTGTTTCAAAGCTAAACTCCTCTGCACGTCTGAGTCCTGTCGCATTCCCACCCTCAGTTGGCTCACACCTACTACTCACATCTCAAATTCCAACAGTTCTGAATTCCTGACAACTGTTCCCAAGCTGTGTGGTTGCCATTAAGCTGTCCCCTCCCTTGAGACTTCTCTCACCCCTACACCTGGTTAGTCACCTGCTCAGCCACCACCTCCTACAGGCAGCTCTCTGACCACCTTTGAAATGTGCTCCTGGAATGAGTTTTCCTCTCATCCGCACACCTGGTCAGAGAGTCAGGTACAGCTTCTCCTGCTGGGCATGTGACAGGTGAGAAGAGTTTAGGGAGTAAAGCAGTGATGGGAGCTCTGTGTTTCTCTCCTTCTCTTTCTTTCAAGTAAAGGAAGGAAGGAAGGAAGGAAGGAAGGAAGGAAGGAAGGAAGGAAGGAAGGAAGGAAGGAAGGAAGGAAGGAAGGAAGGAAGGGAGGAAGGGAAAGAGAGAGAAAGGTTTATACATTTGCAGATGAAATCTGAAAGTGACACATTTTTATCTTTGTTATCAAATGTGCGGCAAACACAATCTGTTTTCCATACATGATCATTTCTCCCCAACTCTACATTTCAGTGAGTACTTATGATTGTCACTCCCACTTCCAGATGAGAAACTGAGTTTCCTTCCATTCAGCTGCAGTTTCTGTAAGTGGGAGACCCCAGCACCCTTGTCCGGCTTGTAAGTATCAAAGATTTAGCCCTACTGCCTTTGGAAGAGATCTGGAGCTAAAGGCTGTGTTGGGTTGGTTAGAAAATGTTTTCACTAGAAAGGTGGGTGTCAGACTGCCTCTGGATGGATCTGCAAAACCAGGTACATGAAGGATGGTATGGGACAACTTAGAGAATTGTCGGGGCTTTTTCAATCTCACCACAAGTAAGACAACCAAGACGGCACAAGTTCCATGCTCAGACTGGCTTAGCCCAGGATATAAGATGTGCAGCTTGGCAGCTAAGATATCGTTTAACATTTCTGAGTCCGACATGAAAATTGTTAACATTCATCCCAGCTTCTTGCTCATGCAGATCAGGGAAGCACTCAGTGATGACTCCAAGAACTGGGTCTTTGATCCCACTTGCCAGACACAGATTGGATTCTAATTCCCGGCTTCAGTCTGGCCCAGACTTCATGGTGGCAAGCACTTGATGAACCACTGGATGGCAGGTGCTTCTGCTTTATCTTTCAATCTCTCAAACAAAAATTGTGATTTAAATACTTCTAATATCAGCAACATTTTTTTTAAATTCAAAAATTATAAACAAGTGATAGTAATAAATGTATGTGCATGCACACACAGATAAAGGACACACTAATGTTATGAAATAAGCTTTTATCATCACTGTGAGAAGAACCCATTAACATATCAGAATGGCAAACAGATATAAGAAAAATTGCTGGAAAGTAGATCAATATGATTACCTTAGAAAGGACACTAGGAGAAAACTTCTAGGGTTTACAAATCATTCTTCAGGAGAATACCCGAAAACAAATAAACACCAATTCCACACACACACAAACAAAACAAAACAAACAAGAAAATCTCCAGTAGATACCTACTCTATTGAAGCCTCCAAAAGTTCAAAGTAAATTTAGAGTTCCAGAAAAGTCCAGAAAAGGAAAATGGTTTTACCTGAAATGGTGGCTTCTTGGACTACCCTACCACAGCTCTGGACTGCTGTGTGTTGGATGTTGCCAGGACAACTGGGAGCATTCTGGAGGAACTGATGAGCTCACAGTGGAAAATCCAGCCAAAGTTGGCTGAGGCTGCCTTGGGCCAGGTTATGAAGAATACATTTGGGTGATAGCTAAATGCTGAGAGGCAAAAGCAACATGCATCAAAGTGATGCAGATGCAATAAGTTAAAATGCAGCATGGTAGGGCCAATGCTTCATGTATCAAGCTACATTTCTGTGTGTGTGTCATTGGCTTCCCATAAAGGCACACCCAGCTGGAGTCCCGGATGTTCCACTTCCTAACCAGCTCCCTGCTAATGCATTGGGAAAAGCAGTGGAGGACGACCCAAGTGCTTGGGCCCCTGTACCCATATGGAGGACCTGGAAGAAGCTCCTGGCTTCTGACTTTGGATCTGCCCAGCTCTTGTCATTGCAGTCATTTGGGGAGTGAACCAGCAAATGGAAAACTTCTCTTCCTCTGTGTAACTTGGACTTTCAAATACATCCTTTAAAAAAAGAGAGAGAAAAAGACAATCAAGGCAGGTACTTGGATGCCCCTTCTGAATAATTAAGTTGTCATGGAACTTCCTCATTTATTGTGCAAGGTATGGTGCCACTGAAAGTAGGCCCTTGGAAAATCACAAAGTTATAGATCAGGGCATTTCCAGAAAATTATCTGAGCTCAGAAATGTTCCTGGTGTGAGAAACACTCTGCCACTCAAACTCCTGTCCTACTGTTCACTTCCTTGTTTTACAAATATTAAAGTAAAGCACCAATTGATTGGCTCACTGGTGCCCGGAGGACAATGAAAGGAGCCCAGTAGATTGGGATATAGACAAGGAAGAGCAGAACTGTTCACCTGCTGGAGAACAGGGCCCAGCATCATAGCAGGGCCACAATATGTCCATTGTATGTTTTCTTAAATACTTATTAATTGATAGAAACAGCATCAAAACTAGATGTGGCAGGATGTGTCCCTGTGTGTTCAGTCAGATCTAAAACTGGTAAGCAATCTGTCAACGCTTATGGAATAAATAAGTGGAGGAGTGAGTAAATGGAACCGCTGAATGAGCAGGGGCGAGGGTCTGCGGACACTGAGCCATGCAGCGCCAGCTTTGAAGGCAGCGCTGCCCTTCCTGGGACACACAAGAGCCCCTCAGAGAAATGGCTGGGAGGCACTTGAAAGCTGCCAGCCCAGGACAGCCATTGTACTCACTATGGCAAAATTTTCCAAGCTTACAGTTGCCCCTTGGTCTGCTTCTGTCAGTCACCCACCAATGTCATCATCACTCAGAACAGGTGATCTGACAAATTACCAGAAGTCATTGACAGCCATTTGGTCTAGCATTTAAGATGCCAACATTGGCAAACAGGTGTCATGCTGGAGTGCTTGCCATCAACCCCCAGCTCCTGGCTCAGTAACTGGTTGCTATCACCCAAGCAAGGAAACTAACTCCCTGCCATTGCCTTTCTTTCCCCTCTGACACTCAAATTATTTATTATTTTATTTTTATTGGAAAGGCGGATATACAGAGAGGAGGAGAGGCAGACAGGAAGATCTTCCATCCGATGGTTCACTCCCCAAGTGACCACAACGGCTGGAGCTGAGCCAATCCAAAGCCAGGAACCTGGAACCTCTTCCAGCCTCCCATGCTGGTGCAGGGTCCCAAAGCCTTGGGCCTTCCTCAACTGCTTTCCCATGCCACAATCAGGGAGCTGGATGGGAAGCAGGCTCACCAGGATTAGAACTGGCGCCCATATGGGATTCCGGCGTGTGCAAGGCGAGGACTTTAACCACTATGCTATCTCGCCAGGCCCTCAAATAATTTTTAAAAGTATATATCTTTTCAATTAAACAATGGATATGGCAAAACCTAATCTTTCCAATAAATAAATTTTTAGAAGAATTCAGCAATATCCTACTTTGCTAAGTGTGTATGTGGGGACTAAAACACGAAGTGGATTTGGTCCTATTCCTGGTCTCAGGCATCCACTGGGGGACTCCAACCATAACCCTGGTAAGTAAGTGGCAACATGCCCAGACCTGGCACACAAACTACCAGACATAGCAAGGGGGTGGCAGAGCCAGAGTAGCAGACACTTTGGGGAAGACTCATGCATTTTCTACGTACCGCACCTTTCTTAGGTGAGTTTTCACTTTGTATTTGCTCAACTCTTTCTCTGGAACCCTCTAGAATGACAAACCAGGGTCTGTTGCAGCCTTATCATCAGCCCAAAGTTTCCTACATTTTTAAAAAATGTATTTATGTTTCTTTGGGAAAGGCAGATAAGCAGAGAGGAGGAGAGACAGAGAAGAAGATCTTCCACCAGATGATTCATGCCCCAAGTGCCTGCAACTGCTGGTGCTGCACTGATCCGAAGCCATGAGGCAGGAACTTCCTCCAGGTCTCCCATGCTGGTACTGAGTTCCAAGGCTTTGGGCAATCCTCCACTGATTTCCCAGGCCACAAGCAGAAAGCTGGATGGGAAGCAGGGCCAACGGGATTAGAACCGATGCCCATATAAAATCCTGCTGCGTTTAAAGCGAGGACTTTTGCTGCTAGGCCACTGCTCCGGGCCCTCCTAAGTGTTTCTAATGCTAACTGATCTTGATGCTCACAGGGTCTCCTTGGCTATGCCATACCTCTTCAGTTTCTGAGTGCCTGTAGCACACCATGTTCTGATTAAAACTATGAAGCAGAGGGGCCAGCACAGTGATGTAGCAGCCTAATCCTTTGCCTTTGACTCTAGAATCCCTTATGGGTGCCAGTTTATGCCCCAGTTGCTTCACTTCCAAGCAAGATCCCTGCAAATGGCCTTGGAAAAACAACAGAAAATGGTCCAAGCCCTTGGGCTCCTGCATTCATGCAGGCTATTCAGAGGATGCTCCTTGTTCCTGGCATCAGACAAGCCCAGCTCTGGCAGCTGGGACCATTTGGGTATTGAGTCAGGAGATATAAGATTGCTCTCTCTCTCTGTGTCACCTTCTTTTTATGTAACTCTTTCAAGAAATAGATACATGTCTTGAGTCCACCATCTGGCTCAACTGGCTAATCCTCTACCTCCAAGTGCCTGCATACCGTTTGGGAACCAGTTCAAGTCCGGGTGCTCCATTTCCATTCATGCTCCCTGCCTGTAGCCTGGGAAAGCAGACAAGCTTGGCCAAATGCCTTTTGACCTTGCATTCACATGGAGACCATGAAAAAGCTCCAGTTTCCTGGCTTTAAATCAGCTCAGTTCTGGCTATTGCAACCGTTTGGGAGAGAAATCAGTTGATGGAAAATCTGTCTCTGTTGATCTGCCTTCCCCGTAAAAATAAATAAATCTTTAAAATGAATAAATAAATCTTTAAAAATAAACAAAAAAAGTACTGCTCAAACACTTGAATATCTTCTTGAACCCTTGATGAAGATTTGCTCCAAAATGTGCAAAAACCACTAAATCAAAAGACAATGGTAGTTTACAGCCTTGGCTGAGTTCATTGAATAGCTCCTTTATGCCAGACGCATACCACCAACTAACCACGTATCCCTTGTGAAAATCACTTCGCATGAGCTTTTGGGGGGTGATTTGCAAACAAATTGCTGAACCCACAACTATGACATCATCTCATTCTACTGACCTAAAGTCAACTACATTCCAAAGTTATTTTCCCTCTCTCTTCTCCCCATCCTCTTCTTCTTTCTCCAGCTCTAATCTCCAAACTCAGAGGAAATCTGGTAAGACACAGACATCAAAATTCTGAGCAATCATTTCACTAAGGCCACAGAGGCAGCACCCTGGAAAAGCACTAAAGACAAAATTTAAAAAAAAAATAACCGGAACCCCAGCTGAAATAATTTTCATCAAAAAAGTATCAAAATAACCCACCTCTCAGTTGGCATCATTTGTGTTTTCTTGGTTAACTTTGAAGTCGGCTTCATTTGCTTCTATCTCCTCACACACATCTTGGTGACTCTCCTCGTCCCATGTAGTATGACAGGAAAAGTCAGATTGCCAATTCCAGATCTTAGTGGAAAACCTTTCAGTATTTCAACATTGAGTATGATGCTGGCTTTGCTGTTTCTTTTATTTCTCTCTCTCTCTCTTTCTCTCTCTGTGCACTGCTTTGATTGTGTTATACAAAGTTCCTTCCATGCCTATCTTAAGTTTTTTTTTGAATGAGTGTTGTTGGATTTTATCAGATGACTTCTCTGCATCTATTGAGATGATCACATGGTTTTTATTTCTCAATATTTTTTACTTGGTGTATCACATTTATTGATTTGGGGATATTAAACCATCCCTCCATGTCATAGATGAATCCCACATGGTCCAGGTGAGTGATCTACTTGATGAACTGTTGAATCACTGTGGCTAGTATTTTGGTCAGGATCTTTGTGTGTATGTTCACCAGAGATATTTGTCTGTAATTTTCTTTTTCTGTTGTGTCTGTCATAGAAAGAGTTTGGAAGAATTGCTTCCCTTTCTATTTTTTGGAAAAGCTTGTGTAGGATTAGAGAAAATTCCACTAGAAAGATTTGGGAGAATTCTGCTTTCTTGGTTGAGAGGGATTTAATTATTGATTCAATCTCAATCTTTGTTATGGGTCTATTTAGATTATTAATTGCCTTATGATTTAATTTTGGTAGATTATGTGTTTCCAAAAATCTATTTCTTCTAGGTCTTCTGATTTATTGCCATATAGCTGCTTGTAATAATACCTAAGAACCCCCTGCATGTCCAAGGTATCTGCTGTTATATTTCCTTTGTTCTCCCTGATCCTAGTGATTCATATCTTCTCTCTCCCCCCTCCCACACCTTTTCTTTTTGATTATCTGGGCTAGTAGAGAATCTATTTTTCTTGATTTTCTAAAAAAAAAAAAAAAAAAAAAAAAAAAAAAACAGATGTTTGAATCATTGATCTTAGGGTTTTTTTTTTCTATATTAGGTTTATTTTCTCCTTTATTTTGGAGAAAATTATTTTTTTCCTTATAATCTTGGGATTGCTTTGCTGTTGTTTTTCTAGCTCCTTTAAGTGTAAAGTTAGCTCATTTACTTGGTGGTTTTCTAATTTCCTAACATAAGCATTGATTTAGATGAACTTTCTTCTTATGGGTCATGACCCATAATTTTGATACGTTGTGTTGTTATCTTCATTTGTTTTAAACATTTTTTAATTTAATTTACCCTTTTATTTTCCTTTATTACCTATTCCACATTTGGCAACAGTTTTTTAAAAAAATCTGCTGAGGGCCTGGCAGCATGGCCTAGCGGCTAAAGTCCTCCCCTTGAACTCCCCGGGATCCCATATGGGTGCCGGTTCTAATCCCGGCAGCTCCACTTCCCATCCAGCTCCCTGCTTGTGGCCTGGGAAAGCAGTTGAGGACGGCCCAATGCACTGGGACACTGCACCCGTGTGGGAGACCCGGAAGAGGTTCCTGGTTCCCGGCTTCGGATCGGCGTGCATTGGCCCATTGCAGCTCACTTGGGGAGTGAATCATTGGACGGAAGATCTTCCTCTCTGTCTCTCCTCCTCTCTGTATATCTGGCTGTAATAAAATGAATAAATCTTTAAAAAAAAAAACCTGCTGAGGCTTGTGTTGTGGCTTTTAACACAGTCAATCCTGGAGAAAGTTCCATGTACTGATGAAAAGCAAGTTTATCCTTCGTCTATAGGATGAAAGAATCTATAGATATAAATTAAGTCAATTTGCACTAGTGTCTGAGTGAGTTCTGTTGTTTCCTTTCTGAGTTTCTGTCTCATCAATCTGCTCATTGATGTTAATGAGGTATTTAGGTCCTGCATTGTTTTTGTGTTGGTGTCCATTTATACCCTTACATGGATTAATACTGGTTTCACATAACTTGGTTTCCTGACATTTGGTGCATATAATTTTACTATGGTGAGCTCTTTGATCATTGTATGGTGTTCTTCTTCATCTCTTGTATGGTTTTTCATGTTAAAGTCTGTCAGCTAAAATAAGTCTGGCTATGCAGCTCATTTTGATTTCCATTAGCCTGGAAAATCTTTTTGCATTCTTTCAGTATCAGTTCCCACGTATCTTTATTGATGAGATGCGTCTCCAGTAGAGAAAAGTAATATGGGTTTTCTTTTTTAATCCAGTCTTCTAATGTATGATATTTCATTTACGAGTTTAAGCTATTTACATTCAGGCTGGTAATTTGATATGAACAGATAGTAATTTGGTCCTGTTACTTCAGCCCTGAGTTGTTCTTTGTTATATTTAATTTTCATTTTCTCATTTTATTGGGATGCTGTCCAAATTGGCTTTTGGTTTGTGTTGCCGCTATTCATTTTCTCTTTCAAGAGAACATATTTACTAGGGAGAGGAACTTTTTCTGGTCCTTACATAGTTCCAACTTTGGATCCCCACCCTCTCTTGCAATGACCATCAAGGTCACTCTGGAGCCGCCCCCCGCTAAGGAAAAAAAAACAAACAAAAAATTAGAATAGATAGACAGAGAACAACAAAGAAAGCTTAGAACCAGACAGGAAATGGTCAGCGTAGATTCACACTGACCTATACCTTAATAGGTAGGACACAAAGATTAGTTACTCCTCACTAGGGTATTGAAGATTTCTCTGCACATCCCTCCTAAAACTGTTCTGCACCTAAGCTGTTGACGAATGCCTTGTTAGAGTTATAAGCCAGTTTAGACTATCCTTAAACCTGCCAAGTTCTGCAAAATTATGCTTCAACACTATAAACTTAAACACTATAAACTATATACTAACATGAAAATAGACATGAGGCAGCTTAATAGTACCTTATAGCCATTTTAAGGTGTATAGGAGCCGGTTCTGTATATAAACTAAAATTGAAATGTCAATGAAGTAGTCACAGGATGTGGTTAAGAACTTGCATTTTTTAACATATTTGTTACTCCATACCATGTCAAACAATTCTATAATGTTGTAAATTGTTGTTGATGTTATGTTGTGGCTTTAAATTGATCGGGATGATATTCTGCCAGCTCTGCCTTCAGACCAGAGATGGTCTCCCCAAGAAACCATTGAATTTATCTGGACAATAAGATGCTGGACTCTACGCTTGGTATATGCTTGCAATGAACAAATCTTGACTGAATTTGAACTATAATACTGCAACAAGGTGGAGGAATTCACCATGTGGGGAGGGCATGGGAGGGATTGGGGGAATCCGAGAACCTATGAAACTGTGTCACATAATGCAATGTAATTAAAAAAAAGAAATAATGAACACGCTGAAAAAAAATTAGAATGTACTTGAATAGCTAATTGGGTTATTGATATCTGACACAAAACAGCATTTTATTATGTTTCACTTGAAACTTAAGGAATGAGCCAGGATTTCACATTTGAAACGGTTTTTGAAAGAGCCTAGACATGATGAGGGCATTCTTTTTTAATACAATCTTTCGTGTTTTTCTTGAAGGAAAAAAATCATAGAGAAGGATGTAAACCAGAAAATGGGAATCCCTTTTTAAATGTTATAAAAATGATTTGTGAGGTGAGGGAGATAAAAGTGGAAGGCAGAGGAAAGGCTACAAGGAAAATTACTGGCAAAACTTCAGAGCTGGGGCCCGGCGCCGTGGCCTAGCGGCTGAAGTCCTAGCCTTGAATGTGCCTGGATCACATATGGGCACCAGTTCTAATCCTGCAGCCCCACTTCCCATCCAGTTCCCTTCTGTGACCCTGGAAAAGCAGTTGAGGACGGCCCAAAGCCTTGGGACCCTGCACCCGTGTGGGAGACCAGTAAGAGCTTCTGTCTTCTGGTTTCGGATTGGCGCAGCACTGGCCATTGCGGTAACTTGCGGAGTGAATCATTGGATGGAAGATCTTCCTCTCTGTCTCTCCTCCTCTCTCTACATATCTGACTTTACAACAAAAATAAATCTTTAAAAAAATAGAACATATACCATGCGGCCCGGGTGCGAGGGTCCCTGCCACGATTCCAGCCTAACACAGCCAAGCTTTCCACCACCTGCGCAGGTACATGGGGTGCGAGGCTCTCGGCCCGGCCAGGAAGTTCTGGAATTTGGTTTCTCTGATATGCTGCATGAGACGCTCCGTGCTGAACCCACAGTACTCTGAGAATATGTATTAGTCCTTAAGCTTTTCAAAGGCATTTAATCTTCCTCTGAAGAACCTGTAGTCACTTTATAGTGCCGATCGCCAACATCAGCTCACTTAAAAGGCAAAATTCCGGGCTTTTCCAGCAGGATGCCCCATTACCTGATAGGATGAGGGATCAGCAGAGGGGTCACAGAAGGCATTACTATGACACTGACTGGCATTCAAGAACCATACTCGGGGCTAGAATGTGTAAGGCATACGTGGACCAATCCCCTGACACTCTGACCCCATTGGATGGTTTAGAAGGGCCGGTGGAGTCTATGCAGGAGGCATGACAGTCTATAGGACGCTCTGGGCTGACCAGAGCAACCTCTGGCATAGTTAACACTGGCTGGCAACAGGCCTGGTTGGAGAGCGTGGTGGAGGCCTTGGCTGCGTGGAGCCTACCACTAAGGGGCACAGGAACTGGAGGGAGGCTGAGTTCTGGTCGGGTCACAGTTGTAATCCCTTGGCACAAATATCAATTCGGCTTTGACGCACCATGCCGGATTAGACCACAGCACAGTTTGGTGCTCCGGAGGACCAGGATAGACGTTGGACGGGCTCGGCTAGGCCTCAACCCCATCTGAGCCATATATGAGATATGCGTGGGTATGGACGAGCCGTGGCTGGGCTGAAACTCTCAACAACAGGAACCAGAATGGATTGAAGAGCGGAGCTGGCTGAAGGACCTGCTGGAATGCGTGAAGCCCGACACCATGAAGGAGTCGGAGGGAGGAACCTGAACAGATCCTCTGACAGGACACTGACTCTACAAATAAACGCAAGAAGCATGGAGGTAAATAACCCAGAAGAGGCTTTGGAATGTGACCCACTGGAATACACTTGGCTCGGGTTGGGGCAGACCAGGCTGAGTCGGTTCACGTCATCCACTGGCAAGCCCAAGTGCTGAAACTGTGTGGGGGCCTGGCCGGGTTTGGTTGCGATAAAAAAAAAAAAAAAAAAGCAGTATAAAACACAAAATGCCAAGGTGAAATGGCCTGTGCTAGCAGGGAATGCAACACCCAACCAGCACTCCTCCCACTGGTTTAGGTGAGGGACGAGAGTGTGATGGGCAGAGCCGGGGAGAGATGCGATACTCATTGGTTCCAATAGAGGTCGGGGCTCAGAATAGAACCAACCCAGGGGTTAAAACCATCAGCTGATCGGAGTGATGGACGGTGGCGGGCACTGTGCTTACTAGTAGTACATGTAGGAGCCTGGACTGGGAATGCCTCAAAGTTTTTTTTAGGGGGATTCCCCTGAACAAAATGGAGGAATCAAAGCATTAATCAAAAAAAGATGGAAAATGGAGTAGATGAATCAACCACCTCAGCTTTAGGCTTGCAGCGGAAAACTGGACAAGGGGAAACCCTAAGACGGACTATGTCAATCAGTGGACTCTGCACCAGCCTCATCATACCTGGACTGTTGCTGATGATATGTTGGAGCTTCTAGTTGATCGAGGTGACGCTCTGCTGGCTCTGCCTACAAACCTGAGAGGGCCTCCCTAAGAGGCCGTTGAACTTGAACTGGACAAGTGGGATGCTGGACTCTGTATGGTGTTAACTTTTAATTAGGGAATCTCAACGGAACTTGAGCTGTGGTTATGCATCAAGGTGAAGGAATTCATGATGGGGGAAGGGTTTGGGGTGAAGGGGGGAGAATCCCAGTCATGTAATGCAATGTAATTAATGAATAAATGAATATTAAAGAAAAAAAAATAGAACATATTTAAACATTTTTTGTAGTGCAGATCTGGAAAAGGCACATTCTTTGAGTTTTTCTTTGCTGTGGAAGAATTTCGTTTCATTTTTAAAAACAAAGGGTATTTTGAAAAGCTCATGGAAGAGAGGTTTAAAAGATGAACTGATTTTGTGTAAAAAGTTCTGAAGCCCTGATTTACTTTTGAAATAAGTCATGCTTTGCATGATTTTTTGAAAGTCCCTGGATGTAATGTATTATCTTCCTGTGTGGAAATCAAGGTGGTTGCTTCTACCTGTTTGGGCTTTACTGCTTTGTCTCTACTCCTGGTCAAAGCAAATGACTCAACAGGATGGGTAGGTGTTTGCCATTATTCACCTCCCGAGCTCCCAGTGAACTTGCATTCCCTCCTGGCTGCCAGGGGATCTCAGGTTACTGTTGACAGATTGCTGCTGGGGTGTCTGGTCACTGCAACAGGGCTCTGCTTTCTCTGCTGCTTGCCCATGTCCACAGTCTCCAGGTACCCGCTCCTGCCAACCCTCTCCCATTGCCTGGAAACTGATGTCTCTGCTTCACCCTGGCTAATGATTCTCCATCACTTAAAACATGCCTGTATCCTATTCCACCATCTTGTCTCTTTATAGATATTATTCTGTGAAATGTATTCTGAAATCTTGCTTGTATAACTCTGGGAAACCTATTTAACCTCTCTGGATCTCAAGTTTCTTCCATGTAAACAAGCTAAAAGGATGTGTTTCATGGAAATCTGATGTGAGATCCTAGCAGTGAGGCATTCCCACTATACATTACTAAACATTGCCTCCCACTGACCTGCAAAACCCTCCATGCCTGTTTTTTTCTAAAGACCAATTTTGTGACTAGATGGAACAACTAGTATATGACTTGAGTTTATGCAAATAGAAAGCCTTTGTCACCAAGGATTTTGAAAATCCAGGTCAGCCTTGTGTATACCAAGTGTTAATGTACTGACCATCCCGGGGACCAAGAAGGGTTATTATGGGTTTTAGTTTAGCATATGCACACACATTCACATACATGCACATATGACTACAATGTATACACTCATACACACACATACATAGGTCTGACACACTACAGAAACCACCAGAAACAGCTCCTGAAAAATAAAGGAGTCACCCTCTAATGCCATCTGTGAGAAAGCAAAGGGAAGAGAAAGACTGATAAAACATGCAAATCTTGTCCATTGCACCGTCTCCTTGTCGGGCTCAGTGATAAGGTATAACCTGACGGATACCTACAGCTCGCAGAAGCCCATGGAGGTTCCACACTGTTATACAGCAGAGTAAGACTGAGAGAACTCACCAATGGCTTTGCGCTTAATTGGCAGAGATGCTGTACAGTTCTATTAATAAGCAGCGTTGGATCCCCGCTTCCAGGATGGGGTTCCTGGCTTCTGATTTCCGCCAAGCTCAGCCATGCCTGCTGAACATACTCATGCAGTGAACTAGCAAGTGGAAGAGCTCTCTATTTTTCCCTTTCTTTTTGTAACTGTGCCTTTCAAATAAATAAATGGCTGCTAAAATTAAAATCAAAAAGGAGATTTTTTTTATCACAGTCCAATCTTGGGCAGCTCCTGTGGCTCAGCCTCTTATAAAGCCATTCTTGATGGGCCTGGCGGCGTGGCCTAGCGGCTGAAGTCCTCGCCTTGAAAGCCCCGGGATCCCATATGGGCGCCGGTTCTAATCCCGGCAGCTCCACTTCCCATCCAGCTCCCTGCTTGTGGCCTGGGAAAGCAGTCGAGGACGGCCCAATGCATTGGGACACTGCACCCACATGGGAGACCCGGAAGAGGTTCCAGGTTCCCGGCTTTGGATCGGCGTGCACTGGTCCTTTGCAGTTCACTTGGGGAGTGAATCATTGGACGGAAGATCTTCCTCTCTGTCTCTCCTCCTCTCTGTATATCTGGCTGTAATAAAATGAATAAATATTTAAAAAAAATAAAGCCATTCTTGCTGATAGATTGTTACAGTGACACACACATGCAGACACACAGACACACAGCAACACACACAAACACATACACACAGATGGACCTACATAGATACACAGCCACCCCCCAAACACGGATGGATCTATGTGGATACACAGGCACACACACACAGATGGACCTAAGTGGATACACAGAAAGACACACACAGACACACACATGGATGGACCTATGTGCGTATACACACACACACACACACACACACACACACGGCAACAGACAGGGAATGTACAATTTGGCCCTTGCACTGGTAGCATGAAAAAGAAGTCAGTCACAGGGGTTCCCACGTTAATGATTCGGTCTGATCCAATGATTTCACCAAGGCCACCTCCAGGCACCAGTGCTGGATTAGGTCTTCATCCTCTCAGCAGCATGAACATAGGATTTCAAGGCCTAAACTGCATTGAGTCTGAGGCAAAGTGCAATCAAACCAGAGCAATACTGTCTGTAAAAACAGATGCTTTCCATGAAGGTCAGAGTCTATAAGCACAAGAGAGTACTGAGTGTATCTGAAGACAGCCAACTGACTGAATCCATTGTTGCAGCTAGCACTGAAGTATAGCAGTTAAAGACATCAACATCTTATATATGCATCGGTTCCTATCCTCGCTGCTTATTCTTCAACCTAACTTCTTGATGTGTGGGTCTAGGAAAAGCTGTGTAAGATGACCACAGTGCTTTGATTTCTGTAGACCCAGAAGAACCCCCTGGCTCCTGGCTTTGATCTGCTCCAACCATGGCCTTTGCAACAATCTTGGGAGTGAACCAGTGGATGGAAGATCGATCTCTCTCTCTCTTTTTCTTTCTCTAGGTATCCCTGTGCCTCTCTCTGCAGATTGTATGTAACGCTAACTCTCAACAAGCAAGTAGATATTTAAAAGCAAACAAAAAAATCCATTGAGGTTTCAAAGTAAAGCAAGACTCTTGTTCTCTGTGATTCCCTGGGCTACTGAGGAGAGAAAACAAGTAAACTAATGATCTAATCAGATCACATACGAGGGTATTTTTAAAAGTTCAAAGAAAATATATGCAAGAGATCAACTTACCTAATACAGAAAGTTCTGAAATTCAGGTTGATTTTTGTAATAATGAATGTTTTGCATGAATTTTTCTAAGAACCTGGATGTAATGTGATAATTTCCTAAGTGGAAATCAATGTGGCTGCTACCCACTCAGGGCATGCCTTCTTGGGTTCACCATCACATTTTTCTGCTCTGCCTCACTCTCTGACAAGGGTGCCCTAGAAGCAACATTGCAGTCCTTATCTGTGTTACTGCTACAGGCTGGCCTCTACCATCCTCCCTAACCCTGCAAAACTCTGAGTAGTTCTCCTGGGAAGACGAGGGCACCTCTCCCACTCACACAGGAACCCAAAGGCAGCTCCACTCAGCCTGTCACGGGCCACTCCCACCTCCAAGGTGTGCTGAACCTGAGAGTGAGGTGCACGTGAGGCACTGTGAACTGCAGTTGGAAATGTCCAAGACTGAGGACAAATCATTTAGATTTTGAAGTGTCCTAAGCAATAGAGCTTAAATTCAAATTCCTGGTGCTTTGTTTCGAGGTGAATATTATTCATTTTCTCCAGAGCTAGAATCCACTCTGGAACATCACTTCAAAAGCCTTTAGAAAAGGTGTGAAGGGCCTTCCTCCAGGAGAGCAAACTTTAGCAATTGAGAAGCCTATTGGGAAAACTAAGGTGTTTACAGTGTTCATAATCTGATGCATGTAAGTAACACTGCTCAGCACAAACCTCTGAGGTATAGGTTTCCTGATAGACTTGGGTTCACTCATCGGCTGGGACACAGGTGTGTCACCTGCTGGGGTCTGCAATGTTCTCAGACATTTCAGCCTCACTGTGCAATTGTGGAAGAATCTCCATCTCTGGGGCTCAGGATTTTCCAAGGACTCTTGGACAGAGAATTTCATGGAAGTATAGAACCCTGACTGGTGTGTCCAATAGCTACTCACAGCATAGCAGGCCCACACCTAGGTGTTGACTTCCAAGAGTGAGGGTGGGAATGAAACACTTCAAAGCTGAAACCACCTGCAATACCAGTGTCCTGTCTTAGAGCAGCACTTCAAGACCGAGCTGCTCTGTTTTGACACAGCTTCCTTGAAACTCACTAAGCAGAAAACTGCTAATGGCCCGAGTGCTTGGGCACATGCCATCCATGTGGGAGTCCAGGATGGAGCTCCTGGTTCCTGATCCATTCATGGCAGTTGTAGGAATTTGGGGAGAAAACCAGCAGATAAAAGATTTCTTTGTGTGTATGTTACACTGTCTTTTTGAAAATTATTTTTTTCTTTATTTTTGACAATCTTTGCATAGTTAACTAGTGAAAAAAGATTCAAGGGTTATGGGAAAGTGGGTAAGACTACTATTGCCACATTGTTTTTTTCATGTATCTGGGGTAAAGGGGGAGATAAAGGGAGAAGCCCCACCCAGTCTCCCACCCATCCCAGGTCCCTGATGTGGGGCATGCTCCGAGGGTCTTGCTCAAATGGTTTTGATAATTCAACAGTTATGAATTGATGCCAATCTCGCCATTTCAAGCACGATGAGGTAGCTAAAGAATCCACTGATTGACATAGTCCATCTTAGAGTCTCCGTTTGACAAGTTTTTCACTGCCAACATATGGCTGAGGTAGTTGACTGACTTGTTCTGTCCTCTGTCTTTTCATGGTTAGGGTTATGAGTCTGGCAGTTTGAGTCGGGAGATCCCAAAAAAAACTTTATCTGAGGTGTTCCTAGACCAGATTCTTGTGTGTACTAGCAAGCACAGGGCCCGGTATAGTCCATTGCCCCAATCAGCTGGTTGTTGCAGTTACTGGGTTGGTTCTGCTTCCAGCCCTGTCGTCCACTGGAATGAATGGGTGTTGCAGTCCAGCCTGGTTCTGCCCAGTACACACTCAGCCCTCACATAAACCAGTGGGAGCTGCAGCCTAGTTAGAGTGACCCACAATAACCCCCACCAGGCCTGTCCCCTATCCTGGTTCTTGCGCTTGCCAGTACGTGCAGCAGACTAGTCCAGTCTGTCCCATATCCCATTCAGCTCTCGTATATGTCAATGGGCATTGAAGCCTAGCCACTTAACCAGCCCATACACATGCTGTTGGGTGCCTTTCTGTCTAGCCACATCAGCCCCTATCCAGGTTTTCGTGCCCTCCAGTGGGAGTGGTAACCCAAGAGCGAAGAGCTCACTATTTCCCTTCTAGGCCACTCCCACTCCTGGGTTTATGAGAGATTATGCGCTCTCCAGGTGGTTCTGCAATTCAGCTTGACAAAATTAGCCCCTAGTGCCAGCTTCTGCCCGCTGATGCTGCAGCTAAGCCCAGCTAACCCTCACCCACTCCAATTCTTGCTTGCACCAGTAGGAACAATCAGTCCAGCCTGGCTTTTCCCTGATCTAGTCCATATGAGGCCCACAGGTGTTGTAGCCTTGCCTAGTCTGGTCTGTCCCCATCCAAGCTCATGCTCTCCAGTGCGAGTAGCCGTCCAGCAGGGGAGCCCCCCACATTCCCCCTGCTGGCTCCGCCCCCTCCCTTCCTGGTTCTCACATGTGCTGGTTGGGTGCTGCGGCCACATCTGGCACAGGTCACCTCACCTTGGCATTCCATAATGTTCCCTGGTTGTTGTCGTGACCAAACCTGGCTCGACCTACACTCTGTTCTGGTGCTCGGATTCGCCAGTGGGTGATGTGAACTGGTTCAACCTGGTCTGCCCCCTACCCATGCTAAATGTATGCCAATGGGAAAGCTTCCATTACCTGTTCTGGGCTGTTTCCTATCATGTTTCTTGCACTTACTTGCAAGAACTGTGTCCTGCCAGAGGAGTTGCCTAGGCTCCTCCATCAGAACCTCTCCCCATGCCAGATTTTGTGCATACTGGTGGGTCCACGAGCCAGCCCTACTCAGTCAAACTTCCTATCCTAGCAGGAACAGTGGCTTTTCCTGACTGGCCTTCAACCCAATCTGGTTCTTACTGTTGGATGCTACAGCCCAGCCACAGCTTGTCCATACCAAAACATAGCTCACATATGGCTCAGTAGTGGCTGAGACCTAGCCTAGTCCATCCCACATCTACTCTGGTCCTCCAGAGCACCAGAAGGTGTTGGAGTCTAGCCCGGCTTGGTGAGTCCAGTCCCAGTCCACACTTGTGCCAAGGGAGACTGCAACCATATCCTGATCAGAACGCAGCCCCCATTCCAGCCCCGTGCTCCTTGGTGGGAACCTCAACCCTGTTAGGGTGTCCCTATCCAGGCCTGTTCCCAGCCATAGATTCTGTGCATGCCAGTCGCTGCTCTGACTCAGCTTGTCACAGCCACTCACCTGTCCTGGCCCCTGCCTTAGATGCTGTAACTTAGTGTCCCTGCCTCATGCAGACCAGTAGGTGCAAGAGCCTAGCTCGGCATGACCTGTGCTCCATCCTGATTTATAATTTTGCTTGTGGGCTAAGGTTTGCTCAGTCCTGTCCAGTTCACCCCGTTCCATTACCAACCCACACATTAGTTAGCCATTGGAGCTACTTTGCTCAGCTTGTCCGACCCCCAGGTCTGGACCATGTGTTCACCAGCAGGAGCTATGACATGCCAGGGGAGTTTCCCAAGTTTCTCAACTTGACCCGCTCCCAGACCCAGTTCTCATACATGCCAGTGGGTTTTAGGCCAGTGTCTGGCATAGTCTGGCCTTCCATCTGGTGTTATATGAGCTGGTGAAAGTTGCAGCCTAGCCCACCCCACACCCTATTCAGGATGCACATTCGGGTGCTGTTGCCTTGACCAGTCCAGAATGTTATCGGTTCCTTTACCCATGAGTGATATCAGGCTCCTTGGTCACATCTAGCTTAGTCCATCACCACCCCAACTCTTGAGCTAACCAGTGGGGCTAGTATTTCCACAGGGTTTGGCCCACACATCCCACACAGAATCTACCCCTTGATATGGTTCTCTCTTGTGCTAGTTAATGTCATGGCCCTGCCTAATGAGACCCATCTCCTGATCCATCATCATGTCAGGTAATAGGAATATGATCTTGCTAGAAAAGCCCCGAGCCTTAGCTTTTGCATGGACTGGTGTTCGGTGGTCAGCATTTTTCAGTGATTACAAGTTCTACACAGGATTCAAAGGAGGTTGATATTTCAGTCTTATCCATAAAGATCATCTGGTCCCTCTCCTCAAACCTACCAGGTCTCATTATCCTCACTCACCTTCAAAGGAAAAGTTACTCTGTCGTTGGGAGTCTTTAGGATGAATTGACATCCCAGAAGCACAGTGGCCTTATCATGGAGTTACCTAAGCAGCAATTCAAATAACCAAAACCTCAGAGTGCGTCACCGGGTGACCAGCACCGTTTGGTGCCAGGCTCTGCCTGCTGGCTGCCCGGGGACAGCTCACAGCGTGTATGTGGTGGCAGAAATCAGGGCTCCACTCCAGCCTGGCACCCACCAGCAGCCAAAAGGCTGCTGGAAGTTTTAACCCCCAGTCCCCAAGTTCGTTCTCTCCCCAATCCCATCTACCATGCAATGATGGCAATGGGTGGGGCCCGGGCCCATACTGTTCTGCAGACTTCCCCTTTTACTGAAGTCACCATGAAGGGAGCAGTCTCTGGATCTCAGGCAGGCCTGGGGACAGCTCACTTTGTGTACACGGTGGCTGGAATCAGGGCTCCGAGCATAGAGACGGACCCGGCCTGGCACCCACCAACAGCCAACAGGCTGCTGGAAGTTTTAACCGTTACTCTGTTTTTCAATAAGTTGTTGAAGAATTAATTTTAGTCATTACTTGATTAATAGGTGGATGATAGATAAGTAGATAACACATAGAAGATACAGATTGGACAGATAACTGGATAGAGCTAAGTCTAGATAGATGGAGGATGATAGACTGATAGATGATGAATGGATGATAAGATGATAGATACGTAAGAGTAAGATGATAGATGGTCAATAGAAGATGATACACAGTAACAAATATAGATAGAAGTCATGGCAGAGTGAATAAATAAATAGATGATTTATAGATGGCATCTAGATAGAGATAAAGATGGGTGATGCATGACACACTTGATTGATCAATTGATTGATATACATAATAGGCAGATATATAGATGAGCACTAGATAAATAGCTACAGTGTTTAGCTGTGACGTTAACAATCCCATGCTCGGGTTGAGGAGGAGCAAAGACAGAGGAAGGGAGTCGTAGAATTCTCTGTAGAAAAACAACGACAGCATGAGCGTGGGATACCTAGGAAATTATCTGCCTGCTTGTGGTACACCCAGCTCCAACACTGAGCCAATGGAAAGTACAAGCATGTCCTCTTCTGTTTTGGTGAGTTCCCCCAAATCTCCCTGCTCCCTTTGGTTATTCTGTAGAATCTTTATCTGAATTATAACCTCTAGAAGGACAAAAAAAAAAAAATACAGTCATCTGCCCTGCATCACCTGTGTGCCAGTTTTAAAACAATGACATCAGGGTAAAGGGAGAGTGCCAGGTGGGCACTTCCTTCCATTCCACAGAGCTCCCCTGAGTCCACCGTGAGTTGCACTCTCCAGAGAGAACAACTGAAGGCCAGCCAAATGTGAGTGAATGCTAGCCCCGCACTCCTAGGAAGAATCCCTCCTGGAGTCTCAAGCCACCATTCCCAGTACTCAATCAGCTTTGGGAGATGGTTTGTCATAGTGGTTCTATGGTTCTGTGGTTTGAGAGACTTTTTGATGAGAAGGGCAGCCTTTGTCCAGGGCTTAAGTCTTGTTAAGTTGCTCAGAGACGATTCTACCTGTGACATAGGGCTGACCTCAGAGCCAGCACTCAGAAAACTTCCACAATTGAAAAAGGATGGGCCCAAACAGAGTCTGATGTGCAGTGCTTGTCCCATGTATGCTTGGATGCTGTATGCTGAGAACAATTAAAAAGCGGAAAATCCTGGGCCTCTCACAGACACACAGAAAAGGAGCTTTGCCTCATTCTCACACAGAGTCTGCCCTTGGCTTCAGCTGAAATGTGACATGTAAGTTGCTAAAAACACGAGTTCATGGCATTTTGCTAAGTCCATTGGGAAAATAATTGAAACCCTGGCCTTCTCCAGATTATGTAAACATAATTTCATCCACAAGTGTGGATGAAGGAGAGTAGAAGTTCATGGGTAGTGTGGAAAGAAGAGTAAAAGAGCAGTTATTGCCATCTTTAACACTGCGTCTAGCCCCAGGGAGTGAACTGGAGTTTATTCATCAGGTGTAGGATGAGCATGGGTACCAGGCAATCCTGCTTATGCTGCATGGAGCTTGACTGCCAACCACACACTGGTGAGCATTTGCTCTGAGCCAAGATTTCTGCAGTCAACAAGGACACAGCTTTTGTCTTGTCCTACTTTAATGGGTGTGAAACTGCATCCAGACACCCAGGTATATGGGCAGCCTCTACAACTGGACAGAAACTGACAGGGAGGCCACCTCTGACCCCAGTGTGCCTCTGTCCTGTCACCATCAGGCTACCTTCCCAGGTTTTTGTCTCATAATTAAAAAAATCATGTCAATGGTGCGAAATAAGATGTTGATGATTTATTTACTGGAAAGTCAGCATTACAGAGAGAAAAGGAGAGATTGATCTTCCATCCGTTGGTTCATTCCTCAGATGGCTACAACAATCAAACAGGTCTGGAAAAGGTTGAAGCCAGGAGCTTCATCCAGGTCTCCCACATGGGTGCAGGAGCCCAACACATCTGCTGCTTTCCCAAGCACCTTGGCAGGGAGTTGGATCAAAAGTTAAGCAGCCTTGGTATGTGCAAAATCTGGCATTGGGAGGGGTTCTGATGGAGGAGCCTGGGCAACTCCTCTGGCAGGACACAGTCCCTGCAGTTAAGCGCAAGAAGCATGATAAGAAACAGCCCAGAATAGACCATGGAAAGTTTCCCACTGGCACACATTCGACATGGGCCAGGAGCAGACCAGGCTGAATCAGTTCATGTCATCCACTGGCAAATCCGAGCACCAGAACAGAGTGTGGGATGGGCTGGGTTTGGTCGCGACAAAACCAGTACACATTATGGAATGCCAGGGCGTGGTTGCCTGTACTGGATATGAATGCAGCACCAAACCAGCACACGTGAGATCCAGGAAGGGAGGGGCAGAGCTGGCAGGGGGATTAAGGGGCTGGTCCCCTCGCCGGACAGCTACTCCCACTGGGCTGGGATAGAGACAGACCAGACTAAGCAAGGCTGCAACACCTGTGCGCTGCATGTAGACTAGATCAGGGAAAAGCCAGGCTGGGCTGATTATTCCTGCGTATGCAAGCATAAATTAGAGTGTGTGAGGGATGATTGGGCATAGCCGCAGCACCGGCTGGCAGTAGCTGGCATTGGGGACTAATTCTGTCAAGTCAAATCACAAAACCACCTAAAGAGTGCATAAACTGGGACTGAGAGAGACCTGGGAGGGAAAAAGTGGGTTCCCCCTTCTTGGGTCACTATTCCCGTGGGAGGGCATGAAAACTAGGACGGGGGCTGGGATGGCTAGATAGAGAGGCACTCAACAACACCCGTGAGGGCTGGATGGTTGAGTTGGTTAGATAGAACTAAGCTTTAATATCCATTGACAAGAACAAGAGCCAAATGGGATGAGGGACAGACTGGTCTACTGCTACACATACTGGCAAACCAGGGTAGGGGGCGGGCCTGGTGGGGGTTATTGTGGGTCGCCCCAACTAGGCTGCAGCTCCCACTGGTGTATGTGAGGGCCGAACCAGACTGGACTGCAACACCCATTGGTTCCAGTGCAACTCGGGACTGAAAACAGAACCAACCCAGCAATTGCAACCACCAGCTGATCGGGGTGATGGACTGTGCCGGGCCCTGTGCTTGCTAGAACATACAAGAAACTAGTCTGGGAATACCTCAAAGTTTCTTTGGAGATCTCCCCAATCGAACTGCTGGACTCAGAACTCTAACCAAGAAAAGACAGAAGACAGAACAGGTCAATCATTCATCTCAGCTATATGTTGGCAGCGAAATACTGGGGCAAACGGAGACTTTATGATGGGCCATGTCAAGCAGTGGACAACCTCATTGAGCGAAACTGGCAGCGATTCATAACTGGAGAACTATTAAAACAATTTGAGCAAGGATCTCAGAGCATGCCCCACATCCGGGACTTGGGGTGGGTGGGAAACTGGGTGGGGCTTCTCCGTCAACATCCCCCTTTACCTCAGATACATGATGGAAACAACATGGACATAATACTATTACCCACTTCCCTATACCCCCTGAACCTTTTTTTTTTTTTTTACCGTAATTAACTATGTAAAGATTGTCAACAACAATACAATAAAATAGATTATAAAAAAAAACAAAAAAGTGAAGCAGCCTGAACTTTAATCTGCGTTCATATGGAATGCTGTCATTGCATACTGCAGATTTACTCACTGTACCACAATGTTAGCCCCCATGAAGTTATTCTTTGACCCCATTTTTCATGAGCTTTCTATGGTACGTTCAAAGGTACACCTCCAAGAGCAATTTGCTGGGACTGCACAAAAGCTTGGGCTCTGGCGGGAATGCAGTGTGATGGGAAATTAGGCATGAAGCTCGCTCCTAGGGAGAGGTGTGGGCGCAGGTTACATGGGCTTATCCAACACAGCCCAGCTCAGATGGTCCATTGCCAAGGGTGCTACCCTGGGTGTGCAAGCCCTGGGATGTGGTCATCTCCTACCGCCTGGGTGTGTCTCATATCCTTTTTAGTTTATAATAGCAGCATGAATTTTTTCAGGTTTTCTGCTTAACTCTTGTGAAGTGTTAAGTGTCAATGCATTATTAAGCCCAATGTGAAACTCGGCAGGTATCTGTAAGCTTCATCAGAAACGGCTCCAGCCATACGTCTGTTCCATTCAGCTTCCATGTCTTGGCCTTCTGATCAGGAATATGTCCCTTCTGGACTTCATGCCACAAAGAAACACACCCACGAAGACATGAATCCAGCCTACATTACCACCCAGGCAAGTTCGGGTGGTTCCTAGGCCCTGGTTGTTGAAGGGAAGATGTGAACTGTATACTTAGGGAAGGCAGCCTCGGAAGAGCCATCACTGGGTGGGCTGAGACTGACAGCTGTCTTATTGCTGGGGCTGCCATGCTTGGTGAGCGGTCCACACATGACTGGTTTCCTGAGAGGCTAAGCAGAATCTGAGGGAGACTCAAGCAGCATGTGGAGTGTGGAGACTCTACACTGCAGGGGAGTCTCCTAAAGAGAAGCCCTCTGAGCTTATTCCTCAAGAAGTGAGTTTAACCCCAACAAGGCAGCTGCAGAACCACCGTCCACACCGTCCCCCCTGCATGCCTGTCCAAGTTAGCAGGATGGAGTGGAGTGAGAATGCACAGAGATATAGGAGGAATGGCATGAGTAGATGGGGTGGATAGACAGTGCACATGAAGATGGGTGGGGTGACACATGAGGATGGGTGGAGTGACACATGAGGATGGGTGGGGTGACACATGAGGATGGGTGGAGTGACTCATCAGGATGGGATGGGGTGACACATGAGGATGGGTGGAGTGACACATGAAGATGGGTGGGGTGACACATGAGGATAGGTAGAGCGACATGTTGGACTGGATGGAGTGATAGCACACATGTGGGTGCATGGATGACATGTGGAGCTGGGATGGGGTGATAGCACACATGAGGATGGGTGCAGTGACACATGGGGATGGGGTGGAGGGACAGCACATATGAAGACGGGTGGAGTGACATGTGGGAATGGGCTTGATGACCTGTGCAGATGGGGTGGGATGACAGCACACATGAGAACGGGTGAGGTGACACGTGGGGAAGGGTGGGTAGTATGCACACTGCCCAAATATACACAGAGGACCTCCTGCTTGCCAATGCTACAGTCACACCTTTGATTCTAGTCACACAGACAAGGACACAAGCACGCACACACACACACACACCAGCACATGCATATGAGCACATAGATATGCAAGGACCTGCACATATATGTACACAAACAGGTATGTGCACATACATGTTTTTCAAGTGAACATGCATGTTTGCACAGATGTGTGTGTATGTCAGGAGTGTGACAGCATACATATAAGCATGTGAATTAACAGGTACGCCATAAGCATAGTCACCCATGCGAGCACACCGTAAAGTATGCATGTGCAGATGTGTGGGCACATATGTAAGCACACAACATGCAAATGCAGATGCAAATTAAAACACAGCTGCACACATGTGAGCATTCATATGAGAACAGGGGCAAACAGCCATTTAAGAGCACGTTCAAACATATACACACGCTCAGATATGTAAACACACATATAAGCACACTGCTTACCCATGACCCAGCTCCACTTGTCACTTACACGTCTTCTGTACTCTGCCCAGTAAGCCCCACGAGACCGCAGATTTGTCTCACCCCCAAGACAATCGGTGTTCTGCCTGAGGAATTGTCTAGAACTCAGTGTCCTTGCCTGCCTTGCCTGGCTTCCTTTATTCTGCGTCTCCCATGTGAGTGCAGGGTGCAGGCCTTGGCCTGTTCTCCACTGCTTTCCCATTAATGGGGAGCTGGGTTAGAAGTGAAGCAGTCAGTTCTGAAACCAACACACACATGAAAGGAGAGCCACGCATGCTTTAGCCTCTGTGCCACAGTGCCAGGTCCCATCCTAGCATTTCCATAATGATGAATGCATACCAATAATGACTTCCACTATAGAATGGAAAAATTTGTCCCCCAAAAGTGTGTCTACCCAATTTATATGGAGTTTTATATTGTGCTGTAATTTTTCTCTAGATGAAAAGAAATGATTGTGCTTTGGAGATGCTAATCTTGCAAAGGCTTGGTCAGATCAGTGTGTTACACGGGACTGGACTGGGCATTTAGAAGAAGAGCCAGTTCCAGGCACAAGATCCTTGCTAGGTAAGGTTCCACCCTACTAAGGCAGAGTGGTGGAGGGGGTAGCATTAGCTCAGCATGCCCATCCAGGTTGCTCTTGGTCCACACTAACACCTGGGGATCACCAGCAAAGGGGATTCTGGGGCCCCTGTGGACTTGAAACTTCCCCTGGTGTTCCAGACACCTGGCAAGGCTGGGCCTCACTAGGCTTGAAGAGAAATCACATTGCCTCTTGTCCCTGTCTTAGAAGCCAGCCTGGAAGCCATTAGTTTCTCCCGTATCTGGCTAGCTGGCTGCCTGCAGACCCACATAGACTCCGGGAGAATGGCCAGAAGACAATTTGGCAGGGAGTAAGCTGGCCAGAATGTGAATTCTAAACCCCTCCAAAGACAGACAATGCAGAAAGCATATCCAAACAGGTATAATCGGCCACAAGCAGAATTGGACAATGCAGAAAGCATAGCCAAAGAGAAAACAGACATGATTAGCTTCAGGTCAATTCCAAAATTAGAGATAAAGCATGCCAAACCCTGAAAACGGCCAGGTAGTCTTCTTTTGCAGCCTGAGCTTTCATTAACGGTATCTCTTGCTTTTGTGATTGCTTTCCTTGCTGGGGAAGAAGGAGTTAGACAATACAGTTTACATGCAGGCAAACAGAAAGGAAGCAATTTCCAGCACCCACCCAGGACTTCCTTCACACACGTGTGTGCCCATCTTGTTTGAGACTTTCACCTGATCCCAATGAGTGTTTGCAATGACCCAATCACCCCTGCTATCCAGAGCACAAAGGGAAGAATACAACCTAAAAGTTGAAACATTAGCTAAAAATCAGCAAAAGTCTGAACTAAACTTTTCAAATCTTCAAGGACACACAAGATGTTACAAACACCAATTTAAGAAATGTTTAAATATTAGCAAAAATTGCAAAACCACGATGACATTTTTATGTTGATTTATTTGCTTGACAGAATAACAGAGAGAGATGGTTCTTTCAACACTCCGCCCCTCCAGTGGCAGCAAGAGCCAGGTCTAAGCCCAGAAACTGAAACTGTCTGGGTCTCCTTCGTAGATGCAAGGCCCACACACCTGGGTCATCATATGCTGCCTTCCCAAGAGCATCAGCAGGCACTGAGTCAGAAGTGAACTGCCAGGGACTTAGCAATGAGAAGCTGATGGTGTTTGCAGTGTCTTAGCCCCCTGCACTACAGCACCATTTCTGATAACTTACATCTCACAGGAAACCAGCTGTGTTGTCTAACTGTGAAGAGCAGCTTGCCTTGGCGTATAGCTCCCTAGGCTCATGGCCTAGTTCTGGCCTCGTGTATGTCTGAGTCATTCCTACTCTTCTCTGGCACTTTATCCTAATACTTGCTGATTCAAGGTTCAGTTGAAATCCAATGCCCTCATGTGTCCCCCAACCCTTCCCTCTACATTTCCTCTGCCCACCCCCTTTGCTCCCTGGTTGTGAGCCTGGACCTCCTCCACCTGATTGTGTTCCAGCTAATCCATCATCTGTCGAGCATGGTGCCCAGAACTGGGCTAAATGGACAGTCAGCAGAAGCTGCATAGCATCAACAGAATGTGTGCATCTGAAACTCAGTGGGCAGGCATTTACAGTGGGAAGCCCACAGGGGGCACCCCAAGCAGCAGGGCCTGTAAAGTGGCAACAGGGCAGTGTTCCAAAATGCAGGAGGGGGCAGCTGCCTGCAAGGGGATCCCAGGCAAGATCTATAACAAAGGCAGTCCCAGCCGGGAGGCTAGCAGACAAACTAAGGATCCATGGCCCTGTTGATGGAGAAAGAGGAACTCAGAATGGGCACAGCCGCCCAGTCCCACTGATAAAAAAAAGAGTAGGCAGTGACTCCAAAAGTCTGGTGACCTTGGGGAGTGACACTGCCTCACTGTCTCCCTGGGGAGGAGCAGGGATGTCAGCCCCAGGAACATAGGCTCTGGAGAAAGGTAGCTTACTTCCACAGAAGTGGGATAATCAGATACCTGGGCATCAAATAGACCAAGGGAATGGAGTCTCTCACCATAACAATGCAGGATTCTGGGGCAGGTGTTTGGTCCAGGTAGTGAAAACACAAGTTGAGGTGCTTGTATCTCAACCATACTAGTCCCACTGGGCTCCAGATACCAGCTGACCACTAATGCTCACCCGGGGGGCAGCTGTGATGGTTCCTGAGTCCCTGCCACCCATTTGGGATTGAGTTGCATCCTGGCCCCAGCCTCAGCTACTTAGGGAGCAAGCTGGCAGATGGGAACGTAAAGCAGTTATGGTGTAGCCAGTGGCTAGTTATGCCCTGTTTCATCCCATTATGTTGAGGGCAGAGAGGGCAGGAAGGTTTGGGAATTTGTTTTATGGTTTTCTTATGACGGGAGCTCATACAAAGTGTAATGAAAAGGAATTAACCCGAAGTCTGAAGGCAGAGACAGATGGATGTAGTGAGCTGTTCTCCGGGACTGTGCTGCTCACTGCCTCGCTTGACCAGCCTGGTGTCCACTGCCTGGGAGACTTAGAGTAGGCTCAGGACATCAGCAATGGGCATAAAGGAAGTGCTGCCTGGCTGCTCTGACTTCCCCTATGTAAAGCAGAGAATGGGACACTGAGTCACAAGGATGCAGGGCTCAGCCACCAAGCACTGGGCTTGCTGTGATTTCCTCAAAGTGGAGCAGGTGCCAGGGCAGCAGCGAAGATTGATCATGCGGGCCAGTCAGAAGCTGCCCAACTCCTTCCCAGTAGCCAGCTGCCTGCCCCGCAGAATAGGTTCAAGTTTGCCGTTAGGAGCTGTGAGCCCTGCTGCAGCCTGCGCTTCTGCAAACCTTGCATTCAGACTTGGCATCAGTGAACCCGTCAGGATTTCCTTGGTAAAGCTTCCACAGCTTTCAGTTTACAGTCTTAATGCTTAATTTAATGAAAATTACCTTCATTCTCAAAGCATACATTTTTAAAAGTTGAGTACATAATTGCAAGTCTGGAGCTCTCTCTGACTTCTAACCTATTTTCTCCATTGAAAAAAGTCCTTTTAACATGAAGTAATTCAACACCTACTTGGCTGAGTTGTTGTAAGAAAAAAATCAAATATGTGAGAAAAGCACATGGCAAATACTTGGTAATTGTTAGCCCTCTCCTTCCACGCCCCTACCCACCAGACCTTTGCAGAGGGCAGGGAATCAGCCCAGCTGCAGAAGAAACCAATAGGAAGCCAGCAAAGCTCCTGGGTTGGTGGATAAAAGGCAGACTTTGGAGCCAGCTGTGGCTGGGGATGTGCTGGTTCCTGCCCTCATGGCCACATGATTGGAGCCACATCCTGCACTCAGAGCCAAGCTTCATTTTTATTCTTTGTAATATGGAGGAGGTGACACATGTGGGCACATGGGATGCAGGCCAGGAAAGCCACTTGAGAAAGGAACTCAAGAGGACCCAAGGCCTGCAGTACCAGAGGCTAGGTAGGGGCAGGGGCAGGGGTGAGCTCCTATCTAGGTCCCTTGTCCTGTGAGATAGAAGGCCTAGGGATCCGTGTAGTACCACCATCCTCCAGTTCCCCAGGTTGGCTCTAAGCACTCCTGCCCCAGAGCAGTTTTTTTTTTTTTTTTTTCTGGAAATGAGTAAACGCACCGGGCATGGGGCATGAAAAATATGTGGCTGGCTTCAATTCATGGGGTCACAGGGCATGAGGTAAGACTTAGACCCATGTTCTGATCCAGGGTTGCACTGTTTGAGGCTCACCCTATCAACAATATGGAGGGGATACAGGGACCTTGCTACACCTGTTCTAACTGCTACAGAGCACCCTGCCCTGCTTCTCCTCCCCACACATGTGTGAGATTGGGGCAATTGACCGGACAGTAGGTAAGTACAGTACGGCGGGCTGTGCCTCATCACCATTGTCCTAGGGGCAGGGACCCCCAGGAGAGAACCTCAGCATTGGGGGCTTTGTCTCCCACACCTCACAGGTGATTCTTACAGGGGGAGTCCTTCAATGTCAGTGACTAAACATGGTTGCACATCTTCGGTATGAAACATCTTGAAGGACGGGCCTTAGGGTACACAGACCTGTCCCTCTGTGGTCATAATGAACAGGTAGGCCAGGTAGGGACACACTGCCCAGCCACTGTCCATGGGACCACCATAGGCCCTGGACTGGACTCATTGCCTAGGTCATTGACCATGGGAGTACTCACAGTCCCCCTCACAGGCCCGACCCTGGCCTCTACAGGTCTACCTTAGCCCTGTGCAAAGGGAAGCAGAAATGGCATGGAATGATCTTGCCTATGGCAGTGGAGCCCTGCATGTGCACCCAGCTTCCCCCACGAGGTGGTCCCCTTCCCCCCAGGAAGAACAGAGTCTGCCCATGGTGATGTGCCAGGGAGCCAGCCTGAAAAGGTTCTCTCAATAAAGTCATGGTGCATTCCACAGGTTCAGGCCTTCTGTCCCCTCAGAAAACACAGCAGCTACAAGAAAATGAAGTTCAACTATTTATTTTAAAATATTTACTTTAAAGGCAGAGTGACAGAGAGTTAGATTTTTCCACTTCACTCTCCAAATGGCCACAATAACCAGAACTGGGCTAGGGCAAAGTCATGGAATTAGGAGCTTCTTCCAGGTTTCCCATACGGGTGCAGGGGCCCAAGCATTTGGGCTATCCTCTGCTTTTTTCTCAGGCATATTAGCAGAGAATTGGATGGGAAGTTGAGCAGCAAGGATAGAAACTGGCACGCAGATGGGAAGCTGGTACTTCAGGCAGAGTCGTAACACACTATGTCACCACAAGCCTCAGACACTGATGTGGTATTGTGGCTTAAACAGGACTGGACACTAGAATGAGTGCAGACATTATCTCTCCAAGCCTTTGATTGGCAGTGCTGACACTGTGGAAATATGTTCCGGTTTCAGTGTCTAAAGCTGTGGCCCTTGGGAAAAGACTGGAGGGGATTTTGTAGTTGGTGTAGGGGCAGGGGCTGAGGCTTGGAGTCATTCTAAGGAGAGGCCATGTGACCAAGTATGCTATGTCCCATCAGACTTCAGGCCAAAGGTGCCCTGGAGTGGGCTATGAAAGACCTCAAGGCACTTGATAAGTGCTGACATGTAACCTTTGTCCTTTTGGAATTGGCTTATTTCACTGAACATAATGGCTTCCAGTTGGAGTAATTTTGTTGCAAATAAAAGAATTTCATTCTCTTTAATGGCTGAGTAGTATTCAATGGACTTGAAATGTAAGCTTTAAAATGATGTATGAAAAATAAGAGCATTGACATAGAAAGAAAGCAGGGCCTTGTGGTGGGGCACAACAGGTTAATTTAGCACCTGCTGTGCTAACATCCCTATGAATGCTGGTTGAAATCCCAGCTGCTCCACTTCCAACCAGCCCAGGACAGCAGCAGGGGATGATCCTAATGTTTGATCACTGCACTTGTGAGGGAGACCCAGAAGAAACTCGTTGCTCTTGGCTTCAGGCTGGCCCAGCTCTAGCCATTGTGGTCATTTAAGAAGTTTATTAGAGGAAGAGAGAGCTCTTTCTCTATAACTCTGCCTTCCAAATACATAAGATGATGATTATCAAAAAAGAAAGTAAATCTATTTCTATAGATGGTGATGGCAGTGTCTAAGCTTATAAGGAAAAGCCTCAAAGGACAGCACCAGATACATATCTAATAGTTATCTGTTAGTGTGGCTTGGTTGGGGCTGGCGCTGTGTCCCAGTGAATTAGGCAGAAACCTCTCATCCCAGCATTCTCTGTTAGTGTTTCTGTTGGAGTCCTACTAATGTACCTGGGAAGAAAACGAAGGGTGGCTGGAGTATGTTGGCCCCTGCCATCCACATGGGACAGACCTAGATGAAGTTTCAGGTTCCTGGCTCTTGGGTTCTGAGCCCTGGATTGAGTCTGGAAGAGAACTAGTTGTTGCAGACATTTGGAAACAAACTAGTAGGCGGTAGATTTCTCTTTTTCTCTTCCTCTTTCAAACAAATAAATAAACATCTTTAAAATATATGTAGGTGAAGTATTAGTACCTGCATGGTGGAAGAGTAGGCTAATGTTTGATCTGCTAGTGCCAACATCCCATGTGGGTGCAGGTTCATGTTCCCCTGCTCGACTTCTGATCCAACTCCCTACTATGGCGCAGGAAAGCAGTGGAGAATGACTCAAGTCCCTGGGCCCCTATAGCCATGTGGAAGACCTGGGAAAATCTCCTAGCTCCCAATTAAAATCAGCTGAGCTCTGGCTGTTGCAGTCATTTGGGAAGTTAAACAGTGGATGGGAGTCTTGGAAACTTGGAAATTGAGTGATAGAATTTAAAATGGGACCCTGTGCAACTCCTCATGCATGACTTTGTGAGCTTCTCTGTTACAGTCAGGACCTCGGAAGCCAAAGGACACTTGTCTGGTCCGCTGGACCTTCTTGGTCCATTGAGTGCAGGAAGTCTGAGAGCCCTGAGGAATGGAGAGGTGGAAAAGCAAGGATTAACCAAGAGGTTTGGGAACTGTTCATTTTTTTCTCAGCATTTCTTGCTACAAACCGTTGTAACTTGTCACAACATCCACCTGTTTGAAACTTGGAAACAAAAAATGGTAAGAAATGACTGTGAGACAGATCACAGATGTGGGCAAGTCCAAGTTTATAGGAACCTGTGGAAATCAAGGCACCCCAGGCAATAAAAACCTGAAGATTAGAAAGATATTCATGTGTCACAAATGTATGACAGGAACTGTGAATCACAGAAATTTTATTATTTTCCAGGATCACACAGGCTAAGATAGTCCACCACTACAGCCTGGTATTCTCATTTTTAGCTCAAAAACTCGTTTCCTGTTCTCTGAGACCATTTATCTTTCCACTAGATGCTTCCTCATTCAGTCAGTTAAGGGTAATCCTCTGTTAACAAATATTAGAAACAACCAACAGGATGAGACTATTTAGATTTTATAGGAAAATACTTTTAAACCTCAGTGGCTTTGCCACAATGTTTACTAAGCAAGTATATTGTGGCTACTGTGTTCCAAGATAAGTGGGAATAGTCTGGGCTTTCAAGTAACTTAAATTTCCCAAAACAAATTGGACTTCTCATCAGAGGAATGTGGGAAACAAAGGTAACAGGACAGCCCATGAATAGCTGAGACTCCACATGGCACCTACTGTTCTAGATCTCTGCTAACCTGGACTGGATGGAGACACACATGTTGGCTTATACACATGGTCCTGAAGCAGACTATGTTAGGTAGCATGGCTACCTCCTGAGGAAAGTGAGACAGACAGGTCAACAGCAGAGCGCCTGGCTGCCTGCACAGGATAATGGCATAGAGAGGAGCCAGGACAGAGAAACATACCCCATGGGTTTGTACACTCCACCAAATGCCACCTACTGGTTTACCACCCACATTCCTGCAAAAGCCAGAAATGGGTCAAGTAAAAACCCAGGAGGTGATAACTTAATTTGGATCTGCTATATTGCATGGCCAGAACCCAAATACTTGGGAAATCATCTCTTGGCTTCTAGGATGTGCTTGAAGAGGGTTCTAGAATGATGGGTGAATTTGAGATTTTAGCCCATAAATTCTGATATTGGATATCATATTCCAAATGATGTATTAGCCAATGTAGAAAACCTGGGTTCAGTGAATATTTTTTTGAAAAAATCCAATTCCTGTGTGCTTGTATAGTGTAACACCAGGCTAATACGGCACCTCTGACACCAGCATCCCATCTGGGGCAACATTTTGAGTTTTGCCTGCTCCAGCTCCAATCCAGATACTTGTTGTGCCTGAAAAAACAATGTGAGTACATGGGAGGTTCCAATGGAGTTCTCAGCACCTGTCTTTTCCTACCTCAGACTTGGACTTTGAAGCCATTTGGGAATTTTTTAATGGTTATAATTTCTCTCTCTCTCCCTCTTCCCCTCTCTTCTTATCTCTCTCTCTCTCTCTCAACTACTGTTTCTTCCTGTTTCTGTAACTGCATTTTTCAATAAATCTTTCAGAAGAACTCAATTTCTCTGTGGGAAGCAAATTAAAATTGCTCTTACTCTAGTATGAATTATTCAAACATGTTCCATCACAGCTTCTAAATTGAAGCAGTAGAATACTGAGACCATTTTCTTTTATCGACAAGTGTGCAGCAGTGAGGCTAGTAGCCTGAATTTCCTTCTAATGTTGTGAGTTACACACAGAGAACATTAATATATCCAGCGCCAAAAATGTGTGGTTTAGAAATAGCTGTGATTTGAGAGAAAGCATTGTGGCCTGGAGAACTGGCAATGCCTACATCTCATATGAGTGCCTGTCAAGTGCTGTCTACTCCATTGCAACCCATTGCTCTGCCAATGAACATGATCAAACACTGCAAGATGGCTTAAGTCCTTGCATATCAAGTTTGTACTCTCAACTTTGTCTCCAAAACTGCTTTTCTGTTCTCTGCTCTTTTTAAGCTTAAGAATCTATTTTTGATAAATACATATGAGTCTCACTATTATTTACAAAGAAATTCCAATATAATCCAAATGCAAATACCACAAATAAGCAAAATTACTAGATCTATGATTCATCAACCAGTTTCATGGGATTATCATATGCCACCAAAAAACAAACAGTAGGTGATATCCAATAATAATAGGCAGACTAGGAAGTAGGTAGCTAACAGCAAAATGAACCAAAACAGGATTAATGCATGTGATATTTGTAAATATTTGTGAAAATAATATTTAAGAAGAACACCAATGACCTAGCATAAAAAGTGAATAGAGAATATGAAAAAAAGTTTAAAAAAGAAAAGGTTTAGAAGATAATAAACACTCTGTTATTGTAAGCCGGTTGCCACATGTTATGGTAAACTCCAGGTTATAATTTGTAGCAGCAACATGGGCACATGGAACCCACAGGATGATGACCAAGTACCAACTTCAGGGAGAGCCGGGATCAAGTAGGAGGCAGCAGAAGGCTTGAGCTCCAAACACCCTCACTCTTGCTTCAGTACTCAATCCCATGTGGCCCTGCTGGTGAGAGGAAGGTTTATGATTGGCTGTATCTTCTGTTACATCATAGGTCTCCATGGTCACACAGACTGCCCAATCAGCAGCTACATGGTGATACAGATGGGCTCTGCTAGTTAGCAGAGTGATGTGGCAAGTGGCTCAAGCTCTGTTTTCTGTGGCCTTTCCCCACCACAGGTCCTGGCAGGGAGGATGTCTGGACTCCATGGAAACCAGGAGATCGTGTGTGTGTGTGTGCATGTGTGTGTGTGTGTGTGTGAGGCTGAGCATCATGCAGATTTGAGTGTGTAGCAGGTAGGGATCTGCTGGAAATGTCATGAGCCACAGGAATCCCTTTGGCCAGTTCCAGAATTCAGACCTGAGTTCCATGCTGTGGAAGCTCCTCCTAGGTTCCACTCTGCTTCTTTGTCTATTCCCCTAGCACTTACCTGAGCCCCCTGAGGTTTCTCTCAGGACCTGACAGTACAGATCTTCGTAAGGAATGAAACCATTATGACCATTTAATAATATAATGCCACAAACTGGGTAATTTAAAATAAAACAGCTTTATTGTAGTGCCAAGTTAGGGTCTAAAGTTGAAAGTTAGTACTTAGTAGCTTATTAGTTAGTACTTATTAGACCCTCAAGGTGTGCTGGGCATAATAACATGGACTCACTGACTGTGCAGGAGACACTGAGCAAGCCTGGATTTTATTTAAAGCTTTATTTACTCTTATTGAAAAGACAGCTAACATTTACAAAGAGAAGGAGAGACAGAAAGATTTTTCATGCACTGGTTCACTCCCCAGGTGGCTGCAATATCCAGAACTGAGACAAGCTGAAGCCAGGAGTCAGGAGTTACATCTGGGTCTCCCACATTGGTGCAGGGTCCCAAGGCTTTAGGCCGTCCTCCACTGCTTTTCCAGGCTGCAAACAAGGAGCTGGATGGGAAGAGAAACATCTGGGGCATGAATTGGTGATTATTGGGATCCCAGTGCTTGCGAGAGAGGATTAACCCATTGAATAATCGCATTGGGCCGTGCAGGAACATTTGTTTGTGCTGCTGCCATGTGGTCTAATCAGTCCGCTGTTTGCAAAGTACTCATCACAGCTGCAGGTGCCTAAGGAACAATAATTGTTGTCCTAACTGCTGTTGCCATTGCTGAGCGCTGGCTGCATGCCAGGACTCCTGATAGGAGGCATCTGTGGATGGTGTTACGCAGGCTTAACAGTAACCTGCCGTGTCGCAGGAGAAAACAGATCATGGCTCAAAGGCAAGCATAGCAAGCTGCTACAGCTGCTGGAAGGGTGTGAGAAAACTGGGCTGATACTATTTGGAATTCATGAGAATAATAAATCTGGGTCTGGAAGCGTCTGGTGCCTCTGCCATGGCTGTGACCGTATGGATCTTCAGGTTTTCTCAGCCCTGTGTGAGTCTTCAGGGGAGGGTAGGTGGCCCAGGTGTGCTAACAGTGCAGGACCTCAGGCACTGCAGGGAAGAACGTGGGGTTGGATTCAGACACAAATCTAAACAGTGGGTCATGGTGAGCTCAGAAAGTGGGGACACTGTTTTCCCATCCAGGGGTCTTTTAATTAAAGCAGAACAGTGCATGTAGGGCTACACATGTGCTCAGCTTTTGCTGCTCAGCTGGCTGCCAGGCCCTCCATGTGCTGCCTCCCAGGTCTGCGAGGCTCGGTGGGTGCTTTTGGGACTCAGCCTGGCTTGGCCCAGGTCCCCAGCTCCCATGCCAGCCTGGCTGTGCAGCTGCCAGCTGGAGAGATTAGACAGTAATGTGAGAGATAATGGAGGCCTGCTCTCATGAACTCCCTATTTAAGGAAGATTGAAGACTGCTCAGATGGCTGTTTAGTAGTCCAGAAAGCCATGTAAGACTGTCAAAATGTTGCTGGAAATGAGGCTCCTGCCAACAACTGCTTGCAGTGTCCGCTGCATCCTGCAGTATGTGAGGCTCATGGCAGGTGTGGCTTTTGGATCTCCACCTTACTAAGTTTGGCTTTGACATGGAGAGGCTGAGACTGGAGGAGACATGGAGGCCTTACAAGACTGCGCAGTAACAAGCTGAGAGTTGGTATGTGATGCAGGTCTCCCAAAGGGATGATTAGAACAAAAGTGCTTCAGCCATCAGGGTAGAATAAGACGCTGCAATAGGAAATGGAGCTGCAACTCAAATTGAGGCGCTTGGATATGAATGTGGCATTGCAAGTAGTATCTTAACAGTTGAGTCAAATACCTGCATTTTTAATGTATTTGAAAGAACAAACTGTCAGCCAGCCAGTATCCCATTGTCTAGATATGTCCCAAAGTTTCAATGGGAGTCTATCTTTGATTTGGAAGTAGAGATGCATACTGCATTATACCTTCACATCTGGATAGGGTAGTCCCTATTACTCTATCACTATGCATTCCCTTAAGTGAGAAGCCACAAAATAAGGTCGACAACAGATATGAAATTAAAACAGAAAAATAAAGAAAAAATACAGCATCATAGAGTCAAAAAACACACCACTGAATAACAAATGCGTGGGTGATGAAATAAAACACAAAAGCCTAATTTGCATGATGTCTGTGTGAGCGATGTTGGAGCACAAATAAATAACTGTGGAATTATAGCTGTTATAAGGGACTATACCATTGTAACAATATGGAAGAATCTGTCAGGGATGGGAATTTTGGAGGGGCTCCCAAATCCTACCTCATTGTATCATAAATTTCAAAATAAGAAGAGTTACTGTCAAAAAAAGAAAGAGAGAGAGAGAAATAAAGGATGAACAAGCTGCTTTTGCTGCCAGTCACCAGTGCTGCTGATGCAAGACAGAGGTAAACATGAATGCACATATAGTCATATAAGGGGACTGAACAGTAGATTCTATCCAAAGTGAAGATACTTTGCAATATGTATCTGTGTTCCTGCATCAAGGATGAACTCCCAATGAAACTATTCAACTTATCTTGAGATTAGGATACTGTACTCTCTGGCATTGTCTACAATATCAGGATATACTTCAATAGCAGAATGATGACTGTTTTGTTCATTTTTTTAAGATTTCTTTAGATTGGGAAGAGATATTTCCAAAGAGAGATGAGAGCAAGTTCTTCTGTCCATTGGTTAATTCACTATGTGGCCACAACAGTCAGAGCTAAGCTGATCCAAATGCAAGATGCAGGAGCCTCTTTCAAGTCCCCCATACAGGTGCAGGGTAATGGCTCTGGGCCATCATCGACTGCTTTTCTAGGCCATAAGCAGGGGCCAGGACAGGAAATGGAGCAGCTGTGAAACAAACTTGCACCCATATATGGTCCCAGTGCTTGCAAGGCAGGCGTTTAGCCACTCGGCTGTCACACCATTTTTGAAGGAGTATACTAGTGTAATAATATAGGGAAAATGATTGCAGGGTTGGGAGTTGCAGACGGGACAGGAGAAATCCCTGAGCTATTAGAAATCTGTATCATGAAACAAAGCAAAACAAAACAAAACAAAGCAAAACAAAACAAAAAAGGATTGGCAGGCAGAGACCATGGAACATTTGAATCTTCCATCAGTAGCTGAGCCAGTCCTCTGGAGAGACACCAAAGCTACCTGGAGTAAGGTGGGCACAGAATTTTTCAAGTGAACCCTTACTGATAGACCAGCATCCATGTTGGAAAGACACACCCTGTGGCTGGCTTCATGCAGAAGCCAGTTACAGCACTGACAGTGGCACTTCTACCACTTTACATCAGACTGGGCTTGAGTCCCAGCGACTCTGCTTCTAAGCCAGCTGCATGCTGATGCAACCTGGAAATTACTGCAACATGCCTGGAGTGTGTGGTCCCCTACCACACACAGGGGAGACCCAGACGAAGCTTCTGGCTTTGGCCTAGCTGAGCCCTGGCTGTTGTAGTCATTTGAGGAATGATCCACCAGATGGGAGATTCCTTCTCTCTGTGTCTTTCAAAAAAATAAACAAATGAATCTTTAAAAAGTAAGGGATGAGAAAAATGGCCGACCATGGAGGGTTGATGTAAGGGGGAAGCCAGAGAGAGAGGGCCAAAAAGTGCCAGAAGAAGGAGCAAGTCTAGTTAAAAATAGTATAAGCAGGTGTGCGAACCTCCCAGGACACTGTGGAATCAACAAGATCCACGCAATCTGGAGAATCAACCAAAAATAACAACAAAAAAAAAAAACCAAGGCAGCACTCAGCGGCTCGGCTTAGCGGCGCGGCTTGTGGGCTCGAAAAGGGTGAGTTAAGAATCCAGCAGGGGAAAGGCCGGTGGGAATTTTAACCGGAGGATACACAGGCAACTTTAGGAAATCATTGCACAAAGCCCGTCCAGTGGCGGCTAGAAACTGCAGGAGTGCTGAAATCTCTAGCACTGGTGGCAATATTAATAACCTTGGCGGGACCCAGGCAAAAACAGGGAGGGCTACCTAGCACACACTCCCCCATAACCAAATGCCACGGTACCGGGAGGGCGCTAGGACCCTGAAGTGCAGTAGACGGCAGCTGCAGCAGCTAGGGTGAAATCCCCAGGATCACAGCTAATCTAAACTCTGGGTCAACCCAGTCCAGGGGAAAGAGGCAGTAGAGCAGGGTCCGCCAGATCCCATGCCTCAGACAAAAAAACAAAGCAAAAAAAAAACAAAAAACAAAAAACAAGAGAAGAGACCTGGGCACCTAGGCACTGAAACCTGAGGCACTGAAACTTGAAACCCAGAAGGGAAACAAAAAAACAAAACTCCTGGTCCAGAAGGAAAACAAAAACCTAGGCCAGCAAGACCTCAGGGCACCCACTAGGTGGCAACAGAGGTCAAGGGTGAGAATCCAGCAACACCATGGGCCACAAATATGAAACGCAATAAGAGAATTAATGAAGTAGAAACAGCTAGCTAATGCCACCCAAAAAAGCCACCATAAAGCCTGGTCGATCACAGATGAAGAAATTGAAGACGTCTCTGATAAGGAATTCAGAAAAATAATTATAAAACTCTTCAGAGACAATGAAAAACGATGGGACGAGCTCAAAGATTTCAAAAACCACATAATCACAGAAACAAAATTACTCAAAAACGAGATCCTAGACTTGAAGAACAAAGTTGAGAGCTTAGCCAACAGAATTACAGCAGCAGAAGACAGGATATCCAACTTGGAAGATTCCCAGAATGAAAGCAGGCAGATTATTAACCAACTGAAGTTACAACTACACAAGGTGACCAAGACGATCCAGGAGATGAACGACAACATCAAGAAGTCAAATATCAGAATCATGGGGCTCCCAGAAGGAGTGGAAAGAGAGACAGGCATACAACCAGTACTTGAGGAAATTATGCAGGAGAACTTCCAAAATACCTGGAACATGAACCCAATCCAAATTCAGGAAGGCCAGAGGACTCCCCACAGGGTGGACCCAAAACGATCTTCCCCAAGACACGTGGTAATCAAGTTACCCTCCAAAGAATACAAAGAAAGAATCCTAAGGTTAGCACGATCCAAAGAGAAGCTTACATTTAGGGGCAGGACTATCAGAATCACTGCCGACTTCTCAGAACAGACGCTCCAGGCAAGAAGGGAGTGGAGCAAAATCTTTCAAGTACTGAAAGAGAACAACTGTCAACCAAGAATACTCTACCCAGCAAAGATTTCATTTGTATACGAGAACGAAACTAGATACTTCCACAGCAAAGAGAAATTAGAAGAATATGCCAACACAAAACCAATTCTACAAAATCTCCTTAGAAATGCACTACTCCCAGAGAAAAAGGAAGCAAGCCATAAGCAAGGATGGCAATCTGGGAGATCGCAATAAAGTCCATCCACAGAAACGACAATCAACCACCAACAACCTCAAAAACACAGGCATATGGCATGGCAAAATTATAACTTCTCAATATTAACCCTCAACACAAATGGCTTAAATTCATCACTCAAAAGGCACAGATTAGCAGACTGGGTTAACAATCAGGACCCAACTCTATGCTGCTTACAAGAAACACATCTAACCAGAAGAAACTCCAAGAAAGTAAAAGTCAAAGGGTGGAAACAAATATTCCATGCCAATGGATGAGAAAAAAAGGCTGGGGTGGCAGTCCTATTCTCAGATGATATGGACTTCAAAGTAACGAACATCAAAAAGGACAGGGAAGGGCGGTACATTTTCTTGAAAGGGAGGATCCAACAAGAACTAATCGCCATTCTTAACATTTATGCTCCTAGCCCGGACGCACCCAGCTACGTGAAACAACTACTTTTGGACTTAAAGGGAGTCATAGATGAACATACGATAATTCTCGGAGATCTGAACACCCCACTAACACCAATAGATAGATCAACGCAGCAAAAGCTCAACAGAGAAGCCACAGAACTCACACAAACAATAGAACAACTGGACCTAGTAGACATCTATAGAATATTTCATCCTAAGGCCACAGCAGTGCATGACACCTTCTCCAGGATAGACCACATAATAGGACACAAAGCAAGTTTAACTAACTACAAAAATATCAGAAGCATGCCATGTACCTTCTCAGACCATCACGGAGTGAAACTGGAAATCAACAACTCAAAATGTCCCAGAAAACATGTAAACTCCTGGAGGCTGAACAATATGCTATTAAATGAACAATGGGTCAGAGAAGAAATTAAAGACGAGATCAAAAAATTTATAGAATACAACGAAAACCCAGATACAAAAGTCTAAAACTTATGGGACACTGCCAAAGCAGTGTTACGTGGTGAGTTTATTGCAATCAGAGCCCACGTCAAAGCCCAAGAAAGGCAACAAATGCAGGAATTAAGCACACACCTCTAGGAACTGGAAAAGCAACAGCAGAAGGACCCCACAAACAAGAGGAAACAAGAAATTATCAAAACAAGACAAGAACTAAATCAGAACGAAATTAAGAAAACCATTCAGAAAATAAATGAATCAAAAAGCTGGTTCTTTGAGAGGATAAACAAAATAGATACCCCACTGGCCCGATTGACAAGGAAAAAACAAGACAAAGCAGAATTAGCAGCATCAAAGATGAAAAAGGCAACATAACAACAGACACTACTACCATTAAGGAAATAATTAGAAATTATTACACAGAACTATATGCCAACAAATCCGATAAGCACCTGGAAATGGAAAGATTCCTAGACTCCCACCACTTACCAAAACTCACCCCAGAAGCAACAGAAGACCTGAATAAACAGATTACTGAATCAGAGATAGAATCAGCAATTAAGGAGCTCCCAACAAAGAAAAGCCCAGGCCCAGATGGTTTCACCGCAGAATTCTACAAAACATTCCAACCAGAGCTAACCCCAATCCTTTGCAAGCTCTTCAAAACAATAGAAAAGCTGGACTCTATGTTTGGTATACGCTTGCAATGGGGGAATCCCAACTGAACTTGAGCTGTGGTTATGCAACAAGGTGGAGGAATCCACCATGGTGGGAGGGTTTGGGGAGGGGTGGGGAGAACCCAAGTATCTATGTAACTGAGTCACATAATACAATGTAATTAATGAAGTTAAATAATAAATAATTTAAAAAAACAAAAAGCAAAACAAACAAAAAAAAAACAACTTGCACTGTTATAACATTTTGATTACTCAATACCATGTCAATTAATTCTATAATGTTGTAAATTGTTGTTGATGTTGTGCTGGGCCTTCTAATTGATCAGGATGATATTCTGCCAGCTCTCCTTTCAGACCAGAGATGATCTCCCCAAGAAACCGTTGAATGTATCTGGACAATAATATGCTGGACGCTATGCTTGGTATATGCTTGCAATGAAAAAATCTCGACTTAACTTGAACTGTAGTGCTGCAACAAGGTGGACAAATCCACCATGGGGGGAGGGTAGAGAGAGGGGTTGGGGGAATCCCAGAGCCTATGAAACTGTGTCACATAATGCAATGTAATAAAAAAAGAGAAAGTAAAAATATACATATATATATATATGTAAAAAAACAATAGAAAAGGAAGCAACTCTTCCAAACTCATTCTATGAAGCCAATATCACCTTAATCCCCAAACCAAACAGAGAATTAACAGAGAAGGAAAACTACAGACCGATCTCCCTGATGAACGTTGATGCTAAGATTCTCAATAAAATCCTAGCCAATAGAATACAAAAAAACATCAGACAGATCATACATCCAGACCAAGTAGGTTTCATCCAGGGAATGTAGGGATGGTTCAACATAAGGAAATCCATAAATGTGATACATCACATCCAAAAACTGAAAAACAAAAACCATATAATAGTATCAATAGATGCAGAAAAAGCCTTCGACAAAATTCAACACCACTTCATGTTAAAAACCCTAAGCAGGGTGGGGATAGAAGGAACAATCCACAATATAATCAAAGCAATATATGAAAAACCCAATGCCAGCATCATACTAAATGCAGAAAAGCTGGAACCCTTCCCACTGAGATCTGGAACAAGACAAGGCTGCCCACTATCACCATTGCTATTCAATATAGTCCTAGAGGTACTTGCAGAAGCCATAAGACAAGACAAAGAAATCAAAGGAATCCAAATTGGAAATGAAGAAGTCAAGCCTTCACTATTCGCAGACGACATGATTCTTTACATAGAATAACCAAAAAACTCCATACAAAGACTCCTAGAACTCATATGAGAATTTGGCAGAGTGGCAGGATACAAGATAAATGAACAAAAATCAACAGCCATAGTGTATGCAAACAGCCGCAAGATGGAAGATCTAACCAACAAGCTGCCATTCAAAATAACAGAGAAAAGCATGAAATATCTGGGAATAAATTTAACCAAAAGCGTAGATGACCTTTATGAAGAAAATTACAAAGCACTCAAAAAACAATTAGAAGAAGACCTCAAAACATGGAACAATATCCCATGCTCCTGGATAGGCAAAATTAATATCATCAAAATGTCTATACTACCAAAATTGATATATACATTCAATGCAATCCCAATCAAATTACCCACAGCATTCTTCATTGAACTGGAAAAAATGATACACAGATTCATCTGGAAACAAAAAAACATGAATAGCCAGAACCACTCTGAAGAACAGGAACTTAACAGGGGGAATCACAGTTCCGGATCTATGGACATACTATAGGGCAGTGGTTATCAAAACAGCCTGGTACTGGCACAAAGATAGAGAAGAAGATCAGTGGAACAGAATAGAAACAACAGATGGAAACCCACACAGATACAGTCAAATAATATTTGATAAAAGAACAAACGATAATCCAGGCAAATGGGAAGGTCTCTTCAATAAATGCTGTTGGGACAACTGGTTGATAGCCTGTAGAAACAAAAAGATAGACCCATATCTCTCACCATATACTAAGATCAAATCTAAATGGATAAAAGATCTAAACCTGCATCCAGAAACCTTCAAACTTTTGGAAGAAAATGTTGGAAATACTCTGCAAGATCTAGGGGTAGGTCCCTACTTCCTAAGAAGGACACCAAAAGCAGTAGAAATCGAGACCAAAATAAATAAATGGGACCTCATCAAACTAAGATCCTGACAACCTCTTAACAGGAGGTCATGTGCGTGGAGCAGGGGGGGCACTCCAGAGTAGAGCAGGTGGTAAGGAGGAAGCTTGGATCCGAACCATGAAGACTCCCAGAACTTCACCACAAACTATTTTTTTAAATCTATTTTATTGTATTGTTGTTGACAATCTTTACATAGTTAATTACAGTTAAAGGAAAAAAAAAAGGGTTCAGAGGGATAGGGAAGTGGGTAACACTATTATGTCCACATTGTTTCCATCATTTATCTGAGGTAAAGGGGGATATTGAGGGAGAAGCCTATTAATACGAGCAACAAGGACTATATCCCAACTGCCAAGGAGGCCACAGGGAGTTGGATGCCCTCAGAGGCCGAGTACTCTGAGGTCACCCACCCCCAACCGGAGCTTCCGCAAGGGATGGAAGAAGTCCAAACACTACCGTGCAGAAACCAACGTCATCGGAAAGACAACCATAATCCCTGAGTGGTCTGCAGAAACAGAAGAACAATAAACGTCCTTCGGTACCAGGGAGGAGAGCTTTCTCTGGTCCGAGCCTGGCTCCAACTCTGGACCCCCACCCTCCCTCGCGATGACCATCGGGATCGCTCCAAAAACCCCTCATAGCAAACAAACAATCATACAAACTAAAAAAACCTAAAATAAATAGACAAACAATAAAAAGTAGAGCTTGGAATCTGACAGGAAAGAGCTGGGGTGGATAGGCTCATGCCTCGCTGGGTGGGACATAAAGATTAGTCACTCCTCACCATGGTGTTGGGGATTTTCCTGCACACACACCCCCCAAAAAATGTTCTGCACCTTAATCGTCGACAGATGTCTTGTTGGTATTACAGGCCATTCTAGATTATCCTAAAATCTGCCAAGATCAGCAAAATTATACTTCAACACAACAAATGGCTAAATACTAAAATGAAATGGACATGAGACAGCTGAATGGTACCTTATAGCCATTTTAAGGTAGACAGTAGTCGGTCCTGTATATAAACTAATGTTGAAATGTCAATGAGCTAATCATAGGTTGTGGTTAGGAACTTGCTTTTTTTTTTTTTTAACATACTGGTTACTCACAACCATGTCAATTCCATAATGTTGGAAATTGCTGTTGATGTTCTACCAACTCTAACTTCGGACCAGAAATGGTCTCCCCAAGAAACTGTTCAACCCATCTGGACAATGAGTAGCTGGACTCTATGCTTGGTATATGTTTGCAAGGAAAGAATCTTGATTGAATTTGAGCTGTAGTGCTGCAACAAGGTGGAGGAATCCACCAGGGGGGAGGGGCGTCCGGAGGGGTGAGGGGATTCCCAGAGCCTATGAGACTGTCACATAATGCAAAACAATGAATAAAAAAAAAGTAAGGGATTCCTTGGTGGGTTGATGGGGCAGGATTGTGGGAGATGTGGTCAGTTGCTCACGTACTTGACAGTCTTCTGTTGGTGGGACCATATTGGTGATTACAGTCCAGAATTGTGCTGAACAGTAAAAGGGACATGGTTTCAAGTTGGGAGAGGGGTGCAGGGAAAGATTAGCAGGAGAAAGAGCCAGGGCTTCTAAAGCTGACAAGGAAACAACGTAGGGAACCTACTCTGGAAGGGCTGTCTCCAAGGGGGACATTGAGAATAGAAAACAGCAGGGGACAAACAGATCCGAAATCAGAAACAAGTATCACCCTAGTCTCCTCCCCAACTCGGGTCAGGAGCCTATCTGTGCAGTGGGAAAATCTGTCCCTGCAGACTCATAGGGCTGTTTACTGCACCACTCATTCCAGGGGGACAGTTTTCACCAACTCAGAGCACCTGCTCACAGCCCCCAGTCCCCATGTCTCCTCAAAGCAACTGCTCACAGCCCCTCTTCCCTTGTCCGCTTGGAGGCAAAAGCTTTTCATGAGGGCTCCATCACCTTGCTCGGCCCTGGATGCCCTCTTGATTATTTTAAGTCTGGTCAGATTTCACCTGTGAGCACCTGCATCACTCACTCCAAGCAGAAGCCTGGCAAGTGCTTCATATTCCCAGAGACTGCAGAGCAAGGGCTATCAAGCTTAGCTATCCTAAAGTACTTTGCATTTTAATTAATGTTATGCATGAGCAGTCTTTAAAGGCTTTTTAAGATTCTTATTTTTGGTTCTTGGAATATTTAAGTGCTAAGAGCAGGAGAAGATGGTTTAAGCACTTAGATCCTTACACCATGTGGGAGACACAGATGGAGTACCTGGCTTGTGATTTGGCCTGGCCCAGCACTGCATGTGATGGCCATTTGGAGAGTGGAACCATGAAAGATTTCATTCACTGGGTGTCTCTACTCCTCTCTCTAACTCTGCTTTTCATCAATAATAATGCAAATACTACTACTAATAATAAAGTAAATCTTTCAAAACACGTCAATCTTTTTATTGTTTGCTTGTTTGTTTCATTATTACTATTATTATTATTATTATGTATCTGGGGTAAAGGGGAAGATAAAAGGAGAAGCCCCACCTACACTCGGTTGGGCATGGTCCGAGGGTCCTGCTCGAGTGGTTTTGATGATTCAAGAGTTCTGAATTGCTGCCAATCTCGCCATTCCAAGCACGATTAAATCACTCCAGAATCCACTGATTGAAATAATCCTCCTTAGAGTCTCCATTTACCCAGATTTTCACGGCCTACATGTGGCTGGGGTTGCTGATTGATTTGTTCTGTCCTCCGTCCTCTGTTGTGGTACCAGGTGTTCTCTGCAGGTACCAATGGACTGCCATATCCTCCATGTGCACCTGGGTATGCTGTCCACTGCTACCTAAGTACAAGCTTTGACACTTGCACTCCATGGTCAGACCATGGAACCTGCACTTCTCTTTTTTTTTTCTCTTTTAATTATTTATTATTTAACTTCATTAATTACATTGTATTATGTGACACAGTTACATAGGTACTTGGGTTCTCCCCAACCCTCCCCAAACCCTCCCACCATGGTGGATTCCTCCACCTTGTTGCATAACCACAGCTCAAGTTCAGTTGAGATTCTCCCATTGCAAGCGTATACCAAACATAGAGTCCAGCATCTTATTGTCCAGTCAAGTTCAATGGCTTCATAGTTATACCCTCTCTGGTTTGAAGACAGAGTCAGTAGAGTATCATCCCAGTCAATTGAAAGCTCCAACATACCATCAGCAAAAATTTACATCATTATGGAATTAATTGACATAGTAATGAGTAACCAATATGTTAAAAGTAAATGCGAGTTCCCAGCCACCTTCTGTGACCACCTCACCTACATTTCAATTTTAGTTTATACACAACATATAACATTCATAACATAACATGTTATACATAACATCATATCATCTTAAATTAAGGCAAACATGTGGTATTTAACCTTTTGGGATTGGCTCATTTCCCTTAGCACTATGGTTTCCAGTTTGGCCCATTTGGCCACAAAGAACTGCATTTTGTTTTGTTTAATAGCTGAGTAGTATTCCATGGAGTAGATGAACCATAGCTTTCTTATCCAATCCTCTGTTGATGGGCATTTTGGTTGCTTCCATGTTTTTGCAATTACTGATTGTGCTGCTATGAGCATAGGAGTGCATGTTGGTTTTTCATAAAACAATTGTTCTGGATATATTCCTAGGAGTGCTATTGCTGGATCATACGGTATGTTGAATTTGAGTTGTCTGAATATTCTCCATACTGATTTCCATAGAAGCTGTACCAGCCTGCAGCCCCACCAGCAGTGGAGTAGGGATCCCTTTTCCCCGCAACCTCGCCAACAAGTGTTGTTGGTGCTTTTATTCATGTGGGCCAGTCTTACTGGCATCAGGTGGTACCTCATTGATGTTTTAATTTGGATTTCCCTTATTGCCAGGGAACTTGAGCATTTTTTCATATGTTTATTTGCCATTTGGGTTTGTTCCTTTGTGAAGTGTTTGCCCATTTCCCATGCCCATTTCTTGAGTGGCTTGTTTGTTTTGACATTTTGGTTGTTTTGTAGCTCTTTATATATTCTGAAGATCAGCCCTCTATCACCTATGTCGTGTGCGAAGATCTTCTCCCATTCTGTGGGTTGCCTTTTTACTTTGTTGATTGTTTCTCTAGCTGTACAGAAGCTTCTTAGTTTGGTGAGGTCCCAATTGTTTATTTTGGTCTTGATTTTTACTGCATTTGGAGTCTTTTTTAGGAAGTGAGGGCCTACCCCTAAGTGTTGCAGTGTGTTTCCAACATTTTCTCCCAAAAGTTTGAAGGTTTCTGGATGTAGGTTTAGATCTGTTATCCATTTAGATCTGATGTTAGTGTATGGTGAGAGATGTGGATCTATTTTTTTGTTTCTGCAGGCTATTAACCAGTTGTCCCAGCAGCATTTATTCAACAGACCTTCCCATTTGCCTGGACTGTCGTTTGTCTTTTTGTCAAAGATTATTTGGCTGTATCTGTGTGGGTTTCCTTCTGGTGTTTCTATTCTGCTCCATTGATCTTCCTCTCTATCTTTGTGCCAGTACCACGCTGTTTTGAGAACCACTGCCCTATAGTATGTCCAGAGGTCCAGAACTGTGATTCCCCCTGCTAACTTCCTGTTCTTGAGAATGGTTCTAGCTATCCGTGGTTTTTTGTGTTTCCCGATGAACCTTTGGATCATTGTTTCCACTTCCATGAAGAATGTTTTGGACAATTTGATTGGGATTGCGTTGAATCTATATATTGCTTTTGGCAGTATAGACATTTTAATGATATTGATTTTACCTATCCAGGAGCATGGGATGTTACTCCATCTTTTGAGGTCTTGTTCAATTTCTTTTTTAAGTAGTTTGTAGTTTTCTTCAAATAAGTCTCCTACATTTTTGGTTAGATTTATTCCCAGATATTTCATACTTTTCTCTGTTATTTTGAATGGTATCTTGCTGGTTAAGTCTTTTTCCATCTTGGGGCTGTTCGCATACATTATGGCTGTTGATTTTTGTTCATTAATTTTGTACCCTGCCACTCTACCCAACTCTCGTACAAGTTCTAGCAGTCTCTGTATTGAGTCTCTTGGCTCTTCTACATAAAGAATCATATCATCTGCATGTAGTGAGAGCTTGGCTTCTTTGTTTCCCATTTGGATTCCTCTGGTTTCTTTTTCTTGTCTTATGGCCTCAGCGAGTACCTCTAGGACTATGTTGAATAGTAGTGGAGAAAGTGGACATCCCTGTCTTGTTCCAGATCTCAGTGGGAAGGGTTCCAGCTTTTCTCCATTCAGTATGATGCTGGCGTTGGGTTTTTCATATATGGCTTTAATTATGTTGTGGATTTTTCCATCTATGCCTACCTTGGTTAGGGTTTTTAGTAGGAAGTGGTGTTGGATTTTGTCGAAAGCTTTTTCTGCATCTATTGATACTATCATGTGATTCTTGTTTTTCAATTTTTGGATGTGGTGTATCACATTGATGGATTTCCGAATGTTGAACCATCTCTGCATTCCAGGGATGAATCCTACTTGATCTGGATGAGTGATCTGTCTGTTGTGTTTTTGAATTCTGTTGGCTAGGATTTTGTTGAGAATCTTAGCATCAATGTTCATCAAAGAGATAGGTCTGTAGTTTTCCTTCTCTGTTAGTTCTCTGTCTGGTTTTGGGATTAAGGTAATGTTGGCTTCATAGAATGAGTTTGGAAGGGTTGCCTCTTTTTCTATTGTTTTGAAGAGTTTGTAGAGGATTGGGGTCAGTTCTGTTCAGAATGTTTTGTAGAATTCTGTAGTGAAGCCGTCTGGGCCTGGGCTTTTCTTTGTTGGGAGGTCTTTAATCACTGATTCAATCTCTACTTCAGTTATGGGTTTGTTCAGGTCATTTGTTGCCTCTGGGCTAAGTTTTGGCAGCTGGTAGAAGTCTAAGAACTTTTCCATTTCTTGGTGATCTTCTGATTTGTTGGAGTACAGTGCTTTGTAGTAATTTCTAATTATGGCCTTAATGGATGCGGTGTCTGTTGTTATGTTGCCTTTTTCATCTTTGATGCTGTTAATTCTTGCCTTCTCTTGTTTTTTCTTTGTCAGTCGGGCCAGTGGGGTGTCTATCTTGTTTATCTTCTCAAAAAACCAGCTTTTTGATTCATTGATTTTGTGTATGTTTTTTTTTTATTTCTATCTGGTTGATTTCCTCCCTTGTTTTGATGATTTCTTGTTTCCTATTGTGTGTGGGGCTCTTCTGCTGTTGTTTTTCCAATTCCTGGAGGTGTGTGTTTAGTTCCTGTATTTGGCGCCTCTCTTGGGCCTTAACATGAGCTCCAGTTGCAATGAGTTTACCCCGTAGCACTGCTTTGGCAGTGTCCCACAAATTTTGGAATGTTGTATCAGAGTTTTCATTGGTTTCCATAAATTTTTTGATCTCATCTTTAATTTCTTCCCTGACCCATTGTTCATTTAATAGCATATTGTTCAACCTCCAAGAGTTTCTGTATTTCCTGGGGCATTTTGAATTGCTGATTTCCAGTTTCATTCCTTGGTGATCTGAGAGGGTACATGGTATGATTCCTATCTTTTTGAAGTTATTTAGGTTTGCTTTGTGTCCTATCATGTGGTCGATCCTGGAGAAGGTGCCATGCACTGCTGCAAAAAATGTATAATCTGTGGTCTTAGGATAAAAAATTCTATAAATATCTATCATGTCCAGTTGTTCTATTGTTTGTATGAGCTCTGTTGTTTCTTTGTTGAGTTTTTGTTTTGTTGATCTGTCTATTGTTGTTAGTGGGGTGTTAAGATCACCCACTATTATTGTGTGTATATCTATGTCTCTCCTTAAGTCCGTGAGTAATTGCTTCACGTAGCTAGGTGCGTTTGAATTTGGTGCATATATGTTCACAATGGTAATTACTTCCTGATGGATCAGTCCCTTCACCAATATATAATGTTCTTCCCTGTCCTTTTTGATGTGTGTCAGATTGAAGTCCACATCATCTGAAATTAAGACAGCTACCCCAGCCTTTTTTTCTCGTCCATTGGCATGAAATATCTGTTTCCAACCTTTCACTTTCAGCTTCTTAGAATCTCTTCTGGTTAGATGTGTCTCTTGTAGGCAACAGATAGTTGGGTGCTGTTTGATAATCCATTCTGTTAATCTATGCCTTTTGATTGGTGAGTTCAGGCCATTTGTGTTACCATGCTGAACCCACAGTACTCTGAGAATATGTATTAGTCCTTAAGCTTTTCAAAGGCATTTAATCTTCCTCTGAAGAACCTGTAGTCACTTTATAGCGCCGATCGCCAACATCAGCTTACTTAAAAGGCAAAATTCCGGGCTTGTCCAACAGGAGGCCCCATTACCTGATAGGATGAGGGATCAGCAGAGGGGTCACAGAAGGCAGGACTATGACACTGACTGGCATTCAAGAACCATACTCGGGGCTAGAATGTGTGAAGCATGCGTGGACCAATCCCCTGACACTCTGACCCCATTGGACGGTTTAGAAGGGCCGGTGGAGTCTATGCACGAGGCATGACAGTCTATAGGACGCTCTGGGCTGACCAGAGCAACCTCTGGTATAGTTAACAGTGGCTGGCAACAGGCCTGGTTGGAGAGCGTGGTGGAGGCCTTGGCTGCGTGGAGCCTACCACTAAGGGGCACCGGAACTGGAGGGAGGCTGAGTTCTGGTCGGGTCACAGTTGTAATCCCTTGGCACAAATAGCAATTCGGCTTTGACGCACCATGCCGGATTAGACCACAGCACAGTTTGGTGCTCCGGAGGACCAGGATAGACGTTGGACGGGCTCGGCTAGGCCTCAACCCCATCTGAGCCATATATGAGATACGCGTGGGTATGGACGAGCCATGGCTGGGCTGAAACTCTCAACAGCAGGAACCAGAATGGATTGAAGAGCGGAGCTGGCCGAAGGACCTGCTGGAATGCGTGAAGCCCGACACCATGAAGGAGTTGGATGGAGGAACCTGAACAGTTCCTCTGACAGGACACTGACTCTACAAATAAACGCAAGAAGCATGGAGGTAAATAACCCAGAAGAGGCTTTGGAATGTGACCCACTGGAATACACTTGGCTCGGGTTGGGGCAGACCAGGCTGAGTCGGTTCACGTCATCCACTGGCAAGCCCAAGTGCTGAAACTGTGTGGGGGCCTGGCCGGGTTTGGTTGCGATAAAAAAACCAAAACAAAACAAAACAAAACAAAACAAAACAACACAGTACAAAACACAAAATGCCAAAGTGAAATGGCCTGTGCTAGTAGGGAATGCAACACCCGACCAGCACTCCTCCCACTGGTTTAGGTGAGGGACGAGAGTGTGATGGGCAGAGCCAGGGAGAGATGCGATACTCATTGGTTCCAATAGAGATCGGGGCTCAGAAGAGAACCAACCCAGGGGTTAAAACCATCAGCTGATCGGAGTGACGGACGGTGGCGGGCACTGTGCTTACTAGTAGTACATGTAGGAGCCTGGACTGGCAATGCCTCAAAGTTTTTTTAGGGGGACTCCCCTGAACAAAATGGAGGAATCAAAGCATTAATCAAAAAAAAGATGGAAAATGGAGTAGATGAATCAACCACCTCAGCTTTATGCTTGCAGCGGAAAACTGGACAAGGGGAAACCCTAAGACGGACTATGTCAATCAGTGGACTCTGCACCAGCCTCATCATACCTGGACTGTTGCTGATGATATGTTGGAGCTTCTAATTGATCAAGGTGACGCTCTGCTGGCTCTGCCTACAAACCTGAGAGGGCCTCCCTAAGAGGCCATTGAACTTGAACTGGACAAGTGGGATGCTGGACTCTGTATGGTGTAAACTTTTAATTAGGGAATCTCAACGGAACTTGAGCTGTGGCTATGCATCAAGGTGAAGGAATTCATGATGGGGGAAGGGTTTGGGGTGAAGGGGGGGGAATCCCAGTACCTATGAAATTGTGTCATGTAATGCAATGTAATTAATGAATAAATGAATATTAAAGAAAAAAAAAGAGTTAAAATTGAGAGGTTGTGATTTTGCCCTGCCATACTTGTTTTTGTGGGTGTTGATATCTGTGTAATTGCCCTTCCTTGTGTGGACTTTAGTGGAGAGACCTTCCTGTTTGCCATCTTTACTTATGATTCACCTCCTTTTTTCTGGATTTAGTGCATTTCTAAGGAGATTTTGTAGAGCTGGTTTTGTGCTGGCATATTCTTCTAATTTCTCTTTGCTGTGAAAGTATTTGATTTCGTTCTCAAATACGAATGAGATCTTTGCTGGGTACAATATTCTTGGTTGACAGTTGTTCTGATTCAGGATTTGGAAGATCTTTGTCCATTCTCTTCTTGCTTGTAAAGTCTCTTCAGAGAAGTCAGCAGTGATCCTGATTGGCTTTCCCTGGTATGTGATCTTTTCTCTGCTTCGTACTTGTCTTAGGATTCTTTCTTTGTCTTCATTGGAGTGGAACTTGAGCACCATATGTTTGGGTGAAGATCGCTTTGGGTCATATCTGCTGGGAGTCCTCTGACCGTCCTGGATTTGGGCTGGGTTCATGTTCCAAGTGTTTTGAAAGTTTTCCTGTATAATTTCGTCGAGCACCATTTGCATTCCTGACTCTTTTTCTGCTCCTTCGGGAAGGCCAATAATCCTAATATTCGATTTCCTGAGGTTGTCTTTCATTTCTTGTATGGTCTTGTTGGCTTTGTTCAGACTTGTCTCCAGCTGTTTAATGAACTGGATATGTTTGTTTTGTGTGTCTTCCGTTTCAGAGATCCTCTCTTCTGCTGTATTTGTTCTGTTGGTTAGGATCTCTATTTTGTGCTCTAAGTCAAGGATTTTACTTTTCATTTGTTGTATTTCTGAGGCTATGTGGTTCTTGAATTCCTTGAAGTCCTCCCAATTCTTCTCATTGTCTCTGACATATTTTAACATTATTTTTTTGAATTCCTTGTCTGGTAGATCTTCTATGTCTTCATCTCGCATCTCCGAAATAGACATTGGCTTTCGATCCTTTATTGGTAGGGTGTTGGCACTCTCATCTGGATCATTACCTTTTCTGGTATTTCTTCCCATTGTGTTAGTGTTTCTTTTTTGAGAGACCTAGGCACCAGTGTGCTGAGGGGTCTCCAAGCACTATCCTGTAGAGATTGGAGTCTGCAGGCGTGGAGTAGCAGGGTGTGGGAATTTTCAAGGCACTTTTGGTGCGTCTCCAGAACACTGGACCTCAGGGTGCCACTTCCAGGGCCCAGCGGATTCAAAGCGCACTCTCAGCTAGTCCCCTACAGGTATGCTACCACAGGGCGTGGGGGAGTGAAGGCACTCTCTGTGCTCGCCCCCTGTGCGAGGGATCACAGGGCTCGGAGGATTCTAGGTGCTTTCTCGGTCTGTCCCCAGTGCCAGGGACTGCAGGGCGTGGAGGTTCCATGTGCTCTCTGGGAACGCCTCCTGCACGCGGGTCTGCAGTGCTCTCCTGGTTCGTCTCCCAAGCATGGGACTATAGGGCGTGGGGTGTTCCAGGTGCTCTCTGGAAGCGCCTCCTGCGCAGGCCCGCCCACCCCAGGGCTTGCACGGGACCGACTGCCCCAGCGCTAGCACAGGACTGCCCAGCCCAGAGGCGTGCTTGGGTTCCTGTGGGATAGCACCTCCCAGCTGAGTGCCAGACCGCAAAGGCAAGGGGGAGTATTCAGTGTGCCTTTTGCATTTCTCCTCAGCGCACAGGACCACTGTGCTTCACCTCCCAGACACAGTTTTGGCAGTTTCAAGGCACTCACCTGGTGTCCCTAGACGCTGGAGTCTCAGGGGAGGAGGGGCGGGGAGATGAGCACCAAGGGTGTTCAGGCTCTGTGAGACTCCCGGAGCCTCCAACCCACCACTGTCCCCACCCAACTCACTCAAACCTCAGGTTCTTGCAGTCTGCCTTTTCCTCTGGTGGGAACCCTCGCCGCGGGTACGTCTCCTGGCTACTGCGTCCAGTGCAGATCCCGGCGGGTTCCGATGGAACCTGGAGGCTGCGGCTGGTGCAGGTCCCGGCGGGGCTGGGCGACCAGGGTGAGCAGATGCTAGCGGGTCCCGACGACTCCAGGTCCTGATGTCCTCAGCGGGCGCAGGTCCTGGCGGGTCCTGGCGACCAGGGTGAGCAAGTGCCAGTGGGTCCTGTTCACCGCCTGTCCTCACAGCCACAGCGTCTGCAGTTCCTGAGGTCTGCGGTCGACTGCGGCTTTCAGTGGCTGCACTCAAAGGTGACTCAGCAGGTCAGGAGCGGAAAATCGTCTTCCCTGCCCTTTGTTTTGTTTTTCCCTGGTTGCTCTTCCGAGTTGTGTGGATTTTTTTTGGCTCCACACTGTCCAGGGAACTTCACGTTCTTCTCCCTGTAGTTCTATGCTGCTCCACTTACGCTTTTGTCGCGTTCTAGCCCTCTCTGTCTGTGAGCTCCCTCACAGTCTTCCTCCTATGTCGGCCATCTTGCGAGTCTCCCTGCACTTCTCTTAATCGTTGGGCTTCTGAGTCTGGCAGTTCAATTGGGGAGATCCCCAAACAAACTTTGTCTGAGGTGGTCCCAGACCAGATTCTTGTGTGTGCTTACCAGTACAGGGTCCAGCAGACTTTGTCACCCCAATCAACTGGTGGTTGCAATTGTTCGGTCAGTTCTGTTTCCAGTACTGTCTTCCATACGAACCAATGGGTGGTGCAGTCCAGCCTGATTCTGCCCAGCACACAGTTGGCCCTCACACAACCATTGGGAGCTGCAGCCTAGTCGGAGCAACCCTCAATACCCCCACCCGGTCCTCTCCCTGTCCTAGTTTCTGTGTTTGCCAGTATGTACTGCAGACTAATCTAGTCTGCCCCACATTCCAAATCAGCTCTCGTACACGTCAATGGGCATTGAAGCCTAGCTGCTGGTCTGCATGAGCCAGGGATGCTAGGTTACTGCATCTAAGGCAAAGGACAAGACAGATGAGGGGCTGTGCCAAGCTGGGTCAGAGCAACCACAGGCATGCGTGTGATCTATGGCTGGGAACAGGCCTGGTTGGGGAGCTAAGAAGACACTCTAATTGGGTTGGGGTTCCCTTTGGTGAGTGTGGGGGCTGGAGTGGGGGCTGCATTCTGGTCTGGATATGTCTGCAGTCTCTCTTGGCACAAGTGTGAACTGGAACTGGATGCACCAAGCTGACCTAGACTCCAGCACCATCTGGTGCTCTGCAGGACTAGGGTAGGTGTAGGACAGACTAGGCTAGGTCTCTGCCCCTACCAAGCCTTGTGTGAGCTGTGTCTGGGTGTCGACGAACCTTGGCTGGGCTGAAACATTCAACAGTAAGAACCAGAATGGGTTGGAGGCCAGTCAGGAAAGTCCACTGTTTCTGCTAGGACAGGAAATAGACTAAGTAGGGCTGGCTCATGGACCCACTGGTATGCACGAGATCTGGCACTGGAAGAGGTTCTGATGAGGAGCCTGGGCTACTCCTCTGGCAGGACACAGTCCCTGCAAGTGAATGCAAGAAGCAACCAAAATGCCCATCAGCAGAAGATTGGATAAGAAAGCTATGGTTCATCTACTCCATGGAATACTACTCAGCTATTAAAAAACAAAATGCAGTTCTTTGTGGCCAAATGGGCCCAAATGGAAACCATAATGCTAAGGGAAATGAGCCAATTCTCAAAGGTTAGATAACACATGTTTGCTTTAATTTAAGATGAAATGATGTCAATATGAAAAATAGTACCTGTATAATGTAATATTATCTCAACCTCAGACTATCTCACATGCAATCAGATATTGTGAAGCAACCAACGAACCAACAATAAATGTGAGTCAGACTGCTTATGATCTACATCAAAGAATTGTAAAACCTAATATACTTTTAATACCCTATGTTATTCCGTAAGTGGGTGGAGGAGCGGAGAAATCTTCCATCACCCTAGAAGGTGCGAGGAAGACATGAAATATTAGTTACTCCTCACTAGGGTATTAGGGATTTCTCTGCACATCCCTCCTAAAACTGTTCTGCACCTAAACTGTTGACATATGTCTTGTTGGAGTTATAATCCAGTCTAGACTACCCGGAAAAAAAAGCCAGGTTCAACAAAATTATGCTTCAACGCTAAAAAAGGCTAAATGTTATAATGAAAATGGACACAAGATAGCTGAACGATAATCTAGCTATTTTAAGATGTATAGAACCTGTTGTGTATAAACTAAAATTGAAATGTCAATGAGGTGGTCACAGGAGGTGGTTAAGAACTCGCATTTATTTTTAACATATTGGTTACTCAATACTATGTCAATTAATTCCATCATGATGTAAATGTTTGCTGATGGTTTGTTAGAGCTTTTAATTGATCGGGATGATACTCTGCTGGCTCTGCCTTCAGACCAGAGAGGGTCTCCCTAAAAAGCTGTTGAACTTGACTGGACAATAAGATGCTGGACTCTATGTTTGGTATATGCTTGCAATGAGGGAATCTCAACTGAACTTGAACTGTGGTTATGCAACAAGGTGGAGGAATCCACCATGGGGGGGAGGGCTTGAGGAGGGGTGGCGAAAATCCCAGTACCTATGAAACTCTGTCACATAATGCAATGTAACTAATGAATAAATTTAAAAAAAAAAAAGAGAATCACAATAGTGAATAGTCCATACCAGGCCTGGGAAAGGTATACACTGGCATACATTTGGCATAGGTCAGGGGCAGACCAAGCTGAATCAGTTCACATCACCTGCTGGAAAATCTGAGCACCAGAACAGAGTGCGGGTTAGGCCAGGTTCGGCCACAACACATACCAGTACATATTATGGCTGAGATTGGGTGCCTACTGGACTGGACTAGACTGTGACCCTCACCAGCATAAGCTAGAATTGGGGTAGGCCAGGCCAGGCCCGGCTACAGCACCCACTGGCAAATGCTGAGGCGAGACAGGCCTTGCCAGACTGGGTCGCAGCGCCCAACTGGCACACATAGGAACCAGGGAGGGAGTGGATAAAACAGGTAGCGGGAATGTGGAGGGCACCCAGGCTAGAACACCACTCCCACTGGAGAGCAGGAGTTGGAATGGGGGCAGATCAGACTGGGCAGGGCTATGACACCTGTGGGCCTCATGGGAGCTAGATCAGGGAAAAGCCAGGTTGGGCTGACTGTTCCTATTGGTGCAAGCAAAAACCAGAGCGGTTGAGGGTTGGTTGGGCTTTGCCGCAGCATCAGCTGGTAGATGCTGGCACTGGGAGCTAATTCTGTCAAGTTAAACTGCCGAACCACCTAGAAAGTGCATGATCCAGGAATGGACCCAGGAGGGAAATAGTGGGCAACTCTCTTGGGTTATTATTCCCACTGGAGAGCATGAAAACCAGGACAGGGGCATACCTGGTTGGACAGAATGGCACCCACCAGAATGTCCGTGGGCTGCATAGTGGCCTGGATGGGTTTAACTAGGCTTCAAAACACTCCTATCTTTTAATTCAGTTTTTGTAAGTCCATTGATATACTCTCAGACACAAACCAATAGTATTTTGATTTTTTTGTATAGGAGCAGTTTTGTTCTTTAACTGGTCCAATCTTCAATTTTCATTTTTCCTTTAAGCTCATGTCCTGGCAAACTATTAAATGTGGACGAAATCCAGCTCCAAGCCAATTTTTAAAATGTATACTTTTAAATTTAAAAGACAGAGTTACCTTGAAATGACGAGAGAGAGAGAGAGAGAGAGATCTTCCATCTGCTAATTTACTTCCCAAATGGACACAGTAGCTACAGCAGGGTCAGCCAGGGCTGGGTCAGGCTCATGTGCCCTAAGGACACATGCCAGAAGCTTCCTGCAGGTGTCCTTCAAGGGTTTAGGAGCCCAAAAACCTGGACCATACTTGGCTGCTTTCCCAGGCTCATTAACAGGAATCGGGATCTGAAGTGGAGCAGCTGAAAGTGACTACGCCCATATGGGTTGCTAGCATCTTAGGTGGAGGCTTATCGTACAACAACACAGTGTCCCACCCCCACCAATTTTTGTCATTGTTTCAACCACACCACCTTTGCTGTGGGTGAAATAACTTCTCTCAGAGACTGCATGATCCTCAAACACTAAAACATCTACTGTTTTACTCTTCGAAGGAAAGACGTGCTCAACCTTGTTTTAACTTGATTTGCTTTAAGATCTTTCTGGTAATATGTATAAACCAGTAACATCTTGGTTTAATTTTACAGAGGATGCCCTGGTTCCTTGGTTGGGTTTCAGGTGGCTTCTAATTTTTTGCTTTCACAAACAATGCTGCAATCAAGGGTTCTGAACATGACTTTGTGTGTGTTCATGCCAGGATTCCCTGAGACAGGCACATGGAAGAGAAGTTACCAGAGAAAAATGTCTCTATTTTCAGATCTGGAAGGTGTAATTTGCCCTCCGACAGGCTGCACCTGTTTATATATTTGCCAGCTGTGCATGAAATGACCAATTAATCTAATTTTAGAAAGATTACCTTCAATGTCTTGAAGTTTTACCATCATTTCCAACCACATCTGTCTTAGTCCTCCCCTTTTATGAATGCCAACCTCAACCCCACATGCTGTGAGAAGGGAAGATGATAGAGGCTGGAATGTTTCAGTAGCGGCTGGTGTGTGGTCCAGTGGGTTAAGTTACCACCTGTGAATCAGGCACCCCCTTATCAGAGCACCAATTAGAGTCTCTTCTCTTGGCTTCCTCTCCTGCTCTCTGCTGCTGTGCCTGGAAGTTGGCCCAAGTACTGGGACCCTACTACCCACGAGGGAAGCCTGCATAGGTCTTAGAGTATCCCCAGACATGGCTGTTATGGCCATTTGGGGATTAGAACAGTGGTTAGAAAACATCTCTCTCTCTCTCAAACTTTTTAAATAATAATAATAATAATTTAAAACAAAATAATTTAAAAGTGCCTCAGATTCACCTGCATCACTGATTTGAGTGTGAGTTCCAACCTTGGTCTCCTGACCTCATCTTCCCATTAATGTGTACCTCCTGGGAGGTAGCGGAAGTGGTTCAAGTGATTGTGTTCTGCCACCCTCAGGGAGACCTGGATAGAGAGCTTCAGGCTCCCAGCTTTTACAGCAGTCCAGCCCTGGCTGCTCTGGTTACTACAGAAAGTTCAGGAAAAGGAAGTCCTTTCTGTATGTCCATCATTTCTCTGTGGTCTATAAGAACTTTTCAAATCCCCGTCACTTGAGGACATGTGCCCTGAGAACCAGACACACAATGATGAAGGCTGCAGAGTCCCAGGCTCTGCAGAAGAGGAAGGCTGCTGTGCAACTTAGGCTGAATCTCAAGGCTTGGGAACGAGGAGTTCTTACTTTTCTGTGAGTACCAGGGAAGGTGAAGGCCCAGCTGAGGTGGAGGTGGGCGACAGGGTGCAAGAGGGAGGGTGGGAGACAGAGAAAGAAAGAGAGAGAGAGAGAAAAAATCTTCCCTTCTATTCCCTCAGAAGATTGGGCTGGGATCATGACCAAGCCATATGCTACTGCTATGACTTAGCAGATAAAGCCCTTGGCTGTAATTTGGAGTCCTAGCTGCTCCATTTCTGATCTAGCTCCCTGGTAATGCTCCTGGGAAGGCAGTGGAGGAAGGCCTGAGTCATTGGGCCTTTGCCCCCATGTGAAACGCACAGATGAATCCGCTGGCTCCTGGATTTGGACCAGTCCAGCTCCAGCCATTGCAGCCATTTGGGGAGTGACCCAGTGGATGGAGGATCTCCCTCTCTTTTTCAGTTTCTGTAACTCTGATTTCCAAATAAATAAACTTCTTAAAAAATTGTAGGTATCTTTTAGACACATAGACACACTGGATATAATGCTTGATCAGTTGCCCTGACTTTCTTCTGCCTGGAACATGGACACCTGCAATCAACTTTCTCACTTGCCTCAGCCCCATGACAATTCTATTATGGCATCCTTTTCTTTCACATAAAGAAAACCAAACGTGACCCAGTGAATGATTGGATACTGCACAGTAAGAGGTAAAGTCTAGATCCATTCTCTGGTTGCATTAGCTCCTAAACTACATGACTCCAATAGCATTGATTAGCTATGTGCTCTTGGGGAAGTTTTTCAACCTCTCTGTGCCTCCCTGAAGTCATCATAAAGTAAGTATAGAACTAGAGCCTCTTAGAGGAGCTCTGGATTTGCATTGAGATGGGCTCACAATGCCCTGGCATAGAGCCTGACTCTGGGTCCAACCCTGCAAAGATTTTTTTCCCCTGCACCACATACTGCAAGAAGTTGTGACTCCCAAGGGAAATCACACACCATGAGTCAGCAGCTGGGCCTAAGGCTCCCACTATTCTCAGGAGGCCATGGCAGACTCCCTGTGGACACCTGTAAAGCACTTGTCACAGTCAGCAGGTGCACACTAGAACATTCCTCATTGCATGTTCAGATGCTTCCAACTAATCCCTTTACTGTCCTTATAAAGCTGGACTTGAACACCACCTCCAGGTGTTGCTTTAGCAAGCTACCTACTGCACCAGTGACCAGCAGGAATCCCAGCAGCTACGGAGTAATTGGTGTGTCATCCTGGTATTCTCCTGGCCTAGGAGTATGGGTGTGGGGTGTGAATATGCTGTGGTGTGGCCCCCACTCCTCATGCTCAGCTCTGAAACACAGGACAGCAGTGGATGGTTGAAGGGCCCTCTGAGTGCCACAAGTGTGCTGAAAACCTCCCTGCAGTTGTCCCAGCCTCATGCCCACATGTGTCACTCAGTACAGGCACAGGTGTAGCCCCAGAATGGCCCCCTGCTGTGTGTGTCCCCAGTCCATCTCAGCCCTGCTCTTAGGACAAATGCATATGTCCCCTACTGCTGCCTACACCTTCACTTCTCCCTGCCACCCTTTCTCACCTACATGAAGCCTTTCCAAAGTCACCCTCAAGAAGGAGTCTTGGATTCCCCGGAGGGTTATGTGACTCAGGGCCTATGATGGCTTCAGACAGGCACATTATTTGAGTGACGTGGGGATGCTGTGTTAACATTTGAAGCTCTGATTGCTTTGGGAACCAAGGCTGGATAACGACTTCTGTTAATTACCTGTGTCTTCTGTCCAGCTGTTCTCCACCCTCCACCACCTGTTACACATTTGAGAAATGGTAAGTGAACAGGATTATAAGCAATGTTGGTTTTTTTTCCTTTAAGAGACAGATGAAAGTCAAGTTTCTACTTTCGAGTGGAGGCTGTCACTACACAATGTCACATTATTATGAAAGTCATATGCTTTCCTTTGGTGCCACAGGTATTTCTTCCTAGAACAGGCCGGAATCTGTGATCACAGGTGTGTACTGAGGCAGAGCACAGAGATAACTTCACACCAGACAGACAGCTTTCCCCACATTGATTTATTTGCTTTGCCCACACGTTCCTCCCTCCAACAAGCATTACGATGCTGGGCCAGAGTTTGTGTTGTTAACATACGGAGAAGGGATCACCACTGATTTGTGGAAAGTAACATGGATTAGACTGAACCTAATGACAACTCCGAGTCACTTACATTTTTCCATCTTTGCAAAACACTTGGGCCATAATTGTAGTCTAGTAGATTTGGCCACTGTCTGCAATGTTAGCGTTTCATATGGGCGCTGGTTTGAGCCCTGGCTGTCCTTCTTTTGATCCGTTACTGTTTATGTGCCTGGGAGGGAAGCAGATGATGGCTGAGATTCTTGTGCTGCCGTACCCATATGGAAACTTGCAAGAAGATCCTGGCTTCCTGGACTTTCAGACTCACCCAGCTTGGGTGCTGTGGCCATTTAAGCTTTGAGCCAGTAGATATAAAATTTGATCTCTGTCTTTCTCTCTATAGCTGTCTTTTCTCTGTGTAACTAACCACAAATTATATATGTACATATATAATTTTAAAAATAAATTATATATAATTTTAAAAACAGATTTTATATATATACCCACACACATATATATACAGATGGGTTTTGAGCAATCACAATTAAAAGCCAACATTTTAGAAGTAGATAAAATCTAATTTAGATCAGGACAATATAAAGGGAGAAAACTCATTAGCTTAAACATTCTGCAATCTTGCTGAAATGAAGGACTTTTTAAAAATCCAAGAGCTTTAAGAAAATGAAAATGACATCCGGGGAGCCTCCCACTTGCATAGTAAATGCAAGCATGTCATTAAGGCAGTGTCATTAAAACACATGGCAGTGTTTTACCAGGAAACATTGTCATCTCTCTAGGTGCCCAGCAGATGAGATGGGAAGGGGTCTAGGGTAGCCATGGGTGCGCCAGAGACTATAGAAACTGCCACAAACATACCTCTCACCACCATCCCTCCTTGCCAGAGCTGGCACGCAAAGAAAAGCCCAGAGATAGTTACTTTATGTTTGTGGTTTGTAAATTTGGATCTTCTAACGAAAAGTCCTCTTTCTCGGGATCAAAGCCTGATGGTGCTTAATGGCACCTAATTAGTGGCACCTGCTGGGCACTTCATAAGGGCCAACTGATAGCCAAGAGACATCTGCCAGCTAAGAAGACAAGGCTGTGTGGGATAGGGGACAGTGGTGGGCACTGGGCACAGAATCTCATTTCACACCTAGTGCCTGCCTGCTTGGGAGCTTCAGGGGTTCAGCACTGAGTGACATGTGGGTTGTGCATGTTATTTTGTCTTGTGGACTCATTGGCCATGAGCCTTGATTGAGAATGGTTGGACAAGAGCACCAGCTTTATCTCTCTCAGACCCACCACCTACCAACATAAGAACACTTATGACCAAGCCTCCGACTTGCAAAGCACTGAAGGATAGTTCCAACCACACCCCAACCACACCCCAACCACAGTAGCTTCCCTCCCCAGGGAGTCATCCCTGAGGACTGCAGAATGAGTACCCCTTGGCCACAAGGTCAAAGGGTGCAGCCACTGAGAATGGTCTCAGGTGCAGAAAACACAGTAGGTAGTTGTTGTTAGTTATTTAAAGCACTTAAATTTCTTAGAGTTATTACATTATTACATGCAGCAAATTCCCACAGTCCAGCTCTTTTACTGTGAGCTGAAAACACCAGACGCACCGAGGCATTTATTCCAGCGGGGCAAGAACAGGATGGAGGTGGTAGGAGATGAGAAAGAGAGAGAGAAGGGGGAAGGCCAGTAGGAGAAGAGGAGAAGGCCAGGGAAGGTAGGGGGAGGGCATGCCTGAGGTCTTCTGGTCATTCAGGTGAGTCCACAAGGTGTGTGTGGGGGAGGGCAGGGTTTGGGAGGGATTGAGGTCATGCCCCAGGTATTGGTGCCTGGAACTGTCACAGGTGATTGCCTAAGAATGATTGGTAAGTGGGCTGGGTTGGAGAAGGGGCTGGGAGATTGGGGGTTGGATTCTCAGGTGAAATGCTGGGTTACATCTAATTGGTAGGTGGGTGAACCGGTATGGATTTCATGAGCTGTGAGGAAAAGGAAATGGCGCCGGGTCCAGGTGGAATGTTTAAATAACTCCATAGAGTTGTAATGTGTGCAAAGACTGACGGAGCTAGAAGTGAGCAGGTGCAGGTATTCAGTTTCCTTGTTGCCTGTGCTGAGGCTAAGATCATCTTCCACAGACACTACTTCAAACTGCAGACAAGCTATGCTTCATTCTCTTTACAGTAACCTCTCCTGACCCTTCTTCAGATCTGATTTACAGCTTCCTCTGCCTCTATAAGTTTCCTTGACTTCCTCTCCCTGTCTACCTCTCCCGTGTGCCCAGGTACTCTCATCTTTAGCCAAGCAGATGTCATGCACATTTTGTCATCAGCACTGTTAAGTGTGGTGGCCAAAACTAAGGACATACAGTCACATGACCAGATGCCAGATACAGAGTCTACCCATAGGCACCTGTGCAGGTGGACCTTGAGTATACAGGCTCAGTGATCCTGTGTGCAGCGCACAGGGACTGGACTGTCCAACAGGAGGAAAGCAGTGTCCAGGCAAAGCACTCGCCCTGCAGCCTTGCTGCCATAGGATGTGTGCCACATGCTACACACACACACAAGGCTGGTGGCACCCTCAGTCCCAGGGAAAGACTGGGAAGAGCTTAAGTGACTGTGTCAGGCAAAAGCCAAGCTGTGAAGTCTCTAGCACACCAAGACAAATGCACTGGTGCTGTTTCAGATCTTTCTAAAGCAGAAGCAGGTCTCAGCTCTTCCTAGTCTCCAAAGTGCTACCTGGCAGAATTACTTCCCTGCCGCCTCCTCCTGGAACTTTGGCCTTACTGCAATTCTCTTGAGGATGAGATTCTTATCTTCTCCTCTCTTTCAAGTCCAAAAACAGGAACAGTAGTGGCTGCCTGGTTCTCCCAGAGCTGGCCCAACTTTCTGCTTGCAGAACAGCCAAAATCTGGCTGGTGCTCAGCTGAGCTGAGCCCAATGTTTGTTGTCAGTGTGAGATAGCCTGTGGCAATTACCTCCAGGCAGCATTAGGACCACTTTAATTTTTCACATCTTCTCAGGTCTTCCCTCCTGAAATTGCTTTTGCTAATGGCCCACACCTTGATGCTGAAGAGAATGCTTTAATGGATAAAAATGGAGGTGAAGTGGAAATTGCCTCTAAGTAAACTCTGAGATGGAGATTGGGAGGACAGAGTGGTAACAATAAGTTGATGCAGTTCATTTTGTTCATTCAGCAGGCTGGCCATACAGCATGCAAGCTTCTGCAGTTGTAACATGTTTTGGGGCCTCTAATGAACAGGGAGTAAAATCCATTCAAGGACTGTGGCAAGAGAGAAATTTGTAAATCAATCGTCTATTAGTTTGCTCCTCAAGCCTAATCTTTTTCTACACAAGTCATCTCCAAGCATTCTTATGACAAATTTGATGTCTCACTCAGCCCAGTTCCAAATATTCCGTCTGTTCTCTATGTAGCAGGTGTTTAATACATGCTGTTGAATGATGGCTCTTCTGGGCATTTTCCTGTGTCCCAATTGCAGAGGGCACCCAGTGACAACAGCTCTGGACAATGGAGATGAATAAGCTGACATCCCAGATCCCCGAGGGGCTGTGGGAATCCAGAGCTGGATCTCTGAGCACAGCACAGCATATCACCATGCTGGAAGGCAGATTAGCAGGAAGCCTTGGGTCAGTGCGTCAATCTCAGGCAGTCCATTGCCATCCTCCTTGCAACCCAGAATACTGCATGCCAGGGATTTCCCTCACTTTCCAGCTATGATCCTGAGATTGAGCCCCAAGTACCTTCTGAGCTGTAGGGAGATGTTTTCAGAGATGGTGAAGCCTTCCTGCGGTCACTGCAAGTGGCATTTCATAGGCACAGGCCCCTGTGGAGATCATATGGAAGGGAGCTCCACCCAGCTTGGCCAACCACATCGGTGCTGCACCTGCAGAACAGCTACACCTCCTGGGCCACTTTCTCCCCCACGGGATCTCCTTTTGGGTCCAGAAGAGCCTGAAATTGTCTTATTGATCCAGAAATAGTAAATATGAGCCCCAAGTCAATGCTATTCACAAAGGCTTATACAGCTTATTAACCACCAGATTATGTGGCACAATCCATTAAAACTCTAGCTCACTGGCTGCATTTGTAAATAGGCCAGGGAACTTCTTCACTGCCTGTCACAGAGCTGTCCTCCACTGAGTGCATTCCACCCCCAACTCCATTTAAAAAAAAAAAAAAGGTCTGAAATAATTTGCTGAAAGATGTGTTATCATTTAAATGCAAACTGAAATGTAATGCTGAGTGTGGGATCCCAGGTCTGTAAATTTGTTTTGTCTGTTCAGTTGACTCCCATCTGATTATGTAGGCTATTCTAACACATTTGCTTCAACCTCTTGCTGCATTGATGCCCTAAATCATCACACTCCTAGGAGACCTCTTCCCAGTATAAATGTTTTCATTTGAATACAAACAGAAAGGGGAAGATTAAGGTCTGTTTTTCAAAATATTTGTCCTGCACTGATGTATAAACAGGGATGAAGTTCTTCTTTATAAAGCTCCCACCTTCAAACCAGCCCAGCATGTTGGACACAGAGCAGGAAAGCCAACTGGGTGTGCCCCTGCTCTCTGCTGCTCCACGCCACCATTTGCTTACGTGAGAAGAAGCTTTCCCTGTGAAGTGAACATTGTGCAAGCAGTCAGGGCTGTGGTGTCCATGTACAGCTACTCAGCTCTGCCACAGCAGACACAGTGCAGCGGCAGACAGCAGAGTACCATCATTGTTTCTACAACCCTGTCTCAGTTCACAGTGATGGGAAAGCCCTGGCATCTTCAAGAGCCATGAATGCTTTCTTCTCTCCCAGCCCTGCCCGTTTGTGCTCCTCTAACACCAGGTAGGGAAGGGGCAGGGATGTGGGGATCTCTCCCTACCTGTGACTGACACTTACATTTCAAAGAACACCTGCCATATGTAGAACAATGGAGACCTTCCTTGAGTGAGAGTTCAGATTGAAGTGACGGGTGCTGTCCCCTCCCCCTGGATCCAGTGTCACAAGTGGCCTCAGGATCTCCAGGTCCACCTCAGAGTGCTAGCTGGGAGAGTGGTTGTCTGATTAGAATTCTTCGTAACTCTGGGCTGATGCTTTGGTGTAGTGGGCCTAGATTTCACCTTTGACCTTGGTTTCCCGCATGGGTAAGAGTTGAAATCGTGGCTGTACCGCTTCTTCCTCACCTCCCTCCTTTTGTACAGGGAAAGCAGCACGGGGTGGCCCACTGCCTTAGACCTCTGTACACATGTGGGTGACCCAGAGGAGCTTACTGGCTCTTGATTTTGGATTGGCTCAGCTCTGGCTGCTGTGACCATTTGGGAAGTGAACTAGCTGATGGAAGAGCTCTCTCTCTCTCTCCCGCTCTCCCTCACACCCTCCCCCCTAGAGTTTTTTCTCTGTAAGTTTGTCTTTCCATTAAAATATTAAAACTATTGAGTTATTCCCAGATGAGCCTGCCAAGAAGGACATTCAGTTGAAGGTAATTGGAGACCCCTATTGATGTATCTGCTCGTGTCCTGGCACTGACAACTTCAGAGCAAAACTCTGGGAATGGAGTGAACACGGTAATGCTCTCACAGCAGAACTGAAGACTCTGCCGCTGCTTGTTTACATTTGTAGAAAACTTTGAAAAAAAGAATATTTATCTACTTGAATGAGTGACAGAGAAGAAGAGACAGAGAGGAGGGTATCCTCCATTCTCTGGTTCATTCCCCAAATGGCCACAATGGCTGGAGCTGAACTGGTCTGAAGCCAGGAGCTTCTTTCAGGTCTGCCATGTGATTTCAGGCCCCAAGTACTCGAGCCAACTTCCACTGCTGTGTAGGCCATTGGCAAGGAGGTGGAGCCTAATCGGTATCTGAAAGTCCAACTGGCACTTCTGTATGAGATGCTGGTGCTGCAGGCGGCAGTTTCACTGACTGTGCTAAGGCATATCCTAGTCGGTGAGTCAGTTTGCACCTCTAGCTTTACCAGAATCAGTGCTTCTGAGCTTTGTTTTCTTCTAGGCCAACATAGGTTCAGGAACAAAGGCCTCGTGTCTTGCAGGAGCAAATAAACAACTTGCACAATCCATCTCCCCAAGAATGTTCCAGTTGTGGTTCCAAGAGCCACAAGAGATGCACCCAGATGCCCCTGCCCTGCCCTGCCTGGGATCGAGCTGCCTCTTAGGCTTGTCAAGCTAGGCAGAGCTGCACTCAAGGGATGATGCAATAGCTAGCATGAAAATCACTTCTGCAGACAGGAGAATCCACAGTGGGACCCAAAATGACTGCTTGGCATTCGATGCCATTTTTGCTTTCTTGTGAGGGATAGAAGCTCACTTACATGTTTTAGATTTGCAGAGCCGGAGACCAAATGCCATCATGGAAGATGCTGTGTTGTAGTTCTATTCCTGTCCCACAAACACAAGGACAGGTGTGCATCAACGCTTGTGGCCAGGAGGGGGCTGTGCACAGGTGGGGCTGTACACCTTCTATAACTTTGATATCTAGTGTGCTGTGATGATGGCTTCATCCATTAAGTTCTTTCCTCTCCCTCTGCTATTCTGCCTGTGAGTGGATCCCGGGGCGGAGACAGACACCCAGAAGAGAAACGAGCTGTCATTAACTGGAATAAAAAGATGAAGTTTTTGCTTTTGTTTTAAAGTCTTAAAATCTCAAGCACTGAATATAGAAGAAAGGCTACAGAGCTCTTTGTTTCCTGAATTGCACGTGTGCTCATTGTCCCTGACAAATGGTTCTCCTTTGTTTTACAGCAAAGAAATTTTCTCTGGCCACACCACCACCCAGAAGGAAGTCACCTTACCTGAAGCCAGATGAGGATGCTGCAAAGTCATAAACAAGATAGGTGGGAGGAAGGCAGAAGGGTGACTGACTGCTGAGAGCATCCCTTCTCACCCATCAGATTCAGCCCTGTGCCCATCTGTCTTAGCAGATGATGCCCAACTCTTGCCTGAGGGCTGGGGTCTCGGTCCAGGGGTGATGGAGTGGGGGGCGGGAAAGAGTTCCCACTTCACTGAGGGCTTAACAGAGCAGAATTTCCCTCCAAGCTCGGAAGATGAGACACTAATATCCCAAAGTCTACCCTTGGTGTTGGTCGTGGATATTTCACATCTCAGGACACGACTAAGGCTGCTATTCCAGGCACTGTGTGCTGGGAGTTCCACTGTTACCCGTGGAAACCGAAAGGGTAATGTGATCTCACAGAGGACACAGACACCTGAGGCAGGCAGAGGGAACTGTAGAAGGTGACTGGACGACATGCCTGCATCTTAGGTAGCTTCACAGCCCACTGTGCAACCTCACAGTGCATGGCCCACCTTGTCCTGTCCAAGCCTTCTGCCATCTTGCTGGCTGCCACACTCTAGGCCTCCCTGGTCCAGGCTTCTCCGCTGGATTACTCTCCTTCTCCTCCCTCCTCCAATTTCACTGCTTCCATTATTCCCTCCACAAGCGCTTTGCCTTCTTCTTCCTCTTTCCCATCACACCCTCTCCTGCTCCTCTTATCTCTCTCCTCTAACACCACCTAACCTATGGCCTGTGTTACACTGATGCTTCCCCTCAAACTATCCACCACAACTGACACCCAGGGTGGCCAAGGCTGCACTCACAGGCTTCTAATAGTCTTGGGTGATGCAGCTCCGCAACCTGGCTGCTGGCGCCTATTGCCCCCTCTCTTTCCAACCCCCGCCACTTTCCACTACTGTATTGGTCTCTGCTTTCTACTGAGATTCCCTTGTTGTCCAAGCTGTCAGCCCTTGTCCTTGGTGTCCCCCAAGGCCTCCAAATCCATTGTCTTGTGCTCCACCTGGGCTTCTATCTCTGCACAGTACATTCAAGGCCTCCTTGAATCCTCTGTTGTCTCCCATGTGCATTAGCAGGGAGCTGCATCGGAATTGGAGTAGCAGAAGTGGAAACAGTGCCAATGTTAGACACTGCTGTTACAGGTTGTATCTTACTGTTCTAGTGCATAGTGCTAATACCAGTTCTATTCTTCTATAGCGTTTCTTTAAAAATGTGTAAACATATTTCATCAGTTATGGAGACTATATTAAAATCTGCCATTTTATTTATAGATGAGTGCATTTCTCTTTTAGATATGTAAATATTTGCTCTTCCTATTTTGGCAGCATGTTATTAAATATGTCCACATTTAGGACTCTTGAAATTCTTTGCTAATTGATTTTTTTATTATTAAAGATGAGCCTCTTTATTTCTGGTAACAGAATTGCCATCAGCAGCATCTTGATAATTATTAATAGAGACATTTGATTTACTGGTGGTTAGTGTTTGCTAAATATCATATCTGTTCTTTACCATCAACTTTTCTTTGTGCTTTCATTTAATTTTTTCATTATTTTTATTTGAAAGGCAGAGAGAATGGGAACAGAGAGGAAAAAAGAGAGAGCAAGAAAAAGTATTTTATCTGCTGATTCAATTCCCAACCACCTATAGTAATTAGACTTGGGTCAGTATTGAATACCTTCTAACATTATATCTATCAATAGCAGGCTAACTGGTTTCCCCTTTCTCACTAAAGTCCTCCCTGAAACTAGCAGGCAAAGTGTTCAACCCACAGTGCAAGGCAGGACAGTCCAACATGGCACCAGTCTGTCTCCTTGTGACCACACCAGCCTCAGCTACACCAAGGCTACTGAATCCTTCCCACCCGCAGATCCTCCCCTGGAGCACCTCAACGTGGCCTGCTGCCCGGCCCTGCTGAAGCCACTGGCAGCTTTGCCAAGTTGTCTTTCTCTGCACCCTTCACCATTGTGCTTTTGATGTGCAGTTTTCAGTACTTGGTACATTTGGGGTTAATTTGTTGACTAGCTTATTGCCAGTGTCCTCCCTTTAGGGCATTATTTCTGTGAAGACAGGCTATACATATGCTTTAACTTCTGGATATGAATCCAGCATAGGAAGCAGCACGTATGTGAATCCAAAACATGTTTGGGATCACGAGTAAAGGAATGCATTTTCTGTAGCTCTTCTATGGATTGTTCCTTGTTGGTGTGTGTGTGGAAGCCAGACTTTAGATGCATGTTGGTTGCCCTTCCTACCTTATGTTGAATTGAGAGAGTGGTATATGTGAGGGATCATCAGAAAGTTTTTAGATAAATGGAATTAGAAGATAAGTTCACTTCGATACAAAAATATTTGCAATCTATACAATTTTTCATAGTATACATTACCTGAGTCTTTTGAGATGCAAAGAGATAGAGAGCTCACTTGTCCATTGGTTCACTTCCCAGTGCCCATTATACTTTGTTGGACTGAGCTGAGCTGAAGCTCAACCCAGATCTCCCACATGAGTGGCAGGAACCCAGCTTCTTGAGCTATCACTGCTGCTTCCCAGGCCTGAGCAGGACACAGCAGGCAGGAGCTGCAGTTGGGTATCCAGCTCAGGCACTGCACCATGGGATGTGAGCTTCAACAGCTAGCCTAATGCCCACCCTCCTTTTACTTGTGAAGGTCCCTTGTATGTGTGGATTTCAACACTTTCGTACTCTTTCTCTTTTAAGAAGACTTATCTCTTTGTAATACAGAATGGGGGGTTGAGGAGAGAAAGAGGAGACAGAGCACTCCAGCTTTCATCTATTTCCTCAGATGTTTGTAAGGGCCTCCACATATACTTACCGTATAATTTGACCTTCCATGGAAGTTTGAAGTCCCTAGTAGCAGGTGACCCAGACCTCTCAGAGTGCCCGCAGAGATGATGGGAGCACCATCTTCCTTCCCAAGTTCTGTGGGGTTGTGCCCCATGGCACATGAAAAGCCAGGGCAGGAGACCAGCAATCCTAAGGACACCCAGGAGCTCTGTCTCTACCTCTGCCTTCCCTAGCTCATGTTGGAGACTACCCTGGACTCATGTGGGCGGGGCCAGGCACTGGGTGACACACCCAACTTTGTGAGGATAGGAGTGACATGAGCAGCATTCTGATCATCACAATGACCTCAGTTCAGCCAAGCCCTGCCCAGCCCAGCCTTCAGTGGGAGGAGCTTCAACTCCCATGTTGACTGAAAACTCCCTCTACACTGATCAGAAATCACTAATAAATGTTTTAAAAATATGTAGTTTTATTGGAAAGGCAGACCAGGTTTTCAGAGACAAGGAGAGACAGGGAGAAAGATCTCCTATCCTCTTTTTCACTCCTGAAATGACTGTGATGGCCAGAGATGAGGTGATCGACCAGGAGCCAGGAGTTCCTTGGTCTCCAGGTTTTGGGTCATCCTCTAATGATTTCTCAGGTCACAAGCAGGGAGTTGGAATGGGAAATACAGCAACTAGGACAGGAACCAGTGTCAATATGGGATCCTAGTGCTTGCAAAGTGAGGATTTAGCCATTGAGTCATCATGCAGGAGGCTATTAAATGTATTCCTGAAACATTTATATTAGACCGAACAATTTGTAACATTTTCCCATACTCTATTCATATATAAATATAAATACACTGACACTTTTCTAGAAAGCAGAGATATCAATATCGCTCAATATGGTATTCATGACAAGGATCTTAAAAATGATGTGACAATGGTAGACAGTTGTGTAGATGGTATAAGTAAAAAGTAAAAATAATAAACCCTGTCATCAGATTAGGCACTCTAATCTGATGCGGATAGAAATATAAGTTAGTATAACAATTAAGGAACATGATGAAGGTTCTTCAAAAACCAAAAGTTGATCATGCTTGCAGCTCAGCTGTCCCACTCCTTGAAAAATGAAGTGCCGGAGTCCAGCTCCAGCCGAGAGTTCAGAGCTCGGGAAGGGTGCGTGGAGTTGGCGATAAAGAAAGACACAAACACTGACACTTGGTGCGTTCTCACAACAGCCCAAGAAAAAGCTGTCCTTTTTATTTACTCAAAACCTCACAAGCTTCTGCACAAGCAACTAATTGTTCTATTTTTTTTTTTTTTACTTCAAGACTAAGGAGGCATCTACAGACATTCGGTCATTTCGTCTGCACTTCAGGGCTAAGCAGGTGTCCCCAGAGATAATTCTTTAAAACACTGTATTCATATTCTTCAAAGCAAGCCATTATTCATTCTTCAACAGTAGCCATGGAGCGGCAGCCAGGACTCCAAGGCCAAGGCACATGCGATTACCTGCTAATCAGTAGTACATTCCTACCACATTTCTATTTCTACAATTTGCTCATTATTCAATGGGAAAATAGTTTACAAGGGAAAAAATATAAATCTAAAAACAAAAATTACAAATATTAAATCCCCCTACAACTTATAAGCTCTACAACCCCATAAACAATAAAACAATAATCAAAAGCACTTTTCTTTAATAAAAGCATCCTTGATTCCTCTAGCTAAAAATTATAGAAGCGGCTAAAACAGCTACATTTTTTATGCTCCAAAAAAATTGCGAAGACAGGCTAGCCTATGAGATAACAATAACTATATTTATTGCCATAGCAGTTTCAGCTCTCACTCCCATCACTTGCACTAATATTTAGGATATTTTCAAGCCCCCTCCAAGAAGGAGTGCTACATGTCTGGACCAAATTCTGAGGCAATGGTTAAGTACCCAATAAGGTGTCCAAAAATGGCATGGGCTTAATTGTACTCCCGTGTGTAAACTGTCAAAGGCCCACTCACCAAGACATTATTAGTGACATTAACTCTCAAGCTCACATTGGTGGCAAAAGCCATCCCACAGGGGCAAAAAATGCCTCAATAGATTACAGAATTCTTAGTGGGGTGCTTGAGTTTCCATGCAAAAAGGTGGAGAGACTGCTTCAAGGTGGTCAGAGAGAAATCCGCCGGGCCCTGCCAAACAGCTGGAAGCTCCCCCGGGCCCTGCCAAGCAGGGGAGCTGTTCTCTTCACACCTTCGTGCCATCCACACCAACTGCACAGACCCCAGCAATGAAGTCTGCACATGAAGAGGTAGCTTCATTCCCATGCTTTCTGCCATCCCATCCACAGTAACCAGATGGATAATCATCCAGACGTCCATCAGCTGATGTCTGGGTAAACACAAGGTGTTTCTGAACTATGAGAAATCACCCCTGGATCTCTTGTTGCTTAGGCCACGTGGGAGGCCAGAGGCACACAGCACATAATGACCTTGGGGGAATCCCCAACAATGACCCCGGCTAACCGACACCTCAACCTGCCTGTTCATTGGGCGTCAGAGAGAGTGGTGGACTACACCTCAGTCTGTCTTCTTTGTCCTTGGATGAGCTGTACTAGGATATCGGTGGTAAACCACTCTAGGAAGTTAAATGTTACACTCATCTTGCTTGAGTCGGCTCCTAGGCTTGACTTCCCGCCTTGCACACAAAGCATGACCTATGACTTAATTGGAGGGTCCAGAGTGATAGACATGCCTACTAGCCAGTCACAATGCCATTATTGGGTGGGAGTACTGTCAGGACCACCCTCTGCCTGACCCTCTCCTACTCTACATAAGCTTACAACTTCCTCCGAATAAGAGGACATCCTTCTCTAGTCTGTCCCTGGTGGTTCTGTGTCTGAAGATCATCTTTGCCTCACTCCTTGGCAATCTAGGGTCTGCTGGACAGAAAACTCACAAGAGTGATGGACTGTTACTCAGAAAGAAATGAAATCCTGACTTCTCAAACAAGATGGATGGAGCTGAAGATCATTATGTTAAGTGAAATGAGGCAGACAGGGACTTTCTCTTGCACCTTACCTGGGCAAGGCACCTTCCTTGACGAGTCCTTTTCTATGGGACAGGCTGTTCTACTGCTCTGGTTAATTTTCCAGAAGATGATGGGCTCAGGGTGGCTGGCATAGCAGGTGCTTGTGAGTCCCAAGGAGATGGGTTTTCTCTGTGCATGTTGGCTCTCACAGTGGGTGTGTGTTGAGTTCCAGGGACATCTGCTTGCTGTGCATGTGGGCATTCACTGGCTTGTACCTCTGGGCCTACTGCTGCTGGACCTGCCCATAAATACATTTCTTTTGGAAGAAAAGATGTTTTCTAAAGAATCTCTGAGTGTTTTGCATCAGGTTCTTTGAAGCCAACAATGGCCTATTTTCTTTGGAGAAAAACAGGCATATATCTGTCTTGTGCTTGACAGAGCTCCAAGCCTGGAGGTGTTGGGCATTTCCAGGGATTCACTGGCCTGGGGAGAGGAGGCCAGTGAACACAGAACAATTCTAACTATCTTCTAAAATTTCTGAAGTGCTCTAGAAAACACTCCTCTTCTTATGTGTCAAAACTATAACTTAAAAAAGAGATGCCCATGTGTAGTAGTTTGGCTGAAAGTATAGTGTTCTGCTAAACTTTAAGTGTTTGAGAACAGATTAGTAGAGGGCCCAGAGTAGTAGCCTAAACAGCTAAAGGCCTCACCTTGCCTGGATCCCGTATGAGTGCCAGTTCTAATCTCGGTGGCCCAGATTCCCATCCAGCTCCCAGCTATGGCCTAGGAAAGCGGTCAAAAATGACCCATATCCTTGGGATCCAGCACCAGTGTGGGCAACCCAGAAGAGGCTCCTGGCTCCTAGCTTTGGTTAAACACAATTCTAGCCATTGCGGCCAACTGGGGAGTGAATCAGCGGACAGAAGATCTTCCTTTCTGTCTCTCGTTATCTCTGTATATCTGACTTTCCAATAAAAATAAATAAATCATTAAAAACTCATTAAAAAAAGACTTATTGATAGCAATACGTCTTTTAAAACTATATTAAATATGAGTAAAAGTGAGTATCTTTTCATTTGATTATTTTTTATTTTTACATTTGGACTATTTTCTTTTACCTCTTATCTGCTGATCAGTTGACTACTGTTAAGTCACTGACCATAATGCATGTTATATAGTACATTGCCTTGAGAGCTGGTGCTGTGGTACAGTGGACTAAGCCAACAGGTTGATTCCTGACATCCCTTTTCCAATATAGTTCCTTGCCAATGTATCTAGGAAAGCAGCTGATGACTTGGGACCATGCCCAAGTGGCAGAATGGATGGAGATCCAGGTTCCAGGTTTCAGTGTGGCCCATCCCCAGTCTTTGTCATCCTTTGGGAAGTGAACAGTGGCTGAACTATCTTTCTCTGCTTTTTTTTTTCTTTGCCACTCTGTCTTTCAAATAAAATTGATATATCTTTAAAAACAGGCATTATGTTAACATTAAAAATGAAGCTTGAAAACGAAATAGTCATTCTTTTCATTTGTTAAAAGGTTTAATTTTCATATTAGCAAGCCTGATCATCATTTTGAAGCATTGATTTATTGGCAAGCATCAATTCTAGGGTCCATCCACACAGCTGCAAGCCCAGACTATATGTTTCTGTTTGCTGTCCTAGCTGACAGACACACATTGCTTTCTGTTGTGAATGGGGATGCTCCTGCAGGTGAAGGCATTGGGGTTGCTGTATGTGTGTGTGGGGGGATGGGTATTGCACTGTCCTCACTTGATTAGGAAGAAGAAAGTGGGATGGATGTGTACCTGCAAGAGTATTCTGGTGGGAGTCTAGTGACACGCAGGTCAGAGAGTCTCAGAGAAGTAAAGAAATACTGCACAGGCAATAAGTAGAAGTACAGCACTGCTTCAGGCTTGGTCACAAATCTTAAACCATCCACTCTAGCCCCAAGCATCCATCCTTTCCTTTCCCTCCACTCAGTAATTTAAATACAAATATTTAAATAAGAATTAAATCTGCATGGAGAAATATTTATTGAAAAGGTAACTTTTTCAGCATAAACACTATTATCCAATTTAATTTATTGCTTAATTTTCTATGAAGTGCTGTTTAACTGCCTCCTATTATTACCAGTTCTTCTTGCCTGAAATTATTTTTTTTAATCTAAATCAGTGCTTTTCATAAAATTTTTGCTGCAAAGGTCCAATTTGTTGGCCAGTTTTATGACCGCTAATAAGAAATGTTGCTGATTATGGTTTCTGCAATTGCTGAGTTGACTTTTGTTAATTTTGCAAGGTCCGATTTTCTGAGTCTCGCTTTGTAGGTATTAGTTTTACCATGTGCAATCTGAAATACTGAGAGCTGGATTATGAGTTGATCGCTTCCACCACTGTGACGTGCTATGGGATGGCTTAGAGATTGATTCTATTTTTCAATAATCTTTGATGATGAGAGAAATTTCTTAGACACAAGTCAAGTGTCCATCATGCTGTCTTGCTCCACCTATTCCACAGTTACAGTGCACTGCTTCATCTCCCACCATCAAATGAGTGTGTGGGCATCGCCTTGAAGTGTGCATTTCAGAGGAGCATGCTTCTAATCAATGACCTGTTGCTGACCTTGCTCCACCTAGGGGACTCCAGTTGGTCCTGGGTGGAGCCTGAGAGTCCAGCCTCTCACACAGCCCAGTGCTATGGCTCTCCTTACAGTGGGGTCCAGGGTATTTGATGGTATGCTCTGGTCTTTCCAATTGATTTTTTGTCCAAAGGCAGGAAGTTACCAGAATTTACTGGAGGCAGCTCAGGAGGTGTACAAAAGAGTCCACATGGAACTTACTGCATGGAGAGGCTTGGCTGCAGGTGGGAGAACCACACTCGAGTGTCGCTTGGGAAGGCAAGTAAGCACTCACACTGGATTCTACACAAGCCATGGCTGAGTCAATGAGCCCAAGTGAGGTAGAAGACATGGTTCAGAGAACATCGGAGAGCTGGGGAAGGGAGTGAGGTGAGGGGGATACTGTGGCCTGTGAGTGGGAGTCCCTGGGTGCCCAGGGATTAAACTGCCTCCCTCTGCAGAACTGAGGGGGCGGCTTCCTGTGAACAGAGCTGAAGAGACTCAAAGCAGGCTTTCCAAGGACTTGATAATCAGAGTGAAGGCTTTCCACTTCTATAAGCTGTATAATAGAGATTTAGGCCAAGCTTAGTGAGTTTTTAGGATACTATAATATTTCTACCAACATTATACATATTGACATTAAGTTACTAGAGGAAAACATCAAGGGGTCACTGAAAGAAAATGGCATTGGCGAAGACCTCAAAGTGCCCAGCAGCTCAGGCAATAAAGGTAGAAACAGAGAAATGGGATTACATCAAACTAAGGTGCTTCTGCACAGCAATGCAAACACTCAGCAAAGAGAGGAGCTACCAAAAGAATGGGAGAAAATACTTACAAACTGTGCAACTGATGAAAGATTGATATCCAGGCTATAGAAATAACTCAAGAAACTCAGTGGCCGAACAATCCAGTGAAGAAATGGGCTAAGGATGTGAACAGGAAATTCTCCAAGGATGTGTAGCCAACAGACAGAAGAAATCCTCAGGCTGATTAGGCATCAGGGAAATGCAAGTGCCAATCCCGCCTCACCCATTAGAGTGGCTATCATTAAAAAAAGTTAACACATTCTGGTGAGAATGTGGGGGAAAAGCACCACAATATACTGTTGGTAGAGATGTGAACAAACATCGTGGAAAAAAATGTGGAAATTCCTATGAAGCAAACATTGCAACCTCTAAGATTCGATTATCATTGATAGCCCTTGCTTCTGTAGAACAGTGCTATTTCTGCTTTCCATTCACTGGATTTCTTATTCGGTGGAAGATTAAGCATGTGACTGTAAACTGAGTGTTTATTATTGCAAACATTGAAGAAAAAATCAAAGGAGCATTAACACATGAGGAATGGCGAGTGGGCCGTATCATTATTTGCTTAAAACTGTACGGATGAAAAACATGAAAACTTTTCTCTAATTTTCCATAATCTGAAAACCTCGTATCTAAAATTTTCCACACTCTGAAACTTTTTGAGTGCCAACATGATGCCACGCATGGAAAATTCCACACCATAATGCTTCGTTTCATGCATAGAAGCATTAATGTATTTATCTGAAATTACTTTAAGGCTAGGTGCATTTAATGTATCAAAACACACGGATTTCAGGTTTATATTTGCATCCATCCCCAAGATACTTGTAATATGCAAATATCCTCATATATGAATGAAACAAATAAAATAAGAAATCTGAAAAATTTCTGGGTCCAATATTTCCTGTAATGCAGACTCAATGTTATGCATATATGAATAAGACTAAGGGTTCATCTGCTATTCATCTCTACTGTTAATAAAATGTATCCTATTCTTATGAAAGGATTTCAGGTGATTTATAGCAAACTACGAAAATGTAGTTAGGTGAGGAGATCAGGAAGACAGAGTTGGGAGAGAGCAAGTGGGAGTTGTTTTTGCAGGTTAGCAGACAGAGTGCAGGTTTTGCAACTGCTCATTGGTGCTAAGTTCCCTGCAACCAAGGCCAGAATCAGGCAACAGAGAGAAGAAATCATTCTTAAAACCCCTCTAGGACAGGTGTCAGAGCTCTACACCAGGGAGCTTACCAGCAGCAATGTCATGGGCATCCAAGTCTCAATCAATCTGTTATTAAAGGTGAGGCTTGCTGGTAACCCTGCCTGTACATTGCCCCTTTTCCCACTGGCTGCAGCTCCCTTCCAACATGATGGGTCCCCCCAAGGCCAGCTCCTCTCTCTGACAGGTGGTTTTGAAGCGATGCTTCATGCCACCCCTGTCATGAGCAAGGAGGTTTCCTCAGCCGGTACAGGAGCTACAGAGGGCATGCCCAGCTATTAATGCCATCCACTGCATGCCGTGTCTTGCTGCACTTCACCTGTGGGTTTTATCCCTGTCAAGGTGAGTGTCTTGTGTTCTCTCCCTTCTCACCTGTCTCCAGCGTGGGGCATTTAGTAATGGTTAATGTCCCTGCCCAAGCCCCTGACATCCAGAGCCCACTTTTTGGTGTTAGCCACTGGCTGGCTTTCCCTGATTCACACAGGGAATTACTGCAGCCACTAGGGTTGTGGTGGCCTGTGTGTAACTCTCTGAACCGGCAGTGGAAGTGTTCCTGTGCCAGTGGGTCTGAGCACACCACCTCCCCACTTGCCCAAGGCAGGACTCCCCTAGCTGGCCCTTGCTGCACCTGTGCCCCACCTGGAACTCCCTAGGATTCACTGGAGGCTGCAGCCCAGCAGGCAGGCTGGCTGACAACATTGCAGGTATTCACTGCACCGGGTGGCCCCGCCTCTCAGGAGAGAGCACCACCCTCTAATTAATGAGGGTGATTGCTTCCCAGCTAGGGGTGCCTTCATCAGCAGCAGCTTTTCTTCTTGGACTCTGACAAAGATTCAAAAGTCTCATTTCCACCCAGTGCATTGAGCAGCCATTGAATGGTATGAAGCCGCTGAGCACATCCTGGCTCAGGGCATGAGTAGATGCAGGGAGCTCTGGGCAGGACAGCAGGTGCTACTGGCGTCCTCGGGGAGGGACTGCACGGGTTTCAGAGGACGGTGGCAATGGAGTAGCCAGTGCAGGGGTGAGTGCCCCCAGGTGGAGCACATGTGAGTGTAATGAGGGGAGAGAGGGAATGCTGAGGCCATTTTCAAAGGTCGATTGGAGTGGCTGAAGTTTCAGTGCGGCGTGTTTAACAGGGACTCTGATGTTCCATTGTTGATCCAGGTTCCTACCTGGGAAGGCATCAGAGGATGTCTCAAGTCTTTGGGCCCCTGCCACCCTGTAGGAGATCAAGAGGAAGCTCCTGACACCTAGCTTCAGCCGGGCCTAACCCTGGCTACGTGATATTTAGACAGTGAATCAGCAGATGAAAGATCTCTCTCTTTTCCTCTCTGTAACTCTGTCTTTAAAATACATATATTGAGATGCAATGGTAAACTGACAGCAAGATAAGGCAGGAGGAACTGGAGTATAGGGCTTATTCATGTGCTTTGTAATGGTGCACAAGGGATGCAGAAAAGGTCTCAGCTGATTTGTGGGTGCTGTGCCCATTTCCTGGGTGACTTGGTCCTTGTCCCTCAACCGGATCTGGTGCCCATGCTGGCACTCCTGCTACCAGCTGCCTGACCCTTTGATCCGTAGAGTTGGGGTGTAGAGGAACACGAATGTATCTATTTCAGAGGTGAACCTGCAGCTGCCGGTCCCGGGTGTCCAGGGAATAGTGCGGCTTAAGCCACCTGCTGCCTGCTGCCTGCACCTGCTGCCTGCACCTGCTGGTCACATCCTGCTGCTTCTCCAGGGTGAATCTCTTGCCTTTGTGAGGTGGCATGAACTCCAGGACAGGAGTGCACAAGACCAGAGGACATTGCCCAGTGATGGCTGGTCCTGCCACTGTCCTCTGCTTCCCAGCCCACCAGTGCTGCCATGAGGGAGCTGCTGTGGGAGACCATGTTTTTTTGGTCTAAGAAGAAAGCTTAATTCAGGAGCACTACCGGAAGGGTGAGGGAGGGTGGAATGAAGGTGAGCAGAGCAGAGCGAGCCAGTGCTGGGTTCTGATGGCCCGGTTCTCATCACTCCTCTGGCAGCAAGGTTGGGCTTGGCTCCTGGTGCTTTTCTGTCTGCCACTACGGATGGTTGACTCTGAAAATAAAATTTTAAAAGTGTACGTACACCTTGTTTTCAGAAAAGGCATGATTTGGTTGACGATTCAGTGAAATCTTGTGGTTCGAGGACACAGCCACCTCTTCCGACTTCCCTCAGAGGAAAGGTGCTGGGAACCACCTCTGGCAGAGACGGAGGTGTTCTTTCTCTGACGGCACTGCCTTTCGTTCTTAGGGGAACAACTCACACTCCTTGCAAACATGGTTTCTTGATCTCTTCCTGATTCAGCGAATCCTCAGAAACACTGTCGCTGCCATTAACTCCTCATCTCCTCCAGAAAATGTTCCTATCAAGAACGATTGGCTTGTAAGTGACATACGTTTATTTAATTACAAATCTCTGGAGAGGGGATGTAATTTCATGGTACATCTCCTTGGCTCTCTTACCACTTTAAAGTGACTGAATGCCAGCAAGTATTTAAAGGAGAAATTGTTTTGAGGGACACACACAAGCACAAACCCTTGCCTGTTTGTAGCCAAAGAAATTTGCAGTGCTATGAAAGACAAACTATAAGGGATATCATTAAGCAGTCTGTAGTTAAAGTATCAATTCTTCCTACATTAAAAAATGAGAATGTACTAATTAGTGATGAGTATCATCAGTGTTCAGGCCAGAAATATACTTAAACAAAACACTCAGCCCTCTGTCGTATACTCTGCGGTTTCCAATTAGTAGGCTTATACTTGATATTAAATAATACAATGGCATCCCGGTACCAGAGTTAAATATTTTAAACTCTTTTTTTAGAAAAGAGTGTTGGAAAAGCAGTGAAGAGAGAGAATGAGAGAGAGAGAGAGAGAGAGCTCCCGCCTCATGGTGTTCTGCTAAAATGCTCAAGGTAGCTGGGCTGGGCTCTGGCTGAATCTAGGGAGTAAAAACTCAACCTGGGTCACCCACGGGGGTCTGGGGTATGATGACCATGGTCGCTTGAGCCAGCTCCTGCTCCAAGGATGCTCCATCCTCCAAGGATATTTTTAGCAGGTAGCTGGAGTCATGAGCCTGTTTAATTTTCTTAAAAATGTATTTGAAAGATAAAGTTAAAAAAGGTAGTGGGACCAGTGAGGAAAACATCTCTTCCACCCATTGGTATACTCCTGTAATGGCTGCAACAGCCAGGGCTAGGCCAGGCTGAAGTTCGGAGCCTGGAGCTCCATAGTAGTTCAGTACTGTGCGCAGTAGGGACCAAACGCTTGAGCAATCCTCCATTGCCTCTCTAGGTACATTAGAAGGAAGCTGGACTGGAAGTTAGGCAGCTGAACTCGAACGTGCACTCATGTAAGATGCACATGTCGGAGGTGTAACCTGCTGTACCATAGTGTGGGCCCTTCGAGCTGGCTGTTGAAATCAAGATGAGACACAGCAGCCTCATCAGTGACCATCAGTAGATGTTTCCTTGATCCGGCGCTGTTGCTCAGGTGGACAACAGGGCAGTTAGAGATGGCAAAGGCCATGGAGAAGGGAGCCAAAAAGGGATAGCAGGGAGCCAGGGAGAGGAGGACCTGAATCCAGGGTGCCACCTTCCACAGCTGGGATGCTGAGCATAAAACAGTTGCTCAGCTCTCAGTTGGCTCATCAGGACATCCTGAGAGCTCCTCCCTCTCCAGCTCTTGATGGCATGGCAGGACCATGGCCATCGGCTAGCAGTGTCTTCCTGACACGGACAGCAGCGGACATGCATGGCTGCACCTGCGTAGCTCAGCTTTCTCCTTGAGACATACTGGGGGCTCCTCCCTCCCCAGGACCAAAAGAGCACAGCGGGACCATGGCCATTGGCTGGCATCTCCTTGCAACACTGGCAAGTGGGCCTATGCATGGCTGCACCTGCTGAATTCAGCTTCCACCCCAGGACATCCTGGGGGCTCCTCCCTCCCCAGCATGCTGGATGACACTGCAGGACAATGACCATCAGTTGCCAGTCTCCTCGGGAGACGTGCATGAGTGGCCACACTTGGTTTCACTTGTTCAGTGCCCTAGTGCTGGCCTGTTGCTCTGTGGGAGCCGTACTGAGAATCTGAACAAAGAACCTTGGTCTTTCATTGAAGCCCTGATTCATGGATTGAGGTCTGACCATGGACACCATGGATTCTGCCAGTGGTTTCTTTGTGCATCTCAGGAAGTTGTGCAATAAGACTCTGTTCCTTCTTCTGTGGGCCACTTGGCTGGCCTCTTTGGTCTGCTGTAGTTCAAAATAGTCATGTCTCTGTGCAAATTAGTGGGAAGAAAATAAGAAACACAAGCTGTCCAATAGCAATAAAGGGGAAGCAAATTGACTTCCTGAAACAAGCTGTCAGCTGTTACCTGTTATGGTGGGTGCCCAAGGAAGGGAGTACATAGCCCTTCCATGTGTGCGCTGGTTGTGTTTGGAAAGATTTCTTAAGGCCAGTGTATGGTATAGCTAAAGTGCTACCTCTGATGCAAGTATTCAATGTGGGTGTCAGTTTGTGTCCTGGCTGTTCCACTCCTAATGCGCCTCTCTGCGAATGTGCCTAGGAAAGCAGCAAGTGTACAAGGGTATGGGAGACCTGAAGGAAGCTCCTGCTCACTGCCTTCAGCTGGTCCAGCCCCAGCCCTCATGGCCATTTGGTGTGAAAATTAGCAAATGGAAGAGCTTGTTCTTTCTCTCCCTCCTTCTGTAACTCTGGTTTTCAATTAAATACTTAATCGAGAGAGAGAGAGATTTTATACTATCAATATAATGTATACTTTTATACTATCAATGTATACAATCAATAGTATGTGAAAGAATTGTCTACATTGCACATCATGCGATTTATAAACATTCAGTTTAATGTTAAAGAAAACATGTTATTTATCATCAAAAACAACATTCACTGAATTTTTTTCAGCGATGACCTGATAACTGCAGAGGGTGAATTTGCCTGGAATTGACCTAATGGTGACCATTCCTTGCAACCTCATTCCCCAGCTCCAGCACTGAGGAGGTAGAACCCTAAGTAGCAAGGCTGACAGACAAGAGGAGAAAGGAAATCCCATCCTCTGCCAACCTGCCAATTCCCTACAGGCAGCCAGCCAGCTACATGCTTGATCTGATGACAGAAGCTTCATTTGCAGTTGGAAGGATGGGTTTGAGTATGACAATGAACCAGACATAGTCAGTACTGGGGAGTCATTGCACTGTGGAGCTCCTGTGACTCCCTGCTGGGGGCGTCTGTGCAAGGATGGAGGGTGGGTTTGAACTTGTGGGTTCTTACATATTACTTGGTCAGCAAACTGCTCGCTGTCATGGGGAGTGATGTCCAAGCGTCTCATGCCTCCCTTCACTTTATTCTGCTCAGAACACTCCCAAGGGGGAGGCATAGCAGTCCACCCAAGGCAGTGCCAGCTTCTGGCTGCAAGACTCCAGTCCCCTGCTTGCTTTCAACATGACTGTGTCTGGCTCTGGCACTCCTGACCTATTACTGGAATACATGGCACCTCTAAAAGTTTCTGAGCCAGGCCATCCTTCCTGAGTGGCTTCCTTGGTGAGGTACTGGGTAGATTGCTGAGGTTCCTAGGATGCTCAGCTGCTGCTTTTCCAAGAGGTTCAGCTGAACTTCAGGCACCAGAACAATTTATTTGCATGACCATATCCACATTTTATCCCTTCTCCTGTTAGGTGCATATTTATGTGTTTGGGCAAGGAGTATAGAACATCTGTTCCCTGCACAGCAAGCAACCTCAGCAAGTGGGCATGTGCCAGGGAAGCAGAGATCTAAGGCCAGTGTTCAGAGCCTGCTGCAAAGGTACCAGTGCGACAACTGCACATGAGCCCAACCCCATGTTAGTGTGGGCGTTGTGTCTAACCCGGAAGCACCACAGCTCCAGATTCCAGCACCTCATCCCCCTGCAGCTGCTGTGTCTGGCTCTAGGTGATGTATGTGATTGGGTCTGTCTTTGGCCTCTTGGGTCACTAAGATAAGATTGGATGTGAATGTCTCCTCTCCAGAGAGCTGCCAGCACCCAAATCTGTTACACTTTCTGTTCTCTTAAACCTGAGCCTCTGAAGTGTGCTCAGTCCCAGTAGATGAGTGGAGAAGCCTCAGCTGAGACAGAGCAGGTGTTGTCCTCAAGAGCCAGAGCCCCTTCTTGTCCTGTCCGTGTACGAGAAGCTGCCTGTCATCATGGCAAGTGACCTGAATAGTTCCCAGTTGGGGGATAGGTAGCCCCATGGGTTGGGGTCTGTTCTCACAAAACCAGAGTGATCCAGGTATAGCGCTCCATCCCAGGAGCATGATGCAACGGACTCACTTCCTAGGAACTCCATCTCTAAGCATCATGATCAGATTAAGCATCCATCTTCACGGCAACATCAACTTGAGACTTAGGGGACCAAGCCATTAGCACACAGTGCTTCAGCAGGCTAAGGCAATGCTGTCATCCTGTATGAGCACTGGCTCATATCCTGGTCACTCCCCTTCCCATCCAGCCCCTGCTAATGCACTTGGGAGTCAGTAGCAGATTGCTCAAGTACTTGAACCCCTGCCACCCATGTGGGAGACCCAAACATAGCTTCTGGCTCCTTGCTTCAGCGTGGCCCAGCTTTGACTGTTGTAGCCATTTGGGGAGAGAAACAGCAGATGGAAGATCTCTCTTTCTCTCTCTCCCCGTGTTTCTTACCTTCCCTCAACCACTCTGCCATGAATAAATGAAATAATTAGATATTTTTTAAAAGATTTATTCATTTTTTTTATTACAGCCAGATATACAGATAGGAGGAGAGACAGAGAGGAAGATCTTCCGTCCAATGATTCACTCCCCAAGTGAGCGGCAATGGGCCAATGCGCGCCGATCCGAAGCCGGGAACCAGGAACCTCTTCCGGGTCTCCCATGTGGGTGCAGTGTCCCAATGCATTGGGCCGTCCTCAACTGCTTTCCTAGGCCACAAGCAGGGAGCTGGATGGGAAGTGGAGCTGCCGGGATTAGAACCGTTGTCCATATGGGATCCCGGGGCTTTCAAGGCGAGGACTTTGGCCACTAGGCCACGCCGCCAGGCCTGAAATAATTAGATATTTAAAAAGAAGAAAACAGCATTTGTCCCACATGGTAGCATTATCTTGTGGGAGTTTGAGTTACTCGGAAAAGTCACATTAGTTCCAATCAGTTGGGGGTAGCACAGAATTGAGTCTGCTTGAACAACTGTCAGCTCCCACACCCCGAGCCACCTGCAGGATGTGGTCTGCAGAATCGGCTTGATTGGTTGATTTGACTCATGATTTTTCATGTTCATTTTCCTTAGACGGTGTCTTTCTGCTCAGCATTGAGTAGAACAGTGGAGTTCAGGGATGGTGTCCTTGCTCTTTGCCTAGAGAGGAACCATGGTTCCAGGCACAGGTGTTGGGTGAGGACAATCCTGGTTCTTAATGCTGGTTTGCAATGCTATGCTATGAGAAAATAGATTTCCCAGTTGGGAGGCAACCTCCCACTTTTATTTCTGGTAATAAGCCTTATTGATGCCTAAATGCCAGGATGGATTTGAGTAGAGGAAGACTCTGGTTTCTGTCCTGAGCCTATTGGAAAAATGCAAGTCTCTCGGCTGGGGTGAGCCAGAACTTCCCAGCATTTTCTTTTGCTGGGAGACCTGGGGGAGGGCGATGGGTAGATTGGAGCTATTTCATAACTCAAATGTGTTTGATTCTCTGTGTTTTCAGAGACCTCACTGAGACCGGGTTTACACAGAATAGAAATTGCACGAGCACATATGCCCAGACTCCTCTTCACACACATCTGTCCAGAGAACACATCTCAAAATGGACACTTGCAAGCAGATGCACAGATACACTCAAACCTACAGTCAGGGCCATGGCAATCTTCCTGTGAGACAATCAGCATTTGCCTGTGTGCCGTGTTAACCTGCCAGCACTCTGGAAAATGGACAGTCGCAGGAACTTTTGAAGTGCTGACCTCTGAGGAGAATCCAGCCTTTGGTCAGTCTACCAGATATTTCCCCCTGCTGTATTAAACTGAATGTTTGCACGTTCTATGCTTCTCTTTTTTGTAAGCTCAGAAGAAGCTCAGTCTTCCAGATATGATGAGAAAAAGCAAACAGAATGAGAGGGAGAGCCACCTAATCAGTGTTCAAACTCAGGACTGAAATTGTAGGCAGCAAGGATCAGCGGATGGAGATCATCTCTGTGGCAGGAAGGGAGAGCAGTGGTAACCTCAGCAGTGCCTGCAGGAGGCTGACTGCTGCAGTTCCAGAGATGGCCGCCCATCCTGTGTGGCAGTCAGCAAGTCCAGTGGGGGTGCTTTGAACCATGTGTGTCAGTCAGCATTTCTTATCCACAGCAAAATCCCCCAGGGGTGAACTCTGTGAAGAGGAGGGATCTGTGCAGTCACCAGCTCTGGTAGTGGTGGAGGGGTCAAGTCCTAGATCAGGCTGCCCCGGACTTGGCTTCTAATGAAGATAGCACATGAAGATGGTGGAGGGTGTGGAGGCAGAGTCAGGGAACAGAGAGGTTGGTCTCAAACTCAGTGTTCGCTGTTGGTCTTCTCTATGGGAAGGGCATATCCCCAGTAATTCAAGTTCCTGCTGTTCCGTCACTTCCCAATAATGCCACATGGGGAATACAGCTTTAATGTGTGTGCCTTCAGAGGACTTTCAGCATCCAAATTAACATCTAACCAAGCAGAAAAGCTGTGCACCTCTTCCCAGGTGAGTCGAGGCCACTATGGGAGTTGAGCAAGTGTTGGGGGGGGCACCAGGAAGAGGTACTGGAAGATTAGGTAGCATAGATTTCTGAATTCTGTCAGAACTCTTGGCTTCCAGCTGTGGCTCAGCCACTCACTAGATGGATAAAACCTGGTCAGAGATCAGCCTCTTCATCTAAGCTAGGGGTAATGGAGAGTTGGAAGAGGCATACACACTCCCCATGGAGGAGCTTCACTTTAGAGGACAAGACAGGAAGTCTTTCTTTCTAAGGTGGAAAAAGCAGAATAACAGAACGATCACAAATTGCTGGACAGATTTAGGTAGCTTGTAGGTATCATAAAAGAAAGTACAAACCCAGATTTTTGAAAAGACATAATTCCATATTGATTCAAGCTATGCAATATCTTAGCATCACTTTTCTGATTACCCAGAAAATCAGTGAGACTCTGGATTTGGCTTTGGTTTCTCCCAGCTCTGGCTGTTTTGACTATCTTGGGATGAACCAACAGAAGGAGGATCTTTCTCTTTCTCTCCCTCTCTTCCTACCTCTGCAACTCTTACTTTCAAATAAATAAAAGCATCTTTATAAAAATTTTTTACGTATTAGGCCTGGCATGGAAGCCTAGTGCCTAAGTCCTCACCTTGCACACACTGTTGCCCCAGCAGGACACCAGTTTGTGTCCCATCCAGCTCCCTGCTTGTGGCCTGGAGAGGCAGTTGAGGACGGCCCCAGGCCTTGGGACCCTGCACCTTGTGGGGAACATAGAATAAAGTTCCTGGGCCTGGATCAGCTTGGCTCTGGCTGTTGCAGCCACTTGGGGTGTGGATCATTGGATGGAAGATCTTGCTATTTGTCTCTTCCTCAACGTAAACCTGACTTTCCAATAAAAATGAATAAATCTTTAAAAAAGAAAACCTTATGTAATTAAAAGACATTCTCTCTGTCACAGAGAATGCTGAATCACTCCTCACATGCCGATGACAAGCAGAGCCAGATCAGGCTGAATCCAGAAGCCTGGAATTAACTGTTTTCCATGTGAGTTGTAGGAGCCAAGGGACTTCAGTCATCATTAGTTGCTCTCCAAGGACACAACTAGAAGGAGTTGGATTGGGAGTGGAGCCAGGATTTGAACCCAAGCACTGTGATACAGGATGTGGTCACCCAAAGGCAAATAGTGACTGCTGTGACAGACACTTAGGGTCTGGACTAGCCCCAGATGTACAAGCTGGATGTCACCACGGCAATGACGTAACCCTAACATGGATATTAGAACCAGTGATTGGGCATGTCAGATTAGACAGCCGCTGCCTGCCTCCAGGAACTTCCCTAAAGTCACATGTAAGAGACTAGCCAGTAGATTCCCCAAACAGCTTCAACTCCAAGTTTCAACCAGCATCCCTGCAGCTTGCTTACCTTGATTCAAGACCAGGACAAGGGCTCCTCACCAGCAGCATCTGTGAGTGAAAATGACTTCTGAGTTTTCCCAACTATGTATTTCCTTTTGAACAATGGAACTACAATAATTCAGTTGTAAGACAACTGGAGAAATTGTCCCTTGGTGAGTCCTGTGTTATCAAGTAGGTAGATCTTGTAATTTACATCAGTGGTTTTTAAGCTTTTTAGGAACCACATTAAACACAATGACGACTTTCCATGCAGTGGTTATGATGCTGTTTGGAATGTCTACATCTCCTAGCAGAGTGCCTGGTGATGACTTCCAACCCCACCCCTGCCTCCAGCTTTCTGCTAACACACAAGCCTGGGAGCACACTGAGGGCAGACCTGAGCTGTGCACCTGGCTTCTAGATCCAACTTGTCAAGGTCCTGGTTGTTGTAACCAACTGAAGAGTAGACCAGAAAGTGGGAGGTGACCAGAAGGGAGGAAGAATGAACCAGAAGGTGTGCCTCTATCTTAAATAAACAAATGAGGAAAAATAAGTAAGACCAAATTTGATAACATCACTTTACTTAAATGTGCCCAAACTTTGGTCTTTTCCATGTATAATCAACATAAGGAAGAGTTGATGTAAGCTGTGTGTATTTGTCAGAAGTTGCTGTGGCAGAGCCAAGATTTGGAGTCATCCTGACAGAGGCCATGGAGGAAGGAGTTCCTAACCAGACCTCTAACTAGGCCTGTCTGGACTGGGAAGCTTTGTCCTCTCCATGCCTCTGCCATGTTCTCTATGAGACCCTGTGTCAGTGGAAATCTAACAAAGAGAAAAGTCAATTTCATAGCAAACAATTTTAAAATCCATGCAGGTTTTTTTTTCAGAGTATATGATTTCCATGAATGTTCCAGTTTCCTGATGAAAAAGGACTTTGGGGGTAGATTTTCTGGATGCATAAAAACCATGAGGAGCTGAATCTGAGCGATGCCACGACTCATGGCAGGTGAATGTGGGGTAAGGCAACGCCCAGATTCTCCCCAGTGGTGGGGCTGCACTTTCCACCCTGTGGCTCTTTGTTCTCAGACCAGGTGCCATGGCAACTGCCCAGGATTTGAACACCTTCTTTCCCCTGCTCCTAGATCTGGTCTGTATAGCGAGGCTGCCCTCCTTCCCATATTCTTACAGAGTTCCCTGGAGAGCCAGGGAAGGCCAACGTAGGTATTAAAGGCCATTTGGATTTTCTAATCAGTTAAGTTTATAAAGACAGTTTGTGTAACTCTGCTGGTGTGGGTGACGGCGCTTCTTTCCTACCACAATCACCTGTCTCATAGTATGATGGGCATTGCATTCTAATTGCACAGGAGTGTAAGGTACACAAAACCACAAGGAAATCTATTCCAAAGGTGAGAAGTTGTAAGCACATACACATGCAAACATGGTGGGCTTCCCTGTCAGGAGTGACCTAGAGGATTGTCCAGCGGGGAAGGAGTGGGAGGAGAAAGAGGGAGAAAGGGAGAGAGGGAGGGAAGGAGCAAGGGAGAGAGAGAGAGAGAGAGAGAGAGAGAGAGTTGGTGCCTGTACTCCAGAAGTCTAAATGTTTGGCTCAGGCTGACATGGAATAAGGACTTAGTTACCATATCCGTACGTTGGAATGCAAACGTTTGTCTTCCTGGGAACACCAAAGCTCTCAGGGCTGTGCTCCTTGCTCCCAGTTGGAATTCTGCTGCTCCCCGGCAGGATGGTCCTGGCCTAGTCGTCTTTGGTGACTTGGCGACCACTGTTGCTGTTAAACACAGGAAGGAATTATGTTATTTTCTGATAATGGAAATCACATCAGCCTACTGATGGGCTCCCCTGCTCTGCTTAGCAGCCAGGCCAAAGACAAAGAGCTTGATTCAAAAGGAGCTTAACATGGCCTGCTCCAATTCTTTCTTTCGCAGAAAGGCTGAAATGGAGTAATTTGTCAACTGATAATCATTTTTCCAGTAATAAAACTGAAATAATAATTTGTAATTGAATCAGGCTAATGAAGGGTTGCATTTAAACCATATGCAAAAAAAAAAAAATCACCTCCTACTCTTAGCCCTTTTTGTATTTCCATGGACTCATTTGATATATTTCTCATTTCCTATTTTTTTTTCTGAAAAAGGATGAAAAGGGGTGAATTTTCCCTTAAGTTAAAATAAGTATAATTTTCTTTCTTCCAGAAGCTCACCAGCAGTTCACACTTGACTTACCACAAAAGATAATTAAGATGAAATCACTATAATTTCCTACTCAGCAGAGCCCTTGCGAGAAGACATGGAGTTGATGTGGGTAAGACCAGTTTGAGGTAATGCTGCCTGGCTTCATGTAAGACCCCCAAATGCCCACTTTGGAATAAGCAGGTGGCAGCTCCTCATTAGCCTACATTCATGCTGTGCCCTCATTGTTGTGAGACCTGAGAGGTGCGTTGGTCCATGTTTGATGTGACCTGCTTTACACTCCGGTAGCAGGTGCCATGAGCTTTCTGTGGAGGACTCTGGGGATGGATGCTGGGACTCTTGGGGATGACGGGTCCTGGGGCGCCAAAAGTATTGACAGACGCAGTGAATGTGGCATCTCATTTCTACAGCTCCCAAACACCCATGGTCTAACATCCTGGGAATATATTTTCAGCATTAACAGATTGATCTGAGAAAATCATCTTCAGCTGTCCGTGCACACGACGCCTCTGCTATGGTCTTCCTGCATCCAATTAATGGATTATCTTCACAGTGGGGGCTGCTTCATCTTTGAAGATTACAAGCTTTGTGCTGAAGTGGAAGGAGCAGCAGGTGCTCTGGGCCCGCTGGGAAGCCTCATAGGAGAAACCCAATCGACAAATCCTCATTCTTACAGAACCGCATCCTTCATGAGGATAAAGTGGGAGGAACCTGGGCTTGGGGCATCTGAGGGCAGGGCTCAGGCCTATTTCTCAGGGACAGAGATATGAAATCTAAAACCCCTAGACTGGGGAAGGAGGGACAGTGATCCCTGCCCTGAACCCACTGAGGAGCACCACTGCAAATATGTGTAAAAGGAGGGTATCCGCTTCTGATTTTCCATGATGCCCCATTCCCTGGAAGTTTGCTAGCAAAGATACAACATCCTAGACCAAGGAATTGGTACAAACTCCTTGTGTCTCTTCCATGTCCCTGTGGTGGCTACCAGTGTGACCTTAATCATAGGTGGGTTTTGTTTCCAAAGCATAACTTCAACAAGGGGTCCCTTTGCAGCAGCTGTAGTTGCATTAGTGGAGTTCCAGGCAAAATGTAGGTTGCCTAGGAGAATCAGGGCCTGTTACAGGGCCTGTGGTGCACCTAGCCAGCTCTTGGGATGCAGGAGGGTGAGATGAGGAAGACTGAGACCTGGAAGTGAGTGTGGCAGGAAAGCAGAGAGCACTGCACAGCAAGCACAGCCCTGAGGTGTGAACTGGGATGTTTTTCTGGACAGGTGACAGTGAAGAAGAAAGGGCATCAAGGGAGAGGCTAAGCTATGTCTGGAACACAGCCCTGCAAGCTGGAACGGATGTGCATGTAACTATCAGAAGCTGAGACTGCACTTAGCTTCCTGGAAATGCACGAGGTGGATGTGGCTGCAGACAAGGCTGTGAGGGGAGCCAGCAGCTGTGGAGCTCTGTCTTGTGGGGTACAAGTGGACATGGTCACTCTGCAGCACCCCAGGACAGAAAGTCAGAAGCCCTGCTGTTGAGGGGGTTGTGGTAAGGAGAACTTGGGGCACAGATAGTTGAGTTAGCAGGTTCCCGACAGCTGGACAGGTAGGCTCTTGGACAGGGTACTATCTGGGAGGTGGTAGGCGCATTCCCTGTGCTTCTGAGGAACCTTATTCATGCATCAATCAGCAACTGGCTCTTTCCAGCCACACTCCGGACATATGCCTTGGGATAAGCCATGAATCTTAAGTTCTGTGTTATGTACATGAACGCATCATGGCCCATCATGAGGCTCTTTTCCACTGGGTTTCTCAGTAGGAAGACTCAGTAGGAAGCATGCATTGATCCTGCCCTGCTCTCCTGCACTCCACATCCAGCAGCCCATCTGCAGATCCTCACCGGGTAAGTCCCTAGCACGCTGCTGCAAACTAGGGCTCCCATATCTCAGGTCTGAACACCCACAGCAGCTGCTGCGGCTGCTCCATGCACCCTTGCTCTGTCATGAAGTGTGCTCTCAGCCAGCTGCTGTCACCACCTTCCCAACTCATGCATGAGCTGAGGGGTGACTTAAGTGTGTTTCCCAGAGACCTGCTCAAGTGCTGGATGCTTGGTTTGAGATGATGCGACTTGTAAGAGGTGAAGGTTCATGGAGGGTGGTTAGGTCACAGTGACTACTGCCCTCAGAATGGATCCATGCAGTGTTGTAATGGTCCCAGCGGTTGACTCACGAGAGTGTGGGCTGGACACAAAGAACAAGTCTGCTGGCTTCCCAGGTTGCCAAGTGTTCTTTCCCTCTCTGTCTCACAGGTCCCTGCAGTAAAGCAGCCACCACCCTACCATCAAGTAATATATGGAGGAGGGCCCTTGCTTGTGCTCCATGAACTTGGACTTCTCAGCCCTCAGAGCTGGGAGTGAGTTGGTTTCAGTGGCAGCAAAGTTCCTGAGGTGGTGGTCTTCCTCTTTTCCTCTGGAATCCCACAGATTCAGCCTTTGATACCATGTGGATTACGAAATGGGGATGATTTCCATTTTACTTTCCCCCACAGACACAAGGAGCACTGGTGTGTCCATCTCTCTGTGTGCATGTGAGGCTGGAGCTGATTAGAGACCAGCTCTCTGGTTAGACCCAGGCTGGCTGTGTTCCCAGAACTTAGAACCGAGCTTGGCCTGTGACTAGACTCAGCAGGTATGTGGAAGATGCTGAGTTGGCCTCCACTTGTAGCTGCTTCACTGAATGGGACAGATATGCCTCTCGCATTTGAACCAATCAGTTTCTCTGCTCCTGTGAGAGATAAGTCTAAGGGAGACTCCAGGGCCCTCTGGGCATTGTGGGCTCCTCGCAAAGGTGAGCTACAGGGTTTCTGATCAGCTTTTGGGTTGCAGCAGAAGATCTGAGACTCTTGAGGAGCTTGAGGGGGTCTGGGTAGCTAGATCTGGCCATCTCCAGTTGGGGGTGGGTTCAGTGTCAGGGCACTTGGTGGGCTGTGCCTCTGCCTCTCCATTGTGTTGGTGCTGGCACATGTAGCAGGAAGGGCAGTCTGCCGAAGGGCACTAGCACATGCAGCAGCATATCTCTGCATCTGTTTTCTATGGGCTGCTGGGCTCTTGAATAGAGGGAGAAGATGCCAGAGCATTTGACAAATGGGAAAAGACAGTGTACGAAGTTGTGCAGTTTTGATGAATGACAGCATATTCAAATTCTCATCAAAAATGTCTTGAGCATTGTCATTTAACCTAGTGGTTAAAGCCTCAGTTAGGAGGCAGTGTTGCTCGAGAGTACCTGGATTTGGCCCTTGGCCATGGCTCCACATTCCATCTTCCTGCTAATCAAACCCTGGAAGGTAGCCATCATGTCTGTAGCCATTGGTTTCATGTCACACACATGGGATAATTGGATTGAGTTTCTGGCTACCAGCTTTGGCTTTGTCCTAGCCAGCTTGTTGCCAGCATTGGGAAGTGAACTGGAAGATAGATTTTATCTCTGACTCTGAGATAAATACATAAACGTACTTTCTAAACAAAGGAAAACAAGTACATGATTGGAAGACAGAAAACACCAATATCTCTTGGCAACAAGGATGCGTTAGGTTCAAAGAAGACAGGATGATATTCTTTTTCCATCACAGGGCCACATTTCGAAAACCAAAGATTTGTGCAGTCCACCGGAAAAAAAAAAAACAGTGGAACAAGGGATCCATTAGGGAAATAATCTACACAACACTCGGTAGTCCAAAAGTATCCCCAGGATTCTCTCCAGGCTTCTAATAGGCCATGAGGCTGAAATTCAATAAAGAATAATGCAGCCACCAAATGGGCAAACAGGGCAGACATCTGTTGTTTTGGTCTCTCATTACAGAGTGTGTTTTGGGGGACAATTTGTGTGAACACTCTTTGTTCTATTCCAGTTCAAGTGTTCTGAAGACTCTTTATGTCAAAGCGGTATTTATCTTCTTGGAGGAGCCTAGGGGTGAGTTGGCCAGCTCTTGCTGGAATCCCACTCACTCACACACCCAGGCTGGGCCAACTGGAAGCCACGGGCCTGGAGTTCTATCCAGGATTCTCATGTAGGTGGCAAGGACCCAAGTACTTGACCATCTGCTTCTGCTTTCCCAAGTCACTAGCAGCAAGCTGGATCAAAAGTACACAAGGACTTGAAAAGGATCTCCTATGGGATTCAGGTATTTCAGGCAATGGTTTAACCTAACTCAGCGCTGGCTCCAGTTGAGAGTTTGAACTGAAAACTTTATGGAAAATTCAGTATTTGTGGGGAGTACTTAGAGGGAATTGAAAAGAAAGCCTACTTTTCTGTGGGCGATTAGTTAGTGAGCAACAATAAATATGTACAAACACGTGCTTTGGATTGGGGATGCTACTCACTTCTTACATGAACACATACAATTTCTATTTTACAAATTGGTAACTACATTAAACCGATAGATCAAGTCAACTATTTTTGATGAATAAAAGCTGTATATTGATTGCAGTGCTATTCAGTAAATGCACATTTGTGTGTAATTCTAGGTAGTTGCAGAACATTGGGCAGTTAATTACATTGTCTCCATTTCATGAATGGGCAAACTGAGCTTTAGAGAGGCATAAACTCTTACCTAAGATCACATGATTTTTACACTGTTGGATTTCAAAACCTGAATTCTCAGGGGATTAAACTTTATGTGAAGTTTATTGAAAATCAGGCCAAAAAGATTCATGGGTCAGTTTCCCTTACCATACCTATACTAGAAGAACCTGTCTTCAGGATAAAACACTTTGGGTGGATGGGTATTGAAAACATCAGAGTTCACACATCCACAAAGGAATTAACTTAGATGTGCTGGTTTGTATGAAGATTCTTGATAACTGTCCCTAAATTCTATTCTTATTCGTTGGAAAGGAAGAAGAGAGAGAGAGAGAGAGAGAGAGAGAGAGAGAGAGAGAGAGAGAGAGAGAGAGAGATTTTGCATCCACTGGTTCATTCTCTCAGGATATCCATCTGGGTCCCACATGGGTGGCAGAGGCCCAAGTATTTGGCTCACCTTCAACTGCCTTCCCAGACACATTCTCAGAGTGCTAGAAGGAAAACAGAGTAGCAGGAACTCTAGTGGGCACTCTGACATGGAGTGCAAGTCTGGTAACTATTGTCTCAACTCCCCTTGACATGATTCCAGTCTCTCATGTTTTTAGGGAAGGTAGTAAGCCCCATAGCTGCCCACTGTGGGTGGAGAATCTGCACGCAGCAGAGTTATTCAGTCCAAGTCTGACAGCCTGAGAGGCACAGGGAGAGTAATACAGCTCCTAATTTCATATCCTCACATCCATGTTCTCATGCTCATTTTAATCTTAGAAATGAGGCTGCAATGGTTGTATGTGCTTAGAAATAATTAGAGATTTTATCACAAATGCTCTAAATGTGATGTGAGGAGGCTGGGTGTAGAACATCCATGAACCCTAACCCTCATGACCAAAGCTAAGTAAACCTACTTAGAAAAGATTGGAAAGAGCGTTTCAGATTGTTCACACTGGATGCTCCAAGCTAGTGGGAGAGCGGTTGATCATTCTGACATGTTGGGACTCCAAATCTCCAAAGATGAGCAGGTGTGTCCTTGATAATGGATAAATACTGATGCACATATTTAGGTGTGCATTCTTGGGGTAGTCCTAATGGTTCCATGAGTTATAGGGCTGGATTATCTGAGTTGCAGCAGAGACCCACTCCCAGCACAGGTGGCAGAAGCACAACCTGTGTGAAGTGGACTATGCCGAGCCTCAGGGAAGGTGCACAGCTGTGTTCACCATTCATGTATGCTCAGCTTAACACACACCACAGTGGCTCAGTTCAGTGGCTCAGTTCAGACAGGGAGAGATTGCAGCCAAGCTGAACTGCAAATAACCTGTGCCTTAGACTCACGGCTCCTTGTTGAGTTACCCTGGGCTGTTGAAGCACCCTGAGGCCCAACTGCCAATGGTTTGTTTAGGGGAGTGCCGGAGGCTTAGTTCAGCTGGAGTATGAGGAGCCAAGGGGATGGCAGCTGAGATTGGGTGGGGGCCTCAGAGAAGACAGGCTGCTGGGGTAGCACTGGAGACCCACATGGCCTGTTCTGTCTGTGCCACTGCAACATGGCTGCCAGCATGCCTCCCACATAGCAGGCACAGCGTGAGCACCATGCAACTTCTGAGAAATGTGATGGATTTGCTTTTTGATGGTGGGAGGAGAATGGAAGAAGAGATTAATATTTTAGATTGCTATTTTTATATTAAACAAACACAGACACATTAGGTACTAAAAAGAGAAATCTGCATGAATTATTAAAAATAAAACACCAGTGATAAAAAATAATGATTACTGCAGGCTGCTCTATGGTGTGTCTTCATACCTGCAGGAATTCACTCTGCTTGGTCAAGTTAATGTATTTTTCATTTTAAAAAACACCTAAATTTATGAAGCAGATAATGAAGAGCTATCTGGGAGCATTTATTGAATTATTATCTTCCAATGCAATTTTCTTTAAGAATGGTATTTTTAAAAATATATTTTTATTGAATTATTCAAGATACAGTTCCAAAGACTCAGGAGTCTCCCCCCCTCTCCCGGTCACCTTCCCCCCACTGTTTCCCCTATCTTATTATAAGCATATAGTCCTTCAGTAACATTCATGAGTCCATCATTCTACTGTTCAAGTGTATTATGGCATTATAGGTACTATAGGTAGTAGAGTCCAATATCCTATTTTCAAGACATATTTAACAGCTTCCTTGGTACTAGAGATGCATACTGAACTACACCTTCCTTCTCTATGTCACAGTCTTGCTTATACAGTTCCTCTAGATTAATATATGGAAGAATGATACTTACATGTTTAAATTGCCTGAGGGGGCCATTATTGCTTAACAGTGGGTTAAGCTGCTGCTTCTAATGCTTGCATCTCATTTCCAAGCACTGTTTCCAGCTTCCCCTTTATTATTTATTTTATTTTATGACGCAGTTTAATAGGAATTGGGGTTCCCCCCCATTGTTCTCCTCTCCAATTTTCCACTAGGTGTCTTCCGAGTACCCTCAGAAGTCCATCATTCTGCCAGTCAGGTGTCTCCCAAGGATGCGGGGACTTATCTGTTGTTTCACTGTGAGACCATCCTTGTATTGCAAGTACAGGGATATACTTCTCTCTGTTTCTATCTATGGACATATTTATTCTCGCTGCACTTCCATTATACCTTCCCTTGGGTACAGTGCCCCTTCGGTTCATAGGGAAAAAAGAAGAAAAAAATAAATAAAATGAAATAGCGAGCCTTCATCTCTATGGTGTTGTTGAACTCGTAGCAGTGGTATCAATGTGACTGTAAGGTGATGCAAAACAGTGTCCAATATCTTCCTATAGAACCAGCTTCCGCTTTATGCACCTGCAAAGGCAGAGGACTCATCACCCATGTGGAGACCCTGATGAAGTTCCTGCTCCTGGCTTTGATCTGGTCTAAACCATTCCTCTTGTGGCCATCTGGGGAGTGGAAAAAAGATGGAAAGCCCTGACCCTAAAACCACACTGAGGTGTACCCTTTGCACTAAGTGGTCCTCCTTCCTGCTGCTTGACCCAGTGCATCTGAAGGTAAAGAGAACTACTCGGGTGCCTGGCCCTGTTCCATGGCCTCCCTTAGGTGGGCTCACAAAGCCCCAGAGGCAGGGACCAGATCTATCACCATCTGACAGCTAAAGAGGCAAAGTGACTCACCCAAAGACACAGAAATCACCAGAGGGAAGAAATGTGGGACTTAGATGTGGAGCCTGCCCACAAGGCCAAGGCACTGTGATCTCTCACGCTTTCATTTTAGCTTCTTGCTTTTTGAGAAATGTGTAGTTTCTGCACATTTACGAGAAAACTTTGGCTATTCTTTGCTGTATGTTAAACCCACTCTTAGGGGAGCTCTACTTCTAATGGGAAAGGCCACGAGTAGTCAAATATTGTATCAACTATGTATGTCTACCATCATCATCATCATCTATGTATTGTATGTCTATCATCTGTCATCCACTGCTTCTACCAATTGATCATTTATTTACAACCTACCTGTCATCTACTTCTTTGTGTACTAACTTTGGTCATATATTATATTATCTATCAAATATTTGTCACTATAAAACACAATATAAAACACTATAAAACATCAGTTATTCTATTACCTATCACCTTATTGATCTACAGCCTTATTATATCTTATCTAGTATTTATTATCCACCCCTGTATGTCTGCTATTCATCTTTTGTCTACTATTATCTGCCCATATATATCATTCCACCTATTATCTAGCTATCTATTTTCATCTATAAAATATTTATCTAGGATATATTTATTACCTGGCAATCATCTATGCTTTTATCTATCTTTATGCTTTTTAATGGGTCAATCAGTCAATAATCCATCCATCTTATCTCTTTTTCTGAATATCTTCAGTGACAAGCTCATTTCATGGAGAACAAGGTCTCAGGTCTATGTCCAATTTTCAGATGTGAACCTAAAAATTCAAACTCTACAAATGGTACTCTCCTAATCTGTAAAATGAGGACTATGAATCTATTTCTGATACTCTACCTTAGTTAATTACTTGTAAGAATTGATGATGAAAATTACATGTGCTTATTTACAACAATGATTCTCTAAGTGCTCTATCTGATTTTTTAGATATTTGATTGTATTTGAAAGGCATCCTTGAATGAACTTCCCATTCTTCTTGCTCCTATTGACTGCTCTCACTGAAGCCCTCTGTCTTCCTGCCACACCAGCTGAAGAAGGGCTGGATGTCCTGTTTCTACGGCAGGAGAGGACATGTTTGACGATGACAGTAGCTGTCACAGAGCTGCTCATGCTGGAGGTAGAAAGTCAAGGTGAGAAGTCAGGGACAGAACTGAGTCTCCACTGGCAACTCCTTTCAATGGGGAACAAGTTAGCTCATATAGAAAATGGATTCCTGTCACAGAACAGAAGTGCTGGGAGCTGGGGATGTGAGCCAGATCATAGGTGTACGTGTGCCTATTTTCTCATAGGACAGCTTTCCGTTGCTAATTAGAAACATGGTTCTGGGCCTCGACACTTTGACATGGTGGGCAAAGCTGCCCACCTTACGGGTTGCAGCTCCTGTCCTAGGTGCTCCACTCCTGATTCAGTTCCCTGCTAATGTGCCTGTAAAAGCAGTAAAAGATGGACTAGTGCATGGCCCCTACATGCACATAGGAGAGCTGGATGAAACTCTTGGTTCCTGGCTTTGGCCTGACCTGTAACTGACTACTGTGGTTATCTGGGGAATGAACCTGAAAGTAGAAGATCTCTCTCTCTCTCTCTCTCTCTCTCTCTCTCTTTCTCTCTCTCTATCTCTCTCTCTCTGTCTCCACCCCATCCCTGTGACTTTGCCTTTCTTTAATTAAAAGATGAATTAATCTTAAAAAAAAAAAATAAAAACAGGGCTCAGTGCGATAGCCTAGTGGCTAAAGTACTCGCTTTGCTTGGATTGAGATCCCATATGGGCACTGGTTAGTAGCCCAGCAACCACACTTCCCATCCAGCTCCCTGCTTGTGGCCTGGGAAAGCAGCAGAGGATGGCCCAAAGCCTTGGGACACCACATCCAAATGGGAAACTCAGAAAAGACTCCCGGCTCATAAATTCAAATCAGCTCACCTCCTACCATCGAGGCCACTTGGGAAGTGAGCCAGTGGAGGAAAGATGTTTCTCTCTATATCTCCTTCTCACTGTATAAATATAATTAATAAATATTTTATTAAAAAAGATAAATTAAAGAAATAAAATGGATTCTGCTGCCAGCGATCTCATCTTGCTTGCAACGCATGTGGCAGGCAACCTTCTGAGGGAGGTAGAATTTCCACTAGTGATGCTGCTTGGGTAATTCATGGGCTTCAGCTTTAGAAAGGGATTGGCATGGGGAATATCTGAGCGGATCATTTAGTCAGTACCCCAGCCACGCCCACATGTGTGCCATGTGGTAGTAGTGATGCCAGTCTCTCCTTTGCTCCCTCTACTCCATGGTAACCTGTTGCGTGTTTGTTAGTTACTTACATGTGTGGTGTCCTGCTGAATGCTTCAGACTGATGTGGTTAATGCCATTATAATGTCATTGATAAAAGATCAACTAAGGCATGGATTATTGCTATCTTAGCATGTCTATTTAAAGAAATGTATTTTTTAAATTTATTAGGTGAATGCTATAACTTGACTGCTGTGACTACTGCTGTGGTGAGCATGAACTTCTGGGAATAGATTCAAATTATTGCAGCTGTGAATAATACAGTATGTCGAGGCTTAGCTTCCAATACCTTGGAGTCCTGGTGAAATTCAGTCACTGACTGATGGTCCCAACTATGAGTGTGTCGCTTGATAGCTCCCACGCAGATCTCGGGCCCTTGCCTAGGGCCAAACTTTTTTGACTCAGCAGGACTGAGTTGGGTCAAGATAGTTCCCAGATAAGCTATAGCTCCTGGTTTAAGACTGATGGGCCTGTGAACAATCAGAATAAAAATCAATTCCATCTCATTCAGGCCTCCGAAAAAACTGTTTAGCAAAGGTGGATTTGGGGTGTTAGTTATACAGTTGAAGGGCAATAATGAGAGCTTTATTAACCTGGGCTAGTTTTAGGATCCCCCAGACAGAACTCAGTGAAGCCTTTGATTGCAGAGTCTAGATCTAGACAAAGTAGAGCTTCCACACCCTTCTGAGCCAGGCCCTGGTGTAATTGGAGTGAGAGAGACAGCTCTAGGGTTTGGGAGCACGCAGACGCGGCCATGTTGTCTAAGAGTGGGTGTGAATCTGGTCATCCAGAGTCCAGGCTCTGCTGGACCTGCAGCATCAGGAGTCAGAGTTTCAGAACGCTTACTCACAGTGTTCATTCTCGTGGGTGAGCCCTGAGCCTACCTCCAAACATGCACCTGTCAGCAGCTGGCTCTTGGATGTGCAGCTGGGGTCGGATGTGGGCCTGCCCCTTGTCTTGGCTCACATTCCTTGTGCACAAACTATCTGTCTGACTCTCAGGGTCTACACAGCACATGCGGCTGCATCTTTCCTCCCATATGGCTCTGACTCAGCCACTTTTTGGCTATGTGCTGTTCTGCTGGCAGGTGAATCAATTCTCTCATCTGTGAAATGGGAATCCTGATAGTTCCATCTGCTGTAAGCACTTGTGAAAGTTGGTAAGTAAATACGTGTGAAGCCCTTAAAAGAATGCCCAACATAGAGTTTTTTCCGGAAACTACATGTTTTTATTCCCACTGTTTCAATGAGGAAGATCCAATCAGCATGGGGTCATGCTTTCCAAATGGGAGGACATGCAGAAGAAAGTTCTCTTTTTTTTTTAAATTATTTATTATTTAACTTGATTAATTACATTGTATTATGTGACACAGTTACATAGATACTTGGGTTTCCCCCCCCCCATACCCTCCCACCATGGTGGATTCCTCCACCTTGTTGCATAACCACAGCTCAAGTTCAGTTGAGATTCCCCCATTGCAAGCGTATACCAAACCTAGAGTCCAGCATCTTATTGTCCAGTCAAGTTCAACGGCTTCTTAGGTATATCCTCTAAGAAAGTTCTCTTTATCCCCCAGTAGTGGCATGGCATTGGTTACAACAACCAGATGACACACCCATCTACGTCTAGGAGAGAACCTTCAGGCATAAAAGTACCAAGAGGGTGTGCAGGGTAGATGAGCACTCCCTGTCTTCACAGCCATTGTACGCAATGACATCTCAGAGACGTCAAGCTAATTCCTGATAGTCACACAGCTCTCCAGTCAGGGCCAGCAGTTCCACATATGCAGTGGCCTCTGCATCCAGGATGCTTGCTTGGAGTGTGATTCCTTTGGGGATGGTTCACGGATGGTTGTGACGATTTCATCAACAGGATGAGTATGATGCCTTCTCTTGAATAGAGTATCCCTCATTTTGATGCCTGGCTTGTGGTTGAGTGTCTCAGAAATTCTTGGAGATAGGACCAGAAGTGTAAGTAGGTTAAGCTGCCACCTGAGACCAGTGTCATCCAACTCCCTGCTAATACACCTGGAAAGGCAGCAGGGGATGGCCCAAGTACTGAATTCTCTGCCACCATTAGGGGAGACTCATTTGAAGTTCTGGGCTTGTGACATGGGCCTGACACAACCTGGGCAAGGGAAGCAGTGGCTGGGTTTTCTCTTTCTCTCCCTGTTTCTCCTACCTTCTCTCTCTGTAACTCTACTTTTCTAATACACAGAATAAGTCTTTGAAAAGCAGCCTTATACATAGTTTTGGGTTTGACCTTCTCCATAGCTTAAATCTTTCTGTTATGGGTCAGATTCAGAGACATAATATCAACATATAAGTTGCTTAAAATTACCCAGCTTGGGGTGTGGCCTTGAACTCAGTGTCCCTGATTCTGGGCCAGGTACTTTCCAGGCCAGTCCATCCAGGGGGAAGTGGTTAAGGAGCCCATTTCTCCTGTCTTTTCCACATTCACGCTAGGAATGAGTGTAGGGGCAAAACATCTGGATGCAACAATAGTGATCTGACTGCATTTTGAGCTACAGATCAAGCTGGCCATTCTGCATCTCCTCTGAGCTAATCATGCTTTCCTTAGCATGTCGTGTACAGGGCACATACCCCATTTACACTCCCAGAGATAAACCTTCACTGTTGACTGGGGGTTATGGTCACAGCCACTGTGCTTTTTTTTTTTTTTTTTTAACTATTTTTTAAAAGATTTATTTGTTTTTTATTACAAAGTCAGATGTACAGAGAGGAGGAGAGACAGAGAGGAAGATCTTCCGTCCGATGATTCACTCCCCAAGTAACCGCAATGGCCAGTGCTGCGCTGATCTGAAGCCGGGAACCAGGAACCTCTTCCGGGTCTCCCATGTGGGTTTGAGTCCATCCAGGCCTGCTGAGGTCTTGGTCACAGCTTCAGGTGGGTGGTACCAGCATTGCCCACCCGTTTTCTAATTAATTAAGAGACCACCAATGGGAACATAGTACCTGTAGGTTCCCGCCCAACAAGGAGGGGTCAAGGAGGGCTTAAAATTCTGAGACACTGGGCACGGCAGCGTGGCCTAGTGGCTAAGGTCCTCACCTTCATCCCATATGGCTGCTGGTTCTAATCCCAGCAGCTCCACTTCCTCTCTATCTTTCCTCCTCTCAGTATATCTGACTTTGTAATAAAAATAAAATAAATCTTAAAAAAAAAACAGATTTATTAAAAAAAAAATTCTGAGACACTTCCAAAGACCCCTTTGGTGTCTCTCTCTCCCTCCTCTTTAGAGAGGCACCCCACCTCCCGGCTCTTGGGAGGTGCTTTCCCCTTCCTCTCCCTTCCCTGCTCACCTGGTCCCTTCACAAATAAACTTTTCTGTCTGCAACAGATTCCCGGCTTTTTATTTCTATACTAAGCTGAGGAAAGAACCCACTGGGCATTTCTGGTAACAGGTGCAGGGTCCCAAAGTTTTGGGCCGTCCTCGACTGCATTCCCAGGCCACAAGCAGGGAGCTGGATGGGAAGTGGAGCTGCCGGGATTAGAACAGGCACCCATATGGGATCCAGGGCATTCAAGGCGAGGACTTTAGCAACTAGGCTATGCCACCGGGCCCAGCCACTGCTCTTTTACAAAATATCTGCAGCAAACGTGTTTTTCTTAGAATGCCAATATAAAGGCTGATACAATGATTGGCAATGTGTGATCATTCACATTATGTAGATATATGGGCATTGTCAAAGTTAACAACTACGTAATACATGATTATATTGCACATTGCTCTTTTTGTATCCGTTTTGACAATGATAACCTCCCCGCTTCACTTTGCTCTTGGCCCTACAGGTCTGCACTGGAGTTCTATGTCTGTGTTTCTTTCCTAACACTGGGACATGAGCTGGCTTTCCTCAATCACGGCGTGGGGGTCACTGATCTAGTTTTCCAGATGAAAATTCTTGCCTGGTGGGAATTGTACACATGGTGTATGGTTCCTGCTTTGGTATCTGCTCATAGGCAAACAAGCACAAACAATGTTTCCCTCTCTTCAAAGCATGGCAAGGTTTCTAGATGGCAGAACTGGTGCAATAGCCTAGACGTTAATGTTCTCAATTTGAGATTTGCTTGCACTAGGATCAGATATGGGTTTCGGTTTGTGTCTCAGGTACCCCATTTCCCATCTAGCTCCCTGCTAGTGGCCTGAGAAAGCAGTAAAACTTGGGAGCCTGCACCAGCTTGAGAGATCCTGAAGAGTCTCCTAGCTCTTGGATTCAGATAAGCTCAGCCCCAGTCACTGCGGCCACTTGGGGAGTGAATCAGCAGATGGAAGATCTTTCTGGAAATCTGCCTTTCCAATGGATAAATAAATAAATAAACACATTTATTAATTAATTAATTAGTTAAAATGTTTCTGGATTGCTGCGTCTGATTCCAAAAAATAGGAAAGCCATGTATGTGGTTGAAATTTGAGCCTCTGCTCAGGAAAGAGCTGTTATCTGACCCCTGTCACTGCAAATGTGTGCAGATTCAATGTGACCACCTTGCAGGCATGCAAGAGAGCTAACACTTCTTCTTTCTCCTCTGAGCTCAGCTCTAAGATTGAGAGGTCCCTCTGTTTTCCTACTGAAGTTTCTGCCTTAAGAAGCTGTTAAACAGGGGAGGATAAAAGTAATGCTATTATTTTTACTGCATTCTCAATATGTTTTCTGATGTAAATTCTAAATTAGTTGTTTAGCACATGTAATTAAGACGTTACTTTAGTATCCTTAGAAAAGTAGCTTAACCTAAAATGGCAAGAATATGGAAATGTTAAATATGTAAGATATTATAGATAAATATATTGACTATATTTAGTACCTTTATATCAAGCTGATGCAGATTAAGCATGCAAAAGCAAGAAGCTTATAAACATCTATTATAAGTGCATTAAAATTATATAGTACTTTTTCAGACCACTGTATTAAAATTTGATTTTTCCCGGTGTTGTAAATCAGAACACAGAGCCTTCAACCTTTCAAGGAAAATGAATTTATTATAAAGCAGGGTGGCAACTATCTCACAGGATAGCGCACCGAGGGGAAGGAAAACAGTTTTTATAGTGAAAATGAATCTACAAAAAACCATGCTACATGCATAAGAACAGGGTGAAAAATCACGCAATGTATGCAACAGCAGGGTGGTCACTGGTAACAGTCTGTTAATTTAAAAAGCAATAACAACTCAGCAGACAAAGCAAAAGTTACCGAGGTGAGCGTGCTCAGAAACAGATACCAATATTAAGCAGGCCAGAGGCTGTCAGCTTTCCGAGAGCCTCGCCCGAACTGGCATTTCTGCAGAGCTCATGGTAGGTTCTGTCACTACAGTCTGTCTTAGCTGATTCATATCCTCTGGTAATTGGATAGTATAGAAAAAGAAAGAAATCAAGGAGCTAAAATATGAAAAGATCAGGAAAGGTGAGATGATTTTGAAAGAAAAATTTTTCACTAAAAGCAGTATATCCCAGAAACTGCAACAAATTCTAAGATAGGCAATTTGATCCAAAATATGTTGAATTTTTTTTATTGATTATTTGCATTATGTGACAGTTTCATAGGCTCTGGGAATCCCCCTCCCACGCCCCTCCCCCCTGGTGGCTTCCTCCACCTTGATGTAGTATTACAGTTCAAATTCAATCAAGAATCTTTCCTTGCAAACGTATACCAAGCATAGAGTCCAGCTACTTGTTGTCCAGATGGGTTGAACAGTTTCTTGGGGAGACCATTTCTGGTCTGAAGTTAGAGCTGGTAGAATATCATCCCATTCAATTAAGAGTCTCAATATAACATCAACAGCAGTTTGCAACATTATGGAATCGACATGGTTGTGAGTAACCAGTAAGTTACAAAAAACAAAAGCAAAGCAAAAAAACAAAGTCCTAACCGCAACCTATGATTAGCTCATTGACATTTCAGTTTTAGTTTATATACAGGACTGTTGGCAATGCCCTCATCGCCACGTAATCCGAGCTGAGCGGAGGGACTAGGGTTACAACACAGACAACTCACAGAGGACAACACAACACGCAGTACACTGAATGCCGATCGATATCATCTTGATCTTTATTGCAACTCCAGGCTTTCTTTTATACTCTCCCTAGCTCCTCCCAGTGTTTATCCAGTCCTCAAGTGGCCACCCTAAATCCTCGAGTTCCTCCCAGTAGTGGCCACCCTAAATCCCTTGAGTTCCTCCCAGTGTTTATCCAATCCTGTTGTGGCCACCCTAAATCCCTTGAGTTTTATCCAATCCCTTGGCAGATAACTTGACAAATAGGAAGCAGGAACTTGCAGTTAAGCCAGTGGCTAGATGTATCAGGCCAAAATTGCCAATCCTGTTATGCTCTGAGAAACAAGCTAAGCTGTGGAGTTAATCCTTGGGAGACCGGGGCCTGCATGTCCCCCTTTTTTTGTTTTTTTAATGGACGCCTGTCTTAGGTTGTCCAACAGTCAGTTGATGCCTTACCCGTCATGAGGAGCCCCACCTGGGGAATCCCTGTCTTAGGTTGGTCATCAGCGCTGCCAGATCTTACCCGTCTCTGGCTGCCCATCACACCATGTTCAACCAAACTTGAGCGCTAGGATTTTCCACAGCTAAAGCCATCATGGTTTGTCAGATAATGACCTGCTCCCAGCCTTGTTGCCTGCATAGGCGGCAAAGAAGAGTAAACAGTACTGCAATCATGGTTATGACCATCAGCCCCATGGCCAAGATTCCGCTTTGTTCCTAAAACATCCATGCTGCCAGTTAAATGCCATTTCACAGGGGTATGATGGTAAATCGGGGAGCAGCTGGAGATCTGCGTTTCCCATGGGCAGGATACCAGGAAGTTGCACCACTGCTGTCAGTGTCTCCTATCCTGCAAGAACATCATTAGGAGTGGGATCATGTTGAGTTGGAGCCAAGGAGATTTGCCGTGTAAGTCTCTCGGGAACCCATCTAGGTGTTTCTTCATCCTGGGGAAAAACACAAACGGAGCCTCGCCCCCACGTTAGTACTGGATCTGGTCCTCGCCATTTATTTGTGGCCAGATCTTTCCATTTTACTTGGCCTTTATTCTCATTAGCAGGGCGAAGCTACATCATTAGTGACAGTTAGAAAATTTAACACATGCATGGCAGATGCCAGTAAGGAATGGGGTGAGCTGCAATGCTCAGCCACATCCCCCTTCTTTATTTTTTCTAGATAAACTTTAATGGTGCGGTTGGCACCTTCAACAATGGCTTGACCCTGAGGATTATAAGGGATGCCTGTTTTGTGAGTTATATTAAAATATAGGCAAAGGCCTGTAAACAATGGGCTTCTTTTAATTTCTCTCAAGCTGTTTCTTTACCAATTCAATTGCAGCCTCTAATTTTTAACCCTGTCACAGACTGGTTGGGGGTCACCTTGAAGATGTCTGCCCAAACCTTTTCCAGGAAAGTATCCCTGTCTATTAAGCATATTTGGCACAGGCTGAGAGGTCAATACAACATTCATGGCACTCAACAAATCTCGTCCCCACAGATTAATAGGAATATGTGGTAAGACATACGGCTGGAAAACTCCTGAATGCCCCTCTTGATCCTTCCACCTTAACAACCTGGCGCTTTTCTGTGGCTGAGAAGTTCCTATCCCTTGGAGAACGGTTGGGGTGGCCTCTAATGGCCAGGAACTTGGCCACTGTGCCTGGGATATAACTGTACTGTCAGCCCCGGTATCAAGTAAACCTGTGAATTTTTTCCCTTCTATCTCTAACTGTAAGGTGGGTCGGGTTTGCATGTCGGAGACCCAACATGCCAAGGGGCCAGAATCTCCAAATCCTCCTTGTCTATCTCTCTTAAGAATGGGGTTGTCAGTTGGAACCTTGGGGATCAAGATCAGCTGGGCAAATCTAGCTCCTGGTGGAATGATTATAGTGCCTTTGGCTGATTCTGCCATGACTTCTATTTCTGCGGGGGTATCCTCATCTATCACTCCTGGGAGTACTCTGATTCCATGCATAGTAGCACTACTTCTTCCTAGGATCAGGCCCAAGGTATTCTTAGGCAAGGAGCCCCTGACTCATGTTTTTATCCGTTGGGGCCCCAGGAGAGGGGTCAATACCTCTCCAGAGGTGGCACAGAGGTCCAGTCCTGCGCTACCTGGTGTTGCTCTGAGGAGGGTTGAAATGTCGGTGTTCCTCGCCGTGGGAGAGGGACTCTGAAAGGAGTCTGCGCTGTTCCAGAGGTTACAGGTGTCTGCTGGGCTCCGTACACCTGAGGTTGGGGGGCCCAGAGCGGGCCCCTGACCCCGTTTCCCGATAGGGGATTGCCTTGGGCATCATATCTGGACCTACAATCACTGCTCCAATGATAGCCTTTATGGCATCTTGGACAAAGATCTGGGGCCTGCAAGGATTGCGAGGGTGATCTTCCTTGTCGAGGAATTTTAGGGCACTGTTTTTTAAAATGTCCAGGCTGTCCACATCTGAAGCAGGTTTTGGGAGGCACCCTAGGGTGGGGCTCAGGGTGTTGAACAGCGGCTGCTATCACTTGCCCAAGGGCATGGGTGGAGTCAATATGTCTGCAAATTTTCAGATAATCATGCAGGGACTTATCTCTGTGGGACCTGAGAGCATCCTGGCAATATTTATTAGCATTCTCAAAGGCTATATGCTTAATTACTGGCATTGCTGGTTCCACATTACCAAAGATCTTACTAGCAACCTGCATAATACGGTCCACAAATTCTTGAAAAGGTTCTGTAGGGCCTTGCAAGACCTTGGAAAGCTGGTCTCCTGTATTAGCATTAGGCAAGGCCTTCAAGGGCTGCATTTGCTATCTGAGCATAAACTCCTAGGTCATAATTAACTTGTTGTTGGATGCCCTCAAAAGGTCCAGTGCCAGTAAGCATTTCAAGGCTTTGATCTGCGTGTCCCCCAGCCGCATTCTGCTGAGCAAAAAATCTGCACCTATCTTGAAAATCCCCTCTCCATAGGAGAAAGTCGCCACCATCGAGAGCAGAGCGGCACAATCGCATCCAATCACTAGGAGTCAGATTCAAACTCGAAAAGGATTCTATGAGTGCAAGAGTAAAGGGTGCCTGGGCACCATAATCTTTAACAGCCTGCTTCACATTTTTGAGGTCTTTAAATTGAAGGGGCTGATGCTCCCGGCGAGCGGGACCTCCTCGAACTGGGACCTCTATTACAGTGAAGCATCGAATCCCACCCACAGGCTGATCAGTGAGGCCGTCACTCCATGGCCGCGTGGGGTAATTATTGGGTGAATGGCCCGTGGCTTCCTCCTCAGGAGGAGCGGTAGGGGTCACAAAATTAGGGGCATATGGTGGTGGTCTTGAACTGGACAATTTGCCAGAGGAATGTGCACCTATTCTTGCTTTCTTTAACTTTCTTTTAATCTCCCTAATTTCCCGCTTAAAGAATACCTTCTCTTTATCCTTAATTTTCCGCTTTAAGAAAACCTCCTCATCTCGTTTGTCCTCACTCTCTTTCGAGGAAGAGGCCTCGTTCTCATCTGAAGAAGAGGCTTCGGTCTCCTTTAAAGAAGAGACCTCACTCTCCTCTAAAGAAGAGGTCTCACTCCGGGTGGCCTCACTCGAGGCCGCCTCATTCCAGGCTTCCAAGGACCGTAGAACTTCCCACCCCTGGATTGCTTCAAAAGTAGTCTGTACTTCTCTTAACTGCCTCTCAACTTTCACTTTATCAGTAAATAATGAATCATCGACTAAGCGCCACAAAGAAAAGTTAACAATGGGGAAATTATCTGGGTCTTTTTGTAAACAGGATTGTAAATTGGACTTAACCTGTTCCCAATCAGGAATACTCAAGTTGCCTGAAACAATAAACCAAGGACTGCTAGATTGAATGGCTTTAACAAAATTTCTAATCATTTTAAATTTAACTGGCATCCCCAGCTGATGTAGAATTTCTTCAAGCTCGGTGGCCAATTTATCCCGGGAGAAGGCAGAACCCATTTTATCGTCCTTTTCACCGGATAAATTAACCACCAAGACCTAACTATACTTCAAAATAAATCTAAAACCTGACTATATTTCAAAATGAAACTCCTTTTCCTACCAGTTTAGGAGAGACTTACAATACGTCCCACTTACCTGAATCAGCTGGCCGGCCTCCCGGGACGACCCTTCGTCGTATCCTCTCTTTCTCAATCTCGGTGGAACCTCCAGATGTTGGCAACGCCCTCGTCGCCACGTAATCCGAGCTGAGCGGAGGGACTAGGGTTACAACACAGACAACTCACAGAGGACAACACAACACGCAGTACACTGAATGCCGATCGATATCATCTTGATCTTTATTGCAACTCCAGGATTTCTTTTATACTCTCCCTAGCTCCTCCCAGTGTTTATCCAGTCCTCAAGTGGCCACCCTAAATCCTCGAGTTCCTCCCAGTAGTGGCCACCCTAAATCCCTTGAGTTCCTCCCAGTGTTTATCCAATCCTGTTGTGGCCACCCTAAATCCCTTGAGTTTTATCCAATCCCTTGGCAGATAACTTGACAAATAGGAAGCAGGAACTTGCAGTTAAGCCAGTGGCTAGATGTATCAGGCCAAAATTGCCAATCCTGTTATGCTCTGAGAAACAAGCTAAGCTGTGGAGTTAATCCTTGGGAGACTGGGGCCTGCACAGGACCGACTACTATATACCTTAAAATGGCTATAGGGTACCATTCAGCTGTCTCGTGTCTATTTCATTTTAGTATTTAGCCATTTGTTGTGTTGAAGTATAATTTTGCTGATCTTGGCAGATTTTAGGGTAATTTAGACTGGCTTGTAACTCCAACAAGACATTTGTCGACAATTAACGTGCAGAACATTTTTTTGAGGGGGGGTGTGCAGGGAAATCCCCAACACCATGGTGAGGAGTGACTAATCTTTGTGTCCCACCCAGCAAGGCATGAACCAATCCACGCCAACTCTTTCCTGTCAGATTCCAAGCTTTACTTTTTGTTGTTTGTCTATTTAATTTAGGTTTTTTTAAGTTTGTATGATTGTTTGCTATGGGGGTTTTTGGAGCGATCCCGATGGTCATCGTGAGGGAGGGCGGGGGTCCAGAGGTGGAGCCAGGCTCAGACCAGAGAAAGCTCTCCTCCCTGGTCCCGAAGGACGTTTATCGTTCTTTTGTTTCTGCGGACCTCACAGGGCTTCTGGTTGTCTTTCCGATGACGTTGGTTTCTGCACGGTGGGGTTTGGACTTCTTCCATTCCCTGCGGAAGCTCCGGTTGGGGGTGGGTGACCTCAGAGTACTCAGCCTCCAAGGGCATCCAATTGCCTATCGTCTCCTAGGCAGTTGGGATGTAGTCCTTGTTGCTCGTATTAACAGTTTGTGGTGAAGGTCTGGGAGTCTTCATGGTTGGGATCCAAGCTTCCTCCTTACCACCTGCTCCACTCTGGAGTGCCCCCCTGCTCCACGCACATAACCTCCTGTTAAGAGGTTGTCAGGATTGCACCCGGTTCCCCCCTCAAGCATTGGTATAGTAGTTTTACTATTGTTTAGTGCCGCTTTGAGTGTGTTGCCTATGAATTACCAGATTTGATCTTGATAGGCTATATTGTACTTTTTCCTCACTCTTTTTATGGTCCTAAAAGACTTCCCTGTACTCCCTCCCCATTACGGATTAACATAGCGTATTGAGGGTAAAGTAGGTTTTACAGTTTTTCGATGTAGATCTTAAGTATTTTGACATTAATTGTTGGTTTATAGTTTATATCGCATTATCTTATTGCATTGAATACAGGTTGTTAGATTGCACTAATATTACAATATACAGGTACTATCTTCCAAGTTGTCATCTTTTCATCTCAGATTAAGGCAAACATGTGGTATTTAACCTTTTGGGATTGGTTCATTTCTCTTAGCATGATGGATTCCAGTCTGGCCTATTTGACCACAAAGAAATGCATTTCGTTTTTTTTAAAATAGCTGAGTAGTATTTCATAGAGTAGATGAGCCATAGCTTTCTTATCCAGTCTTGTATTGATGGGCATTTTGGTTATTTCCATGTTTTTGCGATTGTAGATTGTGCTGCTATGAACATAGGTGTGCATGTTGGTTTCCTGTGTAGGAGATATTTTGGATATATCCCTAGGAGTGCTATTGCTGGATCATATGGTATGTTGATTTTCAGTTGTTTGAGTATTCGCCAAACTGATTCCCATAGAGGCTGTACAAGTCTGCAATCCCACCAGCAGTGGAGAAGGGTTCCCTTTTCCCCACATCCTCGCCAACAAGTGTTGGTGGTATTATGTATGTGTGCCATCCTTACTGGAGTTAGGTGGTACCTCATTGTTGTCTTCATTTGGATTTCCCTTATTGCCACGGAACTTGAGCATTTTTTCATATGCTTGTTTGCCATTTGGGTTTGTTCTTTTGTGAAATGTCTGCCCATTTCCCGTGCCCATTTCTTGAGCAGTTTGTTTGTTCTGGTGTTTTGGTTTCTCTGGAGATCTTTGTATATTCTGGAGATCAGCCCTCTATCTCCTATGTAGTGTGCATAGGTCTTCTCCCATTCTGTAAGTTGTTTTTTTACTTTGTTGATTGTTTCTCTAGCTGTACAGAAGCTTCTTAGTTTCATGAGGTCCCAATTGTTTATTTTGGTCTCGATTTCTACTGCTTTTGGAGTCTTTTTTAGGAAGTGAGGGCCTACTCCTAAGTATTGCAGTGTGTTTCCAACATTTTCTTCCAAAGGTTTGAAGGTTCTGGATGTAGGTTTAGATCTGTTATCCATTTAGATTTGATCTTAGTGTATGGTGAGAGATGTGGGTCTATCTTTTTGTTTCTGCAGGCTATCAACCAGTTGTCCCAGCAGCATTTATTGAAAAGAACTTCACATTTGCTAGGATTGTTGTCTGTCTTTTTGTCAAAGATTAATTGACTGTTTCTGTGTGGGTTTCCATCTGTTGTTTCTATTCTGTTCCACTGGTCTTCCTCTCTATCTTTGTGCCAGCACCAGGCTGTTTTGATAACCACTGCCCTATAGTATGTCCATAGATCCGGTACTATGATTCCCCCTGATGAATTCCTGTTCTTCAGAGTGGTTCTGGCTATTCATGTTTTTTTGTTTCCAGATGAATCTGTGTATCATTTTTTCCAGTTCAATGAAGAATGCTGTGGGTAATTTGATTGGGATTGCATTGAATGTATATATTACTTTTGGTAGTATAGACATTTTGATGATATTAATTTTGCCTATCCAGGGGCATGGGATACGGTTCTGTGTTTTGAGGTCTTCTTCTATTTGTTTTTGAGTGTTTTGTAATTTTCTTCATAAAGGTCTTCTACACTTTTGGTTAAATTTATTCCCAGATATTTCATGCTTTTCTCTGTTATTTTGAACGGCAGCTTGTTGGTTAGATCTTCTTCCATCTTGCGGCCATTTGTATACACTATGCCTGTTGATTTTTGTTCATTTATCTTGTATCCTGCCACTCTGCCAAATTCTCGTATGAGTTCTAGGAGTCTTTGTATGGAGTTTTTTGGTTCTTCTATGTAAAGAATCATGTCGTCTGCGAATAGTGAAGGCTTGACTTCTTCATTTCCAATTTGGATTCCTTTGATTTCTTTGTCTTGTCTTATGGCTTCTGCAAGTACCTCTAGGACTATATTGAATAGCAGTGGTGATAGTGGGCAGCCTTGTCTTGTTCCAGATCTCAGTGGGAAGGGATCCAGTTTTTCTCCATTTAGTATGATGATGGCATTGGGTTTTTCATATATTGCTTCTATCCCCACCCTGCTTAGGGTTTTTAACATGAAGTGGTGTTGAATTTTGTCGAAGGCTTTTTCTGCATCTATTGATACTATTATATGGTTTTTGTTTTTCAGTTTTTGGATGTGATGTATCACATTTATGGATTTTCTTATGTTGAACCATCCCTGCATTCCCTGGATGAAACCTACTTGGTCTGGATGGATGATCTTTCTGATGATTTTTTGAATTCTATTGGCTAGGATTTTTTTGAGAATCTTAGCGTCAATGTTCATCAGGGAGATGGGTCTGTAGTTTTCCTTCTCTGTTAATTCTCTCTTCAGTTTGGGGATTAAGGTGATATTGGCTTCATAGAATGAGTTTGGAAGAGTTGCTTCCTTTTCTATTGTTTTGAAGAGCTTGTAAAGGATTAGGGTTAGCTCTGGTTGGAATGTTTTGTAGAATTCTGCGGTGAAACCATCTGGGCCTGGGCTTTTCTTTGTTGGGAGATCTTTAATTGCTGATTCTATCTCTGATTCGGTAATGGGTTTATTCAGGTCTTCTGTTGCTTCTGGGGTGAGTTTTGGTAAGTGGTGGGAGTCTAGGAATCTTTCCATTTCCAAGTGGTTATCGGATTTGTTGGCATATAGTTCTGTGTAATAATTTCTAATTATTTCCTTAATGGTAGTAGTGTCTGTTGTTATGTTGCCTTTTTCATCTTTGATGCTGCTAATTCTTGCTTTGTCTTGTTTTTTCTTTGTCAATCGGGCCAGTAGGGTATCTATTTTGTTTATCCTCTTAAAGAACCAGCTTTTTGATTCATTTATTTTCTGAATGGTTTTCTTAATTTCTTTCTGATTTAGTTCGTGTCTTGTTTTGATAATTTCTTGTTTCCTCTTGTTTGTGAGGTACTTCTGCTGTTGCTTTTCCAGTTCCTGGAGGTGTGTGCTTAATTCCTGCATTTGTTGCCTTTCTTGGGCTTTGACGTGCATGCTAATTGCTATAAACTTACCACATAACACTGCTTTGGCAGTGTCTCATAAGTTTTAGACTTTTGTATCTGGGTTTTCGTTGATTTCTATAAATTTTTTGATCTCGTCTTTAATTTCTTCTCTGACCCATTGTTCGTTTAATGGCATATTGTTCAGCCTCTAGGAGTTTACGTGTTTCCTGGGACATTTTGAGTTGTTGATTTCCAGTTTCACTCCGTGATGGTCTGAGAAGGTACATGGCATGCTTCTGATATTTTTGTAGTTAGTTAAACTTCCTTTGTGTCCTATTATGTGGTCTATCCTGGAGAAGGTGCCATGCACTACTGAGAAGAAGGTGTAGTCTGTGGCCTTAGGATGAAATATTCTATAGATGTCTACTAGGTCCAGTTGTTCTGTTGTTTGTGTGAGTTCTGTGGCTTCCCTGTTGAGCTTTTGCTGCGTTGATCTATCTATTGGTGTTAGTGGGGTATTCAGATCTCCCAGAATTACCGTATGTTCATCTATGTCTCCCTTTAAGTCTAAAAATAGTTGTTTCACGTAGCTGGGTGCGTCCGGGCTAGGAGCATAAATGTTAAGAATGGCGATTGGTTCTTGTTGGATCTTCCCTTCAAGAAAATGTACCGCCCTTTCATGTCCTTTTTGACGTTCATTACTTTGAAGTGCATATCATCTGAGAATAGGACTGCCACCCCAGCCTTTTTTTCTCGTCCATTGGCATGGAATATTTGTTTCCACCCTTTGACTTTTACTTTCTTGGATTTTCTTCTGGTTAGATGTGTTTCTTGTAAGCAGCATATAGTTGGGTCCTGATTGTTAACCCAGTCTGCTAATCTGTGCCTTTTGAGTGATGAATTTAAGCCATTTGTGTTGAGGGTTAATATTGAGAAATTATAAATTTGCCGAGCCATATGCCTGTATTTTTGAGGTTGTTGGTAATTGATTGACGTTTCTGTGGATGGACTTTATTGCGATCTCCCAGATTGCCATCCTTGCTTATGGCTTGCTTCCTTTTTCTCTGGGAGTAGTGCATTTCTAAGGATATTTTGTAGAGTTGGTTTTGTGTTGGCGTATTCTTCTAATTTCTCTTTGCTGTGGAAGTATCTAGTTTCGTTCTCATATACAAATGAAATCTTTGCTGGGTAGAGTATTCTTCGTTGACAGTTGTTCTCTTTCAGTACTTGAAAGATTTTGTTCCACTCCCTTCTTGCCTGGAGCGTCTGTTCTGAGAAGTCGGCAGTGATTCTGATGGTTCTGCCCCTAAATGTAAGCTTCTCTTTGGTTCGTGCTAACCTTAGGATTCTTTCTTTGTATTCATTGGAGGGTAACTTGATTACCGCGTGTCTTGGGGAAGATTATTTTGGGTCCACCCTGTGGGGAGTCCTCTGGCCTTCCTGAATTTGGATTGGGTTCATGTTCCAGGTATTTTGGAAGTTCTCCTGCATAATTTCCTCAAGTACTGGTTGTATGCCTGTCTCTCTTTCCACTCCTTCTGGGAGCCCCATGATTCTGATATTTGACTTCTTGATGTTGTCGTTCATCTCTTGCATCATCTTGGTCGCCTTGCGTAGTTGTGACTCTAGTTGGTTAATAATCTGCCTGCTTTCATTCTGGGAATCTTCCAAGTCAGATATCCTGTCTTCTGCTGCTGTAATTCTGTTGGCTAAGCTCTCAACTTTGTTCTTCAAGTCTAGGATCTCATTTTTGAGTAATTTTGTTTCTGTGATTATGTGGTTTTTGAAATCTTTGAGCTCGTCCCATCGTTTTTCATTGTCTCTGAAAAGTTTTATAATTATTTTTCTGAACTCCTTATCAGAGACGTCTTCAATTTCTTCATCTGTAATCTCTGCGATCGACCAGGCTTTATGGTGGCTTTTTGGGATGGCATTAGCTCCCTCTACCCCACTGGCTCTCCTATTGCGTCTCATGCTTGTGGCCTAAGGTGTTGCTGGATTCTCACCCTTGACCTCTGTTGCCACCTAGTGGGTGGCCTGAGGTCTTGCTGGCCTAGGTTTTTGTTTTCCTTCTGGACCAGGGAGTTTTTGGGTTTTTTTTTTTGTTGTTGTTGTTTGTTTCCCTTCTGGGTTTCAGGTTTCAGGGCCTCAGGTTTCAGTGGGTAGGAGCCAGGGACTTGTCTCTTGGTTTTTTTTTTTTTCTTTTGTTGTTGTTGCTTTGTTTTTTTGGTCTGAGGCACGGGATCTGGAGGACCCACTCCACCACCTCTTTCCCCCAGACTGGGTTGGCCCAGAATTTAGATTAGCTGTGATCCTGGGGATTTCACCCTAGCTGCTGCAACTGCCGGCTACTGCACTTCAGGGTCCTAGCGTCCTCCCAGAACCGTGGCGTTTTATTATGGGGGAGTTTTTTGTCAGGCAGCCGTCCCTGTGTTTGCCTGTGTCCCGCCACGGTTATTAATAATGCCACCAGTGCTAAAGGCTTCAGCACTCCTGCAGCTTCTAGCCACCACTGGAGGGGCTTTTTGCAATGACCTCCCAAAGTTACCTCTGTATCCTCTGGTTAAAACCCCCGCCGGCCTTTCCCCCGCTGAGTTCCTAACTCACCGCTTTCGAGCTGGCAAGCTGCGCTGCGGACGCTGCCTTGGTGTTTTTGTTGTTGTTATTTTTGGTTGATTCTCCCGACTGCGTGGATCTTGTTGATTCCGCAGTGTCCTGGGAGGTTCCCACACCTGTTTCTACTAGTTTCCACTATACTTGGTCCTTCCTCTGGCACTTTTTGGCCCTCTCTCTCTGCCTGCCCCCCTACATCAACCCTTCATGGTCGGCCATTTTTTCGTCCCCCGACATTTCACTTTTAATTTATACACAGAACCGCTGCTATACACTTTAAAATGGTTATAGGGTCCTATTCAGCTGTCTCGTGACTATTTTCATTTTAGCATTCAGCAGCTTATAGTGTTGAAGCTTAATTTTGCTGAACTTGGCAGATTTTAGGATAGTCTAAACTGGCTTATAACTCTAACAAAACATATGTCAACAGTTGCACTGTAGAACAGTTTTAGGAGGGGTGTGCAGAGAAATCTTCAATATCTTATTGAGGAGTAACTAATCTTTGTGTCCTACCTAGTAAGGCATGTGTGAGTCCGCGTTGACCATTTCCTGTCTGGTTCCAAGCTTTCCTTGTTGGTCTCTGTCTATTCCAATTTGTGTGTGTGTGTGTGTGTGTGTGTGTGTGTGTGTGTGTGTGTGTTTTGTGGAAGGGGGCTCTGGAGAGACCCTGATGGTCATTGCAAGATAGGGTGGGGATCCAAAGTTGAAACTCTGTGAGGTCCAGAGAAAGCTCCTCTCCCTAGTCCTGCCTAAAAGAAGCTTACTGTTCCGATGACCTTGGATCCTGCAAGGAAGAGTTTGGGCTTCTTCCATGCCATGTGGTAGATCCAAATGGGGGTAAATGACCTCAGAGTTCTCGGCCTCTGAAGGCACTCCAGTTCCCCATATTCTCCTTGGCAGTTGGGATGTAGTCCTTGGTGCCCGTACTGATAGTCCTTGGTGAGGATCTGGGAGCCTTCAGGGTTGGGATACAAGCCTCCCCCTGTCCCCCTGCTCCACCCGGCACCAGGAATCTTACATACTGTTTTCAAAATTGATATTGACACTAAACCTGTTTAATATTACTTGCTCTATCCTTTACCACTGTAGCAGTGAACTGGGATCCTCCAGGCTCTGAGATTTTTCAGAGGATGGCGGTTTCACAGAATCAGTGTTTAACCATGACACTCTGGCTGCCATTTCTTTGTGTCACATGGCTCACAAAGTCAGCTTTCAGGAAGCAGAAAAAACACAAAAGGAAATAAAATCTCTTAATAATTCACAGTGCTGGGAATTGTCTGCATAGGTAAATATCACAGGTTCCTTGGGAGGAGTTTTATGATGTCTTCCCACTAACTGAAGCGTTTGTTTATTCAATAATAAGTTTTATTGAATATATATCGACTCCAGAAATTAAGGATATAGTCATTAAGAACTCAAGACCCACCTCTGTTATAAGGATTGATGAAAAAGGGAAGAATTTATAATGTAACAACACTAAGTCATCCCCAGAAGTATTATCAAAGGACATATCAAATGTAGCCTGGATAACAAGTCCAGGAGTTTGTGAAACCCCTGACTTTACAAGTGAGTATAGAGGGCCAGTCGAGGTAGCCTAGTGGCTGGAGTACTCTTCTTGACATGAAGTGGGATCCCACAAGGGTGCCAGTTCTAATCTTGCTGGCCTTGCTTCTCATCCAGCTCCCTGCGTGTAGCCTGAGAAAGCAGTTGAGGACAGGCCAAGACCCAGAACCCTGCACGCACATGGAAGACCCAGAAGAAGCTCTTGTCTCCTTGCCTCGGGTTGGCTCAGTTCTAGCCTTCACAGCCATTTGGGGAGTGAATCAACAGACAAAAGATCTTCCTCTCTGTAAATCTGCCTTTCCAATAAAAAATAAACAAATCTCTCTACAAAAAAAGTGAGTACAGAGCTGTCAGTGGGTCCAGAAACCAATGCCTGTGGTGGTGGAAGCAGCAGTGGTGTTGCTGTTGTGGCTATGTAAATGAAGAAAGGAACTATGGATGATCTGGCTGTAGGGCTGACATAAGGGAAGTACAGACACAGATATAAACACATTGCCACTGCAAACAACAACAGGGGCTATTGGAGCAGAAAATCGAGGTCTGGACCCCTAAAGCCTTTGCAGCCTCGCTGAGGAGCTAGGACATTTTCTTGAATACACCAGAAGCCACTGAGGGCTAAGGAGATAAACCACAGGTATATTCCTGCTTTACAGCTATTGACAGGCTTCCTGGATCCCTGCATTCCACCTACCATGCAGGCGTCCAAGCCTCTACTCTGATTTCCTGGGAGGCAGCAGGTGAGGGCTCCTGCCCCCACCTAGGTAACCTGGGCCAAGTTCCAGGCTCACAGGCCTCACATCAGCTAGGAATATGCAATAAAGTCTGTTATCCGGAATAGTATGTTTTCTTCATGAAGCAGAATCAGCTCTCATGTAGAAGTAATATTAGAATGTGCTACTCATAGAAAAATAAAATCTGTTTAGGAAGACCTAAGAAAAAGGCCAAAAACCAGATGGTGTTTCTTACAGGGGAATATAATCAAAATAAAGCTTTGAGAAGACCTTCCACATAGCTGAAGGCAGGAAGACCAGTGAGGAGGTCTTTCTTGTCACCACGTGATGGAGGAAGTGGCATTTCCATCCAAGATGCCTCTGCATCAGGGAGAGCCATTGGCTCGAGGGTTTGCAGTGTCACTGCATGAGAGGTGGGCCTCGCAAAGGCAGGACGCCCTCCGAATGTCTGCTGCTCTTTTGCTGTTTCTTCCATTTATAGATCTGCCCTATGATTCGCCTCTGTCACAAACTCACCTATGTGGGTTTCTGCTAATCCACACTGCATGAAAGCAGCTTTTTTATTTTAATTGTGTGTCTCACTCCTCCTCAATTTGGTTGCTGCTTCCACACTGTGAAGCTCCTGAGAGCAGGAATGGGGCTGAGTGCCTTGACCCTGCATTGCCAGTTCATGTTAACCTCACGACCAGCAATGCATGGTCTTTGCCTCAGTCAATGTGACATTCAAATACAGAACTAAATCTTGTAAAAGAAGGACTAATTCATTTTGAAAAAGCAGAATAACCAAAAACATGAGGTTCAATATTACATAATGACATTGACGTGTTGCTTTGCTTAGAAATCAATTGAGGTAACACGTTTTCTTTGTTTTCTTTTAGGATTCATTCATTTTTTATTGGAAAGGCAGATTTACAGAGAGAAGGAAAGAAGGGACTGGCACCCAAATGGACTCCTGGCACTTGCAGAGAATTCCACAACTGAGCCATTGCACCACGCCCAAGGCGACCTTTTGCTTTCTTTCCTCTAACTACCTCTGCACAAAACACACTTAGAGCTTACCTTGTGTTTGTAAATCATCCAGGTTTCTTGTGCTGTGACTTCAGAATCTTTTCAAGCATGACCAAGAGTACACACAGAGCTTTGTAGAAGTTTAGGTTTGGTCCTCTTTGGCACAGCCTCTAGGGTCCTGCAAGTTCTATTTGTTCGTTTGTTTTTAAGGCTGGAGTGAAAATTATGCTGAGGACATGTAATCGCAGGCTATGACTTTCTTTGAAATAAAAATACTCATGAATACATTACCATTTTACCAATTCGCTTAGCATGCCCTTCTTTTTATGGCTGAAAATTTTCTAATTGAAAAGTCAAGCAATTATTCAATTAGTAAAAAAAAAATCTGCTGCTTCATTTCCTTAATTTATTTATATATGTATCTGATCAGCTACTTGTTTGAAAGTTCCACCTTGTGGAGAGTGAGCCAGTGCATGCAATGTCTCTGTTTCCCTGTCTGCTGCTCTTTCAAATAAATAGATACATAAATGACTTTTTTTATTTTAAAAAGCAGACTTGCTCTACTTTTCACCTGGTTTAAGAAAGTTCCTGTAACACAAGGAATCCGCAGGATTCAGACTCATGCTAAACACATTGACTTATATGTGCATGTGTATGCCACACATGTATTTCACCATATAACACGCTTATTTCTTCCATTTGTGCAGAGTAATTGTGCATGTTTTGGAGAATATTATAATCGTGTCCTTTTCCTGACAGCCAGTCTAACTGCAGTAGGACGTTGCTTTACCAAGGTTTAGATGTACACTTCGTGTGTGATTACTAATGTGGAATGTTACTCCGTGCCCTTGTTAGCAGTGCCTACTCAGCTTATCAAGTCGTTTTGTTATATTTACTGATGAGATCTTTATGTACTTTGGGCATGAGTCCACCACTGAGCGAAACGTTTACAAATATCCATTCCCACACTTCATGTTGCCTTTTCCCTCTGTTGGTTGATTGTTTGCTGGAAAACAGCTTTTTAGTTTGACTTATCCTCTATGTCAGTTTTTGCTGTGGTTGCCTGAAGTGTTTTCTCTGTGTTTTATCCTAGTAGTTTCAAGTGTCCGGTTTTTACGTTTAAGCCTTTGATCTGTCTGTGTGAGAGGTAGATGTCTAGTTTCTTTGTTCTCTGTACTGAAGTTCTGCTTTTCCAGCACCATTCTCTGTGAAGAGACTTTCCATTTCCAATCAACTGAGTGTGAATGTGTAGATTTATTAATGAATAATTCCTTATTCATTTCTGCTGCTCTGTTTGTCTCTTTTTTTTTAAGTCACCACCGTGCCACTTTGGCTACTACAGCTTTGTAACATATCTTGAAGTCAGGTATTGTGATGCCTTCAGCTTTGTTCTTTTTGCTCAGTGTAACTTTTGCTATTTGTGTTTATTTGTGTTTCCATACAAACCTCAGGAATGTTCTTGTGTCTCTGTGTCATTTTGATAAGAATCGCACGGCAGCTATGGGTCACAATAGACAGTGTGGCTATTTTAACAGTGTTTTAACACTTCCCTGCTGGAGTTTATTTCTAGGTATTGTCTTAGTTTTTTTTTTTTTTCTTGAAAGTTATTATGAATCGGGCTGCTTTTTGATATCTTTTATTTTTTTTTGGAAATTGTGTTATTGGTTTATGAAAAAACTGCTTAAGTATGGATCTTGATTTTTATATCCTATCCTAAGATTTTACTGAATTATGTGTGAATTCTAATTAATTAATTAATTAATTTTAATGAATTTAATGAACCAATTAATGAATTTTAATGAATTTTAATGAATTAATTAATTTTAATTTAATTGGTGAAATATAAATTTTCTATGTAAAATCATACCTTTTGTAATAGGAATAGCATAGCTTCCTCCTTTTCTACTTGAATGTTCTTTTCTGTTTGCCTTTCTTTATTGCCTGAGTTAAATTTTCAGTATTATGTTGATTTAGAACATTTCTGCCTTGTTCTTGATTTTGGAGGAACATGAGACTCAGGCTGTGCACCAAGTTAAACTCCACTGGCGTATAAGTCTTGGAAACATACAGCACTACCCAAGGCTCAGTGCGAGGCATTGCAGTTAAAGGCAAGTCAGACTCCTGGAGTGCACCAGGAATGACTGTAGGCTGGCAGGTGAAAAGTCAAGTTCAATGTCTGATAACATGCACAATGACATAGGTGTGTACTAAGTACAAGGCCAAGGGCATATAGAGATGTCATTAAATGCATACGTACAGAACTGAGCTCTAAGACTGAGTGAAGGTTTAGCAAAAAATTCAGAGATAGAGAGGATTTCAGGTCAATGAAAGTGACGATATGGGGCTCCGACTAGCCATATGAATAGGTGCTCGTAATGGATAAATTCATTTGATCAAATTAAACTTCAGTGAGATTGTGTGCTTGTGAAGAAACTCTTAATGTCTTAGGCAATGAAAGGCAAATTTCCCCATCTGGTCACATTTTGGATGAATGGAGTGGAAAATAATTCTAAGAAAATGGTAGCATGCACTCCGCCGTCACGGAGGAGGGACGCGCACCCCGCCGTCAAGGAGGAGGGACATGCACCCCGCCGTCATGGAGGTGGCTCCTAACTCTCCAGTCCTTCACTGAGGGCAGGATTCAGTGCCAAGCAGGTGGGGAGCACTTCACAGGGTAGACACCCGACAGATGCTGTCTCAGCCAAGGTCAAGACCAGCACCGACAGTCATGAATCACGTGGTCTGTGGGTGCTGCGATCTGACCTGCTGAAGTTGGGCACCGCACCTCCATGGACTTTGTGCGCACATGCTTAAGACAATCTGCACGTGACAAAACAGTAGTTGGATACCAAATTCTGAGAGAGGGACATCTTATAGAATGTATAACCAGTACTCCCAAAACTGAAAAACTATCAGAAATAAGAAAAGTGGAAAAATTGGTTGACAAGAAGAGTTGAATATGATGCAATATTCTGGTGGGATCGTCAGAGAGGAAAAGATCATTACAGAAAAACTAAGGAAACATCAATAAATTGTGTTATGTATTTAAGTAGGCACTGAAATAATTTCATTAATTATGATAAATGTATCATAGTAATGCAAGTGTGCAAACGGCAACAACAAGGAGCAGGATGTGGTGACATTTTATATCACCCCTATAGTTTTCTGTAAGTGCAAAATTTTAGATATACATGTTTTCAGATATATAAGATATGTGTGTATATATATATATATATATACACTTATATTATGTGAATGTATATAAAAATGTTGGTGGCTCTTCATTTGCACAGATTCCATATTTGCAGATTCGATGGTTGTGGATGGAATGCATTTTAAAAATGCATTTGTCAGGCCCAGCACAGCAGCCCAGCAGTTAAAGTCCTTCCTTTGTATGTGCCCTCAGGATCCCATAAGGGTGCTGGTTCTAATCTCAGTGGCCCCACTTTCCATTCAGCTCCAGCCTGTGGCCAGGGAAAGCAGTTGAGGACGGCCCAAAGTCTTGGGATCCTGCACCCACGTAGGAGACCTGGTAGAGGCTCCTGGATCCTGGCTTCAGATAGGATCAGATCAGGCCATTGCAGCCACTTAGGGAGTGAATCAGCAGACGGAAGATCTTCCTTTCTGTCTCTCCTCCTTTTTGTATATTTGACTTTGCAATAAAAATAAATAAATCTTTTCAAAATGTGCTTGTACTGAACACGTACAGGCTGCTTTTGTGGTCTTATTGTCTATACAATGCATATAGCAATTACTCACATAGCATTTATACTGAATTACATATTATTAGAAATTTATAGATATGTATAGTATAGACAAAAGTGTGCATAGATGATATGCAAATATTGCATCTCTTTATATGAGAGAAAAGGTCAGCTGCTAATGAAACGCTGTGAACCATATGAAGCAAGGAAAGGGCTGGAGTGGGAATGATGGAGGGGGAGTTGGATGGAAAGGCTTTAAGAAGAGCATTCAGGATCAGGTGATGTTAGAAGAGCCCGACATGAGGGAGAATCAAGCATGCCAGTGGATGGGAGAGAAGATCCAAGCCAAGGGTCCTGAGACTGAAACGTGATTGACATGTATTAACAACAGCACGCAGAAACAGGATAAATCTGCCTTAAAATTCTCTGGATGTTTGAGTAAAACTGGGTGACACTAAGCTGTGAAAGGAGGGCAGAGGAGCAATGAAAACTGAAGTAGATCCTTGTTAAATCAGTCTGGCTTACCTCCCGGGCATAAATGCTGAATTCACATGGGAAGTGATTATAAGCTGTATTTAAAGTCATTGGGTAATGATCACTACCTCTCCAAATTGATGAATCAGAAAAGAGAATTTAACACATAAAACTTGCACTAACACAAAAGGAAAAGCAGCAGTCATTGTATTCTAGAAGACAAATGCTTTAGCTGCTTGCAAATGGAGGGATCAGCTGTATCAAATGCTGTGAAGAGTTACTCAAGTAAAACAAGTGCAGTGATTGACCACTGGAATGACCTCATTGACAAAGGGAGTTTAGGGTCAGAACGGGGATACAGGCTTGTTTGGGTTGGGCTCAAGGGTGACTGAGAAGTGAGGTGAAAGTTCTCAAGGTGAGCAGTGTTGTAAATTTGCAATGCTAGAAAGCTGGAGGAGGAAATTCTGGGATTTGTTTTTTATTTTTTTTTTTCTCTTGGCTGTTTATCATGCAGAGATTCAAGTTAAGAAGAATTGATGTCATGGAACAAAACGAAGGAAAACACAGGATCAAAGCACCTTACAAGAATCAGTGGGAACTGGGTCACGAGCAGAGGCCAGCTCAGCAGCAGTCTGAGCCCTCTCAAGCAAGATTCCCAAGGGACTGATAGATTCAGTAACAGAAGGTTGGACACACCGATTGCATCAAGTTTCTTCGGAAAAAAATGAGGAAGCAGATCAGCAGCTGGAAATGAGGAGAAAGTAGTGGTTTGGTATTTTAAAAAGAGTGAAGGAAAGGTGTGAGTTGTTTGAGAGATTAGGAGAGTGAATTGACTCAGCAAATAAGATAGGATTCCTGGGCAGAGTTTACTAAATGCGATTTTCTCCAGCCTCCGTCACCTGCTTTGGTGCAAGAAAGAAGAGCAAAGTTGGATTAAAACCAGGATAGTGTTTTGTAGGTCATTATGATTGGAGGAGTGGCAGGTAAGGAAGAGAATGACACATATAAGGAGTGAAGAAATGACACTAACTGCATCATAGAAATAACCACCAAGCATCAAAGGCAGAGAATGAAAGGTGAAGTGAAAAATGGAATCAGAGCACCAGGCATGGTAGCCTACCATGTTTTAGGTAGCCTAATGTCCTCGTCATGCACATACCAGGTCCACATACGGGCACAGGTTCTAATCCCAGTGGCCCCGCTTCCCATCCAGCTGTCTGCTTGTGGTTTGGGAAAGCAGTCAAGGACGGCCCAAAGCCTTGAGACCCTGCACTCATGTGGGAGACCTGGAGGAGGCTCCTGGCTCCCAGATCCTGGCTTCAGATTGGCTCAGCTCTGGTTGTTTTGGCCGCTTGTGGCGTGAATCAATTGATGGAAGATCTTCCTCTCTATCTCTCCTCCTCTCTGTACATCTGACTTTGCAATAAAAATGAAAGTGTATCTTCTTCTTTATTTTTTTTAAATGGACTCAGAGTCTGGCCTGAAAAGTTGTCGGAGGGGGAGTTCTAGAGGAAGTCAGGTGGAAACTGGCTGCTCATAAGACAGATGCTTGAGCAGAGCCTCCTCAGTACTGTTCGTTGATAAGGACAGAGTCCATAAAACAGGATAGGAGTCCAGCACAGTCACAGGAAGGGATGTGAGGGGCCTGGAAAAGATGATGTGGGAAGATGATGTTGCTACGTAATTCCCAGTTTGGATGGAATCTGAGTGGCTAAAGATGGGTTACTACTTACAGAGAAGCCATAGACTAATTCAGAACGCCCAATTATGAGTCCACAAAATAAGTTGACTTAGAATGCCAGGAGATTTTAAATGATGGGTGGAATAGTGTGAAGGTATATAAATCAAAGAAGCCAGAGATTTAGCGAGAAGAGGCAACTTTCCAGAACTGGGGCAGAGATCAAGAACACTCCATATGTGGTCCTGTGAGGAAGTGAGGAAGCACGATTTATGGATGTGGTGTGGAGGGTGGGCGCCTGTTCAGGATTGTGTAACAGAAGACAAAAGGTGTATTCTGTGACATAGTTGGCTGCATTAGGTGGGACCTGTGCTCTTGCTGAGGTATAGCCGTTACAGAAGTATTCCGAGTCAGGAAAGGATTTTGTACAAATCTTCAGTAAATCCAGCTGTAGGCCCTGCTGACACCTGGAAATAATGAATGCTAGGATACCTAAAATCAAAAGCAGAGTCTGGTATCAGCCATTCAGCCTTCAGGGTGCTGCAGTAGTTGAAACATGATCTCTAGCAAACACCACTGTTGGCATATTCATCATAACAGAATGTATAGATGTGACAATTGGGCGAATAAGGTAGCATTTTCTACTCCGCTGATTTAAAGGCCATTTCACTGAGGTTTTCCTTGGAACGCCATACACAATTCCAAGCACTTAGAGGGCAGGTCCAAACCACTGGCGTTAAGAGGAGAACCCCAGTGGAGATAATGGCAAAGAGTGTAGTCATGTAACGGCAAACCAACGGACAGTGAGGATGGTCGTCAGTCACAGCAAGCTTGGAGGGTAGCGTGAGAAGAGTCCTGAAGAAATCAAATATACCATTCAGTTCCACCTCCAGACACCACCTCTAAACTCCCATGATTTTAAGCTAAATGTAGGGTATAGAAAGCCTGTGGAATTAAGACAAGTGCCTTGCCATACGTAAGGGCACATCATAACATTTTTTTTGTGAAAAATCAGAGCTCAAAGATACATTTATTTTGGCCCAAAAAGTACTTTGAGATCCATGGAAAGTTTTTTGCTACTGTTTTTTCTTCATATTTTGAAGACTATTGTGCATGAGCATATATACCCAGACAGTTAAACAGCCAGAGATTACAGCCTAAGGTGATCATTGAACTCCTGTAAGGAAATAATAGCTGAGGGCCCAGTACCCCAGCCTAGCGGCTAAAGTCCTCACCTTGCACATGCTGGGATCCCATATGGATCTAATTGCAGCAGCCCGATTTCCCATCCAGCTGAAGTAGCTCTTGGCTCCTTGCCTCAGGCCGGCTCAGTTCTGGCCATTGCAGCCACTTGGGGAGTGAATCAATGGACAGAAGATCTTTGTCTCTGTCTCTCCTCCTCTATATATGACTTTTCAATAAAAATTTAAAAAATAAACCTTAAAGAAAGAGAAATAATAGTTGTACTACCGAATGCTATTCTTATACAGGGTTAGAAATTTCTGTATTGTAATAAATGGATGAGAAAAGAGACAGTGATAAGTGAATCGCATGAGAAAATTAAAGTGTGTGAAAGTGAACACAGGAAGCATTTGAGGAGCTGAGCTGGACCCTGGGCTTCCTCTAGGATTGGAAGAGACCAACAGGAACAGACAGAGCTTGGGAGGCATCATGTTCTGACTTCACCTGTGCCTCAACAATGCAGTGCAGATGACAAAAGCATGATTCTCTACAAAACTCTGAGATCCTTTCTCTGCGTACCCATGTCGTCTTCATACAGGTTTTGGCGGTTTCCAAATGTGTAGACGATTTCTGAGTTTTCACCCTGGGAACCAAATTGACATTGTGCTCTGTCTCTTCTAGATATGCCACCTGCTTAAGTGCTATTTCGCAATGACAGTGTGATCTTGGCCTATATGCCCAGTACTTCCTCAGGCTCCCTCAAGACAAGCCATAGACAATCAGATTATTCTTCTACATAGCCTGAACTAGCATTTTACCTTTCATGGTCTGCCAACTATTAACTGTCTATCTTTAAGCTACTTAATTATTTCATCTATTATTTGTAGAGAGAGAGCTGGAGAGTTCCCATTTGCATGTTTACTGACAAATGTCTTCAGCAGCCAGGCCTAGGTCAGGTCAAAGCCAGGAGATGGAGGCTCAGTCCAGCTCTACACCATGGGTGGCAGGAGGCCAATTATGTGAGTGATCTACTGCTGTCACCCAGGCTGTACATTAGCAAGAAGATGGAACCTTTACAGGAGGTGGAACCCAACACTTGATTGGGGTAAGGCTGTAGAAGTGATTCCAGAGCTCCGACATAAAATACTGTGTAGGAAAGAGAATCCCAGGCAGAAAGTACGCATAAAAGCCCCTGGGCAGGATGAGCTGGCATCTCACTCACGGTGGAAAAGGAAGACAGAAGCCAAATGTGGGCTCTGGAAGCATACTAGATGGCTTCCTCAGTAGCTGAGATGTGGTGATGGTGGCCAGGAGAAGGTGACCAAGGGGGACATGCCAGAAAGTGGATTGGATCGAGGGCTTCATGAGGGAAGAGTCACTATAATGTGCTGATGAGCTTAAAGGCAGGATATGAAGCTCTGTGCATGGAGAGCCATGAAGCCTCCACCTCAGACCCTGGCATCTTGTGTGGACCATGGCACAAGTCCTGGCTACCCTTTTCCCAATCCAGCTTCCTGCTAAAGGCCTAGGAAAGCAGCAGAGGTAGGCCCAAGTGCTTGGACCCTTGCCACCAGTGTGGGACACCCAGAAGAAATTCCTGTCTCTGGACTTCAGCCTGGGCTCGCTCTGGCCTTTGCAGCTGTCTGGAGAGTAACCAGCTAATAAAAACTCTCTCTGTCTCAATCCTGATTTTGAAATAAATGTATTTTTAAAAGATTAAAAAAAATGATAGATAGCAAAAAGGAAACAAATACGGATGACTCTTGGACTTTTATCTGACAAGTTGGGAGACCACTGGTATTTTTTAAGATAGGAAACGCTGGAAAAGAATCATTCTGTGATGTTTGTTTTAGATGGTTCATTGTGTGATATATGTTAAATTCACAAGTCAGAGAAAAACGCTGGTCCAAGAAGATTAATGCTGGTTTTGTGTTTGGACTCAAAACATAGTTATGTATTCAACGTAACACAAAAGCAAATAAAAACACAGTTGAGGTAAACTAGGCAAAGCATAATAGAACCTTGAGAACATCCAAGACTTAGGAGCAGAAGCAAGCTAGCCGTATGTCAGGGTCAGCGAGGATTGTGAATATTTGGAATTTGTTGACAGTCTAAGATGAAACACAGGAATTCACTTAAGAAGGTATAAATGGCCAGGATTTGTTGTTGCTACTGAGGAGGGGAGTGGAGCCCTAGGGGAAACAAAAGAGCACAGAAGGGTGTAAGATAAGTATAGGGAATAAAGTGACAGTAAATACCGATAGGATTACTAGAGGAAGAGAAACTAGGCCCGAGTCTTAAATAAATAACTGATGTTTGGAGAGGATTCAAAATGTTAATGTTTTTGAAGGACTCTGTAGTTCTCATCTCATCATTGAGAGCTCTATGAACTGTGATTGCTACTCACACCAATAATTAATATTTACATATCAATAAGCTGATAATAACCACATCATTTCTAAGCTTTTGTGTTCAACATATTCTGTACTATGGTAGATAAAAAGGGGCCGTAGATTCTGTACTGCCTTGAAAGGGTTTTTTTTTTGGGGGGGGGTGGTTGTTGGTTTTATTTAGATTTATTTTACTGATTTGAAAGGTGAAGCTACGAATGGAGACATAGAGATGCATCGTCCTTTGCTGACCCATTCCACCAGTGGCTGGGACTGGGCCAGGCTGACCTCAGGAGTCAAGAGCTTCGTCCAACTCTCCCAAGTAGATGCAAGGCCCAAGCGCATGTTACTTCTACAGGAATGTTAACAGAAATCTGAATCTTAAGTGGAGCAGCTGGTACTCCAACAGCCCCCCCACCCCCGCCACATGTGAGGACAGCATTACAGCTGGGGGCTTCAGCTGCTGCACTGCAATGGAGAGCACTTGCCTATGTCTACAGAAAAAAAAAAAATTAAAAGAAGTCCCATTTAGAAAGCACAGAGCACGTGTCCAGACTTGAAGCCCTGATGTGCAGAGAGAAAAACACAAGGCTTGTATAGAAGTCAGTGTGTAATCGTGCTTTGTTGTACATGCAAACAGACATGACTGTTCTCTCATGAGAACTCATTTGACAGGAGAGAGAGTTATGATGAGATAAAGATTGCTTTTTCCTACAGTGTGGTGTCTTCAGATTACCCAGACAGATGAGATTCTCTAACCTGTTAACAATTCTGCACAGCTTGGTAAACCTTTAAATAACATCTTTATTATAAAGAATTCATTCAAAGCCGGGCGTGGCAGCCTAGTGGCTCATGTTCTCACCTTGTATGCACCAGTATCATCTCTGTGTGCTTGTTCCTGTCCCAGAGGTTCCACTTGCCTTCCAGCTCTGTGCTCGCGGCCTGGGAAAGAAGTGGAGGACGGTCCAGAGCCTTGGGACTCTGCAACCCTGCAGAAGACCCAGAGCCAGCTCCTCGCTCCTGGCTTGAGATCAACAATGCCTCCTTTATGGGTACTGGGGGAGTGAACCAGCGGATGGAAGATCTTTCTGTCTCTGCTTTTCTCTGTCTTTCTGCCTTTCCAATAAAAATAAATAAATCTTAACAAAAATTAAAAAAAAATAAATTTCTTCCAACCTGTCATCTAGGATGTTAGCATTCTGCTCTGGCAAATCTGGATCCTAAACAGTCATCATTAGTCATTTCAAGGCCCTGGATTATATTATTTATGACTTTCTTCAATAAAGACAATATTCCTACACAGAATTTAGGAGTATTTTGGAAGCACTTTGGCCTATGTCTTAAGTTAGAAATGATTTTTCAACATTAAACACTGGAAGGTGTTATAATGACTCAAATGTTGACATTTGAAATCCCAGACTTCTGTTCCTATCACTGCAGAATTTCTGATACCAACAGATTCATTTAAATAATTGCTGGTCAAGAGAGAACAACCATATTGCTTTAACAATATCCCCTGTGTCATCTCTATAATTTAATTTGGAAATCTTCTGTAGTTCTGTCTGTAGGAAAAGAGATTTGCTTACTGAAGTGTGTATTAATTAAAGCAGTTGAGGATGGCCCAAAGACTTGGGACCCTGTACCAGCATGGGAGACATGCTCCTAGCTTCAGATTGGCTCAGCTCCAGCCATTGCAGGCACTTAAGGAATAAATCACCAGCCAGAAGATCTTCCTCTCTGTCCCTTTTCCTCTCTGTATACCTGGCTTTCAAATGAAAATAAATATATCTTTAAAAATTATGTTTACTTATCAAAAATAATGTCTGAATCTCAGCAATGATAGTGAGTTTTGTGTTGTTATAATCTATGCTATGTCTCACAAAGTGACTACTAATGGACCAAATTACTTGCCCTCCTTTAAATTCATGTTGAAGGCTCGATTTCCCTCATTGTGACTGTGGAGGTCGGTCCTTTAAGAAGATAGTTAAGGGGCCCGGCGGCGTGGCCTAGCGGCTAAAGTCCTCGCCTTAAACGCCCCGGGATCCCATATGGGTGCCGGTTCTAATCCTGGCAGCTCCACATCCCATCCAGCTCCCTGCTTGTGGCCTGGGAAAGCAGTCGAGGACGGCCCAATGCATTGGGACACTGCACCCGCGTGGGAGACCCAGAAGAGGTTCCAGGTTCCCAGCTTCGGATCGGCGCGCACTGGCCCGTTGCGGCTCACTTGGGGAGTGAAACATTGGATAGAAGATCTTCCTCTCTGTCTCTCCTCCTCTCTGTATATCTGGCTGTAATAAAAATGAATAATAAAAAAAAGAAGATAGTTAAGGTTGTATTAGATCTTAGACACAGAGCCCTAATCCCTGACTGTCGTTCTAGGGGAGCAGGGGTCAAAAACTATGTTCTCTGCTCGTTTTCTCTCCTCCCCTCTCATCTCCTTTTCTCGTGTCCCATGAGAAGTAAAAATGTATGCAGTAGCTAATTCCCAGTAAACTAATCTTACTATTAGAGATTATTTTTTGTGTATTCTCTGTACTCTCTTACGAAAGAGAGAACTTGTTTTTATTTTGAGTTGTTTTGTTTTGTTTTGGACTGGCTTATTTCAATAAGCATAATGGTTTCCAGCTTGATCCGTTTTGGTGAAAGCAGTAAAATTTTATTTTCCTAAATGGCTAGGTCATTTTCCATAGTGTGTATGGATCAGGATTTTTTGTTTTTTATCACTCATCTTTTCATGGGCCTCTAGCTCAGTTCCACATCTTAGCTGTTCTGAATTCCACTGTCATATATATGAGGCTGTGGGCTCAGCCCAGTTGCCTGGTGGCTAAAGTTTCCACCCTGCATGTACAGGGAGCCCATTTGGGTGCCAGTTTGTGTTCCAGCTGCTCCACTTGCCTTCCAACTTCCTATTTATAGTCTTGGAAAGCAATAGAAGACAGTCTAAAGCCTTGGTCCCTGCACATGTGTGGGAGACTGGGAAGAAGCTCCGAGCTTTGGATAAGCTCATCTCTGGCCATTGTGGCCACTTGGGGAGCAAGCCAACGGATGGAAGATCTTTCTCTTTGTCTCTCCTTCTCTGTGTAGATCTGACTTCCTCATAAAAATGAACATCTTTAAAAAATGAAGTGCTTAGGGCTTGGCGGCGTGGCCTAGCGGCTAAAGTCCTCCCCTTGAACGCCCCGGGATCCCATATGGGCATCGGTTCTAATCCCGGGAGCTCCACTTCCCATCCAGCTCCCTGCTTGTGGCCTGGGAAAGCAGTCGAGGACGGCCCAAAGCTTTGGGACCCTGCACCAGCGTGGGAGACCTAGAAGAGATTCCTGGTTCCCGGCATCGGATTGGCGCATACCGGCCCGTTGCGGCTCACTTGGGGAGTGAATCATCTGACGGAAGATCATCCTCTCTGTCTCTCCTCCTCTCTGTATATCTGACTTTGTAATGAAAAATAAATAAATCTGTAAAGAAAATGAAGTGCTTGGTAACTCTCATGTAAAGATATCATTTTGTTTGGACATATTCCTAGGAGTAGGATTGTTGGAAACTAGGAACACTGTCCAAGACATAGTCCTAAGCAAATATTTCTTGGAAAAAGTCCCAAAGCACAGGAAATTAGAGAGGCAAATAAACTGATGGGATTACATGAAGTTAAGAAGCTTCTGTACTGCAAGGGCTATCACAGATGTAAAGAGGCAGCCAAGGGCATGGGAGTCGGTATTGCAAACCACGTAACAGAGGAGTAATCTCCAGGATTTACAAAGATATTCGAAATCCAACAACAGCAAAAGAAACAATGCAGTTAAGAAATGTTTAAAGGAGGTGAACAGCCATTTTTCAAAAGATGAAATAAGCACATGAACAAGCAAGTGTGACCCACACAAAAGGGGGAAAAATCCCCAAAGAAGCTCAGAAACAAGACTTTTTAAACAAATACTTGAATTAGCTATTTTAAGTAAATCCCCAAAACTGAAAGAAATGATTTCTCAGCTACTCGATGAAACTGAGAATCAAAGCCACATCAGACACAGTGATTCACAGAAGGAATTGAAACAGCAAAAGAAAGACATTCCGTATTTGACATGTTCAATGACTATGAAAACGTCCTCTTAGAAACTCAGTACAGATTGGAGGAGGCAGAAGAACAGGTAACTGAACATGAAATTAGCTCCATAAAATTTGTCCAGTACAAGGAACAAAAAGAAAAATCAAGTAAATAAAAGATTGGAAAAATCGATGCTATCTCAGACCAAAAAAAAAAAAAATCAAGACAGATTGTCCCATGAAAATGTGTTCTGAGAAAAACACTAAAGAAAGTCTTTCAGAGTGAGAAAAAAAAAAAAAAAGAATTGCAATCTAAACTCACAGGTAAACAAACGACACTAAGATAAATGAGCAGAAAGGTCAATGCAGAAGAACACCAACTGCATGTTTGCAGTCACTCGCCCCTTTCACATAGCAACTCACACTTGGAGTGAACCGTTGATTATGCATTGTAGTGCAGACATATGGATATGATAAAAAATACTGATTTTATAGCATTTATAGCACAAAGAAAGGAGAAAGGGGAGATATAAATGAATAATGAGTCAGGAAAGAAAGAATATTAAAACAACCTATAGAAAAAATATCTTTCTAAAATTATAGAGAAAAATTATCACAGGAAACACAAAGGAAAAGAAAAAAAAAAGAGATGAAACATGATGCGTTTAAACCTCATAGTAGCAAATACAGGGTCCAGCGCAGTAGCCTAGTTGCTAAAGTCCTCTCCTTGCGCGAGTACCAGGATCCCATATTGGCACCAGCTCCAATCCCGGTAGCCCCACTTCCCATCCACTCCCTGCTTGTGGCCTGGTAAGGCAGTTGAGGCTTGTCCAAAGCCTTGGGACCCTGCACCCGCATGGGAGACATGGAGGAAGTTCCTGGCTCCTGGCTTAGGATTGGTTTAGCACTGGCCATTGTGGCTGCTTAGGGAGTAAATCAATGCATGTAAGATCTTTCTCTCTGTTTCTCCTCCTCTCTGCATATCTGACTATCCAATCAAAATTTAAAAAAATAAATAAATAAAAGCAGCAGGGTAGCAAGTATAAATGAATAATTGGATAAAAATGGTTAAATACTTCAAATAAAAATATATTTTGGCAGAACATTAAAATAAAAATGTCATCTAGATTTTTTCCAAAGACAACGAATATAACATATAATAGAAAAATTCATTCTACCCAGGAGTAATATTTAAAAACATGCATACCCATGGCAAAAACCAACGTAGTCAAAATATGGCAGAATTAAAAGGGAGAAATACAGCCGCAATCATAGTCCTCTGTTATAATAGTAGTTACAACATAGCTCACAAGATCAGTGAAGAGATCTGAAAAACACAATAAACCAATGGCAATTATCGCACACCTGCAAGAGCCACCAACCAACAACAGTAGACTATATGCTCCCCTGCCCCCTTCAGATGAGTATCAACGTTCTCTGTAACAAATTTTATGTTAGGATTTAAACACATTTTTATAAATTCTAAGAATTTGTACAACACAAAACATGTAATACAAGCGAAAGAAAAGTAAAAGCCAGTGCATTAGTAAGAACATGGAGATTAAGCAATCTTCTTTTTAAATATGTGATTTGATTATTTGAAAGTGATAGAGAGCAAAGAGAAAGAGAGAGAGAGAGAGAGGCATAGAAAGAGAGAGATCTTCTGTCCATTGCATCACACCCCAAATAGCTATGATTATCAGGAAGGGCCAGGCCAAAGCCAGGGACTAGGAACTCCATTCAGGTCTCCACACAAGTGGCTAGAGCAGTCAGTGCCTGGACCATCATCCTCTGCCCTCTGGGGTGTATCGGTGGGGAGCTGAAAAGCCCAACATCTAACCAGCTCTCTGACATGGCATACACTGACTCAGATAGTAGCTTAACCTGTATATAGCAATGTGACCCATAGGCAAGCCAGTTTTAAACACCCATTAGGTCAAGAAAGAAATCACAATGGAAATCCAAAAACATTTAAAAATGAGTTCTAGAAAAGCACAATATTAATGTATCATAAAACTAGAGTGCTGCGCTTTCTGCCATTCTCTATATGTACAATGTCAACATACACTTAAATGGCAGGGTGATGGACTTGCTACTGTTGTTGAAGGACTAAACTACTGTTACAACATTAGGGAAAAATTGGGAAGAGAGGGTGGGACAGGCTGGAAGCAGAAATCCCCGAGCCTACTGAAATGTGTCATGAAAAAACTAAGAAGTTACTAAAAATTAAATAAAAAATTTAAAAAGAAGTAAAGGAAGAGTATGGAATGTAGCACGCATAGCACCTAAAGGAAACTTTAGCTATTTATGCTGTGAAAAAACTCAACTCAGTGACATCACCATCCACCATAAGACTAAAAGAAGAAAACCAGTTTTGCGGTTCAAGAGTTCCAGCCACTGCCTGGGACGTCCTCATTGCATCTTTGCAGTGGAGGTGTGGTGCTGGCTGTTGTGTCTCTTATTTAGGTTGCCTTGGAAGCAGTTGATTATGGTTCAAGTGCTTGGACCCATTAAACAGGATACTGGGATGGCCTTCATGGCCTCGGGTTGGTGTACCTAGCCTTGGCTTTTGTGGCCATTTGGGGGTGAATAAGGAGGTGCAGTTCTTACTTTCTTTGTTGCTCCCTACTCTGTCACTCTGCCTTTAGAAAAAATAAATGATTTAAAAATTTACAAAGAAATCTAATCTATGTAAGCAAAAGTAAAATAAATAGAAAATTATATCAATGAATGAAATATAAAATAGAAAAAGTAATAGAGAAAAATCAATGACACCAGCTTAAAATATTAAGACAATCGATAAAAAACTTTAGAGAAATAAATCAAACCTTCAGTTAAAAAAATTAAGATTATAAATTAAGATTATATGTGGTAATGCCATTCCTGAAAAAAAAAAAAAAAAAACTGGATATCTATTTGTAGAAGAATCAAGTTGAAGCCTTATCATGTGTTATGTGAAAATTAAAGTTAAACAAAAATCTAAATTTAAGAGTTTGAACTGTAATAATCTTAGAAGAAGAAAATAGGAAAAACTCCGTGATTTTCAATATGACTTTAGATGTGGTATTCAAAGTGCAAGCAACAAAGAAAAATAGATAAATTTCACTTCAGAAAGTTGCAATACTTTTATTGAAAATCAATAGCATGAAAGTTAAAAGGCAACTGTAAACACGGGAAAATAACAATTAACAATTGTTATTCTCAATTAACAAGCCTAATCAGCAGCTAATATCTAGAGTATATAAAGCTTTTCTACTGCTTCACACCTACGACCAATAATTCAATTTAAAAATACACAATTAAAATAACAATTTTTTTTTTTCCCAAGAAGAACATACTGATCTCCACTAAACACGTTAAATGGTGTTAAAAATTCTTAGTGGTCGGGCCCGGCGGCGTGGCCTAACGGCTAAAGTCCTCGCCTTAAACGCCCCGGGATCCCATATGGGCGCCGGTTCTAATCCCGGCACCTCCACTTCCCATCCAGCTCCCTGCTTGTGGCCTGGGAAAGCAGTCGAGGACGGCCCAATGCATTGGGACCCTGCACCTGCGTGTGGGAGACCTGGAAGAGGTTCCTGTTCCTGGCTTTGAATTGGCGCATACCAGCCCGTTGCGGCTCACTTGGGGAGTGAAACATTGGATGGAAGATCTTCCTCTCTGTCTCTCCTCCTCTCTGTATATCCGGCTTTCCAATAACAATAAAATCTTTAAAAAAAAAAAAATCCTTAGTGGTTAGGGAACCACTAATCAAATGCTACAGCATAGTGCTACCCTGCCAGCCACTACACTGGTTACAGTCAACAATGGAAAACGACACACGGAGGGAAAGACAGGACAAGTTATGGAACGTGCTCGTTATTAGCAGAGATAGAAAAATGTGCAGCCACTGCGGAAAACAGTTTTACAGTGCTTCGGATGAACTATGCAATGTCCACATGACAGTGCAGTTTTCTTTTTGGAACATAACAAAAATATTGACAGCAGATGTTCAAATACATGAGAGCTCCTGTAAAATATTATTTTATCATAAGTCAGAAAGGCCTAAGAATGGTGAATGACTATATGAGTTTCCTTTTAGGAATGAAGAGACAGTTCTGGAATTTGAAACTAGGGAGGGTTAAGTGTACCAAAAATTATTGAGTTTTTCATATTCAAAGTGGTAAATTTGGGGGTTAGTATATCAATTTATTGGGTAATTTTCCACCTCTAAGAGCTGGGACCCAATATTAGGTGATATTTCATGTCATGGTTGCCCAAAATTTGAAACCACCTCGCTGTTTATGTCCTGGAAAAGAAGCAAAGGATGGCCTAAAGTTATGGGGATCGGGTACCCAGAGTCCCAAAGAAGCTCCTGTCTCCTGGTTTCAAATTGCCTCAGCTTTGACTTTTGTGAACCAATGGATGGAAGATCTCTCTGTCTCTTTTTTCTTCTCCTTTTTCTTCTTCTCCTTCTTTTCCTTGTAAATGTGTTTTTCCAAATAAAATAAATATTCTTAAAATGTTGAATTGATACAATGTGAACATTTCTCAAAGGGAAATACAAATACAATGGGAACAGATACAAATGTAACGGGTAGGCAGTTGGTGCAGTTGCTGGGACACCTCTGTTGAGATGAGTCTCCCCTGTTAAAGTGCCTATGTTGAAGTCCTGTTGTGCTCCAGGTGTTAAATTCCTCTTTCAATACTGCATCAAGGTGGAGGAATCCACCAGGGGGGAGGGGCGTGGGGAGGGGTGGGGGATTCCCAGAGCTTATGAAACTGTCACATAATGCAAAAATTAATAAAAAAAATTTTTAAAAGTAAAAAAAAAAATTCCTCTTTCATTCACTGTCAGGCAGCATATGATACCTCAGGTGGTTGCAGCCTTGCCATCTGCCCTCAGAAAATCCAAGATTTAGTTTCCAGCTTCTGACTTGGTCTGGTCAAACCCTGCCTAATGAGAGAATTAGTAGATGGCAGGTCTTTATCTCTAATACTAGGCTAAACAAAACATGACACAAAAGTCCTTTACAGCTGGCCCAGCGCGGTAGCCTAGCAGTTAAAGTCTACTTTGCATGCACCAGTATCCTATATGAGCTCTTGTTCTTATTCTATCTGCTCCATTTCCTACCCAGCTCCTTGCTTCTTACCTGGAAAAGTATCAAGGATGGCCCAAAGCCTTGGGACCCTGCACCCGCATGGGAGACCCAGAAGAAGCTCCTGTCTCCTGGCTAAGAATCAGCTAAGCTGTAGCCATTGTGGCCATTTGGGGAGTGAGCCAATGTATAGAAGATCTTTCTGTCTCTTCTCTCTGTAAATCTGACTTTCCCATAAAAAATAAACAAATCTTTAAAACATAAAAGTCCTTTAAAGCTTGAAGAGAATAAAGCAGTAAATAAGTTTGCAACCATCATTATCAAAAATTGGTCATAATTTGCTTACAAATTTTTTAGAAACAGAGATACTGAGTAGAGAGATCAATTAAAATGATAAAAACAAAATCAATGAGTTTTTTTTTTTTTTTTTTTTTTTTTGGTATTTTGGAATCTCTTAGGCTAGGCACACACAGAAAAAAGTTTGTTTTAATATTTAGTATAATAGCAATAGTTCTCCTGTCTATGTAAGAACCAGAATTTTTTGAAGAGGCCTTTGATGAAAAAATAAGATCATGACCATATACACATAAAAACATATTATGATATTTTTGGTAGTTTTTATTCAACTCCCAAAAGAATTTGGAAGACAAAAAAAAAAAAAAAAAATCTAAACAAATCCCAAGGAACATAAAACTGATCAGAGATGTCAAAATATATATATTTATGGATAGAACACCATCAGTTTTGTTTCAATATGAGCAAGGAGCATAACTGATCTTCTACAGACAATATACTGTCCGTGCATATCAATGTCTCAGGACTCACAGTGAATGTGAAAGAGCTTGTAAGAAGCAAATGCTGGGCCCAGTGCCATGGCTCAATGGCTAAATCCTCACCTTGTCGATGCCAGGGTCCCAAATGGCAAATGGGTGCTGGTACATGTCCCAGGTGATCTACTTCCTATCCAGCTTCCTACCTATGACCTGGGAAAGCAGTAGAGAGCATGGCCTGAGGCCTTGGGTCATTGCATACACAGTCGAGACCCAGAAGATGCTCCTGACTCCTGGCTACAGATTGCCTTAATTATTACCACTGAGGCCATTTGGGGAGTGGACAAGTGGATGGAAGATGCTTCTCTTTGTCTCCTCTTCTCTCTATTTAGTATCCAGTCTGCCTTTCCAACATAAATAAATTAATCATTTAACAATTTTAAAAAGGCTATCACACAATCTTGACCAATGTTTTCTAGCGTATGTAAAGCTCATCACACACACAATTATATAATATATATTATATAATATATTATATATAGAATTCCTCCAAAGAGAGTCCTGTTATTAGGGTTACAAGGTCAAATTAAGTGAACATGGATGACATTCCAAAATCATGATGTCATCAAAGCTGTTACCTAGCCAACGGGGGGTGGGGTGGGGAGGAGACTTGGGATCCTAACTGCTAGGACTAAGGACTGAAGGAGCCTAGGAAGTCTGAGGAACAAGGTGAGACTGCTGGGGGAAAGCCTAATGATGACTGTATTTAGGATATCAACCATTTGACCTATGACGGTATGGAAATTGAATCTGCTCCCACCTCACAAGAACTGAGCTGCAGATCCCACCGAACCACATGGTCTTCCTCGCCTCAATGAGCTGCTATTGAGCTCCTTTGGGAGTCTTCCTCTTTGTCATTGACAGTCATTGAAAGCCAACATCCTGGAACTGGGAAGAAGGGATGTCATTCTAAACACATCAGGTATAGCTCCCCAGGATATGCCGCAATGGCAGCACCATCAGCTGATGCCAAACTTGGCTATCTCTATGTGCTGGTCCTTGAGGTTGAAGAAGACATCCAGGAAGAACTTCGGATGCCTGATCCTAGATTGTAAAACTGGCTTTCACTGATTTACCAAAATATCAGATGTGACTACAGATTAAATCTGCAGGCCTGTTCCTGATACCTCAGTTTCAAACATCTTGAGTGGGTAGTCCTTTGAGATGTCTAAGCAGACACGCTAAGTAGAGTCACATGGAAGATGATGGTCATGTGGGATGGTAGCAGTGGTGATATCACAAAAGAATAGTTTCTCATGGTGATGGAGAAGGAGTGACCCTTTTAGCCATGGTTGGACAAGAAAAATTCTCTCTTTCATTTTATTATTATTATTAGTAGTAGTAGCAGTAGTAGTCATATCATTTTATGATACAGTTCCATAGGCCCTGACATTCCCTTACTCCCTCCACAATTCACCTCACACCTATGAGTTCCCCTATATTCTTACAATAGTATTATTCTTTATAAATAGTCATAGATCCATTATTGTATGCATGGACAATGATAGTCTTGCAAAAAAGATATATTCTACAATTTCATTGGGAGTCAATCTTTTTTTTTTAAGATTTATTTATTTTTGTTGCAAAGTCAGATATAGAGAAAGGAGGAGAGACAGAGAGGAAGATCTTCTGTCCTATGATTCACTCCCCAGGTAACTGCAATGGCTGGTGCTGTGCCGATCCGAAGCCAGGAACCAGGATCTTCTTCTAGGTTATCCCACATGGGTGCAGGTCCCAAGGTTTTGGGCCATCCTCTACTGCTTTCCCAGGCCACAAGCAGGGAGCTAGATGAGAACCAGGGCTGCTGGTATTATATCCTGCACCCATATGGGATACTGGTGCATTCAAGGTGAAAACTTTAGCCTCTAGGCCACAGCACCAGGCCCAGGAGTCCATCTTTAATCTGGAAGTGGAGATGCCTACAAGCAATCTATATGTAGTCACCATTACACAGTTATTATACATCCCCTTAAATGAAAAGCCATAATACCAAATCAACAACAGGAATTAAAAGAAATTTACAGTGCTATGAAGTTGAATAACATCCTACTGGATGACTAATGTGTCTCTGAAGAAATGAAAAAGAAAATCAAGAACATTCTTTAAGAAAATGATACCTCTGTATCACCTATGTGTCAGTGAAGAACTTAATAATGAGAACAAAAGAGTGTTTTTAAGAAATAAAACCAAAAACAGAAACATCAAAACCCATGAGATATAGTTTCTGCTGATCTTGTTGGTGAGATATATATTCAGTAGGAGGCAAATAGGGGTGCTTTTTTTTGGCATTGTTTTTTTAAATTTTGAATCTTATAATTCCATAGGGTTTGGGATTTCCCTACCCTCTCCCATATTTTCACCCTCCTAACTGATTTTCCCTACATTATTATAATAGTAAAGTCCTTCATAAGCAGTGTTAATATAAATTGGTGGGAATTTGGTAAATTGGTGTCATTGTAGTAATGGATTATTCATTGATTTAGTCTATCATTGACATTTTAAGATGTTCTTCGTATTTGTTATTGATATTCCTTTTCTTGGTCAACAGATCATCTTTAAGTATTGTTGTAGGGCAGGTTTGGAAGAGGCATAATTTCTAAAGTTTTTTTTTTAATGTGGAATTTTGTTTTCAAAGACAAAGAAAGCTTTGCTGGGCACGTTTTTCTGTGCTGACAATTTTTGCTTTTAGAATCTGGAATATGTTGCTCCATTCTTTTTGGCCTGTAGAGTTTACTGTGAGAGGTCAGATGTGAGTTTACTTCCCATTCTCTATATTTCAATGGATTTTATTTCACATGCACGTTTAAAGATCTTTTCCTTGTGTTCACTTGAAGAGAGCTTGATTATCATGTGTTGTGAAGATTGCTTTTGTCAACCATGTTGGAAACTCTGTGTCCCTCTTGGAGGTTTCTCCCCCCCCCAATTCTTTGTCCAGATTAGGGAAATTTCCCTTTATTATTTCATTAACTACATTTTTAAACCCAGCTTTTCTTTCTGTGCCTGTGGAAGGCCCATAACCCTTATATTTAGCTTTTTAATAGGGCCTTTTAATTCTTGAATATTTTATTTAGTACGACACGGCTCTGCTTCTAGCTTTTTGATTGTTTTCCCATTGTGAGAAGAAGTATCTTCCAATTCTGAGATTCTTTCTTCTGCCTCCGTCATTCTATGATTGAGACTTTCCACTGAATCTTTAATTTGCTGTACTGCATCCTTAATCCCCAATAATCCAACTTGATTTTATTTCAGTATTGCCATTTTCTGTGTGACATATTACTTAAATTCCTTGAACTTCTGCTTTATGTGCTTTTCATTGTTAATAGAAGCTTTATAATGAATGTTTTGAATTACGTATTCCCCTTTTTCTTGATGTCTTTCTCAGTTAGCTCTGAGTTTGGCAAAGGCGTTTGCTCCTTTGTAGGAGAGTCTTCAGTAATATTCATTGTGCCTCTGTCTCTTCTTTGGCGCTTGGTCATTGCACTTCTGATTAGCAGAGTCTTCTCCTTAGGCAGGTTTCTAAGCTCTCTCACCCACAGGTCTACAGTTTTATTTCACTTTTTGCAGTTTGTACACATTTCGTTGATTGCAATCACTTGTACCATTCCCTCCAGCAAGTGGCAGCCAGTACAACGCACTGAGCTCAGAGAGTTCACTCCCAACTCGGCATATGCATAGCTCACTGTTGTTCTTGCATTATCAAAGCCCTCGTCCTGCTGTACAAAATGGCACCTGATGTGCTACTTGTAGAGTTCTCGATTTACTAGCCTTTATGTCTGGGAACTACCTGGACCTATTTTGGATGGAAGTTGAAGGATACCACATAGTTTCAATTCACAGAGGCAGGAATGAATTCACTCACAGATTAGTGCTTGCACAGTCCTGTCCCACTTTGCTTTTGCCTTCCTTCACAAGATGAAACCCAATTTGGCTCTAGTGGGGCTCTGGGATAGAAATTCATCCTGTTCCCACACTGCCCATCTGGGTCTGCCGCTCTGTCTCTGCTCCTGGTCAAATGAAACAAACCTGCAGAATGGACAGCTATTTATCTTGGTTCACCTCCTGAGCAACTAGTGAACTCCATTCCCACCTGGTTGCTGGTGGAGTTTCAGCAGCCAGTGCAGTTCAGACCATCATGGCTGAATGATATTGGGATATCTGGTCACTGCACCAGCACATCATTGTTTCTGCTGCTTTCCTGTATCTGTCAGGCTCCAGGGGTCCCTCTGCCATTGGTCTGTCCTCTCCTATTTTCTGGACTGTGTCCTCTTTGCTTCACCCTGGCTTTTGCTTCTCTGTCTCTTTAAATTTATCTTTACCATGTTTTCCCATCTTGAATCACCCCCTAGCATTGGCTTTGGTGTGTTCAAAGCATTATGAAACAAAAACAAAGCAAAAAAATAAAATAAAATAAAATCTGCTGAATGCCCCTGAGTGTGTTGAAGTCCTCAGAAAGAAAAGAGAGGTTGATTCTGAACTGAACACCACAACTAGGGTAGGAAATGTCTAAAGCTTAACAGTGGTGGTAATGGGATGCATAGGGTGGATAGCAGCTGACACTGATTTAACAGGGTTAATGACTCTACTTGAGTCCTGAGTAGCAACTGGATAAATGAAAACTATGCACAGGCAAGACAAAGTAATGTAATATGGATTACACGTGTCATACGTAGAACTATGCGAACTTTTTTATGATAGTCTGACGATCTCCTGCATGTTTTGGCACCAGGGACAAAGGTGGCCCAATAAAAAAATAAAATATAAAAGTCGGTTTGGGGTTATGTATACGTAAATACCTGGAGTACCTCGAAGAGACTCTTGGTAGAAGTGTGAGTGTCAAATATGATCTAGTCAGGTGTCAGCAAGAAATAGAGGAGGGCTGGTGTGTTTATGGGATTTTACTGGACGGGCAGGTATACACTTCTCACTGTGACCGCATGTATATCTGCAGAGAAATCATCTACCATCTGGAAATACACAATTATGAGACCAGAACTGATAGAAATTTGAGTTTTTAAGGTGTTTCTGGAAGATCACTAATGTAGTTAGAGAGCATGGTATTGAAAAGCAGCATGATGGTTCATCTACTCCATGGAATACTATTCAGCTATTAAAAAAAACAAAATGCAGTTCTTTGTGGCCAAATGGGCCAAACTGGAAACCATTATGCTAAGGGAAATGAGCCAATCCCAAAAGGTCAGATACCACATGTTTGTGCTAATTTAAGAGGATATGATGTTATGTAAAACATGTTATTTTATGTATATTATGTTATATGTTGTGTATATGAATTGACAATGAGGTGATCACAGAAGATGGTTAAGAAATTGCACTTGTTTTTAACATATTGATTACTCAATACTATAACTATTAGTTATACAACGAAGTTAATTGTTGCTGAGGGTATGTTGGAGCCTTTAATTGATCGGGTTGATAATCTGATGGTTCTGCCCTCGGACCGGACAGGGTCTCCCCAGGAAGCTGAGGAACTAGATTGGACTATAAGATGTTGGACTCTATGTTTAGTTTATGCTTGCAAAGAGTGAATTTCAACTGTACTTGATCAGTGGATACGCAGCAAGGTGGAATATTCCACATGGGAGGAGGGCGGGGGGAGGAGTGGGGTGATTCCCAGTTCCAACGAAACTGTATCACGTAATACAATGTAATCAATGAATAAAAAAAAAAAGAGGAAGAAAAGCAGCATGCCCTTGTTATAAAGTTACAATAGAGGCAGCTGAGTTATATTCTTATATCTGCAAAAGCTGGCTTTATATGTGATGAAGGATGAACTGATGGAATTTCTAGCAAGTGTTGAAGGTGTAACCTCTCATTGCTTCTGGTGAAAGTTGAGAGAAGAGGTAAATTAAAGAATTGCCCACTGAGTTCGACCTCGGGGCTTGGGGGGTACGAGTTTACAACAGCCACCAGGCTGCTGGGAGTACCCAAGCCAGGTCATACTCATTGCTTAGGACCCTGGCCACAGTCAACACTGCTACGTGGCAAGCGAGTCATGGGATCTTGGGGGTGTGAAATTGCTGCCTAGGTACGTCCATGAATGAGGCCACTGTGCGTGTTGGTGAGCAGTCAATCCTGAGGGGCTCCCAATGATACAGTCATTTTACTTTAAGGTAAACAAGGTTACTGGGACCTAGGGTTTGGAGGGGAGAGGCCTGATGGTCTATACGGGTCAGATTGTTACATTAGTCTACATGTGAGTCTTGTGTAAGACTTATTACCACCAAATAATGCTGACCACCACATGCCAGTCCATGAGAAAACTAGTGCTGGCGGTCTGCCTAGCAGGGCTAGATTCTAGTACCTGACAGAATGTCAGAACAAGGAAAGGGTCACATTAGCAGGGCCATGACACTAATCTTCACACAGGAGAACCACGTCCAGAGATAGATTCTGTGTGGGATAAGTGGGCCCAACCCTGTGGAAATACAAGTCCCACTGGTTAGCTCAAGATTTGGGGTGGTGATGACTGAGCTAGGTGTGATCATGGAATCTGCCACCACTCACGGGTACAGGAACTGAAAATAGTCTGGGCATGTCAAGGCAGCAGCACCCGCATGTGCATCCTAAAACAGGGTTTGTGGTAGGCTGGGGGGCAATGTTTGCCAGCTCATACACTGCCAAGATGAAAGGGCAGACTATGCAGGGCACTGGCCTAATACCCACTGGCATGTGTGAGACCTGGGTCTAGGAGTGGGTCAAGTGGAGAAACTTGGGAAACTCCCCTAGTGGGTCATAACTTTCATTCATGATCACTTGGTCCAGGCCTGGGGGTCTGGCAAACTGAACAAAGTAGCTCCAACAGTTGACTAATGTGCAGATTGGTTATGGAAGGGGGTGGACTGGGCAGGGCTGAGCAAACCTTAGCTTACCAGCAAGAACAGAAATCAAGTTGAAGCACAGGTCATACCGAGCTAGGCTGTTTTCTTACTGGTGTGTAAGAACCAGGGATGCCAAGCTATGGCATCTAAGGCAAAGGTCAAGGCAGGTGAGAGGCTATGCCAAGCTGGGTCAAAGCAACCACTGGCACACCTGCGATCTATAGCTGGGAACAGGCCTAGTTGGGGGAGCTAAGGGGATACTCTAGCTAATTCCCACTGGTGAGTGTGGGGACCTGAGTGGGGGCTGCGCTCTAGTCTGAATATGGCTGCCGTATCCCTCAGCACAAGTGTGGATCAGGGTTGGGTGCACCAAGCTGGGCTAGACTCCAGCATCAAGTGGTGCTCTGGAGGACCAGGATAGGCGGGTAGGATGAGCTCGGATAGGTCTATGCCCCTACTAAACCATGTGTGAGGTATATCTGGGTGAGAACCAGACTTGGCTGGGCTGAAACATCCAACAGTAAGAACCGGAATGGGTTGAAGGCCAATCAGGAAAGGCCACTGTTCCTGCTAGGACAGGAGGTGGACTAAGTAGGGCTGGCTCATGGACACACTGGTGGGTGCAAGATCTGACATTGGAAGAGGTTCTGATGCAGGAGCTTGCAAAATTCCTCTAGCAAGACACAGTTCCTACAGGTGAGCACAAGAACCAAAATAAAGCCTACAGCAGGCCAGGAAATGGTACCCACCAGCATACATTTGGCATAGGTCAGTGGCTGGCCAGGCTGAACCAATTTAAATTTACATCACCTGCTTGCAAATCTGAGCACCAGAATAGTGTATGGGTCAGGCTAGGTTTAGTAACAACACACACCAGTACGTATTATGGCTGGGACTTGGTGTCGGCTGGGTTGGGGTAGGCTGTAAATGCCACAAACCTGAGTTGGAATTGGGGGTGGGCTGGGCCAGGCCAGGATACAGCACCCACTGGTAATTGCCAAGGAAAGGTGGGCCATGCCAGACTGGGCCTCAACACCTAATCAGCACATGTGAGAACTAGTGAGGGAGGGAGCAAAGTTTGTGGGGTAATGTGGAGGGCTCTCCTGATGAACTGCCACTCCCACTGGAGAGCATGAGTTGGGATGAGGGCAGATCAGACCGGGAAGGGTTACAACACCTGTGGGCCTCATGTGAGCTAATCAGGAAAAAGCCAGTTTGGACTGACTGTTCTGACTAGTGCAAGCACAAATGAGAGTGGGTGAAGGTCAGTTGGGCTTTGCCACAGCATCAGCTAGCAGATACTGCAGAACCACCTGGAGAGCGAATGTTCTGGGAGCAGGAGTGGGCCCAGTAGGAAAATACTGTGTACCTCCCTCTTGGGTTACCACTCCTTCTGGAGAACCTGAAAACCAGAACTCGAGTAGGTGTGGCTAGACAGAACGGCACTCACCAGCATGTATGTGGGCTGAATAGTGGGGCTGGTTGGATTGAACTAGGCTTCAATGCCCATTGACATGTATGAGAGCAGAGTGGGATGTGGGACAGACTGGACTAGTCTGCTGTACACGCTGGCAAGTATGGGAATGAGGGCAGGGAGCAGGCCTAGTGGGGGTTATTGTGGGTAGCTCTGACTAGGCTGCAGCTCCTATTGGTTTGAATGAGGGCTGAGTTGTGGTGGGCATAATCAAACTGGACTGCGACACAAATTGGTTAGTGTGGAAAACAGAGCTGAAACAGAAATGACCCAGCAATTGCAACCATTAACATATGCATAAACTGGGGCAATGGATTGTGCCGGACCCTGTTCTTGCAAGCACCCACAAGGATCAGGTCTGGGATCACCCCATATAAAGTTTCTTTGAGGATCCCTCCGATTGAACTTCTGATCTCAGAATCTTAACCATGAGGACATTTGCAGGTTCCAGGACTATGGAGTGCAGATGTCAAAGCTGAACCTCCTCAGAGGCTCAGACAGAGTAATAGACAGGATATCCAAGTGCACATGGAGGATATGGCAGTCCATTGGAGTCTGCAGAGGACACCTGGTACCACAACAGAGGACGGAGGACAGAACAAACTGAGCACCTGCCCCAGCCATATGTTGGCAGTGAAACTCTGGGCAAATGGAGACTCTAAGGTGGACTACGTCAGCCAGTGGATTCTGAAGAGGTTTCACCGTGCTTGGAATGGCAAGATTGGCAGCAACTCAGAACTGTTGAACTGTCCAAACCACTTGAGCAGCTCCCATGGAGCATGCCCTACATCGGGGATCCTTGGATGGATGGGAGGCTGGGTGAGGCTTCTCCCTTAATATCCCTCCTTACCCAAGATGCAGAAAAAAAAATGTGGAAACAATGGTCTTACCCATTTTCCTATAGCCCTTGACTCTTTGTGCCCTAATCAACTATGTAAGATTCTAAATAAAATAATAATTAGAAACAATCCTATAGCCCTTGACCCTTTGTGCCCTAATCAACTATGTAAAATTCTAAATAAAATAGTAATTAGAAATAATTGTCCAGGTGCTAAACGTTAAAGATCTAAAAAAAATTCTTAGCCAATCCATATTTTTTAAAGAAAAGTGGAAAATTATCTTCTGGAGAGAATGCCAAAGCTGACTAGACCATTTTCTAAACAGAATACAAGCCTGTGATTTGCAGACTTCATTAGATATCTCATCAGAAGGCAATAAGGGCTCCACCAGTAGTGACATTGTCAACGTGACAGTAAAGGGCAGAGAGGGAATAAAGTGTACAAAGAATTGTGGTAATTTTACAGGATGCCCATGAGAATGTATGTCACCCTGCACATACTGGCTAAGAAGGAACCTCAAATGTTTTCAGACATCAGTAGGATTCTGATTTGAGGGTTTTAGGTTGAGGCCACTACACTAATTCAAGAAGAAGACACAGAGTTAAAGGACTTAACTTTCTTGCCATACAATCCCATGTAATTGGATTTGCTTGGGATCTGCCACCCTATCCTTTTTTCAATAGATCTTTTGTTTGTTTCATGATGTGGATGTTTATCCTCTGTTTGGTCCCTCTGTCATGGAATGAATTAAGCTTTTTAATTACACTCTTCCAGAGTGACTTTTTGTAGAGATAATTCTTCCCAAAAGAGGATTCTGTTAATTTCAAAGCTAGGTAGATGCTGCTTCCATCTAGTTGGTATTTTCACAAGAACAGAACGTTGATGCACAAACACCAGAGGGAGGTACCACAGCAGCAAGGGAATGTAGACATCCAGTAGGACAGCCCCTGCCAACCAGGCTAAGATGTTTTAGAAAAAAACAAGCCTTTTGTGAATAAAATTAGGTGTTAAGTCTCATTCATTCCAGATTTTAGTGGTACTCCCTTGAGGTTTTGGACTCAGTACTGGAATAAACTGAATTTGGAATTGTTGGCATGGGGAACGTGTACATTGAAACTGATAAAAATAGGATAAGTGATATATTAGAATCCATATGTTAAAATCTTGGTCTCAACATGTCATAATGCATTTGGAGATAGAACCTCTTAATGAGGTGATCATTATCAAATAGGATTGCGTGAAAGATCAGTGCAGTACCCCTTTGCTCTGAGACAGTCTCCACTTCTGAAAGTAAGGCACTTACCCCTGATGTTACTTCACTGAAACGCGGTGGCTAGTAGTGTGAGCCTTTGAGTAGACATGCCTTGAAACACATCTTCATTCTATATGAGTGGTTAAATTTGGAGAAAATCATGGCACTCCTTCAAATCATTTGTTTTTCCACTGTAAAAGAGAGATTGTCAGGATTAATTGAACAGACAAGAAGACACTTGATGGAGAAATGATTTTATTAATCCCCTCTGTGGCCATCATCCACATGTTAGGGATGGCACACTTTGTCTAAGAAAAGATAGCCTTTTATACCCAGAAGGAACTTGGGTGCCATACAAAGCCTTCATCAATCCTTATCATATGTGAATATAACAATTCTTAGAATAGGGAGAAGACATTAACACAGTGTCTTGGTATGCTTTGATTTGTTACTTGTAACTCATGGAAAACAAGAAGAGCCCAGGGACACTTTCTTCTGTTATTTTTAGCCAGAGGGAGACACAGAGGAGAGACACTAGGGAGTTTGGTCTGCCTCTTGGTGTTCCAAGGTTAGTGACATTGCTTGGTGTTCCTGATTTGTGAATAGCTCCCTTGTCCAGCGATGCACTCAGCTCTTTCAGAAGACAATGCCCTTTGGGGAACTTATGCAAAGATTAAACAAAGGACAAACAGGTATAGTGACTGACAGTCATTAAGTAAGCATTAAGATGTAATTGTTAATATTTGCTTTATGATTCTAATCTCATTGAGTTCCAGTTTCTATATCTGAAATTTGAGAATCATGCTGTAGGTAGTAATCTAGTTTCCCATGTTGTAATTTGCCATAAAAATATGACAATCCTAATGAATGAGACTCAGAAGAGCTGACACATCACTATGCCTTTACGTCTTCAGCTACCCAGCAGGTGGCTGCCCAGCCTCGCTTCTCTATAGGGGAAATTGACATGAGAGCAGCTGCCACAGACACCAGAAGCTAGGGTCTACAGCTTCTAGATGGCATGATCAGATTCCACAGCCACAGGCCTATGGGGGACTCAACTGTCACTCCACTTTAGGCCGATACACACCAATGCTGTCATGATTTTCTTTCATTTCCATTAATGTACTCTTAACAGCATATATTTGATGCTTTATGTCTCTCAACTGTGTCGCTGAGCACTTTTCAAAGCTGCGTTTCATTCCATCATCTGTCCATATTTCTAAATGCAGCCATTTATTTAACCTGATTTTTCTCCATGATACATTATTTACAACACCTAATAATTTAATCTCTGCTAGAGACAAAACCAGGCAGCAGCAGGATACATTTGTGTATCATTGAGAATCCAAGGCTGGATAAACTTAGCTGACCCTGAGATTTTCTTCTTTCTTTGATCCAAACCAAACGTATACAAATGAATATATTCTCTTTCTACCTCCACACACATCTCATTTTCCTTCTGCACAATGATTCATATCATGTTGGCTCTTTTACAGTCCTTCAAAGCAGATATCAATGACCACAAATGAGTATATGACATCTAAGAAATTGCGATTGATGACAGGTGCTCTATCCCACACACCGAACAAGAAATCACAGCATTCTCCTTAATCACCAAGTCTGAGTACAAAATCAGAAGCCAACAGTGCATGACTTCTTGACTTTCAGAATACCATTGATAAAGTAGAAATCATCTAGCCATCCCTTTATACACCGCAGAGGAGGCTAAAAGTGAATTCCAGTGACTCACTAGTAATGCTCAAATGGGACAGACTCCAAGCTCAAGACACTCTCCCATCCCCCAGGCATCTGGGAATTCTTCCTTGTAGCTCTTGAAGTCTTTCGTACATCACCATATACCTGTGACTTCACAGAGAGAGCTGTTGGTCTCCATTAAAGAGAAAAAAACCCACACTGCTGACTTCAACTCCCTTTTCAGTGTTTCATGAAACTGTAGGATCAACTTCATTTAACAGAAGCCCTGAGAGGATGAAGTTCCTAGATGAGATCATGAATCTTAACACCAGATAAACACATATTTGTATCTAGGGGAAATCTTAGTGTGAAAAGGATTTTGATAATCCCCTTTATGCACAGATAAATGCTGTTAGAACACTGGGACTGAATTCTAGGTCAGATAGAACTGGGTGCACTCGGTTAATATAAAGCCTCGCGGAATGCTTATTGCTCTCCAAAGTGCCACACTTGGGACATTGCAAACCAATGAGACAATGCACTGTGAGCTTCACCAAGGAGTCTTTCTGCACCTCCCCCACCCATCTTTACAGGGTCCCTGTGGCTCTCAGCACCTCCCCCCCCAGGCTGAGTAAGGAGGGATGCAGCCTGCTGCTCAGAGTGAAGGAAGCATGGTTTCAAATTCCTTCTCTGTGTCCAGGGGGGCTCCACCTCTACTCTGTCTTTGCCTCTCCCCATCACATCATCCTTAAAATCAAGTCTTCCTTACTTCAACTAGATGTCTCTTCTTTGAACCTTAAAATTCTAAAACCTAACTTAAGAACTGCCAATGTTTCTCATGGTTCCTATCATCTTGGAACTTTCGCAAGGTCCTATATCCTTGTGAGTTAATCAGTAAATTTTTAGAATAAGCCCAAATTTCCTTTTTTCATTAAGTCATCCCACCAGCCTACCTTGTTCTGCTTTGAGAAGACCAGGCATACGCTTTATTTTAGAGGATACAGATGAGAGTGCAATCAAATTGTTTTTACACAAGGTGACTAAAATGCTTTTGAATATTCAAAGAGGCTATGAAATGCACTTTTTTCAAACTTATCTTTCACAATTTTATGCTTTTCAGTTACTGACAAGCTAATTTAGTGTATATTGTTCATCTGATTTGTTTCCACTCTGCACATCTTTAATGGTGTTATTGAAAAACCTCCAAACCCACTTGCAGAAACTGCTGTAGAATACCTGAAACTGGGTTCGTTTTCCCAATTATCACCAAGGCAGTTATTGGCACTGAAGTGGTGGGATAGAGCAATGTGCAAAGCAAAGAACTGGGCAGCTCTGGCTCCATTCCAGGATGCCCAGGGATGCCACAGTTGGAAATTGGGAATGAGAAGAGCTGGAGGAACATGTCCCTGGATGTTCCCTAGGATATGACCATCCTCTGCCAGGTCAGTGACAAGAGGAAGCTGCGTTCTTCTGAACGTGCTGGGATGGCAAAATGGAATCCAACCTGTCTAGGGTCTGTAGGAAGATGGTCATGATTTTTATCATTAATTTCTTGTAAAACGTCTCCAAATAATGTTGAATATTACGATCCAGAAATGATTACTGAATTCTAAGTATTGTGGTGGATGTGCGATCCCCACAGTGCAATCAGAGACATTTCAGGCTAAGTGACAGAGAATAGGTCCTGATAAAGTCTGTGTGTATCATTAAGGTTAAGGTCTCTACATGAATTCTGACTTTTCCAAGGAATACTCTGTCCTGTTTACTCCAGCAGATATGCAGATCTCTGTAGTACTTTAAAGCCCAACTCAGATTCCTGATTCATGAACACTTTTCGGTTTTTTTGGCAAGGGATTTTTTTTTCTCCTCTTTGAACATTTGGAAGAGATAGGGTGAGACAAAAGTCTTCCATCAGTTGGCTCACTCCCCAAGTGCTATCAATGGCCAGAGTGAAGGTTGTTAAAGTTAGGACGCCAGAGCTCCACCCAGGTTTCCTCCAGGGTAGCAGGGAACAAAGCACCTAGGCTGTCCCTTGTTGCTTGCTGTCTTCCAGGGTGAGCGTTAGCGGAAAGTTACAACCAAGAGTTGAGCCTGGGTTGAAGCCCATGCTCTCTCATATGAGATGTAGGACTCCCAAACTACAACTTAACCACTGTGCCAAATGATCTCTTTGGATTTAGTTTTATGTAGTGTCCTGCAGAACACCATGGGTTTTATTGCATTTGTTTCGCCCAGTGATTTTGAGATGAGGCACTTGGAGGAGTACTTTGGAAGCCTGCTGGAGTTTTATGTTTTGCTGGCTGTTTAACTGCTCTAGGGAATACTCATCTTTGCAACACATCCTCCGTTTTATATATAAATAACTTATAAATACAGAGGATAATATAGAAACAAAGAATACATATATATGCACATAAATAATAAAATAAAAAAGCCATAATCCCAATAAACAACAGACAACCTCTCCAACATCAATCAAAAAATAATAGGACCTATGTAAAGGATCATATCTTATAAGAGAAATGGACCTCTTTCTTATTCTTAATGTTGGAATGTTTGTGAGTTAATATTAACAAATGTGTCTGTTCGCATCCATTTTAAGTATCTGTAGAGTTTATATAGTTGTCAGGGAAGCATATTATTTTTCAGGGATATAATCATTCCATGTTATATTCCAATGGTCATCCCATCATGTTTTGAATCAGCATCTTTCTACAGCAAACAGATGTAGTTTCTACCATTGTTACAGAGCTTCACACTCATTTAAAAACCTTTATTTTTTTAGTTATATGTTTAAAGGCAGAGTTAGAAAGAGGGAAAGACCATAAGGGAGATCTTTCATCTACTTATTTACTCCCTAAAAGGCAACAATGGTTAGGTTGGATCAGGGCAAAGCCAGAGCTAGGATTTCTTCTGCATACTCTCTTTCCGTGTAAACTCTTTAGGCATCCTGGGAGGGTGTGGTTAGCTTCATCCCACAGTTAAAATGATTGAGTGGATTGTGTTAGGCAACCTGTGTAAAGTTGGTTTTTAAATGACTGGGCTTGTCTGGAAACTGGATCTCTGAAAGTTCACAGTGTAGATTCTCATCCACAGCGCTGTGTACACCTGTTCAGAGAGCACTTCTAACTTCTCATTATCAGACAATCTGAGAACAAGCTCCCCGAGGTACTAAGCAATTCTATATCTCCCAACCCGATTTTTGTCTCATCTCCCTTGAACTTCTATGAGCTAATGATGGACAATGTGATTGACAGAAACTATCTAGAATTTTGATATTTTGGGAGGAGGAGATTATGGGAAGACAAATCAAAGTGGACTCCCAATGAAACTTAAAAACACATTATCCAGCTTCAATTATTATTATTTTAGGCCTTAGTCTGTGAAGTGTGTAATATAGTCTTGCCTAATGCTTGTTGAGATTGATTTAAATATTCACCTCCTAAGTTTGCCTTTTCTGTAGTAAGTCAGTGGAAAATAACCATGTTCTGTGAGGTGCTTAGGCTGGGTGTGGCACTCAGACCACATACTTTTCACACAGCATCTCACATTGAGTCCTGGTTTCCCTACTTCGTGGTCAGTTCTCTGCTAACATGCTTGGGAAAGCACTACGAAATGGCCAAGGTCCTTGGATCCCTGCCGCACAGTGCAAGCTAATGAAGGCATTCTTGGCTTCTGGTTTCAGCCTTTCCTAGATATGGCTTCTGTGGCTACTCAAGGATGAAAAATCAGTGCAACATCATGCCTGGTAGAACAGTCCTTAGGCAAGATCCTGGACAAACCACTACCTCTGTGTGAGTTTCCCAACTGAGCACAGCCCTCAAGCTTTGATATATCCCGCTCTCTGTCTATATATATACAGTCCTAGAGTCTGTGATAGCAGGAGACTGGAATCAGGAACTGGAGCTGGGAGGAAGATGCAACTATTCCCACGTGGGACTTGGGCGCCTCAGCCACTAAGTATCAGCTGTCGCCTAGGAATATTGCCCATGATAGTTACATCCCTGGAACACTTAAAATTTCTTGTTTGTTCCTTCAGAATTAATTTTCTGTACTGAACTCTGGCAACTCATCCCTTCTTCATGCATATAAATTTTTTTTTTAAAGACTTTATTGTTATTGGAAAGCCGGATATACAGAGAGGAGGACAGACAGAGAGGAAGATCTTCCATCCGATGTTTCACTTCCCAAGTGAGCCGCAACAGGCCGGTACGCACCAATCCGAAGCCGGGAACCAGGAACCTCTTCCAGGTCTCCCACGCGGGTGCAGGGTCCCAAAGCTTTGGGCCGTCCTCGACTGCTTTCCCAGGCCACAAGCAGGGAGCTGGATGGGAAGTGGAGCTGCTGGGATTAGAACCGGCGCCCATATGGGATCCCGGGGCTTTCAAGGGGAGGACTTTAGCCGCTAGGCCACGCCGCCGGGCCCCATGCATATAAATTTAAAGGACTGTATATAAATTACTCATATAAAGAGTCCTCACACACACACACACACACACACACACACACACACGTATATATATAAAAGTCCACAGTTCGGGTGCCAGCTCTTGGGATTTAATCCTGACAGCAGGCCCCAAGGTCACCAAGGGTGAAGCAAAGTTGTTGTTTGTCTATACAAAGCACCAGCGAGAAGCTGGTGAGGAATGTCCGCTTTATCTTGCACAGGTTGCAGGTTTTACAGGGCCAGAAAGGGGGGGAGCAGGAAGGAGGTCTTCCGGCAGACCCCTCCATCCACCAGACACTGCAATTGGCTATATGACATATCCATTCCCCTTGACCTTCTAGCCATGCCAGAGGTCATACTCCACTTGTAAGCCTGGAAACTGTTAGCTGTGTCTCAGCCATAGCCATGCCTACCAGGTGGCATGGCAGGGGTCTGAGGCACATACATCCTAAGGTATACATACGCTATACTATGTCTATATAGTATATATATATAATTATGCACATTATGTATAATATGTACTAAATATTATATATCATATAATGTGTGTATAAGATATATATGTTAGGACATATGTGGGCAATCCATATATATATATACACACACACACACACACACACATATACATATATACCATACACACGCAGCCATATATATATATATGTATATGTACACACACACATGGATATATGTGGAATATATATAGCACATATTAATTTTTTATGAAAACTATATATGCTTCATATAATATGGAAAATTATGTCAGGTGGTTAAAAATCACTGAATTAATTTCTCTTTGAAATCATACCTATTTGTATACCCAGCCATGTACATACACAGACATAGGCACAGAATGAGTGATTTTCAAGTACCTGGAATTTCATTATTACTGACAATGTGAGTTCAAGTTAAGTTTGAATTTGACTGAAGCCTTCATAGTTCTATTTATCATTGGCCAGACATTTATTTTTCCTTTCTGCATCATAATGAACATAATTGTTATCAACCTTACATATCTTCTATGGAATATTTGTTTAAAATTTATTTTTACTGAAAAGGCAGATATACAGTGGAAGAGACAGGGAAGAAGATCTTCCATCTACTGATTCACTCCCAAAGTGGCCGCAACAGCTGGAGCTGAGCTAATCTGAAGCTAGGAGCCAAGAGACTCCTCCAGGTCTCCCACATGGGTGGAGGGTCCCAAAGCTTTGGACCATCCTTTACCGCCTTCCCAGGCCACAAACAGTGAGCTGGATGGGTAGCAGTGCTGGTGGGATGACAACTAACGCTCATATGGGATCCCGGCAGGCAAAGACCCTAGGCACTAGGCTACCTTGTCGGGCCCTTCCATGGGATTTTTTTTTTATTATTTTATTTTAAATTCATTAATTACATTGTATTATGTGACACAGTTTCATAGGTACTGGGATTTTAATGAGTAAGCTTGTATGACACTTCTTCCTATCAAAACATATGGGTGCCAATACACACCCCCAGATCTAATGCAAGTTGGGAGGAAGTGGTGTGAGAGGTAATTCTGCCATTTCCCTGAAGTCATTAGGAACTTGAAAAAGACCCTTCAACTTTGTTTTTCGTGTACCGGTGTTGGCTAAATCACAGAACATTGGCTGGCTCATCCTCATCAGGGAGTATTATCTGTGTCACTTTCAAGGATTCTGAGATATCTTTGTCATCTTCTTGCAAATCTCTAACCTCTGCTAAGAGTAGAAAGCAAAGAGCAGCAGTCACACCATCCAGCTGTTCCCAGAGATGTAGAGCAAAGAGCAGCAGTCACACCATCCAGCTGTTCCCAGAGGTGTAGAGCAAAGAGCAGTAGTCACACCATCCAGCTGTTCCCAGAGGTGTAGAGCAAAGAGCAGTAGTCACACCAGCCGGCTATTCCCAGAGGTGTTTTCTTTACCACTGATTTTCTCCCATTGCTGACAGACATAACCGTTGTCTCAGAGTATCATTATTATTATTATTACAAAGACTAGAAATAGAAAAAGAGAGCTCCTATTAGCTGTCTGATTCTGTAAATTCACCAGTTCCTGGCTCTCGGTCAAGCCAAAGGCAATGGTGCGGAATGTGATCCAGGGCTCCCAAGCAGCCAGCAGGCGCTTAAATACTGGAGCAATCACCACTGCTTCCTGGAGAGTGCATTGGCAGGAAGTTGGTGTCAGGAGTTGGAGGTGGAGTCCAATGCAGGTACTCCTGGATGGGATAAAGATGTGCTAGCCACTAGGAAAAACAGCAGCCAGTGGGCTGGGATGCTATGTCTGAGTCACACTTACAGACAACTTGATTTCTTGTTTGCTGCTTCAGAATGGGTGTCCTGGTTTGGACACAGGCCACTGAGTGTTGATTTGCCCTGAATTCAGAGGGCGGTCGTAGCAGTCTTTAAAGAACGCAGACACAGAACAAGTTATTCACAATTATATAAATGCAGTCATCTCTGTTTTACCCCACAACTCGATCTCAAGAAGTGATCAGAACTTACTTTTCAGGCAAATGTCCAAGAACAGAGGAACAACTTATCAAAACTTATCAACTGGTCTCAGGTTGAAAGGAGTGTAAACTGTGATGCTGGCTCACTGGTTTGAGTTCTGACCCTTGTTCCTTCTCTGTGTGATTCGGGCAAGTTACAGAAGCAGTGCTAGGCTGTGCTTTTCCTGATGCAACCTGGAGCTAATCATATTTGCTCCGTATAAATATTGTGGCTGCTAAATACAGGAATATGCTTTACAGGACATGCTAAGCACAGTGTGAATATCCTAACCCTGTGTTTCATGTCCACAGGATTGTACCCTCCTATAACTGCTGCCTTGTGGCCATGTATCAAAAATAATACCCGAAAGAACATTAGAATCTTGCCTGTGATTCAGCACCCAGAGTGCAAGGAGGTGGGCATTGACAGATACTCAGTCTGTCTTGCTTTCTTTTAGGGAGAGTATGTGATTAGGATTCGACTGCATGAATCGCCATCACCCTGTTCCACTCTCTGACCACTGGTACCTGATCTTATTAAAAACCCAGAAAAGCAGGTATCCACAGTGACCAGACTTGCTGTGTTTGGAACAGGGAAAAGGTGTATTCTTCTGACAGGTCTGTGCCCTGGACACAAGCAGTGACCCAGAAATGCAGGCCTGTTTATTGTCTGACATTTCCTGGAGTCACATTTGTTATTCAGCTTCACTGTGGTGCTCAGAGGGAAGCTGGCCATTCATGAATTCACTGCAATGATTTGTCCTAATTATCCTAATTGCTGCCTTGTCTCCTCACAGCAGCTGGTGCCTGTAAGGGAGGTTAAGCCACCAGGCATGAGGGCTGCTTGGTAGCTACAGAATCCCAGGCACTGGATAGAGTACTCACCTTCTCCTTGCCCAGAGCACTTGGTTGCTGCAGCAGATGAAATACCTGAGCTGCTGTGTTGGCCCAGGCTGAGTGCTGGCATGCACGCACCATGTCCTCTGTTGGATCTTGCTTCGCTCTGGGAGACAGAAGCTGTCCACTCATGGCACTTTCCCATCTCCTCAGCTTGCTACTCTGCCAGCTCCTAGAGTATTTCCTTTACACTACCTCCTGTTTACTTCCTCTCTGAATGGAAGTACTCACTCTGCTCTTGTAATGACTACTGGGAATAAAAATGCCTTTTTCACACTGCACAGTACTGATCCGTGATGGTGGGATGTGCACTGTGTCCACGCACCACAGCTCACACTTCATGCACATGCTAAGGCCCCCATAATTTAGTGTGGGAGGGACAGGTGCAGCTGCACCCCAAGCCCCCATGTTCCCCCAGTCCTGGGCCTTGTACAGGGTCCTCTCTGGCTTCCCACAAGTGTTGCTACTTACACAGAGGGCCTTTCTTGGGTCTTCCATTCCTGAGCACTGTGCTGTGACAATGCAGAAGGATAGTCCCCAATTGCATGTGATATCTGCTGTCTCATCTTTCTCACTGTATCTGCTTCTCTCTGTAAATCTGCCTTTGTAACAAAAACAAACAGATTTTGAACTTTTTTTAAGGTAAGATCATCAGAATTCACTTAGAGATGAAAGGAGCCTCGCTTGTCTGGCTCATGCCAACTGCTCGGACGGTGGCTACCACCTGGGGACAACCAAAAAGCTGAAACTCACCTACTTGGTTGAATTTGCCCAATGCAGAGAATCGCAGCAGGGGGCCGTGTCTGTACTTCAGATGGTACCAGTGCCATGTTGATCTTGCCGATTGCTGTTTGTATTCCACACTTTATGAAACACTGGAGCAGACTGAGGACCTTTTAAGCACACATCTCCATGTTAATATTTGCAAGTAGCAAGGATAGGGCTGGTTTTACATCTTCCTCTTCCATAATGACTATCAGCAGTCCAGGAATTGTGCAGCTGATATGAAGGAGAAATGATTGTATCAAGACATTTAGATGACACTAATGAGAGCATGGAAGAAAGGCCAGAGGGTTGAGTGGATGCCGAAACTCATTCATTTCCTTAGCTAGCACTAGAGGTAATTACCATGTAATGGAATTAATCATAAAAAACAGATTGCTTGTTTGGAAGTTATGAAAATACCACATTCCATTGTTGTTGTTTTTTCTCCCTCTTCTGAATCAATTTGGTTTTAAATGATTTTTTTTTAATTTAAAGAACAAAGAGACTCGAGAGCTTCATGCAGCTTTGCTTTGGAACAGAAAGCAGATAGGGAAAATGACAAGCAGGGCACCAGTAGGACCAACACTGGGCAGAGAAGGAAGGGGCAGCTGAGGGCTTCCATGTGGACAACTGAGTACTGTAGAACAACCTCTTCAGAGAAAAGTAACCTAAAAACTTCATCACTTCAAACTGAGCTAAAAGCATTGATTGACCCTTAATTCTGGTTCTACACTGTAATCTCTAGCGATGTTTAAGAGACACTAGGGCCTGCTCAGGTTCACCCTAACCAAATTAAGTTAGAATTGCTGAGTATTTTAGATCACATATAGCGTCACTTAATTGTAAAAAAAAAATGGTGGTACTTACGCGAAAAAGTCCATTAATCAAAAAAAAAAAATTACAGAAATTCCTTAAACTGCAAAAGCTGATAAGCTAGGAAAAGGGGCATGACATGAATGCTAGGCTTTCTTAGCAAGGCAGTTACAAACATGTACATGTGTTCCAAGGCAGTCATTTTCAACAAATGATACAGATGTTATATAGATGTTACATATCATAGACATCCAGAAGAGGGAAAGATTGTGTAGGATCAGCAGAGCTAGGGAAATGTTATCAGAGTCATCAGGAAATGGACCAGGATGTAAGGAGTAACACGCTGGGAATCTACTGCTACATGATAGCCCACACAAGCCCTCCAGAACTCAGATTAGCTATTCTTTGTTCAACTTGGTTGGTCTTCGCTTGTGCTATCTCACGATAAAAAATTCCTGTGACAGTATGGCCCAAACTCATTCCATAAATCTTATTTGTCAAATCTTATTTGCAGTTGCCAGATTTGGTCTTACAGTTCACACTTTTCCCAATCTTTCTGCATTGTGACTTCTAAGCAGAAGAACGTATCCACCGGCAGGGGTAAGTGAGTACCAAGGAGAAGACTCTGTTGGCATTTAGGATTGGCAAGTCCAAGCCGGTGCTTCAGGCATACCAACTGGGAAATGAGGTGTCGCTCCAGAAGAACCTGGAATTCTTCCCATAAGTGAAGCTAGCAGTTTCTTTCAGTGCTCATTCTATGTAAGTATGGAATCCCAGCTAGTCTTAGAAGAACAGCATACCGCTAGGAAAGAAAAAAAATTCAGCCAGCGGCATTCCGTCTTGGTTGAGGCCAATGAAGTGCCTTGGACACAATCTCTGTAGGACCGGCAGATTTCAGGGTCCTCCAAATCTAAGATTGATAGTAAAGGGCATGACTTTCTTAAATGTTATCGCCTCATGCTTTGCCTGTCTTGCTGTTGCCCTGGCCTTAATAACAGTAGGAATTTGTGCTAGGAGCTTTGTGTCGAGAGCATCTTACCGGAAGTAAACCCTCATGCTTCCACTGTCATAAACAGTCACTAGAAGTTCCCACCTGTATGTAAGTCAACTCATCCCTTTCCCGCAGATGCTCTATCCTCCTATTTCAATGCTGCTGGTCTTCTGTTGTCCTTCTACCACAGTGCCATCATTTTCTCAGGGTTTATCCTGTGTGACTGTCAGGGAAAAGATAAGCTTTTCCTGAATCTACGGAAGTAAAGATGAAAATGGTGTCTGACACAGTCCGGTGGTGGAATGGGGAGCCCTGGTTAGAAACACCCACAGCAGGCAGAAGAGAGGGCGCATCAACAGGAAGTTCCTGCTGTGTCAGGAAGCAAGCCTGAGGGAAGGAAATCCAACACACAGCACAATCTGCAGAGAGACCTGAGAGCAAAGCTTTCTCCCTCTGTGGACATGGGGGATCTTGTTCTGTGGAGACATGAGGGTGACACCCCGGGCTGGAACCTGCACACCACAAATATGTCTTCACAACAGGCATATCTATATACCATAAACATATTTCAGATATTACATGTCATTAAGTGCAAAGTTATATGTGGAATTCAAATCTAATTGGTCATATTGCATTTTTGTTGGCTTAATCTGCAGCCTTATTTTAGAGCAAGTTAGAAACCACTGTTTTACTGATTCTAAGACTGGATATTTCCATTGAGAGATAAAATTTTTGGCTAAGTTGAAGTTATGTGAATCACAAGTTCTTCTCTTCAGCATGGGCATGTTTGGAGTGCCAATATCCCCTGCAGCTACAAGGGGACATGTGTGTGATACTACACAGAACACTGAACATGCTACACCTGCCATAGAGCGAGTGCTCAGCAAATTCTATCCACTGTTAAAGCCAGTGTTGCATAAAGAGGTGGATGGGCCACTGAATGAATACATGAATACTCTTGGGAGAGTAGCACATCGTGGGAATCTGAGTCATTAATCACAATTTATTTTCTATCTGAAGCTCACTCCAGTCTGCACAAACAATCTAAACAAAGGGGCATGACAAGATGTCCCAAGACAGCTGCATGGTGATGAATGCCATCCTTTATTTTCAAGGCAAAATGGGAAAGCTTTGTGAGGGAAATGTGTGCCTTTAGTAATGGGAGCCTGGTAACACTCCGATCTGGTTCACAAGTACAAAATAGCATGCAGTATGCAGGTGCTGGGAAGAGAAAAACAACTCTTGTGTATTGCTAGCTGATTTGAACCAGATTTTTAAGTAACTGTAAAACTCTTGCTTTAGGAATTAAGAACTGAAAAATCTTTCAGTAAAATCTGTTATCTTAGATAGTTTTCTAAAGAAGTTGTTGTTTGGGGGGGGGGCACTCTATCAGATTTTACATTGGAAAGCTTTCTCTAAAGAATATGATTGCACGGACTTGTTGTAAACATTCTCATTCAGTTACAACTATCTGAATGATCCATTGGGAACATCAGAAGTTTTTCTAATCCGCAATGTGAGTTTAATATGTTCCCTCCTATAGAGTATGCACCTGTCCTGAAGCTTAATTTAAAAATGAAAGCTTTGATGGAATGCATTTCAGACCATTTAACTTTCCTATCTTCTGTTATGATCCAATGGATTCTATTTATCCTAGCAAGTCATATTAAACTTTAATGCTTTAGAATTAAAATTAAAATGTGTTGAATATGAAATCTGGTTAATCAAATGTTCAATACATTTTTCCATCTGTTTGCTGTTGTCAGGGTAAATGATGCAGATTGGAGGTGGAGAATAGACACAGTAACTCATGGTTTTAATGATGTTCATACAAATCCAACTCAGTTCTCTTGTTATAAATCAAGGTTGGTCGAAGTGACACAATTCCCAGGGGGATCTTTCCTGGAGGCATTCAATTGAGTACCTTTAACCACATTCCTATACGTCTTCCCCCTGCTGTAACGGTGTGAAACATCAGGACGCATTTGCCAGTAACAGCAAATATCAGACAGATTTCAATTTCAATGGAATACACTAGCCAGTGAATATAAACACAAAGGAGAAAACTCTGAAATAAGTAGGAGTGATTTAATTACCTGAATCACAGTGCAATTCCACAAGTTGAGCAGGTACTGTGAAAAAGGGAATTTAAGGCTACTTTCCACCCTAACTCTGAGTTAAGATATCATGCATGTCCTGAGACCTGGAGCTGGAGGAGAGTAGGGGGATTGCGGGAGTACTAAGGGCTGAGTGTTCGCTGATGTTCTGCAACAGCATGACGACGACACAAGAAGGCCAGAGGTGATGAGAAGGATGATGTCATCAGTTAGGCCTGAGTCAGACACGTGGTAGGAGGGAGCCTGCTGATTGGGGCTCCTACTAAGCAATGATCTTGAACACGGTGGACAATCAGATCATCAACGCTCACAGAAGTGGTGGTTGTTTGTACAATCACCTGTCAGAGCGTTTTCAATTTGCCTGTAGTGCAGGTATGGCTCAGAATAATTGGGTATCTGCTACTCACATGGAGGACCTGGTTAGAGTGTCGAGGTCCTAACTTAGGTCTGACCCAGCCATGGCATTGGCAGGCCATCTGTGGGCTGAACTGGAGACTGGGAGCTCTTTCTATGTTTCTCTCTGTGTCTCTCTACTTCTCAAGCAATTCTTAAAAAGAAAATCAGAAGTCTAGAAATAAGTGCAGGTGAAATGAGTACTTGATAGCTAAAGTTAAGAAGAGTTTCAATTAAAAGTTTTAGATAGTGCTACATATTAGAACTTTCAAGAAACAGTTTCAAGAAAAGAAAATTGTGTTAGGTTATATTTTCATCATCGAATGTGGAATAGCGGAAAACACAGTGAATGAATAAAATTTGTAAATCCCTCTAGCTATGTTTTGAACTGTGCAACTTATTTGAAAGTACCCTGGTGCTAGCTGTCATGCTAGGTTCTTGAAACACGGTGAGATGCAAGGTAGCAAAAAAACAACTGGGAGACACTTCAAATATAGGTTAAAATTCAAATGACATTGTGGATCATGCCATATCCCTGTGAAGAAATGGACAAAGGAAATGAACAGCATTTTTCAAAAGAGTAAATCAACTGGGTAATAGGCAAATGGAAAATTTCTCAGGTTTCCTAACTGACAGGGAAATATAAATGAAAACCACGTTGAGGTTCCACCTAACTCCACAAAGATAGGCCTATGTTCAGAACTCTACTAACAACACCTACTTGCCAAGAAGTGAGAAGAAAGGTACCCTCTTTCATTGTTGCAGGGAGTGTACGCCAGTACAACCACTATGGGAGACAGTACGGAGAGTGCTAAGAGAACTGAAAATTGACTTGTCCTAAGACCCAGCAATCCCACTTCTGGGAATACATCCAAAGGAAATAAAATCTGTATGAATGGGACCTGCATTTCTATTATACACACAGCAGCACTATCATAGCTAAGACACATGAACAACAAAGATGCCTGTCCATAGAGAAGTGAATAGAAAATCCCGGGTGTATCTTCTTCACAGCCATGAAAAAGAATGAAATCCTATCATTTACAACCAAAGGGTCCCTACTAAAGACTATTGTGCTCACTGAAATAAACCATCCAAAAAGGACATATATCATATGGTCTCTGATATAAGGCAAAATTCACGCAAAATATGATATCAATAGCCCTTTAGCCAATGCTTTTGCTACATATTGGGGATTTTATATTTTTATTTTTATTTTCATTCATTCAAAAACCAGCTTTCTTTCTTATTAATTTCTTCACTGGCTCACACATCACACAATAACATCATTTGCTTCAGAAAGGCCTCAGATTTTCTTTTTCATTTCTTCAGTAACATATTGGTCATTCAGTAGCATGCTGTTTAACTTTATGCTGTTGTAAATTTTGTATTTTCTCTCTGTTGTTCCATTGCTTTATAGCTTCTGATATACGGGGATGCATAACAACTGTGTAGTAGAGATTATCATAGCCAAATGTGACGATACAATGCAGTGTGCATCTCTACTTCCAAATAAAAATAAAAGTGGTGGGACCTGGCATGATAACCTAACAATTAGATTGCTCACCTTGCATGTGCTGGGATCCCATATAGATGCCGCTTCTAATCCTGGCAGCCCCACTTCGCATCCAGCAAGGAGCCAAGATACTCCTCCAAGGTCTCCTACAAGGATGCAGGGTCCCAAGGCTATGACTTCTTTCCCAGGCCACAAGTAGAAAGCTGGATGGGAAATGGAGCCACCGGAATTATAATTTGTGCCCATATGGTGCCCATATGGGTGTGTGCAAGGTGAGGACTTTAGCTGCTAAGATACTGCACTGGGCCTTCTGATTCCATTTTTCACTTCTACCTTTCATTCTCTGCCTTCAATACATTGTGGTTATTCCTATGATGCAGTTCAGAATCCATAGTTAGCCCAGTGTCATTAACTTCACTCCTTGCATATGTCATTCTCTTCCTTACCTGCCACTCTTCCAGTCATAATGCTATCCTGGTTTTAATTCAACTTTGGTATTGTTTCTTGCACCAATGTAGGTGATGGAGTCTGGAGAAAATTACATGTAGTAAACTCTGCCCAGGAATCCCAAAGTCTTGGGGCCCTGCACCCACATGAGAGACCCAGATGAAGCTCCTGGCTTCGGATTGGGGCAGCTCTGGCCATTGCAGCCACTTGGGGAGTGAATCATCAGATGGAAGATCTTTCTCTCTTTCATCCTCTCTGTATATCTGATTTTCCAATAAAAATAAATAAAGCTTTCAAAATAACTAAAGTGTTGAATCTATTTTGACAATGGGATGCTGGATTTTTTTTTTAACCAGTGTCCATGGCTACATTGTGAAGATGCACTTAAATTACAGAATGATGGACTTAAGACTGACTATGATAGATTGTACTGTATGTATTGATATGGGGGAAATCATTGGGGTGGTGGTGATTTGGCCGGTCGGAGGGAAATTCCAGAACCTGTAGAACTATATCATTCAATAATTAGATAAATATATTTAAAATATACATCTCCAGTGATGCCAGAATAGAATTTCATGAATATCATGTTACATTTTTTCAAAATTGAGCTCACAAATGGTGATCAAGAAACTTTAATCAAGTGAAAACTATTTGGGAGTTGTTGCCTTCCAGCAGCTGCTCCTTTCCAAGTCAGTAAGGCTGTTTCTCACATTAGCCTCCATGATTCTCATTTTTGAAGGAGGTCGGGAAGTCTGCATGCGCAGTGCACCAACACATTGCATGTGTGTTAAGCTCCAGGGTCATACTACTTCCTCCCAGAGGCTGGCTTTGGGATGCCCGTGTTGACCAACCCCATCTGTGCCACCAGCTCTCTTCTCCTGGTTTACAGGCTTGTGATCAGTGATCAATGACTCCCGTTCTGCATGGAGGATGTTGAAGCTCCACAAGTTGGATGAATCTCCTCAAATTTGGACAACTGATAACTGGTCAATTCTGTGTCCATCCTCTAGGGCTGCTGTTTGAACCATCACCACCAAGACTCTCCCATTTGCAGTGGTCAGAGGGCCCCAGGGGACATCTCCAGCCAGGGAAAGTCTTATTCTGGCTCAAAGACTTGAAGCCGTATCTGAAAAAGCTAATCAGGCTTGGCAGTAAGGCAAGCCTGGGTGACAACGCCCTAACACGGTTCTTCCCTCAACCATTGAACTGATAAAGGGATTTTTAATTACCCTGAGGCTTTGAGAGCCAGATCCTATCTGAAGGAGCTAACACATCAGGCACTGGCAGCAGGTGTGATGATCTTCACTGTAGCATGGAGAATCCACCAAGTGCCTTGGTGGGTTATATAACCATTTCCTTTCGGAAGTCCATACAGAGTGATTCTGTTACGATGAAGGACACAGACACTCCTACTTGCTCAGTCCCTATAGATCTGGGGACAGAGAAGAGTGCTTGCTTTCTTTGTCTGAAGTTCTGGAAGATCTGTCATGAGTCATAATGGAGAAAGTATATTAGGATGTCCTGGTTTAGAAGAGACATAAAACAAAAGAAATGAAACTATGAGCAAGAGGAAGGAATTCATTTTTTTCTGTTGTTCTTGAAATAAAACCCACACTGTGATTCGTAACCATGACCTAGAGCCACAGTGCACTCCTAAAATGCTGTGGCCTGCAGGTGAGAGGGTCAGTGGCTGCAGCTCTCCTCATTAAACAATCTGTCCCTCGCACAACCAGCTGTTCCACAGATGGTAGTGCCAGAGAGCCACACTTTTTTTTTTTTTACCAGCATCACTAAGCTTCTTTAAGGAAATGGCTCGTTCTGCTGAGAAGCTGAAGCTCCAGAGCCCCCAGCCCTTCCTCAATCAGACTAATCACCGTTGTAACAATGGACACACATTCACACTCCTTGATGGGCAACAGTTTATGAAGACAGCTGGCTCATGCCTCCACCAGCTGGTCATTATTTGCTTCAAGGAATAGATGCAAAACAACATTACAGTGAGCATTCTGGGGCTGTAAATGACTTACTCCGAGGTCAACACCAGGGGAAGACATACAGACACCATGAAGCCTTTCCACTCCAATGGCTTAATCCATTCTCTTCAAGTCCTAAGTATGGCATTAACTTCTCTTTCTTCTTAAAGAACCCATGCTTGGATGAGTTGAAAAACAAGACATTTTTAGTCCTTGTAGTATTCATGTTTTCCAGCAATATTTGGAGAATTTAACAGCCTTTTTTTGTTCTGAAACTCCAGGAAAGGCAAATGACTGCACAATGTCACACCAATATAAGTTCAAGATGGATAAAGGGGACAGTCAAATACTACCGTTGATATTAATTTGAAAAAATCTACCATAACAACTCTCTGAAATTGTGATACGGTACAGATAAGACAACATGAAAGAACAGAAGTAGGATCAATAAAATCTCTTATGCAGTACAATTTCATCTTGATTAAGCTGGTGCTTGTAAAGTAAATCACATAGATATGCCATAACAAATTAATCAAGAGGAAAAAATAGTATTTATCTATTTTTTTAATCCACTGTTCTCTCTGGATAAGATGATGCTTCTTGGGTTTAGGTCTCTGATAGTGGTTTTTTGTTTATTTGTTTGTTTTTGCGTAAAGCCGTTCTCTAAATTCAGTGACTTTAAATTTAGCTGAGTGTACACAAAGAGGCTTGACCACTAGGAAAAAGGAAACAGAACTTTCTTCCCTTGGGATGTGGAAAAGAAGATATGTCAGCCATCACCTGCCAATGGAACTGCTGCCCAGCCACTCCAAGGCTGTTCCAAGTCCACCTGCAGGAGCGCCCGTTACTGTAAACAAAAGGTTAATAGCTCTGCTCTCCCAGCTGTTTCACAGGGACCCAGTGTCTGACCGTACCAAACTTCTTGGGTGTCTATTAATGGCACGTCAAGGCAGTCTGCTGCCTGTGGGGGGACCTGCTAATTCCCCTGCAGTGCTGCACTCAATGTCATTAAGCTTCAGATGGCAACAGAGTGGCAAAGAGGTTGTCTCATCAGCGCTGCTACAAAGATGGGTCTGATGGAAGCAAGGACAGAAGATCCATCTACACCTTCTGAGCCACACCCTGAGGGCCCTGGCCCTGTCGCACCCTATCCACTAGGCTGCCCGACGTCTGTTTTCTGCAGGCAGCATGCACAAAGGCACTATATGTCGAGAATATATTCCATCAAATCTTATAAAATGTCAAAAAGCCTTACGAAGCACATCCGATATGTATGCTTAATAAAAATCTAGGTATGAAGATAAACAATTCCACCATACTCAGTAACATAAAAATATATTCAGTGCATAAATTGAATTAAGTTTCAGGTTCACTGCTGAGTTCCCTGAGACTTTTTTTTCTTTAAGATGTATTCCATCTATTTGAAAGGCAGAGACAGTAAAAGACAGATCTTTCATCTGCTATTTCATATGCCAGATGACAATAATTGCTAGAGCTGGGCCAGACAGAAGTCAGGAGCCTGTTTGGAGTCCCCTACCTGGGTACAGGAACCTATGCACTAGAATAACCTTCCACTGTTTTCCCAGGCACCTGTTCTCAAGAGAAGCATCCAGGACACAAGCCAGCACACTCGTAGAATGCTTGGTTTGTAGTCAGTGGCTTTTTCCATTGTTCCATCTTGGTTCTCTGAGACTTTTGACCTCGTTAAGGCTCTATAAGCTGTATCCAGAGGCCACTTGTCCCAGAGGGCTCATTTTCGTTCACTCCTACCATGTTTGTTCCTAACAGTTATTTCAAGAGGCAATTTCTGGTTTCGCTTGAGTGGCTTGATTTTTTTAGAGGAAACCCTCCTTGATAACGATGATTCACAGGTTGCAGGGCATGTGTGTGGCTGCATAGACAGTGTCCATCACCTTGCTCATCGTTGGATTAGTGCAGGTAATTCTTTCATGGTGACTGTGGATGATAAATATCTGCAGGGCTGAAGACTTTGTTGCTAGGTCTGGAAAGAAAGAGGGGAAGCTTTTTTTTTCCATTCAGAGAGCCACAGGGTGCCTGAAGGAGCAGCCAGGCTGAGAAGAGTCCTCAAGATCAGCCCTGGCCCCTGTTCCAATGCACCTGTGATGCAGGTAAGAGCCAGTGAGACAGGAGCAGCTGGGGTCGCCAGTCCCTTCTCTGCAGCTCCTTCTGAGCAACAAGTCCACAGCCAAGCCTCCTCTCTGCATCCTTTCTCAGGCTGGTAGAAAAACTTTTGTGAAACTGCCACTCAGAACTCTGAAAATAGTTTCAGAACTCTGAAAATAGTCAACAACATTGCAAGCTGTATCCCTTAAGCAACTTTTTAGTCACAATGTTACAACAAAGCTGAGCTGCATTCCTACTCACATCAGGCACCTGACACCATGATGTTTGCAAGATTCCCAGAAATGGAAGCAGACGGTACTCAGTACCCATTCCAAACTCTGTCCTCCATGTTTACTCACTTTAATGCCACCTTGGACACGACCCACTATCACCCCAGATCCTATAAGAGGGTGGCATTAAACCATTGAGGGCAGGTCAGTCAGGTTGGCCAATACTCACTGTTTCATGTGGATGTTCACTGAATACTTGCTGAAATCCTGTGTCTACGCTAACATTTAGCTCTATTCCATCCTCAAATTCTGCCTTGCTTTGGAGACCATAATCTAGACACATGTACCCTAATATTTTCCCAGAACTGGCCTGCTGAATCTGACCTAAAACATTTTTGAGCTAATCTCCTGTATTGTGTCTATAAATTGATGCACTACAACTACTCAGAACATGAAAATACAAAATTTACTATGTTAAAACAGAATTATTACTTTGATACTATGAAAGCTATTACTGTATTAATATATCTATATTATATAGAAAATATGAAACACAGGCCCAGCGGCTAAAGTCCTCGCCTTGAACGCGCCGGGATCCCACTTCCCATCCAGCTCCCTGCTTGTGGCCTGGGAAAGCAGTTGAGGACGGCCCAATACATTGGGACCCTGCACCCGCATCGGCCCGTTGCGGCTCACTTGGGGAGTGAAACATCGGATGGAAGATCTTCCTCTCCGTCTCTCCTCCTCTCTGTATATCTGACTTTGTAATAAAATAAAATAAAAGAAAATATGAAACATTAAATCAATTGAGAAAAAATGCATTTTCAAAAGAACAGAAGCATCTATCTACGTGTACACATGGGAAGTCTGATTACTACAGAGAATTTGTTTTGCTTATTTTACTTTTCCAAATAATCTCACGAAGTCAGTATTATCTACATTTCACAGAACACTTCAGAAAATGTGATGGCCATGCTTGGAGTCTCTCAGTCAGAACTTTGCTTTTTTCCCCCTTTAGTCACTTTCCTCTTAAAACCCAATGTCTCCTTCCTTAATAATCAACTGTAGGATAATGTCATTCCCTAATCTTATCAAAATCTATGTAGCTGCAGGAATTCAGCACAATTCTGTCCCACTACCTACCCAACAAATAAAATCAGTTTTGTTTGTTCTTTCTGTTTAATGAAGGTCTGTCAATTGCCAGGGCCAGCTTTGTAATGCAGCACGTAAAGCCACTTTCTGCAACACAGCCTCCTTTATGGGCACCGATTTGTGCCCCAGCCACTTCATGCCTGACCCTGCTTGCTCCTAAAGGCCTGAGGAAACAGCTCCCGATGGCCGCATGTCTGGGCTCCTGCCACACACATGAGAGACTGGCTGAAGTTCATAGCTCCCGATGGCCACGTGTCTGGGCTCTTGCTGCACACATGAGAGACTGGCTGAAGATCATAGCTCCTGATGGCCACATGTCTGGGCTCTTGCCGCGCACATGGGAGACTGGCTGAAGAGCATAGCTCCTGATGGCCACATGTCTGGGCTCTTGCTGCACACATGAGAGACTGGCTGAAGTTCCTAGCTCCCGATGGCCACGTCTGGGCTCCTGCCACACACATGGGAGACTGGCTGAAGTTCATAGCTCCCGATGGCCACATGTCTGGGCTCTTGCTGCACACATGAGAGACTGGCTGAAGTTCATAGCTCCCGATGGCCACATGTCTGGGCTCTTGCTGCACACATGAGAGACTGGCTGAAGATCATAGCTCCTGATGGCCACATGTCTGGGCTCTTGCCGTGCACATGGGAGACTGGCTGAAGAGCATAGCTCCTGATGGCCACAAGGCAGAGCCTGTTGGATTCTTGTCTCCAGACAGGGATGTTGGGGACAGTGAGAGAGTGAATCAGTACAACGCAAGTCTCTGCCTGTGTGTCATTCTTTGCCTGATAAACTTAAATAAGGATATTTCAAGTAAGTATTTCAACAAAATATGACAAAATTCACCTCCCAAAGAAAACAACATAGTGAACAATTTCTAAAGTGTAGAATCAATGAAAATATGAACCTCACATATTTTAGCAGACTGTATGTAGATCAGATAGTGAAGAAGATTCCAGAAAATATCTGGAGATATGCACAGGTTTACATAAAATAGCTAAAGATCAATAGTGGCTGCAAGCAGAGCTTTGTGTGCCTTGTTTGGGAGATTCAATCTGGAGCATTAATAAGTTCTATGTCAGCAAAAATACAAATCAAGTGTAAGACTAGGGAACCTAGTCAGGGATAGATTGATGAAGATAAAACTCTCAGGGCTTTGATTAGCCTACACTTGAAATTTTGAGGCAATCATAACAACAAAGTCAAGAAGAAGCTAACTATTATAATTTATAATTTGACATGCATATTTCACAAATATTTCAAATAATTAATCATTATAAGTTTTTAAAACTAGGTCTTATTGGTCGCAGTATTGTCAATCTCTATGCCCTTTTGTTATATCTATCTTATTTTTTAGAAAGGCAGATTTACTGGAAAAAGAGAGAGACACAGAGACAGAGTTCTTCTTCCTGCTGATTGGCAAGAACGGCCAGGCTTGGTCAGCCTGTAGCCAGTAGCCAGAAACTGCATCAAAACATTTGACAAGGTCTACAAAACTTGGATTATCTTCTGCTGCTTCGCATGCATACTGACAGGGAGCTGGATTGGTGGTGGAGCAGCTGGGAATCAAACAGGTACCTACATGGGATGGATGGTAGTGTTCCCAGGCAGTGGTCCAACTCACAGCGCCACAGCGCTGGTCTGTTTCCAATCATTAATCATACAGAAAACAAATAAAAGTAAGAAAAAAGCAAGGAAAATAAAATGCTTTCTGCTCACAGAGAACACTTCTGATATTAAATGTATTAGCAGTTTTAGACAGACGTTATCCAAGTATCAATTGTGACATCAATCACCATGGTTTGTGCATAGAGTAAAGGCTCACTCCTGTAAGACTTCTCCCTCCATATCCAGTGTCAAGGGAAAGCAAGGGGTCCCCAGTGAAGCTGCAACTTCTGTCAGACTTGTCTGCACAACAGAGGATACCAAGATGCCATCTTCAACTTTTGTATTTTTCTAGATTGTCACATGAGACCTAAGCAAGCAATTGACACACTGCTGCAAGTTCATCACACATGGTGTCTTTCTCAGCAGTCATTTTTAAGAATTTTAGAACGGGGGTGGACACAGAGTCAGCCTTCATCAATTAGTTCACTCCCCAAATTCTAGAACTGGTCCAGGATGAAGCCATGAGTAGGTGGCTCCATCCATGCCTCTCATGTGAGTGACAGAATTTCAGTTACTTTGACTGTCTTTCTAGGTTCTGGCTTGTCAGTTAACTGGAGTTGGGAATCTGAGACAGGCTGTGAGCCCAAGGATTTCCATATGGGTTCTGAGTGCTCTGGACGAATTTGCAGCCTCCACACCCAAAACCTGCTCCATGAAAACATCTTTGAAAGGGCACATGTGTACACCGAGAGGAAGACAGAGGAAAAGATGTGTGCAAGTGCTCTCTTGGGGAGTGTGCTGCCAACCATCTTCCTGCTGCATGCCTGTGCCCTACTCACACTCTCCATGACTGCTGCTAGAGTCTTAGAGAATATTCACTGTGCAGTAAGACAGTCACTGTTAACTCCCCATCCAGTCTCTCTGCTTCTCGCCGAAGTCGGTGCATTAGACTAAAGTGCCATGTCTCAAATCAAATGCCAGTTCCCTTTGCAAACAATTCCTCGCCCACAGGATCTCAGGTGTGGCTGAAAGGGACATGTTTGTTAGAGATGACAAAGGATGTTCCTTTCAATTCTATCTCTCTAGAGCTATTTCAGGAATTTAAGATTCAAACTAAACCTTTTGAAGGTTACAATAATCCAACCACTCTTATTAGGGTTTTAGAAGTTGTGTATCAGGGACCAGCAACAAAAAGCAAGGCATTTTATGTTACAATGGAGACAATACCCCAATCAATAAATTACACATTTCTCCATATGTGTCTGTAGATAAATGGATGCCATCAAAAATAAATATTTGGGGTTTGTATATTATACAAACAATGTACCAAAAGACATACTACGAATAAAGATACATAAATTTAAGACTTGAATTACTAGATTAAATTATGTGTCCTAAGTATGGCACAATTAGAAATCTGGAATAGAGAAATGACTTTGAAATTAAAATTTCAGTTAAATAAGAAACTGAGAAGGTTTTGAATAGGTCTGTAGCCTTGCAAGTCATTACATGCGATCACATTTAAACTTAGATGAAATGACAAATTCTTAAGGAAATGCTTAACCTTAAAAACTGTCAATGTGATATAGAGCATGAGGCTTCCAGTAAGTGTTAAGATAATTAAAGTGGTGCTTGATGGTGAGCCACTGGCTCCACACACTCTCAAGGAATAACTGCTTCTTAGCTCAATGAAAACCCTTTAGGAGACAGGACAAAAGAAGCTGTTCCAGATGGCCTGATGAAGCTGGGGAACCTTTACAAAGATTTCTAGAGTGACATTGTTGGATGTGTGTGAATTCACACTATGAATTCATAACTGATGGAGGGATTAGAATAGAAAGCACAGTAATACAACTCTGTGCTTACGGTAGATATGACGCGATAGGGAACTGGCACCAATGTGAAAGAGAAGTGAGGAAGTGGAAGGCCTAACAAATGGAGACTACAGAAGTCTGGTTCCTCTCATTCAGTATATATGAATATGAAATCATAGATTTTTAGAACTATTAGAAGCTGGAGTTTGACCTTGGCAGCTCGGGTGACAGCAGCCCTCCGCAGGTCGCAGCGATGGTGAACTGTTTTCTGAGAGTACCCAGGCAAGGTCGAACACAGTGCCAGGGACTCGCTCCATGGGCACCATAGCCACACAGTGACCTACTCCTGGATGCTGGGAGGCCCAGTGCACCAGTCACCAGGCTCTGCCTGTTGGCCACCCGGCAGCAAGCTCTAGGGTTTTTAGGGTATGTAATTGCTCCCTAGGGACATTCAGGGATAAGGCTAGTGTGAGTGTAGGTTTGGGATGAATTCTGTGTGATTCCTAGTGATGGGGTCACAGAACTTGGTTGCAAGCCTGGGGACTGAGATCTGAGGGTTTGGAGGGGGAGATTCTGTAAGTTCTATTTGGGTCAGACTGATTCACCAAACCACATGGGAATCCTGAGATGGGCTGTTAGTGTAGGGCATCACTGATTGCCACACATCAGTCCACACAAAAGCTACGGCTGGGGCCTGTCTGGCAGGGCTAGGTACCCGTACCTGACTGAGAGGCAGAACAGGGGTGGGTCACACTTGGCAGGGTCAGGACAATAACCAACATGCGAGAGAACGAGATCTGGGGGTAGATTCTCTAGAAGACAGGACTGGAAACAGAAATGACCCAGCAATTGCAACCACCAGCATATGCATGAGCTGATTAGGGCGATGGACTGTCCCGGACTCTGTACTGGCAAGCACGCACAAGAATCTGGTCTGGGATCACCTCAGATGAAGTTTCTCTGTGCTTGCTTCAGCAGCACATATACTAAAATTGGAACGATACAGAGAAGATTAGCATGGACCCTGCGCAAGGATGACACACAAATTCGTGAAGCGTTCCATATTTTTCAATGATTCAAAGATTCATCTGGAAACACAAAAAAAACACGGATAGCTAGAACCATCCTGAAGAACAGGAAGTTAGCAGGGGGAATCACAGGTCCGGACCTCTGGACATACTATAGGACAGTGGTTATCAAAACTGCCTGGTACTGGCACAAAGATAGAGAGGAAGATCAATGGAGCAGAATAGAAACACCAGAAGGGAACCCACACAGATACAGCCAAATAATCTTTGACAAAAAAGACAAACGACAATCCAGGCAAATGGGAAGGTCTGTTCAATAAATGCTGTTGGGACAACTGGTTGATAGCCTGCAGAAACAAAAAGACAGACCCACATCTCTCACCATACACTAAGATCAAATCTAAACGGATAACAGATCCAAACCTACATCCAGAAACCTTCAAACTTTTGGGAGAAAATGTTGGAAATACTCTGCAAGATCAAGGGGTAGGTCCCTACTTCCTAAAAAGGACACCAAAGGCAATAGCAATCAAGACCAGAATAAACAAATGGGACCTCATCAAACTAAGAAGCTTCTGTACAGCAAGGGACATAATCAACAAAGTAAAAAAGCAACCCACAGAATGGGAGAAGATCTTCGTGCACTATGTAGGTGATAGAGGGCTAATCTCCAGAATATACAAAGAGCTACAAAACAACCAAAATGTCAAAACAGACAAGCCACTCAAGAAATGGGCACGGAAAATAGGCAAACACTTCACAAAGGAACAAACCCAAATGGCAAATAAACATATGAAAAAATGCTCAAGTTCCCTGGCAATAAGGGAAATCCAAATTAAAACATCAATGAGGTACCACCTAACGCCAGTAAGACTGGCCCACATGAATAAAAGCACCAACAACACTTGCTGGTGAGGTTGTGGGGAAAAGGGAACCCTACTCCACTGCTGGTGGGACTGTAGGCTCATATAGCCTCTATGGAAATCAGTATGGAGAATATTCAAACAACTCAAATTCAACATACCGTATGATACGGCAATAGCACTCCTAGGAATATATCCAGAACAATTGTTTTATGAGAAACCAACATGCACTCCTATGCTCATAGCAGCACAATCAGTAATTGCAAAAACATGGAAGCAACCAAAATGCCCATCAACAGAGGATTGGATAAGAAAGCTATGGTTCATCTACTCCATGGAATACTACTCAGTTATTAAAAAAAACAAAATGCAGTTCTTTGTGGCCAAATGGGCCAAACTGGAAACCATAATGCTAAGGGAAATGAGCCAATCCCAAAAGGTTAAATACCACATGTTTGCCTTAATTTAAGATGATATGATGTTATGTATAACATGTTATGTTATGTATGTTATATGTTGTGTATGAACTAAAATTGAAATGTCAATGAGGTGGTCCCAGAAGGTGGTTAAGAACTCGCATTTACTTTTAACATATCGGTTACTCATTACTATGTCAATTAATTCCATAATGATGTAAATTTGTGCTGATGTTATGTTGGAGCTTTTAATTGATCGGGATGATACTCTGCTGGCTCTGTCTTCAGACCAGAGAGGGTTACCTAAGAAGCCATTGAACTTGACTGGACAAAGGGCAGATAAAGCTCTAGGCCATGCCTACCAGGGAGCAGGCAGCAACCCAGGGGCGAGATCACACACCACTCTGCTTTTGGTACATTTATTGAATTGTTATGGATTCAACAGTAATGTAAAGGAGCTAAAACAGAAATAGAATGTTGTCCTTACATCAGTGAAATTGAGATTTCAGGTGAAATTTTGTTAAATGATTCAAGGTAATCAAGCTCTTAAATTCTCTTCTTACTAAATATGGTGACAAATGGTCACACTATTCGCTTTGGGTATTTAGAAAAGTCAGGCTCAAGTTTCCAGTAGAATATGTGATTCTCTGCTGGTTACATTCTGCTGTTCTGCTATTATCATTCATTTACATTTCTTCATAGATGTAGCCTAATACTGCCTGTGAGTGTATTTGGCCATTAAAAAGAATATAAACACATGCAAATACAGATAGGAGAACACATCTGGAGATGTTACAGTAGAAGCACACTGGGATCAGAAGCTCTAATTTGTTAGCATCTCGCCTTCATTAGCAAGGTTGAAAAGCAACCAGAGAAGGGAAAGATCTGAAGAAAGGACTTAAACTGAATGTCAACTTTGCTCTGTCTTAGCTCTAATATTCAACCTAGCCGACAAGACATACATTTCTGTCTCGAAAACTCAGTAGCGAATAAAGAAATAAATAGACATCCTGATTTGGAATTCAGTAAAGATATGGATATACATTTCTAAAGACAGAAGAGATGCATAAACAGGTATATGAAATATTTAATGTCACAAATAATCAGAGTATGTTATTAGCATCGTAGCCTTTTAGAATGGCTGTTATGCTAAAGGCCTAAGTTTGTAAGTGTTTGCAAGGATGTGGAGAAAAAGGGTCTTTGTCAATTGCTAATTGATTGACACAGCACTCTGGAACTGTATATAATTCCTCAAAAAAAAATCAAATACTGTCTGATCCAATAGTTCCAGTTTGAGTATATCTATTTGGAAAAAAATAAAAGAAGAAGAAATTAGTGTATCCAAAGATATCTGTGCTCCAAAATTCTTGCATCACTGTTCTCAACAGCCAAGATGGGGAAATTGTTTTTGTCCCCATTAGAAGTTGAATGGATAGACACATGCACTCACTACATGGACACGCTGAGTGAAACACTTTGCAACTCACATGAGGGACGTTGTGCCAAGAGGAATAAGGCAAACTCAGGATGACAAATCTCCCATGTTCTCTAAATCATGGGAAATCTAAAAGAGTCAAAGTCATGGGAGAAGCTAGAATGATGGTTGCAACAATAGGGTTAAAGGAATAGGTGGTAGAAGGGGACATGTTCATCAAAAGGTATGAGATCGGGCCTAGCATGGTGGCTTAGCAGCTAAAGTCCTTGCCTTGAAAGCACCAGGATCCCATATAGGCAACGGTTCTAGTCCTGGCAGGTCCACTTCCCATCCAACTCCCTGCTTGTGGCCTGGGGAAGCAGTCACGGACGGCCCAAAGCCTTGGGTTCCTGCAGTCACAAGGGAGACCTGGAGGAAATTCCTGGCTCCTGGCTCCTGGCTCCTGGCTCCTGGCACCGGATCGATGCAGCACTGGCCGTTGCGTTGCGGCCACTTGGGAAGTGAATCATCAGACGGAAGATCTTCCACTCTGTCTCTCCTCCTCTCTGTATATCTGACCTTGCAATAAAAAATAAATCTTCAAAAAAAAGGTGTAAGAGTGCTGAGCAGCAAGAGAATTTTGAAACTCATTGCATCACAATAATGAATGTTTAACTCAAAAGCCTGATTCACTTCCTACAGTTTTTTTAAAGATTTATTTATTTTTATTACAAAATCAGATATACAGAGAGAGGAGGAGAGACAGAGAGGAAGATCATCCATCCGATGATTCACTCCCCAAGTGAGCTGCAACAGCTGGTGCGCGCCGATCCAATGCCGGAAACCAGGAACCTCTTCCGGGTCTCCCACGCGGGTGCAGGGTCCCAATGCATTGGGCCGTCCTTGACTGCTTTCCCAGGCCACAAGCAGGGAGCTGGATGGGAAGTGGAGCTGCTGGGATTAGAACCGGCGACCATACGGGATCCCGGGGCGTTTAAGGCGAGGACTTTAGCCACTAGGCCATGGCGCCGGGCCCACTTTCTACAGTTTTGTACATTTTGTACAATTGTATGTGTGTGTGTAAGGTATGCTATGGGTTATATATGATGTATCTGCATATATACACACACATTAAAATTTATGAAGTAGATAAGCTCTGTTAAATGGCATCAATGCAGACTCACTCTGAAATGGGTCATTATTCCCCAATGTGTGAGTTATAGGTAACTCATTTTCCTGCCCCTCTAATTATTGCATTCAAAACAGAAGTTAGGCAATGATTCTCTGCTTTCCATAAACTGCTTTTGACTGCCATGAACATTCTACTACATGAAGAAATATTGACCAAAGACAAATACTCACCTGATCATCTTGCCTGCAGTTATAATGAGCTATTTCTCGTTTCAGTTTTCTTTACAAGAAAAGGTTTCTGTTTTTTGAATGAATTTTGAAAAATTCATATTTTAAACTATTGTGAAATAACAATTAATTCCACGTAAAGATCAAAAACTCTTGCATAGATATTTTGAGATTATCCCAATAGAAAAAAAAAAGCTATATAGTAAGAATAAACTCATTTTGATCAAAACCATGGAGGTCACTTCTAGTCAAAAGGTCTCATATGTATGCAAACATGTTTAAAATCATACTGTTCATGTGTAAGCTCTGCAGACATTTTTCTACATAAGCCGCCAACACAAATTTATTTAACATATATCATGAGTACACAAGCAGAGGCTTAATTGCAAAACAAGCAAACACAAATAATGCTATGGATCAAGAAGGAGAAAATCAAAAGGAGGATCCCTTATGGGTGTCAGTTCTAATCCTGTCGGTCTCGCTTCCCACCCAGCTCCCTGCCTGTCGCCTGGGAAAGCAGTCGAGGACGGCCCAAAGCCTTGGGACCCTGCACCCAGGTGGGAGACCCGGAAGAGCTCCTGGCTTCAGATTGGCTCGGCCGTTGTGGCTGTTTGGGGAGTGAACCATCAGACAGGAGATCTTCCTCTCTGTCTCTCTTGCTCTCTGTATATCTGCCTTTCTAAAAAAAAAAAATAGACAAATCTTAAGAAAAACAAATTTATGTGTTTTTATTCTTATACTTAATTTATATAAAATGTCCATATTTCACATTTTCATGCTTCAAATTTAAAGCATCTGTGTCTCACCTTCCCTCTCCCTCTCTCCTCTCCCTAGCATTGCTTATTATTTTTCATAAATTATTACGATAACACATTCATTCACCCCAAAATAACAAGCTTAATTGTCCATTATTTCAAAGAACAATGATATGGCACATAGAATAAAGAGAATCAAGAAAAAATAACATCACATATAATAAAAGTAAACTAAAATGAAAATAAAATCCTCATAATACTTACAAGTATAAACTCTTGCTGTATACATTGTGACTGAGTGCCAGTACACTAACCCCACTTGTGGGGAATACTTTTTTGAGCATGTATGTTCTGTGCATTAGTTTTCATGGATTAGGGACAAAAGTATAACATTTTTATTTTTTGAAATGGCCTATTTCCCTCAACATAATTATCCAGCAAGGAAAGGGCAGCTGTAATTCAAACATTTATCATTTTTTCAGTAAGTTATAAAGTTGCTAATGAAAGTCCTGTCCAATTTGCTAGTTGCTTAGAACTTCATAATACACAGAATTTTTATATAAAATTAGGACTTCATAGTTAATGTATGAATATATACGTATATAATTAGAATAAATTGCTATGGAAAGCAATGGCAAGAGTTGGAGAAACACTTTGTGACATGAAATGAGTATGATGAAAGGCTTATTTGTAAAAGATCAAAGCATTGCCATCAATTGTCTTCACTGTCAACTGTGACACCTGTAGCAAGAGAAAACCACTTTGTTTCGGCGTTACTGGTGTCGTGAATTCAAATTGAAGAGATTGACTAAGTACGTATATTCATGATATTAATCACAGGAAATAACTACACTTAATGTTGTGAGAGAAATTAGCATTGAATGAGAATGTACAACAAGCTGCTCATTGCAATAAAAAGTTTCACGTATTTTTGGTTTACTTATAATACTGCATTGCCAAAGTTTTTCAATCTACTTATGCAAAGATTAAGTACAGTATCAGTGAGATTTACAAATAAGTCAAAGACAAAACCTTGCAGGTGGCAGTCGTGGTTTTTAATATTCCCCAGACCCATCTGCACCCCAAATCAGTCTACCACTCTACATCAGGATGACACTGAAAGAAAACTGCATTTTTGATATGTTTTTTTAAAAAATTACTTACATGTTTTGGAGAATGGCAACATTGCACTATATGATTCTAACTATTTTACTCTGATTTTAAATTCTTTCCATATTTTGTGCAATCACTAACTACACAATTTATTCAGTATCTGGTTGTTTCGATACTTGCTACTTATTCGTTGTGTGGTTTTTACACAGTGGATGCCTTAATACATTTACTAACTCTTCTTACAAATAATATAATGTGTGTGGTATCTTCTTTGTTCTACCCATTCCATGTCCATTTCTAGATTAGGGTTCCATCAGCAGCTAGGCACAACAGTTACCTGTTCTCACAAGCAGAGAGCATCAGCCCACGGTGACATGCAGCACGGTGTGAAGCTGACTCGGCTCCCTTCTCCCGCCAGATCTCTGGTGAAGGCTCCTCAAGCACATGTGAGCTTCCAGACACCTCTATAAAGACGATGGACATAACCTGTTTCGCATAGCTCCCTCACAGCAGGAAATGTAGGTATATGATCAACAGTTAACATTATTAGGGGGATATTGAGGCTTGACCTTACTACAAGTCACAACCGTCCAAGTGCAGATAGAGGCCGCTCGTTTGCTCCCTCTGCTTTTCTCACTTGGTGCTTTGCTGCTGTTTCTGTCAATTTGCTGAATACTGTGACATTTGTAGAAAGATGTTTTCCGTTTGGATCCGTAATGAGAGTGTCCCAACAAAATGGACTACTTGGCAAAAAATAAAAACTCAGCATCTTAGATTTTAAAGACAATGAAAAATCTGGTAACTGATAATTCTTCAAGAATTCACTCTTATTTGGGCAGGCCACACTTAACAATGTATTATGATTTTTATCAATATATATATATGAGCTATAAATATTGTATGTCTTGTCATCATCAGGGAATTCAGCAAATTCACTTACAATTCTGAGCCCCAGTTGATTCTAGTAAAACATAAAAAGTGTACATGATTATTAAAAGCCTCCTGTGTATTTTATTATGATTATGATTATATTATTAATTAATAATAACAATAATTCATCTTTTGGGCCCGGCGCCATGGCCTAGCAGCTAAAGTCCTTCCCTTGAAAGCCCCGGGATCCCATATGGACGCCGGTTCTAATCCCGGCAGCTCCACTTCCCATCCAGCTCCCTGCTTGTGGCCTGGGAAAACAGTCGAGGACGGCCCAATGCATTGGGACCCTGCACCCGTGTGGGAGACCCGGAAGAGGTTCCTGGTTCCCGGCTTCGGATCGGCGCAGCACCAGCCGTTGCGGCTCACTTGGGGAGTGAAACATCGGATGGAAGATCTTCCTCTCTGTCTCTCCTCCTCTCTGTATATCCGGCTTTCCAATAATAACAAAATCTTTAAAAAAATAATTAACCTTTTAACAAGATTACTCCTTCATGTTGGGGAAAAGGCAGAGTGACAGAGAAGGAGTGACAGAAGTGGGATGGAAGACAGGAAGAGATACATTTTGGGGGGCTGGTTTATTTCCCAAATGAAAATAGTAGCCAGGCCTGAACCAGGCGGAAAGCAGCAGCAAGCAATCACAAGCTATGAGCCAGGGACTCCACCTTGAGTGACCCCAACCCTTGAGCCATCCTCTGTTGCTTTGTCAAACACATCAGTAGGAAGCTGTGCTGCACAGAGTAGTTAGAACATCAAGAAACCATGCTGATATGGCAATCTGGCACTGCAAGTTATGCCTGTACTGATGTGTTGTAACTCTGGACCAATTCATTCATTTTTCTAATGAGCTCTCTAATATTTCCACTTTTTTTGACCATTACTCCACCAAATCAATATACAAATTTCCTTTATATATTTGCTAAGCAGAGTTGGTTTTAAAATAATATGAAAGAATTTATCTATTTCACATAATCTGACCTCACATGTATCTTCTACCAGTCTGATTATAGGGATGCAGCTTCTATCACTCTCCTTCCTAGTATTGTTAATGCAAGAAAGATAAGAAACGTAACGCCATAAATCCATAAATCCATGAGCAATTCAAGACTGAGGCTAACTGGAAGTATGCTATTATGGTTTAATTGTTCACATTTTAGCACCAGTTACAAAGCAGTTTCTGACAGAATCAATTCCATGGGGCCCTTGGTCATAGAAAAAAAAAATCAGCTTAGAGGTCTGTTCTTTGATAAGTTTTTCTATAGATCCTGCCACCCATCAGGAAGGTAACCTTGGCTAATTGCACAGGGTTCAGGAGAGATGAATTGGGATACTGCCCCAATCTGTTTGTAGACATGAACAAGACAGAGCTGGACAGAAGCATCCTTCCACCTGTGTGAAACAGAAAACCCGAGGATGGTGATCACACTGCTACTACCACCACGAGCAGACAGACTGACTTGGCGCTTCCAAAGCATCCACTCTATGTAGAATTCTCTGCACATTCAGTGTCCCTTGTTTTTGTATGATTATCACAACACTTGCCACTTCCTAATAAGCAGCAAAATGGTTATTCAACTTCAAGGCCAGAAGGAGATCTTGAGGTTTCAACCACTATCTTTGTTACAGTTGCTTCTGCATTTGCTGTGAGCTACCTTCAGACATATTTGTAAGAGTGTGTATGCTGATGGGGGAAGTGACAGCAACTAGAGTAGGAAGCTGGTGTCTACAGAAGGTGGTATCGAAGCACGAGGGTCTAGTTACCTCCTGAGACATCAAGATTTCATTCCAGCTACAGTGTTGACTCAAGCTCCAGCTACTCTGCTTCTCATCCAGCTCTCCCTCTGGTTCCCTGCTAATGCATTTGGGAAAGAAGATGTGCTCCAAGTAACTGTGCTCCTGGCACATGCAGGAAACATGATGTTAGCATTCAGGGAACCCGGCGCTAGATATAGATGACCATTTTGGTGAGAAAACCAGCAGATTGTGTCTCTTTCTGTACAACTGTTTCTCCTCCCTCTGTCTCTGAAGTAAGTAAATGATAAACATATGCAGAGAGAGAGAGAGCGTGACAGACATTGGGAGCTGTGGAGGTAGGGATGCCTACATCCAAGCTTGAGCTGGGTTCTGACTGTTCCTGAATTCAGGTTTCAGTTAATAACCTTGGAGGTGACAGATGACGGCTCTGGGAGCTGAGTCCTCGCCAGAGCAACCTGGTTGTTAGCGGGCATTGGGGAATCATCTCCTGTTCTACATTTCAATATATAGATAGCCACCCGCCACCTACATACATACATATGTAGATAGATAGATTATAACATTGTTTTTATGAAAATGCTCATTTCCAAAAGAGATTTCTAAGACAATCAAACTAGGATGAGGTGATTTCTACAACAAGCAAATCTGAAAGTATATCGAGAATGTCCCATTTTATTTAAAGAACTGTGTAAGGTTGTCGTAACAGGAAAATGCTTCAACAACATATCATTGTGCTACCCTACAAGCATTGATTATTTCAAGGCAATCATCAACAGAAAATCAAATATACCACTATTCGAAAGTCAAAATAAGTTTTATAAAACACACTTAGAATTTACATTGACATGGAAATGAAATCACTGGCCCTTTAGAAACACGTGAAACAAAACACGGGGTTGGCACATTGATAATAACACAAGCCTCCATAAAGTATTTCCACAACCGGTGTTAACATTAGGAGCAAAATTGTAGGAGCAAAGGTACTGGAAGTGTTTCTCTCCTTGTTAAGTCAGTGCTCTTCAATGCCATTGTGGCTCTGAGTTTTGTCATCAAGCCTGAGTCATCAATGTATCTTACAATGGCAAACGGATAAACAATATTTAAATTCTAGTTGTCATTGAGCCAGCCGCTACTGTTGAGAAGTCAGATGGAGCCTTACAATTCCACGCAAAAAGTACCTAAAGAAAAGAGCATGCATCTTGGGTAAGACTGGTCCCCATACTGGCCTGGCTTTACCACTCACTGTGCAGCCCTGAGAAAATTCTGTTAGGGCTGCAAATCAGGGCCTTTTGTCTCTAAAAGGATTGGAATCATTCCCTTCAGTGTCTGGTTGCTGAGTCTGCACAGGGAGAATGTGCATTTTTTTTTTTTAAGATTTATTTTATTTTTATTACAAAGTCAGATATACTGAGAGGAGGAGAGATAGAGAGGAAGTGGAGCTGCCGGGATTAGAACCAGCGGCCATGTGGGATCAAGGCGAGGACCTTAGCCACTAGGCTACGCTGCCTAGCCCAAGAATGTGCATGTTTTAATAGCAGTGCAGATGCAAGTCCATAAGGGGGCTGTGACCAGCCTTCCCTGGTGGAGCAGGATAGGAAGGGGCACCAGCATGGTGAGCCTTGCAGCCTGAGCTTACACACCCATGCATCACCTTCCTGAAACTGCACAACACTTGAATTTACACCTGGAATTGGTGGAGTCTCTCAGCTTTAGATTCTCCTGTCTGGTGGAAAATGACTTGATCCCTAAGCACTGGACTCCTTGGCAATTCAGTTTCTCATCTCTGCTCAGGCAAGAAACCATTCTTTATCATGTATTCCTGCTTCTCAGTGAAGATGATGCGTTTATTATTTTCATTTTTTTTTTTTGTCTTTTTTATATTAGTGCTTTGTTGGTGTGGTCCTTGAGGAATCATACATCAGATCCTGAAGTGGGATGAACTAGACCTGTCCTCAGTTAGCACCCGGATATCCCCAATACCCTTTTCTGGCATTTGAATCCTTCAGGTTTTATGAAGCTTCATTCCTTGGTGGAGGCAGAGGATGCCAGTGGGTACAGGAATGGAAAGAAAAGGATTTCTTTCTTTGCTATTTCTGGAATCACTCACATTTAAAGCACTCTCTAATACATTTGCTTTCAGAACTCTTCACATTTCTCAGGGGCAGGTGACTTTTTAATCCCAATTTTACAGTTCAAAAGCTGAAAACCCCAGGTTAAGTGACTTGCTTGCAGCATTACCAGGAGCCAATGCCAAGGTCAATCTTCCATCAAGAGTGTGTGATTGCTCAGATCACTCAGCCATGACTAATTCTAACACAAATATTTGGGTAATGGGTTAAAGTGTTCTTAGGAAAGCAAACGTTCTGGTCTGTGTTCCAGGTAAGAACAGATTGTTACAATCTCTGATAGAAATTAAAATGCAACAGAATCTGGCTGGTGTATTTAACTCTTTGCTAGTCTTATAATTAATTTTGATGGTGAATTTTACTCATCATATATGTGACTACATTCATTCTACAAATATCAATTCAGAGACCGATGTTATATTTAAAAGTTTAATAGCATATATACATATATGCATCCATACAAATTATATTCATGTACCCTACACATCTGTAGCTAGTCCTCTTACTAATTATACATTGCCAGTATGTGCACTAGAGAGTTGGTGTATGTTGCCCCACATATTCAACCATCACCTTATCACTTAACTGTTAAGAAACCTCCATATGAGATATATGTGTATTTCAGAAATAGTTTTGCCACGGAGTAAGTTATTTAAATTTGGTATTTTAAAAATCTATGTTCATTTTCCTCTGTTTTTAGAATGGGGATCTTTTCACCATTTTTTTCTTTTTTTTTTTATTCATTAATTACATTGTATTATGTGTCACAGTTTCATAGGTACTTGGATTCTCCCCACCCCTCCCCAAACCCTCCCACCATGGTGGATTCCTCCACCTTGTTGCATAACCACAGTTCAAGTTCAGTTGAGATTCCCCCATTGCAAGCATATACTAAACATAGGGTCCAGCATCTTATTGTCCAGTCAAGTTCAATGGCTTCATAGGTATACCCTCTCTGGTCTGAAGACAGAGCCAGCAGAGTATCATCCCGATCAATTAAAAGCTCCAACATAACATCAGCACAAATTTACATCATTATGGAATTAATTGACATAGTAATGAGTAGCCAATATGTTAAAAATAAATGCTAGTTCTTAACCACCTTCTGTGACCACCTCATTGACATTTCAATTTTAGTTCATACACAACATATAACATACATAACATAACATGTTATACATAACATCATATCATCTTAAATTAAGGCAAACATGTAGTATTTAACCTTTTGGGATTGGCTCATTTCCCTTAGCATTATGGTTTCCAGTTTGGCCCATTTGGCCACAAAGAACTGCATTTTATTTTTTTTAATAGCTGAGTAGTATTCCATGCAGTAGATGAACCATAGCTTTCTTATCCAATCCTCTGCTGATGGGCATTTTGGTTGCTTCCATGTTTTTGCAATTACTGATTGTGCTGCTATGAACATAGGAGTGCATGTTGGTTTCTCATAAAACAAGTGTTCTGGATATATTCCTAGGAGTGTTATTGCTGGATCACATGGTATGTTGAATTTGAGTTGTTTGAATGTTCTCCATACTGATTTCCATAGAGGCTCTACCAGCCTGCAGCCCCACCAGCAGTGGAGTAGGGTTCCCTTTTCCCCACAACCTCGCCAGCAAGTGTTGTTGGTGCTTTTATTCATGTGGGCCAGTCTTACTGGCGTTAGGTGGTACCTCATTGATGTTTTAATTTGGATTTCCCTTATTGCCAGGGAACTTGAGCATTTTTTCATATGTTTATTTGCCATTTGGGTTTGTTCCTTTGTGAAGTCTCTGCCCATTGAGTGGCTTGTTTGTTTTGACATTTTGGTTGTTTTGTAGCTCTTTGTATATTCTGGAGATTAGCCCTCTATCACCTATGTCGTGTGCGAAGATCTTCTCCCATTCTGTCGGTTGCTTTTTAACTTTGTTGATTGTTTCTCTAGCTGTACAGAAGCTTCTTAGTTTGATGAGGTCCCATTTGTTTATTCTGGTCTTGATTGCTATTGCCTTTGGTGTCCTTCTTAGGAAGTCGGGACCTACCCCTAGATCTTGCAGAGTATTTCCAACATTTTCTTCCAAAAGTTTGAAGGTTTCTGGATGTAGGTTTAGATCTTTTATCCATTTAGATTTGATCTTAGTGTATGGTGAGAGATGTGGGTCTATCGTTTTGTTTCTGCAGGCTATTAACCAGTTGTCCCAACAGCATTTATTGAGCAGACCTTCCCATTTGCCTGGATTGTCGTTTGTCTTTTTGTCAAAGATTATTTGGCTGTATCTGTGTGGGTTCTCTTCTGGTGTTTCTATTCTGCTCCATTGATCTTCCTCTCTATCTTTGTGCCAGTACCAGGCAGTTTTGATAACCACTGTCCTATAGTATGTCCAGAGGTCCAGAACTGTGATTCCCCCTGCTAACTTCCTGTTCTTCAGGATGGTTCTAGCTATTCGTGGTTTTTTGTGTTTCCAGATGAACTTTTGAATCATTGGTTCCAGTTCCATGAAGAATGTTTTGGGCAATTTGATTGGGATTGCGTTGAATGTATATATTGCTTTTGGCAGTATAGACATTTTAATGATATTGATTTTACCTATCCAGGAGCATGGGATGTTACTCCATCTTTTGAGGTCTTCTTCAATTTCTTTTTTAAGTAGTTTGTAGTTTTCCTCAAATAGGTCTGCACATTTTTGGTTAGATTTATTCCCAGATACTTCATACTTTTCTCTGTTATTTTGAATGGTATCTTGCTGGCTAAATCTTTTTCCATCTTGGGGCTATTTGCATACACTATGGCTGTTGATTTTTGTTCATTAATTTTGTAACCTGCCATTCTACCAAACTCTCGTATAAGTTCTATCAGTCTCTGTATTGAGTCTCTTGGCTCTTCTATATAAAGAATCATGTCATCTGCGTACAGTGAGAGCTTGACTTCTTCATTTCCCATTTGGATTCCTCTGATTTCTTTGTCTTGTCTAATGGCCTCAGCGAGTACCTCTAGGACTATGTTGAATAGCAGTGGAGAAAGTGGACATCCCTGTCTTGTTCCAGATCTCAGTGGGAAGGGTTCCAATTTTTCTCCATTCAGTATGATGCTGGCGTTGGGTTTTTCATATATTGCTTTGATTATGTTGTAGATTTTTCCATATATGCCTACCTTGGTTAGGGTTTTTAGCAGGAAATGGTGTTGGATTTTGTCGAAAGATTTTCTGCTTCTATTGATACTATCATGTGATTCTTGTTTTTCAGTTTTTGGATGTGGTGTATCACATTGATGGATTTCCGAATGTTGAACCATCCCTGCATTCCAGGGATGAATCCTACTTGATCTGGATGAATGATCTGTCTGATGTGTTTTTGAATTCTATTGGCTAGGATTTTGTTGAGGATCTTAACATGAATGTTCATCAAAGAGATAGGTCTGTAGTTTTCCTTCTCTGTAGGTTCTCTGTCTGGTTTTGGGATTAAGGTAATGTTGGCTTCATAGAATGAGTTTGGAAGGGTTGCTTCCTTTTCAATTGTTTTGAAGAGTTTGTAGAGGATTGGGGTTAGCTCTTTTCGGAATGTTTTGTGGAATTCTGTAGTGAAGCCGTCTGGGCCTGGGCTTTTCTTTGTTGGGAGGTCTTTAATCACTGATTCAATCTCTGCTTCAGTTATGGGTTTGTTCAGGTCGTTTGTTGCCTCTGGGCTAAGTTTTGGCAGGTTGTGTGAGTCTAAGAACTTTTCCATTTCTTGGTGGTCTTCTGATTTGTTGGAGTACAGTGCTTTGTAGTAATTTCTGATTATGTTCTTAAACGTTGCGGTGTCTGTTGTTATGTTGCCTTTTTCATCTTTGATGCTGTTAATTTTTGCTTTCTCTTGTTTTTTCTTTGTCAATCGGGCCAGTGGGGTGTCTATTTTGTTTATTTTCTCAAAAAACCAGCTTTTTGATTCATTGATTTTGTGTACAGTTTTTTTTTATTTCTATCTGACTAATTTCCTCCCTTGTTTTGATGATTTCTTGTTTTCTATTGTATGTGGGGCTCATCTGCTGCTGTTTTTCCAATTCTTGGAGGTGTGTGTTTAGTTCCTGTATTTGGCGCCTCTCTTGGGCCTTAACATGAGCTCCAGTTGCGATGCATTTACCCCGCAGCACTGCTTTGGCAGTGTCCCACAAATTTTGGAATGTTGTGTCAGAGGTTTCATTGGTTTCCATAACTTTTTTGATCTCATCTTTAATTTGTTCTCTGATTTATTGTTCGTTTAATAGCATATTGTTCAGTCTCCAAGAGTTTCTGTATTTCCTGGGGCATTTTGAATTGCTGATTTCCAATTTCATTCCGTGGTGGTCTGAGAGGGTACATGGTATGATTCCTATCTTTTTGAAGTTATTTAGATTTGCTTTGTGTCCTATCATGTGGTCGATCCTGGAGAAGGTGCCATGCACTGCTGAAAAAAATGTATAATCTGTGGTCTTAGGATAAAAAGTTCTATAAATGTCTACCAAGTCCAGTTGTTCTATTGTTTGTATGAGCTCTGTTGTTTCTTTGTTGAGTTTTTGTTTTGTTGATCTGTCTATTGTTGTTAGCGGATTGTTAAGATCACCCACAATTATTGTGTGCATATATATGTCTCCCCTTAAGTCTGTAAGTAACTGCTTCACATAGCTAGGCGCATTGGGATTCGGTGCATATATGTTCTCGATGGTAATTACTTCCTGATGGATTAATCCCTTCACCACTATATAATGACCTTCCCTGTCCTTTTTGATGCTTATAAGATTGAAGCCTATATCATCTGAAATTAAGACAGCTACCCTTGCCTTTTTTTCTCGTCCATTGGCGTGATATATCTTTTTCAATCCCTTTACTTTCAGTTTCTTAGAGCCTTTTCTGGTTAGATGTGTCTCTTGTAGGCAACAGATACTTGAGTCCTGTTTGATGATCCATTCCGTTAATCTATGCCTTTTGATTGGTGAGTTTAGGCCGTTCGTGTTAAGAGTTAAAATTGAGAGGTTGCGATTTTGCCCTGCCATACGTATGTGTTTTTGTGGGTGTTGATATCTGTGCAATTACCCCTCCTTGTGTGGACTTTAGTGGAGAGACCTTCCTGTTTGCCATCTTTGCTTATGATTCGTCTCCTTTTTTTCTGAATGTAGTGCATTTCTAAGGAGATTTTGTAGAGCTGGTTCTGTGCAGGCATATTCTTCTAATTTCTCTTTGCTATGGAAGTATCTGATTTCATTCTCAAATACAAATGAGATCTTTGCTGGGTACATTATTCTTGGTTGACAGTTGTTCTGATTCAGGATTTGGAAGATCTTTGTCCATTCTCTTCTTGTTTGTAAGGTCTCTTCAGAGAAATCAGCAGTGATTCTGATTAGTTTTCCTGGTATGTGATCTTTTCTCTGCTTCGTACTTGTCTTAGGATTCTTTCTTTGTCTTCATTGGAGTGGAACTTGAGCACCATATGTCTGGGTGAAGATCGCTTTGGGTCATATCTGCTGGGAGTCCTCTGACCGTCCTGGATTTGGGCAGGGTTCATGTTCCAAGTGTTTTCGAAGTTTTCCTGTATAATTTCATCAAGTACCATTTGCATTCCTGACTCTCTTTCCACTCCGTCAGGAAGGCCAATAATCCTAATATTCGATTTTCTGAGGTTGTCTTTCATTTCTTGTATGGTCTTATTGGCTTTGTTCAGACTTGTCTCTAGCTGTTTAATGAGCTGGGTATGTTCGTTTTGTGTGTCTTCTGTTTCAGAGATCCTCTCTTCTGCTGTATTTATTCTGTTGGTTAGGCTCTCAATTTTGTGCTCTAAGTCAAGGATTTTACTTTTCATTTGTTGTATTTCTGTGACTATGTGGTTCTTGAATTCCTTGAAGTCCTCCCAATTCTTCGCATTGTCTCTGACAGCTTTTAACATTATTTTTTTGAATTCCTTGTCTGGTAGATCTTCCATGTCTTCATCTCGCATCTCCAAAATAGACATTGGCCTTTGATCCTTTGTTGGTGGGGTGCTGGCTCTCTCATCTGGATCATTACCTTTTCTGGTATTTCTTCCCATTGTGTTAGTGTTTCTTTTTAAGAGACCCAGGCACCAGCGTGCTGAGGGGTCTCCAAGCGCTATCCTGCAGAGATCGGAGCCTGCAGGCGTGGAGTAGCAGGGTGCTGGAATTTTCAAGGCACTTTTGGTGTGTCTCTAGTACACTAGACTTCAGGGTGCCATTTCCAAGGCCCAGCGGATTCAAAGCGCACTCTCAGCTCGTCCCCTACACATATGCGACCACAGGGCGTGGGGGAATGAAGGCACCCTCTGTGTGCGCCCCCTGTGCGTGGGATCACAGGGCATGGAGAATTCTAGGTGCTTTCTCGGTGTGTCCACAGTGCCAGGGACTGCAGGGCGTGGAGGTTCCAGGCGCTCTCTGGGAACACCTCCTGCAGGCGGGTCTGCAGTGCCCTCCTGGTATGTTTCCCAAGCACGGGACTGTAGGGCATGGGGTGTTTCAGGTGCTCTCTGGAAGCGTCTCCTGTGCAGGTCTGCCCACCCCAGCAGCGTGGGAGTGCCCACCCCAGTGCTCGCAGGGGACTGCCCACCCCAGCGCTCACAAGCAGCCGCCCAGCCCAGAGGCGTGCGCGGGTTCCTGTGGGTCAGTACCACCCAGCTGTGTGCCAGTCCGCAAGGCACGGGGGAGCATTCAGTGCACCTTCTGCCCTTCTCCTCAGTGCACAGGACCGCTGTGTGTCACCTCCAAGACAAAGTTTTGGCAGATTCAAGGCACTTGTCCTGTGTCCCCAGATGCTGGAATCTCCGGGAGGGGAGGGGTGGGGAGATGAGCACCAAGGATGTTCAGGCTCTGTGTGTGCCACTGGAGGGTTAACTCCGGGAGCCTCGACCCACTGCCACCCCCACCCAGCTCACTCAAACCTCAGGTTCCTGCAGTTTGCCTCTGCCACTGGTAAGGACCTATGCCGTGGGTGCGGCTCCTGGCGGGTGCAGTGGGTGCGGCGGTCCTGACGGCCGCAGCGTCTGCGGTGGGTGCAGTGGTTGTTGGTGGTTTCTGTGGGTACTGCATCTCCCGTGGCTGCGGCTGCAGCATCTGTGGTGGGTGCAGTGGCCACCGGTGGTTTCTGTGGCTCCTGCGTCTCCTGCGGCTGTGACTGCGACTCCTGGCGGCTTCACCCAAATGTGACTCAGCAGGTCTGGAGCAGAACGCTGTCTTCCCTGCCTTTTGTTTTATTTTGTTTTGTTTTTTTCTTGGTTGCTCTTCCGAGTTGTGTGGATTTTTTTGGCTCCACACTGTCCAGGGAACTTCACGCTCCTCTCCCTGCAGCTCTATGCTGCTCCACTTACGCTTTTGTAGCGTTCTATCCCTCTCTGTCTGTGAGCTCCCTCACAACCATCCTCCTATGTTGGCCATCTTGCGAGTCTCCCGATCTTTTCATCTTATACATTGTCCAACAATATAGCACTATTGAAAGATTTAGGAAAAATGTATTTTTCATTCATAATTATTCGCTTCGTAGTAAAATCAATCCCATCTGAAAACAACTTGAAACCATTCTAAGTAAAATCCTTGTTACACTGTTAGAGGCATGGCTAGTATTTCATAAGTGAATCAGGGATGGCTCAAGTGATCAAGTCCCTGCCATCCATGTTAGAGAATTTGATGGAGCTTCCTGCTCTTGGTTCAGTCCTGGAGAGGGACCATTACACATGACTGGGGAACAAACAAGTACATCAGAACACACACATACACATGCACACACAAACACACTTATACGTATTCTCTCTCTTTCCACTCAAATAAAAAGACTCATTTAAAAAAAAAAAAAGACTCATTTTAAAAATCTGCTTGTTGGCCAGAGATGCAAAAAGAGAGGGAGACTCGGAAGAAGAGGAAGAGCTTCCAGTCACTGGTTCATTCCCCAAACCCAGGAGTCCAGGACTTTTCCATGTGACTCACATAGGTCGTGGTCTAAGTACTGTGACCATCGTTCCCTGCCCTTACAAGGACAGTGGCAATGAGCTGAATCAGAAGTAGAGCAGCCAATCGCCAACCAGTGTCAAGACACCATGCCCATGTCGCAGGCAGCAGCTTGATCCACTCTGTGATGGCACATGACCCACCATTAACAAATTTAATATCAAAGTTTCAAGATGAGAATTTAATTTGTTAAACCTAACTTGTTAGTATGCCTAGATGCTAAGAAAAGAAACAAATACACTTTTTCTAGGTCAAGCAAACCTCAATCCAACTCACCAAATAAATATCATCGAAGATAAAAGAAGTGTCTCCCAGCAGGAAGAAATGTCACTACAGAACGGAAGAAGCAGAAATAAAATACCTAGATAAAAAAATGTCATTTCTTACATTTTGTTAAATTTGTATAAAGAAAAGTTGTGCTGGGACTGGCATGATGGCTGTTTTGGCTAATTCTCTGGCTATAAATGCCAACACCATAAATGGGCACCAATTCATGTCCTTCTGCTCCACTTCCCTTCTAGTCGCATGGGAGACCAGGCAGAACCTCCTAGATCCAGCTCAGCTCCAGCCATCACAGACAGCCGGGAAGTGAACCAGCGGATGGCAGATCTTACTGTCTCTCCTTTTCTCTGTAAACCTGTCTTTCCAATGAAAGTAAGTACATTTCAAAAATAAGTACACAATAAATAAATGAAAGATATTCTTATAAAAAATATGCCAAAGAACTAAAGGATTCGGAGGTGAGTTGGAGCAAAAGCAATGTAACTGCTGGGGATAAACTAGAAGCATAATGAAAATTACCTATCTGTTGGCAAAATTTCAGGACATTCATTAACCTTCCCACACCTGATAATCATGACACATAAACAATTTTTAAATGAACTAGAGAATAAGAATAGACCAGGCATATACCTCTAAAAGTATAAATCAGAGAGCTGAGGCACAACATTTGTGGTATTGTTTGAGGATAGGAGAAGTAAAGAAAACTAACTGATTTGAAACGTCTGAATTGTGAATTTAGAGCTTTCAGAAGAGCATGGGAAAGAGTGGCTGAGGTCCTGGAGTAGAGTGCTAACCAGAGGGCAGAGCCCGATAATCCATGTCCAGTATCCTCTTACGCAGCATCTTGCTGATTGATAAAGTACATAGGCCTAGGAGTGATCTCACAGAGTCCCAGATGCTTACAAGGCTGAAATATGGAAGTATAGAAAGCTCATTTTGGCTGATAGCTATGGAAGGTAGGACAGAGGTTGGAACTGTGACAAAGTCAATTAACTGCCTGTTAGAAGAATGGCAATCACAGGCTTATTTGTCAAAAGAACTGGAGCAGATGGAGTTGTGGAAACATGTCCAGTATATCACTAACAGTACAGAAGGCAGGAAATACACTGTTTAGTGAAAAACACTTGTTGGTTGTTTTGTTGTTTTTCATTTTGTTTCTTAACTGCTTTTCTCCCAGCAGTGTAAACCTGCCTAGATATAATGCAACCTATGCAGTTGCCTACCGCTGGGGCTCAAATGCTTCAAAGATGTATTTATTTTTATTGGAAACTCGGATTTATAGGGAGAAGGAAATAGAGAAAAACATCTTCCATCTACTGCTTTACTCTCCAAGTGGCAAAACTGCCAAAGCTAGGCCAATCTGAAGCCAGGAGCAAGGGTATTCTTCTGGGGTTCCCAAATGGGTGCAGGGTCTCAATGCTTTGGGCCATTCTCTACTGTTTCATAAGGTACAAGTGAGGAACTGGATGGCAAGTGGAGAAGCCGGGGCAGGAATGGAAATCCACATGGGATCCTGGTTCATGCAAGGCGAGGATTTAGCTTTAGCTATTTACATTACCCTAATTACTCTGGATTAACACTTCTAAAAAATGATAGACTTATTCAACAGTCATAGAAAGCAGTTCCTAAGTTGTTGAGCTACGAGCAAATAGCATAAGGATATGAAAGGATATCAGGGTAAAGACAGCTGCTGCATACCATGTGACTGTGTCATGAAATCGAAATAGAGGAGTCCACTAACGGACCGTTAGATCTCCCCTTCAGAAATGGATGAGAGCAGATGCTATTGGGTTCTGCAAAGTGGTCCACTGTGGAAGTCGAACTGGCTCCGTGGCTCCTGTGCACTGAGTCCGTGTCACTAAGCGCTGCTAAGAGCTTCAAGCCACTGCTTCTCTGTCTTGTACCACAACAAAATGTTTAAACTGTTTTCTTCCCAGCACACCCAGCCTGTGGCATTGTGTTATTAGGTAGTCAAATTACACTCAGTACCTAGGAAGAGTTGTAGTTCTAGGTCCCAAAATTAATAATTTCAAGGGATTCAAGGGACATAGTGTGACACAGGACACTACAAACCACAGCTTCTCTCCTCCCAGTAATACGGTCCTGATTTTCCTGACTGAATCCCTCATACTCACTGTGTGATCAGGAGGTGAAGATAAACCAGCAACAGGTGAGGTGCTGCCTGGAGACACTTCACAAGATTGAGCTTTCAGGAAAAGTTGGGATGTGATAGCCTGACAAGATTTTAGGGTGTTGGTCCAATCCATACCAAGAGAACCAGGGTGGATCCAGGAAGGGGTACCACAGCATGAAACACAGGTCTCTGTTCAGGAACTGGCCATTAGGAGTTCTGCGGCTCACTATATTGCCAATGAATTTACATTGATATACACCTGCACCCATGTGGCAGCCTTCCCTGAGGTCTTACTGTCTCCCGGCATTCCTGGAGGGCAGAGCTCCTCCATGCCAGGCACTGTGATGAGGAAAGGGCACTGAAAACACAGCCTGAACTGGTCACCACCTTTCTCAGCTTCTCAGTAAAGCCCATCTGTAACCACGGCTTCTCCTAGAATGGTGATACTGCAGGATTCCATGTTATTATGACCATGCAGCTGCTGATTGGCCGTGGAGGCCATGATGCAACAAAACACAGCCAATGCTATTTTCTCTATCACCAGGAGGACCACATTAAGTGCGAGGGGCAAAGTTGGAGCTCTGGTACACAGTCACGCCCTCATACTTGTTCATGCTGATTCCTGCAGTTCGGACATGCTCATCTTCCTATTGGTCACATATGTCCATGTTGATTTCCCTTTGCAAATTGTGATCTAGAGCTTGCCATAACCTGCAGCATGAGAGTTACCATTCAGGGAATGCTGATTGGCTTTTACACCTTGTTTTAAAAATTGGTGTTATTCTCCGTTCGCTTTCTTTTTTTTAAGATTTTATTATTATTGGAAAGCCAGATATACAGAGAGGAGAGACAGAGAGGAAGATCTTCCGTCCGATGATTCACTCCCCAAGTGAGCTGCAACAGGCCGGTGCGCCAATCCGAAGCCAGGAACCAGGAACCTCTTCTGGGTCTCCCACGTGGGTGCAGGGTTCCAAGGCTTTGGGCCGTCCTCAACTGCTTTCCCAGGCCACAAGCAGGGAGCTGGATGGGAAGTGGAGCTGCCGGGATTAGAACCGGCGCCCATATGGGATCAGAGCGCGTTCAAGGCGAGGACTTTAGCTGCTAGGCCATGCCGCCGGGCCCGCATTCGCTTTTAAAGATGTCGATACAGTCACTTTTTATGACAATGGATTGTAAATATTTTGACATAATAGAAAAATAGTGATGTCATGTCACAGCACATTTAAATTTTGTAGGAAGTGTTGTACTTCAAATTTGTAGGAAGTATATGGGTTAACTGACATTTTATGAAAGTATATTCACATAGCCTTGTAAGCTGTCACCATTTGGAGTAACCTGTCTTACCATCTAATGATGAGTAGCACCTCTTTATGATTCTACTTTGCTAAGTGCTCATGACCACCAGTTTTGAATTTATGCTGTATGCTGGTTCTCACTAACATGTCTGTATTTATCTTTGGAATTCTAGTTTTTATTTAATGTAATTGAATGCTCTGTTTAAGTATATACATATTAAAGATTGTTAGGTCTTTTCAGAGAACTGCCTCTTTTATCATTATGCAATTATAAATGAAACCCATAACTGAGGCCTGGTTAAAGAAACTGCACTCTACACATAATGGGATACTACTCAGCTATACAAGAATAAAATCACATCTTTCACAATGAAACGAATGCAACAGAAAACCCTTATTGTTTAGTGAAGCAAGCCAGTGTCAGAAAACAGATATATCCTCGCAAAATTGTACAAATACACAGAACACAAAAAGGTGGGTGGATCTCAAGTGAGTCTGACTGGAGGCTTAGGTGATTTGCTCCCCAGCTGCATGGCTGCACCCAGGAGAACATGGGATGAGTCGGGCTTGATGCTTGGGGTACTAGTTCTGTCCACTGCCACCATGTGGTGGGCAGATCTGGAGTTAGTCTGGGTTTGAGGCTTGGAATTTAGTCCATCCATGGCTATGATGCTGCAGGTAGATCTTGAGTGGATTTGGGTTTCAGACTCGAGATTTTGGCTCTGCCTACCACTGCCATGCTGTGGACAGAACTCAAGTGAGTCTGCACTGAGGATCGGGTGTTTTGCTCCCCTGGCTGCTGGGCTGTGCCCGGGGGGGAGGCCGGCATGGACTGCGCAGCGCAGGTGCCAGTAGTACCAGGTGATGCTTTATGGCTTCCTGGCATTGCACTCTGGGTACTTGGGGCTGTGGGACTACAGGGAGTTGAGGAATGGTGTAGGTGGGGGTGAGCAGGTACATGTCCAGGTAAGGAGTGACTTCTGAGGGCCTTCCAGGGAAAAGTCCTCTCTACTCAAACATGGATCCTACTAGTGTGTGTCAGAAGAGGGAATGGGTACTATGAGACTTCACCATGAAGCTGAAAAGCACGTGAGTGAGTTGGGTCTGTGGGTAGGATCTGTGAGGGAGTATGTAGACTCACCCATATAGAACAGCAAACTCCATTGGCATGTGCAAGATCTGTGACTGGAAATTAGCCTGGTTGGGGAGCTAAGGGGATGCCTCAGCTGGGTTGGAATTCTAATTGGTGAGGAGAAGAGTCAAAACGGAAGCATTGTATTGGGTTGGACATGGCTGCAGTCTCCTTTGGCACAGGTATGGACTGGGTCTAGGAAGCACCAGATTAGGCTAGACTCCAGCATACACTGATACTTGCAAGAGTCATGGTGGGTATAAAATGGGCTGGGCTAGGTCTTGGCTCCTGCTGAGCCACCTGAGAGCTATGTCTGGACATGGACCAGGTGTGGTTCGGATTGCTGGGTCCAGGTTTTGAGGCCCACCTTCATAGTGGATGTCAGATCCCTGAGCCTCATGGGTCGGTGTGGGGTGGGATTCCACGGGACTGGCTTATCTGGTCTAGGACTTTCAGCTCACCTGTGACATGGGTGCTAGATTTGTGAGTCCCAAAAGTGGGTGTCTGGAGGGGGCTGAATCTTCTAGCCTAGGTCCCTGGTCCGGCCCATGTGGTGGGTACCATGTCCACGAACCCCGGAGGTGGGAATTTTCAGCAGATCCAGGGTCATCTGGCCTGGGTCCTTGAGACCACCTGCATGGTGAATGCTGGATCCATGAGACCCGGGGATTTGGGGTCCAGAGGGACCTAAGTCTCCTGGCCCATGTCCCTGGGCCACCTGCAGGTTGGGTGCCATGTGCGTGACTCCAGGGGTGGTGGTCTGCTTGCCCTGGGTCACCTGGTCCTGGTCCATGAGAATGTCCCTTCTCAGTGTCAAAGATGGAAGCTGGATAGCAGACCATGGTGCAAATAGAGGACATGGTAGCACATTGAAATCTGCAGAGGACATCCGGTACCACAGCAGAAAATGGAGAACAGAAGATATGGACAACTACTCCAGCCAAACAATGACAGTGAATACCTGGGCAATCAGAGACTCTAAAGTCTACCGTGTCAGTCAATGGACATTGGAATGGACTGCTCAACCACAAACTGGCGAGTCCAATAGCATTTCATAACTACTGCATCCACCTGAGCCACATTTTGACCCTGGGTTGATATTGGGTGGCCTTTCTGAATTCTCAGGTATTGGGATTGTTGGGAGACTGGGTATGGTCTATCACCTTATCTCCCCTGACCTGCTAGTAGAGCTAAGTCAGGAACCAGGAGTTTCTTCAAGGTGTCCCATACATATACAGGGTCCCAAGGTTTTGACCCATCCTCAACTGCTTTCCCGGACTACAAACAGAGTTGGAAGGGAAGTAGAGCATGCAGGACATGAACCAGCTCCCATATGAACCAGATCCCAGCACATGCAGGCCATGGACTTTAACCACTAGGTTACCACATTGGGCCCCCATTGAATATTTTTTTTACTTGAGAAATTCAGTTAATTTATCTAGAATTTCTTTTTTTAATGCTTACTTTTTCATATTAAGAAAGATATAAATACAAAGAAAACAGTTATTTTATCAAATTTCTTCATTTAGAAAGACACCTTTTAAGTTTTTTTATTTATGAATTTTCTTCTTTGAAAGGCACAGCAACAAAGACAACAGGAAAAAAGAGAGAGAGAGAAAGAGAAGAAAAGCATTTCTCAATGATCATAACAGCCAGGGCTGTCCTAAGCTGATGCTGGGAATCAGAGACGCGGTCTTGATCTTTTAAACAGGAAGCAGGAGGCCCCGGCACAGTAGCCTAGCAGGTAAAGTCCTTGGATTGCACTCGCCAGGATCCCATATGGGTGCCAGTTCTAATCCTGGTGCCCCCACTTCCCATCCAGCTCCCTGGTTATGGCCTGGGAAAGCAGGTCGGCCCAAAGTCTTGGGACCCTGCACGTGCGTGGGAGACCTGGAAGAAGTTCTTGGCCCCTGGCTTGCGATTGGCTTAGCTCTGGCTGTTGTGGCTGCTTGGGGAATGAATCATTGGATGGAAGATCTTCCTCTCTATCTCTCTGTCTCTTCCTCTCTGTATATCTGACTTTCCAATAAAAATAAATAAATAAATCTTTAAAAGGAACACCAGGAAGCAGGATCCCAAGTACTCAGGTCATATTTTGCTGTCTTTCCAGGTGCAAGAAACCGGATTGAAAGCAGAGCCGCTGTACTCAGACTGGCTTTCTGATATAGGATTCTACAGCTGCAAGTGGTGGCTTAACCTGTAGAATCAGAACACTTTCTTGATAATTTACTTTGCTCTTTTTGTAGTACTTTTATGTGTGTATGGCAGCAAACCTCTCATTTTAGTTTTATTTTATTTGAAAAGGCATAATTTTAGTCCACTTTATGATCACAATTTTGGTTCAACAAAAAACATTGTACTCAAAAATTATGTGTGTGTGTGTGCGTGTTGTATGTGTGTGTGTGTGTGTGTGTGTGTGTGTTTATGATACTCTTTTAGTTTGGTGAGAATTTATTGTAGTGGCTACATTGTAACTTGGAATCCCTCTCCCATATCAGAGTGTATGGGTTTGAGTCAGAGATCCGTTTTGGATTCTGGTCTTACTAATGCATTCTCAGGGGCAGCAGCTGATGGCTTAAGTCCGTGGTTCCTAGGCACTCACAGGGGAATCACTTTGAGTTCTGCATTCTTGATTAAGACTGGTCCAGCCCTGATGATTGTGAGCATCATGGAAATAAACCAACAGTGAATAATTTCCCCCTTTTTTTCTTTGTTTATCTGCTTTTCAAATAAAATAAACGGATTTTAAAAAATCTGTATTGATACTAGACGTGTTATGGAACTCAGCAACTAACTTCAGTGTATCCAGTTTATGATCTCTATCAAAGAAACCTCATTTTGTCTTTCTCCCTCATTCACTCTAAACTTGGTTTTCTCTGCCTGAAAAATAAACCATCCCCTGCACCCATTTGGGAGACATGAAAGAAGCTCTTGGCTCCTGGCCTCATGTCGGCTCAGCTCCAGCCTTTGTAGCCATTTCAGGAGTGAACCAGCAGAAGGAAGATTTTTCTCTCTGCATCTCCTCTCTGCATATCTCGCTTTCCAATAAAAATAAATAAATCTCTAAAAAATATAGTATCAGATACCGTAATAAATGTATCACAACATGAAGATGTAGGACAAAGATCTATGTAGATATTTTACAAAGCTTCCTAAAAAGAATTTGCAAGAAAGAGCTTGAAATATGAGAAGCCAATTTTTGGAAGGGATGAGAGGGGAAAAGGCTGCACCTACACTGGCATGAATTGTCAATTAATTGTAAGTGTGTGAGAAAATTCTCGCGATGATTTTTCTTTAAAGATTTATTTACTTTTATTACAAAGTCAGATATATAGAGAGGAGGAGAGACGAGAGGAAGATGTTCCATCCATTAATTCACCCTTCAAGTGACCGCAACGGCCGGTGCTATGCCGATCTGAAGCCAGGAGCCAGGAACTTCCTCCGGGTCTCCCACAGGGGTGCAGGGTCCCAAGGCTTTGGGCCGTCCTTGACTGCCTTCCCAGGCCACAAGAAGGGAGCTGGATGGGAAGTGGAGCTGCCGGGACTAGAACCGTGTCCATATGGAATCCAGGCGCTTTCAAGACAAGGATTTTACCCGCAGGCCGTGGCGCCGGGCCCCTTGCAATGCTTTTTATGTTTGAATTAAATTTCACTTCTAGCATTATCACATGACCACCTCGTAGACTGTCTTTTTACATTTATTGGTGAATTTACTGATTAATTCCCTTTTAATTGAGCAGCTTTGTAGATGTCACATGGATTAATCATTAAAGCAAAAGGAGTGATACAAGCACACACACCCGTGTCTGTTGAGAAGAGAAAAATAAATTAACAACCAGATGCCGAGCACCTAATGCTGTGAACTTGAATAAGAGCGGTGTGTGTGGTCATTCATCTCTCTGTGCTTTTGTTATATTTAAAGCAACCGGTGCACTGAAGAGCAAAGAGTGAATTTTATTTGTTTGTTTTTTATTTATATTGGAAAGACAGATTTACAGAAAGAAGAATAGAAAGAAAGATCTTCCATGCATTGGCTCACTCCCCAAATGACCACAACAGCAGGAGCTGAACTGATGTTAAGCTAGAGCCCAGGAGATTCTTCCAGGTCTTCCACATGCGTGTAGGGTCCCGTGGCGCTGGGTCATTCTCTACTGCTTTCCCAGCCACAAACAGAGCTGGATGGGAAATTGACAGCTTGGATTTGAACTGGCTTCCATTGTGCTCATTCCATAGCAGTGAAGATTGTACATCCGGCAATTTTCTCTCTGGCAATACAGCACAGCAACTGCAGTCTGAACTCTGTGTTTGGGGATTGATGTTATTGAAATAACTGGTGACTGCGGACATTCTCACTGAATGCAATTCAACAAATGAGGATGGCTTCCAAAATCATGCAGAGGAATCAGCTAGCAGTCAGGTACAGACAGCAGGTGTGGGAGGAGGAACGTAGAACAGGCCAGTGATTTGTTTAGCTTTTGGGTCACTGTTACCATTGTTTCTGGTTATTATCCACAGCCCCTGACCTCACATCGGAGTTACTCAGCCGTCATGGCACTCGTATCATCCATTTCACTGATTTTGAGTACACTCTACGTAATTTCATAACATTCCTCTGCCAGTAAATACCGAGGTCTGTGCTTGCTAACAATATTCATCAATAAAAACAGAAAAAAATAAAATTTTAATATTAAAGTACTGCCAATCACAAGAATTACATGTTTTTTTTTTTTTTAAGTTGAGGGAGAGAGTGAAAAGCAGAAATATGGAGAGAGAGAAAAATGAGTTGGAGAGAGGAGTTTCTTTCCACCAATTCTTTCTTCAAATGCCTCAATGGCCAGTGATGAGCTGCATTGCAATGGAGTCCAGGAGCTCCATCCAGGGTCCCAACATGGGTGTCATGGTCCCAGTCATTTGAGCTGTCACCTGCTACCTCCCAGGTAAGCATCTGCTAAAAATCAGAATCAAGGACAAGACTGGCAATGGACACCGGGCACCCCATGTGCTATGGGCACCCCGATTAGTGTTTCATCCACTAGGTCAAACACCCACTCCCATTCGACATTTTATTGAGCTTTACCCCTTAAAACATTTGACCCATTTGCAGCTTCTGGAGACACAGCACAGGGAGGAGACTCCTCTGTGTGTGTGACCTGGCTTCCCGGCCCTCTTTCTCACTGTTCCCGAGGCACTCCTGTCAGCTGGGGATCGTTGCTGACTTTGTGAATGCCAAGGGACTCCTACCTAGGTAAGGAGTCAGTTGCCCATCTGAGGAACAGGCCTCTGGCTTGATCTTTCTTTTAAAGTAAAAATGACAATACTTTGCTGTTGTTATTGTTGCCATTGATCCAGGTCTTTTAAATCGTCTGTTTTGAAACACTCCAGGACAATTTAAATTCTCCACATAGCTCTACAGGCTTCTTCAATTCCAACCAAGGCCAATTTTTGAAAGAAACATGAGGTCAAGTTTCCCATTTATTTAGAGAACCAGCCCAATGCGCACACAAAAGCAATCAGGGGCGCAGGCTGCTGCCAGCTGCGTTCCAGATTGGCCTGTCAATCACCAGCAGCTAGGATCCCACTTCCAAAGGGCCTCTCAGGTCAGTGAAAAAGTCAGGCCTGTATTCCAAAGGCATTTGGATTTAAAGTTCAGCTGGGAAGCAACCCCATGTATCCCTGGGATACAAACTGTAAACAAAAATGAATTCTAAGTATCGATTCAGGGCAATTAACAGGAAAGCCACAGACTGAATCAATGATAGTAGGAAAGGTGCTGTTTGTTCACTTGCTTGCATTGTTCAGAAAAAAACATCCTGACAGCAAGCTAAAAGGGAATGGAAAACCACCTGGAGAGCTCTGTTGAGAAGAGTGGTTTGAATTGTTCTAAGGGAAAGAGGAAGTGCTCTTTAATCAAGGCTTACTCCTGGAGACTTTCGCCTGTTGTTAGCAGTGTCTTGATATTTAATAGCTTTGGGATTTTTTTAAATTTAATTTGAATTTTGAATTATGTGGCACATTTTTGTATAGGCTGGGATTCCCCCCAAACTCCCACCCCCCGTCAGATTTTTTCCATTTTGTTACAATAGTGTAGTCCTTCATTAGAAATCATAATTCTATCAGTCTCTTATGTAAGTGTACCCTGACATTATTGGTACAGACAATGTCAGACAGTCCAGCATCCCATTGCCTACACATGTCCAACAGTTTCATTGGGAATCCACCTTTCATCTGGATGTAGGAATGCATGTTCCATTGTACTCCCACGTCTGTATATGAGACTTCAGTACTCCATCACTATACATTACCATATGTGAGAAGCCATGAAACAAGGTTAACAACTGGTATGAGTTAGAACAGCCACATCAGCAACAACATCAACACCGAATTATAGCACCTTGAAAAAATAACACGCTACTGAGTAACCAACACATGCATGACAAAAAGGATACACAGAAGTCTCTTGGGAAAAATGAGCCATTGTATGGTTCATGAGCACGTGATGAATTCTACTAGAGAAAAGAGATTATTTGGAAGGCACCAAACTGAAATAAAAAACAGCAAAACACATGGTATACAGCCAAAAAAGGAAACAACAATCAAAAAACAGTATGGATTAGACTATTGGAGTTACACTTTCCATGTTGGCTTCCTTATATAAGAGAGAATATATGGTATTTGTTATTTTGTGATTGACTCATTTCACTGAACATAATGGTCTCTATTTGGGACCACCTGGTTGTAAATAGAATAATTTCATTCATCTTAGTAGCTGAATAATATTTCATGGAGTAGATGTACCACAGTTTCCTTAACCATTCTTCCTTGGACACACATCTAGATTGTTTCCATGTCTTTGCTATTGTAGATTGTGCTGCTATAAATATAGGATTACAGATCCCCTTCTCATATACAGATTTCACTCCTTTTGGATATATTTCTAGGAGTGGGATAGCTGGATCATATGGCAGGTTTATTTGCAATTTTCCAAACACTCTCCATACTGATTTCCACTGTGGTTGTACTAGCCTACACTCCCACCAGCAGTGAGGGAGGGTGCCTTTCTCCCACATCCACGCCAGCAGGTGTGGTTAGTTGAGTTTTGAATGTAGGCCAATCTCACTGGAGTTAGGTGGTACCTCAACGTTGTTTTCATTTGTATCTCTTATGGCTAGGGAGCCTGAGCATCATTTCATATGTCTGTTAGCCATTTGAATCTGTTCTTTTGAGAAATGTCTGTTCATTTATTTTGCCCATTTTGTTACAGGGTTCTTTTTATTGCTATCCCTGGGTTTCTGAAGCTCTTTGTAGATCCTGATTATTAGTCCCTTACCCCTTGTGTAGTATGCAAAAATTTTCTCCCATTCTGTTGGTTCTTCTTCATTTTGTTAATTGGGTTTTTTTTTTTTTTTGCCATACAGAAGCTTTTTAGTTTGATATAGTCACATATGTTCATTTTGGATTTGATTGCCTTTGCTTTTGGCGTCTTTTCTAAAAAGTCTTTCCTGTTCCTATATCTTGGAGTGTGCTTCCTATGTTTTCATTTAATAGTTTGATGGTTTCTGGGTGTAGATTAGGCCTTTGATCCATTTAGAGGTAAGTTTCGTATAATATGACAGGTGTGTGGATCTTGCTTCTTAATTCTGCATGCTGCTATCCAGTTGTCCCAACAGCATTTATTGAATAACTTTGGGATTTTCATTGGAATATTCAGACAGCTGTAAAAAGGACAGGAGTAAAATGATTATATTTGTTCAGCCTAATCAACAGCCTGAAAACCCTTGCCTTAGCCAGTCTGTTATGGTGATGAGGAAAATGGAGTATTTTTATTTCCACCCATCATAGTTTCTCTTTATGGATGCTTTAAACAGCCATGTTCAGCTTTCCTATACTTATCATTCTAGTTAATGAGCATTCTTTTTTTTTTTTTTGGTATCATATAGAAGAAGTTGACAAATCAACATTTCTCTCAGCATAAATTGTATCTGAGAATGGAAATGCTGGATCTTTTTTCCTCTTTATTTCCTCAAGGTAATAGCTTCTACAGATGAGCATCCTGCAGAACATCCTTAGTCATTTTTATGAAGCATTTCTTAGTTTTAAAAAAAAATGTGCTGTAGCTTTCCAAAGCTTTTGGATTTAATATTGATAGAAATTAGATGAGCTTCTTTTTGTCTGATTCCTTTTATCTTTTAAACGTTTTACTTTTGAAAATCTGAGAGAGGCAGAGAGGGATTTTCCATCTACTAGTTCAACATCCGAATGGCTGCAACTACCAGGGATGCTGAATGTCAGAGCTGGGGCCCCGTGACTTGGTCTTCCATAAGAAGAACTCCTAATACATGCACACCTTCCCCGTCTTCCCAAATAGTGCTAAGTGAGAAGCTGCTTTAGAAGCAGAGAAAGGACTGAACATGGGCACTTCCATACAGGACGCATACAGTCGAGGTAGCCGCTTAGCAGCTACACCAAATGCCTACACCTTCTAACCATTTTTGTGAGAGTGCATTATTTTATTTTATAACTAAGAATGTCTTTGGGTGACTGACATAGTGGCAAAACACGTTAATCCTCCACGTGCACTCGGTGATACTCTTTTTCAACAAGCTCTACAGAATAAGCCAGATCTCGCATAGTTTTATACATGATGCAATTTTTTATCCATATTAGCAAATCAAAAAAAGAAACATACAGATGTCGCTGCATATACAGTGCTTTTTCACTGTTGTTTTACTGAGCACTCACGGTGTGCTCACTGTAGGTTAAGGGCTACTTTCAGTCAAATCACACAACTTTGTGCATTTTTTCTCTCACATGCTAAGATCCTTACATCCTTTCACACTTGGTTCTCTGATCCTGCATACTATGTTCAATCTTTCCTGATAACAGAACAACTGAAATGTGCAAGAAATGTGTGAATATTTTTGTCACTTGTGGTCGATGCCTTCAGCCAGAGTAAGTAATGGAATAACAAGAATTAATCTGCAGGAGGATTCTAACTGAGGTTGTCTAGAAGAACTCAAACAGAAGCTGCATGCAGAGAGAGGGGTTCAGCTGAACAGATGAGGGGGAAGAGACTGTATTTTCACCAGAACGCAATCAGTCCTGTTGACACTTGCAAGCGCTGTCTGCTTGCCTTAACTGAGCTACTTTTAAATATGTGATGAATTGTTTAGAGCAATGGGGTTTATAAACTTCTAGGTTAAAACATTGTATCACGAAAGCCCATGGATATGATGAAAAAGTTATGTATGAATTCAAATTTACATGTCCAATTGAGATTTAATATTAATAAATTTCTGTTTCCCTCATTTAAAAATATATTAATTTTTCTCTTATGGAGGAAGATCTTGCTTGTACTAGCATGAATATATTTACAACTTTTTCTTATTGAATGCTTGAAATAATAGCAACACTGAATTAAAATATTATTTTTGAAGATAAATTCACGCCTCGCAAGATGGCCGACATAGGAGGAAGACTGTGACAGAGCTCACAGACAGAGAGGGCTAGAACGTGACAAAAGCGTAAGTGGAGCAGCAAAGAACTACAGGGAGAAGAACGTGAAGTTCCCTGGAGAGTGTGGAACCAAAAAAATCCACACAACTCGGAAGAGCAACCAGGGAAAAACAAAACGAAGGGCAGGGAAGATGACTTTCCGCTCCTGATCAGCTGAGTCACCTTTGAATGCAGACGCTGAAGGCCGCCTACCGACCAGCACACGCTGTGGCCGTGAGGACTGGTGGTGATCGGGACCTGCTGGCATCTGCTCACCCTGGTCACCAGGACCTGCCAGGACTCCCCCCGCTGCGGACACCAGGACCCTGAGTCACCGGGACCCGCTGGCATCCGCCCACCCTGGTCGCCAAGCCCCGCCGGGACTGCCGCAGCCTCCAGGTTCCACCCGCCTACACCCGCCGAGACCAGCAACAGACGCAGTAGCTGAGAGACGCATCCGCGGCGGCGAGGGCTCCCACCAGAGAAAGAGGCAAACTGCAAGAACCTGAGGTTTGAGTGAGTTGGGTGGGGACAGAGGTGGGTTGGAGGCTTCGGGAGTTGGCCCCCCAGGGGCATGCACAGAGCCTGAACACAATTGGTGCTCGTCTCCCCGCCCCCCCCCCCCCCAGACTCCAGCGTCTAGAGACACCGGGAGAGTGCCTTCACTCCCCCACGCCCTGTGGTAGCATACCTGTAGGGGACGAGCTGAGAGTGCGCTTTGAATCCGCTGGGCCCTGGAAGTGGCACCCTGAGGTCCAGTGTTCTGGAGACGCACCAAAAGTGCCTTGAAAATTCCCACACCCTGCTACTCCACGCCTGCAGACTCCGATCTCTACAGGATAGTGCTTGGAGACGCCTCAGCACACTGGTGCCTAGGTCTCTCAAAAAAGAAACACTAACACAATGGGAAGAAATACCAGAAAAGGTAATGATCCAGATGAGAGTGCCAACACCCTACCAATAAAGAATCAAAAGCCAATGTCTATTTCGGAGATGCGAGATGAAGACATAGAAGATCTACCAGACAAGGAATTCAAAAAAATAATGTTAAAATATGTCAGAGACAATGAGAAGAATTGGGAGGACTTCAAGGAATTCAAGAACCACATAACCTCAGAAATACAACAAATGAAAAGTAAAATCCTTGACTTAGAGCACAAAATTGAGAGCCTAACCAACAGAACAAATACAGCAGAAGAGAGGATCTCTGAAACGGAAGACACACAAAACGAACATACCCAGTTCATGAAACAGCTGGAGACAAGTCTGAACAAAGCCAATAAGACCATACAAGAAATGAAAGACAACCTCAGAAAATTGAATATTAGGATTATTGGCCTTCCTGAAGGAGCAGAAAGAGAGTCAGGAATGCAAATGGTGCTCGACGAAATTATACAGGAAAACTTCCAAAACACTTGGAACATGAACCCTGCCCAAATCCAGGACGGTCAGAGGACTCCCAGCAGATATGACCCAAAGCGATCTTCACCCAGACATATGGTGCTCAAGTTCCACTCCAATGAAGACAAAGAAAGAATCCTGAGACAAGTACGAAGCAGGGAAAGATCACATACAGGGGAAAACCAATCAGGATCACTGCTGACTTCTCTGAAGAGACTTTACAAGCAAGAAGAGAATGGACAAAGATCTTCCAAATCCTGAATCAGAACAACTGTCAACCAAGAATATTGTACCCAGCAAAGATCTCATTCGTATTTGAGAATGAAATCAAATACTTTCACAGCAAAGAGAAATTAGAAGAATATGCCAGCACAAAACCAGCTCTACAAAATCTCCTTAGAAATGCACTAAATCCAGAAAAAAAGGAGGTGAATCATAAGCAAAGATGGCAAACAGGAAGATCTCCCCACTAAAGTCCACACAAGGAAGGACAATTACACAGATATCAACACCCACAAAAACAAGTATGGCAGGGCAAAATCACAACCTCTCAATTTTAACTCTTAACACAAATGGCCTGAACTCACCAATCAAAAGGCATAGATTAACAGAATGGATTATCAAACAGCACCCAACTATCTGTTGCCTACAAGAGACACATCTAACCAGAAGAGATTCGAAGAAGCTGAAAGTGAAAGGTTGGAAACAGATATTTCATGCCAATGGACGAGAAAAAAAAGCTGGGGTAGCTGTCTTAATTTCAGATGATGTGGACTTCAATCTGACACACATCAAAAAGGACAGGGAAGGACATTATATATTGGTGAAGGGACTGATCCATCAGGAAGTAATTACCATTGTGAACATATATGCACCAAATTCAAACGCACCTAGCTACATGAAGCAATTACTCACGGACTTAAGGGGAGACATAGATATGCACACAATAATAGTGGGTGATCTTAACAATCCGCTAACAACAATAGACAGATCAACAAAACAAAAACTCAACAAAGAAACAACAGAGCTCATACAAACAATAGAACAACTGGACTTGGTTGACATTTATAGAATTTTTTACCCTAAGGCCACAGATTATACATTTTTTTCACAAGTGCATGGCACCTTCTCCAGGATCGACCACATGATAGGACACAAAGCAAACCTAAATAACTTCAAAAAGATAGGAATCATACCATGTACCCTCTCAGACCACCATGGAATGAAGCTGGAAATCAGCAATTCAAAATGCCCCAGGAAATACAGAAACTCTTGGAGGCTGAACAATATGCTATTAAACGAACAATGGATCAGAGAAGAAATTAAAGATGAGATCAAAAAATTTATGGAAACCAATGAAAACTCTGACACAACATTCCAAAATTTGTGGGACACTGCCAAAGCAGTGCTACGGGGTAAACTCATCACAATTGGAGCTCATGTCAAGGCCCAAGAGAGGCGCCAAATACAAGAACTAAACACACACCTCCAGGAATTGGAAAAACAACAGCAGAAGTGCCCCACACACAATAGGAAACAAGAAATCATCAAAACAAGGGAGGAAATCAACCAGATAGAAATAAAAAAAACCATACACAAAATCAATGAATCAAAAAGCTGGTTTTTTGAGAAGATAAACAAGATAGACACCCCACTGGCCCGACTGACAAAGAAAAAACAAGAGAAGGCAAGAATTAACAGCATCAAAGATGAAAAAGGCAACATAACAACAGACACCGCATCCATTAAGGCCATAATTAGAAATTACTACAAAGCACTGTACTCCAACAAATCAGAAGATCACCAAGAAATGGAAAAGTTCTTAGACTCACACAACCTGCCAAAACTTAGCCCAGAGGCAACAAACGACCTGAACAAACCCATAACTGAAGTAGAGATTGAATCAGTGATTAAAGACCTCCCAACAAAGAAAAGCCCAGGCCCAGACGGTTTCACTCCAGAATTCTACAAAACATTCCGAACAGAACTGACCCCAATCCTCTACAAACTCTTCAAAACAATAGAAAAAGAGGCAACCCTTCCGAACTCATTCTATGAAGCCAACATTACCTTAATCCCAAAACCAGACAGAGAACTAACAGAGAAGGAAAACTACAGACCTATCTCTTTGATGAACATTGATGCTAAGATCCTCAACAAAATCCTAGCCAACAGAATTCAAAAACACATCAGACAGATCGTTCATCCAGATCAAGTAGGATTCATCCCTGGAATGCAGGGATGGTTCAACATTCGCAAATCCATAAATGTGATACACTACATCCAAAAACTGAAAAACAAGAATAACATGATAGTATCAATAGATGCAGAAAAAGCTTTCGACAAAATCCAACACCACTTCCTACTAAAAACCCTAATCAAGGTAGGCATATATGGAAAAATCCACAACATAATCAAAGCCATATATGAAAAACCCAACGCCAGCATCATACTGAATGGAGAAAAGCTGGAACCCTTCCCAATGAGATCTGGAACAAGACAGGGATGTCCACTTTCTCCACTACTATTCAACATAGTCCTAGAGGTACTCGCTGAGGCCATAAGACAAGAAAAAGAAATCAGAGGAATCCAAATGGGAAACAAAGAAGTCAAACTCTCACTATACGCAGATGATATGATTCTTTATGTAGAAGAGCCAAGAGACTCAATACAGAGACTGCTAGAACTTGTACGAGAGTTTGGTAGAGTGGCAGGGTACAAAATTAATGAACAAAAATCAACAGCCATAGTGTATGCGAACAGCCCCAAGATGGAAAAAGATTTAACCAGCAAGATACCATTCAAAATAACAGAGAAAAGTATGAAATATCTGGGAATAAATCTAACCAAAAATGTAGGAGACTTATTCGAAGAAAACTACAAACTACTTAAAAAAGAAATTGAACAAGACCTCAAAAGATGGAGTAACATCCCATGCTCCTGGATAGGTAAAATCAATATCATTAAAATGTCTATACTGCCAAAAGCAATATATACATTCAACGCAATCCCAATCAAATTGCCCAAAACACTCTTCATGGAGCTGGAAACAATGATCCAAAAGTTCATCTGGAAGCACAAAAAACCACGGATAGCTAGAACCATCCTGAAGAACAGGAAGTTAGCAGGGGGAATCACAGTTCCGGACCTCTGGACATACTATAGGGCAGTGGTTATCAAAACTGCCTGGTACTGGCACAAAGATAGAGAGGAAGATCAATGGAGCAGAATAGAAACACCAGAAGGAAACCCACACAGATACAGCCAAATAATCTTTGACAAAAAGACAAACGACAATCCAGGCAAATGGGAAGGTCTGTTCAATAAATGCTGTTGGGACAACTGGTTAATAGCCTGCAGAAACAAAAAAATAGATCCACATCTCTCACCATACACTAAGATCAAATCTAAATGGATAACAGATCTAAACCTACATCCAGAAACCTTCAAACTTTTGGAAGAAAATGTTGGAAACACACTGGAACACTTAGGAGTAGGCCCTCACTTCCTAAAAAAGACTCCAAATGCAGTAGAAATCGAGACCAAAATAAACAATTGGGACCTCATCAAACTAAGAAGCTTCTGTACAGCTAGAGAAACAATCAACAAAGTAAAAAAGGCAACCCACAGAATGGGAGAAGACCTTCGTGCACACGACATAGGTGATAGAGGGCTGATCTCCAGAATATACAAAGAGCTACAAAACAACCAAAATGTCAAAACAAACAAGCCACTCAAGAAATGGGCACGGGAAATGGGCAAACACTTCACAAAGGAACAAACCCAAATGGCAAATAAACATATGAAAAAATGCTCAAGTTCCCTGGCAATAAGGGAAATCCAAATTAAAACATCAATGAGGTACCACCTAACGCCAGTAAGACTGGCCCACATGAATAAAAGCACCAACAACACTTGCTGGCGAGGTTGCGGGGAAAAGGGTGCCCTACTCCACTGCTGGTGGGGCTGCAGGCTGGTACAGCCTCTATGGAAATCAGTATGGAGAATATTCAAACAACTCAAATTCAACATACCGTATGATCCAGCAATAGCACTCCTAGGAATATATCCAGAACACTTGTTTTATGAGAAACCAACATGCACTCCTATGTTCATAGCAGCACAATCTGTAATTGCAAAAACATGGAAGCAACCAAAATGCCCATCAACAGAGGATTGGATAAGAAAGCTATGGTTCATCTACTCCATGGAATACTACTCAGCTATTAAAAAAAACAAAATGCAGTTCTTTGTGGCCAAATGGGCCAAACTGGAAACCATAATGCTAAGGGAAATGAGCCAATCCCAAAAGGTTAAATACCACATGTTTGCCTTCATTTAAGATGATATGATGTTATGTATAACATGTTATGTTTTGAATGTTATATGTTGTGTATAAACTAAATTGAAGTATAGGTGAGGTGGTCACAGAAGGTGGCTGGGAACTCGCATTTACTTTCAACATGTTGGTTACTCATTACTATGTCAATTAATTCCATAATGATGTAAATTTTTGCTGATGGTATGATGGAGCTTTCAATTGACTGGGATAATACTCTGCTAGCTCTGTCTTCAGACCAGAGAGGGTATACCTAAGAAGACGTTGAACTTGACTGGACAATAAGATGCTGGACTCTATGTTTGGTGTATGCTTGCAATGGGGGAATCTCAACTGAACTTGAGCTGTGGTTATGCAACAAGGTGGAGGAATCCACCATGATCGGAGGGTTTGGGGAGGGGTGGGAGAACCCAAGTATCTATGTAACTGTGTCACATAATACAATGTAATTAATGAAGTTAAATAATTAAAAAAAAAGATAAATTCACTAATTAAAATTTAAGATTTATTTAGAATCATATTTGTCCATACAGTACTAGTATAGAACTAATACAGCCTACTACTGATAAAAAATAATTTTCTTTTCTAAATGATTTGAAAAGGCAGTTTTTACTACAGGGAGCAAGCCAACGCACTGCTATGACCCCAATAGTAAGAAACTAATATCTAAACAGATGGCAAATCAATCCCTCTGCTTTGCTCCAGAAGAAAACTAAGGTTGAAGGAAACTAGGGTAAAAGTTGAAAGACAGACGTGTTCAGCGAGCTGTGGCCCCGATGCTGTGATTCCAGAGGCAAATGCTGTAAGACAAGGCAAGCTGGTAAACACGCTGGCGTTCTTCAATAAATTGCTAACGGCTGTTCCTAGCCTGGCATCAGACCTGAGACACAGCAAATACTGACTTTCTGTAGGCTCTGCCTCCCAGACACGCACAGCAAACAGCCCAAATCTGGCGATGTTTTGCTAGGATGATGGTTGTGAGTAGGCATCATTTCATGTGCACTTGCTGTCTTATCTGTGAGAGAGAAGCCTCTTCTGCAAAGAGAGGAGAAACATCACCACCGTCTTAACATCTGATGAAAACCTATGAAGGAGTGGGAACTCCGGGACCAGCAGTCAGGGTTTGCAGATCCTGAATCCCACATCTCAGTGCTCAGATTGAGAACTGCCCCCAGTCATGTCCAGCTCCAGGGTCCACATCTCAGTGCCCGGTTGAGTCCTGCCCCCAGTCATGCCCAGCTCCAGCCACTGCACATCTGGTAGGAAGCAGAAGCTAAGCGATGGTTAGCACTCCAACTGAGAGAGGAGAGAAACACATTGAGGATCACAGCGCCACAGGAGGTTTCACAGCAACTGCCTAACATAAAGGCATAAAGTACACAGGAGAGGGTGTTTGCCTATGTCACATTGGAAGCCACACAATTTCTATGAAGAACAGCAGGTGATAAGGACCACAAAAGACAAATGCAAGTTGTGCAAAAGCAAAAAGTAGGGGTGATTTTATAAACATGATCTGGAAACACCAGTCAACATACTAAATGCAATTGATCAGACTATAAACAGCATGAAAATAACTGACTAGAATACAAAGGATGTGGTGCTTTAGGGAGTAGTTATCAATATCAGATTTTTTACTCCACTCAGCTATTGATCAGATAAATATAAATTATCACACTAAATAGCTACACAACGGAAGTTATTGCTTTTATTCAGTCAGAATATCCTAGACAAAGTCCTATAAATTTTTGTTCAGGTTTAATTGAGAGAAGAATACTGGGAAAAAAAAAGAAATGTGGAACTCAGACAACATAATCATTAGAATCAATATATTACAAATGTTGGCACTATCAGGAATATTTTAGAATAATTCTAATTCATAAATTAAATGCTATAATGGAAAAAAATGAAAAATTAGATGATTTTATTACAACCATAAGGTACAAAATCATTCTTAACAAGCATTCCAATAATCTCTAGAGCAGGTCATCAATAGATGCAGTACACACAAGAAAGTAATTACTCAGCTGAACTCTAGGTCTGTGAAACAGGCCATCTGGAAAAGTTAAGATAACAGGTTTAAAACAGCACATAAGAACTGTATGTCACTGTCAGCCATCTAAATTGCATGAGATTGGCATTCTGGAAACAGACAAGATATGACAATATAAGCATTTGAGGAAATAAAGGTCCAGACTATTTCAAAGTTAATGTCAGTTTCCAGCCCAAATCCAAAAAGATTGTATGATATCACAGTGATCAAACATCAAGCAACTGTGACATAAACTATCAGTTTCAAACTACCACAGTCAAAAACAAAGAGAAACTTTTGCAGGCAGCCAATGGGTAGTGGTTACCTACACACAAAAGGCATAACAACTACAGCTGAGGTAGAAAACATTTTCCAAGTGTTGAATAAAATGAATTAACTTGGGATTATTTACACCCAAAAACTCTCAAACATGAGCGAGAAACAAATATTATCTAGAGCAAACAAAAACTTACGAAATTCCTTTTTCAAGATGCTACTCTATGGGGTCTAGCGGCATGGCGTAACAACTAAAGTCCTCGCCTTGAACGTGCCCCGGGATCCCATATGGGCACCGGTTCTAACCCCGGCAGCTCCACTTCCCATCCAGCTCCCTGCTTGTGGCCTGGAAAAGCAGTCGAGGACGGCCCAAAGCTTTGGGATCCTGCACCTGCGTGTGAGACCCAGAAGAGGTTCCTGGCTCCCGGCTTCAGATCGGCACAGCACCCGCCGTTGCGGTCAGTTGGGGAGTGAATCATCAGACAGAAGATCTTCCTCTCTGTCTCTTCTTTCTGTATATCTGACTTTATAATAAAAAATAAAAAAAAATTTTAAAAAGATGCTACTCTACAAAGAATGCTAATGGAAGTTTTTTGAGAGGAATTACTCTAATATATACCAGAAAGTTGAATGGGTTAAAATGAAATGAAAAGAAAATTTTTCACAAACAGGTCAATTACCCAAAAATGTATGTTAAATATTAAGTTTTTTATCTTTATAAACTATGTTTTATATATGCATATAATTCATAATAAATATGACCAACAGTATAGGCACCGCCACAGTTAAAGTTGGAAATTTCTATTCTGTTCTCTCAAAAACCAATAAAGCACATTGGAAACATCAATAATTTATGTAGATTTAAATATAACTCTTAGCAAAGTTAAAACTGACATGCATTGAATGCTCTATAAATATTTCAAACATGAAGAACATTGATCCAGTCTAGCAGGTTTTCTGACCAGCAGGACTCTGAGACTACTACGGGGATAAGCGGGGGCCGCGTTCCTCAGAGACTGTCTAGTTGAACATTCCAAGACAAGCTCACATAAACTAAGAAAGGGGGAATGCAGAAGATGGAATGCAGAAGCACATCTCCCAACAGTACTCCCATGTAACGATGACACTGAAACTGGCTAGAAGGTATGTCTATCTCTCTAGACCCTCCAGTCATGTCACAAGTCACATGCAAGACGCAGGGTTGTAGATAGGCTCTGGTTTACCTGTACCAGATCGGCTAGCAGGTAGCCTGGACCACACGTGACTTCTCAGAGTTGACATCTGAGGACAAAGAGAGACTGGGTGCAATCCATTCCTCTTGCCCGTATGACCAATGAACAGGCCAGTCAAGGGGACAAGGCCATTGTCAGGAGTTCCCTCTGGCACAGGGTGTGCAGTGTGCCTATGACCTACCACCTAGGCCAAGCACAGAGAACCAGGGGAAATCTCCCACAATAAGTTCCTACTTTATACATGAAATCACTTCCAGTAATCTGAAAGAAATCAAATCATGGAATAATTTTCAGTCAACAATATCAGAAAACAGAAATTCACGATTCACATATGCCTTGAGAGTTCCCTCATGTTTTAAAATATCACATACTCCAAAATTTTTACAGTTCAAAAGGGAATATCAGAAGAAATTAAAAAGTAACTTGAAGTGAAAGAAAGTAGGCACAATAAACTTTTGCGGTGTCAGTAAACCTGCACTTCAAAAAACGTTATGTCAGTATATCATTTATTAGGAGAGAAACGTAAGCTGAATAGCCTAAAATTTTTTTTTTAATTTTATTTTAAATTCATTAATTACATTGTATTATGTGACACAGTTTCATAGGTACTGGGATTCTCCCCACCCCTCCCCAAACCCTCCCACCATGGTGGATTCCTCCACCTTGTTGCATAACCACAGTTCAAGTTCAGTTGAGATTCCCCCATTGCAAGCATATACCAAACATAGAGTCCAGCATCTTATTGTCTAGTCAAGTTCAACGGCTTCTTAGGTATGCCCTCTCTGGTCTGAAGACAGAGCCAGCAGAGTATCATCCCGATCAATTAAAAGCTCCAACATACCATCAGCAAAAATTTACATCATTATGGAATTAATTGACATAGTAATGAGTAACCAATATGGTAAAAGTAAATGCGATTTCTTATCCACCTTCTGTGACCACCTCATTGACATTTCAATTTTGGTTTATACACAACATATAACATTCATAACATAACTTGTTATACATAACATCATATCAAATTAAGGCAAACATATGGTATTTAACCTTTTGGGATTGGCTCATTTCCCTTAGCATTATGGTTTCCAGTTTGGCCCATTTGGCCACAAAGAACTGCATTTTGTTTTTTTTAATAGCTGAGTAGTATTCCATGGAGTAGATGAACCATAGCTTTCTTATCCAATCCTCTGTTGATGGGCATTTTGGCTGCTTCCATGTTTTTGCAATTACTGATTGTGCTGCTATGAACATAGGAGTGTATGTTGGTTTCTCATAAAACAAGTGTTCTGGATATATTCCTAGGAGTGCTATTGCTGGGTCATACGGTATGTTGTATTTGAGTTGTTTGAATGTTCTCCATACTGATTTCCATAGAGGCTGTACCAGCCTGCAGCCCCACCAGCAGTGGAGTAGGGTTCCCTTTTCCCCGCAACCTCGCCAACAAGTGTTGTTGGTGCTTTTATTCATGTGGGCCAGTCTTACTGGCGTTAGGTGGTACCTCATTGATGTTTTAATTTGGATTTCCCTTATTGCCAGGGAACTTGAGCATTTTTTCATATGTTTATTTGCCATTTGGGTTTGTTCCTTTGTGAAGTGTTTGCCCATTTCCCGTGCCCATTTCTTGAGTGGCTTGTTTGTTTTGACATTTTGGTTGTTTTGTAGCTCTTTGTATATTCTGGAGATCAGCCCTCTATCACCTAAGTCGTGTGCGAAGATCTTCTCCCATTCTGTGATTCAAAGGTTCATCTGGAAACACAAAAAACCACGAATAGCTAGAACCATTCTCAAGAACAGGAAGTTAGCAGGGGGAATCACAGTCCCAGACCTCTGGACATACTATAGGGCAGTGGTTATCAAAACAGCCTGGTACTGGCAAAAAAATAGAGGAGAAGATCAATGGAGCAGAATAGAAACACCAGATGGGAACCCACACAAATACAGCCAAATAATCTTTGACAAAAAGACAAACGACAACCCAGGCAAATGGGAAGGTCTGTTCAATAAATGCTGTTGGGACAACTGGTTGATAGCCTGCAGAAACAAAAAGATAGACCCACATCTCTCACCATATACTAAGATCAAATCCAAATGGATAAAAGATTTAAACCTACATCCAGAAACCTTCAAACTTTTGGAAGAAAATGTTGGAAACACACTGCAACACTTAGGGGTAGGCCCTCACTTCCTAAAAAAGACTCCAAATGCAGTAGAAATCAAGACCAAAATAAACAAGTGGGACCTCATCAAACTAAGAAGCTTCTGTACAGCTAGAGAAACAATCAACAAAGTAAAAAGGCAACCCACAGAATAGCCTAAAATTTTGTCTTTAAGAAATAAACGTAAGTAGAACAAATTAAGTTCAGAGCAAGCAAAAAGACAAACTTAAGTATAAAATTATGCTATTATCCTTGTAAAAGATGCAAGATTTATTTACTAATGACAGAGTTATAGAGAAAGAGACAGAAAAAGAAACACAGAGAGTGTGAGAGCAAGGAAGAGAGAAAGAGAGGAGAGAGAGAAGAGAGAACTCCCCTCTGTTGCTAAAATTCCAAAATAACTTCAGAAATCACTTCTTTAGCAGGCCTCAGCCAGGAGGCTGAACTCCCTCCAGGGTTTCCAGATGGGTGACAGGTGCTCAAGCACTTGGAACATCTTCTGCCACTTTCCCAAACACATTAGCAAGGACCTGGACTGCCAAAGGATGTGGACAGGAACCCATATGGAATGTCAGGGTAACAGAAAGTGACTCTGAACCACAGAGTGATCTCCAAAGCAAGAAATAACAACTGACATAGAACTCATTGATAGCTTAAATATATGGTGACATGTATTGTTTGGTGGAATGAAAGATGTAATATTATGACAATGTCATTCATCCGCAATCTCATCGAGAACCTACCTAACAGAGTTCTGTTGAAATTCCTTCAATATTTTTGAGGGCATAAGAAATTAATCCTAGAATGTGTATGCAAAGGTAAGAAGCAGTACTAGCAAAATTAATCGTAAAGAAACAAGGCCTATAATGATTTGTACTGCTGCAACTCTGAGCGTGAAGCTCCCCTACTCAAACTGACACGGGTGAGGAGTCACAGCTCTGCTGGCTACCGGTGTGAGAGGCCAGTGTACAACAAGCACAAATGCTTCCTTGCCTTGTGTCTCACAGCTCTGAAAAGATTAAATCATTGATCACAGACATGTGAGGATACCCCCAAAGTAAACATTAATCTAAATGTTTGAGCAGTTAAGAAGCCAATGCCATGATTCCTTCCTGGGAAGGCATCCCTTGAGGGGCAGCACCAATGGCTCCAGCGAAACCAGGAAGGAGGCCTTTGTTGATTTCCTGGATCAGGCATCAGCTGGGCCCAGGAGTCGCATGTTGGAGTGTGTGTGTGTGTGTGTGTGTAATAACTAGCATATATGTACATATATGTGTATATGTTAGTACCTTTATTTATGAAAAAGTTTAAATCTTTGCATAGTTTTTTTACTTATAATCTTCATCTTCCAGAAACATTGTAATGTCTTCTCTTGGAAAGGTAGGACATAAAATAATTAAAAAATTACATAAAGGTCTGCATGACCTTATATTCAATATTATTTTAAAAGCACTGTACACAACAGAAAAATCGATAAGAACTTATTAATTTCACAGATTTTATACTTTAAATGAAATGTTAAAAAGGCATGCCACAGAGTGGAGAAATAAACTTTGAAATCTGTAACTTATTAAAGCATATGCAGATTAAAGCAAAGGTCTAGCAATAATGATGCAGCTAGCCAAGTAAGAAATGGAAATATCTGAACAGAGACCTCATCAACAATGCTATTTGTATAAGAAATAAATGTATGTTGGGTCTGGTTGCATGGCCTAACGGCTAAATTCCTCACCTTAAACACCCCAGGATCCCATATGGGCACTGGTTCTAATCCTGGCAGCTTCACTTCCCATCCAGCTCCCTGCTTGTGCCTGGGAAGGCAGTCGAGGACGGCCCAAAGATTCAGGATCCTGCACCTGCGTGGGAGACCTGGAAGAGGTTCCTGGTTCCTGGCTTTGGATCAGCACAGCACCAGCCGTTGCGGCTCACTTGGGGAGTGAATCATTGGACAGAAGATCTTCCTCTGTCTCTCCTCCTCTCTGTATATCTGACTTTGTAATAAAATAAAACACATCTTTTTAAAAATAAATATAAAGAAATAAGTGTGTGGAATGATGTCTAGCATCAAACTGCAATAAGGTGCTTTATGTATAATTCAATTAAAGTGGTAAGAAATAAAGCAGTAAGAACAATACAAAAGTACTCATTGTATACATTACTGATGGAATATGAAAGCAAGGAGTCCCCCTCACTTACTTATCCAAAGGAAAGTAATGTTGCTGTGTTTAAAAATATGATTTCTCAGTTCTCGGTATCATTTTCCTGTTGGACCAGTGCAATGCACTAAGTTCAGTGAGTTCTCGTCAGCTTAGCACATGCTAAGCTCACTGTTGTCCCCTGCTTTCTTATATTTGTCACACTTTAAGAAATGGCACCTGATGTGCCACTAATTTCCTGATTTTCTGGCCATCAGGCCTGTGGGCTATCTGGAGGTGTCTTGGGTGGAACCTGTAGGATGCTACGTTGTTGCAGTTCTTGAATTAATACATACAGTGCCTGTCTACCAACCCATGGGTTTATCATGCACCTTATTAAAGTGTAGCATTCATTCCTCCCTCCGTCTGTTATAACATGATGCTATTAAATTAACCTTAATATGGTGTTTTGGTATGGCAGGTTAATTCTTTGCTTGTCGCATAGGCATCTCACATTGGTGCCTATTTGAGTCCCGGCTGGTCCACTTCCCATCCATTTTCCTTTGAATGGATTAGGAAAGCAGAGAGTGCTAGCCCCAATCCTTGGCTGGAGTGATGTGGAAGACCCGGAAGCCCTTGGCCCCCAGCTTGAAATCAGTCCAGCTCTGGCTGCTGCAATGACTTGAGGAATGAACCAGCAGAGGGAATACAGATATACATATACATATATAAACTTTATATATTTAAAACTAAATATACATATATTTAAATCTCTTTTTAAAAATTTATCCACAGATATTGTCAGGATACTGTTATTGGGTGTGAAATTCTGAGTTGGCAATTCTTTTTTCCTCCCTATATATTTCTTTAATATTTTTTTACTTAATTTTATGATTATCATTTTATAATACAGTTCCGTAGGCCCTTGGGATGTCCCTTATCCCCTATCTCCAATTTCCTCACCCCTGCCACTCACTGAGTTCCCCTATATTATTACTATAGCATAGTTCTTCATACACATTCATATGTCCATCATTGTGGGCATGGACAATGGCAGAGTCCAGCATCCTATTGTCAAGATAGAGTAAACAGCTTCGTTGGGAATCCATGTTTGTCCAGATGTAGAGATGCACACTGCATCATACCCTTACATCTGAATATGATAGTCTCCATTACACAACTTTTATATATCCCAATAAATGAAAAGCCACAATACAAAATTAACAACAGGAAGAAAAAATAGAAACTTACAATGCCATGAACTTAAGTTACATGCTGCTAGATATGACAGTCTCATTACACAGTGACTATACATACCCTTAAATGAAAACCCAAAAAACAAAATCAACAAGAAGTAGAAAAAAAAAAACAAATTATCAACACCATGAAGTTAAATATCATGCTACTGAATGACTAATGTGTTCCTGAAGAAATGAAAAAGGAAATCAAGAACCTTCTTGAAGAAAATGATGTTACTGTATGCTCTATGAATCACTGAATAATTTAATCAGAAGTGTTTGAAGCGATGAAACAAAAAAAAATCAAAATCCATGAGATATAGCTTCCGCTGATTTTTGATGGTGAAATGAGTCTCGGGTAGGCAACAAAAAATGGGATTTGTTTTTTAATCCAGTCTACTAATCTATGACATTTGATTGATAAGTTAAAGCCATTTACATTCAGGGTTAATACAAATGGGTGGTAATTTGCTCCTGTCGTTTTAACAATGGATTGTCCATTGATTTAATTATGTGTTATTATTTTACTGGGATGTTCTTCACATTTGCCTTTGGTTTGGGTGGGCGCTATTCCTTTTCTCTGTCAAGAGAACATCTTTAAGTATCATTTGTAGGGCAGGTTTGGAAGAGGCATATTCTTTTAACTTTTCTTTACTGTGGATGGGCTTGGGGCAGAATTGTGCATGTATTGAGCTGGGAGTGATCGCATTTCTGGCTCAGTGAACTGAGCATCCTACAGGTTCCATCAGCCAAAATAGGTCCAAGTAGCCCTCAGATCTGACAGCCAGCAGATCAAGAACTTTAGTAGTGGTACATCAGACACCATTTCTTACAGCGTGACAAATAATTTAAGAAGGCAGAGACAACAGTGAGCTACACATGTGTTGAGCCTGGCAAGAAATCACCGAGCTCAGTGCATTGCACTGGTCCTACAGGAAAATAATACCGACTATGGCATTGTACTGGTCAACAAAGGTTTGTGTGGCACTCAGGTTTAACGGCCAGCAGATTCCTGGAATATCAGCACCACCAACAACCTAGCTATATAGGACACCTGGTGTCTTCCTAATCCTGGGACCTACTCCAACCGGAGGTGGGGAAAGGTTGTACAGACAACAGTGCAGCCTCAGCATGGTATAACAGGAGGTGGAGAGTGATGAGCCAAGAGCTGGGGCTACAGAGACCATGGTGGAAATCTAACATAAGAACCCAGACCTGGAACTCCCAGAAGTGGGTGACACAACTGATTGCAAGCAAAGAGCCATGTACCAACAGCAATAAGTACAATCGAACTATAGACCTGTGGGTGACACAGCTTAAAAAACCTGCCCCAAGGAGAAGACGCTGATGAGCAGAAGTACAGTGACAAGAGCAAAAGAAGAGACAGATTCAGAATAAATAATAAGGAAGACTCCCCTGCAAAGCAGCAAAAGGATTTGCCAACCTCAGAGTTCATTGAGGAAGATATTGAGAAAATGGGGGATATAGAAATCAAAACATTTGCTATAAAACTTCTTATGAACAATGAGAAGCACATAAAGCAGACATTCAAGGAATTCAAGGAATATATCACCCTGGAAATGAATTAAATGAAAGCTGATATTTAAGAAATTAAGGATACAGTGGAGCAAATTAAAAGTATAGTGAAGGGTCTCCAAAATAGAATGAAGGAGGCAGAAGAAGGAATCTCAAAATTAGAAGATATTTCCTGTCACCAGGGGGAAACAAACAAAAACCTGGAAGCAGAGCTGGATCAGGCCAAAAAAAGCATACTCTCAACAGGTTTAATCAAAAGCAATCTTCGCCACGACACATGATCATCAAGCTCTCTTCAACTAAACATAAGGAAAAGATCTTGAAATGTGCATAGGAAAAAAAATCAGTTGGCATGTAAAGGAATGCCAATTAAACTCACAGGAGACCTCTCACAGGAAACTCTACAGGCAAGAAGAGAAAGGAGAGATATATTCCAGATTTCTAAAAGAAAAAAAATTGTCAACCTAGGATAACGTACCCAGCAAAGTTTTACTTTGTCTTTGAAAATGAAATAAAATTCTTCCACAGTCAAGAAAAGTTAAAACAATATGCCTTTTCTCCTTATAGTTTAAGTAATTCACTGAGATCTTTCTGGCATGTTATCTGAGAACAAATAAGAACAAATAAGAAAAAATATCTCTGCCTCTTGGTTGATAAAGTACTTCCTGGTGTCATGATTGGTTTTAGTATTTTTTTCTCTCAGAATTTTTTTTTTTTTTTTAACAATTTCAGTAGTATATACCCATCTTTTTTTTTTTTTAATTCATTTAATGTTTGTTCTGGTTTAGGTGTTGTGTACAATCTTGGACCTATAATTCGCTATCTGCTTGACTGTGGCAAATCCTATCTTTATTACTTAAATCAGTTATTTTGCTTCATTTTATCTTGTTTGCTTTTCACATGGATTCTTTGCTATCAGTTATTTGTTTAACTCTAGCTTCATATTGTTGTATCTTACTTTTTTAAAAAAGTAATTGCTGGCTCACAGTTAAATCTTGACTTAGTTTTACATGTTAGGTAAAAAGTATTTACACATGTTAGGTGTAAAAGTGTTGAAACATATGGATTTACAATTATCATGGGCTCATTTGCGTAAACAGTTTTACTTCTTGCGTTGGATTTGCTTGATTCATTTTTAAAAGGTCATAGCTGTGTGTAGCTAACCGCTCCACTCCAATAGGCTCTGTTAATCTATATATCTGTCTTTTGTCAATCCTACATTGTTTTTATGTTTTGCTGTAATACAGTAGGTCTTACTGTAAGGAGTTATTCGAATACCAACCCTGGACCCGGCGCCATGTCTTCTTCCCCACAGCTCACGAAGTTCGCACCAATCCAGCCATCCACCAATTAGATGTAACCTGGCATTCCACCTGAGAATCCCACCCCAATCTTCCAGCCCCTTCCCCAACCCCACCCACTTGCCAATCATCCCTAGGCATTCACCTGCAGGCACCAATCCCCTGGGGGCCTGGCCTCAATCCCTCCCAATCCCCGCCCCCTACACCTCTTATCTCTTCTCTTTCCTCCTCTCGCTCTCTCTCTCTTCTCTCCCCCTCTTCTCTCTCTTGCCCTTCTTTCCTGATCTTCACCACCCCTACCCTGTTCCTGCTCTGTTAGAATAAACCTCCTAAGATACCTCATCGCGTCTGGTGATTTTGGCTCACGGTAAAGAACCAGGTTGCAGGAATTAGCTGCGCGTAACAATATTGTAATATCCTATGAACTAGAACTCTCCAAACTTTTTAAATAACTAGCACTATTACATTTAATTATTTGTCCATTTTTTTAGTATATTCTTTTAACTCCTGTATATTTTTCATCCTTGCATGTAGATTTCAGAATATGAGCATGTAATGGTATAAAAATCCATGCTGAAGTTTCATCTGAAGCCTTAACCCTATAGGTAAGCATGGAAAACATAAACTATTTTCTGGTGAGCTTCCAAAATGTGAACAAACCCTTGTTTCTGTGAATGACACAAAGTTCCTTGATTTGCTTCATTTGATCTTAAATTTCCAATTAAGAAATCCTCTGTAGCTTTTCATAAAAATATTTATTTCATGAAATTGTCACTAAAGCATATTTTGATTTTTTTTAAAAGTGATTTGCCTTTATATTTGAAGGTAGAAAGAAACCAAGAGAGATAGTGCCAGGGAAAGGAACAAAATTGTCCTTCTACCAGTTTACTCTCCAAACAGCTGCACCAGCCAGGGCTGGGACAGGCCAAACGCATGAGTTTGAAAGCTCATCTGGTCTGCCATGAAGGTGGCAGGAATCCTGTCATCTAAGCTATTTCCGGCTATTTATCCAGATGAACCACCAGGGAGCCTTATCACAAACAGAGCCGCTGGGACTCAGCTTGGCGCTTCCCTGCGCGTTGCTGGAGCTGCAAGAAGCCAGGAGGCACCTCTCCTCTGTTTGACATGTTCATCCTACAATACCATGCGGTCTAGCAAACCACTTAGCTCCCACTGAGAGTGTTGCTTCTGTATTCTTTTGCCAGATTATTTGAGATATTCTCTTTATATTCTTAGGCATATTTATTTTCCCCTTTCAACCTAGCCTTCTTTTCCTTATATTATTAGCCTACATAGAATATCCTGTACTCTTTTTTTTTCTGTTTTGTGGAAATTCCTAGATTGTATGAAATTTAACCTGTGATTTAAAATCTATCTCGCTGGACTAAAATTAAGGTGCCCTGATTCTCTTCAGGAAACTCTAGAGAAGAATTCATTTCCAGCTTCTAAAGAGTCTTTCCCAATTTCTATAGACCAGCCACAATCTTTGGCTCATGTGTCTTCATCCTTAGAGTAATTGCATTTGTATCCCTCTTTCCTCACGTTGCCATCTGTCTGATTATGTCTGTTCTACCTCCCTCCTCTACTTTGATGGTGGTGGAATCCCGCTGTGCTCATGTGCTGTGTGGCAGAGGATGGCATCTAAGTGAGCCCTGTTGGTGCTATTCCTTTATTAGTCACTTGGTCACTGAGATTCACTACAGTAAAGGAATTGCTCCTCCACAGCAAAACCCATCTCACATGGCTTTTCAGTTCTATCCAAATGGCTGAAAATATCTCAGAAACTAGTCTTATCTCTTCATGGGACTCTTTTTGGGATTGAGCACTCTTTAACTTGTCTTGAGGCATTGTCAAACAGTTGTTTGATCGTTTTCTTGACTTTGAACGTGGCCTGTAGTTCAACAGCTGGAAAGCCTCCTTTTAGAGCTTTTTGCAAGTTGTGGGGTTTCTAATTTCCTGAGTCATCAACTTCTGACTCTATTTCACTTCACAGTTTTTATCCAAATCTGTCTTTCCTCCTATCTTTTATGGTAAATAGCAAAAGCAACCAGACAGCAAGAATCCACTTGAAAATCTCAGCGAAATGTACAACTGCACCCTTCACAGACTCTGCTTTATGCATTTCAGGTAAGCTTTCTGGCACAGTGTGACCGGTAATCTCTTGGTCAATTTCCAGGAGCACAGGGCTCACTTTTCCCTGGGCCTTCAGTAGCACTGCTGATTTTAATGCACATTTTTCATGAGATAGTCTACATGCTTTGCGAAGTTTGCCTTCTAAGCCTGGATTCAATCCTGTTTTTTCTTAAGGCTTCAACCAATGCAGTCTTTGACATTCTTATTTCTATTAACATTCATTCAGTTGTGCCTGGCGTTTATTTTATTATCATGATAATCAAAAGTTTTCTGTATGTTTTATCGCCACATTTTTAGGTATATTTTGCAATGGTCTTTACTCCACAAAGATAATCAGTATTCATTTCTTACTGCTGCTTTATCAAAAAACCAAAAACACAGTTACAAAATATCAAGTAGTTGCTATTTCCAGCGTCAGATCTCTGATGTCCCTAGAATAACAAGATACTGCCAGACTGTTTTACCATGGGAGTTCCAGAGAATAAGGTCCGATCCCTGTTCTTGCTACTCACACCATCCATCACATGCCAAAGCTCATGAATGCCTTTCCACAGCTTTATCATACACACTTCTGTCTAGGTTAGGATGCTCATTGTATGGTTCAGTCTTTCTCCTACTCTATCATCTCGCCTTCTTGCTTAAACTTTAATGACCTTTATGATTTCATCTGACTATATGGACAAACCATGGCAAGTCTCTATGTTAATTTAAGTTTAACGGTGTTAACAATCCTACTTCAATCTCCAATTTCTTTCCTTTAAGTATTTTATTGGAGTCACAGTTCCAGGGGTTAAGGCTTAGATTTCTTTCTGGGAGTCCTGGAATACATCAGAAGTGAAATGTAGAGCAGAGCTTATGTAAATTACCAAATTCACATTCTTTCTTCCTCCATTTCCAATACCCGAAGATGATTACATTCTATCACAGAAGCTACTGCAAGAAACTTTCAACTCACCATTTTTAATGGAAAAAAAATCTAGCTCATATAAAAATGCAACAGAAATCACACACTTTGAACTAGATAATAAAAAGAAGATCATTCCTGAAAAACTTGGACATCAGTAGATGATGTAATGACGTAATAGTTAATTCTGTCTTATGCGACAGTAATTGCCACAAGGCCTGACGAAAAACAAAGCTCTAATGCAGCTATCAGTTTTGTTTGCTTTGACTTGGATTGTCATCAGTAAGACTAGCATGTTACTACCAAGAACATGCATGAATGCATACCTTGCAAACATTATCAGTTTGATGTGACTTTTCAGATACTGTGTTTGTATCTTTGACAATCCAAATTAATTTCTTTTTTTTTAAAGATTTATTTTATTTTCATTACAAAGTCAGATAGAGAGGAGGAGAGAGAGGAAGATCCTCCGTCCAATGATTCACTCCTCAAGTGAGTGCATCGGCTGGTTCTGTGCTGATCCGAAGCCAGGAACCAGGAACCAGGAACCTCTTCCGGGTCTCCCACGCGGGTGCAGGGTCCCAATGCCTTGGGCCGTCCTCAACTGCTTTCCCAGGCCACAAGCAGGGAGCTGGATGGGAAGTGGAGCTGCTGAGACTAGAGTCGGCGCCCATATGGGATCCCAGGGCATGTTCAAGGTGAGGACTTTAGCCACTAGGCCACGCCGCCGGGCCCGCAAATTAATTTCTTACTTACAAGATTTAGATTACCATTTGACCCAGTCCAACTGACATCAAGCCAAATCAATCATGTTCAATTTGCATTTCATTCTAAAAAAATCTTCCCAACATGTTCAGAAATGGTGAAGTGGATAGACCTTGGTAGACTTCAATGCAAGCTCAAATATTTTCAGCCTTAGAGAGGATGAGATATGAAGTGCTTTTAATCCGGTAGGATACTTGGATTAGAGCAACCATTCTAAGTATATTGATTACTGTTCCACTTCTTTACACATCCAATATCTGACTCAGGATTTATCCATCCCCAGTTGTAATTTTTATTAAAGTCAGAATCACAGATAGAAGGAGATAAAGAGAGAGAGAGAGAGAGATCTTCCATCAGCTGGTTCACTCACCAGGTAACTGCCATGGCCAAAGCCAGGAGTCAGCAGCTTCTTCCAGGCATGCCAACATAGGTGCAGGGTCCCAAGGCTTTGGTCCATCATCAACTGCTTTCTCAGGTCACAAGCAGGGAGCTGGATGGGAAGTGGGACAGCCGGGATACAAACCCATGCCCATATGGGATCCCAGCACATGCAAGGTGAGAATTTTCACAACCAGGCAACCCAGAAGCCCCATATGGCCACTTGTAAGACTTATCTAATCTTTCTCTTTTACCATGTCTTGTTTAGTTTGGTTACAGTTTTTATACTTTTATTGGTTACTGGATTTTGTACATTTTCTATTTTCAGTTTTTATTTTCTTCTGTTATACACTCCTGAAAGTTTTTGTGTTTTTGTGAATCACAGTTCTTTTATTATTACAACTGCCTTAAAAGGTGGCACAATTGCTGGTTGTGCATTTCAGAGAGTTAGCATAATTATAAAACAATTACACGGGCCACATTGCACTTTTGACAATAAGGTCCTTATCGTTAAGTTGTTAAAATGTGTATATTGAACCCTTCTTATTTTCATATTAAAACAGTAATATACATCTCTTACGACTTCCCAAATATCTTTGACACTCCTATATGACCAGCAATATGAATAATCTGTGAGTTTATAGATATCTCCTTAGGGCCACCAGCCTTAATACTTCTGCATTGAATGTAATTATTTTTCTTTCTTGAGAAGTCTGGATAAGAGATTTTATCCCTGTCTACTGTGGGAGACATCTCAAATAACTGGTTCATGTCTCAGCTCCTCCACTAACCATTCAGCTCCCTACTTGTGGCCAGGGAAAGTGGTGGAGGATGGCCCAAAGGATGAACTTGGGACCCTATGCCTACATGGGAGACCTGAAAGAAGATGCTTGCTCCTGGCTTCAGATCCACTCAGCTGTGACGATTGTGGTCACTTGGGGAATGAACCAATGAATGGAAGATCTTTTTGTCTCTCCTTCTGTTTGTACATTGCTTTCAATAAAGATAAATAAATGTTGAAAAAAATAAAAAAACCTTGACAATATATTAGATTCTTCTACCATTGCCTATATTTACAATGCCATGGCACACTTAAATAGCAGAATATACGATGACTTGTAACTATCATTGAAGAACTATACTGTTACAACAATATGCTGTAGAATGGTAGTGACAGGGAGCAAGAGTGATAAGGGATGAAGGGAGAATTCCTGTAGGTACCAAACTATACCACGGAAAATAACAGGCAAAAACAGAACATATGAAACTTTTCCAGCAATTTCCTCTTTTTGCCCAGCAGAGCCCATTAGTCATCTAAAACCCAAATACTAAGGAAGGAATGGAATTCTAGAATTAGACTAACAATACAAGGGGCAGTAATGTGGGTCCCCAATCATCAGGACCATCAAGCATACACTAGGCTGTGAACCTCTGCATCTTTGACGTTAACACTGTGAAACTCAAGATGCAGCAGTGGTGAGCAAAGCCCAGAGCAGCCATCCAAGGGCAAAAGACAATAACACACCTCTGAGCAAGCACTTTCTCTATTCTAGGCTTATTTCCCAAGGAGACAGTCAAAAAGAGGATGGAGAATTCTTAGAGTATTGCATTACGCACTGTACCTGATTGTCTCACCCATGACTTAGAATAAGAAAATCAGTTATTTCATCTTCAGTTTCCTCATCTGAAAATTAGCATGAGGCTTTATAAAATGGTTTTAACTATGCCATAGGTGTTACTTGATTGTAGGATGGTCACATGAGTCATTAGTTTGAATTCAGAGAGCCTACATTAAGCCCTTTCAGTCAATATTGAATGCAAAATGAAGGAATATTGGATGTTTCACAACTTTGAAGTTTTATTACTTTTTATTATATTGACACTGTTTTTAATTGAGTGTCATACTCAATTCAATTTTAAACATGAAATTGTAAAAATGAAGTTGGTTTACAGATAATGTTTTAAGGTCTTAATACTCCTTGATTTGAGTACTTCTGTGAACTAAAAGACAAAATAAACTGTAATAATTTGAATTCAATCCAAATAATTTTTCTCTCTCCAAAATAAATAAAAAGCCAGTGACCACTCCTTGTGGCAATAAGTCAGCACCATGGTGAGAAGTAAGCACCTCAGTTCTGTTCACTGCTTGATCAGAATTTCCAAATTAGCACATTTCCCATGACTGTTGAGAGTATCCACAGTAAGAGGAAATTGAAAAGGTTCGTGCCAAGTCATGGGATTAAAAGATGACCTCATTTTGAGGCAAAATTTTTAGTCATTCCAAGTTTTTTCATAATAAACATTTACAATTTTTGAAATTTGAATTTTTAAGCATATTTTGTATGAATATACTTTAAAGACTTGATAACAATAAAAAATTTGATTCAAATTTATTCTTCATAAAGTTCTTGATATACCTATATAGTCTCTCACATGAAATTCTTGGAGTGAACTAACTGGAAAATTCTGTCTCTTAAATACATTAATAAGTAAGTTAATGACAAATTGTTTCAATAATTATCTCAGTTATTTCCTCTACATGTCCCCACAGTCACTGAATTTTATGACGTTATTTCAAAGACTTCCTGAAGCAGGTGGGTAATGTGGTACTGTGGGTAAAATACCAAACCAAGATATACATATCTATTAAGGCAACACCAGCCACTCCACTTTCCCAATGTGCCAAGCAAATTGTGCAGGGTCACTCAGATAGAGGAGTTCCTGCAACTGATGTGAAAAGTCCAGATGGAATTATTGGCTCTTGATTGCAGCATAGTGCAACCCAGGCTGTTGCAGGAATTAGGGGAGGAAACCAGCAGATGAAAATTATCTCTCTTCCCCCCATCTCTCTCAAGCTCTGTCACACTGCTTCTTTTTTCATTATTGATTATTATTGGAAAAGTAGATTTACAGAGAGAGAGAGAGAGAGTAAGAACATCCATCTGATGGTTCACTCCACAAATGACCATAATGGCCAGAGCTGAGCTGATCTAAGGCCAGGAGCCTGGAGCCTCTTCCTGGTTTCCCACACAGGTGCAGGGTTCCAAAGCCTTGTACTGTCCCCAACTGCTTTCCCAGGCCATTAGCAGGAAGCTCGATGAACAGCTGAGCAGCTGGTACACAAACCGGTGCCCACATGGGATGGCAGCACTTGCCGGAGGAGGATTAGCCAATTAAGTCATTGCACTGGGCCTGCTGGACATGCTGGACCCATCACTCTGCCTTTCAAATAAATAAACAATTGATGATTAACCAAAAATTTTAAAATGTGTGGAAAATAATATTAAAAGATAAGTTCATTTTTCCCCCCAAATCTTGCAGTAACAGAGTTTTCCAAAAGGTCATGGAAAATGTGTATTACAAAAACACAACATATGAATTGCATTTTTTTTTACCCAGATCATCTTAACCTTTTAATTGCTTCCATTAATCATTTTAAATCACTGTTGTAGTGTCCCAGCATTATCTCCACATTCAGTACCTGCCTTCCCTAACCAGCCTGCATGCTAGAACATGAGTCCTCAGTCATCACTTCCTAAATGAGCATCCTTTCCAGCAAGCAGCCATTCTGCTAACCATGCAAGTGCTTTCCAAATGTCATGCTACCATGATAGGCACCCATGTCAAGCATCTCTAGCTTCAGTGAAGATCAGAGTAAGATAGCAATATCCCTGACACTACATCCCTGAAAGGTGACTGAGATGTGGAGTGTATTTCTTTCAGGAAAATCCTCACGGTAGGATCTGGAACTCTCTCATGGTGTCAGTCCACTGGCCTCTTATGAATTCCTAGTGGCCATACTTTGTTTTTACTGCATATCATTCACAAAGGCAACATCATAAAAAGATACCCAGGGGCCTCTCCACTGCTCACTGCACATCTAAGCAATACCAGAACTTTGGTACATTTACTGTAGCATCTTTCACCTTGTTCTTCCTTCCAGCACCTGGTGTGAGCATAATAACAATGAACAGATTAAAATAAAGATGGCATTTGTCTTGGAGGTCCTTACGAGCAGGACCCAGCAACCACCAACGGGATGAGGCGATGGTGTTCTTCAGCAAGGACCACCACCACATGTAGTCCAGTCAAGCGTGTCCATTTACCTTAAAACAAGTACACAAGGAAAGGGCGTGGCAGAAAAGCCTCCCATCCAGCAATGGCACTGTGATTGGCTAGATGGCATCTCTATCTGCACCTTTCAATCATCCTGCAGGTCATGTGCACCACATACGGCTGGCAGGAATGCTAGGTCACGTGCATCAAGAATGGCAGGCAGGTAATGTGGGACCACACTGACTTCTCACAGCCGCTTATCAAGAAAGTCCCAGGAAAGCTCGTTCAAGGACAGAGAGGGAGAACTGGGGTGCAGCCCACCTCTCTCACCTGCATGGCCAGTGACCAGGTCAGATTGAGGTCTCAGTGTGCTAAGGCCAGGGGGTCCACTAAGGACACGGTGTGCCGCGTCCCTATGAACTTCCACACGGGCCAAGCAGAGATCCAGGGGCAATCTCCCACACATTCTGTGAGCTCCTTACCTAGGAATATGATAGCTGGCTTATAATGAATCATAGAACTTAATTAACCCAATGAATTCTCCACATTTATCAGTGTAAGTGGTCACAAAACAAGTTCAAGCGGCTGAAAATGCCACAGCATACGTCTCAAGCTACTCAGAGCCTTTTGTGTGTGTGTATGTGTGCGAGTGTGTGTGCATACTTAAGATCTACTCCTGCCAATTCATCTCTTATTGCTATTACCTAAATCTAAGAAAAGCAGTTATGTGACAATGACATTTTTTCTCAGATATAACTCCCAGACTGAAGTAATTTAGAACATAAGCAAGAAAAAGTTGTCACACCAAAAGATGTAGTAGAAAAACTCTGAGTAAAATATTCCTATTACTCTAATCAGTGTTTCAAAAGTCTTGAAAAAAGGAAGAATTTTTGCTTATTTTTGCAAACTCATAGTTCCTAAAATATACTTGACCCTAATTTTGCGGTTGCTATAACTATTGTTTGTGCTTTTTTTGCATGTATGACTTAAGTGACCCATGATGAGTTTAAGAAGTATTATTCCACTACTCCACACATTTCTCTTATCTAATAATTATGAATCGACTTTCCAGTTGCAATGGATGTTGATTGTGCACGTATATGTGCACGTTTGTATTTATAATGTATGGATAAGTATGCAGAACATGTACAAAGATCTACCCTATATGTATGAATATATCAGAATATGACATGTTTAGTTTCCTCAAAAAGAGTAATACATTTTAATATATTTTGCCTTATAATATTTTTCCACTTTTCAAATATATATACGTAGTTTTGCTGAATCTCCCTTGTAAGTTTCAATGATCCTTTAGTTGTAAAATCTCAGGTCAAAATATGCTTTGGCATAATGTAATGCAGTTGCAGGTACTAAGTACTGAACAATGCTTTTGCTCTAGATGGAAGGAAATCCGATCCAATATTGTTGCTCTAATTCAAACCTTGAGTATTTCTTCATCACTACTCATGATATGTTTGAGTTAGGGTATTTAAGGCCCTTCATCAGGATACCATATCTTGGTTTCTGTATCTTCTTTCCCATTAGCCCAATAAATGCACCCTAAATTGCTTATGATGCAATTTATTGACACTACATCCAGGAAATAACTGCAAATGTCATGATTTACATATTTCTACCCCGCAAGGTTATATTATGATTAAATATCCTCTTTCTTCACTGAAGCCTGCTTTCTTCATGCCTATGGCGTTGAGCTCCAACGTTGACAGCAGCTTAAACTGCTCCAATAGGCTGACGGTATGTTCATTCTTCCGTAGTGCTGCTGCTGTAAATTCAATGGGATTAGTTACATACCTTTGTGGATGCCATCTTAGTAATTTTCACACTGAAACAATTATTAGGATCAAATTAGTGCAGGTAAATGAATCCTTAGCTGAGGTATGTTTCAAATATAATGGTAGTTATTATGCATGCTACAATTTTGGATAATTTTCACAGGTAGGCTTACTTCTTCAAAAAGTTATTCTTAGTTGCCTTCTTTCAAATCTTGGTTTGACAGAATGGTTACCAGTCACTCGGCAGCAACATGAGTGTTTGCTGTGATGTACTAGTGGAAAGCAATTGTCAGAAATCAGTCATTGAGACATCTTCTGTTCAAAGGTTCATGAGGATTTTCCTAGCTGCCTGGTACATGTCAATCTTTGTTTTCCATGAAACTTCTTTGGTTGTCAAATATCACTGTCACTAAGTTGAGGATTCTTATTCCTAGCTCTTTCTTGCTAGTTATATTAATGACTTGCTTTCATTTTAAGGGATGTCATCACATCAGAAGTGATGATTTTAATAGCAGATGCTATAAGAAACCAAAGGAAGAGGAGACCAGAGAGAGATAGAGGAGGGGGGGAGAGAGAGGAATGGGGGGGAGAGAGATGCAATCTGAGACAAAAGAGAGAGAGGGAGAGACAGAGAGAGGGAGAGAGGAGAGAGAGGGAGAGAGACAGCGAGATGCATTCTGAGACAAAAGAGGCTACACAGAAATGCCCTCAGTGATCTAGGTGAGTATGGGAAGGTCCCATATAAAGAGCTGACCGTACATTAAAGGAACGCATATGCTGTTTGTTCCTGGAAGTAACTCTGGATGATTCTATTCACACAGTCCTGGAAAGTTGCTTCATGTATCCGAAAAGTAATTATATTCCTCCTACTTCCTTAGAGACATTAATTTTTGAGTTATATCCCACATCAGTTTTTCCATCGTATCTTTTACAAATATCCATTTGCAAAGCAATATATGAGCCACTCATCTTGGGGACATCTTCACCTGTTTGATGGAGCCACATCTGAATTTAAATTTCAAATATTTTCCATATCAGACATGGTTTCAGATATGTGACTCTTCATTATCTGCAACAATAAGTAAGGACGTAATTCCCTGATATTAAATGAAACCAGCTATATTTAGAGTTTAATGATGACCTTGACAATTAGTGCAATTTAGAAACTCAAAGGAAAGACAGTTGTAAAATGATTTATATATCCCCATTTTCCTTTCTGAAGAACTTAAGACAGATTTCTGTGATTGCAGCTCCTCCCACAACCCACTAGAGCCATATTTTGTTTTTAAGAATCTTGGTAATCCCTGAGAAGATGAGTAAAACATGCCCTCAGGCATTACAAAGATTTTTACAAATATATATATATATATATTTATATATATACATACACCTCTAGTTGCTCATCTTCTCAGGAAATGACTCTTGTTTAAATTAGAAGTTTTGTGGTGTCCATCTAACTATTTTTCATGTGAACTTTACCTTTTGCACTTCCTATTTGTATCTTTCTCAGTAAGAACTTGTGATTCATTAATTAATCATCCACAGGAGACTGCTTGTAAACACCTGAGATTGCTAATGTTCCTTTAAACATTGCTGCTGCTTCATCTCATAAGTAACGTTGTTCTAGGTTTTATTGTTTTCTTTAGCACCCATGGGTCACATGTCCACATCTAATCCTACATGAAGGTTTTCTTTTTACTATTTTTTCATCACTCTAGCGATGCATTGCTATTTTTGTAGCATGTTCGTTAACTTCATGTTGATGAAAACTTACCGTTTTTCTCTCCATTGTGGACTGCGTAGACTGGCTCTGCATTTAAGGGGATGCATAATGGAAGTATCGCGAAGGCTGATAGGTTCAGTGCAGGAGACAGAGCAGTGTGTCTCTATGCATTCAGAACAAGCATGGACTCCCAGTGAAGATGTCCTGACAGTATGATGCTGGACTCTGCAACATTGTCCATGCCTACATTGTCGGGAGACACTTCAGTGGCAGCATGATGGACTTTTAACTGTTCATGAAAAACACCCACTGTAAAACTAGAGAGGAAATCAATGGGGAGGGAAGGGGCTTGAACGGGGTGGGGGGTGGGGGGCTGGAAATCCCAGTGCCTATTAAATGGTGTCCTAAAACATAAAGTAAATCAAAAGGGTCACAGTACAAAAAATAAAATCTTTGTAATAATTTCATAGTTGGTTTATTAATTAATGAAGCACTATTTTGGTATCTGTAGGAGCTCACCCCACTTTGGCATTAAGTGCATGACTCCTTATTATGAACTGCTCGGTACAAGGTACCTTTTAACTCGAAGGCAATATTGTGTGTTACTCTTTTATTTAACCAGTAAACAGAGGCATCAAATATCAAATGCCTCCCAGTTGGTTCACTCCCTAAATGGCTAGGAAGGTGGGGAGGTTAAAAGTGCCTGGAACTCTGGGTCCCCCATGTGGATGGCAGCAACAAAATTACCTGAGCCACCACCAGTGTGGGAGCTGGTGGTGGGCCTTGGACCGAGACACAGGTACACGAAGTGGTATCTCAATTGCTAGACAAGCATCTGCCCCAGAGACAATATTTTGGATTCTAGATTTATCACTTCTTATTCCACAAACTTGATTCAATACAATTTGATGCCCTCACCTTTAAAATCTGTTACATAGTAGCTACTTCTCAAGATTGTTGCTACAATTAAATGAGATTTATATAGGTCAGATCTGATAGATAGAAATATTATAGCCAAACACTACACATTCTGTTATGCAAATATACTAATGATCATGAAAATGGCCGCTAAAGCAAATAAAAATGAATGCCATAGAACCAATGAAATTAATGAACTCTATCAATGTAGCTGCAAAATAAGAAAAAAAAAGGCCAAAAATAATTTACAGGGTAAATTTGAAGAATAGATATTGGGGTCCTCCATAAGAATTACTGGGAGCTCTGATAAAATCACTTTCAGACTGAGATGTAGCTGTGGTATTTGGGTTTCTGCCTTGAGTAGAGGATGCTCAGATGTGGCCTCTGAATGCAAAGTCACTGCACAGCAACGAGCAGAGCAGAGATTCCCCCACGTGGAAGCAGATGGAGCAACCCAGGACAGGTGCCCTGGGACTGGGATACTGTCTCGAATCCTAACACACACAGGACCCAGGAAGCAAAGAAACCATGACTTCTCTTGTCAGTAAGCTGTATTTTCCTAATATGATATAAATGTCTCTCTTCCCACAAACTGTTCCTCAAAGTAAACTAGACAGTGTTCCCCTTCAGAACTGACATCAACATCCTGTATCTTGTATCTTGATCGGTTTGTGTTTGCTAATTTTGATGGGCTTGTATATAAAAAAAGTGTAGTAGAGGCGGTGCCCTTGGCTCCTTGGATCTTGACTGAGTGGTTTGTGGCACCACCTCTACCACACTTTGCCCAAGATCTCAAATCAACTTTTTTTTCTCTCTTTCCTTCTTCTCTCTCTTTGTTGTTGTTGTTGTTGTTGTTGACTGTGGATATTTGGATGCCTTTGCTAATGGAACTCCCATGGCAGGATTTTAAAGGAAATAGTGTTCTGTATTTACATTGTTCCTTTGGGAGCAAAAAAAAAAAAAAAAAAAAAGAAGAAGAAGCAAGGAAGGTAGGAAGGTGAGAGAGAAGAAAGAGCTCTTACTCTGTGTGTCTTTCTAAATTTCACGTAAAATGATAATAGATTGCTTTGATGTTAGAAAGAGTTTTAGATCTTGAGTTGCACCAATACAGTTGGTAGGTTGGATCTGCCATGTTTAACCAATTTCCATAACATTGTCCAGAGAAGAGCAGGGCCTTTTCATTTAGAGGAGTCCTGACCAAACGCCCCAGCTCTGACAGCGCTTAGCTGTGAAACCGAGTAACTCATCGGCTACCCAGCCTCAAGTGTATCATCTACACAGTGAAGCCAGTCATATTTTGTCACAGGATTCTCATGACACTTTCTGTGCACAGTAACTGGCACACAGTAGACTGACATCCAAGCGACTTTGCTCCAGTATTTCAAGTCCATTTTGTCCAAGTAGGACTCTAATCCCTGCTTCGCCCCCTCCAAGATTCATGCTGAGGCTCACCTCCCCACTCGGAGAACACTGAGCAGGAATTTCTGATGATTTCTGAGGCTCTCCTCTTTTACCAAAAGTTACTTAGCGCTCATGAGAAAGGATGTAATAAAAGACCAAGCCATGGTATCCAGCATTGTGGAATAACAAGTAAATAATTAGCTTGTGAGACCAGCATTCCAAATGGGAGCTGTTCCTGTTATGGTTGCTTCTCCTACCCAGCTTCCTGCTGATGGTGTGGGGAAAGCAGTGGCAGACAGACAACCCAAGTCTCTGGGCCCCTGCTACTCATGCAGAAAACACAGATGAAGCTTCTGGTCCCTGGCTTCATGCTGGCCCAATGCTGGTGATTGTGGACATCAGGAAAGGATAGAAATAGATAGAAGGTCCCAGCACGGTGGCTTAGCAGCTAAAGTCCTTGCCTTTAGCATGCCAGGATCCCATATGGCCGCCGGTTCTAATCCCAGCAGCTCCACTTCCCATCCAGCTCCCTGCTTGTGGCCTGGGAAAGCAGTCGAGGACAGCCCAAAACCTTGGGACCCTGCACCCATGTGGGAGACGTGGAGGAGGTTCCTGGATCCTGACTTCAGATCGGTGCAGCACCGGCCATTGCGGTCACTTGGGGAGTGAATCATCCGACGGAAGATCTTCCTCTCTGTCTCTCCTCCTCTCTGTATATCTGAATTTGCAATAAAAATAAATAAATCTTTTTTAAAAAAATAAGAAACAGATGAAAGATTTCTCTCTCTCTCCCTCTCTCCCCTCCCTTTCTCTCTCCCTACCTCTCTGTGTTTCTCTGTGTCACACACACCTTCTGACTCTCCCTCTCCTCCACCCCCAACTCTGACTATCAAACACATTTTTAGAAGCATCAAGCCTCACTTTGCCCACTGTCTTACTATGTTGTCTCCCTGGATCCCCCCATTGTGGGTTAAATAAACTTCTTTGCACTTAACACAGAGCCAAGGCTACTATCCTAACCCCGCAAATGGACTAAGATGTTTACTGTCTAACAGAATAGTAAGAGTACTTAGTAAGGCACTCCTGAAGCCGTGATGAGCAGATACAGCCCTGTGTCCGTGGCAGGCTGCTCTCTGAGCCACTCTCACAGTCCTGGTCCCCCATCAGACACAAGCCCTAGATTGCAGCTCCTTCAGGGCATGCAAAAGAGTAACAGATGGCCTCAAGTAAGAAAAAGTTAAGAGAAAAGTGTTTCTTTTTTCTTTTCATTGCTAATTTACAGCTGAGCTAACTGGGTCATGAGCAAATCTGTAGATAATTTTTTACACCTACAAATAGATTTGAGAGTGACATTCAGCAGGGCATCTGGGAATATGGAAGTGCTCCACTGTCTCATAAAGCCTGATGTGCTACTTATTTAGAAAAGGAAACATTCTGGCAAGTTGTTCCTGAGGCCAGGTCTAGCCACGAACAGCTGTGATTCCAGTGACGCATGTCTTCCATAGTCCCGCCCACACAGTGCGC